>NC_071402.1:59290014-60577514 GCF_017976375.1 Cuculus canorus | reverse complement strand
GCCAGGTTCTACTAGAACAATGCTTCCTTCAGGGATCGGAAAGGAAAATTCTATGACATCTCCAAGACTATAAAGGCCATTATGATCTGATAATCTGATTTACCAGATCTCAGGTTACAAATCCTGTTAATGCTTTATTTTAAGTGTTGATGGAGACAGTAGTTAAAAAAGGGTTCTGAAACTTGAAGGAACTTCCATCAAAGTCACTGACACTATAGTGTAGTTGATTCACGTGGAATTGTAAGAGCCCAACACTAAATTTCTAAATCAACAGATAAAGGCAGAACTTTGTTTTGCTCCACTGAGCTACAACTCTTTTAGTGAACACAAACAAGCATGTAAATTCTACATTGTTTCAGATTTCACCAAGAATCATTTGGACAATGCCAATAATTAATAACTTTTTTATTAATTTAATATGTACTTGAACAGCTCTTGCTCAGAGTAAAGAATGCTATCTAAGAAAAGTAGGCTGTTCTTTTATTTTGGGACTATTACTCCCTGAAAATTGGGAAGCAAGTACCATTTATTTAAGACTGACATTTTATTCATAATGTTCTTGCCTCTACAAATTTGTGTAGCTTTGTTTTGTGAATTAAACCCACAAATTTTTTTTTTGTAAATGAGAAGTTAAAAATGTTTTGACCTTTCATGGCAGGTGTGAGTTTTATGAACTTGTATCTTGTGGGGGTTTGAAATACTGAAAAGAAGAATTTTTAAAGGTGAAAAACACCAACTTAACCTTTAAACTGGCAGCTTCAGTGTTGATTTCAGGCTGAAAAAAACAGAAAATAAGAATATTTATTTTTCCAGGGTGGAATATCTTGCCAATTGTCACTCATAATATGTATGTTAATTTATTACCCCTGAGTAATCCATATGTTCTTCATACCTGTGTTTTTCGTATTTGACTCCTTTTGTTACTGGTAAGATAAGTAACAGAAATACCAGTGATCTTTATAGCTTCTATCCATACTATATCAATAGACCAGAATACCTATTGAGCTTTGAATAAGGGCAGAGCTTAGATGAGACAGGGAGATCTTAAAGCTTATTTTCTGTTCAGGTATTAGTATTTCTCATGTGCCAAAAGAAATAAGAAAATCATGCTTCCAGTTGAAATGTATCCCACATAGTATTATTCAAATCTTTTGCTTAAGGAGCTTAGATCTTCTTGTTTGTCTTCTCATTATTCCCCTGCAATTTCAAATTTTTCCATTCTTTTATTGTCTCAAGAAAATATTATTAAAGCACATCAATACATAATATTATTCTTCTGCTCATTAACTCTTTCTGAAGTCTTTGGTGTGCATTGTGTTCTGCTTTATGCACAGATTTAGAATATAACCGCGTGCCTGAAAACAAAGATAGCCCTTTAATGTGCTGTTCAGATGTGCATCTAAGCAGGTCCAACATCTGAAATCTGCTGATCTTATTTATATCAGCTCCCTGGGGTGATTCAGAAATCATTTTACAGTTATCTGATGAAATGAAAAGTTATAAGATGCACAGTGGCTAACCTGGGAGAGCTGATGGAAAACAGTTACATAATTGATACATATTAGATGTATGTGTGTATTAATACTTATATGTGTGGATAAAAAAACAGGTAGAATATTTTTCTAGTCAAAACCGAAAGTGATTTAGGTCAGTCAAAATATTGTTCTTCAAGGCAGTTTTTATAAAAAACTCTTTCAGATTTGGAGGTTTTGAGCCATTTTGATAAGAGGAATCTAAATATTTCACTTCTTTACATTTGAAATTAATATTTTAAGAATTTCTTAACAAAATTTCCTTCTTAAAAACATTACCATAGCACCTGATTTTTTTTTTTTCTGTTGGTTTTCTTGGAGATATGGGGCAAGAAAATTTTACTGAATTCAACTATAATTAGAGATAGTTTGTAGCATCATGGAGAACAAGTCTTACGAGGAGCAGCTGAGAGAGCTGGGGTTGTTTAGCCTGGAGAAGAGGAGGCTGAGAGGAGACCTTATTGCTCTTTACAACTACCTGAAAGGAGGTTGTGGAGAGGAGGGAGCTGGCCTCTTCTCCCAAGTGACAGGGGACAGGACAAGGGGGAATGCCCTCAAGTTCTGCTAGGGGAGGTTCAGGCTGGACATCAGGAAAAAAATTTTCATGGAGAGGGTCATTGGGCCCTGGAATAGGCTGCCCAGGGAGGTGGTTCAGTCACCTTCCCTGGAGGTGTTTAGGAGACGGGTGGATGAGGTGCTGAGAGGCATGGTTTAGGGACTGTTAGGAATGGTTGGACTTGATGATCCAGTGAGTCCTTTCCAACCTAGTGGTTCTATGATTCTATGATCTTTATCTTCAAAAAAAAATTTCATCAAAACAGGTGTTATCCAGCTCTAGTACTCACATGGATCTTTAAGCACCAAAATACCTTTAATACCTTAGGCCACACATCCTCCAAAAGATTCATAATAAAGGAATATTATCAGAGATTACGTCTTCAGGACAGAAAAGACTTTGAATGATTATTTATAGCACTCTACAGGTGGACACAGTGATAATATATTGCATGCAATTTACTTTTTAATTTAGAACTAGTTTTTGAAACATCATTTAGCTGTACTGTCAATGCAGTCAAACGTTTGTATTGAATATGTTGCTGAATGGCTACAGAAACAACCTAGGTAGCTAAATGTCAACAAGAAAGGCCCCAGTACTGATCTCCTTAGTTAGATCTTCAAAATTAAGAATAGAGGTATTAGACAGAGGATTTTGTTCTAAGCATCTGTCTATATTGTTCTATCTTTTTGTCTGGACTTTTTCACATTCATTGACTTAGGTGCTTTTCTATACATACACACATATCTACGGCAGCCAGCTGCAGTATTTAAGCTCCTAAAGGGTGATTCACTGGTCAGTTAAAAATATGAGTAAAAATAAAAAGCAGAAGGAGGTCCTTTTTTTCTTCTTCTGCCTAACATGAATGAAACGTTGTTCTAAAGAAGATTAAACTCAACACCAGGAACTTTAACTTTGCTTCTTGTTTGACTTAACTACCTAATGTTAATTGTTCAGTTTTAGTATACTGACATTCATTCTTAATTAAGGAAATATAGTCTGCACTGAAAAATCAAAGTACACATGAAACTTTTGTACAGCTCTCTTACTGTCTTCTGTTTTCACGAAGTTATACAGAAGAAATTTCCCTGCAAACTGTATACAACTTTCAATGAATTTTGAAATCTAAGATCTGAAAAGACTAGTTAGGTATAAGGAGCTGGATGTTCAAAAAAGAAATATACAGATGCTAGATATATTGCCGCTTGGTATCCCTGTTTGCCAAAAAAGGAAAATAAACAAAACAGTAGCTAGGGGTTCATTGCATAAGAGACACCTACAAAAGGACTTTCCTGTGGATACTAAGGCAGATTTAGAAAGTCAGCCAAGGCATCATCATATACATCTTGCTGAGTTCACCCTGTTCAATGTGTAAATCACCATAAGTTCTGAGGTTTCGAGAATTAATTCCAATTTTTATAATTGTTTTTATGTTGATTTGGCTAACAGCATTATTCTTAAAATACTAATGTGGAGTGTGTTTTACCAGAAACTTTTGATCTAGTATATAGCAAAGCTTCACAATGCTTTAATTTTGATCATTAATAACAATAACAAAGTCCTTCTTCCTTGTGCCCAGAGCTTTCTAATACTAAATACTCCATGGAAGGAACAAGATTGTGAAGTAACAAAGGACATAACAGGGAGAAAAACAGCTCTCAATTTAAAGAGAGTCACTGTGAAGCATGTGGTTTATGTTTCCCTCACACTCTATTGAGTGGGCTTACAGGCTTTCCAGGGGTGAGCACTAATAGGTTTTGAATAACCGTGAAGAATCAAATTAGACATCAGCTGTTTCTCTCAGGTTGCAGGTCCACCATCTTGGTGTGCCTGCACTCCATTAAGAATGTTAAAGGTCTTTAAGTTGCCCGTTGCTCCTATGACCTTTCCCAGCTGCCATATTTCTGACTTTGCTCTTATTTAATACATCTTCATTCTTTCTACCTATGTAACTTATGTTGTTCTTCATATATTATTCTTGGCTTTATTTTTCTCCTTACCTCCTTCTCCAGCTTCTCCATTTTGTTTGTGTTAATACAATTCTTTTGACTTTGTCTCTTCTTTAATTTTATTTCATTGGTTCAGAAATACAGTTTGCTCAGTGAGGGTATGTAATGTATTTGAGAGGAGAGCAGGAAAGACATAATTCGGTATAAGGCAAGAAAACAAAGTGAAGTTAGGAAAGCCATTTTGATCTGGGGAGATACCAGTTTTCCTCTGTGAGTAGAGGTTACTAAAGTTAGAATGGAGACCTCAGAAAAGAAAAAAATAGAAAATATTCCAATGCAATCTAATTAAAAAAAAATCATGCAAACAAATGACTTCTCATTATCCTCTGAACTCTTGTTCATTCCTTACTATGGGAAGTATTGCAAGCAATGATGCTTTTGAGAAGAACAGAAAATACATAAAAAAGGCATTTCATTTTAAGGTAATTTGAACATGAATTCTTGGAGTGGGATTACATTTAAAGGAATGATGGTAAATGGTTATATCATCCATTTGTCAATAACTGGGTACACTGTTAAGACTAGTCACTTTACTCTTGTTCTTATTTTCAGTGGAAGAAGCTGACCAGGTCATTGTGTTCCTTGGAAGTAGAGGAAAATTATAAAAACCAAGGCATTATGAATCAGGTTGCACAAATTGCATTATCTGTTTAACCATCAATCTTATCTAAGTGGAAGTGAGTATAAAGCATGGGTGCTCCAAAAAACCTACCACCAACATACTGAAGCTACCAAAAAATTATGACATTTTAAAAGAACAGGCAAAAATAAAAATAAAAGCAAATTAGAAAAATCTCCCAAATAAAACAGTTTTGTAGACACACTCTACTTTTTTGTTTCTGGAGAGGAAGGAACAATAGTGTTTACTTGCAAGCAATGTTTTTTAGAAAGCTTGACTTACACAGAATTTCTGAGATTTTGTGATAGTAGGGGAAATAGAACAAAGAAATTAAAGAGTTAAAGGAAATTTTTGAGTGTTATTCACTATGTTTAACAACGAGAAGTAAAATTAAAGCTAAAACAAAGCTTGTCTATGATACGCCAGGGAAGGTGATTAGTCAGTTTTTCAGTATTCTTTCGGTGTACTGAATAGAAAAGAAAGCATTAATGAAGAAAAACTATTCTGTTTTTATTTTGTATTATAGTTTTATTTAAGAATAACATGTGAGAAATGGTTTTGATTTAGTTCTTAATTAAAAAATATTTTAAAATGCATACACCAGAACTACATATCTACTAAAAGTGTTAATATATTCAAACTATCTCTGATTTTTTACATCTTAGTTTCTAGTGTAAAACTTTAGTCAACCTGATTTCATGAAGAAAGATCCATAGTCTGCCAGCTTTTCTGATATAAGCTGTAAAATGAATACTGCATATTCTGGAGTAATAATAATGAATGTTTCTGGAAAAGATAGCCCCCTTTAAAGTGTAAACCAAGTTGGAAATGAAGTGACTCACTTGTGTCGTTAGCTGTTTTCAGGGTAAGGAAGAGAGCACACAATAATACACCGTTAAAAACCTTTAAGTGTTCACTGTCTCGTCTTGTACCTGGGAAAAACTCATGTGGCACCTCTCAGAAATATTTGGGATATGTGGATGTCATTTAGCTTTTATTATCCCTTTCAAAGATGATTTCACATCCTCTCATGACAGCTTGTTCCATTACTTACTTGTTCTCTCCTTTGGTATTTAACCTGTATGTTCCTTAGTATATAACTTCATTTAAGATTTTTGTAGACTCATAAGGTTACTGTAACCCTTTTTAGTTCAGAAAATCCTCTTCTGTTCAGAAAAGACAACTATCAGTACTGTCAGTATGGTCCATTATTCTTATTTCACATTTTTTCATTGCATTTCTCTGTTTTCTTCATGTTCACATAGAATTCTGAGCCATATTACCACTATTATGCAAGCTATACTGTTGAGCTTATATAATTTTCCTCATAATTTCATATATAAATACACAAACGTGTATATATAAAAATAGATAAAACAGATTAGTTTATTATGTATCTACACTGTTTATTTTCTGCTTTTGGGGGAATATTGTTTATATTACCTTTCAGTCTAACACTTTTTTGGGGCATGGCATGTGGTGTTCACTTTTAAATATAATGTATTTATTATTTGCAGATCTGTCTTCTTATCATACTTCCTGTTTTCATTGCTTACATGTTTTCAAAGACTCAGAGAATCATAGAATCACAGAATGTTTTTGGTTTTAAGGAACCTTCAAAGATCACCTGTTCCAGCCTCCTCTGTAGGCAGGGACATCTTTCATCCATCCGGACCTTGAACGCTACCAATGATGAGGCATCCACAACTTCTCTGGGTAACCTGTTCCAGTGACTCATTATGTCACAGTAAACAATTTCTTCCCTATAGGTAATCTAAATCCACCCTATTTTAGTTTAAAATCATTACCCTTGTCCTGTGACTACAGACCCTGGCAAAAAGTCTCTCTCTGTCTTTCTTATAAGCCCCCATTAAGTACTGAAAAGTGACAATCAGGTTTGCCCAGAGCCTTCTCTTCTCCAGGCTGAACCCCCAACTCTCTCAAGATTTCTTTATAGGAGAGGTTTTGCATCCCTCTGATCATTTTGATGTCCCTCCCATGAAGCCACTCTGACAGGTCCATGTCTTTGTTGTGCTGAGGGTCCCAGAACTGGATGTAGTACTCAGTTGGGTTCAGCACTTACATAGATAATGACAGAATTATCATTGGAAGAATCAGTCACAGTCTGTTCATTCAGCGTGTATCTCAGCTATTTAATTTCAACTGAATATCCCTTTCTTTAAAGCAGCTATCCGCAAGGCTTTACATCAGACACACAAGCAGATTTGTATGTCCCACACACAAAGTGGTTTTGTTAGTATTTTCATCTTACCAACTATTTCTTTGAGAAGTAATATGTATAATTAAGTTAAATAACATATGTGATGCAGATGATCGTGAAGATTAGAGGAGTAGAAGCTAAACAAAATGAAACGGTATATACTGGTTTTCAGGCTTCCTAGGATTTTGTTTTAATACACACACAAACAAAAATTTACTTTAGCTTTGTATTTAAAAACAACAAAACAAACAAAAATACTTTATTACGTACTTTCCATTTTCTCTCAATTTTTCTCTGTAAGGAAGAAAACCTTTTAGTAAATTTTTTTTGTGCAGTATTTTGCTGCATATCTTTCTACAACTTCTTATAGAGATTTCAATAAATAAAATAAAATAATTGTTAGAATGCTGACAATCAGGATCTCAAAAGTCAGGGAAAATTCAAAATGAGTTCATATACCTGATTGTATATATTTTCACAATATTATATGGTTTTAGTAATGCAACTCATGGTATATTTCACACTATATCATTCACAGAATAACTATTTTTCAGTATTTACCTTTATTCTCTTCATGTATTTCCCTTATATTACATATGTTACTCCATACAAATTAACACAAAATACAAAATAACTGTGGGTTTGGGTTTTTGTGGTGTTTGGCTTGGGTTTTTTTTAATGATTATTTCTTAGTTGCTTCAACATCAGTGTTCTTATTCCTTCCCAGAACCTACCTTCAGAAATTTCATGTAAGGTAAAACAGTATTATCCTAAATTTCTTTAACAAAGGAAATAAATCAAAGAGAATTTGTAGTTCAAACTGTTTAATGTTTCTAATTATTTTGAACAAAGAAAGTCCATAACAGCATTATGCAGTACTGTGTGTTCAGAGCAGAGTTTTCAGTGACCAACATCAAAGATAAGAATACATCGCACTTCTAGAAGCTATACTCCAGGAACCTCAAATTAAATAGCAGCCACTTGTGAAAACATTTTACATGAGTTATCTTAAATCACAAAAGAAACTCATAGCAGAGGTTCTGTTCCTTCAGAACTACATTCTTCTGTAAGGTAGTTCTTTCACATAGAGCCTCTAATTTCCACAAGAAATGAAAAAGAGATTTTTTTTTTTCTGTGAAAAACATTTTTTCTTAATCCAAATGAGCTGCAGAGATAGACCTTCTTAAGAGGAAAATTGTCTTCTCTTAAGCATAGTCTGAAAAGTGTTCCGTATAATTTCAGGGCACTAGGATGTGGGACCTAAAGAGAATAAAATTTCCTGCAATCTACTTGTCTTATTTAAACTTTTTTTTTTTTTTGGTGAAAACACCACAGAAACAATTAGATAAGACCACTGAAATTCTACTAATTCCAATTGTTGTTCCCTCCTGGCCATATTTTTACACTCTCCCAAATGCCCATACTATCATCCAATGAAGAAACTTACACGCAGAACAATGTCAGACATTTTCATTTTATATGAGTTTTTCATTAATCTGTAACCTTTTTTTGATTTCCACTGGAAGGCAATAATTTCACTCTGCTCTTTAGAGATTTGCTCCACAATTCTCAGATCTACTCAGCCTTCATTCATTTCTTTTCCACTTGACTCACATACAGTGACAGGCATGAAATGAAATAATGTAACATCATTCAAAACATGATCTCTGTATTATCATTCCAATTGATTTGTCTCCCTTGAGTGGAGCAGCTTGACATTTTTTATAGGTTGCTAACTTGAATTCATCCTCATTCCAGACCTACCATTTTAATAGCAGCAAGCTCTCATGCTTGGAGTGTTTTTCTTTGTCACGGCTCTCAGATCTGAAGAGTAAGTTGGTTACCACAGTTATTCCTTCGAAGCAGTTTTTTCTCTCTAATCAGAAGGCAGCTGGTACCTATCTTCACTTTTGGTTTTGTCACTGAAGAATTACAGATATCTTAACTCTCAGGGACCAAGTCCATTGTTAAAAATATAATATAACGTAAAACTGTCCAATCAATACCTTGCTTAAGAATTTCCTAGCTTTGTGTATGTTCTTATAACAGTTTTTTATTAAATTCATACCTATAATCTGACATTATGAATTCAATTAATCTGAAAAATATGCAGAACACATCAAGTACTTGTAAATCAGTGTTAAAATGCTGTTACTGTCTTATAAAACAGCAAACCATCTTGACCCATCCAAAAAAAAGCCCCAAACCTACTATTACAGCAGCTCTCATAGATTTAAAATTATTCTCATCACTGTGGTTCTCTGACCTATAATCGTTATGCAAAATCTTATTGGATTGCTTTCATGGACTTGTTTAATGGGCTTATACTATTTGTAGCCTTCTCTAATCTGTGTAGTTATTTTTCAGTTGTTAAAGCTCTATAGTCCTGTCCATGTAAAAGCTGTTTTACGGAAAGTGTGGCCACTATTCACTGTCATTAATGAAGAAAGCAGGACTACAGGCAGAGTAGGCAATATAGTATCATTTCTGAGCTGCAGGTGTGATAGCTATAGGAGTGTCCTTAAGAAGAACTGTCTATTCTGTTATCCACTGATACTTTTTATCGTACCTCTGAACACCATCAGGACAGAAACCATTAGCTTTGGTAAGGTCAAGAGAGGAAAAATAAACTGGGCTGGAATTAACTGTTGTAGTACATTAATGATTGATTTTTGATACATTTATCAAGTGTAAAGTCAGTGGTCAGACTAAACTCTCCAAGGATACTGACAAATAACTGATTGAAAAGTCTTTGTTGTATACTTCACATCTTTTTCAACCTTTTTTAAACTAAGGACTTCTTGTTTTATTTTGTTAGAACTGTTTATAAAAGCACCTTGATTTTTTGTTTTTGTTGTTGTTGAAAGAATGCTGTAATTCCTGAAAAGAAAAGTTAGGGAGGGTTAAATTTAAATTGTGAGATACTTATAATTTTTTATAAGTTTTACCAAAAATTGACAGAATAAAAACCATAAGAATCATAGAATCATGGAATCCTTTGGTTGAAAAAGACACTTGAGATCATCAAGTCCAACTGTACCTGTCCATTACGAAACCATATCCCTGAGCAAATCATCTACCAGTCTTTTAAATACTTCCGTAGATGGTGACTCAACCACCGTCCTGGGTAGCCTGTTCCTGATAACCCCTTCAGTGAAGAAATTTTTCCTGATAAATAACCTGAACCTCAACTAGAACAACTTGAGGCCATTTTCTCTTGTTCTATCACTTGTTACTTGGCAGAAGAAACCAACATCCATCTCACTACAACCTCCTTTCAGGTAGTTTTTGAGAGCAATAAGGTCTGCCCTCAGCCTCCTCTTCTCCAGCCTAAACAACCCCAGTTCCCTCAACTGTTCCTCATAAGACTTGTTCTCCAGCCCCTCCATCAGCTTTGCTGCTCTTTTCTGGATGAACTCCAGTGCCTCAATGTCCTTCTTGTAGTGGGGACCCCAAAACTGAGCACAGTATTTGTTGCGTGAGCCTCACCAGTGCCCAGTATAGGGGAAGAATGTCTTCATTGGTCCTGCTGGCCACTGTTTCTGCTACAGGCCAAGATGCCATTGGCCTGCATGTCCAACTTGGCCAGTTGGACACACTGCTGTCTCATATTGAGCTGGCTATCAACCGGCACCGCTAGGTCTTTCCCTGTCAGGCAACTTTACAGCCACTCTTCCCCAAGCCTGTAGTGCCGCAGCTACATACTGTTGGCTGGAATTCAGTTTTTTGCAGTTAACTGAATCAGACTTTCAGAGTTTATTTTTTATATTTGTTATGCACTAAATCCAAGGTAAATTAAAGGGAAAACAAAATTATATTTTATTAATTTTAGGAAGTCCATCATTTTACTTATTTGCATAATCCCAAAGTTTTGTATTATATTTGAGGTAGAAATAAAATCAAGAATGGTCTTCTTCTACCTATGTAACCGAGTAATATTGTTGATTTGAAAAATGTTTTAGAAATATTCAAAATGAAAAATTCCTTGGAAAGTTTCTGTGATTTTTTAAAAAGCAAAGGAACTCCCAAGGTGTTAATCTATCTGCTTCTCTTTAATAAAGCAGGTGACTGCTAAGATACTTGTGCACTGAAAAGCAAATTCATATTTATAAATTTCAGATTTATATGTAAAATGAATAAACAATTTTACTTTAGTTTTCCTCCTTAGTGTTCTAATGACAGCTATGGGAAAGCTATCAGTTATTTATATGGTAGCCAAATAAACTTCTGTTGCTATTAAACTGTTCATTAAAAACACTCCTAAGATATTTGGTACTCGTTGAAGGACAAATAGGATGTCTGAAAAGTATTACAGTAAATGCATATACACAAACTTGTTCCCTAGTTTTCCCAAGTACTAAAATGAGACTGAATAATCTCATTTCCTGCATCACCTTCTCATCTCTTTTTGAAGATGGATGCAGCATTTGCCTTTATCCAGTTGTCAGTGACCTTTCCAATCTCCACAACGTTTTCAAGCGCATCGACCATCCTTCTCATCACAGCTATGAGCGTCTTGCATGAGTTGAAATCATTCCAGTTCAAGTTCTCATCTACAGCTTGTCATTCTCCTCTTTGAATTCTGCCTCTAGTCACAGCCAGATATGAGACTTTGCCAGCAAAAACTAGGCAAGGAAGGCACTGAGTAGCACAGCTGTGTCTGTGTCCATTGTCACTAAATCACTGTCTTCACTGAGTAAGGTATCTCTATTTTCCATACTCAGACTTTTGAACTAATGCAGTGATAGAGCACCTTCTTGTTGCCTTCAGGGTCACTTGCAGGTCTACAATTTCAGATGAGCTTCCTGACACCATTTGTACATGACCTGGGCAACGCTTTTGAATTCCTCTTTTGTAGCCTGCCCCTGCTTCCACCACCTATGGACTGCTTTTTTGCAGCTGAATCATCGTATTTCTGTTTAGCCAAGCTGGTCTCCTGAGAAGTCTTGACTTCCTCAAATGTCTTGGAAGGGACTGTGGAAGTATTATACATGTCCAACAACACAATTATGACTTATGAAGGCATGGTTTTAATACAGCATAAAAGAGTTATTCTTAAGAGCCAGAGAGCACATCTTCCAAAAGTGGTAGAGGTAGTTTTACTTAGAAAAAAGTGATAACCTGTTCCTTCCCCTTTCAACCTTATACAACATAGGAAAAATCATTGCTCAACTATAGCTTTTGTGTTTAGTGTGATGGAGGATGAAGAAGTCTAGCTGGCAGCAGAGACCTGCTAACACTAACTGGCTTAAGCCCTGAGTGTGGGGATAAAATGTGCGATTGACGAGAAGGATCTGTAAACACTCTCAAGTAACCTTGTAGCTGGGGTGTAGAAAAACAAATAAAGCATGCTAATCATTGCCTAGTCTTCGGTGCTTAACAAGCAGAACATTTTGAATTTAGGTAAGATAGGCCTGTGAAACTCACGGCCATCCTAGATACATGCTTGAGATTCCATCCCTGCTGTGAGAAGGATCAAAGCACTGTGGAAATATGTTCTGCTTTCCCCTGATAAATACAGACAAAGTGGCAGGCTACACACCCCCTTTTTCTAGCAGGGACTGAGCTCCGTGGTGCCTGTGTTCCTGCTTGCATTTTCACTGCCAGGGTGCTGGTTTGGAGTTGCCCCAGATCATGAGCAAGAATTGAGCTCCATGGTGCCTGCATTCCTGCTTGCATTTCTTCTGCCCAGGTGCTGCTTCGAAGTTGCCCCAGATCTTGAGGTAAAGGAAATAAATTTATTCTTTTCATTTTATCTGGAGCTTTGTGCTTGTTCCTGTGCTCTGTCTGAGTTTGACTCACACACTGATATATCCTAGTTGTTAAATACAATGAAGTCATACTATGTTAAAGTCCTATTTCCTGTGTCTTGCCTTTTTTCACTTTCAAGGACAATTAATTATATAACAGGATTTAAATTCAAATTTCACATCTTGGTTAAGTGAAACTAAGCAAGTTATCATTGCCTGTTAAACTTTATAGCCCTTTTCTGTAAGAAATTGCTTTAAATTAAATGGAAATTAAATGTATATTAAAATGTTTGGATAAAGTAGATTTTATTATGGAGTACAGAGCAGACTCTTACCAACTGATGCTGCAGTCTCTAAATGAAATAGGAACATAGCCTCATTGAAATACTTCTGGAAAATTAAATCAGAATTGTTGTTTTATTTTTAAACCAAGACAAAGAACAATCATCTTTAGAAATTAAGTTGTTGTTGAAACACTGACAGGGAGACCTAGAAAGTAAATTTTCTATGCAAATACTGTAATCTCTAAAAAGTTCTTGTATATGCCGGTAAGGATACATTCCCTCTTGCTGATACTGTGCAGGAAAATACATAATGTGCTGAAAGACCATTTCATTGTAGTATTTTGAACTGCATGAATTTATTAATTTACAGTATACTAATTAGTGAAATCTCTTTGAAAGATTAGCATAGTATGTTTTAAAGTTTAATTATCTCACGTAGTTGTGTAGTACTGATGTGTAAACAAAATGTGGCAAAAAAAAAAAAACCAGAACATTGACGAATAATGCCAAAGTAAATTTATTTACTGTTTAGTATGAATGGAACACCTTTACCTGTTTGCCAATATTTGCTAGCATGCGGGCATTTGCTAGAGTGCTGCTCCCACACTGTACTGACATCCTAAACATATGCACCACAAACACTCAAACTCAAACTGCTGTATTATCCTAAATTCCAAAGTGTTTTCTTCCATGTATTGGGACAACTCTTGCCTATGTGGACCAGCTAAGCCCTACTGACACTTTGAAAGTGATCTCTTTTGGTTCCTGTTTCCTTTTCCAGTTTAAAAAGCTGTGTATTTTGTCCACAGTGCATGTTTGTTGCTATGAAAGTAACCTCTGCAGAGCGGTAGTGTGGGGACTAACTGGCATGGAGATACAAGCAGTTTTGACAGTAAATGACTGGAGTCTGTCTGAGCTCTTCTGGTCTTCCCTGTGACCGATATGATAAGAGTTGCCAGCGGTGTGAGCAGAGAAAGCAGTAGGTGAAGTCAAGGATTTCATGGAGAAGACCTACTGACGCAAAGGGAGCCATAGATGCCGGGTCAGTATGGAAAAGAGTCTTAAAGCCCCCATCTTGCATTGCCCTCTATGCGGGATTAATGGGTCACATTGCTGCTTTCCATTGTGACAGCGCTCATGAGAAACAGGAGGGGAGAGACAATAACATTTCTTGTTGCAGTTCCCACAGATACGATTTCAGACAGAAATAGTTGAAATTTTGATAGCAGAGTAGATGGAGAGGCCATTGGAGGTGGGGAAAACCTGGTCAAACTTAATGAAAGAAAGGCTTATCTCTTTTCAGTAATTGTGGAATCTTAAACTAAATATTTGCATGAATAAGGCTTAAAATGGCCAAGGAATAAGTATGCTTCTTAAGCAGAAGAAGGGAAACCCACAGACATTCCCTGGTTTAGAAGCCTTTACAAACTGGATTAAGCCAAAACTTGTGCAGAAATAGCAATCAAAGATGAATTATACAGACACAATAAAGAGAAAAGAAGTCAACTTTTATCACAAATTGAAAGAATACTTATTTTATGGAAACACTTTTTTTATGTTTATATAGTCAGGGGGTTTGTTGGGTGACCTCTGTGGTAAGTACATAGTCATAAGACAACTTGAATTAAACCAACCAACCACTCCCTTCTTGATATATTCACCCCAATAAATTCTTACCACGAGAAATGTTACACTTACGATAAAAGAAGCATCCAGCCACCAGAGAAGAGGGGTATGTAAGGCTCCATAGAATACAGATTGTAACAGCACAGGCACCTACGGGTCACCATAGCATTAGGCAGAGATTAAGACCGTACCGCAGCCTATGACTGGGAAGAACCACCCCTCCACCTTCAAGAAATTATTTTCTCAATTTAGCATCTTATTTTGAGTAAAAGGTTTGCTACATTTACCCCAAGGAAAACTATTGTCAAGGCATGCACAGACAATCATAAAGGATAAAAAGAGACTAAACACTCCTTCTCCAACACAGTACTCACCTGGTTTTTGAAGGGTAAGCTAGGATGTCAAAAATAGGAGGAAACAAACTAGAGATGAGTTTTCGTCTGGGTTTTAATAGCTAAAGTTATTCTTCAGTGACAGACTTTGTATTGTGAGAGATTCAAAGGAACAATATAAAAATTGAAGTTTCAATAAACTGGGATCCTTATTTCTGGGAGCCTTGTTTCAGTGTAGAAGAAATAACTCAAGTTCATTTCTAAACTGTACCCAAATATTTTGCTGTAGAACTACACATAAGAAATTAAGCTACTGAAACAAAACAGAGCAGAATGATTCTAGCTATTAAATTATTTTTAAATGCCCTTATGGTCCCTGATGTTCTGTTGTTGTTGGTTTGGTTTTTTTTATTTTCACTCAAAAAGTTCTGAAGCACTTTTTTTGTATAAATCCACTTAACTGCTGACAGAAAACATTTTTACCTCGTTACTCAAGAGGGCAAAGGACTGAAAACAACAGAACTTGGACCTGGATGCTACATTCCTATATTACGGCAGTATAGATGAAGGGGTATTAGGGTCAGGAAAATGAATTAAAGCAGCATTTGTTCTACACTTTTAAATTATATGATGGTATTATTTTAAGAGTTATCACCTTACTTTGTGGTGTAGTATTGGTATAGTGGTTTCCAAATCCATTGTATTATTCATATACAGAACAAGCTTTCACATAGAACCACCTCTAATTTAGGGATAACTTTTAACATTTCTTTACTAGTTTGATTCTCTCTACTTGTAGCTGGTTGGTTAGTTAGTTCCACATGTAGAAGTACACACGATTCGGTTTGGTTGTGGACATTTTTTTTTTTAATCACTTTGTGGGCTTTCAATAACACTTTTGGACCGTGCTGCAATCCAAACTGGACTGTAGCAGTGGGTGACCATCCGGAAAGTTTATTCCATCATCAGTGTTCTGCATCCTTCTTCATTCATTTCAGGATATGGTGTATTTCTTCTGTGTCATGATGGACAGTGATTAAGGTCTTTTGCCCATTTTCCTGGGCCTCTTAAGCACTCTTTTCAAATCCTGGTGTTGTGATAATCTCTTTGTCAAATTGAAACTCATTCTGATAGGGACGTTTCTTGAATTAGCATTTAGTTAGATTGCTACATTTGATAAGATATAACAGATGTTGTGTAGTAGTCACATCTACAATTTCAGCAAAATTACAAACACAAAAGTTTGAGTTGTTATTAGTATCTACAGTAATATTGCCTATGAATACAGAATCACAAAAAGTCCTCAGGCAATCACAATCTTTACCAATACACACAAGTACTGCCCATGGCAGTGGGGGTTGGAACTAGATGTTAGTTTAATATCCCTTCCAATCCAAAACATTCTATGATTCTGTGTTTCTATGATATGCCTCTAGATGGAACATTGCAGCTACATGTACTTGATAATCTTCATTTGCTTATGCATGGATGTTACCTGTTAAATGCATTTGGCCAATAATGAGGCAAAGGTCTTTTCATGGTCACCATCTGAGAGTGGGGATAAGTCAAGCAAGACCACTTTGGTTCCTCAAAGTTCTCTCATCCAGACACATTCTGCTTATCATGATTTAACAAGATCTATCTTGTCCCCTGCTAGGGAGCAACAGTGTTTGAGACATTCATGTTAATTTCCAGCTTTTCACACCACCTCCACGTGGCTTGCTTCTTCCTGCAGTACAGCAATCCAACAAGTGGTTTAAGGCATACCATTTCCGTTAGTCAACCTTAGACCATGCTTGGGAAACTCTGGACAAAGTGAATTTTGAAGTCTTTTATTTTTTCCCTTCATCATTTTTATAGATACCTTACCATGAACTACAGAAATTTGACTGGAACCATTATTGTAAAAGTTATCTTAATCAAAGTTTTCCACTCAAAAAAATTCACAAAATCTGTATGTATGCACACTGTAGTATTTGCTTCTTGAACTTTAATGGGCTGTTATCCAAACATGAAATAAGAAAAGTGAAACTTTTAAAATGTACTTTACTTTTCTGTTTATCTAGTCTTTCTGTCTCCAAAATATTTATCCCATATAAAAATATTTCTTTAAAAAAGAAATACTAACTCATGACACCCGTTTTCAGTTTCAATGTTTTGAGTAACTCTTTCAGCATTCCACTGCATCAAGCACATGTTCTTAGTTCTACAAAAAAGCAATCTGTCTCTTATTTTGGCAGGAAGCAATCATTTTGACAGCCTTAAAAAACAGTCTTTACTCAGGAGAATACTACCTGCCTGTCCCTGTCTCAAGTGATTTAATTAACTTAAAGAAGCATCCAAATTTTAAACTCTTTGAATTTTGCTCATAATTAATAGGACTACATTTGTCAGCCAAAATAAAATACTTCTAAACTGGTTCTGGGGTATGGTGAAGCTTAGACTAAGTACGAAAACTTTCTAGACAAATTTTCATATAAAATTTCATTGCTCTTTATTTTCTTTTTTTTTTTTTAATTTTCACCTTTATTCATCCCCTATACTTTGATACTTCTATGCTCTTGTCAAAACCTTTTAATATGTTGTCATGCACATTTTTGACATGTATATATAACACTACAGTCATGGAAAATGGCAGACTATTAGTTTAGTTGAGGAGAGGAGACGAGAGGAGAGGAGAGGAGAGGAGAGGAGAGGGAAAGGAGAGGGAAGAAAGTCATTGTGAATGGTTTCAAGTTAAAGCTACCTGAAGTGCTTTAATGTAAAAATATTTATTTTTGCTATAATAAACCCATTTTAATGAAAGATAGCTAAAATAAAATACCTCAAATCAAATCAAGTGTATCATGGTATCAATATTAAATATACATTGTGAGCAAGAAATGAGTAAGTAGCATACATGTCTTCAAATTAAAATTCACATAAAGCTTATAAATTCCAGACAAAAATTTCAAAACTTCTGTCAAAAGATTCCATTTTGCAGGAGAGGAAATATTTTTAGACCACACCATTTTAGCATGTGTGTTTGTACTATTGAAAATACACATTATTAGCCAAATTAAATACAACCCATAAGTATTTAAAGTATTTTTAAAGATCATTTAATATAGTTGTTCATTTTTTGCATGCGTGTTTTTAGTAAAGGATTAACTATCTAAAGTAATGCAATCTGCAAACTCTGCTATGTCTATTAGTATTTATACTGAATAAAGTCCCAGAAATTTAAAAATACTTTTAGCTGTTTCAAAAGTACTTATAAATTACATTTGGAGCTTTTATTCTTTAGGGAAGTTTACAGGATATGACCAAGGACATGAATGAATTTAAATGAAAAGCAGAAGAACTCTTTAGAAATGAGCCGTGCAGAGATAACAGTTGGAAAATGAATCATTGTTATTTGCTTCTAATAGTTTAATTTAAAGGTCAAAGTCTACTTGGTCTGCTACTTTAAGTGATATAAGTCATGGCCACATGTTCTTTCTGCTTCAAATATATGCTACTTTGCATTGGCAAAAGTTGGAATCTTATTATCTTCTTATTTCAAGACTAAAATAGGAATAATCAATGAAGTCCAAGAATTTACATGGACTGTTCTAAAACTGGTGTAATTCACAGGAGAATTGGTGAAGGACAGCAGAAGACACACAGGGGGTTTTGCTAGCTTTTTCTTCATTTATCGGTGTTTTGGTTTTCCAGTTTATGTAACATGAGTTCACTGTATACATTTAGAAGCATTCATTTTAATTATGGTAAAATTTTAGCTCCTTAAAACTTTCTGGTCTCTATTAATTGGTGAAGAAAGCGACTGATTTCTAAAAAAAAGTCCTTAGTGTACCTTTATCAAAAAAATGAAACAACACACCCTGGATTAAACATTTAAAAGTAATAGGTATTATTTAACTCTAGGGCATTTTTTTTCCTCATTACTCTGAGAAAACACATCAAATCTGGTGACACCATAAAGATTATTTTTTTTCCTGTGGCGTTCAGTAGGCCAGATTTTGTGTTTGTGTGGACTGTGGAGTACATTTTCAATGTTTGTATTTTGTAGATAAAATCCTGATTCTACTGTGTTCTCTTGTAAGTCCTCAAAGATTAGAGATCTCAGTTTCTTATAAATTGTTCTTATCACATTCATATTATCAGCTTTTCTTTAATTGTGAAGGTTATTTGTTGGATTCACAGACTTCTTATTTTCTATTCTGCACACTTCTCTCAAGTTTCATCATAATTGTAGGCAATTATATCAGTCCTTTTGCTCTTTGTGCATTTGAAAATTAGTTTTTAGCACATTTTTTTAAAAGTCAATATCAACAACAAAGACTTTGAGATATTATGATATAATGTGATTTTATGAACCAAAAAAATATACGAAGTCAGGTGCTTTATCAGAATTTCCCAGCAAGCGTGGATTTCAGTGTGGTGGGTTTGTTATTGTCTGTAAACTTTTCTATGACTAACAGTTATCTTTTTGTAGAAACAGATTGTCCTTCAAGGAAAAAAAGAAATTTTTGGCTTGCAGTGTTTCCTATCAGAAAATCTAGCAATTGTATTTTGCCATCATAAGCAGAAAGAAAAATCTTAGAATCATAGAATGATAGAATAGTTAGGGTTGGAATGGACCTTAAAGAACATCTAGTTTCACCCCTCCTGCCATGGGCAGGGACTCCCACTAGATCAGACTGCCCAAAGCCCCATCCAACCTGGCCTGGAACAGCTCCCGGGATGGGGCAGATACAAATTCCCTTGGCAACCTGTTCCAGTGCCTCACCACTCTCACGGTGAAGAAATTCTTCCTAATGTCCAGTCTAAATCTGCCCCTCTCCAGTTTATACCCATTCCCCATTGTCCTATCCCCACAAGCCTTTATGAATAGCCCTCTCCAGCTCTCCTGTAGCCCCTTCAGGTACTGGAAAGTTGCTATAAGATCTCCTCTGAGACTTCTCTTCTCTAGGCTGAACAAGGCTAACTCTTTCACTCTGTGAGAGATGGTAAGAGAGAAACGGTAAGTTTGTTAGCAAAGGAGGCTATCACAAGTTTGCCTTAGTTTTCAAACGTGCTTATAATAAAATGCATTGGCAATTTTTGTAAATGCTTTTTTTCTTTTTAAAAAAAAAAATTAATTTGAAATGCTGTTATAGGGACACATTTCCCAACTGAGGTCCCTTTCTGTTTTAGCAAATGCAACACACAAAGGTAGAGAATATTTAAAATAAAATGTTACTGCTATGAATATGCTAAAGAGAGATAAAAAAAGTTTCTTTTTGTATATAGAATGTAAATAACTCAGAGAAGTAAGGATTGTTTAGTTTCTGGTTGGAGGATTTTAGAGGAGATGCTCATTAGAAATAATTTCAGTGATACCCATGTACTGAATATAAATGGAATCACTGGAATCTTGTAACATCTGACTGTCAAGATAATGGGAGAAGTTTGTTTGGATTCTCTTCCCATTGCCACTTAGGCTTTTAACCAGGATTTCTGCATATGCAACAGTGACTGACTGAGAAGATATGAAATGTTTGTGGAATAATGAATATGAAAATTGTCAAGATGAATAAAAAATAAGGTGTTTATTAAACTGAGAACTCACTTTTCTGCAATTCAACACTTTCACTGAGTGCTGAATATAGCCAAGACCTCTTCTTGTTAATTTTAAGTTTCTATCCCCTGGATGAAACATTTCAATATGCATTCAGAAGAGAGGAGGCCATGAGACAGATGGGACAATATCTTGACTGCCCTTACTGTTTATATTTTTTTTAGATTTTGACACTGCTGCTCATCAGTGTGGTTACTGATCCCTTCTCACCCAAAATGAAACACAGATTCCATTGTATATTATCTTCCAAATGTCATATGTTATTCCTTGGATATAAGAAAGTAAAGTTTGAATGTAAATTATAAGTTATATGCATAACCTTAGACTAGAGTGCCAATTAAGTTCACCAGAACTTAGAAACTGAAAATTATAAAAATATTAGTGAATTTTTATTATAGGGGAAATCAGTTTACACAAAATATTTTCTATAAATGCTAACTTTCTACTTCTGGCTTGGCTTGTGTTGAAGAATGCAATCAAAAAGATTTTTACCTGAGTGACTGTGAATGTGGTTTGGTTCTGATTATAATTACTGTACGTAGTTATAGTTGAGACATGGAAACAGTGGTAGGTGGTCCCTCATCGAGAAGAATGGAAAAGGTCAGAGCAGAAAAAAAAAGTGAATGGGAATACGGAGACAAACCTGAAAGAGGACTTGTGGTGTAACAGGATATTTAGGGCAGGGGGGCAGAAATGACTGACCACAAGTCTCCAACAGTTTTAAAAGTTTCTCTTAATGATCCTTGTCAGAGCTATGCCACTTTTTGACATTACTTTTATTGGTCTAAATATAATAAGAATAATAACTTAGGATTTTATCTCAGAAGTGGAAGGTGTATGTGTAGAACCCTATACTGTCTTTTTCAGATAGCTGCAGAGCAAACAAACTGAACTGGGGATTGCTACATGTCCTGAATAGCAACTTGCTAAATGGCTTAGTTGTCATTCCAAGACTGAGAGCTTTCTCTGTCCTTAATGATAGTCCATTATTTCACTCTGCTATAGATTGCGAAAAAAAACAGAGAAATTGAGAATATTTCTATAGGAATGCTGAACATTATCTTTACCATAGTGTGCATTTAATACATGCTCTCTTTTTCACTGCCATGGTAGGCAGGAAATCAATTGGAAAGACACAGGGAAAGTAACTTCATACACAGGCAGGCTAAGTAGGAGGGCTCACATGAGCCTTTTCAAGAGTGACAACATTCTCTCTTGTCAATGTGTGCAGTAACAGTGAGAAATCCATCTGGCAGAGTATAACTGTGAAGTTAGTAGAAAATGGATTTCACAGTTTCTGGGAAAATTTTAAACCCTTGCGTGTTGCCTTCAGACATAAAATAATTTTCAATGGGAGATGATTAAAGCTATAGTACTATGACATATTTGCATTTGTAGTCATCTGGAATAGTAAAAATAGCATTTTACTATTTCTTAGGGGATTCTGACATTCTAATTTCCACTACGTTTTTATCCTGCCTGAAAACCTCTCCATAAGTCACTGGTCCAGCATTGCCACTGAAAACTAGTATCGCTCCTCACTGCCAGTGGAGACACATTGTGTCTTTGTATGCCATCAGCTGGTTGTTTTGTCATACCCACTTCCAAATTATTCCACCTCTCTTCAAAAACTGTCATATCTTATGCCCTGAGCATTAGTTGCATTGGTTTGACACCTGTAACGTATACATGCTTCCACAGGTTTTCCTCTATGCTGAAAATATACATACAGTAACAAGATATAAGCAACAAGGACTCTTCTCTGCTCTGGGGGTTTCATGTATGAGATACGGTTGGTTAATCTATTATCCACTGTCAAGAGCAGTAGAGTCTGTGGAGCTTCTGTGTATTCAAAGACTCTCAGTTCTCCATATGGAGAAATATTGTAGGAGTAGGAGGTGAGTTCGTTTTCACAACTTACAGTGTGTGCATTTATGCCTTACACCCATTCACAACAGAGTTTTCTGCCTAAGTTTCATTTTGTGGACTAGAACAGAGCTGACCGATCTTTCTGTTACTAACACCAATGCTTTTGTAAGTAAACTATTTGATTTAATTTACTAATATTCTTTGAATTAATTTCATTTAATCTCCTATATCAAGGCATTTAAGGCATGTGTCTATCTTTAAGAAATTATTAACTGTACTGCATTCAAAGCATGAGCAATCACACTAAAACATTTTAAATACTTCTTTGAATCTGACCTTAACTTTTACGCTACAATAACAGCTATAAGTAACTACTGTTCTCTCTAACAGCTTGGGAAAAACTTTCTGAAGGCTTGAGGTATTTATTCATTAGGCTTTTTTTTTTTCAAGTTATTGGAGGGAATAAAACTGTTCTTATGTCCTCCATCTATAGAATTCCAGTAACATGCAATTACTTAGAATCTAGCGTTCAACTCTTGGTCTCTGACATGCTAATATCAATTGAGCTCTATAACCAGTTGAACCAGGGCTGCAGATTGTCTTAAAATTCCATTTAAAATGTTAACACAATTATGGAGAAAAATTTCAGTTAAATTTACTGAAAAGCTAGTACAGTTCCATGCCTGGTAATTAAGTATTTGTATGATATGGAAGAAAATCCTATATTTCAAGCCTCAAAGCAAGAAAAATATAAAATAATTAAGCTCCGCACATACAGGCACATAAAGGCAATTTCATTAACAATATTGCATGTAAGCATATTCCTTTCTGGCTATTGTGAAAGGCAAATATTATGATTACATTTTTGTTACAGTTATCCAGCAATTCCAGTAACAGTTCATGCTCCATGTGAATCAAATAACCCATCTGTTACACTTGGAATTTTAAATTATTTGTAGTGGATTATGTTCTAAAAATAGATTTGATGAACCTTACATAGAACCTACATTTCACAGACACCCTTTTTTTCAAGGTTGCATTTGTTTTGATCTTGTTGTGTTGACAAGGTTACACAAGTGCATTTTTGGAGTACAGTTTGGTAGAGAACACTGTGAACCCCCATTAAAAGGATTCTGAACAGTCACAAGAAAATTGGATTTTATAGTCGCAGTACTAGCAAAAATTCTTGTCTGAATAATATACCACTGCTTTGTTGATTTCTCGTTACTATTCCTCACTGGAACTCTACCCAGCTTTTTTCTCCCACAGTGTATACTTAAATGCAGTTTTATAAGATCCTTGTTAATTAGATACACCACTCTTTTGCTGAAACAGTAAAACACAATTTTTAGCTGTTTTTTCATACCCTGCAAACTTCTCAATTGCACTTTGAAATTAAGATAACTTCCCTTGCATATCTTTGTGGCACGTAGGGGAAAAAAATTCTCCTTGCCTGCAGTACAGTACATTTGAAGTTGTTATCCAAATCTTAGTGTCACACCCCTGCTTTAACTGTTTGCTCATCTGTGGCTTTCTGTGCACACACATGTCTGCATGTGCTTGAATGACCAGTCCAGTTCACATATTTAATAATAACCTCACTGAGATCAAGACTCTGCACCTTTATTTAAAAAAGTGTATCTTGGTTTCTTCAGTAGTCCACGTGAGTATTGAAAATGGACTATAGTGCATAAGCATTTGGGAACTGACACAAAAAGGCGGCTTCTACCATCAGAGATTCCTCAGAGAAGAAAGAAAAGTTCTTGTTACTTATTGAATGTATGTTCCTCTGTAGCCCTTTATCCAAAACACAGGATCAGAAGGAGGAAACACAAGTTTGTTCATAGTGGTGGAATTACAACCCTGATCTCATCCTCACTGTCAGACCAGCCAGCTGATGAAAGGAAGATAAAGGAATTGCAGATTGAATTCCTCGCACAGCACAAAAGAGATTGCAACATTCGTTTTGGTGAAATGTTCATGGTTTATGGGGAATGCAATATCCTTAAGTAATGTCAAGGTTTAGCCTTGGCCCAGCTTGATCGGCGGCTAAACATGAGCAGTTGAGTGATCTAATTCCCTTCCCCCCCTTCAGGGAAAGGGAAATGGAAATGAGGGGAAGAGACGAGTGGGTGGAAAACTAAAACTAAACCACCACTAATGAAAAAAAACCCACTACTAGTAAGAAAAAAATTAAAGACAGACAAATATATGAAGTTTGCCCACACATATCCCTTTGATGACTACATCATCAAAGGTGATGACTGCATAGAGTTTTGGACTCGATGATTCAGGTTGGACTTGATGATCCAGGAGGTCTTTTCCAACCTGGTGATTCTGTGGTCATCACAGATGCTTGCAGAGCAGGCACAGAAAAGGTTGCAGGCTGTGGCAGTAGGAAGCTGGACTCAGAAACTGGATTCAGGAACACATGGATCTTGGATCAGAGGGAAAAAGGCAGACAAGGTCCGTGTGGTATGTTGGCCACTGAAGAAGAGAAATTTTGACCTTTGTGATCCCTCAGCTTTATACCACGTATGACGTATATGGAATGGAATATTTTGTTGGTCAGATTTGGGTCAATTCTCCTGTCTCCTCCCACCTGCAGGTGCGACCTTCTTTCACTATTTTTGCTTAAGGCATTCCACCAACTTGAGGATGGCTGTAGTTTCTATAGGAATAAGTGTAAGCAATGGCCTTTCTGCTACCAGTGTATCATGTTATTACTTCAAGAGGGAAATACTGTCTGAAAAACGTGCAGTTAACTTACAGAAAATGAAGTTACTTAGGATGAGGCTTAGGCAAAAGATTAGAAAACTGATTCGACTTCAGTTCAAACCAGAATAACTAGTTATCAGGTATTGGATATGCTGGGGCCCCTGAATATATCCAATGTTTGGAGGAAAATAAGTAAATAAATAAAATGTCAGAAATTAAATATGCAATTTTCCATATTTGAAATTAGTTCTCATACTTCTATCCTTTTACTTCTATTCACATAGACTTCAATGGAAACAGAAACGGTCCCTTGGTAAAGATAACTAGAGACCTTGGTCTTCCTGCTGTCCATTTCTTCAATATGTGAATGACTAAAATAAAGCTATAACCCTTTTCTCATGCCTTGTTCCACTCAGTACTGAGGCAGGTCCTGGCAGAAAGAATTAGTTAATGGTTCATAAACATTTCTTCCTTAAATCTCAGGTTTTTTTGGTTTATACGTTAGTAATAAATTTTTCCTTTATAGTGAAAATGACCCACAAAGTTGGCTAGGGTGCAGTTAATAATATGTACTCAGTTAACAGAAACTCAGGACAAGCTGAGTGAGGTAAAAAGTACGCCTGTGTTTATCTTTATATAGGGCTAAATATACACATACACCAAGCACTAATGCACAGAGTATAAATAAAAGGTTTGTTCTGATTTAAAGTGTCAGAATGACAACCTCTTTAAATTCTTTTAAATGCTTCATAGGAGCAGAACCTGCCCATTTAGATATTCAGTGGCATGAAAAGTGCTAGCTGCTGGACAGATGAATAAGATTCATGTTGACAGCTGTTTATAGCTCTTTTGGCTGCTATTTATAAAGGGAGGGGGGGAAATACAAATCTGTCTACTTCAGCCTAGATGTTTTGATTCCACTATTGCAAGTGATGGTGGTAACCTATTACATGTGGTAGATGCTCAATAAATTAAGCATAGTGTCATCATCAAGGGATACCTGCTCTGTTATCAGTGCAGACTGGTTGAAGCTGCTCTGACGAGTGCGTTTCACAGCCATTAGTGTATTCTTCTGTGTTTTTTGGTTAGATCTTGACAGTTACACTGCAACTGTCAAGTTTCAGTCCATCTCCCAGTCTCTTTCAGCATCTTGGAAAACATTTGTCAAAACTATGTGTGAAAAATGTTAATTTCTTGTAGCCTATTGTTTTCAAGATTTGAAGAAAACATCTTGATAGATCTTCATGTTTAGGAAAGTGAAATTCAGTGACAGAAAGGATCTAATGATTTCTGCCTGCAAATAACTTTTTACTAAGATGCCTTTTCTTTTCTCATCTGTTTTTAGAAAATGCCAGACTATATCATTTCCAAAACTTACTGTAGGTGAATATTCTATGCCAAGACACTTTTGCTGATATACAGACTATATTTCTAATATATTTATTTTTATTCTTTGAAATATGATCTTGTATTATGATAAACATCTTCTGCTCCTGCTTTGGGTATGTACCTTTCTGACATTTCTAGCCCTTGTGAGTTTAAAGAACACAGCAGGTAATCTGTTTTCTTTAACAAATTGAGTCAGTTGTAATAGGCATGTTCTGCATTCATGCAGTAAGAAATATCTTTCCTTTCCTCTGGTCATAGACATCTAATACCTGAACATACCAACAGCAAACATACAGGGCTGCCAAGTGAATTCACAAAAATGATAAGTGAAAATATCGACAATTCTAAACTGGAAAAAGCCATTAAATCCTGTTCTTTGTCAGACATATGCAAATAATTTTTTTTGTATTTTCATATTCTGTTACTCTCTATGTGTATTTTTCACACTGCCCATAACCACAGCATGTCAATGATTGAGTTTTGATATATAACTATTATTCTCCAAAAGTGTAAATGCACTTGCTGCTTAGATAACTTTCCTCACCAAATGCTTCATGTGGAACTGGCTTTCATATTGGCTAGAGGTGTACTGAACTAGTAAAATGAAATCTTATATACAAATAAGAGGGTTCTTGCATAACCAAACAAAACTAAGAACAATCCGTAAAAAAAAACCAATTAATGTGGAATTGCAGCAAGGGATGAGGCCAGTGAGCCATTACGAAGTCCTTCCTATTTGCCCTGGCTCTAAGTCAAATTCCCACACAACCTTCATTTATATAATCTGTCTAAAGTCATTCGTTCTAGCTTTACACAGAGGAATTTACTGCTCAGTGTGATCGAGGTGTTAGAGCTTGGCAGCAACCTGTCTGCTCAGCCAAATTTATTAGGAAGAGAAAATAATGAAATAAGAGAGGCAAACAATTATGTATAATTTGATGTAAAGGTGCCTATTTAGAGGAGGGAAATATTCCTGAAAATAATAAAAAAAAATGAGATTCAGGTATGTGGGGTTTTTATTTATTTACTTTTAAATATTGTAGAAGTGTCTCTGCATTGCAGGTAAGTAAATTGACCATGTAGACTCCCAGTTTGGCAATAATTGCTAAGCTAGTTGGCCTGGAACTGGTTAAAAGGCCTCAGTACCAGCAGTTGTCTGAAACTGTCTTCACTCCAGCATTGTGCCAAAATAATACATTTGTACTGCTTTCCAGACTCAAGATACACAATGCTGCCTGGACTCATTAAGCTATCTAATAAGTTCCTTGCCCTTAATACCTGCTTGTTGCAGGGCAGCTAAAGCTCTGAAAGCAAAATGTCAGTTTTCATCGAAAGCGGTGTTTGAATCAGCACAAAGAATATTGAGTTCTGCTGTCCCTTTTCTGCATGGAAATTATCACAACTATATTTTCTAATCTGATTAGTAGTGCTTTAGTCGCAAACATAAAGTATCTAGCCTAACACACACAATAACACACACAGTCACACAAAATCACTGTCACGTGTTAACCTTCACACCTACCCTTCACTGTTTTAGCTGCCACCTTTGAAGCCACCAGAGACTGTGGATGGCAGCGCACATGTACCACCCAGCTAGTGACCACAGAAGTACTCCATGCTGGTGATACAGGGCAGCTGTCCCTGAAAACACATATGTCTCTCTGGCAGAATTCAGGATTCGAAGGAAGGCCACACAAACTCCTCTGCACCAGTTCTCCTGTTTCCATACTAAAACAGGCCCTTAGAGATACAAAAGTAAAAAAAAACAAACAGACTTGCAAATGCTAATATTGCTAATCGGTTCGTACTTCACCACCTAAGTGTTCCATTGATTGACTCTACACTATGCAAGGATATATTCTTACCATGGTTTTGTATTTCTTTGAGTCCATAAGATTAAAACTACATGACTAAGCAATAATTAGGGAGTAAACATGACAATCTTTTTATTTAACTGTATCTGTGTAGAAATTTGATGTTTATTAGCTAGTCATTCATGATCTCTCTGTAACAGTGAACAGTCATTCCCTAACAATATTTAATCAAATAATACAATAGGTGTCTAATTTTTGAGGTTTGTCTTTCGGCTACGATCAGATGCCCAAAAATGTCTAGTTAGACTATAACATTTGGTGATTTAAACTTTACTCTTGCACAATTATTGCTGGGACATTTTAGAAAGAAAAGTTCCCACTTATCAGAATTTCTCAAAAAAGGAAAAAAAATGTATAGAATATAAAAGAATATTTTGTGAAGACTAAATTTGATTTCATGATAAAAACAAGGCAACTAATAAATTTAAAGAGTTGTTGATGACTAGTTAAGAAATTTAAACATTGAGTTAAATAAAATATAGCAACAGGCCATTTGTTTATAGATAGTTTTAATCCTATGGGGACAAAAGGATAAATAAGATTTCATGCCATTTCTTTAAAGTGTATGAGTTACAAAAAGTGGTTCCCCTTCTCCTTAGACTCATCAAATTGTATCGTTTGGTTAGCTTTTACTGTCATATACTTTTGTAGAATAATTTAGACTGGAAAAAACTTCAGGGAGTCAGGTAGTCAAAACCCTTGTTTGAAATAGGGCTAAGTAAAGGGTCTTATGTGGCTGAGTTTTTAATACCTCTAACAACTGAAGTTTCAGAGCTGCTCTGGAAACATGTTCCATGTTTCTCCATCCTTATGGGTGAAGAATTTTCTGCTTATGTCAGGTTAGAATTTCCCCTGCTGCAAAAAACAACCATTACCTCTCATCCTTTTACTGTGCATCTCAGGAATAATATATGTCTTCTTTGTAGCTGCCCATTAGCCAGTAGAAGTAAACACTAAATTCCTCCTCAACTTGCTCCCCTCAAAACTCAGAAAACATGGCTCTCTCACTCCATTTTGTAATTTACTCCATCTCTAAACATCTTAGTGACTGTACACTGAGCTCTGTCCAGTTTCTTTTTCTTTATATCATGTGGCGAGAGTAGTGACGTTGAACATGCGGTCTCGTAATTGCCAAATAGAGATGGTCAATTCCTTCTCTCAGCCTGATGAGTGCTCTTTTACTAATGCTGTGCAGCAAGTAGTTAACCTTCACTGCTGCAAGGGCACACAGCTGGTTTGTGTTTTACTTGCTGTCTATCAGGACTCCCTTGTCCTTTACTGCCAAACTTCTGCTTAGACAGGTAGTGCCCGGCCTGTGTTGCTACATGTGGTTATTCAACCTCTGGTGCAGGACTTCATATTTGTCACCACTGAGGTTCACCTAATTTCTCCAGCTTAAGACTGATTGGCAGACCAACCCTGATATATATTGGCACGCCCCTACGCGCACACACATTTTATTTTGCCTGTGAATTTGTTGAAGATTTATCTTCTCCCACAATCCAAATAATTAATGAGCATGTTATACTGTACAAGCTCCACAACAGCGCTGGTAGCCAAGTGTTTAATAAAGACTTCCCCAGCTTCCTCTTCTGTGTCAGGGTCCACCAGACACATCCACCATTACATTTTCCTTATTGGTCTTCCCTTGGATCCTGACTGTAAATTCTTGAGCCTCTCATCACCCATTTCATAGTGAAGTCCTGAGTAAGGGAGCAGCTCACAACTACCTCCACATCTTCTCTCCTCTTAAGACCTTGTATCCATCCAAGCAGTCCAGCCATGCAGGTTGTTCAATCATACTATGTTCCCACATTATCATGTTTCCATTATCGTGCCACTATGACTGGGCCTAAACTCCTAATTCCTGTTATAGTTGGGGTTCTTTTCCTGCTGCTTGTGAGTTTGTTTGTGTGCAAGTTCTAGAGTTGGTCCCTGAGCTGTGCTTCTTTCCCAGAACAATTTGAAAGCCTTCTTCCCCATGCCATCCTCTGGGCAGTCCCTCATTGCTTCCTATTCCTCAATTTCTCTGAAGCTTTGGTTTCCACATTCAAGAAACCCACTCTAAAGACCTCAACATTGGCTTAGCAAACCTGTTGACAAAGATGTACTTTTTCTTTTTTTTTTTTCTTTTTTTTCCAGTTTGTCACAAAGTGTAAATTTGAAAATAAGGGAGACTTCAGAAAGTAGAGTTTACCAATCTGCTTAACCCTTTTTGTCTTACAGTATCGCAAGGAATGAAAATATACCTTCCAGCTTGTCAAACATTGAGCAACAGCACAAGGGCAATTCGTATTTGTCCAACTTGCTCTGCACATTGTTTCAGTTAGATTCTTATCAACAATATCACAAAGACAATCAATCTTGTCTAGCTTGCTAAGTTTGAATCAGAAACTCCCTTTAAATCCTTCTGAATAGTTAGTAAGATTCCTGAGACTTGTACAAACAACTCAAGTTTATTAAGAATAATGATAATAACAACTCATGACTAAATAATGGTTTGGTGGTGTCTTTGGATAAATACTGTTTGTGAAAGTACATTGAAAGTCAAGCATCTGAACATAGAAAGAAGCGATATGCAGATAAGAAATATGTAGTTAAGATCAAAGTATAGAGAGATACTAGTAATTAGCTTGATGTTAAGATGTATATGTTTAGTGTGCATCACATAAGGGTCTTATCCCAGATAGTATTCCAGTTTTGTGGGGAAGCAAGATGGGATCCAGCCTGTCAGCTGATCCCAAAAGTTTTGTTGACATTTTCCCCTCAAAACTTTCCCTTTTGTTTACATTTTTATACTGTCTTGCACCTTTAGAGTGGATTTTCATGTGCAGCTTGAGTGACTGAAGTCATTACATTAAACCCCACCAACTGGTAGGGTTTAATGGCAAGCTTTGCTTGCCAAAACTTAACTGCGCATGTCCAGTAGGCGTGGTTACGTGAGTGATTTTCCTCAGAGGCGAGGAGGAGGTAAGTAGCCTTAGGTATGGAGGTGTGTTATTGTGTTAGAATAACATTACAATGATGTTATAATGAGTACAGGTCAACTGGAGGGATGGATTGTCAGAACAGCAGCTGCAATTTATCTACTTGGAAAATAATTGGGCTCCTTGCAGTGGGCTTGCTGACTGCAGGAGCTGGCTATGCCTGTCCGCAGATGTCCTATCCTCCACTTCAGACAGCGAAATGGAGAGGAGGAAGCTGGCCTCTTCTCCCAGGTGACTGAGGACAGGACAAGGGGGAATGGCCTGAAGCTCTGCCAGGAGAGGTTCAGGCTGGATATCAGAAAAAAATTCTTCGTGGAAAGAGTCATCAGGCACTGGAATAGGCTGCCCAGGGAGGTGGTCGAGTCACCTTCTCTGGAGGTGTTTAAGGAACGGGTGATGAAGTGCTTAGGGACATGGTTTAGGGAGTGTTAGGAATGGTTGGACTCGATGATCCGGTGGGTCCTTTCCAACCTGGTGATTCTATGACTCTATGATTCTATGAAATGCTCTTGGTGCATTCATTTCTGATGAACAATGTGCCGCCCCTGTGCATGCTGCAAGTCTGCTCAATTTACTTTTGAAAGCCTTGCACTCAGCTAATGGGGGGAAAGCACCCAGTCCCATTTCTTCACACATTCAGTCTCATTCCCACATTTAGCTTCATTCTTGCATTCAGCCTTATTCCAACGATCTCTCGCCAACAGTCATCATTTCTTAGAAGTCCTTTATTCATAAAAGTCAAAGCCTTGACTGCAACATCAGCCATGAAGGCATATATGGGCCTGCAAGATGCAGCCACTTGAAATCCTACCATTTATGGAGGCAATATATTTTTCTCTGTAAACTATATTGAAAATCAAACCTATTATAAAATTTTAATTCTATTAAAGGAAAAAATAAGTCAAGTTTTTAATAAATGCCTTACATAAAGCAGTAGTTCTTGAGATGTTTGTTTTTTCTTAATTCAAAGAGTATTTAAACTTTCTCTTCTGTGGATTGCCACGTCACCTATCGTATAAGGCTGTAGAGGAAAGGTCACTATAACTTTCTCAGCATTTATAAAACACTATGGTGGTATAAATTTGTAATTTCACAACCATTATTAAAAGTTTTTTTAATCTGAAGTATTGATACTAAACCCATAAATATTTGGACTTGCACCTTTTGTAACTGTAGTAAGTTTGTACTTACCAGTTTGTAACTAAAAAAGTCTGAGTCTTGAGTAGGTTTTCAGCTAGGCATGGAATATATATATATAGCAATTATTGAGCTCCAACTGAAAGTACTACTTTCAACTAAGCCTTACTTGCTAAGAAAATAGAAAAGTGGATTTAGAATTAGTTTTGCAATTGCCTTGGGTTTGTGGAGATCAAAGAACAACTATATGATAAATATCTACATAGTCTTTTTCTTGTAAGAACATGTGACTGTGACTGAACTTCAGCAGTGCTACTGATTGGCATGATGAATGTTAGATAAGCTCCCGATTCCACAGACTGTGGCTGAGCTGCAGGGGTAGGTATTTTAAACATCACGATCTATTTGCTCAGTGACAGCCTGACAGTAACTGTGGCTATGTGAGGGGGGTTTTAGGGTCTTTCTCTTAGCTTGCTCATTTTTGGCATAAGAACAGACACTTCAATAATGTCTGTCTAAATAAACACATCTCTGAATAACACTTTGAAGAAACAGGAGGTTTATGTTTCCTAGATTTACTTCACAATTTCCTTGATAATAGTCTAATGCATTTGAAAAGGTCAATAATTATCATATAGATGTTCTGCTTTCATAACTGCTGCTGGTGTTATCATGTTTCATTATGGTTGACTAACTCAAAAAACTGTCTTGCATTAGTATGAAAGGGGATTTAAAAATCCTCATCATTCACTTGACTTTAATTAGAAGTCTCTTTATCAGTCCTGACTTGGAGGCATCACTTTAGGAAAAAGGATTGCTCTCACACTCATTATTCTGTATACTCCAAGAGCAAGTATTGTTAATGCTGATAATTAATGTCATCAGTGTTTTTTCACTATATTTTATTTAAAAAAAAAATCTGCAAAGGAGTTATAGCTATAATTTTATTATTCATAAAATGAATATTGTGTTAACTTAGTTTATAGCTGTCAAACTATGCAGGAAAAGAAAGCAAAGCATGTGCTTCAAAAACCTTAAGGTCGATGTTTTGTTTTCCTGTAAATGTTATTGGATGTATGTAAATGTAAAGAAGTTATGAATTAGCTCTGTGGAATGAACTATGGTGTTCGAGCATGCTAGGGGCAGTGCCTAAGCAAATAATAAATAACTGCTCCTTTGTTATGAATATTTATTTATGTATTTATTTATTTGTGTACAGATATGAATAAACATGTTATCCTTTCTGGAGTTTCACTTTGACTTCTTAGTTTTAAATAGAAATGTAAACGTATATGCTCACTTTGTCTTTTTCTGTTTTTTTTTTATATTCAGTTTGATTTTCTGGTCTGTTTCCATAACCCCTCCTTTCCTGAAATCCCACGTATGAGCGCATGCAAATTCAATTTACCTCCTGGAATTCCCCTTCCCCCTACTCCCCAGACTAAATAAATCACTGAATACCTGTTTCAGCAACTCATGTTGTGCTTTGGTGTAAATGGTATATGGGATTCTGGTATGGCACAGGTGAAGAGGACAATGTAACTGCTGCTGTCCTATGGAGCTGGTGTACAGGGTGAGGAAGTGCAGTGACCTGAGCGCAGAAAATCTTATCACCCTGTTGTGTAACAATTTAGTGGTATGTCTCCTAACCTCACCCATACTAAGCAAAACAATTAGATTTTTGCCTGAATCTCTGGGAAAAGGAGAGAAGAAACTGGCCATTTTAAAGGAGTTTGGATTTCTAGATCTTTCAAAGGAAGTGCCACAATTTTCCTTACTCATTTCTGTCATAGAGACAACCTCATAGCGGGAGGATATTGAAGACCTCATTGTATTCTTACTGTATGAGCAAATCCTTCTTTCATCATGTCTGACTTTGAGCTGTATGGATGACTTTGCCAAAACTTTCAACAGTAATATAAATATTACCAAGTGCAAGTCATTAGTATTCAAAGTTATGTTATCAGCATTTCTAGCTGGCAACAGCTTCTTTTTCTTGTGCAAGTAAAGATATTAAATAAAAAATGAAGAATTCAAATTAAAAAAAAAAAAAAAATAAAGCTTCTTTTAGGGCTTGATGCAAACTCCACAGATTTAGGAGTCCTCTGTGTTGACCAGCCTTTTCCTCTTTGGATGCTGCCAGTTCTTGGGAGTGTCTGCCTGGACAGAAGATATACAATATATTGTGCTCAGCCCCTCTTGTGAGACAGAGGTATTTCCATGCTGTAAGGCCAATTAAAGCAGAGCTTATGGCTATAACCAAGATGGTCTGTAGTGCCGTTCTTCAAATTTCAAAACAAAAGGACAATAACATACAAACCAAAATAAATTTCATATTTATAAATTTCAAGTACTGCACATTAATCCACTCATCTACTGCAAATGAAAAAGTGGGGTCAGTCTGAAAAAAACCAAAATCCCCTCAGTTCTTGCTGTGCAGAGTGAGCATGTGAAAAACAGTAATCAATACTAGGGAAATGGCTGCAGTAACACTAAATGAACTGATAATGAGATTTCACCTCTAATATGGGTTTTAGGGCTGATTGGCCTGTATTAAAAAAATCATGGCTACACCAGAGGTAAGTAATAGAGGTTAGCTAGAAATTGACAAAACACTAATATGAAAATGGACACAAAAAATTAGACCTCCTTAGCCAAGGAAATAGGTGCGTAAGAAGGAAAATGATTAAAACATATCTGAGTCTGTAAAAGGCAGACAGCTAGTTTGCTCTTATTTTTAATGACATAAGAGCAATGGAACACATGATAGACCTGAAAAGTGAAGAATAGGAAATTAATAAAAGATGCTTTTCAAAAAAAATGCAGAACCCATTGCCAGAGAGAGTGAGCAAAACAAAGAAACCAGAAACCAGAAATTCATAAAAATATTAAGAATAGGGACTGTCTAATGCTAACACAGGTAACATTATTTGATGAGGATTGATAAATTACCTAAATCTAGCATCTTCTCTTAATTTTAATTCTTAAAACTCCTGCTTAATACTGGGATGAGACTAAAGGCAAGGATAGGCTTCTCTTGTCTTCCTCTGAAGAATCTTCTGGTAGCCCTGATTTGAACAGGAAATTAGATCTGAATTTCAAATCTGATCAAATTTTTCTGTTCTTATAATCCTGACTTATATCATTCCACTCCCAGCTAAACTATTGAAAGCTATCTGAGGATCTGTCTCTCAGAGGCATAAAGTTAAAGGAACAAAAGACAAAACAACGCATGCACAAACTTTCCAAATACGATTGATTCTTTTATAAGTCAACTAGAAGTTTTGTTATGAGCTTGCTTTTCATTGTAGAAAAAAAGATGGAATTTGAAGATTCTATTCTATAAAGCCCTCTGAAGAGCATCACAGTTCTGTGCAATAATCTATAACTGTATTTTCATTTTAGATATCTTTTATTTTATAGTAGCATTTTATATTCCCTTGAGTCATGAATCAAGCACCATAGGCAAGATTCATCTGCAGAAGATGAAAAGAAGCAGACAACACCCCCCTGGAGTACATAGTTGATATTCTGCTTCAGACATAGAAATTGAGTAGTTATCTTTCCAGAATGAAGAGGACTTATTTAACACTATTATGCACAACTATTCTCTCTTTTAAAGTAAAACTGACACACCAAAGCCTTTGCCAGTTCATGTGAGGTGCAATATTATATATGTGCATACATGTGTTTTGAATCACCTTTCGTCTAGAAGCAAGACGATATTTAGTGAGAAATATTTATTTATTCTTAAGTAAAGATATTTTTATTTCCTCTTCCTCCTTATTTAATCAGATACAGATTAAATTAATATATTCAAAATGAAAGGTTTCACAGATTGCTATCAGATGTAGCCTCAGTCAGATTTATTATCATTTTAACACTTGGTTAAAGGAATTAGTGCTTCTGCTAATAGTCCAATGAATAGGTCTATCAGCCCACAAGCATGGTTACTGGAGATGCCTTGGGGCTTTCGATTCTCAAGCCAGCTGGAAAAGGGGCTATCATATTGAAAATATTCTGAAACTCTGGGAAAAGATATATAGAGTGTACTGTGTCTTTGTGTTCCCCTAGCAGCTGCTTACAGAGTGGTAATGCAATCTCAGAGGAGTCCGCCTGCCATTTCAGTTGTAGGGTGACTGCAAGTATTACAGCTGCTTCAGTGAGAGAAATACAGAGGAAATTATAGAATAAGTTAACCCTTCAGTGATATAGCTCAAAAAAATATCGTAGACACAGAAAATGCAGAAAAATACAGAAGGATTCCGAGTGGACTAGTTGCTGTGGGAAAGCAATCTCTCTAGAAATATACATAATAAATGATGATGTATGAAACATGACATGCTATCAGTGCTTATTTACTAAAAGATACCATTTTTTTTCTGAATGTTTACTTGTACGGAGGCTGGAAAACTGTGTTTTAGTGTGGAAAGAAATGCCCACAACCTAAAGAATTCATGTCCGAAACCACAAATTATTTTGGATTAAAGTGCAAGCCAATCAAGAACCCTTCCCCCAGCAGCAGCAAACTTAAAAGATACATTTCAATTTATAGCTTTTTTTTATTTATATGTTCATTTTCTATTCTATAGAACTCCTATGTATTTCAAAACATCAGTACCTCAGTGATGTATTTAATTAACAAATTTATTCCTGGGGTAAAAAAAAAGTCTGTCATTGTCTATCGTAGAGATATGTTTGGATTAAAAGAAAAAAAAAAGTATAATTAATTCCATGCACTTTGAAGAGTTCTCTGACTATTAATAATAACCTGTCTCGAATGAAAATCTTGGACTACTGTCTGTAATATGGTTTACTCTCCAACCAAGATTCTAATGTATGCTAAAAAAAAAATCAATTGCTATAAAAATTTAAGTTGCTTTCCTTTGTTAGGCAACAATTTGATCTATTCAATCAATTCAACATTTAGTGAGAGATCTTAATCTTAGCTTTGGGAGAACATACTAATACTCACATCCCAATGCAGATTTCTTAAATGTAATCTTAAAAGTATATCATATTGGTGCTTCTGAAGGTCAGTAATGATTTGAAGAGTTTGCTTCTTAGAATTACTGTTCATCTGTAACAGAAGTAAACCTCAATAAATGCTCTCCACAAGACTTTTCTTAGCATTACACACTGAATTGTTTACTTTTCAATCAGAGGAATGGTGTTTTCTCTCTCTTTAAAAGCCCAATGCTATTTTAAGTACTTGTCAAGGAGTAACAAATACAGAGAGCTTCCATATCAAGAGGATTGTCTAAGCATACAAGATTAGATAAAAGATTGCAGAAGGAATTTCTGAATGAACCAGCATTTTGAAACATGTCCTTTCTTGTAGATCTTATGTGTAGTATCCTTTGCATTTGACTCTTTCTAATTGATCTTTTCTTCTCCCTTCCGATAACAGCTGACATTCATTATTTATAATCCAGCATCGATGGTTAAATGCTGCCTTCCTCACAAAGAGTAAGTGCATTTTATTAACACTTGCTGGTACTGTCAAAGTGGGTAAAGTGGGAAGAACTTTTGGCAGATAGTGCAAACCTTTTTGCTTCCAAAAAGCCCTAATATGTAAAACAAAATAATTAAAGGTCACTTTGTTACCACTCTTCCTTGTGCTTCAAATATCAGAGTACAAGGAGGGACAGTTACTGATTCTTTTTATCTAGGATATGTAATAGATTTTAAGGTCACAGTAGCAAAAAGCAACAGGAACACATGATCACAGCTGTACAGCAGGTTAGAGAAGTTTTGTTTTCCGATCACAGAGATGCCTAATGAACAGCCCTTCATTCAGGACAGTTAGGTTGCTCAAGGGTAACAACTATTTTGTGATCAAATGAATGAGGAATTGAACTAGCATGAGGAGCTGAAGTTAACAACTAAGTACTTCCTGGAGCCAGAAGGCTCAAATGTACAGACTTCCACAACTGAATTCAAAGTCTACTTTTAGTCTGGGCTATTAAAAGTTAGCCAGTGAAAAGATGTATTACCAGTAGTAAAGAAACTGCACCTATATTTCAATTAAGGAATGAATGCAACAAATATGTTGCAAAATAGAAGCTCATGAGGGTCTTGATGCTTCAAACTAGTCAAGTATTTTCAAAAGATTGCGGTCAGGTTATCTGGGTTGGATTCTTGGCTGATGTAAATTACCATCTCTTCACTGAAGTCAATGTCTTTGCACTGACTTAAAACTGTTGGGGATATGGCCCTATAGACGACTAATACAAAACACTTTAAGGAATAATTTTAGTTTGCAAGTGTCAAACATAATTTTTAGTTCAAGAAGGTGGTCATGAGTGTGACAGGTTTTGACAATAAAAGTTAATTACAGGCAACACATGATGAAACAGAAGCATGAACATCTGATTTCTGCAAACTCTAGAGGCTGCCTGGCTGTAAATGAAGCACAGTGAGAAATCATTCAGCCAAAATGCACAAGAGGATATCTCAATTATGAAACTAACAACAAAATCATGTCTATGCAGTTTAGTTATCAAAACAAATTAAAGGAGTTTTAACTGAGGCACACCTCCCAGAGTACTGTCTGTTAACCCTCAGTAGACTGAAAACCCACCAGATGTTATCTGTACTGGTCCACTGAAACATTTGTAGTTACTTTGCTTGGAAATTTGACAACAGATGTGTTTTTTGTTGGTGCAAAGGTTTTGGTCTCACCAAAGCAAACAGTGGCTAACTACTAGGAGAACAGAAAGAGAAAATGTTCTATTTTGCCTTCCCTATTGTTACATGAGGCTGAAACAGTAGGTACTTTACCCACCAGTTCTTATCTTGGGAGAAAGTTACCTCAGAAATGTTTTTATAAACTGAATGTGTGTTTCTTCATGATTGTGTACACGCTTATGCACATGCATGTGTATGTATCTGTTATCTCTAGAACTGTTACGGTTTCATGTCACTGCCTGTCATGGTCACTCCTAAACTAATACAAAACCACAGACTCACAAACTGCTCACTTTCCACAAATTTTATTGAGAACTAATTAGATGTCACAGTAATACAGTCTAAAATTATCTTTACTTCAGCCAACAAGATGGAATTATGTCAATGTTGCTTCAGGGTAAATCAGTATAGACGGACATATATATACCTATGACAAAATTTATTTGACCACAAAGCCAAGTCTTGGGTCTCTGAGGGAACCAGAAAGCCTCCATTGCCTTGGCCAGCCTCACACGGGCTTCCCGACAGGTGCTCCCAGCCCAGGGCACCAGGAGATCAAATAGAGCCTGAGCTGTCTGGTAGGTAGTCCTATCTCCAACAGTACTGTCTTGCTCACTGCATGTCCCAGACTGGTCCTGGACCTGATCCTACCACATATTGCGTGATGGTCCCTAGCCCCGGGCACTGTCCCCACCCTGGGGAGATCAGGTTCCCCTGGGCAGTCCGCTGTTCAGTGGGGTAACACCCTGCCTGAGTCATGGCCATAGCCTGGCTTCCTCTGTGGAGCAGATTCCTGCTTTCTGACAGCAAAGCAAATGGGTATGCATTAACTGCTCTGCACAATATCCACCTCTGTGTTAGGGAGTCAAGAGGAAAAGAGAGAATAAAATAACAAAAGCAAAGTTTTATGCATATTTTTTAGTAGATTTTTAGGGACCCTTCCTTGAATACTCAGGCAAGATGGCCAGGATCTGAGTCCTAGACTAAGATATAAGATCTATTAAGGATGCTTTCCAACCTGAACACAACTTCTCTTGTACTACCTAGTTAGGAAGACTAGAATAATGCAGATATTTTGGGCACAACTTATTCCTGAAGAGTTGTTTCCCTGTTAAGTTAGAGCAGACATATTCACCTTTAATGCCTGTAAAAGACCAACACCTAAGGCATTCAATATTCTGGTGTCTCTCTGATCAGAAACTACAACCTGTATAGCCATAGCTATGAGGGGAAAAAAAAACCTTCATCAAACCATTTATGGTTCTGGGTCTTGAAAAAAATTATTTCTGTCAGTTTTCTAAATAGTAAGTGTATGGAATAGTATCCCTACAGATGTCCAACAGCTGATAAAATATGGCTTATAATGATAGCCACAGCACACCTACTTCATCAGAATCATAGCTGGGAAGGATATTTCCTCCTGTGGTTCATTGTTATCGCTTACATCCCAAGGCATAAAGTTATCTCCCTCAGCTCTTATCATTTTACACTAACTGCAGATAATTCACATTTATGATGCTTACCAAACAAATTTATCAGTTTTTTAAAGGTTAGCAAAAGTCTGTCATTCTCTTTGCCATCTTATTTCTATTGCAAACTAACTGAAATAGAAGAGTTAATATTTATCCTTTCTTTATTAGAATAGAAAGGTTCCTATTGAATTAGCCTTCACATTTCTATGGAATTCCCTTTTTCTTCCCCTCTGCATTTGTTGTAAAGGGGTAACCTTTACAGAACATGATGGTTTTCTTTTATAAAAATGGCTTTAGAACTGGTTTTACATCTTTTATGCATCTCATCCTGACACCAATCTTGGAGTAGAAAGTGTCTAAAATAGAGGGTGCATATCAAGTATCATCGTTCTAATATCTTTTCACATTGCTAAAGCACAGTAATATGACCCCAGTGTATGTGAGAATCAATCTCAGTTAACCAAATTGGCCATGACATATGTAAAAGACAGTTATATATCATGTACTTATATGCCTAAACGATGGAGATCAGAACCTTTTAGTTGCACAATACTAAAATTATATACCTTATATAATAATATTAATATAAACATGGTTAATGCACAAAGACAGCACATAGTAGTAGGTGTCTCATTCTCTACATAGAATGGTCACCAGAGTAGGATAACCACAGCAATAAATAGTATTAAAAATGATCCAAGAATCTATATTTTTCTCTAAGTAAGTATTTCTCAAGCAAGAAACTATTAGAATTTGAAATATTTTTTTTTTCATCTACACACTAGATTGTTCCATCTATAGAAGTCTGGATGTGTAATGAAGACAGGTAGGAAGTGTGATGTTTTATGAAATTAAAATCACAAACAAAAAGCATCTCAAAGGCATCACACTAAGTATTATTAGGTTTTCCATAAATATTCACCATGTGATAAGCTAACTTCATGTTAGTCCCCACAGCATCTCTGGTGCAGCATCTCATAAAATGAGAAAGAAGAGCAAAAAAAATCCAGAAAAGATTCATAGCTATAGATGAATCTGTATTCTCTAAGTTACAGTGTCTACATAACGAGTGGCAGAGTTACAAATGAATAAAGCACTTATTGTAACTATTAAAACTACACTACCATTACGAGACACTAGTTTTATTTATTCGTTATATATGAAATATAATTTTAAGGGTACTTTTTACTGTCTAATAATATTAAGCAGAATAAAAAAGGAAATACTTGTGAGTAGAAATGTGTCATGAATGCTCATTACCTCATAAATGTATTTCTAGAATGATGCACCTAGAATATATTAAGTAAACATTTTCCTGCATCTGCTTAATGTGAAGCACTAAGAACAGGTAGGCAAACTGTGCTGAGATATTATACATTTTCTATAACTTATTCCTCCAATTATTAGTTACATTCAATAAAGAAAATAGGATGCAACTGATATTAAAAAAAACTTTAGAAAAAGTACAATATTTCTCTTATAACTTTTGTTCCTGTTGAAGGAAAAAGATATCACTTAAATGCTGTGCACGGTTTTTAAAAAGCTTCTCTTTTTGTGTCATGTGCTCACCTACGTGAATTGTGTGGCAGAAGTGTAGAAGAATATCTGAGCTTGTTCAGGATTGGCCCAGCAAAAGCAAAGAGAAGTGCCACATAGCCTTCATTGGCATAGTGTTGACATAACTTATGTCGGTTAACTTGTCTGCAGAATACCACCTGGCATTTAATGGTGAGATGGCTGACATGCAAGTAGTGTATCTAGCTCTTGAACCTTCTTTCTTCCTTTTTTGTAGAATACTTTCAACTTTCTCACCGTGGGGGAGAAAAAGTAGTTCTGACAAATAGCCAGTTTCTGCTGCTGTCACTAAGATGTCAACGCCTAGGAGCTGTGAAGTTCAGCTGCCCACTAAGTTACTGCATAAAATCTCATGTTTTAGTCTATAATGTTCAGTGTTCTGCTGGAAGAAGGAATATTTTTTGTAGTAAAGCCTCTTGCTTTTCTTTAAGTTTCCATATTGCTCATCTGACCTCAAACCTCCACAACTGCTAGCAGCTCTTAGTTTCTTCTGGATTTCATACAGTGATTAGTATCTGTTATTTTCCAATTTGTTGTTTGTACAAAAGCAGAAATAAATCTAATAATGAAGCTACAAAGAACTTGCAGCCTGAATACTTTTTGAGTTGAACAGAAACAAAAGCTCTTGGGACTGACACTGTGCTATAAGAGCTCAAATCCAGTGCCCTACTGACTGAATTAATTGACCTTTTTAACATACTTATTCCTAACTGCGTTCATTTGCTTGGTTGAATGTACAGCAATAGATCTTTAAATGCCCAATTATATTGTGTTCCTCGGAGGCAGGACACAACACTGAGGGCTTTGATTGGGTAGGTAGGCATATTCACTGTTCTAAATCAGATTGGAGGTGCTTGTTTTTATCAGATTATTCAGCATTTTGTAATATTTGTACTTTATAAGTTCACAGCAGTTGTTCTATTGACTTCAGTTGCACCCTAACACTTTATGGTAATTATGCTAATCAGAATGCAGTTGTCACAAATTAACTACTCTATGCCTAACTGCAAAACTTTGGCTTATATGCCAAGCATTTCAGGAAGCAAATGTATTTGTCAGGAATACTATTTTGTTATTTAAGAGACAACTGTGAAACCCAATAGAAAACTGAATCACTCCACCCATACGTAGTGACAGGCTTATATACCGGATTCTATATTTTACATTACCTCATATGGTTATAGGATCTCCAGCCTAATAGTTGATGACTATTCTCCACAATAGCATGCTTTTAAAATCAAAGATTTTTTTTTAAAAAAAACAACCTTAATCTCAGTAATCTGACTTTTTTCTTACTCTATCTTAACAATAATAATTATAGTGTAATATAAGGGCACAACAACGCTATGCAGCGCTACAGACTGGGGGAAGAATGGCTGGAGAGCTGCATGGAAGAGAAGGACCTGGGGGTGCTGGTTGACAGCCGACTGAACATGAGCCAGCAGTGTGCCCAGGGGGCCAAGAAGGCCAACGGCATCTTGGCTTGTATCAGAAATGGGGTCACCAGCAGGTCCAGGGAGGTTATTCTCCCTCTGTACTCGGCACTGGTGAGACCGCACCTCGAATACTGTGTTCAGTTCTGGACCCCTCACCACAAGAAGGATGTTGAGGCTCTGGAGCGTGTCCAGAGAAGAGCAACGAAGCTGGTTAAGGGGCTGGAGAACAAGTCTTATGAGGAGCGGTTGAGAGAGCTGGGGTTGTTTAGCCTGGAGAAGAGGAGGCTGAGGGGTGACCTTATTACTCTCTACAACTACCTGAAAGGAGGTTGTGGAGAGGAGGGAGCTGGCCTCTTCTCCCAAGTGACAGGGGACAGGACAAGGGGGAATGGCCTGAAGCTCCACCAGGGGAGGTTCAGGTTGGATATCAGAAAAAAATTCTTCACAGAAAGAGACATTGGGTACTGGAACAGGCTGCCCAGGGAGGTGGTCGAGTCGCCTTCCCTGGAGGTGTTTAAGGAACGGGTGGATGAAGTGCTGAGGGACATGGTTTAGGAAGTGTTAGGAATGGTTGGACTCGATGATCCAGTGGGTCCTTTCCAACCTTGTGATTCTGTGATAAGCAAGTGCATGCTCCTTGAAGCTACCATGAACCAGTGTTCAGCCAAAGTATAAGTGGAAATAGACATGAGAACTGGCTAAGACAATGTGCTGTGGGAGAAAACTAGCATGATTGTGATGAATATTCAAATTTCATCTTTAAAGTGAATTATGTCTAATGATCATTTGGCTTTTTCTCACTTGGCTTGAGAGTACATGTCAGTACTTAAGCGTTTAGTGGAGTAACTGAAAGTAATCTCTCTAAGGCAATTCTCAGGTAGAGGTTATAGAAAGTTTGATGTCAGGTTTAGAATTTGATGTTTTCTTGCATAGTACACTCAGCATTTGCATGCATGTGACATGACTAAGTCTGAATTTAGCTTACAGTTTTTAGCATTTTGAGAAAGCATACTGTCAAGATCACTGGTGGTCATGGGATATAGAGTGTTTCAAAAAGGTGAAATGTGTGTACATAACGTCAAGTATCATTCAGTTGTTAACACGCTAGCATCTTTTTACTCCATTTTATTCTCTGTGTTGGTGATCTCTTTTGTGGGACAAAGCCCATCTTCCCAGATAGGTAATATGACAGTCAAATTTTAGTTTATAAGGACTAATTTAAAATCTACAAGCATTTTCAACTTTTTCCCCCTCTTCATTCTTTTTTTTTTCCAAGAGCCAGCAGCACATAAAGTCAAGTACAAAAGAATTGTGAAAGAAATCCTTATACAATAAGCAACCACTGAATAGTATATCCATTAAGAAGCCAGCCATCGCCTCTGTAGATATTATCATCGTCACAAACTCCAGCCTCTTACTTGAATTGGAATGCAAGGATTTCTGAAGACTGGAAAACTTGGCATAATTTTTCCTCCTGTGAAGGCTCCTCCTTATTGACATGTTAGTTGACTTTTGACGAGTAGTTCACAAATGTCATCAGCAAAAAGTAGATTTTTTTATACTCTGCAAAAGCTAAATATTCTTTTCCATACTTTCCATTCTTCTATAACACTTCTTTAGTACTGGATCACTTTAAAATATTTAATGTTATTTTTTAGTCTCTAGAAGATTCTTTCTTGACAGGTCAGGTGTGTCTATTATGGTAACACGAAACAAATCCCAGAGCATAAATCAAAAGAATTTAGTGCAGTCTCAGCCTCCTAGCTTTAAGTAGGATTATGTTACATGAACCTTTGCGCTTTAAGTCAGAGAATAACTGACAGTTCTGACAGATGAACCTGTGGGGGTTTCTGCTTGTGACTGTCTACCTCATCTGGTTGACTCACCACCTGTCAGTTATGGCAACAGAAAAAAATTGATTTCCATGTGTTAAAAGTCAATGAAACATTAGTTATATATGGGAAATGGTAATTCATACAAAATAATAGGTTTAGTTCTTTACTCTTGTACAGGTGTTATTAAGATCCATATTTTAGAGGAATCGTTTTAGATGCAGTTTTGTACTGGCAGTCAATTAAGTCTGCAACTTACTTAAATACATACCTACATGCTAAAATTTGTGCAACTATATATTCTTGGATTTACCTGTAGGCACAAAATATGCTGGCAAAATTGAAAACTGAATTGGCATAATTTAAAATATTCTGTAGAAATCAAATCATTACAGCTAACTTAAAAGGAAAACTCAAGGACGTTGTTGTGTTCGGGTTAGGAGGTGAGGACAGCAGAGGTGAAGAAAGAAAGGATAATCTCCATTTCTAAACAGTGAGACAGCTGTCACAGGAAATTGCAAATGTAATGGCAAGGATTTTTAATAAGTCTATTAAATCAGAAGAGGAAGCAATCACACTTTTTTTAAGCTGTAGATCCCATCTACTATTTTTTTTCTTGTGTAAAAACCTGGGTAGCTAAGATGTGCAAAGCTTTAGGATTAATTTTGATGAAGAAGTGATCAAGAAAACATGTAATCAAAAGGTACATGTGCAAAATGGATCGTATAACCTAATCAATTTGTTTCAAAGCATGAATTAATTTATGGAAGAAAAATATAAGAGATAATTATATTTCAATTTCATATTTGACCTAGCTTCATACAGGGAAAGTTTTAACAAAAATTAAGATCATGTAAATCTAGACTTCAGAGCAGGTGAGAAAATGGTTCTAGGGAAGATAAAGCTTTGCTCCACTAAAAGAACAATAGGATTGGATGCAAGCTTTTGATGAAATTATCATGGATAGAAATTTTATTGAACTATTATTCAAAGTGATGAATAGAAGTAGTAGAAACTTGCTGAGTGAAAATATAATTTACTGCATAAGCTTAAGTTAAGGTGTAAGCTTATGTTATTATAGCCTAAAATCACTTTTCTGAACTGTTCTCATTTACAGAGAGAGTAAATGTATCTGAATTGTAAATGAAAAAGGAAGGGAAACTCCTTGATATTATTAGCTTTTTATGGGATCGTTATTATACGTTGTGGAAGTTAGACATAACTTTAGGAGCATTATCAGATAAACTAACTGTCGTCAAGAAATTCTCACTGGCAATATTATATGCAGTTCTCGAAATATGTGTAGTTTTGTATGGACTGAAGAATTCTTCGGAGAGTTTAGTTTCTGAAATGGTATAAACATATCTTAAAATATATATCTTTATTTTTCTTTTCTGTTCCTACTCTGTTGGTAAGTTAAATAATACATTATTTAGGGAAGGTGCTTCAAACATTCAGTTTATTCTCTTGTGTCTGACTTAACAATTTCATATATGGATCAGCCTCGAAAGCAGCTTGCTTTCCAGATAATTCATGGAGACGATCGTCGTGCTATCTTTCTCTTCCAAAATGTTTTCAATGGACTAAAATACAAGGGTTGATAAATATTTTGAATTTATTAATTAATTTATTTATTGAGACTGGCTGTGTAAATTACAACCTGAAGCTAAATAAAACTTAAACTGTAGAACTTCCTGATGAATGAAGAAAAATGAATAATCCAGGAGTTTGTTTTACCCCCTCAAACTCCCACTATTAAATTGCCATCCCATCCAATAAGCTCATCGGCTCCATGTCCAGATGGAGATCAGTGACAAGTGGTGTTCCTCAGGGGTCTGTACTGGGACCAGCGCTGTTTAATATTTTCATAGATGGTATAGACAGGGAGTTTGAGTGCACCCTCAGCAAGTTTGCAGATGGCACCGGGATGAGTGGTGCAGTTGTCACACCAGAAGGACAGGATGTCATCCAGAGGGACCTGGACAGGCTGGAGAAGTTGGCCTGTGGGCACATCATAAGGTTCAACAAGGCAAAGTGCAAAGTCCTACATCTGGGTCTAGGCAACCCACAGTATCAATATGGGGGGGATGACATGACTTAGAACACCCTTGTAGGAAAGGATGTGAGGGTCTTCATTGATGAGGAGCTTGACATGAGCTGGCAATGTGCCCTCACACCCTACAATGCCAACTGTATTGTGGGCCGCATTAGAAGCAATGTGACCGGCAGGTCAAGGGAGGTAATTCTTCCCTTCTACTCCACTCTTGTGAGACTTCACCTGAACTACTATGTCCAGTTCTGGAATCTCCAACATAAGAAGGATATGGAGCTGTTGGAACAGGTCCAGAGGAGGGCTACAAAGAAGTCTTTGAGACTGGGTTGGATGGGGCCGTAAGCAGCCTGGTCTAGTGAGAGGTGTCCCTGCCCATGGCAGAGGGGGTGGAACTAGATGATCTTTAAGGTCCCTTCCAACCCAAACCATTCTATGATTCTATGATTCTGAGGGTCATATCTTACAGTGACATACACAGAAATGCTAGTTATTCTAGTTTGATCCCATGATGATGTAAATAACTCTATAATTTAGTCAAAGTTTAATTTTAAATTGTTATACTGGATATTTCCCATTATTTCTGCTCAAGTTTCTGTTCCAGAAATCTCACTGTTCAAGTCCAGCCTAAATCATTAATGTCCAGCTTCAGTTCATTTGTTCTTATTCCAATGTTTGTCCTTTAGCTCAAACTGGTCTCTTCTCTTCCTGGTTTACACTTCTGATAGGTCAATGTGTTTTCTGTTGGGAGTTTTTGTTCACTTGGTTGCTTGCTTGCTTTCTTGCTTTTGGTTTTGCTCTTCAAGGCAAGTTTCTCCAATCTACTTTTGTAAAACAGACTGTTCTGTCTCCTCTTTCGTCAGATGTAAGACAAGATATTCTCTAGTTCTTCAAGTGAATAAAAAATTGACTTTTCTCTCATGCTGAAAGAGTTTCAATAGCAGATGTTTTGGAAAACAGAGACATAAAACTAAGTCACTGAACAACGTTAACCAGTATGTATTTATTTATATAATTATCATACAGTAAATATAATACTTTTGCTTACAACATGAAAAAAAGTTATTGTACTTCAAATGGGAACACTAGACCTTTACTGTCATGTATAAACTAGAAAAAAAAAAAATCTTTTGTTTCCCACAATGAAAGTAAGAATAAAGAAGGATGTCTTGTCTTACTTTACCTTACCTTAAGACTACGAAGAGAAAATCTGGAAGTCTTGCAGTCATTAACATCAAGCAGAGATAGTGGAGGTACAGAGAGACAGCTTCAAACCAGAAAATTAAATACAGGTACTTGCAGTCTATGCTAATGCATTAGACATTGCATCATAGTTCTCTCCTTAACAGTCTTCACAAAATGAGTCCTTACAAACATACAAAAAATACAACTACTGTTAAAGCCAATCAAAACAAAAAAAATTACTTTCACAGCATCTACATTAACTTTCTGTATCACGAAACACACCAAGAGTGATCTTCATCTCAGTATTAGGGAGAACTCCTGTAGATGGCTCTGTGGTCATGAAGACTTGTGCCTGCTGTTTTATTATGGTTTTCCTTTTGGGTAATATCAGGAGATCACTTAGTGAGGTTAGTGGGAAAAATTATGGAATGGTATAACTAAGTTAAAATTATTAAAACAATAATATACATTCTGTTTTGTGAATACAAGGAAATAATAAAGAAAGCTGCTTATAACACTAACTGCTATGTTGTAATTTGTTATTTCATAAGCATCTTTGCCTGAAAGAAAGGTTTATTTAAAGAGTAATATCATGCCGCCTATCTCACCTCGTTATCGGCAATAGTATATGGCACATACCTGCAAAAATAAGAAGCCCATAACTAGAATATGCACACTGAATCTGCAGCTAATTGTCTTTATGTTTTGGTACTCAAAGAGCTGAATTGCAAATGAAATTTTAGGCAAAAAGTGATGCCTCCATTTTTGTTTAACAAGATTCCTTCAGTGCCTGTGGGATTCATAAGAAACTAGATGCTATCTGAAAAGCTAGGATTTGTAATAATGGCCAAGATATTATGAGGATTAGAGGAATTTGAGTGAATGATGCCTTAGCGCGTGGAAGAAAATGATGGAGGATAAAAGGTGACATTAATTGTTTAAGGGTCTTGGCTAGGTACTCTGCTGCAGCTGCACCAAATTAAAAGTCACTCACTTGATCACTTACGTAAATAAAACAAACAAAAAAAAAAAAATCCCAGCAACATGAAACCAGGAGCCTTAAGATCTTACAAACAGGATGATATTGAAATTATCTAATTTTGCATTTGAATTTTTGTCATGACACTGACCTGGGTAGAGACTGAAACAAATTTGCTTCTATGTTTTTCCAAACAAGTTTAGGAATATCATTTTTTTTAATGAAGGCTTGTGTAAAGCCTCATATGGCTACTTTGGGGAAATACATTGATCACAAAGTATAGTCTCACAAAGTATGTGCTAAGTGTTTTGCTAAGTATAATTACACTATCCTGCCAAGTTTTCTATCAACAATTACTTCATCCCAATTCATCAAAAGTAATATCAGTAGCACTTCAAACCAGTTGAAACATTGAACAGTGAATGAAATGCTATGCTCTGCTAGAAGAAATAATAATATATTGCTGCATATTACTTACAGTGCCTTTAACTAGAAGAGATCCAGGGACCACCTCTCTTCTTGCCTCAGAGTGATACAGACAGTAGCAGAACCCAAGACTTTGTGACTTTTGCGTAAAATAGGGTTGAAAGAAGTAATTTAAAGGTGATTAATTTATTCCCAGAGGTTAATGAAAAACCTCCAGTCAAGGACTTCAGTTTGGGCCCCGGCAAGATGTTACAGAAACAGTTATAATTTAATTGTTAATAAATGTTTATCAGGCACTGAGAAAAATCTGTTTCCTATGGTCTGTCTGTAAGGATAACACCAGAGTGAAGTTCACAGGAGTTGTCTTTTGTAAAGTATGGCATGAAATTACATAAATTTTCAAGGCCAAATAAAATTCTTGATATTATATTAGTGTATTAGTGAAATGTCTGTAGTACCTTGGATATTTATTCCCAAACATAAATACCGGGCATAAACACCTATTTCATAAGTAAAACTTACTGTTGTCCTAGAAACCAGTTCCTGTTACAGGGGCCCTGAATTGGCAAGTCTATCATGCAGCTGAAAAGTCCATGTATCCCCAAAGAGCACGTAAAGTCTGGACAGGCAACAAGACAAACCCTTAAACAGTAAGAACTAAGTAAAATCATAAGAAAAGGAAAGAATCCTTTATATTTTGTTTGGAAAAGACTTCTTAAAAAACTTAGATACATAGATTATTAATAAAAATTATTTGTTGACCTGTGTCTATTGACAGAAAGAAAAATCAATATACCAGACACATGTTACAGTATAATAAACATGTCTTAGATGAATGAATGGATGGATGGAGAGATAGGTAGGTAGAGGATAGACAAGAAGATGTAGCTAAAAGAGAGGGGAGCAGAGGAAATAATGCATTACTTACACTGTCTACTTGAAATGGTTATGGATTTCATTTCTCTGTGATATACTGCCATCATTATTTCTCACATAAAACATATTTTAAATGTTTACATGTCTTTTCATTCAAGCATTACTCAATAGAGTCTAGTTTCCATGGATTACTGGTCAAGAACAACATTCAATATAGTACAATATCCTAAAATAAGGCAACCAACAAAAGAGCAAACCAGTAACAGTCAGTCGTTTTGGTCTCCTTCCTGTAAACTTTCATGAGTTTTTCTGCTTCATTAAGTAAACTTGGTTAAGTAAATCCTATTGCCCTGCAGTGTCTGCTGCTTTTCTCTTCAGCTAATGTCTAAGCATAAATTTGTCATAAATTAACCCTCGTAGGCAGCTCAGTCCCTCACAGATACTCACTCCCCACTCCTGCAGCAGGATGGATGGAGAGAATCATAGGGGCAAAAGTGAGAGAAGTTGTGCATTGGGATAAAGACAGTAAAGCAAAAGCTGCATGCGCTAGTAAAGGAAAAGCCGCATGAGGAAGTAAAGTCAGGTGTTCAACCATCTCCAGGAAAACAGAGTTTCATGATGTGTAACAGATACTTAAGAAGACAAATGCTGCAACCCCAAATATCCCTCCTTCCTCCTTCTTCCCCACAGGTTTTATCACTGAGCATGATGTCATATGGTATGGAATATCCCTTTGGTCAGTTGGGGTCAGCTGTCCCAGCTGTGTCCTCTCCCATTTTCTTGTGCATCTCCAGCCTACTTGCTGATGGGGCAGCATACGCAGAAAAGGCTTTGACTCTGTGTAATCACTGCTTAGCAATAATGAAAACATTCCTGTATTATCAACACTGCTTTGGTCACAGATCCAAAACATAGCCCCATACCAGCTGCTGTGAAGAAAAATAACTGCCTCATCCAAAACCAATACACACTTGTATAATATGTGTATAAGTGCAGAGGGAATCAGTGAGAGTTGTGTAGGTGATTTTTCTCCAATTTAACCCTCCTTGCATTTGGGTTAGTCTAGATGAAAGTGAGTCTGTGCATTGAAAAGGCAAAATACATAGACTAATACAATACAGTGAGGAATGCCCATAATGGAAGACTAACACAATACTCTTTATATCAACTGTCATAAACTTAAGTCTGTTTTACCTTGTTAATGCTAAGATATACAGCTTCAACAGACTGCATAGAGTATTTTTGGCAGTAACACCCTGATGTTCAATATACACTCCAACAAAAATCTACATGCATAGGCTTCTCATACAGATTCCTAAATACGTACATACAAATTACCCAGATGGATCTAGTAATATAACGTGAAATAGTCAAGTGCTTGAAAATTTCATTGCTCAAAAGTAATTTGTGTAGCCACGTTTGTCAGATTTTGTTCGGTATTGTACAGCTTGTACCTCATTCATGTGAAGGATCAGTGTATTTAATGATTGGGGTATGTCTTTTATGAGGTTGCAGTTATGAGTGTAGAACTCTTAGATAAAAAATTCCAAATAGACACAAAAGGAAACACAAAACAGAGTCTCACTGCTAGAATAGCCCCTCAAAACTGTGAACAGAGTGCATAATCTCAGGCCACAACTACTGGAAAACCAGTTCATTGATTTCATGGGTAAAATACTGAAACAAGGCAGAAAAAAAATCAACCTACTCTAATCTATTTGGTTCAAGAATGTTATGAAAAGAGTTATGAGAATCTTTAACAAAAAAAAAGAAGAGAAAAACTTCCACTGAAGCTTAGGCTCAGCTTCTGCTGAATAGAACTGAGTAGAAACTATATTTATTCAGCAGACAGGGTAGGATTTTGAGAGTTTATATGGATAAAACAAATTTTCAACATGCATTAGTAGTATTATACATAGAGAGATATATTCAGAATATTTTGCTAAATAATCTTTCATAGGTATGCATATCTTAAGTAATAGAACATGATACAGAATTTTGTTGATAAACATTTTAAAAAGGTAAAATAGAACAACCATGCATAATTTATGACGCATACAAATTACATACTATAATCAGTGAGAATTTCTAAGAAAATGTTAAGACAGATCAGCAGAGGAATAGTGAAAGGAGTAGAAATAGCCAGTGAAGGCAAGCGAGGAGGAAAATGAAAATAGATTGGTAGAATATACAAAGCTTGGCTTGTATTAGTCTTTGTTCAGTGGGCCACAAATGTATTCTGCATTGCATTTGTAAAACCAGCAAATTTTAGCTCAAAACCACCCAAACAAGTTTATTCCAAACAAGATATTTTGTTGATCTTTCAAAATTGATTTTGTCTTCTTTATTCTTATATTTTAAAAATATGTTTCAACTTCAAAATGCAAATCCATTATTTTTTGTAAAAAAATCATTATATTTTGTTTCTAAAATAATAAAAAGGGCTTTGACTTTCCAGAAATGAGTAAATAAACAAATAAATAGCCTTCATATTTACAGGCAAATTGTCTTTCCTGGGACAACGCTAATTTGGGAACAATTTTACTTTCTTAAAGCTGCATTTTTCCTTAAAGCTGCATTTTTCCTTAAAGCTGTATTCATTTTCTTCAGTACACACCTTATGGCGTGTACTGGTTGGGCAGAAAGGTTCATCTGTATTAATCTTTAACCCTGTTCTATATTACCTGCCTGGAGTCAGTCCAAAGATTATTACAGCTGACTTCAATGCGCTTTTTGATCAGACCCTGAGCTGGGAAATATTCTTGAATCAAGTTCTCTAAGAGCAATATTGTTCAAGGTAGAGAACAAATTGTGAAGATGAAAAATAAAAGGGCAACTGAGGAAAAGGGTTAGTAGACTGTGAGAAAAAATCAAATAAATAGAACTAAGAAAGTAAAGCTTGAGACAAACTATACTGGAGATGAGAGATTTGCTTCAAATAGCAAGATGAATAATTTACTTATTTGCCTTATATTCTGTTTATGTGACATAAACGTGGATTTAGTGATTCTTGTGTACAAGACTTTTTTTTAAAGAATTAAGAACGCTTCATTGTTTTCATACTATAAACCAGATTCTTTTATATTAATAATATTCTGCCTCTGAGGCAGGGAGCTGTTTGCAAATTTCCTCTTCTATGAACTAGCAATACCTGAAATAGCAGGATTATTCTAGGACAGATCCAAAACATTTTAAAGCCTTTTCTGCTGAACAGCACAGAATTCTGTTTGAGTTCCAGTAGCATCAAAATGAATGAAATAACAGAGGATGATTAATTGCAAAGGTGCCTCTGCAGGTGTTACAGAATGCTGTGTTCAAGAAGACAGAATTTATTTAATATTGCAATTAAGATGCAAGAAAAACAGCAACTGAGCTACCATTATTTTATCTCTAGACACAGTGCACGCATGTAAAGACATTAAAAGTTGTGAATTATGAAATTAATCAGAAAGTTAAGTGAATATAACCTTGTTTCACAAAAAAAGATATTTTTCAGTAAAGCCTGTGCTTTTATAAGTAGATCGCATTATGGTTGTGTTATGCTGTTTTACTATGAGACTATATAAAACATATAAATAGGAGTATAAAAAAGTAAGATGTTGTGAATGCTTTATCATTATTATGAAGAGTACAAAATAAAAGATTTGTTTAAAGAACCTCTTAATTTTCAGTACATCAAAAGACAATCTTGGATCAAGTAATTTCTCTTTGGTTTATTTAACCAGTTTTCTTATGAACCACTAAAATTTATACAGATAAGAAGACAATATCGGAATTACTTTAAAGATGGACTGTAAAGAAAAAAATATTTGTTTGACAGATTTTCGTTTTCTATGAAGTTATCTGCTTTTTCTAACTATAATAAAGACTAACAGAAGTACTGAATCTTCCTCACTGTTAGTAGTCTCCAGTGCTGACTAATTCAGTCTTCAGAAGAAGTAAATCAAAGCCTGTCTTCAGATGATTATTTATTTGTTCATTTATTTATTTTTATTTTCTCCCATCTCAACCAGCCACCATCAAACAAGTTGGGATGGCAGTAGATGATAGTCTATTGTCAATTTACTCTTAATTGTAATAAATAAAAATCAATATATACCTTAAACCCCCTTTCTATCAAATGTGTTGCATTCTTTTGCTTTTACATTTACTTTCTTCCTCACTGTCTTTATATGCAGTTTAAATGTCTCAGACTGGCCTGGATACTGCAAATTGATACATTTGGCTCTGATCCCAGATAACATTTAATCTTGACTCAAATCCTAAACCTATCTAGGAAAGACTGAGGTACTTCCTTAAGGTTGAGTGAACACTTGCATCCCCTCCATGAATAGATATGAACTTAAATGTGCTTCTGAATTAAGGCCAAGAATGCTGAGCTTTTTTTATTTGGCATCACTCTGAAAGATTTCACTGCAACAATTCTCAAAATATAAAATATATGAGTGAGTGTGCACACAAAAGCAAACGCACATACGTAAGACTGACCTTGAAGACCTTCAAATCAGGATCTTGGATTAAATACTTTAAGATAGCTTTCAAAACTTACTAATTATTTCATTCAACGGGTAATAAAAGAACTAGTTACAACACTCTAGATTTTTTCCCAGAGTTTCTTCACAGAAAGGCAAGAGAGGAAACACTGATGTCACTACTTTCACAGTGCAGAAAGCAGGGTGTACTACTGCAGTCACTGAATTTGGTCTCCGCTTCATGTAGTTAGGGCATTTCTGAATCAATATGCAAAGCTACTTTCATAAACACAACTCACAGAATAAGAAAGCATAAGCACATATTTGGTATTCCAACTAGGTGAGCTTCAACAAGCAGTGAATAGACAAAGGATTCTGCTGAGTATTGTTGGCGTGCATATTTATCCAATTCTTTCTTTTTATGATAAATACATTCAGAAAATATCCTCTGTCACAATGCAAATACATTTTTTTCTCTACAGACCTTATCAACTCAATATCACAAGTTTAGCCTCAGACAGATTTATAGAAACTCTAGAATATGTATATTTTATGCCAGAAATGTGATTCAAGTGGGATATATTTTATTACATTTCTGGATGGAAAAATATTGAGAATAAATGGAATATGAGTATTATGTAATGTTAGAAAGTTCGTTAAAAAAAAGTGAAATGAAATTCTACTTATTTTCCTGATCTCTGGATTTGCCATATTTCTTTGGAAAGTTTTTGCTTGTTTATCTGTTGTTGTTTTTTGGGGGGAGGGTGGGGGATGGGGAAAGGCGTGGTATAACTCAAAGAAACTTCCACATGATTATTTTTCCTTTGAAACTTGCATTTTTTATGCCAGCATACTTTTGTCATTGTAACAATTCACATGATTTGAGGTAATTATTATTTATTTGGAAAAATTGAACCAGAGACAATATATAACAGAAATTCATTTGAAGCCAACGAAAGGGCTGGAATGTGGAGGTCACAGACAACAACATTCTGTACCACACAGCACCTGGGCATCCAGCTTCACATATAGTTATAATAATCCAAGCTAGTGGAAACAGAATGCATATAGTGCCTCTTCTTTGTATGGAGCTTTTTAGCAAACTGAAACTGGAATAGGATCATTTGGCACAATAGTGCTATCTAGACTATGAAGATAGAGAGGAATGTAAACACAACATTATGGTACCATCCCTATGAGGAAGGAAATCCTGGACTGGGAGGCAGAGAGAGGCATAGGTCAGCACTGTAAAAATATTCATTTTTAATTGGCATTCAATCAGCCCTTATTCAACAGCATGCAGAGGCAGTTGCTGTATCTCAAACACTAATCTTCATGCATTTTTAAACTGATCATTGTTGCATTAGCTAAAACAAAAATCCATAGTTGAATATTCTTCTGCATGTTCTTATCATATCTGTCCAGTATTTATATTCTTGATAATATTAATATAAATTTTGTATACGGCATACTGTCATGTGAGACTCAATTACATAAAGTTAATAGAGTCATGCAAGAAATCTATGTTTTTGAACAAAAGCACCATGGTTTGGCAAAAAATATCTTACTTGCACAAGTTAATGTTGCATTATGTATCTGTCAAATGGGATTGGGAAAAAAAATCCACAAGAAAATCAAACAAATAAATAAAAAAAGGAATGAGGATAATATGTATTTTTCTGAAGAAAATGAGGAGTGACTTGAAGTTCCACCTTTACAAAATATTTTAATAATTAAAGAAATCAGTTTGGTTTGGTCCTCTGAATATAAACCTGGTTTAATCCAAGTTTATTTAACAAGCACAAAGCATATGCAAACTCTAAAAAATGTTTCTTTTTGGAATGAAGTCACTCTTCATGTAAAGATTTTTTATTAATATAGTATGCCTTATCCATTAAACAATAACTAAAAGGGAAAAAAAAAGTCTCCTTTTGTTATTAATAGAGAGCGAAAGGAATTGGTCTTGATGTCATAGACAAAGGAATAAATACTTAGAACTTGTCACGACCTCTTATATATCTCTGCTGTACTAGAGCATACCGTTCAGCAGAAAGATATGCTTTTTAACTCTCAGCATAGATTTATTAAGTACTATGAGATGTGCTCCACCATCACAAAGCCAAAAAAAGCACATTCATAATGTCATATACTCAAGCGCTTCTGCAGCCTCCAAGGATCTTTCTTATTGCATCTTGGCAAGTGAAAGATTTACAAGCACAACAGAAATGCCCTTTAAAAATCCCAGATATTAATGACAGTTTTCTGATAATAGCTTTATTGTCTTCTATTAAAGACTTTATTATATCAGTCTAATACAATACTACTATAGTACTGCTATAATACAATATGATGAATGAGTAGTACCTTTCCCATATTGCATTAACAGCATATTAAGTTAATCAAATGCAGTCATAGCTTAGCATGATGGATGAAGTGCACACTACTGTCAGCAATTATGAATGAAAAAGAGAAGTCCATAATTCCTATAATTTCTCACATCTGTTCTGATGAAGATAGTTATAGGTAGTTTTCAAAAACTACATCTTCTAATATCAGTTGTTTTTCACAGTTCTTTGCATTTATCAAAGCACTCTGCAAAAAATAAATGTAAAAGATTTCATTCAGAAACAAGCAACCAAGAGCTGATAGGATTTCCTTCATGTTGGGCAGGTTATTGCAGTATTGTGAATAGAATTTTTCTCATCTGAACTCACTGGCTACTGACTTAGGCATTGGTGTTACAGCCCAAGAGAGGAATCCCACCCAAGCTACTACGATAAAATATGAAAAAAATCAGTTTTTAGCATTGTCCTCTTTCTTATTTTTTTCCCACCCCATGAACAAGAAGCTTTATACAGAGGTACTTTAACTAAGTTAGGAAGACTAATTTGTATCCAGAGGGATCAGCAGCATGCTTTTCCAAGGTTATGATGGCATTATTTTATACACTATAATGTAGTATTGTGCTTTGAGAGTTTACTTTTTCTCTGATATCTGAAAGCAATGAACATTTGTAAAGCTTGGCATTTGCATAAAGGACACAGAGGCCATTTGTGCAGAATGATAATGATAAGCATGTGACAGTGATAAACTTTACGATTAAGAGCTAAGATATTATGGGGGAACAATGTATATTCAAGTGGATAGAGAGGTTACCTTTCATGGCTCTCAGTAACATTACAGTGAATGAGCTTCTGCATATTATAGTGATTAAAAAGCAATTTCAGAAGTGGTTCTAAAATTTGCGAAGCTATAGTAGAACAGGCAGCTAATACTAATTTGTATGCTTAATTTTAAGTACATATCTTTGACAGGAGCATTAATAGACTTCAAGGTGTCACAAATGAGTTTTTAAGATAAAACCCGTATTTAGATGAAAGTTTCTTTGCTGCCTTTCAGCCACTGCTTAAAACCTATGGTAATGCTCAGTGTCACATATATTTAGAAACATATTAGCACTGCAGAAGAGTGATGATGCGCATCACAAATGCACGCAGAGAAAATGGATAGATGTACTACAGGAATATTGCCACTGATGAATCAGAACTATCAATATCCCAAGGATGCAGAAAATTAGTGCATCAGAAGAGAAGTGGGATCAGATAGTTCATCTACACTAATCTCCAGTTTCAGAGGAACTTCCACTGATATAGCAAACCTTATAGGAAAAGGATGGACCTGTCATCCATTGTGTGACTTTCCAATAAGAAGTGTAAAACTGACTTAAAGGTATATTGATATGGATAGTAACCATGCTGACCCTTCCATTAGTACATGGACATACGGTTCATAAATATGTAGCTTGCTCACTTTGTCTGTGTTAAAATTCTGAGGGCATTTCACTTGCTATCATGAAAATTTCATTGGCATCTTTCAGAAATAGTGATGGAGGAATCATATAACAATTTGTATATGCAATGTGACTCTGTAGTGCATTTTTGTGGTAAAGTCTATCATAAACACATTTTTAAAGTCCAATACTATTGCTCAACATTTTGGGGAGGGTACTAAGTAGAAAACCACTTTTTTTGTTTCTTTGTTCCAATTTAGGAAAAAAAAACTTAAAGAATTCTGTTTGAACACACCAAAGGCTTTTTATGTGAATCTGTGACGAATGATATAATGTATATAGTTCTATATAATTCTCTCCAAAGCTGAGTTAATTTTCTCTAAAAGCACTTGATTTTTGGTTTTATATTTATTGTTTAATCTTCCTTGATTTGAAATAAAGAACATGCTTTAACATTCTGTGCAGATACTTCGGAGTACTGGAAAATATTAAAAGCAAGTCCCTCAAACACACATCTTTCATAAGAACAGTATTCTGAAAAATTGATTTACAGTGCCTGAGCTGGTTATGTCATCCTGATTAAAATCTCTACAAGATTCATTTGTTCTCACTAAGAATAATGCAGATTGTCATTTTAGCAGAGTGTGCCAAATTGAATGAAGCTAGTTTAAACATGAATAAACTTTGCCCTTTGGACCAGCTTTACAACTAATATCCTTAAGAGATGTTCAGCCTGAAGATGGGTGGTGATAAGGCAGCTGTAAAATTTTCCAAAAGCCATACCTGTAGAAAATATGAAGGGATGCTATAGATCTTCTGAATATCACTATAAGAACTCTTCTCCTGAGAGCATCTCCCACTTTGAGTGTTGAGTAAGTTATACTCTGAAATGCTGCACAGTTCCTGTCCACTTGGAATATAACATGGACTGAATTTAGATGAAGCTTCGGCTATATTGATCTTTTTCTGAATTACTCAGTATAATTTTATTCCTGATTGAGCCATGAAAATTTGGCCTTGGAAATGCAGGAGAAATGTCTTTCAGCTGAATATGCGCCTCTTCAGCTCTTCAGCTGAATATGTGCCTCTTCAAAATACTGCAGTTTTAATATGTACTTGTAATTACTCTCCAGCATTTAAATGCATTTGGCTTACTCTCTTTTATTCTTGTGAATTTCTTTTCAATTTGAAACACAGTCTATGAGGTCTTATTTTCAGTGAAGCCCAGTGTAGAGTTATTTGTCAGTAGTAGGTATTTTAAGACTCACCAATGACATATGAAAACCTTCAACAATCATCCCACTTAGAGTTAGTTTGGAACATTATATTTTGTGCAATTCTCCTCCCTTGTTTATTATGAAGAACATTTGCATGTAAACAAAATCTATGCTCATCTGCTTCTGTTGCTTGTTTCTCACTGTAAAGATATAACCTTCAATTTGGAGTCCTATGATTATAGTAACTTCCTTGGACATGTTTATTATGTCACAAAGGTAGGTTTATATCTTCAGGCTGAGAATAAGGAACGAAGAACAGACGAATCCTTAAAATCAGAGATCCTATTGACAACTGGATATGCCTAGCAGTGGGAAAAGACAAGAGAGAAGCCACATAGGAATTGACGTAAAAGGAAAATAATTTCAAACAATACTTGTTTTCCAACATTTTCAAAGCAAGGTCAACTAGTTACCAAAATAGAGGGACACAATATATATGATCTGTGAGAATGACAAACGAATAATAATGTATATTGATTTTATAATTAATTTCAAATATTTCTGAGAAAGTATTTGAATTCTGTGTAGAAAACCCTTTCTATCTAACACCTAAAGGCATTGTTTTAGGAGTGCAATACAGCAGGTAACTGACCCTCCAAAACCCACTCCCTGTAACCTATAAGAAAAGGAAAGAAAAGCAAGCCAAACATAACGAATAAAACAGACAAAGAAACCCACAGTATAGATCCTCAACAACTTTTCAGAAGGAAAGATAAATAATGTGATTATTCAAATGGGCATTTTGCCAATGTGTCTTGACTGATGTTAAATACAAAGGACTAAGTCACAATGCGTGGGCTTATAAAAATCATACTGCTTCATTATGAAAAGCCACAAACATAACAGTATTTAAAATGTATACATATTTGATTATATGTTCTTCTGATTTTGAAGAAAAGGTATGACTTTAAGGCTTCGTGCTATTATTACTTCCTTTAGAAAATGATGTTTTCATTTTTCATTCAATAGCCTCTATTACTACATAGAACTTTTCTTTCCCATCATAGTTATCAACGTTTCATTCAATTGTTATATCGATCTTTCCTGCATTTCAAAGCCAGTCAGAATTAACTTCTGTTACTAGATAAAACTAATTTTGTTATCCATGTGGAATCCTTATATTCTATATTTTTGCTCTATAAATTTCTTGTAGGAAAATGACCATAAACATGTTCTTACGGCTGCATGCATTTGACATCTCTGGGAAGGAGGTGTTCCATTGTTTTATCATTTATCCTTGTAAGAAAGTTGATACAGAGACTTAAACAGTTTGAAAAATTCAGGTGCTATTCAGAATGCTGAACTAAAAGGTACAAGAGCACTAGTAATATTCTTATGCCTGTCAGTCTGACCTCAGTGCTGGGGAAAGTCATGGAACAGGTGATCTTGAGTGCTATCATGAAGCACATGCAAGAGAACCGGGTGATCAGGTCCGGTCAACATGGGTTTACAAAAGGCAGATCTTGCCAAACTAACCTGATCACCTTCTATGACAGTGAAGGCGACTTGACTACTGGATGAGGAAAAGGCTGTGGATGTAGTCTTCTTGGACTTCAGTAAAGCCTTTGACACAGTTTCTCACAGCATTCTGCTTCAGAAACTGTCTGCCTCTGGCCTGGACAGGCGCACACTCTCCTGGGTTGAAAACTGGTTGGATGGCCGGGCCCAGAGAGTGGTGGTCAATGGAGTTAACTCCAGCTGGAGGCCAGTTACAAGTGGGGTTCCTCAGGGCTCAGTACTGGGTCCAGCTCTGTTCAATGTCTTTATCAGCGATTTGGATGAAGGCATTGAGTGCACCCTCAGCAAGTTTGCGGATGACACTAAGCTGGGAGGAAGTGTCGATCTGCTGGAGGGTAGGGAGGCTCTGCAAAGGGATCTGAACAGTCTGGACCGCTGGGCCGAGGCCAATGGCATGAGGTTTAACAAAGCCAAATGCCGGGTCCTGCACTTGGGACACAACAACCCTATGCAGCGCTACAGACTGGGGGAAGAGTGGCTGGAGAGCTGCACGGAAGAGAAGGACCTGGGGGTGCTGGTTGACAGCCGACTGAACATGAGCCAGCAGTGTGCCCAGGTGGCCAAGAAGGCCAATGGCATCTTGTATCAGAAACGGTGTGACCAGCAGGTCCAGAAAGGTTATTCTCCCTCTGTACTCGGCACTGGTGAGACCGCACCTTGAGTACTGTGTTCAGTTCTGGGCCCCTCACCACAAGAAGGATGTTGAGGCTCTGGAGTGTGTCCAGAGAAGAGCAACAAAGCTGGTGAAGGGGCTGGAGAACAAGTCTTATGAGGAGCGGCTGAGAGAGCTGGGGTTGTTTAGCCTGGAGAAGAGGAGGCTGAGGGGAGACCTTATTGCTCTCTACAACTACCTGAAAGGAGGTTGTGGAGAGGAGGGAGCTGGCCTCTTCTCCCAAGTGACAGGGGACAGGACAAGGATGAATGGCCTGAAGCTCCGCCAGGGGAGGTTCAGGCTGGATATCAGAAAAAAATTTTTCACAGAAAGAGTAATTAGGCACCGGAACAGGCTGCCCATGGAGGTGGTTGAGTCACCTTCCCTGGATATGTTTAAGAAACTGGTGGATGAAGTGCTTAGGGGCATGGTTTAGGGAGTGTTAGGAATGGTTGGACTTGATAATCTGATGGGTCCTTTCCAACCTGGTGATTCTATGATTCTATGTTTCTATGATTCTATGTCCTGTATGCAAGTTGCTTAGACAATCTTTTGCTTGGTGGTAACTTTTTATTTTTTGATTAGGTACAGGGTTAGAAAATGAGTTATCTGAGTATTCAGAAAAATTATTACTGGGTTATATGGAATCGAGCATGTGCTGGTTTTTTTTTTTTGGTTGTTGGAGCCATTCTATAATTAAACATAAGACTACTTATATCTTAATTAATTCAAAGAAAGTAAATAAGGATATCTTCACAACCTAAGACTCACAGTCTTATCATTTTGATGTTAAATATCTAGTCATCTTTTTAGAAGCCATACGTGTTCATCAGAAGACTTTAGGTGTAAGGCATGTGCTGCCACACCAGATTTGATGACTCCATGGATATAGCTTCCTTCTCCTGGGGTAGCTAATGAGAAACACTCATTGAATTCCTTTAAGTCACAACAATTTTTTAAAAATAATTATAACACTTTATTTATCTTTTATCTTAATAATAATAATAATAATAATAATAATAATAATAATAATGTGGTTATTAAAAGCAGGTGATGATAATGATAATAATAGTAATTCTCCAGCATTACTAAAATAATAATCTGATTTAATGGAACTGAACTCAAATGTCTTTATATCAAACGGAGTGAAAGGTTTATGAACTAATCCTTAATGAGTCTTTTGAAGTATTTTTATTGTAAAATGATTTAATTTCACAGTCTTGTACTTTCGAGAGTCTATTAGAACAACTTATCAAGAACACTACAAAGGTTGTAGTCTTATCCATGAGCTGATCTGCACTGTTAAATTTTTATAGTGAGAAATAGTATTACATCTATGTTATGTATTTTATATATGTATAAAGAAAAGGAAATGTTCTTTTGGAACATTATTCCACATAATACATTTTTATGAAAACTAGTTGCAATTTTAATTAGCTTGGATCCTCTTGAGAGCTGGAAGATCTAAAGAAAAAAGTGTCAAATTCAGGGAAAGATAGTTTGGTTTTCATTAAAATATAATGATACCCCTAATGCCTCTTGATTCTTTTCACAGTCAAAGACTAATAATAACAGATTAGGAAACAGTGCAGATTTTTGATTTTCTGAGATGTCATATTAGACACAGAAAAATAGTTTTGACTATGAGAACATTTATTTTGCATAAAAGGTAAGTACTATGCTTCACTGACAATTCATACATTTTAGGCTATTCTATCGAAAGATAAACATTCTGTCTGATGAAAAACCCCATACAACTTCCTTTGCAGAAAAGAGGAAAATTTCAAAAGGTAAGGCAGTGAATGTTATTCTTAAAAATAGGTGCATGATTATGTATTATAAATTTCCAAAACTACCTATTTACTAGAGGTGGAATAATTTTAGTGTTCTGTACAGATGGAGGGCAAAGCCTGGTGAAGCCAAGCTGACATGCCGGAACTTGTAGACACTTCTACAGTTAAATAAACAAGCAAGAAACAAACCAACCCACAGTAAATAAACATATTGCATATTTGTTCTCTCTGTTTCTAAGGATGACATTTCCATTTCTGGCATCAACAAAATTCATATTTTGGTGGAAATACATAGACTGGTATGCAAAGTCTTTTGTTTTTCTCCAGCAATTTTACAAGTATGTTAAATTTCATTTAAATATCAAGTAACTGTGCTCCAGTCCATGGTGCTGTATAATTCCTTTGTTTGGGGAGAGAGAAAGTGCTTTACAGGTTGGTGTAGTTTCTGTACTGATCTTTGCAACCAGCTCACACCAACTAAGTAAATACAATGACTGATTTGCATGTTAAAATGATACAGTTGTTATGCAATGTTAAACTCTCTGACAAGTCAAAGATTTGACATTACAGGTGTAATCTGTTTTATTTATAGTGTATTATGATCTGTGTATTATATTCCTTTTAAAACAATGTGACTAGGTATGAGAAAGTACTAAGCAAAACCTATATGTTGGCCTTCTCCTTCTTGGTCTCTGGGTCACCTTTTTGTTTCTATTCTATAGTTTCTGGTTATTTTGAGTTTTCTGTATTTTCAAAGATCCTTGTTTTAGTTTTTGCTCAAATCAAAACTGACTTTGGACTTTAAAAGCCCTGTTGTGTACGCTCACTCAAAGGAAAAGATCTATCCTGTCCCTTCAGAACCCCCTAGATGTTTTGGGGCACAGACACTGTATGTTGAGACATAATTTCCTAATCTGTGTATGCTTGCAAGTTGGCAGAGTGGTGGCTGAATAACTTATTTATAATAATCTGGATAGACTGATAGATAGAACATTTAAGATTTGCTTACTAAGATACAAAGAGAAAACGAAAACTTTATATAACCCTCCGTTCCCCCCCCCCCCCCCGCCAAGAAAAAAGAAAAAAAAGTATATTGCCTTATATGAAACATCCTTCATTTTAAGGAAATAAATAACAAGAATTATACCACTCTACTACACAGGGAAAAGTGTAGTGGAAATGAACATTATTGAAAATGTGGAACATGTGGGAAATATGGCAATACTTCAAACCGACAAATTTTTGTCTAATGTGAAATGTAAAATTAATTAGTTAGATTTTTTTAATATACTGGAGTACAGTTTTCTATCATTTTCAAAACAATCTATTTTCTATAGACTGTAGTTCGAAAATAAACTGTAAACTATAGACTGTGGACTAGGGTTCATATAGACATAAGATAGGTAATTTTATATAGCTACAATATATGTTCTAGCATTCTAACTTTCAACTGATTTTTAAGAAAATGAAAATATGTCTCCATATTTTGCTACACTATTGCTAACTATAGCCACTGTCTTTGAAGATCTTTCTGAGAAAATTTTCATTTTTACACTGCTATTAAGTATCTCGATAGCCTCAGTTGTCTGGAACCAGCTTCCAGCAGATTAAATCCTAAACTGGGACAAGATTTGCAAATATAAGATGATGGGATAATCTTAATATACGATTAAGAACAGAGAAATAGCTATGTCCATGTTAATAAATATCAGGAAAAAACATCAATGCCAAATGTCAGTTCTATTAAAAATAAAAATATTATGACATTATTTCAAAATTTTACAGAGTAGTTTATTATTTTTTTCATACAATTGTACGCTTTTTTTTTTTTCATTTTTCTACAGTTGTATATATTTTTCAATTAAGGAACGCATCTCAATGTTTGCCTGTTGTCCACTTTTTATTGTATATGTGAGTGCCATCTATGTATATGTATGTGAACTTGCACTCTTCTATGTCACTCACTTCACTGTTTAATTGTATTGAATAAGAATCTTGGTGAAAAATCAGCCTGGGCTTATCTCCTATTTATATTAGGAAGTGTGGAATTTGATATGGACTTATGGAGCAGTCTGTTGTATTGAAAACATTAGGAAATCTCTGCTTACAGAAGGTACTGGCCATTTCAGACATAAGAAATCAAAATAATATAAATGTTATTTCCAGGCAGAGGTAAAAACTCCCCTTAAGCAACCAACTAATCTAAAGAAACAATTATTTAATTGAGGTTTTTTTCCTTAGCATCACTACAAATTCTGGCATTTTGTGACAGACAGTCTCATAGGCCCAATGATATGCTAAAGAGGGCAGAGGGCTGGAGGGAGGGTGAGGGTGTGAGTGACTTGTACTATTCCATCAAATTGTGTCTCTAAACTAATTTATAGTCATAACATAAATGCCTCATCTATGACTCTGATTCATGTTAATATTACTTTCCCGCCTCCATTGTTTTGTTAAATAAGGCATAATATGGAAGAAAAACATTTTCCTGGTAAATATGCAAGGTTATCTTCTCATGTCCATCTCAGGTTAAGATTTTGTTTCTAAATTTTAACACGCTACGAATCATAGAATCACAAAATGGTAGGGCTTGGGAGGGGCTTCTGGAGATCGTCTAGTCCAACCCCCTGCTCCTAAAGCAAATTCACCTAAACCAGGTTGCACAGGAATTGCATCCAGACGGGTTTTGAATTTCTCTAGAGGAGGAGATTCCAGAACCATTCTGGGAAGCCTGTTCCAGTGCTCTGTCATCCTGACAGTAAAGAAGTTATTCCTCATATTCAGATAGAACTACCCGTGTTCCAGTTTGTGCCATTGCCCTTTGTTCTGTAACAAGACAACACTGAGAAGATTCTGGAACCATCCTTTTGACATCTGTCCTTTACATATTTGTAAGCATTAAGATCCTCTCTCAGTCTTCTCTAGGCTAAACAGACTTAAATAGCTCAGCCTTTCCTCATAAGAGAGGTGCTCCAGTACCCTAATAATTTTTGTGGCCTTCCACCAGACTCTCTTCAGTAATTCCCTGTCTTTCCGGAAGTGGGGAGCCCAGAACTGGACACAATACACCAGATGGGGTCTCACTAGGGCAGAGTAGAAGGGGTAGACAAACTCCCTCAACCTGCTAACCACACTCTTTCTAATGCACCCCAGGATAACATTGGCCTTCTTGGCTACAAGGGCACATTGCTGGCTCAAGGTTAGGTCTTGAATGTCTAAGACAAAGCTATTTTCAATTAATAACACAGTAATAAATGCCATACTCCAACCCAATGTTCCATGTAAGCCGGAGATACAGAGATAAGAACACAGATGGTTTTTCAGTTATGGGTTAGTAGATACAGAACATATTTCTCATGACTGCATTGAGTCTGATTGAGCCAAAATCCAGTATCTTCCAGGTATTTGGTAATTTCCAAAGACTTATTATTTTTTCATATTAATACTGAACAAAATATCAATTAAGCCTTGTTATTTTGTTTAATACAGAGGAATCTTTCATACATGTCTAAGGAACCCAGCAGTTACAACGTTTAATTAGTCATGATAATTATTGCTCATTCCTAACGAACAGAAATTTTAGGAAAAAACAAGTCTAGAATCTATCTGTTGGCTGGGTCATGATATCTTCTGTGAGACACACCAGCAGGTACTGTGCCTTTCCCTTTTCTGAGAGATACATTTTGTGATGTATACATAATGAGATTCTGTAGTTTCCTTTCCAAAAGCCTTTCCCTCTTCATTAGTTTACTCATGCACACTATTGAAATCTTTATCTAAAATTAAAATTAATTGCTAGTCATTTAAACTGAACAATGCTTTGACTTGCAAGGAACAGTCCTATCAACAATTAAATATTTTACCAAAACATTATTGATAAACTTGCAAACATGTCATTGGCATTTGTATGTGCATTTTATCACATTATTCCTTACGAGTGTGTATGAATGCAAAGTGTATTTCCAGATCTGTTGTCCAGTAACAGAGCACTATAAATCCCCATAAAATTACCTGAGTACTGGAGTATGTGTAATCTTAATGCAAAACCCCATACACATATTTACAGTAGAAAATAGAAATTTTAATAAAATCAAATCAAATTGTTCATTAAGGAATTTTTATAAAAGTGAAAATAAAAAAAAATCTTCAAAAAATCTAATCTAATTCTACCATCTCTTGGCTTAAAATTGTTACCCCTTGTCCTATCGCTACACTCCCTGATAATCAGCCCCTCTCTAGCTTTTCTGCAGACCCCTTTTCAGTAGTGGAAGGTTGCTGGAAGGTCTCCCCAGAGCTTTCCTTCCTCTAGGCTAAATAAACCAAATTCTCTCAGCCTTTCTTCATAGGGAAGGTGCTCTAGCCCTCTGATCATCTTTGTGGCCTTCCTCTGGATGCACTCTAATGCATCTATGCCCTTCATTATAATAATAGTAATAATAATACCAATAATAGTAATAATATACCAATAGAGTGATACATAAGGCAATTGCTCACCACCCATTGACCAATGCTCATCCAGTCTCCAAGCAGCGATAACTAGCTCCTGGCCAACTCCTCCCAGTTTTAATCAGCATGATATCATACAGTATGGAATATCCTTTTGGTCCATTTGAGTCAATTGTCCTGGTTGTGTGTCCTATCAGCTCTTTGTGCACCTCCAACTTTCTCACTGTCAGGGCAGTACGAAAAGCTGAAAAGTCCTTCACTTAGTGTTATCACTGCTCAGCAGTATGTGAAACATCAGTGTATTACCCACATTCTCCTCATCCTAAATCTAAACCACAGAACTATACCAGCTACTAAGAAGAAAATTAGCTCTATCACAACTGAAACCAGGATAAATTTTAACTGTAAAATGTCAGTTAAATTTTCAACAGCCCACCTGACAATAGCTTTTTCAAGTAGTTTTAATCTTCTAATAACACGATTTAAAAAAGGCTGTGGAATCTTTACTTCTTGTCTACTTTAGTTTAATTGTGTTCATATTTATGCATTTATTTATGCCATTTTGTCAATAAGTGAAAAGTAATCTATAATTTGCCAGTTAGTGTTTTGAGCTGTAAGTAATAACTCAACCTTAAATGGAAGTAAATGATCAACTTACTTTGAGAACTGCATATTTCTGATCAGATAGGTAAAAATCAGCACAAAAAATGCAAAGTTCTGTTTTAAACTCACTTCCTGGAAATTCACAGGAACAAAAGATTTTCTTCCTTTGCATTCTTTGTAAATAAAAAATCCACTACAACTCATTACTAGTACAGTTGACTGTTTTCAAGTTGTTTGCTAGCATTGAATTATTTCCCTCATGTAGATTTGCGTGGGACTGCTAAGTGAACAATGCTAACATTGGAGTATGAGAACTTTCCTTTAGGGCGTTGTCAGAATCAAACTTGTTTAGATATTCTACATGTGATAAGTTTAATGCTTATTAACAAATCTTATTAAAACATATTTTATGCTTTACTGAATTTGGTGAGGATACAACTGTATGCTTATGTCAACACATGTACAAACTACACTTTACCAGGATATGGCAGTTGTAATTTACAGTAGAATCACAATATAAATATGATACCAATTACTAGTATGTATAATATACCCAGTTATGTATAATATAACCAGTTATGGTTAAATCAAGAAGATACTTGCGATCTTTCCATTAACTCGGGGATTAACAATCAGCTGATATAATAGGTTAACTTACTGAATAAATAAAGTTAGTTGATCCATTCAACTGATATAGCTACTTGGCTAATGTACTGAGAGAATGTGACTGGCTAGTCCACTCAGTTTATGCAGCTGTTTATTCAGGACAAGGACCACCTTTCATACTCCTTCTCTGTGTTCAACTCCTCAGAGGCTTCTTCTATTTTAGGAATCCTGTGATTGAGGCACAGGTATTTAGAGATTATCTTCTTACCCCACAAGATGTTGCAAAATCTTGGCACAAAATACCCAGGTTTCACATGTAAAATGGGATCAAAGGCTTAAGCCCAGCTCTATGCCATGTCGTTGACACAAGAAAAGATTTAAAATGAGGTGATATGACACTACCAACAAGAAAAAAAGATGCTTGTGTAGCGGAAAAAATGATGTTTGAGGAAATGAAAAGCTAAACCTCAGCAGATACAAGTAATCTGAGCAAGTTATGAACTTGAGACACACATATAGAGAGATCTACAACAACTGGTTGCAAACAGAATTAATTTAAGATAGTGTAAAATCCATCAAAATTACGTACATTTCAACCTAGGGCCTAAACTAAGAATTATAGTCAGATTTAAAACAGTTTGTAAAACACATTCATACCTAAACTTAAACACATACTACTAAAACCAATGTGAAATCCTTGTTACAACACTTCAGTTCCAAATTATGAATACAAATATTATCAAAAGCAGTAATTCTGAAAATGTATTACATAAGAGCACAGAAAGAGGTTCACACCTGGTCAAAAGAGGCTAAGTACCTTAGGTAGTGCTCTCGCTTATAAATTGGACGATAGTAATGTTCAGTTATCTGCAGGAAATTATAGGGACTACAAGTAGATTGCTGGCTGAGAAGATTGGCTACAATTGATCTACTTGATTATCATTTATTTGGGGTTGACATTTCCTTTTTATTGCACATATAAATTAATAAACATCAGAAATAAAAATGAACTTTTAAAATGTCAGAAAACATCTATCTGAAAAACTAATGTAGAAGAAATTAGAAGCAATTTGATATGGAATGCTGTTCGTATCACTTTTCTGTTTAAAACATACATTTGAAGCCAAATCTGAATACTTATTTAACAAAGTAAACTCAAGACTACTCAGAGATGTTTCTCCAGAGATGTGACAAAGAATTTTTTCAGTACAGAAGCTAATGTTTCACTTTATTTTAGGTATGAAGGAAGTTTGAATTTAATGAAAAAAGCTAACAATGAAAAATGACTTTGACATTTCAAGAAGTTAGCTTGAATTTATATTTTGGGCACTATTTTGAATTTCCAAGATATACTGTCACACAATAATTGCATGAATGGTATATGATGTACTGTGTAAGATGACAGAAGCTACAAACCAGTTTTTAAAAAATGACTATTTTTAATGCTATTTATTTTCATAAGGAAAAAATCAATATAAAAGAGAAAGAAAAGTTATTTCTGATAATATTTTTGGACGATGTCTTATACAGTAGCAGTGAAACTGTATTGTCAAGGCCGAGCATAGAAAATAAACAACTTCACACGCAAAATACAGTATCTATTAAAACTGCAGTGAATTAGGCAACAGTTCTAGCCACCAATTTAAACACAGTAAAACCAAAAATAAAGTGTTAGGCTTCTCAAATGAGACTATTTGTTTTTGGAAGATACCTTAAAACTAAATACGAGTTACTAGCTCCAATATGTCTCTGCATGTTTGAAATTATTCATTTGGAGTTATACTGAGAGTATAAAAAAAGCAACTATAATTTCAATTCGTCTTCACAAAACGGATTTTTTTTTAACGTTAACATGGACAGAGTGGATCAAATCAAGGTTTCTTCTTGTCTGGCACCCTATTTCAGACAGTAGTCAATGAATACTCAGGATGTGAATATGGAATACAGCTCTTGCCTGGGATAATCTCCTAAACCTCTGAAATTTGTTTCTCAGGCATTTCTGTATTTAGTAGCCCTATACAGAATTTTTTCCGGACATTTGTTTCATTATCCATTCTTGTAGTAGGATATAATCTGTGTAGTATAAAATTACAGTGGCAGCTCGTAGTGTCTGAAGGAGTATCAGTGTTTCATAAGCTATATTTTGAGCATTAGTCTTTCAATAACTTGCTTTCAACGGAGACCATTGCATTATCTGGCCTATTAAAATCTTTAGTTCAAGTACAAATGCTTTTATCTGGGACAAACAGAAATATCATTAATATTGCTGCAGAATAATTTGAGAACAGGTCCATCAAAAAGTCTCGAATACTTTGTACACAACATTGACAAAAGATGTTCCCATTAGACTTTTGGCACTAACCTCTTGGCAACACTCCACATAAAAGATAATAGTGTTTTTCATTGCCGCTATTTGTTATACTATCAAATAGTTTCTTACTCCACCAAGCCATCACCACACCCTCCAAAGAAAATGGTTCAGAATTGCTTATTGTCATAGTATATTGATCCCATTAGTGTGTCATGAATATGTAAAACACACTCTTCCCAAATGTTGCATGAATGTTGAGATAGCAAAGAAGACAAAAGCACTGAATTATCACTCATGTTCTCAAATAACTTTGCATTTATAGGAAAATCCTACCGTTCTTCAATGTTTTTTTTTGTACAAAAGTTTTACTGAGGATTTCATTTAGAACTTTTAAGAGTATGTCTCTGGGAGACAAATGCTTACTGAAAGCAATCATAAATTTGTTGCCTTAGTACTAAACCAAAGTACAATAACAGTTGGTTAAGGAAAAAAGGCAAAAAAATAGGGGAATGTAAAGTACCAGATATGTGATCTTGATACCTCAGCTCTACATGAAGGGTGTCCTACCAACTTTTCTTTAAAAATCGATAATCTATTATATACAACACTCTGAACTACCCTTGTGACTTTAGACTCCTCAAAAGAACTGGAATATTTATTTAATGCATAGTTTCCTATTTACAGCTATAGATTACTATTCAAATGCATATAGCTCACCTTCTTTTCTTCTGTGTTTTCAATTTTATTTGCCATTTGTTCTGTTTTAGTCTACTTTGTTCTACAAAGATGAACACTTTTCAATATTCCATGCATAAGTCATTATCCCTTATTGTTGCTCAGTGGGTCCTTTGGCATCTCTATCTTGAACTCAGTAATTAAAAGAGCTCAGAAAATACTTTGCCTGAGCTTTCCACAAAGCAGAAAAGTGAATTGTTCCCCCAGTGGCTGCTGCTGAAAGGAAAGAAGAAAATTGAGGAACAGGACGATTAAACTTTACACCACTACCTCATATTTTATTCAGTGTGATCAGAGAATACTTGGCTAGTTCACTGCCAGGGGAAAATTTTTCATGTTGATTTATAGCAGTTGTTCCTACTTTTAACATGAAGAATTAAGATTTTAAAATATATAATGATTTTAAAGTACTTCAGTGTAAAAAAACCCTGTTCAAGCAATAGCTCTCATCCAGATACAATCTATGACACTATTTAAATTCATGTGGTGAAACAGAAATTGCTTGGCTGTTATTTGAGTGAGTAGCGACCCCCAAATGCTAAATGCTAAGATAACAGATATTGCTATTTTAATTTGTAACATGGTTCTTTAAGCCCTTTCACGTATAAGTAGGTGAATCATCATATTTCCTTGTTGCTCACTCCATTTATCATAATTAAAAAGTTTCAAAACAACGTAATCCAGACATCTAGGGAAGAATACACTATTTATCTGCTGTTTCTTTTATTTCATTATAAAAGCTAAATAACAATAATATGGCAAGTGTTATTTCATATTGTTTTGTATTCTGTATGACACAGACAGCAGAGACTTTGGATATGATATTTATCTGTTTAGACAATAAAATTAAAACCCAGTTTCTCCAGTAATATCTAGTTGAATGCAATCTGGCCAGAGTTCAAGTTTCTGAAGAGTTCTACATTTACATTCATTTTGGATGGGAATACAAATGCTACATCTACCTTAAACAAAACAAAACAGAAAAACCCCCTAAAAATAAATTTTAAAACATCTTCAATCTAGTGTCCGTGATAGAGTTACTTATTTATTGTTGTTGCGTAGTCTGAACCACAATCGATGGGATTGAGATCCGTTGAAATAAATGTTGGTATTTGAACATTCTCTCAAATTTCTACACATCACGAAGCTTTTCATGTATTGTTTCAAATTGCTTTTTTTCTCCCTCTTTAAACAAACTAATAATCTATAATCAATAATAGACTAATAATAAAACATTGTATGTCAGAATATATAATCGCACGGCAATGCCTATTTAAATGCACCAATCCAATCTCTGAGGTAGATAACATGCATTATTAAACCCTGAATAAATATATATTAAATTAATATTGGAAATTAGCTGCATTTGTTAAGTTAACATATTGCTATATTTCACTCTCTCTGTAATTTATTGTACATACTGTATGAACTCTACGAGAGGAAGGATAAAAACGGGAAGTGTATTAAATGTATATTTCATTGTACATGAAGCTAAAAAATATTTTATTTTAATGCAATGTTCCTAAATATTTTAATGCTATGCACTTCGAAACTTGGAATCATAAACTTTTGGTGTTCTTATACACCCTAGTAAAGAAAAACAGAACAGAAATATTTCAGAAGGTAATTGCACTGTATTTTATACTGCTTAATATAGAATATTACGGGAAGAACATAATTATTTTGCAATCACTGCACGTGAGAGTCTCATTCTGAATCAAATCTTGATTTTGCAAATCAGGTTTCTGTGTCAGTTTTCCTTTCACTAGTTCAGGCACAATTAATAAGTATGCCTATACCCAATGGGACAGACCATTTTTTCTGGTTAAAATTAAATCCCAGTTTAGCAATTCAGCATCTCTCTAATCATTTTTTACATTAGATGGAGTAGCAGTATTAGGCCAAAACTGCAATACCTTCAGGCAATGAGTGTTCAAAGTAGCTACAGCAAATTCCTCTTTCCAAGTGCTAACCACAGAATGACTTCATGTAGTGCTGCCAGTACAGTTCTCCATAATTGCAGGGGGGAGGGGAATAAAGGAAAGGAGAAAAGCAGTAATAATTTTCAATACAATTTCCATTACATTTTTTTGGCATTTACAGGCATGAATGAACAACAGCCCAAAAAAATGAATGAAAGCAAAAATCCTGATTCACAGAGCCCTGTCTGAAATCATATTTGTATGGGTAAATTTAAATTTCTGACTGCTTGGTTCTTTATATTTCCTGAAGTGATATTGCGAAGGATGCCACCAGGACAGCAAACGTCTTGGAGGCTGTCTGATCTCAAGCACACCAATTCAGCAAGAACAGGTTGACATTGGGATATAACAATTCCAGAAACTAAAAACTGCTTATTTAAAATAAAAATCAACTTATTGAATTATTCAACAGGAATTTATTACATTTGGTAAAGAAACCTTCACTATCACTCACACACATTAATGAATTAGAAATAGAAAATGCTGTCAGAATAAAGGTGTAAACGTGAGTAAATATGCAGTCAAAAGTACTTTGCACTAAACAGCAAAAATTATGTAATTGAATAGTGCAATCTGACAGCATGGGAAGTGTAGTGAGCATGGATGATCCATCTGGTGCTAATTGTGCCTAGGAAAGTAATTCTTATGAATAGCCTTTCAAGTTCAGGTATTTTTATAAGGAAAATTGATCATGGCATTTACGTTCTCATCTATTGGCATTGTGTCATAAAGAAGCAAGCTGATTTGATAGATGAATTATATGCATTTTTTCTGTCATGATTATTGATTATCTTTCAACCTATAAAGATTGTGTAAGGTTATGAAGCATTTAAAGATTTATTACCTTTATAGATCTATCTTTTCAGTGGTAATGAAAGTAAACATAAATCTCTGTTTTACCAAGTGATACAGTAAACATGATTACTTGAAAGAATTAAAAACACATTAAACATAAAGAACTAACACTCAATGCATTTTTTTAAGTTAAGAAAAAATTGAATAAACACTTTCAATATGCTGTTGTGCTTTGAGAAGTTCTGAAAATATTTTTGTTTTGTACTTTGTCAGAATAGATAGAAACACCACTTAAAAATCAACAGCATGTAGAGGCCTAAGTATTGTCTTTTCTTCTGCATTGCAAGTGGGCTGGGGAAGATATGTAGGAAGGAAGGGGAACAAAAGCGACAAAGAAATAAACACAATTATAGACATTGGCAAAACAGTATACCTGCAAGCGTATATGAACCCTGTAATTGCAACAAAGAACAGTGACTTATTTTGGGTTGACCAAAATTACGCATCTATAGAGGGTCTTCCCTTCCCTCTATACCTGTATGCCTTCAAAACTACTGCTATGGCAGCATTTCATTAGAAATTTAGTTAGAAGACAAATTTCCTCTCCATTTGTTTCCCAGTTGCATTCCTCAGGCCTCTAAAAAATACCATTCAGTTTACTGCTACCTTCTTATAAAAGCTCATTTTAAAACTGATACCAATACTGTTTTGACCTTTTCCATAATCTCTGAATTTCATGTAAAAGTATTTGAGAAAGCAGCTTTGTTCTAGCCTTCAAACAACTCCCATATAAAATTATCATTCATCTTTTTTCGATCTGGATTTGGTCTTAGCATAGCAAGAAAACAACCTTTCTTCAGGTAAGGAACTATTAGTCAGTGATTGCTGTCCAGGAGCCAATGACTGTACTGTCTTCCCCCAACATCTCATATGCCTGTCCATCAACATCTTCCATTTTATATCATTGTCTAATACATACATAAAGACATGCTTTACATGTAATTCCAGATATTCAGAAGACAAGCAGTAAAGACTTTGGATATCTTTTCAAAAGTCCTTATTTATGTTCCAAGATGTCATGTCTTAACCTGGATAGGCAGTTCAGCCCCACTCAGCCCCACTCCTACATTCCACACTGCCTTCCACCCCTGCAGGAAGCATTGGAAAAGAATCAGAAGACTACAGGTGAGAAAAAGTATGTGTCACTATAAAGAGAGTTGAATAGGTAAAGTAAAAGCAAATCTAAACAAGGAATTCATTCATTGTTTCCCATCAGCAGGCACATCCCTTATAATGGTTATTTGGAAAGACAAATGCCATGACACTGAACCTTCTGCTCTGCTTACACTTCCTCAAAGTTTTATTGCTGATTGTAACATCTTATGGTATGGAACACGCCTATGCTCAGTTAAGGACAGCTGTCAGGGCTCTGTCCCTTCCAAATGATTGTGCACCCCTAGTCTACTCACTGGTGGGGTGGGGTGAGAAATAGAAAAGGCTTTGATGCAGTGTAAGGACTGTTCAGCAATTATTAAAACATGCCTGTGCTGTTGACAATATTTTGGTCACAAACGTAAACTACTATGAAGAAAATGAACTCTATCACAACCAAAGCTAGCACACAAGAACTGTCCTCTGCATTTCTCACTGGTATAAATGTGCTCTGTATGTGGACATTCCTTCCTGAAATCTCAAAGCAGTTTGACTATATGAATTCTCTCAGTTTGATACCAAAGAGGCAAGAAAACCTAAAGCTTCCATTGTAACTATGTATGGATTAGAATGAATTAAAATGAATGACTAACATAAGTAAATGATTCTGATTTCCCCCCTACAGTGACTGTAGAGACAGAGGCACTGCTGTGTTTAATTCACCCTGTTCTAAGCAGATAGCAAGAATTCCTTTGGAGATGTGTATCTCTTTCCTTTCATGATGGAAGGTGTCCAAGTGACCAGTTTATACAATTAGATATATGAAGTTAATCTTATCCTTCTCACTGTGCAGCAACTGATATTTCTATTACAGTATGAATGCAACTCACAGTAAACCCTTATTACCTTAAGAAGGATTAGTCCATACATATTCTTTCAGATGTCACCTCAGTGAGTTTTTCTTTCTAATTTTCATAGTCCCCTTTCATTAAATCATGTTATTGGTTTCCTCTGTGTGAAACCACTGCTTCCGGAAGAGATTTGCACTGAAGTATCTTTGTAACACTTGAGGCTTTGGCATCAGTTTGCTTCAATATGTATCAGAAATTAAAAAGTGTAGCTAAAAATTAAATAATTATTAATTTAATAAATACAGAATGCAATAAACAGAGAATCGCATATTGGGTCTTGGGACTGATCTGCTTGGTGGATTTGTTCTCTGATGTGTAGATGTTTTATGGCTGTCCTCATTGTCTGTTTATTTTATAGATTTCACTCTAGATCCAATGATTTGAGGAAGTTTATTTCAGAGACTTCCACTGAAATGAAACCGTCTTTGTCACACTAAATTTTGATTAAATGACATAACATTAGAAACTCCCTTTAGAATTCAGATTTTGTGATGGAACCAACACAGGCAGTGGGAGAAAGATTAAACATTTCAGGTTTTGGTAAAGAAATACAGGACCTTCTCCTTCCTCACAGAACATTAGAATAAGTTCAGCTTGGGCAATTAGGCACCTTACATTATTAACAATGTCTGTGTGGTGCTGTACCATTTATAAAAATGTACAGTCTTGGCCCGATTGCTACTAGATGCAGTTTAGCATAAATGCCAAGGAATTAACATGTATTAAGGCTTTGTTATTCTTTCAACAATAGAAAGGATTCCTAAAGATCAGAGTGGGAGAGTGCTGATTGTGCTATCCTGAAAATCTTGCCTTGCACCTATTTCAGGGTGCTTTCTCCTACGGAGAGTTTTGTTCTGGGACTTCTGATTTCATAAGCTGTCTGTGTTGCACCTTCACTCTACACATGGAATTACTTTCCCTGAGGTATGTTTGTTTAATCTTCAGCAGTCTATTATTTTTGCTGTAAGCAACATAAGCTGTATAAAAAGGTTAGGTGTAGTAGAAGAAAAAGGATTTCTATCTAATAACACTGTCAAATATTTATATCTGACTAAAAAATCACTTAAATTTCCCAAACTCATAAAATATGTGTGGAATAACTGCTAAAATATGGATTAATGTGTTAGGAATGGTTGGACTCAATGATCCAGTGGGTCCTTTCCAACCTGGTGATTCTGTGAAAAAATAATTAATATACATGTGTACAAATTTTTCATCTAACCAATTCATCATCTACCAATCAGTATTCAGATGTCTGATCTGTTAAACAATGTGAAAAAAATTTAAAAATATATCAGTTTTTTCAAGACATTTAAGTCAGTGACATTCACAAAGATGGCTTCTTTGATGTTGCTGTTGTAAAAACAGAAGTTTCTGCAGGATCATATGCAAAGAAAAGCAACGAAAATGGTTGAGGGTCTAGAGAGCAATTCTTATAAGTGGCTGAGGGAACTGAGGTTGTTTAGTCTGAGAAAAAAAGGCTGAGAGAAGGTTTTATTGCTCTTTACAACTTGAAAGGAGGTGCTAGCAAGGTGAGTGTGGGTCTCTTCTCCCAAGTAACAAGTGACAGGACGAGAAGAAATTAAATCAAGTTGCACCAGGGGAGATTTAGTTTGGAAATTAGGGAAAAGTTCTTCACTAAAGCGGTTATCAAGCATTGGAACAGGCTACCCAGGGAAGCAGTCGAGTCACCATCCCTGAATGTATTTAAAAGACATGTAGATGTGACACTTAGAGACATGGTTTTGGTGGTGGAGTTGGAAGTGTTAGGTTTACAGTTGCTCAATGATCTTATAGGTCTTTTCCATCCTAAATTATTCTATGATTCTGTTTCCAAGGTTCTTTAAAAATCCTGTATGTATACATAGTATCATTGTATCATAGTATAGTAAGAGTTGGAGGGGACGTTAAAGATCATCTAGTTCCAACCCCCCTGCCATAGCCAGGGACATCCCACTCAAGCAGGCTGCCCAAGGTCCCATCCAATCTGGCCTTGAACGCCTCTAGGGGTGGGGCATCCACAACTTCTCTGGGCAACCTCTTCCAGTGTCTCACCACTCTCATGGTGAAGAAATTCCTCCTAAAGTCCAGTCTAAATCTGGCCCTCTCCAGTTTATATGCATTCCCCCTCACCCTATCCCCACAAGCCTTTATGAATAGCCCCTCCACAGCTTTCCTGTAGCCCCTTCAGGTACTGGAAGGTCGCTATAAGATCTCCTCTGAGCCTTCTCTTCTCCAGGCTGAACAACCCCAACTCTCTCAGCCTGTCCTCGTAGGGGAGGTGCTCCAGCCCTCTGATCATCTTTGTAGCCCTTCTCTGGACCCGTTCCAACAGCTCCATATCCTTCTTATGTTGAGGATTCCAGAACTGGATGCAGTATTCCAGATGAGGTCTCACAAGAGAGGAATAGAGGGGCAGAATCACTTCCCTTGACCTGCTGGCCATTTTAATTTTGATGCAGCCCAGGATACAGTTGGCCTTCTGGGCTGTGAGCGCACATTGCCAACTCATGTTGAGCTTCTCATCACCCGACATCCCCAAGTTGTTCTCTGCAGGGCAGTTCTCAATCATGTCATGCCCCATTGTGTACTGAAATCAGGGATTGCCCCAACCCAGGTGCAGGACCTTACACTTATCCTTGTTGAACCTCATGAGGTTCTCAGAGGCCCACTTCTCCAGTCTGTCCAGGTCCCTCTGGATGACATCCCATCCTTCCGGTGTGGCAACTACACCACTCAGCTTGGTGTCATCTGGTATTCAACTGGTATTCAATTGTATCATCATCTAGACAGCACTATTTTCTTTGTTTTTTCCTCTACAGATCTGATTTAACCGTTTAACAGTTAATCTTCTGAAGTTACATAAAAAACCTGTCCTAGTCAGAAAAATCTTTGACTTTCTACCACGTATTCTAGAGATCTTGTCTATAAGTCAACAGAACACACGCCCGCACACCCATGACAATCTATATGCTAGCAAAATGACTACCAAGATTTACATTAAAATGACTTTCCCTTATCCATCATACCTTGTAGAACACGGTACGTAGAAAATGTTCCAGTTCAATGTTGACTCATATATTGAAGGTAGTGGACAAAAACACTGAAAGATTAAGTACCATTTCATTTTAAGAGGATTTAATATAAAGAAACACAGTAGTTATGCTGTTACAGATTGTTATGCCCATGTTAAACATTTACTTTCATATGAGTATATCTGTTTGAATATTAAGGTCAGTAAAGCATCGAGCAAGGCTTCAGTCTTACTTCATTAGAAGATATATTTTCCTCATAATAAGTATATACAAACAGAGAAACACCTAAGAATTCTAGATTTTAGAAACAAACAAAGGAGTAACCCTACTCAATACTAGTAACCATACAGGTTTGTTCTATAAAGAAGTACAGCTCTACTGAGGAGAAACCACATCATACACGTTATTACTTCTTTTAAAATATATTTAACTGAAAGTGACGAAAAAGCTAGCCATACTTAGATATTTCAAAATTTATTTGTAAAATGTCCTTGAATTCAAAATTATTATTTATAGTCTTAAATCATTTTCATGTACAGTCATACACTGATGATTCGTTATCATTGTACACCTAGTTTTTTTCACTATAATTTAATGAAAATTAAAGTGAAAATTTCAAGATTTTTTTGTTTTTCCTAAATCCTTATTTACTTAGAAGATCAGACAGAAAATATTACCATGGAATAAAGTGCTGTATTTCTACTAATTCCAGACTCTTCTGGTTAGTATAAACTAGTTGTGTATGCAATGAGAGATTTTTAAAAAACTTCTTATGGCACATTCATTGTTTTTCTTTAATTAAAAACAAAACCAAAACCCAACAAAACAAAACCCACAAACTCTTTGAGTTTTACTCCTTTAAAACAAACAAACAAACAAAACAACCTTTCAGCTACCTTAGAGAAACTTTTGTCAATAAGCAAATTAATTTATTCCTCTTTAGCTACTCAGATCTCTCTCTGACAGCTGATACAGGAGGATGACACAGAGTTTTGTTTTTCCAGCCTTAAACAGACTGAATATTTAGGCCCTGCTAATGGGATTTTCATAACACTGCTTGAGACAGATGTCTGGCCATCTCCTTTCTAACCTCTCATCTTTCCTTTCCGAATGTCAAACATGTCTTTTACAGAGCTGTTTTCTTCTCTTATACTTCTGACTGTGTCAGTTATCTTTATATTCTTTTATATCTACAATTACCTGTCCCAGGAAAAAAGAGTCAGTCTGGGTCTTCTAACAGGAAGTCACTTTTAATAAATTTAACAGAGTTCTTCGACAGTCTGCGGTAAAGCACAATGTAGTTAACCCATTTTGCTTTTTCAAGTCATATTATGAAATCTGAGTTGTCAAGGAGAAAATAGAGGATATTTTAATTGATTAATAACCAAATGTGATGTCGGAAATTAAGAAATCAGTGCTGATTTTCTGACTTCTATCATATGCTCTTCAATAAATTATAAATATGTAAAAACCATTAATTGTTAGCTAAGTGACTTCTTAAATGAATCACTGTTATTTACAATCATCCAAATTGAAGCTAATGGAGGAATTCTAGAAAGATCTCATTATATTAATTGAGCAAGAGATGCAGAGACAGATGATTTAGAGAAATTATCTTTCTCTTTTCTCTTGTCTATACACCTCATATTTTTTTTCTTCCCTAATTCACTTTCATACCTCCTTTCATGATGCAGTTTGGAAAGTCTAATTCTTTTCTCTGCCAAGGTTGACACTCTTTTCCCTTCTAACAGGGCTCATTGGTATAAGGCTCTATCCTTTCTGTCTTTCCTTTCTTCATTATCTCCTCATTTCTTTCATTGCTGTAATAATACCCCATGTCCTGTTTTGCCATTTAAAATCTCATAACAGAAGGGGGGTGAGCACTGTATTTTATTATCTATTTGCAAAGCACCACATAAATTCACAGTGCTACATGCTCAATATTTAATAAACATGTGATACCATAAAATTAACAACTCATACCCTTGCCAAGGTGCTCATTTGGCAGAAAAAGTAGACTCAGATCCAGATGGGCTCTGCATTATGAAATCATTCTGGTTTTCAAATTTTGATAGAAATGCCTTAGCTGTGTTTTTTGACACCCTCTACGGGAACAGTTTTTGGCTTGTGTCTCTTTTCCCAACACAACAGTTGATGAAGCAATGGCAGATTAGGCTCTCCTTCTCCATGTGTTTCCCTACCAGTAAGTCAGAAATTCTTCATCAGGTACCTGCAAGAAAAAAAAATTAGCGTGAGGAATAAAATCTTAACAGGCTGTGTACTTGTGTACCTTTTTTCTTTTTCTTTTTTTTTTCATACGTTCATTCCACTGAACTTTGCAATAGCCCAAAGGTAACTTATGTCAGAGTGCTGTCATTTGAGGTTCATTCTTTACTTACTTTATATAATTAAGAGAGAGAGAGGGGTATCATAAGAAAGACAGTGCAAATCTTAGGTAGGCTGTCCCCTGGTGAGGTCTAGCTGTCTCTACCTACAGAAGAAAACTAGTGACAACATTTCTAGCTTAAGTAATTGTCTGAATTTGAGTGGGCTGAAAGTCACTCTGAATGACAACCTGCTAGTAAGATACTATAAACATAGCATTTCACTAAAGAGAAATTTTGGGTTTTAATAATTTTATACTTCTATATTAATGCAATTTTTGCAAAATGCAAAACAAGCAAACAGATTTTATATTTTAATATAGACGTGTTTTTTTCCTGACATCAATAAAATATACTCAAGTTGTGTGTACTAACTGCATTCCCCCAGAAAATATAATTCTTAAATGAATAACAAGAACAACTTGCAGAGCTTCAGTAGTAATGACTTTAGATAATTTACAGAATCAGAATGATTTATTCAGTTCCTTTTTAATTCTATCTGTACAACTCAATTAAAGACATTATGAGAAAACAAATATGAGATAGGGAAGAAAAGAAACAGAATTGCTCAAAAAGGAATGTATTAAATTTCAGGAAATAATTGAATATGTAATGTAAAACCTGGATTATACTGGGGATTGCCAGAGTTAAAAGAAATTCGTTTTTTTTGTTAAATACTTTCTGCATGATATCTTTATACCATACATGTACAGTGATAAATTGAACAACTTGGTTAACTGACGTATATGTACAGCTGTCTGTGTATTCCTTGAGTCTCTCCATTGTCATTGGAACATGAGGGGCTAAAGTACCTTTATAGTGCTCTGTAGATGTACAGCTTCAGAGGAAAAATGATATAACCGTAACTGAAGCCAAATATATGACTTTAAGATGGGTCAGCTGTCTACTGCCAATGACAGTAGCAGTGAGAGTGAGACCAAAAAAAGTTGTGGTGAGGCAGCACACAACATCAACTTGGGTTACACTATGAATCCTCAGTACTAACCTGCAGAAAAATTGTGTGCTACTACATGTTCTTTCCTGGTGCGAGGCACAACAGCTACAAAATGCAATGGTATTGGAGGTATCTACTTATAGTCATACTGTCTAACGGCAACAGGAATAAGGGCAAGTTCTATGAAATAATAAGAACTTTTACATTGTTATTGGATATCCATTACCATCAAATAGACATATTGTTACATTTTTGGTCGACTTTACTTTTAAATTATTTTAAAATACCATTAAAAGCTGAAAAGCTACTAAAGAAATATGAAAAAACAGGAGTTTTCACAAAATGAAAGTGCAACAATAAAGGCAAGTGGAAACATATCTCAATATTACCAAGTTAAAATTTAACTTTTGGCTACTAAAAATACAAAAATGAGGAAAAAAAACCCTAATTAAAATCTAGAAAGAAACAGAAATTAAAAAAAAACGTTTTAGGAAACTATAAGCTAAACATTTTTCTAATCATGCAATTACCAGACAAGGAGAGCGTAATACCAATATATCTATATATAAAACCTCTAGGGAGGTTTTCAAATCATAATCAAAGTTTACATAAAATGAGGAAATAAGTAATATATATACATATATGAGATTATAAAGAATAAATAAAAATTAAAAGCAATATAGTCTTATCTCATATTAATATTTTATTTCATTTTATATGTTTTCAACCTGTTTTGATGACAGGCTCTTACTTTGGAAAGATATTAGGTACTCACTAGGATACTGTAATTAGTAGGATTTTATTGTAAGAATATTTGAACACTGCAACAAGACCAAAGCGTACAATCTAAAGATAAGAAAACGCAATATTTCAGAGTCTTTCTAATTTGAAGATAAACAGGAAGTCTGATGAACAGAAAACCACAGCAGGAAGCCTTTTGTTGCATCTATATGCAACGAAAAATATTTTTTGTTTATTCTTTCTTTGATCTTTGTTTATTAGATTAACTAATTCTCTTGCTATTTTTTTCTGTGAAGTTTTTATATTTCTTTATTCAGGGTGTGGTTGTGGTAATGAATAGTATGACTTGAATAGTGAGTAACCTTGGGATATACTGTGCCAGAAAAACATCCAGCAATGTTTTGGGCTGCATTTTGAAAAGGAACTAACAGTCCTTATAACACTTCACTGCATGTGTCAGTCAGATAAGAGGACTATTTAAAATTTACATAACTAAGAGTGGCTGCTGTTCTCAGCTCTTTTTCAAAGGCCCATCAACAGATATGGCATTCGCCTGTCTGTTAAAAGGTAAGAGCTTTCTTTTGTTTTGCAATGTTTAATTGATTCTGTAGGATGGAAACACAGCTGTGATGCAAGGTGGGCTTTGGGATATGATATTACATCATTAGTATACTGTTTCACAAAGACTTTGAATATTTGGGATGTTAAATACAACTTTGTCATAAATAACGTCTTTTTTCCTTCAGAACATATTGTTCCATTAAGAAGAGGGATGTAATCTCACAAAGCAGATAGTGTCATATTTATTTGTATGTTAAGTGAGTTTCTTCAGAAATTCCAATTTTATATTTAAATACTTTAAAACTAAATATTCATATCCCATGCTAATTACTGCATTTATCATCCTATATCAATACCTTGTGTTAATTACTTTCAAGTTACTTATTTGATGCTGTAATATTTCATAAAGCAGAAAATTGAAATATTTAAATCTGGAGAGTCAAAGAAATCCTGTGTATTTAGTGTAATATTTAGCCTTATGGAAAAAAAACCTGTTAAAATATTTTACTTTGACATATAGGTGTACATACGTATATATGTATAAGTCTCTGTATGTAAATTGAGCAAGCCAACAGAAATCAACTAAATATCAGCATCACAAGTTTGGGAGATTTTCTTCTGCCACTGCTTGTTTCATCAGAAGTATGAAGGCAGTTTGGAAACAAAGAGATATAGGTCCGATTCTGGCATAAATCAAAAAGAACCCTGTCAAGGAGGGGCCATGTGTCTTTAGTCAGTGTCTGCTTCTAAGTACTTACCAGAAGGACTGCTTATAATTCATATAATAGATATTCTCTATATATCTACATACCACTTCTCTGTGAGAGACAAAAGGTTTCACAAGAAACAATCACTTTTAAGAATAACAAAAAAATTTAGATATACATGAAACAAAAGTAGAACAGCAATAATAATAACAACAATAATAATAATGATAAAAATGATAACAACAATAATGATGATAATAATAACAACAATAATAATAACAACAACAACAATAATACTTTACATAGTTTTCCCTAAAAGAAATATCAACCTCATGTAGCAACTGCATCAAATGTAAGTCCTGTAGTCACATGGTTAGTACATGAAAGTACATTTCCATAGTTTCATTCATGATTCTTGGAAGTGAATTAGGTATTTCATTAGGGTTTTGTTTATTCTTCTTCTTTCCCTATATTATTTTCCTGTAGCTTCCTTGTCTGTTTCTAAAGAGTGGTGTAGAAAATGCAGTCTGTTCTTATTTTTTTTATACTACTTCTACTGATTAAATGGTCACTATACTACTCTCAAAAATAATTCCAGTGATATGCTGTTACATGGAACCACCCTTTGACTGAAGGGGAGTAATTCAGTGTGTATTTTCTGACAGATTCTTCATGAGGGATAGTGAGAACATAGCGAGTAAGTAAGAATGAATGATTCAGATTTTGTGAAAAAAAAAAGAGGACCTGAGAGTTATACCATGGTTTGAGTCGTAAAAGCTCTCTGAAAAAAACGTTCTGGTCCTTCATCATGCTGCGGAAACAGACACGTGCTAGGAGAATAAAGAGCATCGTGGGTTCTGATAGTACACCAAGCCCTCTAGACTTGATTATTACTCCCTCTCAGGTGAGCTACCAGCTGGAAAGATGCTGCATGGAAATCCAATAATCTCCTATAAAATGGTGTGGTAAATCAACCTGATAGGACATGTCCTGACAAAAGATGATTTTTATAGTACATTTTGTATGAAGAACTGGAACAAGGTTTACCACATATACCAAAACTTATAGCAAACCTAGACAAAAAAAAATCCAGGAATTTGGATTCTTTCCTTAAAATACATCTGCTAGAAATCAATTGTTTTCATTCCTTTTCTGGTTATGCGGATGATTTGGGAATTCAAATGCAATTACTCCATGATCTGGAAAAATCCTTTTTTTAAGTGGAGTTATCAAATTAGATGGCAGCCTCTGTGTTCCTAAGAATATCTGATAGGATAATGAGAAATCACTTTTGCTCAGGCCTTTGAAGGAGTATAATTTCATGTATCCTAATTCTTAAATCAGTACAACATGTAAGACCTCACCTAGTATGAGTAGGCAATCAGTTGCTGTAACTAGATTGCTGGCTTACTGAAAGATTTTATAGAATCATCCGTTGTGCACTTCTGCATATGTTCAGGCTTTTTGCAAAGAACATAAAACTGCCTATTTATCATCTTCTTACTATGAATTCATCAAATATCACCTTAAATATTATCATTTTTTTTATATTGTAGTTATGAATGTCTATCTTCGCCTTTCAGTTAGTTGAAACTTGCACTTTATAATGCATTAAAGAAAGCAAAATTACATATTTTGTAATAAAAATTACCCTAATATGGTCTTGTCCTTTGTTCATTTTCCTCTCTTTGTCTTCCCTAGTGAAATAGCAAAATCTAAATGGCCATCTGTCTAAATTGCTCTCTTCATACAGGTAGAGCTGATTTATTTACAAGACAAATCTTATCAAGCATTCTTAGATTTTACCTAGGGTTTCAGAAAACTGCAAGCTCTTTCATAATTCACAACCATCAAGTGAAAGTACTTTACATTGCTTTGTGTTTCCTGTACAGGGTATATAAAATATTCAGATGCAACAGTGTGGTTTGAAGAGACAGTTTTGTAGCATCATTTTTGGCTCTTTCTATTACACATGGTCACAGCAGATAGTCAACAGTTAATTCTCAAATCTGTATTTTGAGGAAAGAGACTTGGATGCAGACAAAACCAAAAGGAAGAAAGGAGAAAATCAAAATTATAATTAAAAGGATCAGTGAAATTAATAATGTCTGATTTATAAAGATATCAAATCAATCAAGGATATTTTTTTCTTTTAACAGTATATTGTGTCTGATAGAAAAATGAGCTCCACTGTTTTAAGAGAGAGAAAATGATATTAAGAACTGTCCAAAGATACAGAGGGCTCTTTTGCACAGATCATTATGACATAATCTATTGGCCATAACCTGGAGGCAATGATACAGAGCCCAAGGCTTATGGGACATTAAAGCAAAATACAGTCAGGAGCATCACCAAGTACTAAGATGTGAGTCCCAGATCCAGGCAGTTGCTTCTATGAGAAAGGACATAAATTCAAAGGAACGTGATTACCCAGGGGAGCTGGAGGTGAGCTCAGAGCTTAGAAGAGACATCTTACTCCTTTGGGCAAGGTGGTAATAACTGTTGTCTCTAGGATGGGCTACTGCTGCTGTCACTGCATGATGCTTCAAACCATTCATTCTTGCCTGCCAGCATCAATCAGTCTGGTGTATACTCAGGGAAAGAAAAAGCCCCTGGTAGTTCACTGCCCTGGGTATATTTTTGCCTGGTCAACCTAACCAAGATGCATGGCATGGCCCCAGGAATTACCATTATATTGTACATTAAAGTTTAGTATGTTGTGAGACATGGGTAGGTTAAGAGCATAACACCAGGGACAAGGAAGTTGCAAAGATGAGCATAAATGGAACTTAAATGACCTCTGGAAATCAGTGAGGAAAGCCTTACGGCTGAAAGAAAATTAATCAGAGCATACCAATAAGCAAAGCCTTGTCTAATACTGCAAGACAATAAATAATAAAACAAAAAATAACAACAGCAATATTCTTTAATTCAGGATATAACTGGTAGAGAGAAAGTAAAATACAGGTATTTTATGTTTTAATAAAATGTACTCGATCTATTCGTCCAGAATAACTTAGGTACTAATTGTGATGAATAAATATTTTATCTCCATATTTGCTGATATATAAAGCTCTGTCTGAAGCAGACTTGAAATTAATATTAGCTTCTTCAAGCAATAATCGACCCTTCAGAAATAGGGGGATATAGTCCCAAATTTTATCTGTAGTGTCAGAAATAGGTAGTGATTAAAGAGTTCCCTTTGTAGGTACAGTTAATAGTGAAGCCTGAAAGGATAAACAATTTTAAAACAAACTTCCCATTAGAGAAAAGTGAGGGTTTTTTAAGCTAAAATAGGCTGAAGTCCAGACAGCCACTAGAGAGAAAAAAAGCTAAATTCAAATTGCTACATTAAAGTAAATTAAACTAAATAATGAAAGAATCCAGAACTTTGATTAAATTCATTGAATGCATCTGAAGTATCTCCACACAGGAAAATTGTATGTTGGCTTCTGGTTCTTGCTCCAGTCTAGTATTTCATTTTATTGTGGTATTAAAAGCACTTAGCACTGTTATATTTAGAACAAGCATTCAATTTAGGATCTGGTATAATATTTTATTCAGAATAATAGGTATAAGAAAGGAAGGAGAATGTTTAGGATTTTCCCCTCTGAAATGGAATATGTGCATGGAAAGGGAAAATAATAGAAGAGTAAGGACAGTATTCTTCGCAATAAGTTAGATTATCAGCCTTCTTCAAATTTATAAGCACCTAAAAGCTAAGTTACTGAGATTTATATATGTATAAATAAATGCATATATAAGTTTTGCTTTTCAAAAGAAAGCCAATAATGCAGACATACATTGTACTGAGTTATCTAATTGTATCAAATATAAAGAACATGTTTATATAGAAGGAAAGTTAACGCTGGGATTTTTTTTCAGTGTATAGCAGCTCAACTTGTTTTCCATTCTGATAAATATTTTCCTTTCTGATAAAGACCCAAAAATTCTTCCTGTTCAGCATCAAGGCAGGTGGCAATAGTAAAGACAAAGAGAAACACAAGAAAGCAAAAAGTCAGACACCTCTTGCCCCTGAATTTCAATAATGAGTCAGCTGTCTTTTGGAACTAAAGGCATGTCAAATTGTGATCTTTCTGTGTATGCAGCTGTAAGATAGACTGTAAAGTCACTGGTGAATTGGAACATGAGCTCTGAATCTTGAACGTTGGCAGGACCACTCTGAACAGAAAGACTTATAACTCAACAAAATAGAATATAGAAAAATTCAATACAGAAAGAGGAGTAATTTTAATTTTGGTTTTGTAGGCTTAGCTTTTGTTTTGAGTCCAGGAAAATCTCAAGACATATGGCCAGCATTCAGTGCGTGACTATAATTGAAGTTCTTTTTAAGCACATAGTCATCATTCCCTACAGGATGGCTATCTTAAAACAGTATAAATATGCTTTCTTAACCTTTACAGGAATGCTCTTCCATTTTCAGTGCGTCAACATATCTTCTAAACAGGTACACTCCACGGAATCATAGAACCATAGAAACATAAAATGCTTTGAGCTGGAAGGGACATTTACAGGTCATCTAGTACACACCCCTGCACTGTGAAGGGGCACATTCATCTATACCAGACTACTTGGAGCTGCATCCAGCTTGGCCTTGAATGTTTCCAAAGATGAGGCCTCCATTACCACCCTGAGCGACCTATCCTAGTGTTTTACACCCTCACGGTAAAAAATGTCTTCCTTATATCCAGTCTAAATATACCTTTCCTTAGTTTAAAACCATTACTCCTTGTCCTGTCACAACAGTCCTTGCTAAATATTCTGTCCCCATCTTTCCTATAGACCCCCATTAAGTCCTGAAAGGTCACTATAAGGTATCCTCACAGCCTTCTGCTCTCCAGGCTGAACAAGCCCAAATCCCTCAGCCTGTCAGAATGACGAGAGGGGAATTACATTTTTCTAGCATAGTAGGCTAAGCAGAAAAGAAATATCCTGGTAGCCAGTATTAGTTAGGTGAATTCCTTCAGTGATGGTAGAACAGTGAGAAGAAGCTGAACTAATGGTGATGACTGGTCTTTCAGAGATAGGTATTTCAGAGAAGTACCTTCAAATGTCTGCATATATGCTAATGATTGAGAACTCATGTTTGTCTTAATCAGTAACATTCATAGCATTATTTTGTCTAAAGGAATATGTCAGTACACAAAGTAACCAAACATTATACAGAACTTTTAAACAAAGTCATTTTTAGAAGAGATTATAGTACAGCATTCAAATATTTTAATGAGAATTAGTAAAAGTACACATAAATATTTCACTACAGATTTGAAACGACTTTGCATGTTCCTAACTCTAAAGCAGAGTAAAATTACATAACTTTGTGCTATTATCTTCTGTGTTTTGCCTACCCGCTTATTCAAATTTTACATGACATTTAGCTGTAGCAAACTGATGTAAATTCACTAACATTCCAGTAGTGATAATGGAGTTATGTCGCTCCTATTAAGGATCTTTGCAATATATTAGTTAAATTCTCTATTGGCAGATGCAGGACAGGTGCTTATACAAGTGCAAGATACATTTTTTTTTTAAAATTTTCATTTTGCATGCCATTTAAGAAGCTAAAAAATGGTTTCAATCCAGGTTCTCATTAGTCTATTTTAACAGGAAGAAGGATTCCAGCTTAATATACAGACACTTTTAAACTGCTGGTACCAGAAGTCAAAGCATTCAGGAGAGAGTGGTGATGGAAAATTATATTCCTAATCATATATTCCGTTTCCATTTTTCCTTTTCTTTTGTGTCATGAATTGTAAAATATCAGCACTTATTCTGAGGTCACACAAGTCAAGGCTAGCAGAGTACTAGAGGTTTCCAGCGGAGATGATGGGTCAATTAGACACCTCTAGTCTCAGCGTGAAGCTTCTGCCGCAGCAAAGGTAAAGCAGCCTTGGTCTGGAATTTTCCCAACAAACTAATGTTTTTATTGGACTGACAGGCCATTACTTTTTTTTCTCTGATCATTTACAAAAAGATAAAGCATAAGTAATTTTAGCTAGTATGGAATTGTTTAAGGTTCCACACTAGTAAAATGTCAGTACCATCTAAGCAAAACTACATATTACCTGTTTGTAATGAATGACAATTTTTAATAAGAGTCTTTTTTTTCTGTTTCTTAGGCATTGTGCTAATATCTTACATGTGCCCTTGAAAAGTCTGTTTTGGTTCATGTAATTTAATTTCTGTTATATGCAATTTAACAAGATGAATCAGAAGATGAAAATACATACCTGCTTCTGCATTTGGCATAACATTAATAATAAAGTAGAGGAGGTTAATCACAGACTATGAGAAGCAAATCTTTTAGATCTGGGCAGTTTTCCAGAGGCATACAGATTTTTTAATCCTCTGTAAATATGCTGCTATGATACCATTACCCCTCAAAACTTACCTTTGGTGTAAAGCAGAATGACAGAGTCATAGAACGGTTGATGTTGAAATAAACACCTATTGATCCATCTCCCCTGCTTAATCAGATGTTCAGGGGAAAGACCCTGTGTTTCAGTTTGTACCCATTGCTTCTTGTCCTGTCGCTAGACACCACTAAGAAGAGACTGCCTCCATCCTCTATATCAGGAAATGAGTGCAGTGTGAAGAGCTGTCTTTGAGGAGTAGCCATGGACAGGTCAAAAGTTTGTGGGTCAGAATATAAGACCGAGGCAACAAAAGGAACCTTTTGGTTGGTGTATACTACAGGCCACCTGATCAAGGAGAGTCTACTGCTGAAGTCTTCTTCCTTCACCTACAGGAGGCTTCAGACTCACAAGTTTTCACCCTGCTGGATGACTTCAACCACCTTGATGTATGCTGGAAAGGTAGCACAACAAGCTGTAGGCAATCCAAGAGGATCCTAGAGCATGTCGAAGATAATTTCTTAACCCGGGTAACAGGCAACTCCACCCGAGGGGATGCAATGCTGGAAATGATCACAGTGCAAGTGAGCTCATCAGTGATGCCAAGATTAGTGGGCTGCAATGATCACGCAGTGGTAGAGTTCAAGGTCCTGAGGGATAAGGAACACCTGAGGACTATAGTCAGGACCCTAAATTTCAGGAAAGAAAACTTCCAGCTCTTAAAGGAATTAATCAGTCGGACCCCCTGAGATATGGTCCTCAAGGGCAAGGGAGCAGAACAGAGCTAGCAAATATTTAAGGATGCTTTCTAGAAAGTGCAAGGGTGCTCAGTCCCCAGATCTAGGAAATCGGGCAGAGAAGGGAAGAGAACAATGTGCCTGAGTCAAGACCTGCTGGTCAAACTGAAGACCAAGAGGGAACTGCACAGGCAGTGCAAGCAGGGACACGTAACACTGATAAGGACACTGCCCGGTTATGTGGGGATGGGGTCAGGAAGACCAAGGCGCAGCTGGAGCTGAACTTGGAAAGGGAAGTAAAGACTAACAAGAGGGACTTCTACAGTTTTGTCACTTAGAAAAGGAAGGTGAAACTGATGAATGAAAATGGTGACCTTGTTTAAACAGAAAAGGCTGAGGTGCTCAACAAATTTTTTGCTTCAGTCTTCATTGGCAACCAGTCTCCTCATCCCTCCCGGGTCAATGGGCAACAAGAAGAGCACCAGGGGGGCATAGTCCCTCTCACTGGAGGAGAGGATCATGTTCGTGACCATGTAAAGAACATGTACATACATAAGTCCGTGGGACCTGATGAGATGCATCCCAGAGTCCTGAGGGAACTGGCTGATGTGTTTGCCAAGCGACTCTCTAAGATATTTGAAAAGCCATGGCAGTCCGGAGAAGTCCCTGGTGACTGGAAGAAGGGCAACATTGTGACATTTTTCAAAAAGCGTAGAGAAGTTGTCCTTGGTAACTACTGACCTGTCAGCCTCACCTCTGTGTCTGGGAAGATCATAAAACAGATCCTCCTAGAAGCTATGCTAAAGCACATGAAGGGCAGGGAGGTGATTAATGGCAGCCAGCATGGCTTCTCCAGGGGCAAATCCTGCCTGAACAGCAAACACAGCAAAACATTGGATGTAATCTAGCTGGATTGCTGTAAAGCCTTTGACACGGTCATCCACAACATCCTTCTCTCTAAATTGCAGAGATACGTATTTGATGGGTGGACTGTTCAGTGGATAAGGAATTGGTTGGATGTTCACATTCAGAGAATAGTGATCAATGGCTTGAGGTGCAGATAGAGATCCGTGATGAGTGGTGGCCCTCAGGGGTCTGTACTGAGACCAGTACTCTTTGATATCTTCAGCAATGATACAGACAGCAACATTGAGTGCATCCTCAGCAAGTTTGCAAATGACACGAAGATGAGTGGTGCAGTAGCCACACTGGAAGGATGGGATGTCATGCAGAGGGACCTGGACAGACTGGAGAAGTGGGCCTCTGAGAACTTCATGAGGTTCAACAAGGATAAGTGTAAGGTCCTGTACCCAGGTCGGGGCAATCCCTGATTTCAGTACACGATGGGGGATGACATGATTGAGAACTGCCCTGCAGAGAACAACTTGGAGGTGCTGGTCAATGAGAAGCTCAACATGAGCTGGTAATGTGTGCTTGCAACCCAGAAGGCCAACCGTGTCCTGGGCTGCATCAAAAGAAGCGTGGCCAGCAGGTCAAAGGAAGGGATTCTGCCCCTCTATTCCTCTCTTGTGAGACCTCATTTGGAATACTGTGTCCAGTTCTGGAATCCTCAACGTAAGAAGGATATGGAGCTGCTGGAATGGGTCCAGAGAAGGGCTACAAAGATGATCGGAGGGCTGGAGCATCTCCCATACAAGGACAGGCTGAGAGAGTTTGGCCTGTTCAGCCTGGAGAAGAGAAGGCTCTGAGAAGACCTTCCAGTACCTGAAAGTGTACAAGAAAGCTGTGGAGGGACTTTTTACAAGTGCATGTAGTGATGAGATGAGAGGGAATGGCTATAAATAGGAGGCAGGAAGATTTAGACTAGATATTAGGAAGAAATTTTTCATGATGAGGGTGGTAAGGCACTGGAAGAGGTTGACAAAAGAAGTTGTGGTTGCCTCCTCTCTGGAAGTGCTCAAGGCCAGGTTGGATGGAGCCTTGAGCAGCCTGATCTAGTGGGAGTTGTCTCTGCCCATGCCAGGGGAGTTGGAACTAGATGGTTAAGGTCCCTTCTAATGCAAACCATTCTATGATCCTCTTTGCACCCTCCCTTTACGTATTTGTGCACATTGATAAGGTCCTCCTCTGAAGCTAAAACAGCTAAACAGTCTGAGCTCTCTTGGCCTTTTTTCAGAGGAGAAATGTTCCAGTCCCATAGTCATCTTTGTGGCCTTCCACTGGACTCTTTCCAGTATGCCCATGTGTCTTTCATATTGAGTAGCCACACAGTACTCTAGTTATGATCTAATCAGTGCCAAGTAGAGGGGAATAACTAGCTCAGAACAGTGCACTTCCCACTTCACAGTGTCTCAGCAGCTATGTCTGTGCTCCATAGTCTTGTTGCATCTACTTGTCACACTCACTCTTTGAGACTGTATTCTCTGACGAAAGGAATATTATTGCTATACATTTGCCAAGGTCTGTTGGTCTCTAGGCACTACACTAAAAATGCTTGTAACAGAAACAGTAAATATGAAATTAAAAGCCATAAATGTAGTCTGTAATGTCATTTAAACCTGATTCTAGACCTTTACCTGCCACTCACTGTCCTATGTACCACTGATGTGCTTCGGAGAGGGTGAGAATCTTCCCCAGAAGCCGCAAAATGAGACCAAGTAAAGAATGAGACCAGTCAACATGGGCTGATAAAATATGATTTTAGCGGATTCATATGTCCTGAGACTTGACCAAGATGCTACAGGAACATGGCAACCGAAAATGAAAAGCATGAGGCACCAAATTTGATTCTGAAAATGTGGCTTCGAACTTTGACAAAAACTTTCCTTTTTATTCCTCAAGAAAGAACTTACAAAGATGTCTAGAGACATATCAAAAGTGCAGATGTTCTTCGAAGCCATAGCAAGGTCTGAATTGTTTCTGGCCTTGGTGGTTTTGTAGCTGACCCTTTTGTAACAATTTTTTAAAATAAATGGTAAAGAAAGTGAACCTGAACAACTCATTCTGTACCTATCCAACGCACTAAGTACCTGACTTAACTCTCGATTGACTGAGAAGCAATTTTCTTAACCTCAAGAAAATATGTCACAAATAAAAATCAAGTACCCAGATACAGAATATGCAGGCTTGTCTCCTTTCTTTTTCTGGAATTTTAATATTTTTTGCCATCACTAAATTCTCATATTGTACAGATATTATCAGCCAGATTGCAAGAAAGTATGAAATACAACAGAAAACTTAGTAAAGGAAAGGAATATAGTCATTAAATGCCTGTCAGTAATTTAAAGCATAATGTCAATTATGACAGTCTTGTACATCAACTAAAGATGTAATTGTCTGTTTAATGAGACAAAGGGAGGGGCCTTGATAATGTGCCATGCTTTTTAAGTAGATGCCATGTGTGAATATTCCAGTTCTTTGTCTTTTATCGCACCTAAAGATACAATATTATGCTCTTTGAGAACAATTTTTACATCAGCTCACCAAATTCTAATTAAATCACAACAGGATTTATTTATAAGGGATATTATATGTTTACAAGGATATTTTAAGTCAATATAGAGAAGTGTTTATCTGGGTTCAGCTTCACATATTTGCAGCTTTTAAAATGTTCCAGTATACAGTCTTCATTCAACAACATCACTAAATTTTGTCAGGACAGGATTTCACTATAAGGGTTGGTCAGTAATAATTCATATTACATGTTTTAGACTTTCCTACTAGTCTTCTGTCTGGATGAATTCCAGTTTAAGCATTTGGTGGTACATGTACATCAATAAATTCATCAGTTATACTATGCAGAATATGTTTGAACATATTTTTCATCTCTTTTAAGCAAGAAAAATTAAAGACTACTTTTCTTTCCTCATTAAAAAATGGTCAGAGGAACCATAAGAAGTAGATTATATACAGAAGGGAACGCTGTATTTTTTTTTTCTCATTTCACTGAAATATTTTGTCACTTCTATGAGTCACCAGAGTATTGTGTTTTACACACTTACCTCACTCATGACTTACAACACCCTAGTTATTTCACTTTTCCATCTCATCTACAGAGAAAACAGGTTTTGAAAACACACACAATTTGCTCCATGCCACAGGTTAGTGCACCATCCTTTCTAGATCCAAATGCTCACTTCAGAAATCTATGCAGAAACATGATTTTGTTCTTCAAATAAATCCCAAAATTTTTATATTACACTCTATATCCAGAGTGTGTGATCCTGTAGAGGCAATAACATACAGACATGACTAAAATACTGTTAAGTTTTCTATGGTGTGTTTTGAAAGTATTTTGTCTTTGTGCGTGATGCTTTATATGTCATTGGTCTTCTCAAGTCAAGTATCAGAAAGATTTTTCAATGCATTGTAACAGCAGTCTTAGTATAGATTCTCTCTCACACACATGCACATCCACAAAATATTCCAATCAACCAACCAGTGAACTAATAAATCATAAGAAAATATAAGGAAACAAAGTTACTGTTCCTTTAAATGAGGAATTAGTTAGTATGCAACGTTTCTTCTATTTCTGGATAAAGGACAAAATTAAGAATTCATTAATCTCAAGTGGAAATATCAAAATCTATCCTTTGAAGACTTTTTCCTGTCAAAACCTCCAGACTCTGCCATATATAAACTATGAAGAAAGTATGTAACTAATTATCGAACTATACTTTTTATTTGTCATAATGAAACTTGATTCAGATGCCTAAACATAGATTTCTGGCACCATTTACAATGTTGAAGAATATTTTAGAGTTAACTATCTTTTATCAGGCACATGACAAACAATGCAAAATGCCTCTGAGAAGCCCATCTGTTCAGGTCAGTATCTGGCAAGAGAGATGTGGAGGGACATCTAGTATGGCACAAGACATCTCTTTACAGGCAATCAACTGTTATTCTCTCACATGGTTGCGAAATAGTAGATGATATGATGAAAAAGCTTCATGAACATTTAGTCCATATTACATACAATATTTTTACAATACTGCTTTGCTTAAGAACATCTAGGATGAAATTAGACAAAATAAGAACACTAACAATCGTATGAGCTAACAGACTTATTTAATAGACTAATTTATCCCAACTCACCAGCTACTGAAAACTTTTCCCGACTACTGACAATTCAGGGACATAAAAGGATATATGGATGGAACCACGTTTTTCTCTTCAAGGAACTGCATGTCTTCCATGGCATACTGTGTGTGCCTTTAGATGCTGATAAAAATCTATCCAAAACATTTCACATTTATGTTATATTTATAATTATAAATATATATTATAAATGTATATTTGTAGACATTTGAAGAAGAATATGTACAAGAGAACAGTATAATAGTGCGACAACCTGATTTTTTAAAAAATTTACAGTGATTGTATAAACATTATAAATGTATGTTGTGTATTACATATTTTATAATATACTTTTTCAAATGATTAGCATAAAGAAACTAAAGAACAATGTGTTTCATACGACAATGTCTTTTCTGAGAAATATTATCTAAAAGCATGTTTAAAAACAGGTATAAAAAGAAATGTTTCTTATAATATGACAATGTAAAGGAGGTATTTAAGTTAACTCTAAAAATTGAACATTATGATGATGGAGTAATACAGGTAACTATATGAAATATAATACTTTTTCAGGCTATGTTTTCAATTACTTCATTTTGTTTATTCAACTTCTAATTAAAAATCTTTGTCTCAATCTGCACCATTTACATAGTCTCCATATTTTTTCTATGCTTCTTTTCCTACAACTTAACTGAACAATGTTATGTTAAAAGCCCTATAATTTCTCCATGGAGTTTTATACTCTCACATGCTCTCTCTAATATTTTTCTGTGGCAACGTATGTACTTTTCCTTAAAGGGAGTATAATCACACTTTCTTAAAAAGCTCGTTACAGTTTGCATTTAAGTTTGGTTATAAAACAAAATGGCTTTGATTAATTATTCAGGGTCAGTAGTATCTGTTTCAGATGATAATCTGTTTCATGGTTGTTGTGCAACCCAGGCTTGGCTTTTTTCCATATCCTCGGAAGATATCCTTCTGAGCCTCGCGCATGTTTTTGTGTTTACTCAAAACATCAGAAAGACTTTATTGATGAGTGTGGGATATTTAAGATTAGCCTTAAAGTGTTGCCTTTTGCATTCTATCCAGTGTAGAAAGAGAAGCACTTGGGAAAGTTTTTGTTAAATAGCTGAGATATGACAACAGGTACTGTGATGGTAATTGTGCTTTTGGCACACCTATTATGACTTAATTTTCTCTCCCAATCATGTGTTCCACGCTTTTTTTACTATTTCATCTGACTGCAGATTAGGATAAAGTTTTATGACACAGCAATTAAAATAATACCGTACTTACACATGCTGGAAACATTTAGACATGCTTCCTCAAAAGAAGGAGAGAGATGTAGGTGTAGAGAACGTAAAGATTAAATTTTAGTGACACTTGAAATAATGATTCTAAGCAGTGAAAGATAAGGATTTGTCACAGTGTTCTGCTGTCTGCCTTTCAGAAAGGTCACTGAATCAGGGCAATCTGAAAATTCAATATGAAAATTCAATTCAATCTGCCAAATTCATTGTACTCCATTGTGTGTGCAAGGTTCATGTGGTTTATTTCTAAACCTCCCACTGACTACTATGAGTATTCCTGTGTTCACCACTGCTTTATAACTGTAACTTCAAATTGCTGGTGAAAGTTAGCTATCATTCACCACCTTCACAGTTTTTATGACTAGAACCTTGCACAGAGTCACAGTCACTTCAGGCTTATAGACAGTTTTAGTCCTGAAGGTTAGTGAACCTGTACATACCAGTTTTCAAAGCAGATTTTCAGAGCAGACACATGAAATAGTCCAAGTCAACAGAGTCTTCTTCACATTGCAGTGAAGAAAGTTATCAAGAAGTTGCTCTCATTAATGCTGCTTTCATATTTATGTAAGGGTTTTGTCCAGTCAAAGATCAGGTATATACTTTACAGTTTCTACAGATGATCAAGCCATGAACTTTAAGACATTCCAGCTGGGTGACTGCAAACATTAAAACTAAACATGTAAGAAATGGAATTGCCTGGTGTCCTTATGAGAGGACAGGTCTTTGGAAGGCTGTGAAAGTAAGATGACTGTCCTTGAAAATTTCGAGGGAGTTGCAAGAGGCAGGAAAACAAATTCTACCTTGTCTGTGGGCACAATTTCTTAAATGCTAGGAATTTTCTGCTCAGTTTTGGAGTGTTATATTCATGGCCTAAACAATTGAATTTCCGGTATCAGAAAACTGAGGGGAATGGACAACGGTCAGAGGATAACTTTAGGAGACTAATCAGATACTATTCCTAATTCTACTGCATGGAATATTCCAAATCTTAAAATGGCATTTTTGGTCAGAGTAATGTAATTTCAACTATCTCTGTTTTCTTCTTCTTTTTCAACCCATCAGATGTAAACTATAAGGTCTCGTATATTTAAGCTGAAAAGAAAATGCCTACAAAAAAACCCTGTAATCTGTTCTTAAAAGGGTCTTTTTAATGAGTTCTCAACTGTAAATAAAATACACTGAGAACATGCCCAAACAATCATATAAACTGCAAAGTGGATAGTCTGCTCATTAACTGATAACTTGTTTCTCTCTTGGGTCATGAATGTTAGTGAAATAAATGGTTCAATCTAGCCAGGTGTGCAGATTGTTTAATAGTGAATATAATCAGTACCGCAGAGGAGGTCTAGATTTTGCTGTAACACAAGATACGAAGAATCCAAGGCAAAACTGCACGAATCTACAAATGCTTGAAAGTGTAAGGTAACACTTTCTTCTCTTTAAATTAAGTGAGTGGGAAGGTAATGTTGGCAGCCTTACTGCCATATAGGGAAGAACAAGAAAAAATGTTAACCTCTAGACATATCTAAATATAAGTGACTTGACTACTAGATGAGAGAAAGGCTGTGGGTGTAGTCTTCTTGGACTTCAGTAAAGCCTTTGACAGTTTCTCACAGCATTCTGCTTCAGAAACTGTCAGCCTCTGGCCTGGACAGGTGCACATTCTCCTGGGTTGAAAACTGATTGCATGGCCTGGCCCAGAGAGTGGTGGTCAATGGAGTTAACTCCAGCTGGAGGCAAGTCACAAGTGGGGTTCCTCAGGGCTCGGTACTGGGTCCAGCCCTGTTCAATGTCTTTATCAATGACCTGGATGAAGGCATTGAGTACACCTTCAGCAAGTTTGCAGATGACACTAAGCTAGATGGAAGTGTGGATCTGCTGGAGGGTGGGGAGGCTCTGCAAAGGGATCTGAACAGGCTGGACTGCTGGGCTGATGCCAATGGCATGAGGTTTAACAAGGCCAAATGCCGGGTCCTGCACTTGGGACATAACAACCCTATCCAGTGCTACAGACTAGGAGAAGTCTGACTAGAAAGCTGCCTGGAGGAGAAGGACCTGGGGGTGTTGGTTGACAGCCGACTGAACATGAGCCAGCAGTGTGCCCAGGTGGCCAAGAAGGCCAACGGCATCTTGGCTTGTATCAGAAATGGGGTCACCAGCAGGTCCAGGGAGGTTATTCTCCCTCTGTACTCGGCACTGGTGAGACCGCAGCTCGAACACTGTGTTAGGTTCTGGGCCCCTCACCACAAGAAGGATGTTGAGGCTCTGGAGCGTGTCCAGAGAAGAGCAATAAAACTGGTGAAGGGGCTGGAGAACAAGTCTTACGAGGAGGAGCTGAGAGAGCTGGGGTTGTTTAGCCTGGAGAAGAGGAGGCTGAGGGGAGACTTACTGCTCTCTACAATTACCTGAAAGGACGTTGTCGAGAAGAGGGAGCTGGCCTCTTCTCCCAAGTGACAGGGGACAGGACAAGGGGGAATGGCCTGAAGCTCCACCAGGGAAGGTTCAGGTTGGATATCAGAAAAAAATTTTTCACGGAAAGGGTCATTGGGCACTGGCAGAGGCTGCCCAGGGAAGTGGTCAAGTCACCTTCCCTGGAGGTGTTTAAGGGGCAGGTGGACAATGTGCTGAGGGGCATGGTTTAGGGATTGTTAGGAATGATTGGACTTGATGATCCAGTAGGTCCCTTCCAATCTAGTGATTCTATGATTCTATGATTCTAAAGCTTGATACTTTAAAGAATTGTTTCTTCTTTAACAACACTAGTTAGACTTGAATTTGAGGGGGGCGGGGGTTATCATTGTGTTTCAGTTTGTATTCTTTAGTCCTTTCCTTCTTAGCTGGTAGAGTTTTTAATTCACTGTGTGTCCAATGTGTACATACAAACTGATACTTAATGTACATACAAAATGAATCCTTAAGAATTTCCTAGGAAATATAACATTTTATCAGTTAAAATATTTTGGAGGTCTTATGCTTCTTCTATAAGTTTCCCTTCCCAGACTATATCTCCCACCACCATATGCCCCACAGAAAAAAGTATAGAAATCATTTTCCTGGCTAAGTGACTGCACATGATATACTTTACAGTTTTTGTTTCGGTTGTTTCTGAACAGCACTGCACATTGCTTGGGAAAAAAACAATTTCATGACACCAGTCTAATTTATACCAGGGGGCTGATGTCCTCATTAGCATGTTGGATAAATTCTTTGGTTTGATTGTCTATTTCTTCAGCTACAGGAACCGTGGCTTGACAGGAAACTTGTCTCCCTGTTCTCCACAATGTCTTTCTGTAGAATATATCATGGCAATACGGGCCTCAGTCCCTACAATTAGGTTGGTCATTGGCCTGATGCATCTCATCTGGACTCTTATTCAGGTTTCTGGCCTGGTCATGATGTCTAATACAGTTGCACTGAACTCTCACTGTTGCAGAGATAATTGCAAATTCATATCTCTGCTCTGTACATTAATATTTTAATTCTCAGGCTTTGCCTTTTCAATAGAAGAATTTTTATAGCATAATGTCTTTAAGAAATGAAAATTAATCCTGTGATATATTATTAATTAATTGTAGAGACATACACTGGAACCACATACTTTGTGGGTAGATCGAAGCCTTCTTTTCTGGTCCTGAGGAAAAACATTTTGGGAGAACTAAGCTTCCATGTTCTTCAAAATGAGATGGCCACATCCAAAATTAACACCAAGAATGATCCCTTACTCAAAGCATAAGACCAAAAAGTACTGTGTTTTGGTGTGGCCAAAGCTGTGCTAGTATTTTAACAATGTGGATGATTGCAGAATAACATGCAAGCTGGTATTTAAAACCTGACACTGTTTATTTTGTATTGCTCTAGAGATACAAGGCAGAATTTAGGCCTCTTTGATTAGGAGTAAACAAGTAGATATCCTTTTGGTAAAAAAAAAGACCACACAGATTTAGATTGGATATTAGGAAAAAAATCTTTACTGAAAGAGTGGTGAAGCATAGTAACAGGCTGCCCGGAGAGGTGGTGGAGTCACGATTCCTCAAGGTGTAAAAAAAACTTGTAAATGTGCCACTTTGGGACGTGGTTTCATAGGCATGTTGTTTCACAGGTATTGTGTTGATGACTGTACTTGATGGCCTTAGAGGTCTTTTCCAACCTTAACGGTTCTATGACTTATGCATGTGGAAAATAGGACAATGGGTAGGATCATAAGCACTATAATCTTCCTTATAAAACTTCATGGGAACTTAGGATTTGGAGAAAAAATATATAATTTTTGATTCCATGAGATATCATAACTGTATTTGTGAGAATCTGCACTTGTCTGTATTTACAGATATTTAGTCCAGCAGACAGCATTTTTCACTTACAGACATGAACTCCCATACTTAAAAGAACAGATACGTTTTATATCATGTTTTTTAAAAATCCTTATCTGTTGTTTGGCAATGTTCAAGAAGTTCACTGATTCACAGCCTTTGTTCAGACAAAAATAATATTTACATGAAGGAGATAAATGTTTATACTCTTACGTCCTCTTGTGTTGTAGGATTTTCTGTAAGTTTATTCTGCATATCATACTTCTCCTGGAGTTTCCTCTGAAACAGAGTTAGAAATGATAAGGTACAGATTACAAAAATTGTCTTTGACAAAGTCCAGCTCTTAACCATGAAGCTGCTCATTGTATTTAAAAAATATAATTATTTAACACAAATAAAAATGTCTTATGAGGAAAAGAGCAAATATCAAATGAATCTGCACAAAGCTGTCAGCTGAGAATAGATGAACCTGATCTGCATTCTTCAAAAGTAGCCTAATCATGGTTTTGATTTCAGCTGCTAAATTTGTGTAATGATACTTACTCCATAAAACAGGTTCACACAAATTCAACCAGCAGGAATAATCATAATTCTGCATATCTTCAGATCTTTTTCTTCAACTGATATCTTTGATAGCAGCTTAACCTTACAAGCTGAAATTGAACAATCCTTTTTCAGACACTTCTCAGATGCTATAACTGTACAACATTCTTCTTTGCATCTCAGTAGATTAAGTTAACCACTATCCTCTTATCTATGGGGTTTAGCTTATGTTGTTAGAAGAAAAATTATGATTGCCTCCTCTGGTGCTTTCTGTCAAATCTGCTTTGCTGGTTTGATATTCCAGTAACAAAGACAGAGACTAACTAAAAGATAATTTTGAAGATGAGATTGTTAAGAAATTCTTTGATACAAAAGTTATCTGCTTTGAAAGCAAGAGAATTTCATGTACACAAATAGGCATTTTTTATGGTGGTAGCTTTGTCTTCCTCTGTCTTAATTTTGTAATTAATTTATTTAACGTCTTTGTCCCCCTGCTACACCTTTTAAGGACAGTTACGAAATTGCTTCTATGTAGTTAAGTGTCCTAGGTGATATTTGGACTAACAAAGCGCTAGATAGAAAACACTCACGAGAGAGCTCTATAAGTCTACTCAAGTCTATGAGGACAATGATGAAGGATAAATAATCCAGAATTAAGAAATTACTGAAACAATTCTGGGTGTTGTTGATATGTCAGCTTGTTTAAGTCAGATCCTAGGGTAATGTGAAGTGCAGAAGGGTTGTTTATTTCATTTTTTTATGGACAAATACAGTCTTGTTCTGTCTCTTTTTTTTTGTTTGTTTGTTTTGTTTTTAAAGAGAAAGGTTTATATAGCCTTTATTACAGATTTTAGAATCTTAAAACACATAGATTCAGAGATGAGGTGTGCTGGTACTTATAGCTATTCTGCAAAGAAATACATTCTTTTCAGATGAAAAGGCACCTCTAACTCATTATGAAGTGGCTCTTTAAACAGTAATAATGCTCATTAGTGCTGCTGCTTTGACTCGAAGTCTACTGAAGGAGGCTGAAAGATTCCAATGCCCTACAATGTGTTTTGATTGAAATAGGAATACTTCGAAAAACAGACTTGTAGTTGGATGTTCAGTGAAGTTCTACATTTCTTTCTTGCTATGGAAAAAATAATTCAGAAAAGTTCTGTGTGTTTAGATAAATTTTGATTATCCTCAGAGGCTGCTGATCATTCAGACATAATGAAAATTTATACTGTTCAGTCATATGAACATTGTGGCTGCAACTGCTCTGAGTACAGTCAGTGCTGATAAGAAAATCTGGTGAAAAGTCTGAGCAGCAAGAATCTGCTTAGCTTGTTCTGCTGTAGTTGTAACAGATCTTCTGTACTGCACAAGACCAACACTGTATAACAAATTCCTAAATCTGACAGAAGCTTGGTGAATCTTCTGATATGGGACTCCAGAGGGGTAAGAATGCATGTTTTACGATGGCATGATGATTTGGCACTTACTGCTTCCTCCACCCAAGTGTTTCCAGAGAAGCATGTCCAGAAAAACCTACCCTTTGAGGAAGAAGTGTTTCCTTCTTGCTCTTCTCCTTGTCAGATGTTAGTAACGCATGACTGGGAAAAGTGGAGTATATGAACAGGGCAAATATAGAATGATAGCTTCTGGCACTGCAGTGTGGAAGTATTTTCTAAGTCATACAGAGTATCATCTCTTTTTCTTTTTTTGGTCTTTGATGGACCTCCTTTCATATTTCTAATCACTTTTTGAATCCATTTTTATCTTTAGCCTTACAACATCCCATGGCAATGAGTTCTACAATTTGATTATGCACTGTGTGAAAAAGCACTTCCCCTTGTTTGCTGAAAATTTTATGGATTATAATTTAATTTAGTGCCCCTTGTTCTTTTTTTACAAGACTAGTACCTAATTGCTCCCTAGACTCCTTATTTATGTTTTTTATAATTTTATACATCAAGACTATATCCCTCAGGGTATGTGTCCTCTAAGCTAAAGATTCCTAATCTAATATCCCCTTCTACGGAAGTACTTCTATCTTTGGTTATTCCCCAGCCTTTCTGTCTCATCTTAGTTTTAGTATGCCCTTTAGTGGATGAGGGCACTAGATTTGCGATTAATAGTAAGCACATGGTCAACTTTTAGCATTCTGAACACTGAAAATGGGTTAAACAACTAAGTTGTACATCTGTAGTACAAATGTATTAAAATGTTTTGCTATAGCCTTGAAACTATTCTGCAAGTTTTCTATCCCAAATCCTTTTAGTCTCGCTTCAACATGAATATGAGGCATGTCAACTTAGAAACCTCTACAGCCTGCCCGAGTCCTTGCTCTAAAGAATTCCCATGGTATTAGCCACTATAAAGAAAGGGGAAAAAAAAAAGTCAGATAAACATAAATGTATTTTACTCTGATAGTCAAAGTGTTTCAGGGTAGTCCACCAGGCAATTCACTAGTAAAATCTTATCTTTGTTAAAAGGAAAATCAGAGAAAAACCAAATTAGTGAATTAATTTTATGGAAAATTATTATTTTAGAGTTTGCCGTTGTCATGGTATTCATTGATTCATCTCTTTTAATTTAAATTTGGTCTTCAAAGTAGTCCAGCAACATCTGGGTGAGTTTTAAAGACGTGGAACTTCTCTCCTTAAGGCTATTCTGTCTGAAACTTCTGTTTCTGTCTGAGCTTTTGTCATGTATTGTCACCTCATGATGGCTGAATTTTTTTTTGCTCAGAAGTATAGAAGACAATCCACTTGAATATAAGACAGATAAATCGCAAGATAATAATCTGTAATCCATGAGTTCACATATATTTGTCAGCATTTGTCATTTCTGAGTGATATTCAAGTGATTCCATATGAAATGTATTGAAGCACCAAATGGAACAGTTCTTTCCTAAAGACATTTCTGTTGGATAACAATGCTACCCAGAATCCAAGACAGATGCTTAAAAGAAAGAGAACCAGAAATTGCTCCAGTGAAATTTCAAAGAATAGGAAATGCAAATTTACCTGATTATTATCTGCAAGGAATATTAATATTTTATCCTTAATCTAGTTGCTGGCTTTAGTAATGTATCTGTAAAACCAAGATACAACTGGATCTGATGAAGCCAGGATAGAGAAATGCATTATTTCCTTTACTAAAGCCCAAAGCTGTCTAACTGTTTGCACCAGAATATTTCTGTGTTTATACAGAAATACTGGAAAAGCTGCAACTTTGTGAAAAGTGATCTTTTGGAACATATGGACAGTATTCCCAGATGTTCTCTGATTCTCTTCTAAAGTGATTCCACTACAAACCTTTGAAATAGGTTAAGAAATATTTCATAATTTGTGAGGCTGTGAAATATTGCAGAAACAGAGTCATATTTTTGAAACCTTTAATGGATTAAAAATGTCTGTTATTGAAGCTATGACATCCAAAGGCTCTTTCAGATTTTTCTTGTAAATGCCATTAGAGAAGTCAGGCACAAAGTACTATAAGCATAATATTTACCAGAAGACTCCCGTAATTTAATTATAGGAAATGCCATCATATATCTGAGTACAGTCAATGGACTTTTGCTATGAATTATAATGTCAACTACACTGTATTTAACTATTATCCTTATATTACAGTATTGTTTTTAATTACTCCTTTTGTGGGAGTTCAAGTCCTTTCACTCAATAAAACTATTTCACATTTTGTCCTTGGCAATGTCAGTTTAAAAGAAATGAATACTTCCTATCTTTCTTGTTAAGGGAGATGACCTGTCCAACCCCTCAATAGAAGGTTTGGATTCCTATTAAAAGTTTTCAGTTCTCTCCTTTCCTTTCAGCTACTGTGTGTGCTGTATCTTTTGTAGATACTTTTTCAAAAAATAAATGACCCAGTCAGAAGCAAAGAAGATTTTACCCCAAAACTTTGAATTTGTTACTGAGTGACAGTGTTAGATCAATATTTGCATTAGATAAGGTGAACTGGTGGACAAAAAGTGAACATAAAAAATGAAGAATGGTTACTACTTCTTCAACAAAAGCTAAATTTTAGGTCCCACAACTTTTAGATGATGTGTAGCAACAGGTAGAAAAATAGTGTGTTTTGTGATAATCTTTCAGGATGAGTGTTGATACCAGTTTTTGGTAATTAAAAAGAAATCTAAAGGCATGATATTTTTCTTAAGCAGAATGTTTGACCTCTTTGATAGAAATAATACTGGTTAGCAGTGCAATTCTGGGTTAATGTAGAGTAATAACAGAAGTGTGATAATTTAATAAATACTTAAATTTGTCAAAAGTGGTTTGTGTGGTCAATGAGAATTACGTTCTGTTCTAATAGCCAGTATTACTAACAGATGTTAGGTAGTTATAGATTACCAGACATAGACTAAAAAGCGCATTGGAGACAGCTCTTCCCCTGAAATACATTTCTTCTAGTCTTTATTAAAGACAAGTAAGGTGAACAATTCACGTGATGTTAGCAATAGTGAATGTTAATTCTGCCTCCTGCTTTTTGCTTCAGAAGACAATTTCTTTCAATAATTTTAGCATAACTGATTAAGAATTTTAAGAAATCAAAGTAATAACTGTTATGCAATACATGCTAATTGTGTCTAGTTTAATCTGGTGGATAAAGGCAGTCATCACCCTCTTTTATGAAAACAGCTGTTCTGGCTAGAGACAGGTTATAGAGTGCTGTCAAATCTGTGGCTTCTGAGTACAGGAAGCACAAGACAAACTGATGTCAAAGAAACAAAATTATGATTCGAAAAATAATTTAAGAAATATAATTTTAATTTTAAATTAAAATCTAATAACAGTGATGTCAAAAGAATGGAAAACTATAACAGGACAACAACAGAAATTAACAAATAATAGATAAACTTCCATTGCATTATTGTAGCAGGAGAACAGATTCATATTATTCAAGCAGGAATCACATGGGGTTGTATCAGTCTCACAAGCAGATCTGGAAAAGACGCTTTTAAATAAATGTAACATTTTTATCATCCTAAAAGAATCTGCAAGCTTTGATATATCATTTTGGATGAGCATTCTGAGGCCTAGAAGGGTGGGAAGAATGTTGAGTTTTCACAAGGAGCAATGTCAGTGGCAGCAGCCAATTTTATCTGCTCTGTTTAGGTTAGCTGCATGATTTTTGCATCAGAGATACATATCTTTTATGTATACATTTATTATTTCCCAAACAACTCAGTTTCACATCATTCTCCCTGAAGTTTAAAGCAAAGTTGTCTTTCAAGAAGAAGCAGATTTTCTGAAGTGAACCTCCCTCAAACCTTCCCGTGAAAGTTCACTGTAAATTCTGACTTCACTTCTGTCTTTGCCTTAAACTTATTGTCTGACCGCTGGCCATTTGAGTACTTGTTTTGAGGCTCTGGCAAAGAATAGCAGAGGGGATGCAGCAGCAGGCGCTCCCGGGAGACTGATCATACAACATCAACTGCAGATCTCGTCTGTGGCACCAGGTTCAATGGGAAGGGAGGTGCAGGAGAAAGCACCACTACCCCTTACCTGGCCGAGCTCACCATCCTGAGCTGCCTGTTATGCGAGGAGGAGATGCAGCAGCAGGTGCTGCCCCCGATATGGTCCACCCTCCTCACATCCACGTGTGGCAAGTCCATCCCAACACGCACAGACTGCCCTTATAAAGAACTCACAAGGAGCCACGTTGTGTGCTTCAATCGGATCAGCCTGGACCAGGCAGCATGGAAGAAGGTGCTGTGGCAGCAACCATGCGTTCCTGAGAAACTGCTGCTGCCCATTGATGTGGTGATTCTACCTTTCTCCCTTCTCTCGCTTTTTCTCACTACGGTCTCTCTCCCTCTCTGTCTCTCTCTGTCTCTCTCTCTCTCTCTCTCTCTCTCTCTACAGATCAAATCTGAATGATCTTGGCTGTGTTTAGCAATCAGACTGTGATCAGAACTGATTGAAATTGTTTTCTGCACCTTTAGGAAGTTGCACCCCCATATCTAGGCTGTGCACTCATGTATTCTAGTCTATTTATTTTGGTCTAAGCCAGAATAAATTTTACTTTTGATTTTCATCCTGAGAGTCAGCTTATGGGTTGCGCCACAGATAAATGAACCACCTTCAACTGTGCTGTTTGAAAGAAGGCATGGACAGGACAGGAGTGCGTAGCTCGTGGTTCTGAAGCACGACATTCACCTTCATGTAAAACACAAAACTGATCACTGAAACATAGATTAACGGAACATCTTTTCTTCCTTTAGCATGATAATTGTGCTTGCTAAACCCTCCTGCAGCCTTAGTCTGCCATATCCTGTATGAAAGATCTAACTGCAGAGGTACTTGATAACATAGTATTTTCACTTACATTCCTTGTCTTTCTTTTTCCTTTAAGTCTCTTATTTTTGGTTTTCTTTTATTTTACTTTTCTCTTTAAAAACAGATGATTGTTAGACTGCGCAAATTCTAAGCAAGAGTAACGTTATTGATCAGTGTCAGTCCTTGGAAAACAGCTTGTTCACAGTCAAAGAACAGTAAGAGATTCTTGAAACATGATTTTCCTTTTGTGAAGAAGAGAATAATATACATCAGACTAATGAAGTTACACATTTTCTTATAATATGACTTAACAAAGATAATATCAGAAAATTTCACTGTGTGTATAAGTAGGGTTTAATGATCTGTAGCTGCCTGCATCATCCTTAACATTTTAAAATAGAGTTACACCACTTGCTATACTCCTCTAGGATATTAACTGTTTTTAATATAAAACTGAATATTTTTAGCAGCTGACCAACTTTCCCTCACCTCATGCAGAAACTAAATAAAAAAAAATAAAAAACTAAAGAATAAAATGATTCAAAGGTTTGATTATACTGATAATATATATCAGTAATATATATAATATATATACTGATATATATACTGATAATATATATACTGATATATATCAGCTTGTTTTATCAACATATTTTATTTTGTTTTATTATGGACTTTTTTCTTTGTTAATTTAAAAGAAGTCCAGGGTAAGCAACTCCTTTGGACACAGTATATGGTAAAGACTAACAAAAATATTTAGCTTCATATTGATATTTTATTCTTCCTTAATTGCTTCCTTTCTCTTCCTAATTCTCTGGTAGACCTCCTAACTTTCTCTTAGTAGTCTCCCTTCTGATACGTTTTAAGAAATTCTTATTTGATACTTGTGTCATCTGTTTGATCTTTGGTTTCATCTTACCCTTCTTGTCTTCCTGCCTGCATGTCAAGTGCCAAGGGGATGACTTGACTGTTCTGCATGTTAGCATGGAGGATCCTGGGTGTATTTACAAGCCAGCAGGTATTAGAGAATCCTTAAGGCTGTGATAAACTTTGCTGGAAGTGATAATGGCCCTAATATTACAAAGAGATCACAAAGATTTCTGAAAGACATCTTTGTCTTCACCTCTTCTTTACTACACTATGCAGATTTCTATTACAGATGAAGAACTACCAACTTGTATTTGACATCATGCTCAAATGGTACGATACAGATTTTTCTCCTATAAAATTCAAAACACTAAGCCAGAATTAATAGAAACGTTTAAGCAAAAGTTTAATAATTCTGTCAGGACCACTGACTGTCTTTAAAGGACCTAGCATTTTTTTTATTTTGTTGTAGATTGTAAGTCATCAGGGCGTGGAACATCTTCAGCAGCACCAAGGACTTCATTGGTATTTTACAGACTGAATATGCTTTAATAGCAATATGTTCTGAAAAATTATGAACAGATACATAATACAGGTTGCTCTACAAAGTGTCTGGCTCTCTGAGGTGTCACAGAATCATGGTTGAGACTGGAAGGGAACTCTGGAGGTTGTCTGGTCCAAGCCCTGTAGTTCAAGCAAGGCTACCTAGAGTGGCTTGCACAAGACTACACTCAGACAGCTTTTGAATATCTCCAAGGAAGAGATGAAGCAAACTTTGTGGGCAGTCACCCTCACAGTGAAATAGTTTCCTGATATTCAGAGGGAACCTCCTGTGTTTCCATTCTGTCCATTGCCTCTTGTCCCATCACTAAGTACCACTGAAAAAAGGCTGACTTAGTCATAATTACGCTTTCCCATCAGATATTTGTACACATTGATGAGATTCCCACCCTGAGTCTCCTCTTCTCTATAGTCCCAGCTCTCCCAGTCCTCCTCATATGAGAGATGCTCAAGTCCCTTAACTTTCTGAGTGTCACTTCTCTGGACCTCATCAACTTCTGTATGAGGATAGATAATATTCACTTGTCTTCCCTCATGTCTACCAAGCCAATTATTTTATTGTAGGAGCTTATCAGGTTGGACAAGTATGACTTCTGTAGGGTGAAGCCATGCTAACTACTCCTCATTTTCTTCTCGTCCTTCATGTGCCTGCAAATGGTTTCCAGGATTAGCTTCTCCATGCCTTTCCCAGGGACTGAAGTCAGGTTGACTGGCCTGTAGTTCCATGGGTCCTTCTTTTTGTCTTTCTTGGAGATAGGAGTGACATTTTCTTTCTTCCATTGCCCCAGAACCTTTTCCAGACATCATAACTGATGATCAACTTTACAGTGACAATGGCCAGCTCCCTTAGCACTTGTGGATGTATCCCACTAGGACCCATGGACAGTATTTAAGGGTCCTGTAACCTGTTCCTCTTCCTCTAAGAGTTAACTTTTCCATGCTCCAGACTTCCCTCACAGCCTCAAGTCTGAGGCAAAGAATGCTTTTAAGACCTCAGCCTTTTCCATGTCTCGTGTCATCAGGACTTCTGTTCCCTTCAGCAGCAGGGCACGTTTTCCCTAGTTTTCCTCTTGTCATCTTTATATTTATAGAAGCCTTTCCATATACTTTTGCTTTTGCAGGTGTCCTTTGTGTCTTTGAGTTTGACTAGGAGCTCCTAGGCACTGTTGGCTGAGTTCCTGCATGTTGAGATACTCTGGTCCTGAGCTTGTAGAAAGTGATATTTGAATATTAACCATCTGTTAAACATACCTATTCTTGCTATCGACTCAGGTTGGAGGAAGAAGGTTTTCTTCTTTTATCACTTTTATTCCTGTAGAATAAATGTAGGAATCTAAAAATACCTGATTTCTTATACTAGATTTTTTGTACCATGTACAGAAGCTTTGACTAGAAATCAGAACTTAATGATCACAGAAATACAGTTTCTTTAATGCACAATATTGTGATAGAATACCAACATAATGCATGCATATTAGAAGGAAAGGCTTCAGCCTGAATTCAGTTCCCAGATGTAATCTTTGGGAATACAAAAAGACCATTTACTTGTAGGTTAAGTTTTATTCCAGAAATCACTGAGTCTTGTACATGTAGATCCACAATACATTTAGAATCACTACATTTCTTCTCAGAATTATTTTCAAACATGGTTTTCATGACAAATAAATCATGAATCCCTTCTAATGTTTTCTATATATCACCTTGGGCATGAAAATATTTTTGCCATGTAATAATAGAAAGACCTACAATACAAAAGATTATAGCTATAGAAGCTGATGGATACTCATGGTAGAATTGATATTCTGAAATATTTTAACAGCTAGTTCTTCCTTTAAGGTGGTGAAAATAAACTCTTTGTATAGGGAAGAAAAAATATTTTATTATTTAGATCTTAGGTGTGAGAAGCACTCTGAATATACAAAGGCTTATCATGAAAAACAGTGACAGGAAATTTCTGCTGAATTCCAGTGACTGCAGTTTTCAGCTCTGTGCTTTATAAATATTTATCCAACTCTTTAAGTTCCTGCCATTTATGAAATTCTTGAGAATTTTCCTGTCATGATATTTCACTATTCAGCCTTTGTTAACATGTACTCTGAATCTTTTAGACTTTAGATAAACAAAGTGAGTTTACTGCTTCAATACTAACTACGATCACATGCTTGAGAAGGTAAAAATAGAAACATTGTCACATATCTCCTCTTCTTAACAGGCATGAAAATCAACATTTGAATACAGTTAAACCTGTGACCCAAAGTAGCTAAAGTAGGAGTGCTTAAGAATTTCTATAGTGCCAATTGCACAAGAGCATTATCAAAGGAGAATATTTGCTTCTTTTGAAGATATTCTGAAGAGATAAAAGGAAATGTTACTTTTAAGTTTTCAGTCTTTAAAACATAAGTTTAAAAAAATTATTTTATTTCTCTTGATAATATTTTTCACTCTTAAAAAATGAAAAATAATAAAATGTTCTTATCAATGGAATAAGTACTACCTAAAATCCTTAATACAACTAAACAGTTGAACCACGATACTTTGGAGAGATATAAGTCTTCCATGAAATCTCTTATCTCAATTTAATAAAATATTTGTGTTGACAAAACAAATTTTAAACTCTGGGAACATAAAAATAACCATATTTCATTTCTGTATTTATTTTTATAAATTATAATTATATAATTGAGAAAAACCCCACATTTTAGACGAGTGAAACAATGAAAGAAAGACATTTCTTTTGAAAGTAAAGTACATAGCTTTTTTACCAAATTAGAATAAAATTAGCATAGCATGTATAACTGGAATTAGGAGTTTTGATGCAAGTTTAACTATATGCTAAGATTTTTGCCTTTCCTGTCATGACTAGATGTCAAATGGGCTATAGTACTTATAAATTAAATTAACGGTATATATAAGTTAAAATTTTCACTTTATGAAAAGGAATGGAGTTTGCTGAACTACTGGTTTCTACCTAATTTTATCACAGTAATGCTCATCATAGAATCATTCAATTAATATTCAGGATGAGATGTTTGCTACAAGGTATTGGAATCTCATTGTGGTTCCATTTTTGTCAGTGCCTTGGTCAAAGAATGAGACATGCAGAAATGCAGTGTAGCAATAAATGACCACTAAAAAGAATACACTAGTGATTAGCAAACTAGACAACAATTACTAGAAAATTAGACATTTTTCCATTTTCACTAGAAGAAAAGGAGCTTCAGAATATTCCAGGTAACGCTTTGTCTGTCATTAAATTATTCTTAGGTCTATTAAGGGAATAAATTTTTAAAAAGATAACATCAGGCATCAATGACATGGTTTGGTTCTATAAAAAAGTAACTTTGAAGCTTATGTTTATAAAACTTTTGTTAAAGCATGAATACATGAAAATACAAATATACTATATACACTATACAAACTTCAAATATACAACACTTCCCCAATCTTAGGTTTTCTTAGGGGATGCCTTGGGAACAACTTGAATGAGTTGTTCTTTTAACACAGCTGAGTAAATAGAGTGCAAGATTTTCAACCAACATTTGATTGAATTTGCTTTGACAATACGTGCAGCCCTTTGGTGATCTTCCTGCAGGAATGTTGGAAGGATTGAGTTTTAGTGGCAAAAGCGTTACTGGAAAGTAAATTTCAAAGATGCAAGTAAATATTTGAAAAGCCAGAGTTTCAGACAAAAAGTTGCAAAAACTTTCTGCATTCATCTAAAGGGGGAAAAAAATTATTCATCTAAAACTTTAGTAATATATAACCAGTAAGTTAGTTTCTTAGACACTCATAACAAATGGTCCATGAAAATGCAAGCTGCAGAGAACAATGCAAACAAAACAAAACAAAACAAAAAGCATAGCCTGAAAATAGATCATTTGAATGTTTCTAAATTTATTCAAGGATATTCTGGTTTGCTTGTTTATTTGTATGTTGGAAGCTATTCCACATGCAGACAATAGGCTAAGTTTTTTTGATAAATCCATCGTTGCAAATTATTCACTATCCAGCAATCAATAATGCATTTTGTGTTGGATTTGCTTAGACAGATGCCACTGTTACTAAAAGTAATATCTCATAATAATGTAGTGCAACGTGAAACATCATGAATAGTTGGCTGAACAAAGGTTTGCACTGGGAACATAATATTTGACAACGTTAATTCCAATCTACATTTATCATATATGAGAAATAATATCCCATTTCTTCAACAAGTCTAGAAGCATTCTTGAAGTGCAGAACAGAAAAAATAAATTATGGCAAAAATATATGAATAATTAATAGTCATGTATTAAAACACTTTAATGCACTTTTGTGGAGATCTAGCAGTATTTTTAACTGCAACGGCATATTTAAATACCTTGAATAGCATAAACATAAAAAAACCCAACAAATATCTGAATATATTATTTATTACCCATTGGCCTTATAGTTGAGAAATACATCTTGCAAGCAATATAATTTAGATGATACAGTGTGTTAATATATTTTAAGAGCCATGTTGGCTTGATAATGTATACACACTAGTGAGTGGCCATCTAGTGGCAAGAGAAATTAGTTTTGCCACTGTCAGTCTGTAGTTTTGGCAGATTAGGTAAAGAGAATAGTTTATAAAAATAAAATAAATTTGAACTTTCATTCTGAAAATTATACCTATATTTTATACACGCGTGTTGAGAGAGAGCACTATTTCTGAGATGTTATGAAACACCTAAGAAATGGTCTGTATGTTTTGAAAAGTCTTCTCTCAACCTTTTTTGGCTATCTGTTTAGGGTTAGTTTCCATTATAAAATGCCTTCTCTTTATATCCTTTTCCGCTTCTGGGCATTTATTATATTAAGCGGATACATTTAAATTTTCAGAACTACATTTTTACTGAAAACGATCATAGCAGTGAGTAGAGAAAGGGAGTTAAGAAAGCTAGCTTTGGGATAAGGTTCTTGGAATGGGTCCTATGCCTGTGTTGTGTTATCAGCAAATATCCTAATATTATTCAAATATTTCATGTCTTGGCTTCATAACAAAGCTGATATTTTATTGAAAATGGGTTTCAGGAAATATAGGTACAACATAATGTACAATCTGTGGATGGTGTAAAGCTCGGGAGCTTTATATTTAAGAATGTGCACTTATGCTTGAGTAAGACAGGGATCTAGGTGGTGTTAAAACCTGCAAAGACTTCTGCGGGGAGAATGTAATGAAAGAGAAACAGCTGTAACAGTGTCAGTGGCACGTGCCAGAGAAACAATCTGCACTTCTAAATGGATCAAAGAAAGCATCATAGCCAAAAGGGAAAGGCACAGCAGTGGGGTAGACATCTAGGAAGAAGGCTGACCCTGAGAATTGTGGATGCTAAGCTTTTGCAGCTAGTAGATGACAGAGAAACTCTAGGTGACAGTTTCTAGTTTCTGAAGTGACCTTCATTTGTTGGTTGTGGTTTTTGGTTGCTTGGTTTTGTGGTTTGGGTGTGTTGTTTGTTGGGTTTGTTTTGTTGGTTGTTTCGGGTTTGTTTTTTTTTTACTAGAAGATCCTATAGCTGTGGGGCAAGCTGAGCTCAAGGAAATTTTTATTTGGTGGTTACTTTACAGACACATTGAGAAGTACCTCAGATGTGTATGAAGGGTACAGCAGTTCCCCTTTTTACTTTTAACTATTACCTTCACATTTACATCCAGAGACTCCTCATGCATAATGCATTACAAAATTAGCAAAAACCTCCAAATTATGTATTAATAGTGCCTCTTCTTATCTGCAGAAAGAGGAAGAATATCCCTGCAATTCTTTCCTAGACATCTCATGCAAAAGATGCTAGAGAGCATTTCCAGCTTATTTTAATACCTTTGAAGGGACCGTTGCTGTGGCAGTGATGCTGCTTTCTTATTTTCACTTACTTATGCAATAGTCCACTTTGTGGCAACAGCTAATATTAGATTGGTTTGTCCTTACTTTTTGGTACAATTTGATCTCTTAGGTACTTAACTACTTTTGCCCCAGTTTACACTGGCAAGGGCTCAAGCTGCACCACCCAAGTCGCATATGGAAAAGGCAGGGACTGGGAGTTCAAAGAACGACCCACTGTAGGAGAAGATCAAGTACAAGACCACCTAAGAGGTCTGAGGTTGAACAAGTCCTGATACAGGAACTGTGGAACCTGATGAGTTGCATCCATGGGTCCTGAGAGAACTGGTGGATAAAGTTGCTAAGCCACTATCCATCATGTTGGAGAAGTTGTGGGAGTCCAGTGAAGTTCCCACTGACTGGAAAACAGGAAACACAACTCTCATTTTTAAAAAAGGATAAAAGGAAGACCTGGGGAACCACACACTGGTCAGTCTCACCTCTGTGCCTGGCAAGGTCATGGAGCAGATCCTCCTGGGAACTATGCTGAAGGACATGGAAAAGGAGGTGATCGATGACAGTCAGTATAGCTTCACTAAGGACAAATTGTGCCTGATCAATTTGGTAGCCTTCTATAGTGGGGCTACAGCACTGCTGGATAAGGAAAGAGTAACTGACATCATCTACCTGGACTTGTGCAAAGAATGACACTGTCCTGCACATCTCTTTAAAGTGGAGAGATATGATTTTAACCGATAGACTGCTTGGTGGATAAGGAATTGGCTGGATGGTCACACCGCCAAGTGTTGTGGTCAATGGCTCAAAGTTCAAGGAGAGTCTAGCGAAAGTGGTGTTCCTTGAGTGTGGTATTGGAATTGAAAGTATTTACTATCTTTGTCACAGACATGGAGAGTGGGATTGAGGGCACCCTCAGCAAGTTTATTGATGACACCAAGCTGTGTTGAGCAGTTGACACATTGGAGGGAAGAGATGTCATCCAAGACGGACCTTGACAAACTTGAGAGGTGGGCCTCGCGAAGATCAACAAAGCCAAGTGCAAGGTCCTGCACCAGGTTCGGTACAATCCAAAGCACAAATACAGGCTGGGCAGAGAATGGATTGAGAGCAGCCATGTGGAGAAGGACTTGGGGCTGCTAAAAAAGAAAAAAGAAAGCACGATTTTATGGATAAAGTATAAAACTGTGAGGAAAGAGATGAACATTTATTTGCCAGGTAAGCCACTGAGGTTTTGAAAATTCTTGGGTAACATTTCTATAAAAGACTACTGTTTTTTAATATCTGAGTTCAAACCTCAAGGGGTGTGTTGCTACGAATAGGTCCCTGGTGAAATCTGAAGGGCTTCTGGGAAAAGAACCATCTACTAGTATTCAATGAAATATAGAACTGTTTATTCACTTCAGGGTCTTATTCCTGTTTTTTGTTTCTTCTTTTTTTTTTATTTTAACTGCAATAAAAAACAGCTTTTAGTGTATAAACCGCTTTTATAAAATGATTGGAAACAAAATTTATTGAAAGCAAGTGCAAAATCTAAGCTGACTTTACTTCTAGGGCTCTGTCGTTGTAGCCAGATCTGGGACATTCTTCAAAAGCTGTGCCTGTCAAATTATATTAATCAAATTAAGTTATGCTTCATGAATATGTAATTTGTTTGTTCATTATCCTGGGCTATTCTTCCATTTATAAATAATGATACAGTTTTATTGCTACCATGGATAAATACTAGAGATGTAATTTAAATAGTTTTATTAGTAACATTGTACCTAAAATCTGCCCAGAAATATGTACATTTTTATACTAATATTTTCTCTCATGCATTTATCTTTCCTTCTGTGCACATGTTGGGATGTGCCTCAAACATGTCAGATATTGTTCTGGTTTGAGTAAAATAGAATCAGGTTTCTAACTTTAAAGCAGACATTTAACTAACTTCATTTTTTTAAAGTTAACTACATATTTTTCAGACAGTGTTTCTTTCCAGAAAAAACACTGTTTATACTTATTCCTGTAGAAATGAAGTCCATCCTTGAACTGCTGGAATGCCATAAGTGAAACGGGAGAAAATAGGTTGTCACTACAGGAAGCAGTGGACAGGGTATGTGACCCAAAACTGGCCAACAGAGTATTCCATTCCACATTTCTCATACTCACTATAAAACTGAGGAATAATGAGAGTCAAGCTCTCTTCTTCGGTGGCCAGCATCCAGGTGGACCTCATCTCTCTTTTTGCCTTGATCCTGGATGCATGCATTACTGAATCCACTTCCTGAGTCCAGCTTCCTCCTGCCACTGACTCCAGCCCAATATCTTTTTCCTATGCCTGCTCTGCCACATCTGTGGTGATGTAATCACTGGGGGGAGGGGAACAATTTTGTATATTTGTACATTTTTTATTATTTTATTATTAATAGTGTTTTATTATTGTTTCATTAAAGCTGCTTTAGCTCTAGTTTCAAACCCACAAGTCTTTCATTTTCATGTTTCCCTTTCTCCTTTCCCTATAGTGGGGAAGGGAATAGAATCACTCTACTGCTCATGTTTAGCTGCCAGTCAAGTTGGGATGGGACTACACCGTGACAGATATACATGTTAAATACTTATTATCTATATCAGAGAGAACTAAACATACACTTTGAAACACGCACTGTTTTTTTATAATACAGATTTTCACTCTAGTACATTCACGTCCACAAATGTTCCTAATATGACAATTTCTGCTGCTACCATTGCCGAAAACTCAGTCTTTAGCTCTTAAGACAAAAACATTGATTCAGATCTTTTGATTCACTGTCTGCAATTTACTGAGTTGATCTTTATTTTCAGGTCATTCATGTGAAGGGGTTAAAGTTATAGTACTAAAATAATTAAACTCAAACGACGTGTTAAAACGCCTCTTGGTTTAAGACTACTGAAACCTCAGAAGTAAATGATTAAACATATATGTAGCATTTTGAAGGCAGGAATGAAGGCTATGTCTAGTATATACTTTAGCAGTAATTAAAGATTAAAGATTAAACAACTACTAAAGAGCCAAAACTTTAAGTTTGTCTGCGCTACATTTCATTTCAAAATCAGATAGGATGACCGTCAATGTCTCATAGACTGATAATGCTGACAAAGACAAGTCTCTTTCCCACTTACGTTTAACAATCATGCACAGATGAACTGTGCTTGGGAAACCTGAGCCCTCACTGGATGTTTAGGTTTGCAGTCCTTCCCCAGCTGAGCTTCACAGCTTGTGTAAACCACCTGACAGCTACTGCTGGCATAAGAGGAAGAGCGGAGTCCAGGAACATTATGCCCTACCACAGACTGGCCTGCAGAATTAGACAAGTAGCAAGCAGGAGCACAGGAATATCACGCTCTTGTTACAGAGCTCCCAGCTGCTGGAGATGAGGCATATGGCAGTGCTTTGTAATTATTTGTATTTCTTTAGTGTCTAAAGACTCCAGCTGGGATCAATGCACCCCTGTGTGATCTCTTACAGTTTAAAAGAAAGGCCCTATTCCAAAAAATTTAGGATGTGAAGACACAAGCAAGAGAGATAAAAAGAATCGTTTTCAAGAAGAGAAAGAGAAGACATAGTTGATATAAATTATGCCCGTCTTAGTTTTTTTTAAATAAAATGGTTTTAGAGACTTTAAAAAAGGAATTAGTTTTGGGGATGAAAGACAGAGAGAGATATGCAGGCAGAAACATCTAAATGGGAAGAACAAAAGAAAAGGAAAAAGACATTGAAGCAGGATACAAAGGAAATTAAGAGAGACGATAAAAGGAAATAAAAGACAGAAAAGAATATGGATAAAAGAGGGTTCATTCACAGACCTTCAGAAAGCAGGGAAATTTGATAGTGCCCATTTTTAAGCTCACCTTTAACAAAGTAGCTAATTTTTGTCACAAAATGTAGTAAATTTGTCTAGATATACCTAAACCAAGATTTTGGTTCCATGTGTTTTATCTTTTTGGATGACATTACTAGATAGCTTAGTCCAACATAATTTTCAATACCAGTTATTATGGAAAAAATAGTGGAACTTGTTGTGTTTTCCTAGTTTTATACCAAGATCTACTGGGTATATGAAGTCATAGCCAACTAGCAAATGTGATGAGTAAATCAAAGTATTATGTGCATTTTAAGTAGATTGCATGTTATGGAGGGGAAGGAGAAGGGAAAGGGGAAGGTGAAGGGGATGAAGATGAAAACTATGGTATGCCTACAATAACTTGAATTCTGAAAAACAGGAACAATTGAGGAAATAAAATTAGATTGCTCTTTTCAAGTCACATCCTTTTGTTACTTATTGTGTAATCATTAAAATACCTAACTTAGTAACTTATCCATAATTTTCTTTTTATTTTGAATAAAAATTATTATTTACATTTTCATTAATAAAAAGAGCTTTAAGTAAATGTTTCATGCTCAAATAATCTTATTATCCTTTCTTTATCAATAGTGTTCCTCTACTTCTGTTAGAAATCAGAATACAGTCTTTCTTCATTCCTCCTTAATGAAACTTCTGTGTGATGGAAAGTAAACTTTGTCTCATAAGTGACAAAACAGTGACCTCAGTCAAGTTGCGGTAAGATCAGAATTTATTACCAGGCAGGATTTAAATAACAGGAGTTATCGCATCTCAGTTACACTCATAAAGAGACTACTTAATTGCTCAGCTTTTAAGAAGCAGTTTGCAATTCCCAGAAGCTTAGACATACACAACATGTAATTAATACACAACTCTTTTTACAAATCAGATAAATTATTATAAAAAAAAATTGATCATTTGAGGGATACGTCTGTATGTCATTTTCAAAGAAGTTCTAATATATTAGTTAAAATATTGATTTTTTTTAAAAAAAAAAGCCTGACTATTTTGTGTTATAAAAAAAGCACAAAGTGTACAATGGTCTTCTGGCCGCATTATTTATATGCCTTGTAAGAACTGACTAATGGAAATTTAGCCAGGAATTCAGGAAAAAGTTCTGTAGAATAAATAGCATACATTTCACCACTGAAATTTAGGCTTCATTGCAGTTTCTTGCTTCAATATGAATAAAAGAAAATACAACAGTTGATATGTGAGAGCATTATATATAAAGACTGCCCAAAGTACCAAGGAATTTGACTTGATCCAGGAGTTAACTGTGTAGATTCTTCTCTAACCCATCATTCACACTTAACTCATACACTGTGGCAGTGCACATCTTCCTGCAGCCTGGTTAGACTACAGAAAACTATATTTTTCTCAGCAACCTTACAGAAAACAGTGGTATCACATTGGTGACCTAGTATTTTTTGTACACGGTAGTATTTACGCAGAGAATAGTATTTTGTGGCTTACTTTGCTCTTATATACTTGGTTAATTTTTATGTGATTAGCAGGAGGAGATGGGATCGCGCAGAAGATAATTCAGGAGAAATCCTGGAATTTGAATGTTGACAGTTTCTTGAACTTTGACTCTCTTATGTACTAACAGGTCATAATAAATTTCCTCTTAGGATGGAGTCAGTGCTTCCATTTCATATTATTTTTTCAGAGAGGTCATAGGTGGAGGGAGAGGTTGTTTATAACAGCATATTATGGTCTCTCCAACACTATAGAAACAGAATACACAAAAACTGAGTAATGGACAGTAATTTATTTAGGAGATATTGCATGAACAAGAGAGGTTAAATTCCTTACAGAAATAGGAAAACAATTTCCTCTCAATGACTATTTTAAGTTAAAGAATATTGTTTTATGCTCTCCGAATCCATAGTTTCCTACAGTAATAACAGAGGGTTGCTACAAAGGAAAGAGAGGTTCAAAGGACTAGAATTTCAGATGCATAGTCCCCAAAAGAGCAAGAGGAAAAAAGCTGTACTGATCCACTGTTTCAGTAATGTCTTTCTCATTGCGAAAGTCCTTCTGCATAAAGAGTAGGAATAGCATTCTCTGATACCCTCTAGAAAATAGCCTTATCTCCTCCACTTCGGGACAGAAGTCAGTTATACTATACACATGACAATTTCCTAATAAATTCAATTAAACTTTAACTATAAATTCTTACAAAACAGGGACTCATATTTCTGGGTTTTTTTTCAATAGATGCCGTGAATTCTGAGTATAGAGTGAGTTTGCTTTCTGGGCAGTGGAGAAAGTGAGATGGTAGTCCCTATCACAAATTTAGACTGTAGGTCAGTATTTAGAGAACTCACCCACTCGCACTTTAAACAGACAGCTTCCACTGTAAGAATAAAATGGATTATATTTTATGTCACAGTTAACTAGTTTAGAAGTGACCTGTTTAAAAAAAGCCTTACCATTAGTCTGAAATTGATTTGGCCTTTTCTTCACATCCAAGGTTTTATTTTCATAAATGCCCCTCTAGCTTTTCAGCTGGTATTATCTACATTTTCAATCTGTGCTAGTCCCACCACTTTCCAGCTTTATTAGTGCTATGTAGTAGTATAGACATGTTGAGTTATCCCAGTAATTCAACCTTGAGCTGCTCGAATACAACAACATAGTTCTGTTTTTTTTTTTATTGTTGCATGATGAAATATTATTTGTTTCTAATTTTAATTTAAAGCTGATGTGGTATTTTAATATAAGGCTTTGGGAAGACCTTATAGGGGTCTTCCAGCACCAGAAGGAGACCTACAGGAAAGTTGGGGAAGAACTTTATACAAGGTCATGTAGTGAGAGGGCAAGGGGAATGGCTTTGTAGCAGAGGGGGAAGATTTGAATTAAACATTAGGAAGAAATACTTCACAATGAGGATGATGAGGCATGAGAACAGGTTGCTCAGGGAAGTTGTGGATGCCCCCTCCCTGGAACTGCTCAAGGCTGGGTTGGATGGGGCTTTGAGCAGCCTGGTCTGGTGGGAGTTGTCCCTGCACATGGCAGGAGGGTTAGAATTAGATGATTGGTTTTGTCCCATCCAACCCAAACCACTCTATGATTCTATGATTCTGTACTAAAATATCAAGATGTGTGTATGTAAAACAGTGTAATTAATAAACTCCTTGTTAAAATGTCATCAAGTGCAAACAATTCTATTTTTTTCAGACATAGCTTGCAGAATAAAGAATAATGATTTATGAGAAATTCCGATTTTTCTTTTCTCTAGTTTCGTGGAACAATACTTAAAATATACTATGATTATTTTAGTTTTCCATAGGATATAATACAGTAAATTGTGGCCATCATTGGTAATGTCTTAGTAAAAAGCCTCCATATTCTATCAACAAAACACAGCAGTTAACTCCTGAATTCATTGTGTAAATATGTTCTATATTTTTAAAAAAATGTTGGAAAATGGCAATACTTGCTTTTGTAGAACTTAAGCTTGGATGCAGCTTAGTTTTAGTATGGACTTGTTCCCTATTTAAATACAAACCATATAGAGCAGTTAGAAAGGCAGAAATTGAAAGTTTTTTGGTTTTTTTCCTATGGACACAGAGCAGCTTGAGAAGACCTACTACTTTTTTTTAAAAAAATATTTGTTTAAATTTTATTTAAAATAAGTGACTATTTTAAATAACTTCATTATTTTTTTCTTCTAAAGATATCTCTTTACATCTTACCGTACTTGTAGGAGACATGCAATATTTATTACTAGTAAAGTAATTCAAAGCCTCAATGAGATGTGAATATCTGCAAAGCTCCTGTTGCTTTAGTGTTTACTTCCTATCAGTCAAGTTGGGTTTTTTTCCCCCTTATGGGACAATTGACAGAGAAGACAAGAAACAATGATAGGTTTTTTGGACTTTTTGAGTTTATAATATGTCCATGTTTATTTACTGCAATTCTGTAAGACTTCTGTGTGCATGTGAAAACACATTGATTCAGTGATCATAAGGCTCTACAAAGACCTTGTACTTTGTTAAATTGTCTGTGATTCTTTATTGTCCATTATCTTTTATTGTCTCTGATCTTTACTGCTCAAATTGCTAATTCTTCAAAAATGCATCCCTCCCATAAAAATACGTGTATGTGAAATATATGTTTGCCCTTCCTGTTAACATATTTATTCTTTGCTGATCATTAGCTGTTCTGAGACTACGTTATTTAGAAAGAAGACTTTATACTATACATCTACTCATGGTAACAAAAGACTTTCTATATTTTATAGATGTCTTATATATTTTGATTTTCTGTTTTGTTTTTGTTTTTTTTTTCCAAATGAATTAGTTCTTCTGTAGAGTCTAAACAAGCCTTTCCAAGGGGGAATATAAACTCATACCAGTTTTCATCTGAGAGTTTCCAATTTTCTCCTATTGCTGTCACGATCCACATCATTGTACCCTTATATTTCCCTTATATCAAGCTTCTAGAACATTTATAAGTTTAGACATAAGGGTATTTTTCATATCATACTTATTCTTGAAGAACACAAGCTTGTACAGAGGAAAATTTCTCATTCGTAAGGGACCAAATATAATTCAGCTACTCTAGCATACTATGAAGTAAGTTCATATTTAAAGAATATTATATGAACCATCAAGAAGAACTCAGTATGTCAAGATGTTATATATATAATTAGACAATGATATATATAAAATTGTGCATATTACACATAATTTTGTATAATTTACGAGTTATAAAAACTCAAATACACATAAATTATCAAGAAGTGTTTTATATATACGTACATATATACTTGTTAATATTTTAAGCATGGAGATTTCAAAATGATTGTCTTCCTTAAATAATAAAAGTAGCTGAAGCACATAAAGTAATCTTCATAAAATGCCATTCAAGGTTAGAGAAGGTCCAACTTCAGCCCATCTTATTTTACTATATAATTTTCTACAAGTGAATAATTGTTTCTCACTCTTTCCCTCACACTACCCTACTGTATGTGCTTGAACAAGTAGTTCTTTTTTATGTACTGCTAATCTAAAAATAGTGTAAGGGTAAAGATCTCAAACCTGGCAATAGTAAAAGATGATAATTTTAGTGATTAATTGCAACGAGACAGAGAAGTAGCATAGACTATCTGAAGCAGCATAGGGAATATTATAGTAGGGGCATTATTTAATGAAATCTATAGCACCTAGAAGCATATTGAACAGTAACTATATTATTTTACAGATTTACATTAAAGATGCATGTAAAGATTTCCTGTTATCTCTTAAGGTTATCCTGGTTCTGTTCAAATTCTCATTTCTGCATATTTTTATTGACAATAGTGTAAGATGCTAAAACCACAAAGCTTTTCTGTTCTCTATTATCCCTTCTGTTCCTACTGTTTATTCCCACCCCAGGTCAGAATCTCAGATTGTGGCATCAATCGTAGCACAACAATGAAGAGTGATGCCACAAAGGAAGGATTATTTTTTCTGGTGAGAGAAGGCAGCCAGAGCATATTAATTTTTTTCAGAAACAAATCAGTTTTTCATACAAATATCCTTTGTAATACAGAATAACGGAAATGAAACGCAGTCAATATATAGTGTGACTACAAGTAGATTTTTTTTCTTAAAGAGAAGCTTTTCAAATGTGTACTGCAAGAAGACAGTGATCTTAAAGGTTACTCAAATGGAAACAGAAAAATAAAGGGTGGCATTGCATCTCAATGGCACTAAAAACAAAGACACTTGAAAGTTCTTTTTCTTTGCTTGTATCCACTTTAATCCTTTTATTATTTTGTTTAACTTCTTTCTTTTTGTTGTTTTTAAATAATACGTCTTGCATCAATGTAAAACTGAAAAAGTAACTGAATCATCACGTTTACATTTGACAAGAAAATGAAAACATACAAATTTAAAAGGGTTTTTTTTTATTACTATTTTGGGAGTCTTTGTTAATACCTGGTTAATTTAACTGCCAGAATACACAACAATGAGTACGCATCTGAGACTTAAAAGTATACTAGTGAAATCAGAAAGAGTGAAACATAGCATTACCCATTTGTTGCAGAAGAAAAAATAAGTAGAAACACCTGCTTAAAAAACAAAACCAAAACCAGACCAATGTTTTCCAAGTGTCTCCTGTGTAGCAATAGAAATTATTATATCAAAATGATTATAAATCTGGTTTACATTTTTCCTTTGAGGAATCACTTTTAAAATCAGATATGTATTTCTACACGTCTTAATTCTTAACCTCTCTTAAATTTTTTATCTTAAATGCTTTATAATGTGTTTACAAAAATCAGTAGTTGTATGTATATTTCATATATTGTTAGAAACAATATGAAGATAGTTTTTAATTTTCTAATATTAAAACATATTATCTCAGAAAAACACTGAAATTTATTTTCCTCTTACAAAAACCTGTAGGTTTTATTTTTATGCTTACAAATTTGGATATCAAAACATTTATAAAAGTGAAATCCTAGACCCACTAAAATTGCTGACAAATTTCACTGATTTGCCTAGTGCAATTTTGACCTAATTGATAGCAGTCTATAACTGGGGTGACTTGCTCAAAGAATTATTTAGTCATGTTCCATTTACAAGGAGACTTGTTATAAAAGCAGTTTAGAAGTAATAATAATTTACTGAAAATCCTGTCCTGGAAGAAAAAACATTTTTAAAACAAAAGTAATGAAACTGTTACTAAATATTTTAAAGAACATATAATTAATTTCAGACGAATAAATTAATTACAGGCATATTTAATTTTTCTTCTTTACCATAAGAACTAATTACAACGATGAGACTAATTCACTGTATATCTGCTTATGTAGGGAAGATTTTATATGTGAGTTCAGTCTCCCATAGAAATCTAACCATGTGTTTGGATTTGATTTTTTTCTTCAAAAAAGAACCTCCCCCCGCCAAAGCTTTCTGGAAAAGCCTTTTCTAATTTGGTTCTAAATGAAGACTATTTACTTATAGAAATACTTGGAACACTAAAAACATCTGAGTATATTATTTTACTAAAATTCTTGTAAATACCATAAATTTTGTGTAAATTCATAGTTCTGCTGGAATCCCTTGACACACAGGAGTACCTATGTGGTCCTGCACAAAGATGTATTAACTTTTCATGTGAACTGAAGTCTGGAGTAGTTCTGGACAAATGCAAAGAAAATTTGTTTAAGGTATGCACTAACAGTACTTCTTTGTAACAGTACACACCTTTATTGGAATTAGGCTTTAAACTAAAGCTAATAAAAAACTGCATTCCTACTAAATTATAATCCAGCAGTATAAATTTGAGTCTTCACTCTGTCTTTCTCTGTTTAGAATTTATCTTTTAAATTGTTATAAAATTCTGCGCTTTACAAGCCTTCTATCTTTCTCAGCTCAGTCTGGCATCAGTGTTACACAGCAGGGCCCTAAATAACTTAATTAATTTGCAATTAATAATGTCTCACTTTAAGTTGAGGGCTCACTGAATTTGTTCCTGAAGCTATGAGACTCCCACGTACAGTAGCAGTAACTGTATGTTAAATTTAACTGTAACAAAATAGTGGAACTTTTGGAATCCTAAGTATTCACAAGAGTCTCATTCAGCACAAAACTCATGATCAGCAGTATTTTGGACTAAACCATGTTCTTGTTACAGCAGAATAGGGAAAGAATAACAGAAGATGAACTGGCCTCTTAATTTTATGCAAACTAGGAAGATAATCGACTAAGAAAGCAAGCTCTGTTTCCTTTGTGTTATATAAACGGAAAGACTAAGAAAAATATGAAAAAAAAGAAGAAATCCAAATTTCCTCATGTCTTTGCTCACAAGTTAGTGTTGCTGCCACTGATAGTCTTTTAAGCAACACAGACTCTCACAGAACTCAGAAATCAACTCATTAAAAAATCAAATGGAAACATAGTAGCAGTACATTTTATTTTTTTTTTTTTTATATTCTTCTGTACACTGTTTGGGACCAAGCAATCATATGCAATATGGAATAGGATTTGTGTAAGGACCAGAAATCATTCTCCATTTCCAAAAGGGTTCTGGGTGGAAGACTAGAACACAGGAAGCAAAGCAGAGAAAGCAAGATTTCAGACTTTTTTTTTTTTTTCTTGTTGTATGATTACCTAGGAAAGAAAAGTAATTTATCTTGAAAAAATTAATTTATTTTGAAAAAAAGATCCTTACACGTGCAATATCATTCATTGCTGAATGTTAAAGCTCTGTTTTATATATGTTGAGACAAAAATATTTTGTGACTTAGCCCTCTTAGATGCAACTAGCAAAGGTGATGGCAGCAGTTTGAATGAATAGAGCAAAATAAGATTTCAAGAAATGTGAGAAAAAATGAAAAAAATGAAGTCAAGATTTCGGAATCTCTCTTACTTGTCATTAGAAAGCCAGCAGGGAGAAGAATGAAGAAATCTTGAAACACCAGGTAAAGGAGGAGAGTGTGACCTTATCAAGAAAGTATGAATCTCAATGGAAAATCAATATTATTATTATTTCTGGAACAATGAAGCTTTCACATTTTCTGTTTGCTTTCACTTCCAATTGCATAAAAGTGGATAATGAGAACAGGTGATCTGACAGACTTTTTCAACCCTTCTTGTATTTATTATCAAAATTTTACTGTTTAGTCAGGTCGGTTTGTTCAGTCAAGCTACTTTGTTTAGAAATCTGCATCTTTTATTTCCTGTATTTTTTGTTGTACCTTGTTTTTTTTTCAAAGCATATTTTCTTCAGACAATAGAAAACCATGGCTGCCACTGGATTACTTAATAGACAGTTGTTTGTTTCCTTGAAAAGAATGATATCTTGGGCCTCTCGAATACAATAAAACAAATTATATATGTTAGTTAATACTTGTGAATATGGAAATAGATCACAGCACTTGTCTTTAAAGATGGCATAATAGTGGACAGACTACCCAGCCAGCAGAATTTGCCTAGCAAAGCTGTTAGGAGTTCATGAAAGTTACTGAAGGTAAAGGTAGAGTGATGGAAACACCCTTGCCACTACCTGGAGCTAGAAAAATGATTTAACTATTAGGAATATGTTTTGCTGCAAGCGAGCTGTGGTGCAACTCAGCTGATATGTGTTTATGGGAGTTTATGCATGCTTCTGTTTTCAACTCTGAAAGTCTTTGCATGTGTTTCTCAGCACAACATCACAGGCTCTGGCAGGGGAGCTTAGTAGTGTTTTGATTTTCTTGTGAAGGGTGACTTCACAATCTTTCACGAAGAAAAAAGATACGAGTAGCAGGTACCAGCAAGAGGAGGGTGGCTCATTGGGCGCCAGGGCACCTGGAGCAGTGGGAGCGTCCCATGGGTCTACCAGGGCTGTACCTGGCAGCCAGGACCCATCCAAATGTCCCAACCTGGAGCAGACAGACAGGGGCACCAGAGACAGCCCCAGCGATGACCAGTGGGCAGCTCCGTGGGGGACTGGGATGGACTGGGATGGCTGGGATATGAGCTTGCAGGTTGGCTCATGGCTGGACATTGCAGTGCTGTGGGGATCTGGAGACCAGGACAGCTGGGATGCTGCTGGGGTGGGAGTTGATGGTCCCAGGGAGCTGAAATGGGGTGCTGGGCTATGGGCTGGGTGGGAGGGTGAGTCCTGAGGGCTGAGCAGGGACAAGCAGGGCTGGCAGTGCCTCAGGTCTGCCGTAGTGGGGAACTCATACATGCCTTTTGTTTATGTGACATGTTAAAATTATGATAAATAAGCAATGCATTAGAGATACTAAGAGATCACAAAAACTGCAACGCTAAAGGATCAATGCCACTTGATAGGCAGTCAAGATGAACCTTCATCAAGCCCTTTGATGGAACACATTTGACGTCGCTTTGGTTTTGCCTACAAGTCTCCCTCATCCATTACTGATATTTCATTTTACAGTCTTGCTCACCAGACTGTTTTCAGATTTGAACAAGAAGGAATACAAGCTTTAAAAAAAAAAATAATTAAAAAAAAAGCCTTATTAAAATCTACAAATCTGCTGGTATACAGTTGTAGAAACTGACAAAGATAGATTTTCCATCCTAGTCCATAGATGTCTTTTAATCCTTATCTTCTGTTTTCCCAGTGATTCCTTCCTCAAAACAGACAAATCATAAAAGATCCTTTTTGCTCTCCAATTACTGTAGAGCACCTCAAGTGAATTATAGAGCCCCCAACTAACATATGTTAGTTCATAACTCATATGAACTAGCTGCATTCCCAGAGAAAGGAGGATGCTTTAAAAATGTGTTGAAAAGAGCTGAGCCAGTTGGAAAGCAGATTTATACCACACCTTGCTATTAATGGTCAGTATCATCATAATATTGTACACACGTAAAAGATACACAGGCAGTCTACCAAACACACAGTCAAGAATATTAAGAGCACAAAAACATACTGCTATGACTACAGTATTGCACATAAAATCATAGAATCATAGAATCACAGAATCACTTGGGTTGGAAGGGACCTTAAAGATCGTCTAGTTCCAACTCCCCTGCCATGGGCAGGGACACATCCCACATGCATAGACAATACAAAGAAAATGCCAAGGCACATTCATTGATGGATAAAACACTACATGCCATGCAATAACTACTGTCCCCTTACGTTCAGAAAACCGAAGTTCTGGGAACTTGACCTCAAGCACAAAATCTGAAATGAGCTTAAAGTCATTATAAATATATGACATATGATGCATGATTTTATTCTCTTTTAATATGGCCTTTCAATTCCCAGAAGTAATTTCTACTATTTCAGTCTCAATCTCAATTAAGAGTCTTAATTTTCAGTGATGATGACCGAAGACTGTAACCACTATTTGACTGTTCTTCCTGTCTTGGTCTATTAAATGAAAGAAAAGTGTCTCAAATATTCCTTAAAAAGTCCAGTCTCATTTGCTCAAGATTGCAGAAATTCAAATGTCCAGAATCTTCAAACTCTGTTCCTTAAAAATTAGTTTCTGTTTAAGATTAATGAAAACTAATAGATAAATGTAGTAATCTTTTCTGTAATTCTGGAAATGTCACCAAATGAGATTGCATTTCTTTATTTGCATTTTGGATAGAACATTAATATTTTAATCTCAGCTATTCAGTTTTTGCTTAGGCTATCTCTGACCTTCATTTTGAAGCAAGAGTTATTTATAAATGGTCCTTTGTTTTAATCAATAATATGATAGGAATTCATGTCTCTAGAAATAAACACTATATTATCCTTCCTAGTTTTTTTCCCCTCTAGACAGCTGATATTCCATTTGGAAAGTGAAAAATAAAGAGACAGTTTCAGTTCTGAGTTCAGTCATAGTTTGCTTCTGTGTATAAAATCTTCTGCATAAAAATAAACAGAAATTGGCTGCAACTTGGCAAAGCAATTGCTTCAGATTCAGTCTATCTGAAAGATCTCATTTTAGTTTTTTTCACGTAATGGAGTCCTAACCTCACTGGTTTTTTAATATTTATACTTTACGCTGTGCTCTTTATGTGTTGCACTAAGAGAACTTTCTGAACATTCTCTTCCACAAGTAAAATAATTTATGACAATATGGAGAGTTTGGAGAAACTCACAGTTGACGTATTTCTTGAGACTCTCCCCTTAAAGATAAATATATTTTACTTTCTCTGTAGACAGATAAACTGAGTCTGGAAGAAGAGATGTCTATAGCTGTGTAAGCTGTTTCTCTTTTGTAGAACAAGTTTTCCAGTTGGAAACTTGAAAAGATCATTTCATGTTTGCTTTCTAGAGATCAGTTTCTGTATAAGACATATGAGGGTAAGGGCTAGAGGACAGGTCACGTACTAGCTCCTTGGATCCTTCAGTACTCAGCTCTGCATTGACTAAACCATAAGAAATACAGGGAATTATGGCACTCAGCTGTTTAATTTACTACTCAGCACAAGGACTAGTGGAAGAGGCGAAGGGCCGAACACTTCAGCATTTGTCTCCTTGATGCCCACTTATTTCTTAATAAGAAAGCAAAAGTGAAAGAAAGCTTCCAGATAAGTAACCAACAGCTCAAAGAGCTTTATTCCAGGTTGTGAGGGAGTTTATATTTTTTTTTTTTCCCATAGAAGAATTCATAATATTTTATACAACCTTCAGTAGGAAGAAATTTGTATTATTCAGAAAGGCCTAATTTTGGCTTTATAAAAAGCAGGCAAAATAAGAGAATTAAACCTTCTTTGAAACTGAAGTAATTCACAGTAGGTACCAGTACTAAATCTTCACATATTGTTTGCTTGTTCTGTTTCTTCATCCTCGTGAAGAAAGACTAACTGAGATTTTTTCTTAACACCAAATTATTACACTTTCTTCCAGCCTTACACACTTTCATTCTTAGAAATTTATTCTATTGATTTTAAGTTAGACACATTTTTATCACAGCTCATAAGACTGTTTTGAAGTGTTCTCAGTTGCTGCAATTTCTTGATTAAATAACTCTGCCTCCAGTTGTTGTGCTGTCAACTATATCCTGTTCACTTCTAGAAATACAAAATTTTCATTCATTTTAACAGGAGTTCTGAATGAAGGAAACCCAAACATTACTTAAGAATATCTGAAATATCCACTTTAATCTAAAAATATCTTTTTATATTTTTCCCAGGCAACTGGCATGCCATCAATCATTATGTTTACCTCACTATTGACGCTTTCAGTACAATTCTACACCCTTTTCACCACAGCTGTATGAAGAGTTCATACCTGAAAAAAAAATAAAAATTCTTTCTTATATTTTGAGTTTCTTTTCCCCATTCAGAACTTCTAGTAAGACATGAAAAACAAAGTACTTATAAATTTAAAAGCACATACTTTGTTTAGTATAATATGTTTACCTCATCAACAATTCAATGTAGTTTACTTCATATTATTTTTGCCTTAATGAAATTCAGTTTTCAAGAGGAAAAAGAAAAATCTCTTAAAGGCAAAAATGGACACTCATGTCTCAGATAAAATCAGGATACCAAAGTAACCATAACACTACATTCAAGCATCATGGTACTTTATGGATAAAAATATTGGGCAGAAAGTCATTTTGTTGTGCCTTAGAGAAAAGCATAAATGCCATAAATATTTTATATATACTCACACTGCTTTACAGATGTATAGAATTTTTCAGTTTTCTAAGAGTACAGTATGAACATCTAGATGTTTTTATTTTGATATTGAGGAGTCTGCATTTTTTTAGTGAGGTTTTTTTTAGATCCTGAATCTTCATCTTAATTTCAACAGTACTTCAGAAGTTTTTTTATGGGAATTAGCATTCAAAAAAAATAGAACGCTTTAGAAAGTGTATGCATTTTATAAAGGTGTTGTAGAATGCTTTATCTAATAGCTAGAAACTTCTTTATGATGCTACAGAGACTAAGACAACTAAGCCATCGTTTTAATTCAGGATTATCAACTCTTCTGAAGTAAGAATAAGTATTCCATGCTCTGAGGTAACTTTCTGCTCTCATTTTATCTTTTCAGTCCATAGAGAAATATCTCCATTTCTTGAGAATTTACTTTTTATCCATAAAACATAGAATCAAATTGAACATAAAGTCTTGATTTGTCTTTGCATATAGATTAAAATGTACTTCAGCAACAATCTATGCCAAAACAGTCTTAGTTAGGATGAGTGCTGGCCCAAAACCAATGGATCTGAAAATAGATAGATGAAGAAATATTCTTGATTGTTTTCCTAAATCAGAGTAACTTTTGATTCTTCTGTCCATGCAAAAGGTTACCTCCTCTTTCTTGTTGGAAACCTAAAGAAGGATCTCAAGGACCAGCTTTTCTTTCCTCAGCTTTACTAGACAGTAACTACCTTGCCAAACTTTTCAGTGCTGCTATGCTAAAGCTCCAAAGTGTGCACGGAGCAAGGTTATGCATAGTGATCTTTCAAAACTCACATTCTCTGTGTTATTAAATGACTGAAATAACTGATGATTTAACAGTGATGGGAAAAAGTGTTGAATCAGAGTCACACTCAGAAACAAACGGTCATTTAAACAAGGCTTCAAATCTTGAATAGCTCAGAAGGATGCCAAAGTGAGCCATATGGCTAGAAGTGCTTCCTAGAAGATACTTTTTTTTTAAGAAAATGAATCCTATTAGATGCATACGAAAATTCAACTGTCATTGGTTGTAGTAATGCTGGTGTTATTCAGTCCTATTAAATTTTCCAATAACGATAAAATACCGACAGCCAGAAAAGGTTCACGATAGTACTTCTACCATTTTAGGAATACTCACTGTTATTTTGTATTCACCATTATTTGACAATGAGCTCTTAGGTGTAGTTATCAATGAAAGGAAAAGATCATTTCAATATCAGAGGAAAATATACAAGAGAAGTATTAAATGTGATAGTGCTGGAGACAGTGTAGTGACTTCCAGTTTCAAGAATACAGTTGTGAAAAATTGAAGAACACAATGATATATACAGTTGATAGCCATGTATCACTGAAGAAAACCCAGAATAATACTGCCTGAGGGTAATATATTTCACAGAATATGACAGTGCATGGAAAGTATTTCTTTGCTTTCCATTTGAGGATGGAAGTACGGTTGCAATTTCTTCAAAGTTGCACAGGTTTCTTTTCCAACAGTTTCAAAAAAGGATTACATAATCTATTGAACAGATATTGGATATGTTTACAATTTTTATATTATTGAAATAGTTACAGCAAAAGAGCTTTTAGTTTCTTTCTTGACAACATGTTTCATGAACTAGAATGAAATTTATCAAGTGCTTTTATATATAAAAATATATTTTAGAACTTATTCTCTTGTCATGGTTTTGGTTATGGTAGGAATATTACACCTATAACTTGGAGGCTTTAGAATATCCTTGCGTCATTCAGAATGGACTTCAATTTTCCTACAGCAGAAATTATTTAAACATCAGCATCCAACTATACATGTGTAGGGGAGGCAAAAAGAATGCAAGTATTCCTGTCTTTCTGCATAAGACAAAATTTCCTCTGGTTTGTAGTGCTAGGAGGTGGGAAGTGTTTTGAAAGAATTAGAAATACACATCATTTGAGCCATCAAATCTGGAACATGAAATCGTCGAGGAACTCTTCAGAATCACTATATAATATCTACTGTGTGCTTTATGCTTGTTCAAGTAATTATAGTAGGTTATCAGCATGTCATTTTCACATTTTTCTTTTTAATATTTTCACAGCATCATAGAATCATAAAACGGTTTGGGTTGGAAGGGACATAAAAGTTCATCTAGTTACAACCCCTTTTCTATGGGCTGGGACACTTCCCACTAGACCAGCTTGCTCAAAGCCACATCCAGTCTGGACTTGAACACTTCCAAGGATGGAATATCCACAACTTCTCTGGGCAATTTGTTCCAGTGCCTCACCACTCTCACATGAAAAAAAAATCTTCCTTTTCTCCAATCTAAATCTACCCTGTCCTGTTTCAGCTTAAAACTCTTACCCCTTGACACTCTGATAAAGGACCCCTCCCCAGTTTTCCTGTAGGCACTTTATAACATTAAGCAACAGCCATCAGAAGCCATAGGGAATCACTAATAAAAATGTAAAGTTTGAAATATTTGAAAACAAACAGCCTTCAGTGGGAAAGCAATAGCACATATTGCAATTCAAATTCTGGCAAAATGGGCGCACACATATTGTAGCTTTGAATAAGGATTTTAAAACAGAGAAAATTTCCTGTTACAGTTGAAAATGTTTTTTTTATTGTTACTAAAATAGGTTCTCTTAAAGCACTAAGCTATTTGGCATAAAGACAGTTATATAACCAACCTCTGTGAATCTGTTATTACCAGCTGTGGCATCATTCACCTTTCGTACTAACATATTAAAATTTACTGCTGTGTTTGAAACATGCACTATAGTTGCAGCCAGATGGAGAAGGTGTTTTAAAGTAGATAAAGTTGCAAACATAATCTTTTTATGCTTTTGAAATAACCATGTTAAATATTCTGAAAGATAGAAACTGCAGTTATCACTGGCATGTATCAATCAGTGTGTCTGGTATCATAGTAATTTGAAAACGCAGTACTAGGCCATCTCCTACAAATGACTATAAAGGATGGGGGTTGTGTTTGCAATGTGCACTAATGTCCTAAGGAAATGTAGTTTGGGTTCTGTCATAAAAGCTGCATTAAATGAATTTTGCTGCTTGTGTTGAGTAGGTGTAGGAATGCTCAGACATCATCTTTAAAAAAATAATAAACCTGAAGATGTTACTAGAAAGTGCAAGACAAAAAACATCTAGACCATTTTACAAAGTGAAACGATGCAATGGTTTAAAGATATCCTGATGTTTTTTAAAAAAATGAATATAGGTAACTATTATGTATAAATAATCCAGGAATTCACATTATGTATTCTATGTATGCAGCTTTCATGCCTTCAATTTTCACATGTATCACTAATACACATCTAGTTAGGCACCTGAATTTCCACGGAATATTTTAAAGACTATTGGCAAGTATTTGCTGGTGTAATGAGGAAGTAATATGATATAATAATGAAGATTCAAGAACTGGCGTGGAAACACCACAGTAATGCTACAGTCAGAGCAGACATAATATTTAATATGAACCTGTAACCAAATGCTGAGAAGGACAATAAAGGAAAATATGTTTCTAGACTATTATTTTGCTGTCCTTTCAAGTCATGGGCAAAAGAAGCTAAAGTTTTCTCCTGCTGTATATATAAATCTGATGAGATGGAAACTTCTCTTGTATCATTCCTATGCATGCAATTTCTAAGCAATTTTCAAGAGATCATTGAGAAAATGCAGCTGAAACTAGCCTACAAACAGCAAGCAAAACACAAAAGCAACAAAAGCATATCCTGTAAAGGTATTAGAAGAGAAATACAAAGCCAAGTGTAGGTTCATTATCCAATGGAAAATTAAATTTACCAAAATAAATATAATATCAAGTCTTCATATCCTGGAATTCTTTCTTCTTTTGCACCAAGACAAAATGGCCTCATCTTCAGCACAAAAGAAATTAGGTTTTTTCCTTTATTTCCATCTCAGAACCAGGATCAGGAAACTAAACATTACACACACTGAGTTCTATCAATAGAGTATTGTACGTTGCTGACTACTGTTTTCCTTTTCTTCTTTTAGGGCAGATTAGTCATGAAAGACTATGAACTCTGTGGGATGAACAAACAAAAATATTTAAAGTTGATAGTTTGATGGATGTATCAGTCTACCCATGACAGCAAAAATCTGTATCATAGACAGAATTTGGTTTTCTTGTGACTTCATTGTAGACATTGGATGAAAAGTCATAAAGGCATTGTAGTCCAGATGGGTGTAATCTAAGCTTAATGAGACCAACCAGCTTCTCAACCACCAAGAAACAAAATTTATGATGAAAAGAACTGAACTCCAGTGTCCTGATTATGGCCATAATGTAAGAAAAGCCATTTATCATATGCCGTAGGAGTATATACAACCTACTGCTGGAGACAAGTTACTGAAGAACTCCTATTGCAGACATTAATACCTGTGTGTGTGGAATAAAAGGCTACTACCCATTGCAGAATTTTACACACCATTTCCTGCATTTATCCCTCCTGGACAACAGCAAATGCCTTCCAGATGCAATTGAAACTAGCAGCTTGAAAATGATAGTGTCAATCTAAACTAGGTTAAAAATAACCTTCAAGCAAAACCCAAGTTAATATCTAAACCCATACTGGTAAGAAAATTAGACCAGTGTTTTAGGTTTAAAATCAATTCCTTCCATTGTAGTTACTTACAATAAAAGTTGGATTTAATATAGCAGAGTAATTTTTTCTTCCTTTAGCGGAAATTTGAATGTGGTGTATTAAATTGCAATTAAATTGTGGTATATTAATTGTGGTATTTAATTTTTTGTATAAATCACAGGAACTAAAAGTTACTGTTTCTAAGTGTATCAGTTCTAGGCATTACAATGATACTGGAAAAGAGATCTGCCTGAAATTTTGCTTACATCTCAGAGCCACAAATACATAATCTTGCTATTTAAATGTTATGTCTTTCAGAATGTAGAATAGTGACACACTACCTTTGCAAACGCTGGGACTCAGTTGAATGAAAACTTTCCATAAAGCACACATATGCACAAATATAATCATGTGGTTGAGTGAAAAATAAATTACTAAGAAAAAGAATATGCATATAATGTAGTAACTATTCAAAACAAATAAAAGGAAGGAAAGAACAAAAAGACGTCTGGTGATACTGGGTGGCTCATAAGCCAGCTAAAATCTTTTAACTTTTCAGTTCTTAATTCATGTAATTTTAAACTTGAACCCAATTACTTCTTATAAAAAAATATTGCACTTTCGTTCCTTCCTTAAAGAGACTAAACAAATTCACTTCCAGCAAACTTACTGGACTTCCAATAAATAAATAGTCTTCAGGGTTAATATTCATCCTGGAAAGCTTAATAGATAGATAGATTTACAAATGCATAAATCTAGCTTTCAATGTCAAAGTCTCAATTAGTTTTTCTTGAATCACATTTTGGAATATTGGCAAAGCAAAGTGAAAAAACTTAAGTGGGAGATATTTGTAGAATGTGATTTTCTTGGATTATCAGTCTGAAATATTTTATTACTAGTTGATTCATTGAAACAAATCCCATAAAAGAAAATAATTGCAAGACTCTAAACTTCACTAAAACTTAGGATCTGGATAAAAGTAAGGCATCCTATTTCAGCAAACAGAAATAGGAAATCAAAGGAAAATCATTCCTGTGAACAGTCTGTGGCCCATAGAAAATGAATTGTTCATTAAACGGTTTAACCCAGCTTCATATTTTCTATGCCCACTACCAGACTAAGGAAATGATCATGGAAACTACATTAAGACGCACGTCAGAAACACTCCTACAAAGAGGCCTGGATGTCTTTGTCCTTGACTGCAATGTTCCCTTTCAGTCCTGGCACCTTTATTTTCTTCCTAGAGAAGAGAGGGTGAATGAAAGATTGAAAGTTATTATATGTCAACATATCCATGAGTGCACCACGATATTCCTGAGATCTAGATTTAGGATCTAGGAAGTAGTTTTAAATCACAGAACTGTATCAAGAAAGAGCCTCAGAAATATTTAAGAATGAAGGAACAGAGCTGGATTTATAAAATGTAACAGAAAGAGTTCAAGGGTTCAAACTCAGAATTCTGGAAGATCCATGATAGGTAGGACTAACAGTATCTCTCATCAGTAGTGTCATGCTAGGACAGAAAAGCTCAGAGAATGCACAAATTAAGATATCATATGAAAACATTGATAGAGTTAGTCTATCAATAAATATGCCTTAATTGTAATAGTTATGAGGGGCTGAGAGGGTAACTTAGTGATTTTTAACTCATACTGGAGTTCATTGGAATGCAAGAAGAAGGATATCTCTAAATAGATGTGTATGAGGTTTATATTTATGAGTCTGTTAATCTCAAAAAAGCAGTTGACATTCAAATCAGTGAATGGACATTCATTAGTAAATTCTTTCAATCCACTGATGCACTGGAAAACCAAGGCAGAATGGCGACAGGGTCTAGAGGGGTTCTACATACAAAAAACCAAACCACCAACTGCATTTTTTTTTGCAAGTTTCACAGGAGGACTCTTTAAAATGACAATGAATAAAAAAAAAGATCATGTTCCTGTGGAATCCTTTGCAGTGCTGGGCAGCAAGAGTCAAAGATTTTCCTCCTTTATCTGTTACGTGGGATCTGTACCAGTGTACTTCCAGATTCAGTCACTTATTTCCTGTTCTGTCCTTCATTTAGCTAAACTGGGAAGTAATAAGTGTTTTCAAAGTTGTTGTTAATCCTACCATAATTGCTCAAGATTATTTATTTATTGGGCTCTAGCTGATTCTGACCTTGAAATCATGATGTCTGAATGCAATATCATAAAATAAAAGCAGCACTTTAATTTTATGTTTTCTTTTAACACACTGTTCTTCTAATGTCTGGATATAAACCCAGAGAGCACATTCTCTCAAGCCATTTGAAAAACTTCTTGCTGTCTTTTGCCAGCATGTCATTCCTATTCCTGTCGTGTCACTGTAATATATGTTGTTTTAAGCTCATATCTTCTTTGTAAATTAGCTCAAGAGTGTGATTAACAGATCACTTTCTGTACTATATATTTGCCTGTTACAAAAGAGAAAGATCAAGTTAAAATTTCCTTTCGCTACTACATCTGTGTCCCTATTGGAATTGTATCTCTCATATGGGCTTTTTGATAAACTCGTTCAAATTTAAGGAAACTTCTTTCTTATTCTCTAGCCTCCTGAAGAACAGATTTTTTATTTTTTTTTCCAAAGAAATAGGTGAACTGTTTAAAATAACAATGTTAGGAAATGAAGGTATAGAAACTTTGAAAAAGTACAATCCTGTGTACGTAGTACATATATTGTGAAAGCCACTTCAGAATATGTTAATAAAGTCTTTTATCTTTATTTTTCCTCTCTCTTTTTTTTTTTTTTTTTAGGCTAGTGTTCATTGTATTGGAGTTACAAGTGAGCAATCCCACGCATAATTTAGCATTCAGGAAAGCTTTTTTTATCATGACTAGGAAAATTTGGTGAAAGGATGCATACAGTATGAAAGGTCATTTTCCTGCTGCTCTGTACTGTAAAACTAAATTTTGACGGCATAGTAGAAAGACCTCTGCAGAAATCCTTGTCTATTCTAGCCAAAGACTGATTTTGCAGATTCTGACTGCATAATTTCTAGGATCTAGACCTCACTTTCCCCCTTATAAATGTCACTATGCATAATTCAGCATCTGAGACAGATTCATGGAAAAACAAAATTTGTTTTCTTTGTGAGAAAGCGGAATCAAGCAACTCAACTGTTTTTTTAATTACCTCCAATATTATTAACTTGTGGGCCTGTGGATAAAAAAGTTATCATCTAATGAATTGTCCCTCAATGACTATAGCACATATATATTAACAGAAGTCAACATATGCAACATCTTCTTTGGAAAGGTTAAAAATACATTAGCGTAAAGGAACAAAACTGAAATAACAACAGTAATACCTTGCACTTTTTTAGTAACACTACCACTATTCTGCAGACTGGGGAAATGAAACATGGAGGCAATAATCTGGCCACGGTTACCTAGGAGATTATGGCAGAGCTAGTAATGAAAAACATTTTGGAAGTCCCTGGACAAATAATCTATGGAAAACTGCAAAGGAGATAAGGTAAAAATATGAATGATATTGCGATTATATCCATTTCAATGAAGCAACATAGTACTAGTTCACAGCAGTTTTTCTTTGTCAGGCTAAAGGCATATAATATTTTTTTTTATTTTTCTTTTGTTTTTATTCTTAACCTGTTTTGCTTTTCAGTCTTCCTGGTAAGAACACATTACAAATTTATAAAGATCCTTTCTACAGCAAATTCAAATTTTCAGATTCAATTTTTTATTTGAATCCTTTTTTTATGTATATCACTTTCTAACAATATCCCCCAAGAACGCTCTACAGGTGATAACCAAGGCTTTATGTGCTTATTTTTTGAGCTGAAAAATATAAGATATGAAAACTTATTCCAATTCAGGAATAAATCACAAATATAATTTCAACAGAAATCTTCATTACCTTGAAATAGAGTTCTTGTAAAGTGTACACTTTAGTAACCAATCAGAAAGTGAAGTGGTGACTTTTACTGAAATCAACAATAATTTTCTTATATATATGTCAATGTGTTATGGCACATTAAGCATCAAACTATTTCAGGCTTGTGACCAGTATCTGCAACACACACAGTTTAAAATGCTGCAAAAACTAATGGAGAAGCTTCATTAAGGCAATAGCTGGAGAATACAGTACTGAACATTTGAGAAAAGGTAGTGAATAATTCCAGCTATGTGAATTAATGATTTATCTTCAACTGTATTTATTATTGTAGAATTTATAAAGAAATACTCTTCATAATTTCTTATTTCTGCTCCATAAAACAATGAGAAAGAATAAGTCTGGATGTTCCTTTATAATATTTTTCTGACCATTTTTTCCTATTTTTACTGCTTCTTAATTACCTACTAAGAAATAAAGAAAATAAGGCATACCCTTTCACATTCTCAGAATAACCTTTTCTGCTTGAAAGTCTCCTGAAAGACACAATCTCCTCTGCAGCAGGTGTAGTTTTAATGATGCTTTGATGCCATATGTCAAATTTCATCACTTGCTGCGAAGAGTGACATTTCTTTTGATAGCTCCTAGCAACAGCAATACCAGTTGTTGGTGGTCACCTCACACTAGACAAATAATTCCTACAGCAAGAACATTTAATTTCAGTTTCATGCCAGGCTGCACACAATATCTGCTGCTCTTCTCCACCCGTAATTTTTTTTTAAAGTGAAATAAATCTATGTTATTAATTTGATATGCATTACAATTTTTTTCACATGCACACTCACAAGAGAACTACATTCTGGATAGGGGTGTTTCAAAGCTGCCTTTGGAATTGGATTTCCTGTTAGTATAGACAGTTAATATGTAAACATGGTGCAGCAAGGAGATGATTTTCAGGAATATGTTTTCCCACAGATGCCTGGCAGTGGAAATGCATCATTGCTACAGCAATAAATGTATTGGTACATCAGCAGACAACCAGGCATGGGTGATCTGCAGGCTTTCTGAGAGACCTCTACATGCACAGGGTGCTGGGCAATGCGATGTTCCCCTTTACTACCATCATAACAATTATTTGAAGAGTAATACAGGTATTCTGACACCACTGGCATGTACAGGTAAAGAAATCATTCAGCAAGTCAGCTTGATTTTGAAATGATACTTTACACTATTTTTCTGCTAATATTTCTTTTATACAAGAAGCATGTAATGAATTGCACTATAGCTTTGCAAATCCAACACTATCTGTTATTCCTCACTAGTGTCACTTTAACATTTGCAAATAAAGTAACCAAACAATGTCTCTCTTCATAACTGCAAGACCAAGAAATGAAATGTCTAACTGCTGGGCAGAGGAGAAAAGGAAATACAAGGTTTCAACTAATGACTGGGAAAGGAAGCAATCTGATACCTTTTCCAATTCAGTTTTCATTTAAAAAGTCACTGACATCTTCAATAAAGGAATACAAACTCAGGTTACTACAGGAAATAGAAATGTTAGACATCATATTAATGTATGTTACTATCATTTTAAATTAGTGGGAGCTGATGAAGTATTTATGTTGAGGTACATAATGAAATCTCGAAACTGACAACTATGTTGAGGTACTGAAGAAATTCTGGAGAACTGAAAGAAGACAAAGACAATTTGTCCTTAAAATAAGAAAAAGGAGGAATCAGAAAACTGTAGGCCTGTCAGGTTAACTTCAGTCCTGGAGAAATAGTAGAACACAGAGTCTAAAATAAACTTGCAAATTTATCTGCCTGATAGATAAAAAAAAGAGTAACAGCCAACATGAATTTGTCAAGAGTAGATCATGTCAAACCAAACTAATTTCCTTCTATGAGAGAATAACAGACTTTATGAAGACAAAGGAAGTGTTAGATATCACATATCTTCATTGCAGCAAGTTTTGTCTCCGTCTTACGAGGGATTCTCACGAGAAAGCTAGGAAAATGAGACTGTTATCAGGTGAACACCTAAGTGGTAAGAGTGTTTTCCAGAGAGTAGCACCCTCCTGAACTACAATACATCACACAGGGCTCTGTAAATCTGGTACCACTGGATAGCTGTAGTGAAAGAATAAGAACCTTGATAATTAAAATAATAAATGAAAACAAATTGCACAAATACTGAAGGGCAGAGGTGTATGTCTAAATAATCTTAACAAATGTGAGAAATTGCTTGGAAAAACAGGATATAATCTAGTATGGAAAAATATGATGTTTTACACAGAATTAGATGTAAGTGACTGCACAGTCACAGAGTGTGGAAAACCTATCCAGACAGTAGCATTGCAGAAATGGCTAAAAGGCTGGTGAACACAGTTACAGTCACAGCACACATTAATCAACAATATCATACTAATGATGAAAACTCATTTCACTTAATGAGATAAAACCTCAGCTGGTATCTGCAAAATAACACAATTTTCTCTTCTAAGTGCTAGTAATGCCATAGCTGGAATGCTATCTCCAGCACTGAGTATCTTGGTTCAGTTAGAGATAGCCCTGATATAGAAATAGTGACAAGAGTGAAAATATGTCCTGGTAACACAGCTATGAGTAAGGTTGAAGAAAAAAGGTTTGCTAGGTTTAGAAACATGATACAGTCTTTGAGTGTATAAAAGATGTTGTGAAGAAGGAATAATGACATTAAATAAAGATAAAAAAAAAGGAGACTTGGATTTACTTCAGGAATAAAAATGTAAGAAAATGTCTTAAAAGTAAGAAAGATTAAATTGATCTTTTGAACTACTATCTTTTGAAACATTTTAAAATTTGGATAGTCTCATAAGTGCCAGAGTTTCAGGAGAGACATAGATATAATTAATCTGATTTTCATTATCTATATATATTTGTTTATGAGACAATTACTATTACACTCTGTTCTTTAGAGAGAGATATAATTTGGAGTAATTCCTGTTGGAATTATCATGAGTTCATGAGAAATATTTTATCTGCATAACTGTGTGAATTTCTCAAGTAATAAGTTTAAGTTTACAAATCAAATGAAACCAGCCCCCTTTAGCTGAACTATAAGATTTTGCCTTTTCCTGTAGGTTTATGCGTACAGTTGATTCCTAGGATGGTCTCATTGTATGCAGATATCAGAATCTCTACTGTCTTCCTGAAGCTTGGTATAGTTTTTTTTTTCTGTTTTATATGCATACAGTAGATGTTTGTCACGGGATGCAAGGGAATATTTACTGATTTATGGAATACATAAAATAGACTTCAATATTGTGTATTAGATGGCTGTGTGTTATTATGGTCTGAATTTGATGACCAAAATGATATTTTGTATATCTGAATGTCTTTGCATTTTCAACTTCTTTCAAATGTTTTAACATACATTTTTCAGTTCAGCACTCAATACTACTGAATTACATAGTATTGCAATCACATATTATTGGTCAATTCCTATTTCTTCTCCCTTTTATTCAACGAAACAGAAATACGGACAAAGCTCCATGAAGCTCAGTGACAAATTCAGTTGCTTCTGGTGTTCCTTTTTCTCAATTATGCCATCTCTCAGTCTCTTAGTGTTTTGGTACAGCTAATATGGTCAGTCTGTATCCATTTTGCAGGTTGATACCTCCATTAGCTGTGTTGTTGTACAGCCTGCAGGCTACATGTACTGTGACTAAAGAAAGAACATTAAAGACATTCAGTGACAAAAGCAATATAATGTGGAAGAATTCCTTCTGTATCACAAATGCTTTCTTTTCCACGTTAAAGTAAAAATGCCCCCATAAGCATATTGTTCTTTAAAAATTATACCAACTAGCTTAATGTGTGTTCCTTAGAAAATATTCAGAATGCTATATTTTATTATTAATAAAAGGAGAACTATTCAAGAAAATTTGTTAGCCAAAAAGCATGATACATCTAAATTGAAAAATATTAATAATTTCAGTTGTTAAGATATTCAGCAATGACAAAGAAAGAAGACCAAGTAATAAAATAATAAAAAAGTACCCTTATCATTCAGGGTTCAATAACTGTCAGACATTATGAAGTATACTGACACTGAAAGAGCATGTAGTCTAAATAGACGCGAAAGGAAATAAGAATTAAATGCACAAAAAAATCCTGTCAAATTTTCAATTTGAGAAATAGATCCAGCTTTTCAAAAACTGCATTTATGCAGAGCATGGCTGTGATTTCTGCATTCTGAAATTCAGGCAAGAATCTTTCAGAAAGTCTGTATTAGGTCAAATGGAAATATCCTCAACCCAATCAGATGCAGAAACTTCCTCTGATTTGGTAAAAAATTACAGGCATTACCAGTAAATATTCTGGTACTATATGTACCAAACATGTGTCCCCTTTATACTGCAATAATGGTCATGATCCACGTATGACATTTCTATTTTTACATCTTAAAGTACTCACATTTTCTTAAGAAAGAAATACAAATAAAAATAGTTGTTCTTTCTGCTACGGAGAAGGTCTTGTCTTTCAACTATAACTAACTATAAAAGATTTCTGTCTTTCTTTTTTTAAATGGGTCTTTTTTTTTCCTTCAGTTATTACCACTGCAACAGCACTCTCTGTCCAGCAAGGAAAGTATTTTAAATGGCCCGCAGTGCTCACTTTTGTCAGGTGACTTTCTTCTGTTCCATTATTCCTGAACACTTCACAATAAACAGAACAAAAATATATCTGGACTTCTTGTAGGAACTTGGAAAAATAAGCAGGAGTTTTGCCTCAGGCATTCCTGGGAGAAAATTGGGAGGGATAACCATAATAATTTCTAGTGAACTCTTTTGAGCCAGTACATATCCATAATTTATTCCTATTTCTTTTTAGTAAGAACTTTAACAGACCATCTATGTATTTGCATATTTATTTATTTATTTATTTATTTAAATGCCCATGATATTAGATACAGAGGAGCTGGGGAAATCTAACAGTGACCTCCAATAGCTCTTCAGAAAAGATGGAATGATTTTCAAGTCCTTCTTAAAAAAAAGAAAGCAAAACCAAAACCCCCCACTATTTTTCATCTTTAAACTATCTTCAGTGAAAAGACAGATAACAGTAATCTTTACAGAGACCGTAACAGCACAGATTTGGCTGAAAGACTAAATGTAAGCTCAAGGTTGCCTGCACTTGTCTCAATTTTGTTGTAATTTAAAACAACATAATTCAGTTTTCAAGACCTTGAAGTAAAAATTAATAAACGTGTAGAGTATGGTGTACTGTTTGATTAGAATAAAAATGAGCTAAATATTTTCTCAAAATATTTGTACGAAATAAAATTTTTGATTTGCATGTTGGCTGTCATCCATCTGTATCTTTTCGTCTGTTAAAGGGAAATTTAAAACAGGACTAAATTCCTGACAATCAGAAGGATTAAAGAAGAAACATGATGCTCTTTTGAAATGGCACCACCATCTAAAGCAATAGAGAAAAATTCGGCATATACTACTTGGAACTGCAAGTTATTGGTAATGTACTCCTAAAATAAGTGATTGCTTTAAGGAGTATTGGGGGTACAAGTACAGTTACTTCAATTCTTGATGCAGTATTGGTAGAGCTACCTTCTCCTGAAGCACGTCAGATCATCCTAAAACACCTGCCCAAAGGATCAGCCTTGTATTGTGGTTTAATTTTAGGAGGCAGAGAATAACTCAGGAAGGTAGTGAACGCCCTTGACTCTCACCAGTTTCAGTTCTTCACTACCTAACAATTTCGTTCTCTTCAATTCTAATACCTACAATTAATCTGCAAAATATTTCCCTCGTGAACCACATTGTCTGCTTCCATTTGGCATTCATTGATTTCCCACCCTGCTACTATCTACCCAATTTCTAAGTGAATTGAAACACAGGGAGGATCATGTTATTTTTATTTCCTTGCTGGTGTTTTGTGTCAGCATTCCTGACAATGTCAGTGCAGCTCGGGGAATAGTTAACAGCTTTTGCCAAAGACAGGAGGGAACACTGAGAAAACTGAGCAAAAATTAAGAGAAAGGTATTTATAAATGAGATTATATTTCCTACAGTCCTTAAGTGTATTAAAGACAAGTTTACATACAGAAACAAAATATAATACCTTATAAAAAACAACAACAAATAAAACCCTATAAAAAAATAACCAAAAGAATCTTCAGATGCTTAATGGGCAGCAGGAAGGTGGTGATGATCTTGGAGGTCTTTCCCAACCTTAATGATTCTATGATTCTGTGATTCTAAGGTAGCCTGATCATAGAATCACAGAAGCTTATAATTATAGAATCATAGAACAGTTAGGATTGGAAGGGACCTTAAAGATCTAGTCCCAAACCCGCTGCAGGGACACGTCCCATTAGATCAGGCTGCCCAAGGCCCCATCCAACCTGGCCTTGAACACCTGCAGGTAAGGGGCAGCCACAGCTTCCCTGGGCAACCTGTTTTAGTGACTCACCACTCTCATGGTGAAGGAATTCTTCTTTATGTCTAGCCTAAATCTGCCCTTCTCCAGTTTATACACATTGCCCCTAGTCCAATCACTACAAGCCTTAGTAAACAGTTCCTCTCCAGCTTTCTTGTAGGTCCCCTTCAAGTATTGGAAGGTTGCTATAAGATCTTCTCTGAGCCTTATCTTCTGCAGGCTGAACAAACTCAACTCTCTTAGCCTGTCCTTGTAGGGAAGGTGTTCCAGCCCTCCAATCATCTTTGTAGCCCTCCTCTGGACCTGTTCCAACAGCTCCACACTCTTCTTACGTTGAGGATTCCAGAACTGGGCACAGTATTCCACATGAGGTCTCACAAGAGAGGAATAGAGGGCAGAATCTCTTCCCTCGACCTGCTGGACACACGTCTATTGATGCAGCCCAGGATACGGTTGGCCTTCTGGGCTGCAAGCACACACTGCCGGCTCATGTCGAGCTTCTCATTGACCAGCACCCCCAAGTCCTTCACTGCAGGGCTGCTCTCAATCACATCATCCCCTATCCTGTATTGAAATTGGGGATTTCCCTGACCCAGTTGTAGGATCCTACACTTGGTCTTGTTGAACCTCGTGAGATTCCCAAAGGTCCAGTTCTCCAGACTGTCCAGGTCCCTCTGGCCAGGTCCCACCGTCCTTACGGTTTGGCAACTGTACTCCTGAACTTGTTGTCATCTGCAAACTTGTTGAGGGTGCACTGAATCTCACTCTCAATAGCATTGATAAAGATATTGAACAGCACTTGTCCCAGTACAGACCCCTGAGGGACACCAGTTGTCATGGATCTCCATCTGGACTTCGACCCATTGACCACTACTCTCTGAATGTGACCACCCAACCAGTTTCTTATCCACTGAACCGTCCACCCATCAAATCCATATCTCCAATCTAGAGAGAAGGATATTGTGGGGGACAGTGTCAAAGGCTATATAGAAGTCCAGATAAATCACATCCATTGGTTTACCCATGTCCACTGCTGTGGTTACCACATCAGAAAGCTACTAAGTTGGTCATAGAGGACTTACCCTTGGTGAAGCCATGCTGACCTTACAGTACCTGAAAGGGGCCTACAAGAAAGCTGGAGATAGGATGAGGGGTAATTGGTATAAACTGAAGAGGGGCAGATTTATACTAGACATTAGGAAGAACTTGTTCACCACGAGAGTGGTGAGGCACTAGAACAGGTTGCCCAGGGAAGTTGTGGCTGCCCAGGTTGATTGAGGCCTTGGGCAGCCTGAGCTAGGGAGATGTCCCTGCCCGTGGCAGCAGGGTTGGAACTAGATGATCTTTAAGGTCCCTTCCAACTCTAACTGTTCTATGATTATTTAATTCTATGATTCTATGACTGCCATTAATCACTTCCCCATCCTCCATGTGCTTTAACATGTCTTCTAGGAGGATCTGTTCCATGATCTTCCCCAGCACAGAGGTGAGGCTGACAGGTCGGTAGTTTTCAAAGTCACGTTTTCTATCCATTTTTGAAAATGAACACAACGTTACCCTTCTTCCAGTCACCAGGGACCTCTCCTGACTGCCATGGCTTTTCAAATATCATGGAGAGTGGCTCGGCAACCACATCTGCCAATTCCCTCAGGACTCTGGGATCATCTCATCAGGTCCCATAGACTTATATGTGTTCAGGTTCCTCAGGTGGTCATGAACCTGATCCTCCCCTACAGTGGGAGATCTTGCAGTGCTAATCCTGAAATAATGAACATTAAAGAACAAAAAGTGTTTTAAAAGAAGCAAGTGTTTTTGAATAGAAATGTTTCTGACATTAAGAAAACACAAAAAAAAAAAAAAAAACAGTCCAGGAGGCGAAATTAGTGAGTTTGTAGCCATTAGTGTGGGTAGCATGATTTTAAGAATCTTTTCTTTAGCAAGTGTGATGTGTAGAATGCAACAACATCACAGCACCTCACACTTGGTCTGATAACAGTAAAATCAGTATTTATTTTCATACAACAGAAAGTACTGCTCAGAAACTTGAAAATTAGAGGGAATATTCATCTGGAATCCTTCACATACAGGAACCAGCAACACGTGCAATATCCTTGCACAGGTACAGAGCATGTTTTTCTGATCTATTGCCAATGAGCTACTTTTGCAAACTTCATCCAAGCATATTTACCTCGATGATATGGACAGTTACTAACTCCAAAATGCTTCTTCTGCCTATGCTTAAAGTGCCTGTATAAAGCAATAACCTTTACACAGAATTGAAACACTGAACTGTGCACAAGAGTCTTTCGGACCCCATCAAAGTCATTTTGGCAGAATCTGCTGTATCATGGTGGCAAAATATACAGCTTCATCAATACATGAAATATCCAAGCATTTACACATTTTTGCCAGAAGAAAGTCATTAGCAAGTTAGTAGTTGCACGTTGAACTTAGCAGAATAAGAAAGTAGCACTGCTTTGTCTAAACTTCCATCACAAGCAGCTTTCAGGCTTCATTAACACATTCTGCTAAGCCGAAATGTATTTCCACTGCTATGTGCCAGCCTGGGAAGGAACATTTTTGTCTTCTAATGTGTTTTTCTTTCTTATTCTTCTGCTGCCAATACCAATTTTTTTTTAATTTTTTTTTTTTTAACCCAAGAGAGTGAGTGCAGGGAAAGTGCATGCATAGTGTTTATACAGAAATATTATTATCCTTCCTATATTCTGTTTTTTTCTCCCTGTTTGGGGTTTGAGGGCTTCTTTCCTTTTCAGTTTGGTTGTTCTAGTCAGCCTCGCACTCACAGTTCTCACTTCCTTTTTACATTCTCCTTCAAGCATTAAACTGAAAAGGTGCTCATTATTTTTTATTTTAAGGTCTAGTCGAGTGTCAGAAATAAAAGGGAGATATCTACCAGCTCTGCAGCAGCAGATGCCAATTTACTTCTATGAATATGATTCTCAATCTCTATTTTCTCTTTCCAAGGTATTGAGACACCTATGTCACATAAATCTATCTTACTTCCACCAAGATTTTCTTATCAGGGCAATGTTGCTGACTGTATGAATAAAATAAGTGAAGGAAATATGTGGTCTACAATGTAAGAAGTAACTTGATCACAAACATCTAGGATTTTAATACTGCAAAATTAGCAAAGGAATCTGATAGAAAGTAAACCAGATAGGTTGATACAAGTATATGTTATTGTTTTTTAATTGTTATGAAGTAATGCAAATGTAAAAAATATTTGCCTTCATCTACAGTCCTCCTAGAAACCTTTTCATCTTTTTTAGTTGGCTTTTTTTATTATGTAAAGATGGTAGATGGACATGTTCAAAAAGCAAAGGGATGGCAAATGAAATGCATTCTCCCTGAGGTGAATGATGAGCCTAAAAATGATTAATCTGAAGCATAGTTTTCACAAACATTATTTCTCTTTCCCTTTCTGGAAACTGTATGATCTTGAAATCATATAAAGTCTCTCAGGAGCAGTGACAAATCTTTTTCCTGCTCCAATGTCTTTCAAGAAGTGTTTCTTTAAAAATAAGTATTTAAACAGACTTCAGTTGATAAGGCAAAATGGTACATAAAGGAAATCTAATGAGGAACCAAAGACAGAAAAGCCAAGTACCCCTTGGCAGATCACTTTCGATATTCCTTTCTCTGGTTCAGGAAAAAATGGAATAGCACCAAAAAAGACTTATCAGTTTGTACTATGAAATATCAGCAAGACTTTGGCAGATTTCAGCTATATAAGAAAAAGAACAGTACTGTAAAAAAGTTATGAAATTCCACTTCAGATTCATTACAATGTTTTCTCAGTTTAGTGCTTGAAGTCTTCAAATCACAATATTCCCCATGCTATTCATATTTTTAACCAATTTAATATTCTGTTCAGTCATTGCCTCAGGAATGCCTCACTTCTGTATACTGTCTCTTCATTACTTTGATTTAGTTACCTAGCAATTTTCCTGATTCATTTCACTATTTCAGCCTCCACAAATGTGAAAACTGCATAAAACCCCAAATATACTAATAATTTTTCATAATATATAATGATGGTTATAGAATTTTACTTGGCAATGGTGAGATACTCGGCACTGGTGAGACCGCACCTTGAGTACTGTGTTCAGTTCTGGGCCCCTCACCACAAGAAGGATGTCGAGGCTCTGGAGTGTGTCCAGAGAAGAACAATGAAGCTGGTGAGGGATCTGGAGAACAAGTCTTATGAGGAGCGGCTGAGGTAACTGGGGTTGTTTAGCCTGGAGAAGAGGAGGCTGAGGGGAGACCTTATTGCTCTCTACAACTACCTGAAAGGAGGTTGTGGAGAGGAGGGAGCTGGCCTTTTCTTCCAAGTGACAGGGGACAGGACGAGAGGCAATGGCATGAAGCTCCGCCAGGGGAGGTTCAGGCTTGACATCAGGAAAAAAATTTCACAGAAAGGGTCATTGGGCACTGGCACAGGCTGCCCAGGGAGATGGTTGAGTCACCTTTCCTGAAGGTGTTTAAGGGATGGGTGGACGAGGTGCTGAGGGGCATGGTTTAGGGAGTGTTAGGAATGGTTGGACTCAATGACCCAGTGGGTCCCTTCCAACCTAGTGATTCTATGATTCTATGACTCTATGAATGAGATTTATAGTGTGTTTAAACTTGTGTTTTTTTATACTTTCTATTCAATCTGCCAGCTGTAGAATTGTTTGGTTGTTTTCTCTAGTGGACATGTGAGCGGGGCAGATGATCAGTCAGAAATTTCTTTTAGCGTATACAATGAAAGCTTTCCGAATTACTTTAAGAATCACTACAGCTCTGCCAATATCCCATGCCTAGGGAGTTTTCATGATGCTGACAGCCATTTTATCTTTTTTTTTTTTCTGGAAGCAACTTTTCCACACAGAAAATGTAGCTCAAGCAGCCATCAGCCTAGTCAAAGTCCACTGTTGTCAGGTGTCATTTTTCTGTTGAGTTCAGGAAACATTAAATAATCTTTATTTACTCCCCGTAGTTGCTTGTTTCCTGTTTAATATCATTGATCACTGCCTTTTTTTTGTATTAAGCATAAGAACTCAGACAGTCACAAACGTGTCTTTTATTTATATCTCTCACTTACTTTTGCTAAGGATCGACGGAAAAGTAACCATGGTTAACACATCAGAATTAGTGTAAACAGTTGATAACTCTGCTTCTCTTTACATCTTTACTTCCTGACTTTTTAGAAAGCTTCCTTTGGATTGTTTCTTTTTTCTGTATCTGCTTTCTAACCATTTTTCTTTAAAACTAAAATTTCTGTCACTAAGCTTCCTTGGGGACAGTCATTTTTCTTAGAAACCAATTAGATACTCTTCACATAAATTAGCCTAACTGACTAAAATTATAACAGTTTTCATATAATTGGCTACCACCCTTTTGTTATGAAGTACCTCTGGCTTTTTTTTTTTTTTTTTGTTTAAATCTGTTTCTGATAAAATAGTCTTTTAAGAAGACTTTGCAGTGTAGTGATGGATGATTTCCCCCCTTTTACCAATCCAGTAGCAGTTTTGTTCAGGCTTCTGAGGAGGTAAAGTCTTGCCCAGAGTCAGTGAACACCAGTTAGAATCCTCATATACAATCTGACTATGAGTCAACAACAGCGAGACTTGAAGTACCAGGCCACAAGACAGGGATTTCAAGTTAAAAACTCTCCCGGTACATAGAACCTGTCTATCCAAAGCATGGCCTCTAGAAACAATGAAAATAGGACTTCAAGGACACCAGCTGCACTAAGACAAGAAAATGACCTGTCTGAAAGATAGAGAAGGAATCCAATGAGGAACATCTTAGATTCAAAAATTACTACTGAGCTGAACCATTGTGTGAGGGGGCCGGTAAACAGCCTGTAAGGGTGTAATTGTCCAGGGGTTTCTTGGTTCATGTCAACCCTTAACCTCAGAGTTAAACATAATGCTATAAAATTCCATTAAAATTATTTTATGAAAGCTAATGGCTTAGAGTCTGCTTCGTGAAACCTTGAATCCAGACTTCACAGTGAGCTGACACTTGACAACAAATGTCCAGGCAGGAGGAGAGTGTGGTGGAGATGCAAGATAACACTTTAAAATCTTAACAAAGTAAAATAGCGAATTACATGTACACATATAATCTTTTGGCTATAAGCACATATAATTCTTTAGCTCTCAATGCATATAACCCAGTTTCCCCTGATATGTTTCCTCTGTGCTAATAATGTGACCTTATCATTGAACTCTATTAAGTCACACTTCTATTCAAATACAAGCTTAGTCTAAAAATCTCATTCATGATGTGTTCTGTAAAGGCAAAATGCATCTGTTGAGAACAGTCATTAAAACATACAGATTGTTTTGAAGCTATAAATGTATATAGTAACATATTATACTTGCATATAATTTGGTACATATTATATGGACTATATTTTCTGCTTTAATATTTTTCTAAGCTACTCCTGTCAGAATGTAAGCTGACTGTAGGACAGATGACATGTTTGTATTTTTAAGCTTTGAGGCCACTCAAGGTTTTCACAAAATCCAACCTACAAAGAATTATATGATGCGAATCAATTATTATAATACAAACTGCTGTTTTTTTAATAAATGTACTCACATACCTTAACAAGCTGTGAAATTAGTCTTATTCAGTCTAAAATACTGTTCTTCCACTTTAAAGGTCTTCCCTACTAAATCCTCGTATTACACTGCATGTCACTAAATTTTCAGACAAATTCTTCTACACAGATACACAAACACAGTCATGTATTGCATCAACTCAACCTGTATAAAAAAAGTCAGAAACATGACATACATGAGTATGAGCTTTAAATTTATTCAAACTTTTTAATAGTTATCTGATGTACTTGATAAACTTGCTAATTTTTCATATTATATTAAAAATATAAGCAAGTAATATACTTACCCATTATACTGCTTCATTTGTCCAATAGTTAAAATATGATAGGAATTTTGTATAGAAAGGATATATTTTTCTTCATCAGTAAAAGCATGAAAGTTCTTTCTATGTCAGCTTTTACATTCAGTGATTCATACAAAAAGAAACTGAAATCGCCTAAGTAGTTGCTAGCATTATAACTTTTCCCTTAGATTTGTGGTTCAAAGTTAGGTCAGCGCTGCTGCCATCCATGAATGTTCTGCTCCCTTTCAGCAGCAATTTGTCGCTGGTGTTCTGCCATCTAAACAGTGCAGAGGGAAAATGAGAGCTGTTTCTACATTGTGAACCGAATTAGGCACTTCTGCTGCAAACACACTGTACTTTCAGTCAGACTTTGATTACTTCCCATGAAGAAATATAGCACAGTGGAAAATATATGCAGATAATGTAAAAAGGTATCTTGTTATATCTCAGGTGTGGGATATAAATTCAGATAGCATTTTTGGAGTGCCCAATTGGCTCAAGAATCTGACTTCAACAAATATTGTTGCCTGAATTATTTTGTTTTCCTTTTTTTTTTCCTTTTTTTTTGTATATAAATATACAGTCTATCTTTTCCCAACTGTAAAATTGCTAAGGTAGTGAGATTAGCAATCTTTCCATTTTTTTGCTCTCATTTGAAACAACCTAGCATTGCTAGAGAAGACAATTTTGTCACTTATTCCATTTCCTAACAATTTTATATGTTGAAAGCATTGTCTATGTACAATCAGCCTCAAACCTGTTCATGGGACACCAGAGAGTTGACTTCTGATTTTCTTCACATTTTCTGACTCCATACACAGTCTATATCTGGCAATGACATTTATTCTTTAAATGTAAATGCTATATTAATGCAAATAGCCGATTTTTATATGCATAATGTGAACAACTGAAATGCTAAAAAAGTTCGAACGTGCACATCGGTACAATGGAGTCAACTTACATTCCACTCTTATTCAGGTGATGTACTACTACAGAAAAAACTTTTAATTAATCAATAATGCTCTCGGAGGAATGAGTGACTCCCATTTGTATTATCACCTTTATAGAATGATGCTTAAAATTGTACAATTGTACAAACAGCAAGATAAATGTCAGTTTTACTATTCTTCATAGAACAAGTCTTCAAAGTCAGACAGCTTTTGAATATATACATGCATGTTTTCCATTGCATACTTACTTGAAAAAATATTAATTTACAATATCCAGCTACTAAAAGTAGTGACAACATTTTGAAAGCTTTGTTCTAAAGAATGTTTTGCATACATGATTCCTGACAGCATTTCTGGCTGCTGCATCCTAACACTCTATCCTTACATAGTCCACATTCTGGTAATAATGTGATTCAAATTAGTGATTTGGTAGGTATCAGTTAGAGATCTTTTCACCACATATTTAAAAATGAGGTAAAAATTAGGTTTTGAGCTAGAATTGATTAACAAAAGAGTACTTTTTTTTTCTTTGTATGCTATGAATGACAAAGAGAAAAAAAACAAGTCTTTAAAATATTTGTGAAAATAAAAAATACTAGTTTTTTTTTATCTTAATCCATTTTTTTAAACAAAAAGCTGCCCTGTCTTCAGAGGGTTTCCAAATGTTGAATTTCACTCCGAGTCTTCTTGCCTGAAGTATAACTACTGTGTTCTTAAAAAGAGGAAGATCTTAGTTGTCATAAGGTATTTGTCATTCTTTTGCTTATTTGCTAAAGTTGAAGTTCTGGTAATGTTTTTCCTGATGATTTTATTTTCTTTAGGGCTGAGAATGACAGGAGTGTAACAAAGGGGAAAAAAATCATTTCTGTAGCCAGGATGCTCAGATGAATGCCCAAGGATGGGTCAGCTGTGAGCAGTGCAGAGAAAAAAAAACAACTAACCAACCAAAACCACAAAAATAACCTGAACAACCAACCAGAAAACAAACTTCCTTTTTAAAGATACAGTTTTCATAACATGGAGCATTTCAGATTCTCCCACAGAATTGCAGTTACTCTTGAATATTCTGTTACAGCTAAAGAAAAGAACACCATGGAACAGAAGGCAGCAGTGATTTATTCTAAATCTTATAATAGAAATAGCAATTAGGAAAAGATGTTTTCACTCCAAATTCCTCATTGATGTTATTGCCACTGTCTAAAAGAAAGGAAAAGCATATCAGAGGTTCTGCTTTCATTAGACTCTTCCTTGCTGCCCAGATCTGTAAATTATTCCATATACTCCTTCACTCTCTTCTTTTCTTCTAGGTGCCATATGACAGGAACTTAGTTCACTTTTTTCTATATATTGCTGAGAAAAGTTGTCATTCCTAATTACTGAAGACTAGTTCTTACCAGCATGAATACTCATCTAGTCACCTGTGCTGAAACCTATGTTGAGCACAAACTACACACAACAGCTGACACATACAGCACCAGGAACAGAGTACTCCATCAGTATAATTCACTTTGCTTGAAGTCTCTTGTTCTGTTGAAAACAGTTTTGCTGCATATGGGATCACATTTTGAACAAGAACCTCTTAAAGATATACATAAAGGAGTGTTTTAAAGGTTTTGGGAAAGAAGTTATTGCGCTTATGAGAAGCCTAACCTCTAGAGCACTGTTAACTGTCCTTTTAAATAATCATCAAGCAGCATAAGCCACTCTAATTTGGTTCTAGGAAACAACTCACAACAGAAAAATGTGGCATCTTTTTTCTCTCATGAATGATTTGTAAAACAGACTAGTTTCTCTCTATATTTTTTATTCAACAGTCTACTTTGTCAATACATCGTGGTCGTGCTTTTCCACAGCCTAAGTCTGTGCAAATATTTAGTCCTTTAAATTCTGGATGTATTGAATGAATGTACATGACAGGTTTATGTATTCTGGATGAATGAGTCTGACTCATGCAATCAGGTTTTCAGTACAAATACTGTTGAATTCAAACTAAAAATTACTTTCCCTGAGCATTGTGAATTGTTATTCACAGTGGTGGTCTTGATTGGCCCACTTAATATTTAAGTATTTATTACCTACCCTGCTTTCAAGTTAGTGTCCCAAAAAGGGGAAGTCGTCTTCTCCTGGCTCAGGGTCCACAGATTCTAAATAACACAGTGAAAAAGTGACAGACAACACTAAGGTTTTGCCCTCTTTAGGATTTAAACATACCTCCCCTCTTTCATTTCGTCCAAATCTAACTTCTTCAGACTTAGTTTTGTACTGTAATCATATTTATCTCTACAGAGGTTCTCTATTTACTTATCCCTCTTAGTCTTTAGAGCAGTCCCCGCTTAGTCTCCTAAGTCTGAAAGGAGTATTTTCTTAGACATCTGCATGTTTCAGTTCCTGAGAGACAAAAAGAGCGGTTGAAGAGCCTTTTTAATAGTATAGATATACGAGTTGAATGAAAGTGGTTGAGCAAGCCAGTTTGCACAGGAAAATTTATTGCTATATTTGATCCCTTTTGCATGCCCACAGTAAGACAGCAAATGTATATGAAAAGGAAAGGCTACAAATATATCTTATGAAGACACCAGAGACGAAGTAGAACCACAAAAAAAAAAGTTGTCTTATGAAGAACTGAAAATATCAAGATAGTATAGGGCAGAAAGAGAAAAGATAGAGAAGTAAAGACAAGAACAGAGGAAACCAAGATTCAGCTACAAGGGAATAAAAAATCACCACAGAATTTCAACAGAGAAGGGGAAACTAGAGAAAGAACCTGGGAAACAAGAATGTTTTTACTACAGAATACCTAATTTTGCGAGGGTACATAATCCCAAAGAGAACTACTAATCAAGTTGATGGGATGTATGTGGGACCAGCAATGCCCTGCTTCACTACACTCATATGGCACCTGTCAGTAGAAATGTGTCTGTGTGAATACTGACAAAATGAGAACACAGTTTGGCCATATGGCTTGTGTTTCATCACAGTGCTGCCTTCAATCAGCCGAGGTGGCAGATATCTTAGTCACAGACACAGATAACTTGTGATTGCAACCTCATGTCCTGACAGCACTAGTCTGCTGCCATTCAAATCTGTCTTGTTCCCGGCCTGACCTCGTAGCTGCTGCTGACACCCTACTTGTGTTGCCTGTGCTATTCTTTCTAGTGATGACTGGTCTCTGCTTGCGTCCCTTAGACTTTGTGCTGCTTCACCATTAGCTTCAGCTGCTCCTTCCTGTCTTCCCATAACTTATTCCCTTTCGCTATGTTCCGTTCACATTGTTTGCCCCTCTGCAGACTGTTAGATGGATGAGCACAGGATTGATGTGGAACTGATTTAGTCCCATGTAGGCTACCTCCCTAACAGTTTATTTACATCTGCGTAAAAGAAAATGCATTTCCCCCAGTTCGGTCATTTCCTAACCTCAGCAATTCTGTTACTTAGTCACAGAGACAGGAAAGATGAGGGCTGTGGGGTTTTTTACTGCACTGTTCAGGGCTGCTTGCCACAGGATCTGTTTTACTGTATTTTGTGAAACTGCCAGTCATCTTGCAACCTGTCTTTTAATTAAAGGAAGAACTTTGATTAAAGACAAGTAAACTTGAGAGTCAGTCTTTTTTATATAAAATTAGTATTTCTTAGACTTCCAACTGATATTTTTTTGTAATGCTTTGGATGCATCATTCAGAATCTGTATCACGTGGATTATGTACAAAAGTGAAAACAAGAACCAATTTTAAATATCAACACAAAGTGGCATTTCTCACATTGTGACCTGACAAACCACAAACACCTCCTAGCTCACATCAAAGATGACTTTAAAAATTGCTCAGATGATAAGGCCAATCTTTTTGCTGCATTCTCTAGGACTAAACAAACCTACTTCCATCAGGATTAATCAGTATTAAAAAGTCTGCTTGGTTTAATCTATCTTGTGCCCTCCTGGCAAAGATAACCATATCCATAATCAGCCTAAAGGTCAAACCATGGAAAAGGCAGTATTCATTTACCTCTGGGGTACTGACAACATGACTTACTGAATTTTTCTACTTTCAGTAGTTTTTTTTTTCTTGTCAGTCACTAAATAATAGCTAATAAAAGCAGTAGAAAACTATGTTTCATTTACAGAAACTAGAATACGTGCAAAATGACAGATGGTGATATATGTTAAGTTCAACTACAGTTAATAACTAATTTTCCATAGTATATTTACTTCAAATAGTTGCCAGGAAACCTGGGAATTCACCTCACTACAAAACTAGAGTATGCCAAATAGCAGCATTGAACAGTTTCTCAAAATATGTTGACTTAGACTCTCCTCAAAAGATCTAATTTTCTTTTAAAACTGTATTTATGCAATTGTTAGTCAATAAATACTAATAGAATAGCCTATATAGATACATAAATATCTATTTATATATAAATGTCTGTTTCTATTTATTGATCTATGTTTATTTGTGCATAGACAGCATATATATGACATAGATAAAAATATATCTAGAAATGTTTAAACATATCTAGGTCATACATTGCTCTAGATATAAATAGCAAGATGATAAATAACTGAAATTTATTTAAAAATATATACTTGATTGTTTCAAATAATGTAAGTCTGTGGTGAATTCTTTCACTGTCTACCACTCGGATGTAATTTAGCATTTAAGAGGAGACAAAGAATACTGACCATAACAACACATTACATCAATACCATCAGACTTCTGTGACCCTGATTTTTCTAAGGTAATTCATTTAGATGTAGTTAGATCATTTGTTTTTCTCTTGTGAAAATCTAATTAACCAGATGAACCACATCTTTCTCCCACTTTGATAAATCAGGTTCAGTAAAAATTTCTGAGCAAAATTTCATCCAAAGAAATAACACATTTTCAGAGATGTGTTTTAATTATTACTTACTTCAAGAAGTGTCTTTACCTTGAAATTTTTACTGATGGAAAAAAAGAATTACAGTTATAAATAACATTTCAAGGTTTGTCACCTTCATTCACTGGAGTTCTAGGGTGTAAATTTCCTGAGTCTTTTTTTCATGACTACAAACAAAAGAAACCACACTTTTTTAAAACAAAAATTTATGTTTTCCTTTGATCCCACTTCTCCAGGAGCAATAACCATGTTTCACCAAGAAAACTGATTATATGAGTCATGCTGGACTCATGAATGTATAATAAACCACTTAACCTAAATCTTGAGCATAATTTAGGATAAAAAATGGTTTTCAATGCAGTATAACTGAGAAAAGAGTTTCCTTATTTCTGAATGAAAGAGGCAGAGTAATGAAAGAGGTAATTAAAATATAAATTTTCTTCAAAGTCTGGAGCTATTGAGGTACTAGAATTGATAAAGTCCTATGCATTTTGACAGACCTACAACCGCCAGACATCTGTATTATATTTCAGGGAATACAATATCATGCAATAAATTGTTATGTCATCTTCCAAAAATGTCAAGAATATCCCAATGCATGGATGAAAGTCATTAGCTATAACATCTCCTCTTTAGAGGAATACGACTGGCTGGCCAGACCAGCTTAAGAATACAGCAAAACTAAGTGCCATGAATTTGACCAGTTAAGAGGTGGACTAATTATAGCTGAAATGACATGCGTGGTATAACTGATAACTACGTTAATAAGAAAATGAACCAAACTTTGCAAAGGGAGGTATATTTGCTGTGTTGGTTAACTGCACTTCCTAAATGAAAATGATAACCAACAGGAAAGAAATGAAGTGTATGCAATTAAAAATGCCCGCAGAGAAAATAGAAGTGTAAACAAATAACAGAAATTATCATACACTGTTTATGCAAAGCATAGAGGTGATTCCTATACATCAGAAAATTGTCCAGCAAAAAGAAACACTGAGGGGATCAAATTCATTTCTCAGTTTCGATTCCAGAGGTTGTCAGGGTCACATAAGGTAGATGATGCTCATGTGAAGTTACATAGGTCAACATTCTCTGTATCCTCTTATAGGTTGAATTTACTCCAATTTCCAGCAGTCATTTGTCCAAGCTGAGGGGAGACAGCCTACTAAAGTCCGTCTGCTGTAACGGTGTCACAATTTTTAGTACATGGAAGGCATTCACATTTTATGTAGTAGAGTAAGGGAAGCAATAGAAACCAAATAAAATAGAAAAGTAACAAAACGTAAAGCTTACCAAAAGAGGGTTTCTATCTTATCTTTCAATTTAATTTTAATTTAATTTAACTTAATTTAATTTAATGTTATTATTTTTCCTCTTGAATTTTAACAGACTTTGCTGAAGGATGAAAATGGAGTGGGGATGTGATGGGAAGGACCGGTTGAGGGAGAGGTCTTGCTTCTGTCAGAGGGCTTATAACCAGGGCCTGAGGGTGGCTAATACAGAAGAGGAGTCACCTCCGTCCACCTAGTGCTACCGTCATCACTGCCCCAAAACTAGCTATACAAGCCTGGTCTCACTTCTTTAGGATCTGATATAGGTCACACAGGCAAAGATGTTGCCTCCCAGTTGTTTCTGCTTGGTTCACATTGCATGTGTTTTCATGTGAGGAGCCAACCTGAGAAAGCAATTACCCAGCAGATGTGACCACTGGTGCAGTAGAGAGGAAATCACAGCAATATGTGAGAATGACTGAGTTTATTGGATACAGAACAACTGCTACTCCTGTCATCAATCTGATACTTTAAAGTGTTCTTCAAGCTGTGTAATGAGGTTTTAGAACTGACTTAAAGTACTGACTCAGAGGAGCAAACCCTGAGCTAGTGCCTAGCTACAGTATGTGTGACTTACAGCAGTGCATCACCAGTCGAAGATGTACCTTAGAGCTCCTGATAGAGAAAGAAGGCCTGGTTTTATTCATGACTAATTAATAAAGTCCCAAAAGTATAGTTCTACAAATTGTAATTCCACTGTTGTTTAATATTCATTAATGCTTAAAGCAATGACAAGAACTATGTACATACTGTAAAGATATAGATTAAGCTAGAGGATCTTTTATGTCCATTAATTTCCTTCCCTAAGGACATACAACCCAATTCTGTAATGCCTAACATTCCTGAATACTCGGAAACCACATTAACAATTTTCAGAAGGGCTTCAGTACTAAACAAGTTTGAAGAGGTTTTAGTTTTCCTGTATCATCATAAGTCCTTGTTAAGAAAAAAATAATAAAATGTAAGTTCCTTTCATTTTGTTTTCTGGAATAACATTTATTTTCTCATATAAGAAGATATTTGTTCATTTATCATGTTTTATCTGTTGCACTGATTAAAAATGCACAGTAATCTTTATATGGTAAACTTCCGTTTCAGTAAATACATCCATGGATAAATAGAACTCCACTATCTATATGTGCACACTACATAATCTACAATATTTACCAGAATATAACAGAAAACAGTGACCATTACACACTAAAATACTATTTTATTCAGCACTAACTACATTTAAGGAAGTTCTGCTTCCCCCTTTTAACTGAACAATGATTCCTCATTTGACTTCTAGTTGCTTTTTCTACTAATTGTGGGGTGTACTGCCTTTTCTGACCCTTTGCTAAGAGCATTGCCTGGTATTCTGTGAACTAGCCTAATATGTAAGTATGTCTCTACATAGTCTGGATATTGTAATGTTCTGTTTGCACCCTATTCCCCTTCTGTTTACTTCTGTGGGATATGATTTTGCTGCAAAAATGCTTTAAGCAAACAAACTCCTTGGCAGAACTGGATGTAGTGGATCTAGCTGGAATGGGATAGCAGCCTATAGCATGATGTGTTCTGGAGTTGTGACTAAAATATTTTTGATGGTACACTATTTTTTTTGGCTACTGCTGAGCAGTACTTACACAGTATTGAAGCTTTCTCCTTTTTCCACTCTGAACTGCAGTGAGTTGGCTGTAGGCAAACAAGAATTTTGGAGAAGACACAACTGGAACAGTCAACATTACCTGGCCAAAAGGATATCCCATACCTTATGACTTTGTCCTCAGCAACAAAACCTCAGGGAAAGCAGGAGGAAGGGGGAATATTCATGATTATGATATTTGTCTTCCCAAATAACCTTTACATGTGCTGAGGTCTTGCTTCTCTGGCAATACTGGTTCTTCAGAAATCCATTATTAACAGTGTGTATACTGATTTTTAGGAATATGTTTCAAAGTTTGAATCTGGACCTTCTCTTGAATTTTCTGAAGTCTGCAGGGATGGGGAAAGAATTGTCTGCTGACTGGAAGCAGTGAATAAAGTTCTTGGTTTGCTTTGCTTCTACATGCAGCTTTCTCTTATTAAGCTGCCTTTATCAAGGTCCACAATTTTTTAGCTTTTACTCTTCCAGTTCTCTCTCCATCCTGCTGAGAGGGAATGAGCAAACATCTGGATAGGAGCTCAGATGCCAGACAGGGTCAACCCACCATGCTGGAAAGCATTAACAGTGCTACCAAACATTCATTTTTGGCATTTTAAAATTCAGTATACTTATCAATGTCAGGCCTTAACTGGTAGTCTAATTTGCGCTGAAAATTACCACACATGATTATGATAACCACACTGCTATGTATTATGCGACTGAAATTTTATGTTGCACTCTATGCTTTAAGAATGAGATAACAACTTGGCATACTGTTAAACCTGTCTGGTTTTTGCATTACAACTTACCATCATACAGGCCTGATTCTGTCAGCCTGTCCTCATAAGGGAGTTGTTGCAGCCCTCTGATCATCTCTGTGGCTCTCCTCTGGACTCGCTCTAACAGATTCATGTTCTTCCTGTGCTGAGGACTCCAGAACTAAACACAGTGCTCCAGGTAAGGTCTCACAAGAGCAGAGTTGTGATTTGAACTAAAGTAGAATCAGTTTCTAACTTCAGCTAAGTGTCGTCCAAGTAACTTAATTTTCTGAAAGTTAACTGCCTGTTTTTCAGTGATTGTCTCTGCAAGAGATAACACAGCACGTTGGTAGGCAGAAAGGCCACTACTTGTATTTAATCCTGTAGTAACCAAGGCCATCCTCGAGCTAGTGGAGTGCTGTAAGTCAAAGAGGTGAAAATGGTCTCAGGCAGGGGGCGGACAGGATAGGTGACCCCAAACTGACAAACAGATTATTCCATCCCATATATTCTATACTTGGTATAAAATTGAGAGATCTCAAGGGTCTCACTCTTGTTCGATGGCTGATGTCCAGTGAGGACCGCATCTGTCTGTCCCTTATGTCAGATCAATGTTTTCCTGAATCCAGTTCCTAAGCTCAGCTTCCCCCCAGCCTAAGATCCTTTGCCCTTGTGTCTGCTCCACAACTTTTGTGGTGACATATAGTCATCAAGGGCTGGGGAGGGGGCAAATTTTTAATATATTTGTATACATTGTTATTGTTATTATTTTAAAGCTCTAGTTTTAATTTTCCAAACAACAAGTCTCTTCCTTTCATTCCCCTTTACCTTGGGGTGGCGAGGAAGGGAACTGGGAGTCCAACTGCACAACTTTAGCTGCTGAAATTGGCCGGGCCAAAGCTAGACTATGACAAGGGTAGAGGGGTAGAATCACGTCCCTTGACCTGCTAGTCACCCTTATTTTGATGCAGTTCAGGATACAGCTGGCTTTCTGGGCTGCAAGTACAACATTGCCAGCTTCTGATGAACTTCTCATCCACCAGCACCCCCAAATCCTTCTCTTCAGGGCTACTCTCAATCCATTCTCTCCCCAGCCTGTAATTGTTTTGGGGATTGCCCCAACCTGGGTGCAGGACCTTGCAGTTGGCTTCGTTCAGTGGTCTTCATGAGGTTCACACAGGCCCACTTCTCAAGCCTGTCAAGTGGCCTCTGGATGGCATCCCTTCTAGTGTCAACTGTGCCACGCAGCTTGGTGTCATACCAATAACATCAGTTGAAAGTAAAAATGTTTCTATATATTACTTTTCAAGTTTTCTAAAAAAACAAAAGTGTTTAATTACTATATACTGTCAATAACTTCAGTAATCTTTATACTTTATAACAGTATTAGAAGATTGAACAGTAAAAGTCCTTTTTATATGAAGATAATTTTCCCTCTAGGATGGTTGGGAGCAGACATTCACAATGTTTTAAATGGGAATGCAAATTCCTTGAGAATTATTCCTAGCTTGGGAATCCTCCTTGCTATTACCCAGCATATTTTTTCTTTGGTAATCCACCCACATTGATACCAGCACAGGTAAAAAAAAATCTTCTTCTGTACATCTAAGTACATTAAGTAATAAATACATTTTATAATGACTGAATGGAATGGATGTTCATGCATATACTGTTTCTTGGTATTGTTAATACAACACGTTTTATTTATATCAAGAATAAAAGTTAAAAAAAAAAAAAAGAAAAATTCCAGAAAAATTGGATGAAAGTCACCTATTAAAAAGCCAGACAACAGAAGTAGAAATCATACTAGAATTCTATTGCCTGAATTATAGGGATCCACATCACTCATCTTTATAGATGTTAAAAGTCTTTAATCAGATTACACTATTGCAAAGTTGAATCTCTTCTTCAAACTTCCCAAGATCCATAAATTGCCTACTTATAAATCTCAGGTATCCATTCAGGTGAGTTTGAATCAGCTCTGCTTTACCCCTGAGTATATCAATAAGAAAGGTAAAGATTGAAAAAATAATATCACTGAGAGCTTAACTAAGTTCTCTTTTTTTTCCATTCACAACCTCCTTATGTTTATATTCTTCCTCCAGATTCATGATACTCTTCTAACTTCCCTGTACATAGCAAGGCAAAGGCTCTCTCTGGAAACACTGGTGGGTGCAGGAATATGGGGAAGAGTTCAGAAGGATTGTCATTGGGTGAAAACATACTTTGTGTCCAGCTGTGTGAACATTCTTACCTTTTATTGGCTGTTCTGTAATCGCTGAGAGAACAGCCTCCTCATAGTAACAATATTATTTTCAGTGCTCTATTAAAAATCTTTCTTTAGCAGACTTCCAGCAAGCTATTACCCTGCTGCTGCACAATTTTAAGTCTTTTGCTGACTCTTTGAAGTTAATCACTTAGACTTCATTTATGCACCTGCTTTCTTAATACAAATGCATTGTTTCCTCAAGTGGCATAACATAGCTCTGTTACAAAAATTTTACTCTCATCCATTGGCTTCCTGTTGATTTAATCCCCGCTTTATTTGAATATTACTGGTCCATTCAGTGAAAAAGAAATTGTTCTAAAACAGATACATTTATGATAGTTTAGTACAATGACTGGCACAAGAAAAAGACAAAAATAAAGGGAGAATATGAATTACTAAGATTTAGCTTTGTACAAAATATTTACTCAACTGGAAAGATACAGTATAATACAGATCCATAAGTACTGTCAGGACAACTGGCAACATCTGTGGTTGAAGGGGATTTTTTTACGTGATAGAATTCATTGTGTGTGCAACTCAAAGGAGAAAGATTCTTCAAAAAGTAAAGTGTTTTCCTTGTTATCAGGAGAGGAGAGAGGTCCTCTAGCAGTTTCTACCTACCAGTGGGGGATATTTTATATAGAATATCAAAGACAACACAAGAATTCTCGGTGAAGTTGCTATCTTTACATCTTTACAGAGTCTCTTGCTCTTTTCTCTTGACAAAAAAAAAAAAAGAAAAAAGGAGAAAAGAAAAAAATTCAGGAATTTTCATTGCATTTTACGTAAAACTCACTACATTGTATTTCAAAAGCCTCATCATATTTCAATTGTTTAAAACAATGCTCTTGGGATATTATTATTGCCAACCAGAAAAAATATTTTCATCAACTGTGGCCATTAGCTGGTGTTCTCTCAATAATCTCTTTCCTTCCTTTTCCAGCTGTCATAATATATGACTCTAACCCTGTTCCACTGTCCAGGTTGTCAAATTTTTCTTTTTTCCAGCACAATTCCAACTCATGTTTTTACAGCAGATTTCCACAGTTACTATAGCTTTGTTCCTCTGATTCTGATTTTTATTTGTATATTTTATGTACTCTATAGAGTTTTGTATTTTATTTCAGGATTTGTAAAAATTTATATAAATCAATAGTTACTTAATTGTGGAGAAAAATGGATGTCATATACAGACAGAGGATTCTATTGTTAAACGGTGATCAGATGGCTCATAGCTATTTTTTTTATTATTCCATGTTATGCAGTAGTAGGAAAGAAAAAAAACCCAAATTTGGAAAAAAAAAGAGAAATATTTCTGTTCTCTTAGGTTGAAAAATGAGATCAATTATGTACAGAAAATGACATCATCAGGTCTCATGCTAAACTGTAAACTGTGTCAGATCAAGATAGCACCTCTTTGTGGCAATGCTAGCACCATGCATAAGAAGGAGAACAACTACAGGATCAGAATTGCTGCTTTGCGATGAAAACTTACAAATCTAAGAAAAAAAACTATAGGATCAAAGAATGGTTTGGGTTAGAAGGGACATTAAAGATCATCCAGTTCCAACCCCTTGCCATGGGCAGGGACATCATCTATTAGATCAGGGGATCAACTCATAAAAGTCTAGAATTGACAAAGGTATTTCAAAAGAAATGTGTTCCTAACTCTTTTAAACTCATTTGGAAATCTCAACTAATCCTCCATGTCAAATCAATTCGCCATGACTGATCTTGTTATCTCACCCTACTGAAACCAGCTGCTTTTAAAGGCAGGTTCAGAGGCTTTTTGGAGGGATTATTCTTTTTTTTGTAATCTTCTTCCTCCAAAACTGTCTACTGCATGAGGATAACAAGTAAAAATAATAGAACAAAAACATGTGAACAAAGTTGTAGCCTATGGAGGATACTGAAATACAAACACTCTGACTTCCAACATTTCACTGCTGGAGGTGAAAAATTCACATTCTCTTTAAAATAAGCATTTTCTCTCTGTTGTTTTTGATATCTTATATTCTTGCGTTTGTTTAGAAGCTTAACCTGAAACGTCCATAAGTTTTTCTTCTGTTATTAACAATTCCTGACTTAGAAGCTGAGGATTGCCTGAGATAAAAAGAAAAAACGAATAAATTAGATTGATGGTTGTTAAAAGCTGCTTAGAGCTTTGTAATGCTAAAATAAGATCTAATTTTTATGATTTGAAGTATATTTCAATGTAACTACATTCAGAAACCAAAGCCATAAACCTTACAGTATTTTTTACACTCTTTTCTAAAACATGCCTTCCTGCCCTATAACCATATTATCAACCTCAGCAAAAGTTTCTGTTATGGAGCCACAAATGTGTGAACAGCTTTGGAGCTCTAGTTACTGTTTACAAATCTGCATTACATCTTAGTATGTAATTAAAATTTTAATCTTTTTTAATAGAAGAGAAATGGTCTGAAGAAGCTGAGGTAGTATTAAAAGAAAGAGCCAAATGTGACAGTTCCTACTTTTAAAACCAGCAAGTTTATTAACTCATTTACACTGAAGTTTAATCTAGGTGTGATATGGAATCCCTGATCTTGTTTTCCTAAAAATGTGCTAGTATGTTAAGCATTCAACATTAAGTTCTGACTGCCAAATGCTGGGAAAAATTAGAGCTGTTTAACTCAGAAGCTGCTATTCATAGAAGTCTGAGAAATATCTAAAAGAAAAAGATGGAACATCCTTAATTTAAAATATTTACACAAGTCTCTAATAAAACATATTTTTAAAAGGCTTGAGTGAATTTGCTTTTGCAACAGGAAGATTCTGGATATAATCTTGCTGTTTCAGCTTGTTAGCCACGGCTCTTTGCTTTCTGCAACCCAAGGAGATTTGGCTCCTTAATAACAAGTGCACCCATTCTTTAAACCCAAAAGCCTTTATATTATTTTTATTGCTCACTTCCTTTCCTCTATGCAACAGAAAAAAAAAAAAAAGGAAAATATCCAGATGGTCAAAATATTTTTTTTTCACTAAGGATGTTTTTTTCTCATCTTTTGGCATTCTACATTTTAGAATTCTTATGAATCCCATCAAAGGAGTTTCCATAGATTTCTGAAGCTGACAGAGGATGCATCTACTATAAAAATGATAATTCTTCCAATGGCATTAACTCAAGCCTGCATAAAATGAAGGAAACAGGAAAAGCAAAGGGGAAAAAAAAAAGTGGTGGAGTCTCCTTCCCTGGAGTCATTCACAAATAGTGGAGACGTGACATGACTGGTCTTTTCCAACCATAATGATTGTATGATTCAAACTGATTCTGTGATTCAAAATTATAACCTTCAAAAAGAATCATTTTCATAGTACTCAAATTGCATACTTTTCCCTGACATGTTTTAAAATGACAGAGAAGTCTTTTACAATCTGTAGAATGTATTTGGAGAAATACACACAGCATTTAATAAAGATATTTCACTTAGTGAAGAATTTACTGGAAATGTCATTTGTAAACTATATTTGAACTTTCCTTTCACTTTCCTTTTTCAGAGGTTGGGATCAGTTATTACATAAGAGAAATCTTGAAATACTATCTATGTAAGGAAAAATATAATCTTGGGAACTTGGATTTGAGAACTACATAATAATCTATTTTACAAATGCATATTCAGAGGTGACCATGGTAAAATGACATCCAGAAAGACTCAAATAGTCTGTTGCAACATAGTCTTAGAATAAATCTACAGACTTCATTATATTTTCCCCAGGAATACTGTGAGAAAACAGATACTACAACAATAATCCTTTAAAAAGGAGGGGAAACAAAAAGAAATCCTAAAAATCAAATTGAGCACCAAAGGAACTTTAGAGGATAACTCATGCAGTTATCTAATTCTATGTTTTTAATAAAATAATGTTATCTGGAGTATTAGTAAGCTGTTAATCATAGAATCATAGAATGACTAGGTTGGAAGGGACCCACTGGGTCATCGAGTCCAACCATTCCTAACATTCCCTAAACCATGACCCACCTCGTCCACCCATCCCTTAAACACCTCCAGGGAAGGTGACTCAACCACCTCCCTTGGCAGCCTATTCCAGTGCCAAATGGCCCTTTCTGTGAAATTTTTTTTCCTGATGGCAATCCTGAACCTCCCCTGGCGGAGCTTCAGGCCCTTCCCCCTTGTCCTGTCCCCTGTCACTTGGGAGAAGAGGCCAGCTCCCTCCTCTCCACAACCTCCTTTCAGGTAGTTGTAGAGAGCAATAAGGTCTCCCCTCACCCTCCTCTTCTCCAGGCTAAACAACCCCAGCTAACAAAACCTGAAGAGCAATAATTCAAATATGAGTCTAAAGAACTGAGATGTATATGAAATGGGAAGTGAATAACATTTTAGATCTCTTATTTGCTGTTCTCATTGCTCTAGCAGCTATACATTTCATTTGATGAGATGGAAAAAGCGGCTTAAAAAATGTTGTAAATATTTACCAATATCTTTCTAGTAAAAGAAACTTATTTACTAAGGTTAATCAATTTATGATTAATCAAATTTCTGCTGTAAAATTTAGCACATCTCAATCATTCTACAAAACATCAGAGCTTTGGCATTCATGCAGATTAACTTAGAAATTGAAGAAAAAGCAGAAATTAAAACAAAATTTTTAATTTTCTCATGTATACATTTCATCTCAATGCACTAATTTTGTTTTCTACTGTAGCCTTTGTTTGATATTAAAAACTATACTTCCTAGCAGAGTCAGTGAAAAATGCTTAAAGGGAGACATTTTAAATTTAGAAATCAGGGTTTTTTGACTAAATTTCATTAGGACTACATTGCAGCAGAAGTTGTCTAATTATCTAAAGGAAGGAAAAAAAATGGGAGCGAACAATGCAACAGAGAAATTGACACCTAGAAGAAGATTATTGTTCTTATGGTTATAATTGGTGTAGGACTGAAGTCAAGTGATGGGTTTTGTCTCATAATCCTTGAAGAGTTATAAGGAACATCCGCTGTCCTTAGACGATAGCAACTGTTAAAGGTCTATCCTTAGACTCTTGCCCTTTAGTTGGCCCCAAACAGACCACCTTGCAGCTAAGTGAGCTATAACATAAGGAAAATACAGAAAAAATGCCTTAAGCAAAGGGTAAGGTAGAAAGCATGAGTTTTGTGTCCCATTGTTGGACACTGGCATAATTAAAGAAGAAGGAATAGAATATAAATTCTAAAGGAATAGAATATAAATTCTAAAGTATCTGAAATTTTATTCAGGATTTGTCTTCCTTAGCAGAATGAAATGACAGTCAAAGAGGGGAAAAAAAAAAAAAAAAAGCTAATGATATCAGTTTACCTACAAAATAAATACAGAAAGTAAGCCCAGTCATGGCATTCAAGTGGAAATCAGAGGTACTGAGGCTAAAGAAGCAGAAGTGTACAGTGCTTTTCATGGATTTCATAGCATAAAATCTATATTAGAGTAGAAAAAATTCATAAATTTTCCACAGTATGTAATGATTTTGTATATATAAGTGACTTCAAACAACCAATAATGCATGTATACAAATAATGAAGGGATGTAGAAACGCTGGACTCAGATTAAGAATTGTTTTGCAAGTTGAATACACTTTCAGATTTTTTATAGAAAGTCTTTATATTCACTCTTCACTCTTTTTCCTGGACTGTACAGCATGCTGAAAGAACTGCAAATACAAATCAGACTCTGGCCTGAAAGTGGTCATCTCAAAGGTTAAAGGGCTTTTTCTCCAGAGATGTGCTAAATCAGAAGTGAGATATGTAACTGCAGGAAAAAAAAAAAAAAAAAAAGTCAGCAGAAGATTAATATGTCTTTGCTGGAGACCAATACTTATATCAGCTCAAGTGAACAAGCCTCTGTAGCCATATGCCTTTAATAACATAGAAGAAAACTATTACACACATGACACCCAGCTCATTTACCGAAGGCTGTGCCTCTAATCTCACTTGTCCTGTTTTAGCAATTGACCTTCTGGAAAGAAAAGGTCCTGACTACCACTTCATGTTTTGAAAAATGTAATTGATCATGCCTAACTTACCAAAAATTTATTATGTTAATTCATTTTTTCTTTCCTAAAAATGCAATATTGCTATAGAAAGTTTAATAACTTATCTTAAAACCTCTCAAAGTTACCTTAAGTTGTTCCAAAAGTTAATCAATACAGCCTAGATTTTATTTGAGTATGAACAAAAGGCTTTTCAATGCAAATGAATCTTGTGGTGGGAAATAATTTTGTTGAAAACAATGTTTTGACTCTAAAAAGTTTATTTGGATTCCTTTGGAAAACTTTTTCCTTGCATATAATGAGCTGATTTTAAAAGAATTAAATTCTAAGATGGATAGTTTGACTCATTTTAATGGACATATTGAAAAAATTACTCCTGTTTTCACTCTGCAGTGAAATAAGACATTTATCATGCTGTGCACTACATTACTACAGTGGTATTCTATTTAAAAAATGCCTTACATCATTCACCCTTTTATCTTCCTACAGAAGTTTAATTTATTTGATTATAAATATACTGTAAATTTCTCTATCAGTAGTTATGAAACCGTTGCAGATGTATTGCAAATTATTGTGAGATATCAGAAAAATTCTTTAAAATAAATTACAGTAATGGAAAGAAAAATGGATGTGTATGGATGTGTAAATCCCTATCAAGTGTGAGGAATATGACTTGAGATGTATCACCACGTTTGAAGTAGTGATTCTGATCCTATGTATTACTTTTGGATTCCTTTTTGCTCAGTTCTCATTCAGTTTCACTTTCATAGAATCATAGAATCACAGAATCATAGAATGGTTTAGATTGGAAGGAAAGTCTAAGGTCTTCTAATACAACCCTCTTGCAGTGAGCAGGGACATCTTCAACCACAAGAGATTGCTCAGAGCCCCATTCAACCTAACCTTGAGTGTTTCCAGGGATGAGGCATCTACAGCTTTTCTGGGCAACCTGTTCCAGTATTTCACCCTCCTAATCATAAAAAAATTCTTCTTTATATCTGTCTGACTCTACTCTCTTCTAGTTTAAAACCCCTTGTCCTATGGTTACAGGCCTTGTTTAAAAGTTTACCCTTTACTTTCTCATAAGCCCCTTTCAAATGTGAAAAGCCACAACGAGGCGTCTCTGTAACCTTCTCTTCTCCAGGCTGAGCAACCCCTACTCTCTCAGCCTTTATTCATAGAAGAGGTGTTCCATCCTTCTGAGCACTTTTCTGGCCCTTGGTGGTACAACAGACTTGTTTGACTTGTGAATGCCAGTCTTGCAAGAGGAAGCAAACACTGAATTCACCATGACTTGGCAAAAGGGAGCACTTAGACTTGAACAACTTTATCTGGTAAGACAGATGGATTGGATGGGGATCTAATGCTCAAATCACCTGAGTGACACATGGGGTGAAGTAGAAGCCTCACAGCCTGATTGCTTCAGTTGCTTCAGTTAAGAACAGAAAGACTCCTGAAAGCCTGTACTGAGCTCCCTGCCCCAGCTGCCGAGTCTCACTTCTGATGACACAGCAGGCGTTGTCAAGAGTCAATCAATACATAATAATTGTCTTATTTACACCTCACCTAAAGGTGCCAAAGAGTTTTCAAAGGTATAAACTTGGCACCCGTTAATCCTTTGAGGGAGGAGCAATTTTCCTAGAAGATGGGTCAACACACTTGCACCTCTGTTACCCCCCACAAGAAGGGATGACTTTTTGTTGAGTTCTGCATCTCCAGCTTCGTCAGATGGTACCAGGGAAAATAATTACTAATTCGAGTTTTAATTGTTTTATATGTATATATATGAGATCATTGATAACCATAGCAGTAATGCAGCAAGTGGATTTATCAATGACGGTTCCAAATTTATCTGGCACTTTAAATAAATTACCTACCATTTCAGAATTGCAAAATTGTCTCACTGAGAGTGTGGGAAGTGTAAGAGACTGACAATGCTCTGACAGGCATTGCAAAACCGTGTAAACTGCTCCAATGACAACCCATTTGGCTCTCTGGTGGTTAGAATTAACCTTGTGTTTGATAGTACTCTGACAGGTAACACTCTGACTGGTGGCTAATTCATATATGTATTTCCACACTATCCTTTTAACTGTTATCCAAGTCTGGGACTAGGAAAAGATCCAGCCAGCAGGCTTTCCCTCTGAGGAGGAGGTTAGAAAGCAAGGGGGTACATCCTGAACCTCATAACTCAATAAGAGGGTTTCCCTCAGTCACCTATTAAAGAATCCTATTTAAGTGACACCCTCCCCTTGACCTGCTCCAACAGCTCATGTCTTTCTTATGCTGAGAGCTCCAGAGCTTGACACAGTACTCCAGGTGGGGTCTCACAAGAGCAGAGTAGAGAGGCAGAATCATCTCCCTCAACCTAGTGGCCATGGTTCTTTTGATGCAGCTCAGGGTACAATTGGCCTTCTGGGTGGTGAGTGCATATTTCCAGCTCATTTTCAGTTTTTTTTGTCCAACCAGTACCTCCAAAACATTCTCTGCAGGGCTGCTCTCAATCCCTTCAACCCGCAGGTATTGACACGAGGGATTGCCCCAACCTAGGTTCATAACCTTGTTGAACCTCATGATTTCCACATGGGCCCACTTCTCAAGTTTGTCCAGGTCCCTCTGGATAACATCCAATTCCTCAGGTGTACCAGCCATACTGCTCAGCTTGGTATCATCTGCAAACTTGCTGAAGGTGCACTCAATCACATTTGTTTATGTTACTAACAAAGATATTAAACAGTTCTGGTCCCAATACAGACCCACGAGGTGCACGATTTGTCGCTGATCTCTCTGAACATTGAACCATTGACTACTACCCTCTGAATGCGACCATCCAACCTATTTCTCAACCACCAAAGAGTGCATACATCAAATCTGTATCTCTACAATTCAGAAAGAAGGATGTTATGAAGGACCGTGTCAAAGGCCAGTCAGAAGTCCAGATAGATGACATCCATAGATCTTCCCTTGTCCACAGAGGTAATTGCTTCATCACAGAAGGTCAGCAGGTTGGTCAGACAGGACTTGCCCTTGATAAAGCCATGCTGCCTGTCTCAAATCATTTCTCTGTTCTACATGTTCTTTGGCATGGCTTCTAGGAGGATATGTTCCATGATCTTCCTAGGCACAGAGGAGAGATTGATAGGTTGGTAGTTCCCAGGGTCTTCTGTTTTAAAAAGGGATGTGATGTTTCTCCTTTTCCAGTCACTAGGGATGTCAGACTGCTGTGAAAATCAGCCAATTTCCCCAGGGGTCTGAGATGCATCTTGTCAGTTCCCATGGATTTACATATATATACAGATTCCTCAAGTGGTCATGAACCTGACCTTCTCTTACAAGGGGAAGGACTTTGTTTCCCCAGTCTCTAACTTGCAGTCCTTCCACTGTAGAAGTGGGAGAGGACAGATTGCCAGATAAAATTGGGGCAAAGAGGCTGTTCAGTACCTCAGCCTTCTCCTCACCCACTATTACCACTTTGCCAGCCATGTTCATAGGGGAAGGTGCTTTCTTTGACATTTCTTTCCTGGCTGACATACCTGTAGAATCTCTTCTTGTTATTCTTTGCATGTCTTGCCAAGATTATTTGCTGCCACACTTTGGCCTTCCTGACTCCCATCCCTACACAGCTGGGCAGTGTTCCTATATTCTTTCCAGGCTACCTGTCCCTGTTTCTACTTCTCTGCATGTGCATTTCCTTCTTGCCCTTTAGTTTGACCAACAGATCTTGACTCAGGCATGCTGATCCTTTGCTTCCCTTTCCTGATTTCTTACATGTCGGGATCAAGAGGTCTTGCACTCTATGGGAAGTGTCCTTAAAGATCTGTTCTGCTCCCTTGTCCCTGAGGGCAGTTTCCTGGGTGGACCTATTGACTAACTCCTTGAAGATCTGAAAGTTTGTTTTCTGAAAATTCAGGGTCTTGATTTTATTTTTTCCCTGACTCATATTCCTCAGGACTGTGAACTACATGAATTCCACACACTCTGCAGTATGTGATCACTGCAGCCCAGGTTGCCCCCAGTCAGGGCATCAATAACTTGTTTGCATTTGTGACCATCAGGTCTGGTATCACATCCCCTCTGCTAGGGTTGTATAATACCTGACTTAAGAAGTTATCCTCAATGCATTCCAGGAGTCTCCTGGGTTACCCACAGCTCGTTGTCCTGCTTTGCCAGCAGATGTTGGGGTGGTTGAAGTCCTCCAGCAGGACGAGAGCCCTCAAGCTCTTCTGTAGTTGGAGTAATAAGGCTTTGTCTATAAGCTCTTCTTGACCTGGTGGTCTGTAGAAGACACCAGGCACAAGGTTTCCTTTATTTCCTTGGTCTCTAAATCTTACCCATAGGCCTTCAGCTTCCTCATGGATATTCTTCAGAGACAGCTCTTCACAATCCAGTCCATCTCTTTCTCAGTCTCCCTGGTGCTCCTTAACCTTTCTACTTCCTCACACAGCTCTGCCACCATGAAGAACAGATCATTCACCTGATCACATCTCACACAGTCATTTTCACTACTGCTATCCACTACCAGTAAAAGGCTCTGGCACTCCCTGCAGCCTGAGACCTGGATGGTTTCATGTTTTCATGGGAGCTCTGTCTGGGTTCCACATCCATTCTGGTAGGTGCAGAGGATAGAGTTTTCTGCCGTGTAGATACCATAGCTAAGGTCCTCTGAGAGTGTGATGAACATCAATTGAACTCATCTCCTGAGCTGGTACAGTGACAATACTTATCTGCATGCCTTTCCTTGTGATCTGCCATGTGAACTGCCATGCCATCCCAGGCTAATGTGCCGCTCCCTGTCTTCCCCCTCTGTTCTCTGCATCACCGCTGGTTACCAGTGCTCACTAGGCCACTTTTTGTAGCAGTGTGTAGAGATGCAGTTGCTCTGTCAACACCCACACCTCATCAGAATCTCCTGTGAGAGCCACCTGCTTCTGGCAGTGCTCTCTGTTCCCGTGATGTTTCTCTGCCTCAAGAAAAAACTCCTGTGGATATTTTTTGGGACGCCCTTTTCATCTCTGTTGTGGTTTTATGATTTGTCATTATCAAATAGTGAGAAAAAGAACAGAAAACAAAACAAAAAAAACACAGGAGGGTAAAAATATGTCCAATAATAGTGGAAATGCACTTGTTATGTTTTGATGGATAAGTGAATTGATAAGAGATCATTTGCTGTTGATTTACCTATGTAAAAAATTCCAAAGTAAATGTGCTGTCCTAAGGCAGAATTCACCATTATTTCTGAAGTAAGACACACAGGAAATGTAATAACTTTAACTCCTTCAGGAGAGAAGTTTTAATTTCATATACTCATAATAAAATTACACAGAGGTAATGCTTCAACCAAAATAATGATATCATATAAAATGTCTATTAAATCTAGTGTAATTAGTACAAGCTTTATAAGTATATTCCATAAGGAACAGACATGTCTAGACTTTGTAAGCAAAACATTTGAGCTGCCTCTTCTTCCTCTGAGGACTCCAAAACAGGGAATGAGGGCAAAGGACGGTATTAGCTAGGATGTAGATATTGAGTTTGTCTACAGACCAGGTACAACAACAATAAAAAAAACCAAACCGCAAATATATTGTTTTACACTCAGGCTACGTTGCATGAAGAAGTTGACATAAGAGTTTCCATTCAAAGAACAAGTCCTTGTATACTGCCAACATGTTCAAAGGATGACTGTACTGAGCTGCAGTTCAGGACTTGCAGACAAATGTGTCAGACTCAGCTTGCTGTCCTGTTCACAAAACTGAATACTTTTGGACCCTGACCCTCTATACCCTGACCCTGCTGCTCAGATTTTGAAGGCTATGACTTCCCAGAACATTCAGGTATTTTGGGGGGAACTAAAGAGAAAATGTGTAGGAATCACTGAAGTGTTTCTATCATCAGCACTAAATAGGAATCAACATAATTGAATAATTACCTTGCTATTTGACCTTTATACCAATTTAATTGAAATATTTTATTCACTCTCTGTGAAAATCTGAAGACTTCTTTCAAGTAAAATTATTTTTTTTAATGTGGTAATGTTTAATGGTAAGATCAAGTTTCACACAGTTTTTAAAATTCATAACAGCAGGTTTCTCAAGCAAGACATATAACTGCTGTGTTCTTTGACATTTGTGATCAAATTTTCTTGGTTTTGGGATTTTGATCAAGATCATTTATTCTTCTCCTGGCAGTGATTTGAAAGTATGCAAGTTTTATTGAGAAGCTCTTATTTGTCACTGTCACTCACCGTTTAGGATCCACTTAGTGTGTCTTTTAGCTGAATACGCTTTGCTACTGTTCAGAACAGGGAAATATCCACTGCCTATCACCTGTGAAGATAATTTCTAACTTTTCATGAGGTAAAGAGAAATCACAAAGTCTAATTCTCTGCTATCTTGTACTTTCTTCCCTCATTACAAAAGAAAACCAAGGAAAGAGGTTTTTTTAATATTAAAATATTTATTGAGGTATAATTAATTACATGATGAAAATTCCTGTAGAACTGAAACCAACCAAGTAATATGTTTTTTTTTTTTAAACCAAGTTGGAAACATATTATACAGTCATTAGAAAAGTGACCATATTAGTACTTCTGAGAAATACTAAACTTGTCAGAAGAACTCAATAACTAAAGAACAGTAGAGAAAGAGGTGAAATAAAGATTAAATTAATCTTTTTGAGAATAAAGATGGAGTGGAATAATGTACTTTAACTGTTAATGTTTAAGTATTCCCTATAATCTGCAGTAATATTTTAAGTCTTAACATTTGAGGAAGCATTATTAATCCCCACGAAACTTTTATAAAAACAGTTTTCATATGGAAATACCTGCATACCTGTGATTCTTTTGTATTATGATGTACTTTATTGATATTATAGTGATGTCAAACACTTACAATAGGCATAAACAATCTATTCCCTATCTGGATACTCTCCAAATCCCTTGGGGTTTGGTTGACTTCCTTCAGCTTTAGCAATGGTACTTGAAACAGATGTTAATTTTTCCAGAGAGTTACACAGGTTGCTAGACAGCCTCAGGGCTCTACCATCTGACACGCATATTTTGGTCTGAATATATTTTTGTATCCTATTTACAGGGCACCCAGTTTCTTCAGCATGAAAATAAGTGGTAAACTTTGCCTTAGGAAACATTACCAACTCTTACCGCCACTGTTATTACACCAGGTTATGTTCATAATTTCTTGAGAATGGACATTTGTGCATTCACACTGAGATTGGCAAATGCCAATAACCAGAGAACAAAACGGAAGCACACGGATCCCAATAATTTTGCATGTTGATGATTAAAGGGATGTGAAACTGTTAATTATGCAGTGTAAGTTTCCATGAAAAATAGACGCAAATGACAAATTCTGCTTCAGATCAGAAAACAAATAAATGTCTTAGGCAATGCCATAATCAGCACAAGAGAAGCTATCCTCTACTACACACTGAATAAAAGAGAAATATGAAGAAAACCCTATGATTTATGTAGTTTGTTCTCCTCTGGTAAAATAGAGTACTGCAAGAATTCTTCTTTTAATGCATAGCAAGGTTGGTCAAGGGGTGAAAAAAAAAAAAGACTTCATGTCAGTAGGTGGGGGATGAAATGAGGTGCAATGTTTTTTATACAATTTAAGGACAAATATTTAAAATATCTGTTCTCCATATTCACTAAAGTAATCCAATTCTCTTTTATTGAGGTTCTGGAACAAAGAGCTTATTGTCGATATAACTGTTTGTGCTTGGTCTTGTGTTCAACTGACTTTTACCAAAAGAGTCATTAGACAAGCAAGCAAAGAACACGCATAGAAACTAGGCATAAAACAAAATAGACGCTTCAGACATTTTACACAATAGATTAAGTGATGAACTTTTTTACCTCTCAGACAGATAAGTATTTAAGTACTAAAAATAGCAATTTTTTTTAATGAAAGTACCTAAAAATATCCTTAAAATCCTTTTCAGAGCCATATTTCTTGGCATTCAAAGGAAACTCAGCCAGTTCCTTCTTTCTCAAAATAGTAGTGTCCATCTCTACACTTAAATATCATCAAGAGCAGCTGTGAAACCAGTTGTCCATTTTGTGCTGTAGAATTTTATTGTTTTACTTTAGTATTTATGACATTTTTTAGTATATTTAGGTAATATAATAGTACTAATCTCTTAACTGAGTAGGATCATCTCGATATAACCGTTCAATGTCCATCTACTCTTCTATATCCTTTATAAACAACATAGAATCAATAATTTGTCAGTATGTCTGAGAAAATGATAAGGTTTTCACATTTATATAGTAAAGCACAGTATTTTCTGTGCACATTCCTATAAAAAAAAGAATCGGTGAATTTACAGAACTCTTGAAAAGAAATTGAGAAGAGGAATGAAAGTAAAACTGTTAGTACGATTGATGAGGGAGAGGTACATAAAAGAAAGCATAAAAGGTGAAGAAAATGAAGAATGGTACAAGCAGTGGCACGATAAAAGTATTCAATCCGTTTATATACTTTTAACATTTTTTGACTTCTAGTTCATGAAGTGCTATTGTCAACACACTTATCTAAATAAAACTCAATCACTCAATCAAAACCTAGTTGCATTGTGCTTGGATGCTCTTGAAAGAACAGCTTTGAGCTTTTGTTTGTTTTAAAGTTGCCATTATAAAAATGTGGAAATCCATGTTCTATTACAATTAAAATGCAAAGTTGTCATAATAAAAATACTAAATGCTTTGGATAACAGATTATAAAAGTGCTGACAATCAAAGGTGAAATAAGTGCTATTAAAACATAGCAAAGTAGGGGACTACCTGCGTAGATGAGCTTATATACAGCTTTCACCTCACTGAAAAGTATATCAGTTGCCTTATGTAATCTGTTGTTTAGGAGACAATTCCCAAGAAATTTGCTATTAAGAGCATATAATCAATTTACTTTGTGTGATCTTTGGCTTTATACCATCTGATAACTCTGATCAGAGGCCCTTGCTGACATTTGCAGTGCCTTACAGTGTGCAACCCAGTCTGGTGCTGACAGCAAAACATCTTGTAGAAACTTTGTTTTCTTTCCCCGAAGTAACATTTCAAGTCCAATTCACGGTCCAAGACATCACCTTCTGGCATGATACATGGGTGCACAGAATTCTTTTTCATATACAGAAATTGCATTGGCCGTCCTTTTTTCCCCTCACAATTACAAGCAGACTAAATATATGGATACAACAAGAAATAGGCCACCTATTTTCTTGAAACTTTAGAGCAGCTAGTTGATTTTTAACAAACCACTGAAAGTGGCCTGTGGATTTGTTCTTTGGTGCTGGTCTTAACTTCAAGTTGTTCTAACTTAAAAAATAGATAATAATTCTGTAGCATATCAGCTCTTCCTTGCAGCAAGATGCCCTCTTCGCCACAGGCTATAGAAAGATGATGAAAGAATAACTTTTCATGCTGGGGGAGTTCAGAGGTTGACATATAGCTCCAGAGTTCACCTAAAGACAAATGTTTGTCTTACTCATATGTCATTCATTATTTCATTAGCCTGAAGGAGAAGATCATCCTTTCTTGCACTGGAAGTTTGAGAAGCATACATAAAAAAAGTGAAATCATTACATAAAAAAAAGTAAAGTCATTTGCTGTCAGTATTCATGGAATGAACAATGAAAGAAATTCATGAAAATGTGCAGAATATCGATAATGCCAAAAAAACAGTGCAAAAAGATATATTTGATTTTTATAACAAAAGGCTGCAATACAGGATTTGGATAGTGAAAAAGACATCCTTGCATTTGTTGTTTTGTTGTGTTGGTTTTATTTTTAAGTCTAGCTAAAATTCGTAAGTCTCTAGCGAACACTAAATAGTAGAATATATTAATTGCAATGAAACCTGCTTCTGAGGAAAATGCTTAGTAGCAGATTACTGCTATCATGGAGCTCAGCCAGGCAGCTGTTCATTTTGCCAACAGATGTTCATTTTTCCAGTCCTGCTAATCTTGCAGGTCATTTTCCCCAAAAGTCCAATGACAAAATCTGTAAGTCCACAGTTACTTCCCAAAGGTACTTAAAGGTTGAAAGACTTGCTGGTGTTTGATTAGAAAGGAACAGCAACAAACAAGTAATCTGCTATTGTAGACTGAAATTAATTCCCATCACATACTCTAATTTGGAAAATCCCTTCAAGAGAGTTACCTCTGTTTACATTTTCTTAAAAACTAGCTGACAATGGGAAAAAAGTCAAAGCAAAACATGAATCTCGTGAAGGTATAAAAAGAAAAAAATGTGCATTCAACAAGGATTTGTTCTAAAATACTTGTAAGTTGTTTATAAAATTTCAGAATTTGTTTTATCTTACCTACTAAATGAACACAAGAGGTGTTCAATTGCATTGCCTTGAAATATTTAATGAAAGAAAGACAATCACATGATTACAGAAACAGCTCTACTCCCGTAGCCTTTTGATAATATCTTTAATTAGCAGACAAATCAAAGTACCTGTGCATATCCCAGTGATTTCTCAGTCACACAGGACTGATATAGCAGTTTAGCATAGGTGATTATCTAAATTATGCAAACTAAATATATTGCTAGCAGAGAAACTGCTGTGTAAATGTCTGAATTGAAGTGCATCTTTAATAAAGACTTAGTTTTAAAGACAAGTTGCATTTCAATTTTAAAATAAGTAACAATAACAACAACAATAAAGATAACTCTAATAATAATGATAGTAATAACAACAACAATAATAATAACAGCAATAACAGAAAAAATAGGTTTTCCCCATTCTGCTTTCTTTTCTGCCATAAAAATCTTTAGTGCTGTACGGATATTTTCTTTGTTTGGGAAATGTGCTGACTCTTTCTGTCCTAAATTTGCCATTATGTGGCTTCGATGAATTTATCAAATCCCCAAGCTGAGCTGCAGTTTTCTGACTCTTTCCAACTTCTAAGATCTCTGTTTTCCACATGGTGTGCAGTCTGAAATTAACAGAGGCAGGGATATGGCAGTTCACATTGCAGTGGCAGTTGGCTTTTTAAATATTCAAGTAGGATCCAAAGTAGCACAAACTGGTTAGGGACTGAAATACATGGTATGATCCTATCATTAGATTTTTAACAGTTTTGTATATGGGTTGATTTCTCTATTTCAGTCAAGGAGGTAAGGTCTGTCTTTCTTTTCTGTTTAATCTTGAAATGTCATGAATTTAGAAAAATGCTTTTCTATTCAGCTAGAGTCAGAAAATTATTAATTTATCTAGAGAAGGACAACATCTCTTTTATTTGTCTGACCATAGTATGGGAAAAGATTTTTTACAGTAGTGCATATTTATAAAACACCATGAATATTCAACTTTAAAGTGTTTCATGAAATTTCCTAAATAAAAATATCTATTTACAATCTACAAATTTGTATACTATTAATTAAGATTCATAAAAGTAAGATTAAATGTTTAGAATCATTTCAGAAAGATACACACATATAAGTGTTGCCTCTGCTTTTTCATTGGCAGCATACTTTCACCAATAATTCTTTGCTTAAACATGAACTGAATTTTCCTTTCTCAAATCATTGGCTACAGCCAATACTGGGAGAAAAAGTCCTAAATGCTCTAAATTGCTCATTCTGTTGTGTCCAAACAACTTAATGTCACAATTGTATGATAGGGAATAATCTGTACAAATCCCAGTCACAACCAAATTCTTAGGTGAAAAGTACTGCAAGTCCATGGGAAATCCTGAGATTAAAAATTTACAATCCAAGTAATCATTCTGCACCTTAAAGCCTAGCAATAAAGAAAAAGAAATCTAGCTACAAAAGACTTTTGATATATCTATACACTTCATTTTCCAATATGTTTGATCGCCAAATTGAATACTTTGCTCAGAGACACAATCAGACTTCATGGTTTTTGCTCATTTGTCTCAAATAGGAATGGTTCTTCTGCACACTGGGAAAGAATTGATGTGAAAAATAAAGTCCTATCCAGATACAACTATTCAGATTTCTTATTTTACTGTGTTAAAGACTTACATTCAAAACAATGAACAATGAGGCAAAAAATATCTGATTTTCAATATGTCAGACACAGTGTTCTTGGGAGAAGGGAGAGGAAATTAATTATATTTTCTACATCATATATTTTACTTTGTATATTTTCAATATTGTTTAGTTATTTGTCTGATGTTTAGTTAAAGCAGTTTGGCTTTCTAAAATCTGACAAACAAACCAACTCCAAACAATGAAATGCAGAACATGGTGATTGTTCGTTTTAACTTCTTTTTCAACTGATATTCATGTCTCATTAAAATAAATTCTATTGGAATGTTTACAATCATTACATCATGCTTTTTTTGACATATTTTAAATTTCATTTTCCATGCCCCTGAAACCACAGTAACTGTAAGATGGACATTTTAAACTAGGAAGTCTAGTAAATCTGCTTTTAATGTAAGCCAAGTATATTGGCCCCTAGGTCTAGAGCTTTTAAGTGCTTAACATTGCAATATCCATTTATCATACATAAGAGCTGGCAGCTGTGGTATATGTTTCAAAGGAAGTAGCTGTAAATCTTTGTTAAAAGACCTTCAGAAAAATGTTATCAAAAGGTTTAAGAATAACAGATTTAGGTCTTAGCTCTGAAGTAGACAGGATCATGTGAAAATATGATGATAATATATTATTGTATTTCAACACAGCTGAGAAATGTAGGAGAAAAATAACTGAAGAACTCTGACATGAGATTTTTAATGTAACATTGAAACATATTGGACATACACCAAAGTTATCCAGTAGGGCTTATTGGATCCATTTGTGAGTTTAAAGTTTTATAGCAGACATAAAATATAGGCACCATTATGCAGTACTTTATGTTTGTAACTGTTAAGCAAAAGCTCTGCAGTAGCTCGATGAATTAGGTGAATAATATCAATGTAAAAAAGCTCACTGACAGAAATGCAAATAAATGAGAATAAAGGGGAGTGTAAATAGCATAGTTGCAGAAGAGTTTCACAAAGAAATCCCCAGTTATGAAAACTAGTTTATGCAATATAACTAAATAAATCCTGTGTTTTTCTGTAAGTGTTTAGGATCACACTTTCAATTACACCAATGCTACATATACACACACAAAACGGTTAGCAAGGTAATTTAATTCTACGAAGGTGAATAATGAATTTACTCACCTACCTACCCTAGAAAGTTAATGAGAGCTAAGCTAGATGAGAATTATGGAAGTAACATGATCATAGTTTATATATTACTTTTTTATTTAATAATCCTAGAATAGCATGAATAAGACAATTGAAACAAAAATCATATATGCACAATAAACGTTTACATTTCCATGTTTAGCAAAGCTTTCATGAATTATAAAGTTTGCTTTGAAACCATTGGAGAGCAAAGCATAATTATTGCACAATGATCACACTAGTATGACTTTATAAGTTGAAAATTTAAAGTAACAGGTTTTAGGTTATACTTTCTTTATATAGTTAAAATTATCATTCTTAAAAGTAGTTCACAATAAATAAAGCCTATAAAACCTAATGGAAAGAAATGCAAAAATTCTGACAGGTACTGACTGAGAGGGGGGGAGTAGTAGTATGATATTAAGAGAGCAGGGAAACAATTCAGTGCCAGCTTGTAAATGTTATTAATTAATAATAACATACTATTCATTTGGACAGTGTTTTCCTTTGATTGTTTTCACAACCCTTTTACTCTGCCTTTGTTAATGTTTCTCTTCTGCTCTGTGTTCTCATTTCTCTCTTTCATATTCCAACAACTTACTCTCTGTATTGGGTTAGCATTGCAAATTTATGGTAGCGAGAGGGAGCACAGGGGTGCCTTTTATGAGAAGCTACTAGAATCTTCCCTTACGTCTGACAGAGCCAATGCAGCCAGAGAGAGAGAAGTGAGAAAATATGAGAGAAACAACTATGTAGACATCAAGGTCAGTGAACAAGGACAGGGAGGAGTTGCTCCAGGCACCAGAGCAGAGATTCCCCTGAAGCCCGTAGTGAAAAACAAGCAGAGGCAGGCTGTTCCTCTGCAGCCCATAGAGGTTAATTATGGAGCAGATATCCTTTTGCAGCCCATACAGGACTCCCTGCTGGAGCAGGTGGATGCCTGAAGGAGGCTGTGACCCCATGAGGACCCACACTGAAGCAACTGTCTGTCAGGACCTGTAAAGCTGTGGAGAAAGGATCCCACACTGGAGCAAGTATGTGGTCCCACGGGGGACCCACACTGGAATGGTCTGTTCCTGAAGAACTGCACGCCATGGAAGGGATCCAAGTTGAAGCAGTTTGTGAAGAGCTGTAGCCTGTGGGAAGGACTCTTGTTGGAGATATTTGTGGATAACTGTCTCCTGTGGGAGGGACCCCATGCTGGAGCCAGAGAAGAGAATAGAGTCCTTCCCCTGAGGAGGAAGGAGCAACAGAGACAATGTGTAATGAATCAACTGCAATGTCCCTTTCCTGTGCCCCTGTATAGCTGAGGGGAAGAAGGTAGAGAAAATCAGGAGTAAAGTTGAGGCTGGGAAGAAGAAAGAGGTGAGTGGAAGATGTTTTAAGATTTAGTTTCAGTTCTCATCATCCTACTCTGATTTGATTGCGAATAAATTACATTAATTTTCCCCAAGTTGAATCTTTTCTGTCCATGACAGTAATTGCTAAATGATCGCTCCCTGCCTTATCTCAAACCACAACCTTTCCGTTATATTTCCTCTCCCTTGTCCAGCTGAGAAGGAAAGTGATAAAGTGGCATTGGTGGGCACCTGGCATCCATTCAGCGTCAACCCACTATCTTCTCAAACCAGAACATCCTAAAGTTTGCAGCACACTAGACGTTCATATTCATGTTGAGTTGTTTTCTTTGAACTAATATTTTTTCCACAATATTTAAACACGAATTGCACTTTTCAAGATAAATATGGTTATTACTTTGAATGGATTGTTTGGAAGACAATTATTTTCAGTATTGACTTCTATATCTTTCAGACTATACATGATAATAATGTAGACACACACATTTAAAAAAAACCATAAAAATTAAAAAATGTAACTCAATTCAATAGAATTCAGAACAAATAAGAAAATTCTCCTTCTCAATGACAACTTATGGAAGGTCAAGGTCACTGAAGAGCAGACTCCCACTAACTCCTGGTTATAAAACATTCTGATTAAAACTGAAAAGAGGATTTCCCTCCTCCAGCTTCTCCTAAAAACGCAAAACATGTTTCCTAATTTAGATTAACCTGGAGTAATAGTTAATGCATTATAAATATAATGTAAAATTAAAAAACGAGGTGTTTTCAGCAAATGTAGATTAGTGGAGATCCAGTGATGACGAGATCAGTTACGTCTACAGAGTAGGATTACCTGTTACTTGTAAATTTTGTAAACTACTTATCCTACTGTATTCTGAGGTATCAACTGGGCAAAATTTAGAATATATCTATTTTATTTTCTGCTGCCTGAAGCGCTGAATTATTTTGTTCCAGTTGCAGTTCTGAGACTTAAACTTAGATATTAGTGCAGATGTGAAAGGCATAATTTTGAGAGAATTCTATCTTAAATGATGGCTTACCAACAAAAGGAGATGAAAGGCATGAACAAAATCAACATAGGGAAGCATTAAAACCATCTGGATCACTCAGTAGGGTTGTCTGTGTAGCTGCAATCGTAATTGGATTTGAAGAGTATTGGCTGCCTCCTGTTCAGCAGCCTTAAGTGGGGAATAAAATCCCTTTTGGAATATTCCTTTCACACTAAAAGAAACATCATTCTGGTCTAAATGTGCACATTTACTTTTACAAAATAAGACTATGTTGTTATGGCTAGATAAATTCACTTAACCATATGTGCATGTCATTTTATTCTGATTAAATGCTACATGTTTCTCCATCCTTAAGAAGCCGGATGATCTCATGGAAAACTGAATTATTCCATTTGGAGAAAAATATTCTGCTTTTATAGACATTTTTTTTTACTTAATTACAAGTAAAAGTTGTTGCGTGGAAGATGTCTTAAGAACAGTTTGCAGACAGAATATCACCACTAACACGTAGTTTTACCCAACTGTTACGTGACCTTTCAATTCAAGATCTCAGTAAAAATCTTCACAAATATAATCCGCCTTCTACAGGTTCTGCAAACCTTTAACCGCTTCTTAGAAATAAATATACAAACAAACTATATCCTCGGATAGCCATTTCAAAGTTCGTTTCAAGAAATTGCAGTGAAGAGTGCACATTTTCCCTCCACTCACTTGAGGCTTAATCAGGCTTATGAATATATGTAATCATATGTGAAAAACAGGGATTAGCACTTTTACGGAGCCAAGCAACACAACATACTAAACTTCCAAATAAGTTACTGTTTAATGGTGACACAAACCAAACAGAAAGAAGGTAGTAAACAAAAGGCATATGACTAATGTTTAAAATAACAGATTCAGAATACTTTTTTTGATTTTGTGATTTTTGAGGAGAGTCTGAGAGCTGTACAGAAAAACATGATATTTTTATGAGGGATAGATATGGTTTGTTTTAGAATTGTGTCCATTTTATTTAGAAAATTAGGAGAGAGGGGATTTGATGTACCTTCATTTCAAATCAATTTGAGCTGTGTAGTATTGCCAATATATCTCTGGGGAACTGGAGCATGATGAAGTTAAATGAGTTGCATAAGATCGTACGATAAGTGAACAGCTTACATGGAAAACAAAGGTTAACTTTTTTGGCTGAAGTTTACACTCTAATACTGTTCCTAATTCCATTTTCATATCAACACAGTGTGAAGCAGAAAAAAGGATTAAAATGTCTAATGCTGAAACACAGCAGCAGGATTTTTTAAAAAAAAGAGAAGGCTTTGTTCACAGAAATATCTTTTTTATCTGTGAGTGGTTACAAAAAAATCATTTAAAGCAGAAATTCTGTACACAAAGACATCAGAGTAGGGGAAAGGGCTTGACTCTATCTTAGGTAATGACATGATTCAGTGGATGGGAAAGATTTGGTTTTCCTACTTAAACTTTTCTCCCTTTAAAAACATACTTACTTTCCTTTGTGTAGTCTCAGTTGTCCTGAGATCACCTGGGAGCTCTGTAGGTCTGAGTGGGTCTCAGGCAGGCTCCTGTCACACTAACTGCAGCTTTGTTCCAGGACATCAGCTCCAACATCATCCAAAGATTTGGCTGACTAGAAAACCCACCTCAAGCATTCATGATTTCTTTTCTCACCCTGATGCATTCTCTGTCTGTCCCCAGCTATGCTAGCGCTACTCCAAGTACCGTAACTTGTCTATTCAGAGGTAACATACAACCTCTTTTACTATAGCCAAGAAAGGTACTTTGGCGACCCCTTTGCCTCAGCCATCTGCAGTGACAGAACACTTTAAACAGGAATTTCCACCCTCTTTTGTTTTGCTGCCCTTTATCTGAGCAGGAAGACAACGGATTAATTTTTCATAGGGCTTATAGGAAAAAAAATAAAAGAGAAAAAAAAAAGTGTGATGCGTGTCACATAGCACAGAACTATCTCTAGGAGCAGTCTCTACAATACGTGCATCTAAAACAGCCAGAAACATATCACTGGATCCTTCCTGTCTCGGTGAAAGGCAGACATCGATACGTAATCCTCACTAATATTCCCCACTTAATAAAGCAGCTCAAATAATCACACCTTTTATAAACCTTTAGGAAAGCACTATATTCCACAATAAGTGGAATTTTAGATATTTATTTATCTGTTGATTTATGAGCAAATGCTGGAGATAGAAACCAAATAAAACATGGCTTCTTGTTTTACAGTCTGACTGCTGTTTCTTTTGCTGCAATTGTTATCTCTGCATATCATCTTTCAAAGTCTAAAAGAAAGAGAACCTTTCTAGAAGAGTGCTGAGGTAGAAAGCATTCTTCCTGAGATTGGCTGCTAAAGCTCATTGTAGCTTTCATCAGCGAGTACTTAAAAGACATACAGTATTTATATATATATAGCTATCTCTATACACTGTAGCATTCTCTCCCTTTCTCTGACCATATCCTATTATTTTTATATCTACTTCTAATTTAGATTTACCCACACAATCAACTTGCATACCTGTCTAGACTGCTTTAACCACACACATTCAAAGCTAATACTTGGAGGAGGCAGGACATCAGAAGGGAACGAGAAGGGAATGCTTTCTCTCCCTGTGTAATTGCACAATGGGATTCTGGCCAAACAACACAAATAATAGAGAAGATACCATTTTGCAATGTCAGCGCACTAATAAATCAGAATGATGCAGTATTCTATTAAATCCATTTCTGAAACTATGCAGAGTTTCAGAGGCCTGGTACAAGTACATCCTCTTGACAAAACAGTACAACTTTGCAACCTCCATTGCCCTCCAAAGCTTCTTTCTGAAGAATAGTAGTGTGTCTTCAGTTTTCTAGGGCACACATTTCATGGTCACTTATTTATTTTAATTGAAGCACAGACTAAGTGTCTTATCTACTGACTGTTCATGAATAAATGAATGATTAAATGTAAGTATGTAGTTCATAGAGGGTAAACATTACGCTGAGTCCATAAAGTAGAATTTCATCCTGCTTTTGATGAAGCTAAAAGTCAAATTACCTTAAGTAGGAGTCCCTGAAAACATGCACAGATTCACTGCACCTAGATATATATTCACAAAGGAAAACATTGATGGAAAGAGCAGACATGACTGACTCTATGAATAGAAACCATATATTTCAAGAAGTTAAAAGGTTAAGTAATAAGTTTAAATAATGCTTAGAGACATAAGTTCACTCTATGCATTGTATTTGTATTTTGTTTAGTCTGCTACCACAATAAATTCCTACACGTAGATACCAGAGTTAGTTACTCACCTCTGAATCTAACATTGCTATGCTATTCTGTGTAAAGATTTAAATGTAATGCTTCTGCTAATCTATGCTAACAGAGGAATGACTATACCATTTACAAGCTTCTTTACCTGATAACACGTCATCTGTGAGAGATGCAAATATTCATCAGTTCTTAAGACTCAGGTTTGAGACAGAGTCTTTGTGATAGAGAAATCACAAACCATCAAGGTTTGTGAGTCTGAGTATGGCAGAATAAAAGTGGTGAGTAATATTCAACTAGCCAGACATACTTACTTCAAAGACTATTTACAGGATATCTTATAGTATCTATCTGTAATGGCTTATCCCTTGTGACTTGTGTCCTTTACCAAGCTCAAGTATAATCAACACTCAGCCATATGATGACAAGTTCACTATATGAAACCCCTATCCCTCTGGCTCAATTCTGTTTGCAACAGATAGGTCTGACTAAGTGTAATCAGAAGCATTTGTGCTCTGATGTTAATTACGTTTGTTGTAATTAACTCACCTGAAGTGTTCTTTCAAATTTGGAAATAAGTGAGAAATAGAAAGAAGTGGCTGAGAGCAATGATCAGGAAACTAACCACTTGAATTGTTGTCATATTTGATATGTCACTTGAGTATAGCAGAAGTGCTTGGTTCCAATCAAAATTACCGGTCCAGGTGCCATTTTTGTTATTAAGAACTCAATTTTTTTATTGCTACCAAGTAACTTCATCCTATAATAACGAACTCAGATTTTAGTCAGCAGTGTCAAGTTCTATAGTCCATATGGTATCATTCATCTGACACAGCCCCACAAACCATAATTGAATTAATTAATTAAAATAAATAACTTCATATTTTTATTTATAAAATTTATATTTAAATATATATATTATATATAAAACCATCATAGACTAGAATCCTCTGAATGCCCTTGATAACCAGGAAAATGGTGATTCAGCATGTGAACAAACCAAAGTTGTCATGGTCAATGAGTTACTGTTGGTTAGTTGAGCTGATTATCTATTTCCTTTCAGTACATTTCACTCAATCAGTTAAATGATTTCAGAGTGAAGAAATTTACTTCACAGCTGAGTCAGGCCTGTGAATTAACCAGGCATTAAACGTGTTATGATGGAATGTCTACACTTTTCTTTAATTATTTTTCATGGCTTGGTATTCCTGATACAGCCTTAGTCGGACATGTCTCAATACAATTACATTCCCTCAAAAAAAACAACCCTAGTCTTTTGGTTCAGATTACCTTCTTTTAAAAGTCAACCAAGGTATGACTTTTCAATGATAATGTGATTTTTTTCGTTTTTTTTTTTTTTTTTTTCCTGGAAACAAGGCAAAGTGAAAACAAATTCCTGCATCTTCATGGCATAGTGTAACTTCAGTGAGTTTTTAAATAAAGATCTTTTGCAAGGTTGGAGTCTAGGTCTATGAAATCTCTAAGAAAATCAGTTGGAACAATAATGATGGTGACTTAAATACTCTAGGAGTAATTTTTTGCCTTTTGATTTCTTTGTATATATGTTTTGGTAATCATACCGCTTCGTTCTTTGAAATTTAAGTTATACACTAATAATTCTTGAAATAGGGCTGCGAGGGGCTTTTTCATTACTCTAGATGAGATATACTTAGTTCATCTAAATTTTGACTCTTCCAAAAAACAAGCAAAAGAAATCCAAATCTCAGACTGGCCAGGCTGCATGTTACTAGTGTATGTTGAGTGATGACCGTACTGTCACTTCCAAAAGGTAAAAACTTAGTCATATCCAAATGAAACATATCTTCTTTATCCTTATCATTATAATATGAATAACGAAGACATCCTCCTTTGAATGTTATATGGTAGTTTTACAGGCTTAATTAGTGCAGTTAAACAGAAAATGCCTGTTTTGGGGGCACAAATACATTCACTGTCTAAAATATATTTATCTGGATATACTACTTTGTGATGAGTTGACCTTGGCTGGCTTTCAGATGACCACCCAGCCACTCTCTCAGTCCCCTCCTCAATAAAGCAAAAGGAGAAAATGGGATGAAAAGGTTTGTGGGTTGATATAAAGATAGGGCTATTACATACCAAGTACCATTACAGGCAAAACCCACTCAATTTGAGGGAAATTAATTTGATTAATTCCTAACAAAAATAATTTGGATGGTGAGAAACAAAGATACTTTTCCTCTATTCCTGCCTTCTTCCCAGGCTTAACTCAACTCCTGGACTTTTATCCTTGGTCCCCACCGCAAGCAGTGCAGAGGGTTGGGAAATGAGGATCCTGGGCAGTCCACAATAGCTCCTTTCTGCCTCTCTTTCCTCCTCACATTGTTCCCTTGATCCAGTGTTGGGTCAGAATAGTTTCTCACTGCTATCAATTTGATCCTTCTCATGGGCTGTAGTTCTTCAAGAACTACTCCAATGTGGGTCCTCTCCACGAAGTACAGTCAGTCCATCACGCACAAACTGCTGCAGTATGGGTCCCTCACAGGCCACAGCTCCTGCCAGAAAAGCTGTTCTTACTTAGGCTCCTGTCCGTAGCCATACTTCCTGCCAGGAGCCTGCTGCTCTGTAGGCTCTCCATGGCTGCAGTTTCCTTCAGAGCATGTCCACCTACCATGGCATGGGTTCCTTCACAGACCGCAGTGCAGATATCTGTTCTACCATGGTCCTCCTTCAGCTGCAAGGGAACAATTTGCTTCACTATGTTCTTCACCACAGGCTGCAGAGGAATTTCCACTCCAACGCTTTGCCCACCTCTTCCTCCTCCTTCTTCTTCTTTGACCTTCATGTCTGCAGGTCTGTTTTTCTCACAGTTCTCTTACTCTTCTTGCTCGCAGCTTCTGCACTGTGTTTTTTACCCTTGTCTTAGTATACTTTCCCCAAAGTGCCACTATCTTGGCTTGAAGGGCTCAGCTATGCCCTGCAGTGGGCCTGTTGAAGATGGGTGGAACATGCTGTGCCCAGTTCAGGGCAGCCCTGGACTTGCCTCACGGAGGCCCCTGCAACCCCACATTGCCAGCACCTTGCTACATAAACCAAATATATGTGTTTATATATGATTCATAATTTTCTTCTTTGCATATGATTCAGATCCATGTATTAAGCACATCTTTTACAACTTTAAAAACACTAACATTAAATTGCCATTTAATAGTATAGAATTAGAGAATTGTTAGAGTTGGAAGGGACTTGAAGATCATTTAGTTCCAACTCCCCTGCCATCGGCAGGGACACCTTCCACTAAATCAGGTTTCTCATAGCCTCATCCAACCTGGTCTTGAACACCTTTAGGGATGGGGCATTCATGACTTCTCGGGGCAACATGTACCTGTGCCTCACCATCCTCACAGGAAAAAATGTCTTCCTAATATCTGATCTAAATCTCCCCTCTTTCAGCTTAAAACCATTACCCCTTATCCTATCGCTGCACTCCCAGATAAAAAGCCCCTTCTGATCTTTCCTGTAGGCTTCCTGTAAGTACTTCTTCCGGCAGCCTTTTCTTCTCTAGGCTGAACAATCCCAACTATCACAGCCTGTCCTTGTAGAGGAGTTGCTCCAGACCTCTGATCATCTTTGTAGCCCTCCTCTGGACTTGCTGTTACAGATTCATGTCCTTCCTGTGCTGAGGACCCCAGAACTGAAGGCAGTACTCCAGGTGAGGTATCATGAGAGCAGAGGGGCAGAATAAACTCCCTTGACCTGCTGGTCACACTTCTTCTGATGCAACCCAGGATACAGTTGGCTTTCTGGGCTGCAAGTACACATTACCAGCTCATGTTGTGCTTATCATCCACCAGCACTTCAAAGTCCTTTTCTTTAGGGCTACTCTCAGTCCACGGTCCATCACCCAGCCTGTAATCGTGCTTTGAATTAAACTGCCCCAGGTGTTAGGACCTTACACTTGGCTTTGTTTGACTCATGAGATTAGCACTGACCCATTTATCAAGTCTGTCAAAGTTCCTCTGCATAGCATACATATACGGATATAAACTCACAAATCACAACCTAACAACTATAAATGTCTAATGTTTCTGTATAAAAATGTTATTATGTTTTTTCCTGAAAAAGTATACATTAAATAGAAAATACTTTTAAACAACTTGTTTAGTTCCAAATATTAAGAATTGTTTGATCAAATACTAAGATCTCAACATAGACACAAATCATGAAATATATCTGTAGGAAAAATGCAGTATATAAAGAGTGAAATAAGATGATACAGCTCAAGTGTTTTAACAGTACTGATGAAGTACAAGGCAGCAACTGAAGTACAAAGCATCTTGAGAGCTGAGATAAAATAAAAGTAAGAATCTCTTAAATGTTCACAGAATTCATTAAATAATATGTATACTCTTCTTTAAGTTCAAATTAAAATTATCTATTTCCTACTTTAATGTCAAGTAATGTTATCAATTGCACTTAAGCCTTAGATAATGAAACAATGCACAGTTGTGTCATTAATTTACCAGAATTTCAAGCTTCATTTCATTCCCTGTAAAGAATCACTGAAGATTTAACAGCGACAAATAACTATTATTTCCCTGTATTAACAAGTCTCAAGTAATAAAACATGTTCAGTTGTAGTCCTGAATGTCACAAAAGTAATCCAACATTATCAATGCAGGAGACATTTTGTATGAGCTTTAGAAAATTTTGAATTAAAAGAAATAAAAATCCTGACATTCTCAATGATCAACTGTGTTCTTCAACTGTATCGAGCCATTCAAACATATAACAAATCCAACCTTAAGTGTTTCCAGTCTTGAAATGCACTGTTTTTATTTTGTTTGTTTAGCTTCCCCTTGTAGTTTAAAAAGGCAAGCATATAGACAGATAAGATTCAGTTGATATAGTTAAGAAAAGTGCACAACAAAATCTGTCATCAAATGCTTTATAGAGAAGAAACTGCTACGGCATAGGAAAAGGTATATTCACATGGGTTAAAAATTTGTGAAGAAGCTATACAGAGAGTGAAAATGAATGGCCAGGTTTCACATAGCATGCATGCAATCAGAAGACACGTGTATGGAAGTGGAACAAGCTGGTAGTAATATATTGAAAAATTATTAGGGTGAGAGACAGACACTGAAATTTCAAAGTTCCTATTTGATACGAAGTTTTTCATGGTAGTAAAGACAAGGGTTAGCTGTTACATACTAAGGAAGACCATCACAATTCAGAGTGATTAAAGGGTGAATTAAATTCAACAAGAAGAGATGCATATTTGCCAAGAAAGGAAATAGAATTTTAAAAAAAACATAGAAAGTATTCAAACTAAGGGAAAAATACAGTAAGCATCATTCTGCCACTTCATAAATCTAAGGTGCAGTCATATTTTGAATACTGCTAGAGAATTTGTCTCAGACTCATTCCACGTCAAAAAAGCATGTTATAAAATTGGAAAAGGATGACTGCACCTGTAGAATAGTTTCACATGAAGAATGATTAAACAGAGTAGATTTTTCAGCCTGATGAAGAAATGACTGAACAGGTAATGATAGATATCTATGAAATAAATGAGATATACAGAAATTGAATGGTAAATAATTATTCACTCTCATACGTAAAGTCAAGAGATGGCAGATTTAAAGTAAAAGATGTTTGTGCCTTCACTGTGTGTAATGAAGCTGTAAAATTTCTTGCCGTAGGTTCACAGGCTTATAGGACCATTTGGGCTGGAAGGGAGTTTAGGAGCTCTTTAGTCCAAACTCCTACCCAAAGTAGAGTCAGCTCTGAGATTGGACTCACCAGAAGAGGTCAAATTTATGGAAGGAAATTATACCATGGATTATTGCACACACAATGCCCCTTCCTCTTCTCCATCCCCAAACCTTCTGTGACTCTGGGGACCTCAGGAGTGATTGTGGGTATAAGAGTCTTTCAGAGATGCGTACTAGCTTTTGTAATATTTCCTATGGTTGTGATGGAGATAAAAGATCTGCTGTATGGATCTTTTTCTGATCCAGTATAGTTTCCTTCATGTTTTCATAAATGTACTAGTGACAAGTATGGTTCAATAGAGAAATTGTTAAAGAGATGAACAATGTATTTTTAGCAAATTAGAAACTATAAAGCTGTAATGAAGCAGTAATGGAAATAAGTACATAATAAATGCTAAAGAATATACAGAAGAACCAGGCTGACATTGCCAGCTTTGACACCAAGCCTATGAGAGCTTTTTCTTAATTGCCATTGACAGAGCATGCTGAAATAATTGGCTGTAACTGCAGATTCACTTCTTTGCCATTTGAACTTTCTTTTTTTTTTATTTCTGGCACACTGCTTAGATCTGATTCTCTAAATATAATGTGAGAGCTGTAAGCAATTGAAAAAAGTCACTCTGCTGCCAGAGTTTAAAGAGGTATTAGCTTTTATAGTGATTTTTAACTCAGTGTGGCTACAAATGAAGAAATGGTCACTATCTAACTACTGTCATTTTGCAGTAGATAAAGACTGCTGTGGACCCAATCCTGTACCTGCTGAGTTTCAATTTAAATTTCTTTTGGTGTTCAGCAGTTCTCAAAAACAGATCAGTAGGTCAGCATACATGTGTGTAACCATTATGCCCATCTATGTCCTCTAAAACAGGACAGGAGTGAGTGAGATAATACCTCTCTGCTGCCAGGCGAGGGAGGGAGGGAGTGCACCTCATTACAGGTCTTAGCCCAAAGGCAGTCAGGAATATGTCTGAGCATATATACCTCAGATACATTATCATTTTACTGTTAGGCATGAACAGCAGCTACTGTACAAAAGTGTTCAGCATTTAAAATCTACATATGTAACATTCACAAATTCTTGTTAAGAATGCTGCAGTGTAAAAACAAACACTCAAAAGTGAGAAGTTACTAGAAATTATATTGCTTTTGTCCTAGTATAACCCCTTTGTATATATATATTCTGTACTTGTGTTGTACTTCCTTGCCTCATTCAGGGTACTTTTCATGGTACTTTTCACTCTCTGTACTGTTCCCATACAGCATCTTTATCTTTGTTATTCAGTGTGTGGCCATGTGCCTTGTTTGCTAAATATTGTTCAAACTCTGCCTTGGAGGCGAAACAAATTTGTTCGTTGAATTTTCTACAGTATTTATTGCTGAGATCGGAACAAGCAATCAGTTGATCTTTACACTGCGTTTGGAAAAAAAAATGTGATTTTCCTTAATACAGGAAAACAAAGAAGGTCAGATGCACCTATTAATTTGGAGTTCCTACTGTGGCATGAATTTTTATACTATGTGACACTAAATGATGTTTTATCTGTTCAATGAGAAACTTTGATAACATTTGCTTCTTACTGCCCAGACTTTTGCCAAATCAAATCCTAAGACCCTCAGAAAGTGAAAGGTGGATAGTTTGGATAGCTTGGTGACCCACAAGAATTCAGATCACCACGAGCTTCTCAGAACCATAGGATTCAGAGTTGTAAAGAAGGTCTATTTCCACATAGTGCCATTTAAATGACTATGTGTAAGAGGTTCTATTCTCCCATCTCTACTTTTCCTCATTGTTTACAACTTTCTGAACAAGTAAAGAATTCCTACAAATAGCAGTTTCATTACATAGTCTTTGTTCTTATCTAAAACATACGTATTCTATGCACTGAATATGTATATGTGATAATGGAATTGGGACTACAAACTAAAGTACATGTACAAGAAGCTGAATTGTTGCAGATATATCTCAAATCCAACATTTTCTGAGCTTCGAAAGCTTTCCTATGATAGTTGGTGCAAAGAAGGGTGCAAAGACATATTGTGGAATCACTGAATCACACAAGGGTTCTGTCCAGATGGGAGCTTTTGAGATCAACTAGTCCAACTCCCTTGCTAGGCAACCTGTTTCAGTATTTAACCACCTTCAAAAAAAAAAAAGTGTGCACTACTGAGAAGAGTTTGGTTGCCACGCATTCTTCATTTCTTCTCATACATGAATGAAGTCTTCCTGAGCCTTCTGTTTTCTAGGCTGAATAACACTGGCTGTCTCAATCTTTCATTATATAAAGATGCATCTGTTTCTTTAATAATTTTCATGTCTCTGTGTTAAACTCATTCCAATAAGTTCACATCTTTCTTGGACTGGGTAGCCCAGAACAGGACAGAGCACTCCAGGCGTGGCCTTAACAATACTGAGTAGAGTGAAGGATCACTCACTCTACCTGCTGGCAATGTACTTCCTAATTATTATTATTGTATTACTATCATGCAGGGCGTGATTGCAGGATGCTACTAGCCTTCTCTGCCATGAAGGTGCACTGCTATCTCATGGTCAGCTTTTTGCCCACCAGGAACCAAAGGTCCTTTTCTGCAAAGCTGTTTTACATCTGATTGGCCTCCAGCATGTGCTAATGCATGGAGTGATACCTCCTGAGACGCAGGACTTTGCACTTCACTGTGTTGAACTGTGTGAGATTAAACTCAGACCAATTCTCCACACTTTTGAGGTCCCTCTGGATGGCAGCGTAACCCCCTGGTGTAAAGCTAGTCCTCCCAGTTTTCTGTCATCTACGAACTTGCTGAGGATGCAATTTATCCCTGTTCCCAGTTCATTAATAAAGAGCTTAAACAGCACTGGTAACAGTATCAAACTTTGGGGTTTACCACTAGTGACTGGCCTCCAATTAGGCTTTGTACCACTGATCCCAATTCTCTAGAGCTAACTTTTCAACTAGTTTTCAACTTATCTCACTGTCTAATTTTCTAAATTCTATGTTAGCAGCTTGTCTACAAGGATGCTGTGAGAGACAGTGTCAACAGTCTTACTAAAGTAGAGGTAAACTATGTCCACTGCTTTCCCTTCTTCCACCAAGGCAGTCAGCTCATTACAGCAGACCATAAGGTTGGCCAGATATTATTTCCCTTTGATAAATCTGTGTTGACTCTTCCCACTCACCTTATTTTCCTGCAAGTATTTGGAAATGGTTTCCAGGAGGATTTTCTCCATCACCTTCCTAGGAATACAGGTGAAGCAGAATGGCCTGTAGTTCCCTGAATTTTCCTTCTTGCCCTTCTTGAAGATAACACTGGCTTTTGCTGTCTTCCAGTCTTCAGGGACTCCTTCCTGTCACCATAAACTTTCAAAGGTAATTGTGAATGGCCACACAGTGACATTAACTAGTTCCTACAGCACTTGCATGTGCAACCAGTCAGGCCCCAAGACCATGAAAGTGAGGAAAGTAAGAAAGTTCACTATAAACGGCTGGTGATAACAGAAGAATGAAATCTAGTATTCTATGAGGGAAATTCTGTTTATTCTGATCCCCTGCTCTTCCTCCTTGCCAAAATCCAGAAATTCTCCTTTCTTTCTCCATAACCTGCTTCATCAGCTGAATTTTATACTATATATCTGAGGAAAACACAGGAGACTGTCTGACTGCTCAGTCATTGAAGACTGGTTCAGGTTTACAACAGCTTGGGCTGATTAGATCTTTCTAGGACATAGCAGTCAGCTGCTCACACACAGGCGCTCTGTGTTACGTGCTGCTGCCATGGTCTTGTTTTTTAAAAAATATTTGTGGATTTTCAGTCTGGAGGACTTGAAATGGCAAAGCAGCTATGATGCTGCCTGCCAGACTTCCTTTGTAGCATGGCTCTCCGGGATTTGTTTCTTGTTCTTGGGCATAACCTGAGGGTACGTGAATGTATTTTAGGGTGCAGAGCAAGCTGGAATTATGTTGAAAGACTAGTCTTGTCACATGAGCATTCTAACATACTTTCCAGAGTCGATGTTAGGACAAAGATAACTCCCCTTTGTCTGGGAGGAAATTAGTGAATTTACTTGAGAATTAAGCAACCAGGTGTTAAGAGCAAAGAGAGAAAAAAAAATAGTAGTGAACACACTTTCTGCTTCCTTGATAAAAGATTTCCTGTTCCTTCATAACCTCCAACTCCACATTTCCTCTACTTCTGTCCCAGTCAGTAAATAGTTCCTCCTATGATTTGTGGGCCCAAACATGCTTCCTTATCTACTCTTCTTTTGCCCAGAAAATTCCCAAAGTTCTGTCAAATTCCTTGCATTATGCAGGTACAACTTAATTAGTCATCATTTAATATTTGAAGTCTTTGATTACTGTTTTTTTTTTATTTCATTGTTTATGGATCATATCAAAGAAGAAAAACAACCCCAGTCCCTGCACTCCTTAAATTTGGCTGTGATAGCTTTCTTTTTCAATAATGCTTAGCATCGAATAGAGAAACAGTATTTCTTCTGGTAGCTGGATCAAGCTCAGGTTGGGAACTAGAGCACATGAGGTGTGGATAGGGTCTTAAGGGAATATGAGAGACTAAGAAACTGCTGCTGAAGTACGCAGAGTGGAATTGTTCAAAAGGTAGAACCTGGCACCATATGGTCAGATGTTTCCATAGATATCTGCAAACCAAATCTGTCACAAAACATAGTTTCACGCACCAAAAGACATAGATGTTAACACTACCCAGCAAAAATTTCCAGAAGCTTATAATATTGACAAAAGGCATATTTTCTTAGATTTTCCTTCACATATGGCTGAAGTCTACAGACAAATACATGCCATTAATGAAAAAAGATTTCTCTAAGATGAATGCCTAACAGATTATTTAAATACAAATAATATTTGACAAAAGTCTAAGAAACTAAACACCTTTTCTTATACGGTGGCACACACATTTGACACTGTCATTAGATACAATTAGATACAATTTAGTCATCATGTGACTAGCTCTGAGTGTGTAATTCTGATAAAATGGCAAAACAACTCAATTCCTACAGTTGGTAATCAGCTCACATTATTGAAAAAGTAGATTTAATTCCAAGTACAATAAGAATATGTCAAAATAGATTTCATATTCTATTAGAAGTTCTACAAGCATGATTTTTATAGATTTTAGTCATTATTAATGTTGTTGGGGTAGCAGTTTCTTCCTTTATAAACAGAACTGAATAGCAGGATTGACTGTTTAAAACTGCTTTGGAAAACCTGGTTAGATTTTTTGGACCTTACAGCAGTGTCAGTCACTATATTCATATCGTTTATTTTATTCAATGAGAATAACCTGCTAACAGTTAAAGAGACTTAGACCACTCTTTTTAGCCTTTGCTTCTTTCTGCATTGAATTTATTACTAATCTTTTTCTTGAAGCTGTTCTTTTCTCCTCATTTAATGCATACAGAGTGGGTAAGTAGATGACAAAGTACAGTTTCGTTTTCCAACAGAAATACTTCAGTTAATTACATTGAACAACATTCATGTAGTAGTAGTCATGCTAGATAAATTAAGATGATCAACAGTACTGCTGAAATAAAAGAATGTCTTCTTTGTTAATAAATATTAGTTCAAGGCATTCGATGATAACTGAATTTGAGTTGAATTTGATAATTGAATTTGAGTAGCCAAACTAAAGACATTTTTCTTAACCACAGATCAGAAGTTTCTTAATCACTGCAAGTACCAGCTGCCCATTCCACCTGGAAGAAGAGACTGAGTTATGAATCTAATGGCATTCATTTTCAGTCAAGCAGAGGAAACTCCCTGACAGCCAGTGGTGAAGCCAGTATCTTAACTCACTGCAGTATGCCCTGTTGTCTATCGTATTGCCAGTGCTTTTGCAAAGGACCTAGAGGTTTGAAAGAGCATGATACCTGACAAAATTCTAGCAACGTCTGCCTTACCTTACACTTTGTGTATAAAATTTAGTGTTATTACAACAGACTGGAATTGATGAAGTGAGAAAGTAAAGCCTACACAAATAGGCCATTTGTGCCACAATATAATTAATTGCAACACTTTTATGAATTATAAATATTTTAATAATTACTACAGCTACTATTAACAATAGTGCACAAATCATTACTGGAAAAATGGGCAAGTTTTATTAGTTTATTGATGCATAGTGGAGAATTTCAGGAACAGCTTATTTACCACTTTAATATTAAATCAAAATCGTGTTTTGATATTAAATCAAGATGGATGAAGACTGTATTTCTTCCTCAGATGAATTCAGTCCTCAATCTGATTTAAAAAAAAAAATGTTTTCTTGCATTGACTCAGTGAAGTTAGCTATTTTGGGATGCACATTTTTGCAGTATTTTTCAGTCCTACATATTTACTAAATCCACTTGCTTTAACTCTCTGACAATGTGTAGTATCAATAGATAAGGCAACTTCTTAGCCAGAGAAAGAGTAATACCTTAACCAAGTTTCCCATGGTGCTACACATCTTTAACAGAGTATATAATTTTCATGAACCATTAATGGTAACTTTCAGTATCTGTTGAGTCCTGAAGAAGTAGGGGGTGGCAGGGGAAGCTGAAAGAGAATAAAAAATGCAATATGGTGCTGCCCTTTTGGAAGGGGCAAATGATATTTGCAAACAGTTAGAGGATGTCAGTTTGACACAAATCCTTAAGTAAGAAAAGAAGGAAGATATTAATGTTAAAGTCATTTAACCAAGCCTAGACCTGTCATTAATTTAATTTGAAATTAGGGAGAAAAACCCAACAAATTAGTATTAATGAGAAAGGTAAAAGCAATGTTATTTAGGCTTCCATCTTCCTAGACAATGCTTTCTAGACACTGCCTCGGTAGCATATGATTTACCACATATGAAGTGAATTAAAGAAAACTAGTGATTATTATATCTTGAAACCTATCAGTTGACCTGGCTATAACCCTTTTGAGTGCATACATTTCAGAGAATCATTGTAAATTTTTACTTTTATTAGTGAGTTTGATTGCATCAATATTAATAATAAAGATTTAAGATGACATCTGTGATATGCATAACAAATGAAGGAGTACTTTAGAATTACTTTGCATATTTTATGCAGGCAAACACAGGTTTTAAGAAAACAAAGTCCAAGTTGAAAAAATGGACAGGAATTATCTTAAACATCAGGATACATGTGATACACTGATTAGAATTTACTTCAAATAAATGAAGGATTATGTCATGCTGACATTTTTAAAATCAGGACTGGACATTTCTGAACAGTTCTTTCAATGTAATTACTGAAGCTTACGCAGATATTTAGAGAAATCTAAACGATACTGTGATCCTATGATTCTATATTTGGTTTGTAAATCAGTGAGATCACGGTACCTCTTCCTGGCTTTACATTGTAAGAATTTCTATAAAGAAGTATTAGCATAACACTGATTTACAAATACGAAAAACTATTGAAATAGTCTTTGTATATCAGCAAGTAGCCCAACTCTCATCTCCCAATGTTCATCCAAAAATGGAATCACTGGACCGTTCATCTTACTTCTTTGGCTACTTCCTTTATCACCTGTTTTATAATTGAGCTTCAGTTTCCAGAATATTTTCTAAGCAATTGTCTGTATTCGTGCAGCAAGACTTGGGATTTTCTTTCTATAAACAGAGCAGAATATGAAGGATAATTTAGACAGCATTAGAAAGCACATACAGTTATAACAGATTTTCACCTGGATTTATAAATAACTTGCCGTTTTATATTAGGATATCTGGAATATAGATTTTAATACTAAACATTTTTATGATTGATTATAAAGAAGAATCCCAAAGATCTAAACTGTTTGCTTAAAAGAAAACCAATCACACCATTTGGAAAATGCAGAGAGTTCGGCTATTGCATAGAAAATTTATTATGCAACATTTATGCTTTGCTAGCCCAGAGAAGAAAATTAAAGTCTGTCTTCTCAAATGGATTAAAATAAAAACATTGTTAGCTTCCTGACTGAAAGTGTCTAAATATAAAATTAATAAAAGTTCTAAAAGTAATGCTAAGGTCATGCAAGCATTTCTAGTAAGTTATTACTTTAAACTTTAAATATATCATTGTAATAAGAACCTGAAGATGTCTTTTGTATTTTTAGTACAGTAATATATAATGTTCCGCTAGGGGCAAATAGCGCTTTGGTGAACAATTACCACCAAGTAATAGTGTTGTTATTTGCCTTCTAATACAGAGTGACTGCATCAGCAGGCAAGGGAAAAGCTATAGATGTCATTTACCTGAACTTCTCTTAGGCCTTTAGTACACTCCCTCACCTCCCCAACATTCTTGCCACTAAATTGAAGACTTGCGGGTTTGATGTATGGACTGTTACATGGATAAGGAAATGGCTGGATGGCTGTGTCCAAAGAGTTACAGTCAATAGCTGCATGTTCAAGTTGATACCAGAAATGAGTAGTGTCTCTCGAGGATCCAATATAGGGACCAACAGTAGATAATATCCTCATTCGCGATATACACAGTGAGACTGAATGCAACCTCAGCAGTTTTGCGGATGACATCAAGCTGAGTGGTACACTTCATAATGATTGAGGGAGCAGATACCATCCAGAGGGATCTTGACAGCCTTGAGGGGTGAGCCCATATGAATCTCATGAGGTTCAACAAGGCCAGTTATAAGGACCTGCACCAGGGTCAGGACAGGCCTCGATATCAGTACAGACTGAGGGATGAATGGGTTGAGAGAAGCCCTGTGGAAGGGAACTGGTGGTACCAGTGGGTGAAAAACTGGGCATAAGACAGAAATGTGCACTTGCAGCACAGAAGGCCAAACACATCCTGGGCTGCATCAAAGGAAGTGTGATCAGCAAGTTGAGGAAAGTGATTCTACCCCTTCTGCTCCATTCTGCTGAGACTGCCTGGAGTACTGCGTCCATCTCTGGAGATCTCAGCACAAGAAAGTGTTGGAAGGTTCAGAGGATGGCCATAAAATTTATCAGAGTGCCTATCCTATGAAGAAAGACTGAGACAGCTAGGAGTTTTCAGGAGAAAACAGGGCTCCTGGAAGCCCTGATTGTGGCTTTTGAATACTTAAATGAGGTTTATAAGAAAGATCGAGAAAGACTTTTTACCAAGGTCTGTAGTGATAGGATAAGGGGCAATGGTTTTCAACTAATAAAGAGTAGGCTTACATTGGACATAAGGAAGAAATTTTTTACGATGAGGGTGGTGGGAGACTGGAACAAGATGCCCAGAGAAGTTATGCATACCCTGTCACTGGAAAAGTTCAAGGTCAGGTTGGATAGGGCTCTGAGCAACCTGATCTATTGAAATACATCCCTACTCATGGCAGAATGATTGGGTTGAATAATCCTTAAATGTACCTTCCGACACGATCCATCTGTGGTATTATGATAACCCTCTTTTTACCCTCTCAGCAAGATGCCCTACACATGCTAACACTCCTTAGCTAGCAAACTGTTGGTATTTTCTTTTCTGTTTTGAACTGCATATCCCATGACTGATCTAGCAAGCTAGTGTATTCCTCATGTGAACCTATTAGACCCCAAACACTATTTCTGACACCTCTGAGAATGCCATTATCTAAATATTTTTTTGCCTTTTTTTTCCTTTGTATAAAAATTCATCTGCACGAACATTATAATAAGAATATTTTTAAAATATTAAATAGTTACTATGATTGAAACAAGTCTTGGTGACCCTAGTCAACTATATAGTGACTAGGCAACTACTGTGAACCAATTGTATACATGAAACAAAGACAACCTCTTACAGAGTGACTACGGACTACAGAGGAACATACGGACTTTTGATTACTTCAAAGGAGTTCTTAACTATCATGGTTGGTCTCAGCCTTAAGACGCAATCAGTGAAAGACAACTTTATGCATGGAAGCATGCAAGGGCAGAAGCCTCATACTTATCAGCCAGGAATTCTTTATTAGGCAGATATGTGAAGATGATTCTTAGTATAACAAAGTTATTTACTTAACTATGGAAAGTAAATAATCTATCCACTAAGTGAGTAAATGGCTAGATGTTCTCTTACTTAAGGAGAGATTAGAATGAACTTTGGGGCAAAAGGTTACAGCCTAGCTTAATTGGCAGACTTCAAGTAGGGAACAACTCAAAAGAGCTAACATATACTGTTGTGTGAGAGATGAGGCACATGGCAAATCTAAGACCCTGTCTATAACACTGTCAGAAAAGAAACAGAAAATCAGTTAAATGGAGAAAAGAGAAACAAACGAGCCTGGTATTTTCCCTTCTCCCACCCTTTTAATACCATCAAAGTATACATGGCATAGTACAGAGATTAGATAGAGGAAGCTGGAACTGCTTATCATTTTGAAGCACTTTTTACTGTGTCCTGCGTAATTTAGATTTGCCATTTTCTCTTTTATCATCTTAGCTTTACATTTCACACTGTTTCTTTATTGCTATCTCATCTGCATCTCAAGGACATGAAATTACTCATAGAATCATAGAATCATATAATAGTTGGGGTTGGATGGGACCTTAAAGATCATCTTGTTCCAACCCCCTGCCATAGGCAGGGATATCCCACTAAATCATCTACCTTTCATGTATTTTTTTCCTCCTTTGCCACAATTATCCTACTAACTGTTTCTTCATCCTTTTGGGTTTTTTTTTGTTTTCCTTTTCCAGGTGATTTTGTAAAAATGGAAGTGTAGAAAACAAAAAAAATACTCAATACAAGGAGTGTTACCAGCCTGCTCTTTCAGTCTTCTGCCATGATGAGAGCTCTCAAATTCCTTTTTGACAGAAAGGAGAAATTATATGGACTGGAAAAGAAGCAAAAAGTATTACTCAGGTCCTGGAAAGGCATGTACAGAAAAAAGGTGGAGAACATATATGTGGCGCTTACAGGTTAAAAGCAATGTACATCTGAGTTGAAGTGCTATAAAAGCTATATCAAACATAGAGAGACTTTCGGTAGAATTTAATTCAGCTCCCTGTGTCCACTAGCCTTATGAAGGAAAAGACTGGAAGAAGAAATAACCTGGAGAAACTTATGGAACTAACAGGGCAATAAAGCTGTTTGCTAGTATATTTTCAGTCTTGTTATTTTAGCAGACTTAGCCATGCTGTTGAACTTTTTAGTCCTTCTTTTTTTAAGCTGCAAACAACTCTGACATGTCATTTTCTTGGTTTACATCTTCTTCCACATACCCTAGCTTCAGATATATAGAGATGAGCCCACTATTCTCCAAAATTAAAGTTTATTTTCCTCTAGATCACAGATCAAGTCATAGAATTCTTTAATCGGCTAAAAATGGTTTAGAACAGAAGGAATATATTAAGTTTAGTGGCTAATTATAATGAAGAAGTTCAAAAGCTACTGATAGCAAAGGTGGGAAAAGCAGTTCAGTATGCACATTAATAGTTTTAATTCTGCCTAAATTTTATTGTTAACATTACTTTGTCAGTAGTGATGTTGCTAACATTTTTCAGTTAAGTAGTCCATGCTATATGTCTTTTGTTGCCTGGTTAACACACATTTATTATGCCTGGCAAACACACATTTATTAAGTATTGTCCCTGGTAAGCAGTGAAAGATTCTGGAACTAAAATGTGTGAAAACACATCAGCTTTGATAGTAATTTATTGTCAATAAAAAACTATTATCAAATCTGAGAAATTAGGTTCCCTTTCAAATGAACAGAGCTAGGTTTTAATTAATTTTTTAGTTCCTCCTTAGAGAGTTAAATAAAAGCTATATAAAAGCCAAAAGAAAATTGTAAATTATATTTACCCCTAAAATTCAAATAATGATGAACAACAGAACAAATAAATTTTGTCATGTTTGTGTTTCCTGAATGACAAACATGACAGATTTTGGGTGTTAGCATGGAAGTTAAAATATTTGTTGAAAAATAATTATAAAGAACAATATTTTACCTATTCGACATAATCACATTTATATTTACATCACAGTGTCAGAATGAATTTAAAGGTAACATAGCCTTGCAAATAAACATGAGTTATTTTAAAGTCAAAATTACTTATTCTTATAAAACATCTTATCAAAAGTAGGTGTCAAAGAAACTTTATTGACTGGGTCTAGTTATCAATTTCTCACACTGCAAAGTTTAATACCTCATTAAACCTCACTAGTCACCTTCTAAACCAGTAGTAAATCATCCACATATCTTTCTATCAATTATCAAAACTGCTAACTCATCAAAACTTACTAGGCCCTACTAAATTCTACTTCTTCTTTTATTAATTTAATAAAAAGAATAAAATCTTAATTTATAGTCTACCCCCAGCCCAGGTTTGGGAAGCAGGAACATCATGGTTTTCAAATATATACTCTGTATGAACTTTTTCTCTGATTTCCTTCATTAAATTAGCATCTGGAGAGCTAGACAGCCTTCTCTGTCAGCATTTAAAATGTGCTGTAACGGAATTTTCTTCTAATGCTTTAACTTTGGATCTCTAGCCTGGGTCAGCTGAAGAGGCAATGCCAGTTGAGCTAGAGTCCTCATAAGCACACAATTTCTTATGAAATGCAGCTACTGAGGTGTTGTCAACAGCTGGCTTTTATTATACTCTCCTTTAATTAGCTATGCGTCACGTTTATGAAGTCTCGACATTAATTTTTAGGTAAAGATAACAAAAGCAGAAAACAAGCTTGCTTTGCAGTCAGTGAATCTTTGAACTAAACTCAAATTGATGAGAAATTTATAGTTGTTTGGACTTGGGGAAGATTTAGGTGTTTCTTCTTTCTCCTAAAAGTGCAGTTACAGGTTTTCAAACTCCTTTTAAACATTCCAATTAATTGGCTTAAAAATAATAAGTTTGATGGATTGTCCTTAATCACTGTGATTCTCACTTCAGTCTCCTCTGCTTTTCCTGCTCTGTTTTGCATTGCCAAACCTTTTTGTGCAGAATTATCCATGGTCTAATCAGCAATGTTTCCAGTTGTGCCTTTAAGTCATTGCCATCATTTTTGCAGAATGAAAAAAAGAAATTATTTTCTTGTGAAAACAGCACCTTGTTTTTCTTAATTAAATTTGACAGGACATATGTTTAAAACCTAAACTTTTAAGATGACTCAGGCTTATTCTGCTCTATTTAGATTCTTATGCTAGACCAGTAAATTGTCCAAGCATATGTAAATATAAAATGAAACCAGAAAACTAGAAAACTAACATTTGTAATGTAAAATTTTTCACGTGGCATTTATTGGTGAGAGAATATAATACTGCTAGTTTAATTTAAAGGAATGAATACTCAAATATGTGCTGTATACTTTCCCTCATATACATGAGACCAATAATTCTTTTTTTTAATGCTATTTTAAACTAATTTTAAAGTACAATTGCAAAGTGAGAGTTTTCTTCATCACTAAATAAATCTTTAAAAGAACTCTCAGATTACGCAAGAGACTTAAACTAAAAAATTGACTATATTAAATTTCAGAAAATAATTATGTCACTGTGGATATAGAGATATTTAAAAAAATAAGAGTCATTAATAAAGAAAAAAAAACAAAGTTTTTAAAGCATTGACTATTTAGTATGACTTTTATACTAAACTAAAAAAAGAGAAATAATACTATAAGTTATTATCTAAATGATCAGAATTACATATATACTATGGTCTGCCTATGAAAACTTTTCGCTGTAATGAACCTTACATGACAGGGTGCTCACTGCTAGCTAGAAAAAAAAAAAAAAAAGAAAGCAAGAAGTAAAAAAATAAAAAAGGAAAAAAAGAACTTTTTCTTCTATTTTTACTTTTAGGTACGTCTGCTGGAACTCCCAGCACAATGTGTACTGGTCATTCTGAGTGGAGAAATGTCTCAAAATATCGTATGACGGAAGATGCTCAATTATCAACAAGTCTTATACTTACTAGCCTAATTCCTTTTCTAACACTCCACTAGTTCTTTCTTCTCTTCACGTATAATGGAAGTCATCAACTTACATGTTTTTCTTGTCTTTATCTTCCTAAGGAGGAAGAAGGAAGACAGCTTATCTTAGATGCTAGAAGTAAACTACTGCTTAGATCTATAATGTAGAGATTCAAGACAAAACTGCACTATTAATAAAGCAAAATATTACTACTGGGGTTAAATTATTCAGTGGTGTCCATTAGCAAATTGATAGCATCACAAATTTATATTTAGACTTCCTTGTAAACTGCAGCAACAGCAGTTTGTTTCCAGCACACTTTTAAGCACAAATACAATATGTGAATTTACTCAGAAATAGAGATAAATAGTGGCCAGCTGAAACTGATTATTTCCTGCTTTTGTATTTTGTTTTGTTCTTTAAACTGTGGACTTTGCAAAGCCTTCCCAAAACCGCTTTGATAGAAAAAGATATATGTCCCTCTGATTGTCAGATTCTAGATTTTTATTTTTCAGTCTGTAGTTGGTAAATGATGCCTTAATTGTAATCAACAAATATAAGTTATGCATCATTTTTCTTACCACATAATCCATATATTATAGATGCGAGACCCATTTGTCCTGATTAGTTACAGTTTTTTAAAAAGGTTATATATTTCTAAGCGTATCTGAACTGTAATTCATAAATCAGCAGGCAATTTTTTTTTTTTACTTGTTAAAACCTTTGCTCTCTCAGATATTTTTATTGCAGAAGTACCAAATTGAATCTTGCACATCTGAAGTGATTTCAAGCAGAGGAGAAATCTAGCCCTTTCCGTAACTTCTTTTGGAATATTTGCTTTAAATATCTTCATCTATGCAAGAAAGAGGGAACTTTTTTTAATTAAAAAAATATGAAATATATGTCTTAGATGGCTTCTTTGAGCTTATTTTTGTAATTATAAGGGAATAGATATGGAGTTGGCTAATGTCAGTTCTAGTCATTTATTATGATAAAATAATAGGAACTTGAAAATCAACGGCAGCAGTTTTTCTCTCCCTCCCCACCCCGAAAAGATAACAGAAACGGTTCTATCTATTGTTTATCTCTCTAGAATACAGGCATAACTAGGAATGTTGATGTATTTAATTTACAGCAATTATCCATTAACCATCCACATTTCCAGAATTCTCACTATAAATACAGTTGAAGGCTTCAAAGTCCTCAAGCCATGCCTTTGCTACAATATTTTTCTTTAATGCTATCCTTATCTTTATCAGTTTTCTGTTTTCTTTGTTTAACCATTTGATCTTCAAGTGAACTCCTTGCAAAGTAACTTCAAAAGAAAGAGTTTTCTTTTAGAATCTTTCCTTCCTGCATTTGCTTATAAGTTTACCTTCAAGAAATCTTGAAAATTGAATCCATGGTGAGTAGCCAGAATAATCTCAGACATCATGGTGTGTAAAAACTGCAAATGGCATTTCTACATTAGCTTGCTTTTAAAGCTTGGGTCTTTTTTTAAATGTCCAAAGCAGCTCTCAGCTGTTTTGCACTGTACTTACCTGCACTTATAATTACTCAAAGCTTCATCTTCTCTTTTTTTTTTAAAAAAAAAAGATACATTTATTTAAAAGAATGTATACAGATTTAAAATTAATTGTAAGGGATAGAAACAAAGGGAAAGATAAAGGTGATTCAATTCACTCCATTCTTAGTGTAAATTAACTACATGTTAAAATAATGAAATATTTCCTCTTCAATTGACTTCCAAAAATCAATTTAGGGGAATTACCAGGTGACTTGTGGAAGTTCATTGACTGGGTGCAGCGTAAGGCAGAAGATTTTGGAATGACATTCCACTGTAATGCAATGTTCTTGTAGTTACCGCACTCAACCTGATATGGCTACAAAGAGAGAATTCATGACTACTACTTGATATGAGCATGGGCACCTTGTCGGATTTTCTTGGAGTTTGGACAGAAATGAAGAAGCTTCAGAGAGCATTTCTTCCTGGGCATGTATGTAGGATCACAGAATCATGTAGGGTCATAGAATGGTTTATGTTGGAACAAACCTTCAGAGACCATCTAGTCTAACCTCTTTGCCATCTTTCACAAGATTAGGCTACTTAAATCCTCATCCAACCTGAGTTTGAACAATTCCAGTGGCAGGACATTCACAACTTCTCTAGGCAACCTATTTCAGTGTCCTATTACTCTCGTCTCAAAAACTTTCTCAGTGTTAGAGAATGGTCTTATACACATTCAGTTTGCTGCTATGGGCAGCACACTAATTCTCAAGGTATAAACACAATCTAAGAATAAGTAACATTAATTTAACAGAAAAAAAAAACACAAACAGAAATTCGTAAGAGAATTTTCCACAGCAACACTAGGCTTTCAGCAAATTTTTAAAGATCAACAACAGAACTCTCATAAGGAATAAAACACTCAATTAAAATACTACAAATCTTGATGTAAATACTTTTTTGTAACAATGGTCATTTGTTATCATGCATATGATATATTCTAGGACATATTCATAAAAAGTCATGTACCAAGAAAAAAATGGTTTTGTAAAATGTTTCTAGGAATGAAAGTAAGTTATTTATAAGGAACATACAGTATTCCCAAATTTTCTAACAGTATGGCAGTATGCACACACAGAAGCTTTATGCACCTGCACCAGATCTTCAAACTTATGGTAAATCATATCCTGAAAAAAAATGTGTCTAAATTATGTTGCAATCAATATGCAATTAGTGTCTGACCTTTTGACATTAAAAGAAAAGCTATATGTAGGTGGTGAATGAGTACTATTGATTTTATTTTAATTCCAACATAAACATGATTATTTAAACCTTACATATAGGTTATTTACACTAGTATAATTCAAATCTTCATTGCCAGTCACATTTCTGTCTTAGATTTTATGGAACAGTGCAAGCCTGCAATTATTTTCTTTGTGGTAGGTTGCCCTAACAGCTTCAAATAAAATGAAATATCCTGCTGTGTTAGATGCTGCAGAAACATAAGCTAAGAAGCAACTCCTGCACTGAATATGGATGCTAAATTCATTAGTGATGGGAGAAGACAATGCAAGTAACCCTATGTCATCATTTAATTTTACCTTCCAAGGCTACTGAGATTAAGAAATTGAAAATTCCCAGAAAATACAAAAATGCAGCTTAACAAAATGTCTAAATTGTTTCACCCTCATAAACAATACCCAATAACACATAGATATCACTGACAATAAAAATGAATATCCTTAGCAAGATGAAGAGGCCACTCTTTTCATTGGTGCTTAGTGACAGGACAAGTGGGTACAAAGAGGAACACCTCAACATGAGGAAAAGCTTCTTTAATGTGAGGTTGACAGAGCACTGGAACAGACTGCCCAGAGAGGTTGTGGAATATACTTCTCTGGTGAAGCTCAAACCCCTCCTGGATATGAATCTGTGTAACCTTCTCTAAGTGAACCTGCTTTAGTGGGAGAGTTGGACTAGATGATCTCCAGAAGTCCCTTCCAACCCCTATCATTCTGTGATTACCATGATTACCGAAAACTACTGAGTGACAACATGTGATGAAGGTCATTGTGTTTTCTTCGAATAAGCTTCCATATTGCACTAAGGGCTAAATGTATCTTGATTTTGTGTATTTTATTTTCAAAAATTCAGCATTCCATCACATTCTGTGTCCAGTATCTCCATATAAAAGGAAAGAGTTCATGTTTGTGAGAAAATGAAGATGAAATTATTGCTTAGCAAGTAGAAGTGAGACAGTACATCACAGCTTACAGACACTGTAACATAGCCATTAAATACATCAGCAGGTCAGGGCCCCTTCCCCTGCAGCTCTCCCTCATGAAATTTTGTGTAAATTTTCTAGCCCTTTGTTGAATGTGGTGTTCGATATTTCTTTCTTTCAAAGGTAAACAAGTATGACTTACTTTCATACATCAGAACTCATTAGAGCATTGAATTCCTAAGATGCACACAACTTTACGGGCTTAGACAATCCTAAAAACTAACGTCTCTTGATGGGGTCAAACAAGTAATGAGTAAATCTGTATTAACAATCCTTCCAAACTGTACAGAGTTGCAGCACAGAACCATCCACTTTGCCTACCAGTTATCTTTGATATCGAAATTGGGATTAGGACTAAATTTACTTGTTAAATTATTACTGTGACCTTCCAATATCTTCAATACCAAGAAAATCCCTACTCATTTCTTTAACCACTACAAACCTTTTTTTTTTTTAAACAGGATTAAGATAAAGAAAATATTCTTATAAATGCTTATAGAACTATGACTGAATAAAACTTATTGCTTTTGATACTGCCACTCTTCCTGACACTTATGTTTAGGTTATTTTTTTTTTCCTTAATTTCTTATTTTATCACTTTTTATTGTTTTGTCCACACATTCTTGTATGCTTGTAGGGGATGAAAAAAACAAAATTTACTACATTTTTTTTTTCTAGAAGTGGCAATTTGTGGCAAAATGCCTTCTACAAAATTAGAGACAACATTCAATATTTTATAAATGCTGTCACCTTTTTCTGTTTTACTATGAATCTTTTGAGTCCACAGACTCGTTTTTGTTGTTTGGTTGGTGATTTTGGTTTTTTGGGGTTTTTTTTGTTCATTGTCCAAAATCTACAAAAAAAACCCTGTAAAGTCAAACTCCAATGGATCCACATATCCATATCTCCCTGTAACCAGTAAATGAGGACACGAACAAAATACCTCTGACAGGGGAGAAGCTGTTAAAAAAGAAAAGTCTTACTATATGAACATAGAAGGGAATTTGAGTAAGTAGCAAGGTCCTTTTTAAAATTCAGTACGTAATCTTTTCTTGTTTATTAGTTTTATTACTTGTGTGACCTTTCATTTTGACACAGGAACAGCTAGTAAATCCATGCAGCTTACCTCAGCTGAAGACTTCTAAGCATTTCACTGAATATTTCAATGACTTTTTTCTGCTTTGCAGGGCATCACAATGTACAATTTGGCAAAGAAAAACTTAAATGTTTTACTGGTCACCTGCTGATCAGTAATTAGCTTCATATCCTCTGCTCTGTTTAACTCAATATCAGAATATTAATTTGCTTATGAAAGAATGCTGACAATTTGCTTGACTCTTCACCTATTTTTATGAAAGTCGTACTCCAGAAGTAACAAAAGGTCTCTTCTTCCTGCTGTGCAAATATTAGCCAGAGTGATATGCAGCCTAAGCGTCATAAACATGTCTGACACTGTACTTCCATGAATACTTAAACCATTTCTTCTAAGTTGAATAGTATAGTATCTGTCCTTCTCTTCTATCTTTCAATCAAGGCATGAAATCCTGAACTTTCAGATTTTGGACAGGAAGAAAATGGCTTAAGCACCTCAAAAACAAACATTGAATAAAAAGAGCTTCTGTCAATATTCTCCCCTGCATGGTGCTTCAGTTGTGGATTCTTATGATGTAAGACAATGAATGTTTATTGAAGTCTTCCAGTATCACCACGTATAGAAAAAAACACTTCAAAAGAAAAATCTTGAGCATAGAGAACATGATTTCTTCTCAAAGACTACAGTCTTCAAGGTGGCTGCTTAGGCGAGAGGTATTTTGGTTATGTTTTCCCTTTTCTTCCCTTTCTTGCCTTTTGCCTGTTCACGTGGCAAAGGCTAGTATTTCTAGATCTACTTCCTTTTCATTATTCTGCCTCATCTGCTGAGACAATTTCCTGTCTGCAGAAACTAAAGAATTAAAAGCAAAGTGGAAAAAAATCTGGCCTACATTACCAGTACTTGTTTCTTACAGAATTGTTCGTTGCTTGACATTTTCAGTTTCTTTCTTTCTTTCCACAACTGTGTGGTCTGTGATCATCAAAAGCACAAACTGAGAATCAGTCTTTAAAAACTGTTTACAGACAGTTTGCATTGCACTATCATCTGTTTATACTACTCTATTTCTTTTCTGTCAACTTTATATGTTCTATGTGGTTTAGAGCAATCCAGCTTACAGAATCACAGAATCACAAGGTTGGAAAGGACCCATTGGATCATCGAGTCCAACCATTCCTAACACTCCCTAAACCATGTCCCTAAGCACTTCATCCACCCGTTCCTTAAACACCTCCAGGGAAGGCGACTCGACCACCTCCCTGGGCAGCCTGTTCCAGTGCCCAATGATTCTTACTGTGAAGAATTTTTTTCTGATATCCAAGAAATTTAACTATAGCTTAGTTAAATAGTTTTCATGTAAAGCCCTTCTGAATAAAACTATCAGAGTTCCTTTTTAAAAAATGTATTGTGTATGTCCTTAGTCTAGGTTTTACAGCCTTACCAAGTAGTGACATAGCTAAGCATGAATTGCTAACACTTGAATTACACTTGATAAAAACAATTTAAATATTTCTAGACATGATTACAAAGTTATTTATGTGATAGACCAGGCCAGATACTATTACTGAACTTATTTAAATAAAAATAATAATTAATGTGATTGTATAAAGGAAATATGAGGTTAAAATGTTTGCATCCTCTTTCAAGGGAAAAGAAGAATAGAAACCATGCTCAGAACCACAGACAAATCCATGACAAATTTAGAGAAATGATTAAGAATACAGTAGGTCAAAAAAAGGCCTTAAATGACCTCTACCTTTTGAACTGCAACCATTTAGCTGGCCAGGTGTTTTTTGTTTCTTTTTTTTTTTTTTTTTTAAATAAAGAAACCTGTATAGGTTCTGGAAGGTGAGCTTGCTTGTCAATCCACGTAGTGCATGTCATGTATAAGTGTGTGGATGTACATTTCAAGAATTGCTTGAACTGTTTTATCCAATATATTATGTTATGTAAAGAGAATCAGTCTGAGAAAAACTACAGAGCCAACTTGCATATAGCAAAAAGCCACTTTACCTTTACACTAGCATGTGAAGCACTGACATACCAGTTGTTATATGTTCCTCGGGGCAAGTATCCAGGAGTGAGAAAAATGCATTGCTTCATATGACTCTTAAGAACTGTGTAAATGCACTTTGAAATCATTGGTTAACCCCCAGCTGAGCAGTACAGATTTAGAGCAGTATTTCACACAGAATGAAACTCACAAGCACGAGGCCTTCCTTACATGTTAAAAGGGAAATTTTAATAGCATCAGGGAAAACAAAATCCAAAAGATGTGCTTGTCATTTTTAAGTACCCTAAACTGCATATGCACCATTAATGCAGGTATTATTTTTAGAAAGCAAGTTTACTACTATTCAGTTATAGGTAATTTCTTTTCACAGAAAAACTCAGAAAGGAATACTGCACCATAAATATAATCGACAATCTTCACAGAACTGATTTACTGTGTTTGGAGAACCCTTGAAAGCATTGAAACATTGAAAGAAGGAATGAAAGGAAAGGCTACAGACTTAAAAAAGCCTATTAGTCTCAAATTAGAGATCAGAGATACAACAATACAGATTTCTTGCATGGTAACCCTGAAGGGATTAAGATCATTTAAATTCAGGCTTTTGGCTAAACTGAGGGGAAAATGCATCCTATTAGACAAAGATCAAGAAAACGAATTATAGCTCTGAGAAATGATTCCTTATTTTCCCTTTTTCTTTTAACACTGTTTTCGCTTAACATCATTATGACTTCTTTTTTTAAAAAAATCAGTTTTTTTAAAAATCCCTTAAACTGTCTAAATGTGAAGATGTTGTCAACCAATGTAACCCGAGCATTTCTGTGCATGTTATTTTCACCTTCTTCTTAACAAAGGGAATTCCTTTATTTTCAAGAGGATCTAGAGGGATGTCTCCAAAAGGAAATAAGCTCCTGTTTGAATATTCTTCATCTTTCTCTGCAGCCTGTCTTCCTGATTCGTACTTTCTCCAATTGCTGTGCTAAGTTTTCAGACCATTCTTGAATCTCATTGCCTCTGTTGCCTATATCTAGTATGCTAGTTTGATAAGCTAATGAAGGTGAGAAAAATAATTTCTTTCCAGGGCCAGGCCACCACTAGACCTATGTTGAGATCATACAATTTCTTCACTGAGAGTGTTGTTGGTCACTGGAACAGGGGCCCCAAAGAAGTGGTCCTAGAACCAAGCCTGTCAGAGTTCAAGGAGTGTCTGCATGACACTCTTAGTCATATGTTTCAGTTTTAGGTAGTCCTGAGAGGAGCAGGAAGTTGGACTCAATGATCCTTATGGGTCTTTTCAAGCTTGAAGTACTCCATGATTCTATGAATTTAAAAACTTACAGACCATTCAGTTCTCAAATGTAGATTAACTGTATACCAGTCATTTCTATTTTTAAAAGTTTATTCTACTCATCCCTTAGATGACTGCCGTCCTATTTGGATTTTGATTTGGGATTAGGAAACACAACTTTCTTCAAAGTGGAAACACCTTATATTGAACAAGTAGGGATCAAAAATCAAATCTTGATTCAAGGTGTTGTTGTTACTATATGAAAATCTACAGCTTTTCCATTTAGGTTTCCTCACATAAAAATCCGTAGTTTTTCCATTTTGGTCTCTTCACATCTTTGTCTTGCTTCTCTATGCGGCATGGGGTACAACATCTAAGTTCATTCTCAAGTTCTTGATATTGCTCTGCTATGCAAAAGTTACAACAAAAAGTAAAAGCAGGCAATGCTATTCATACCCTAAATGGGTTGATGAAGCTGCATGACACTGCATGACAGTCTTTTTAGGTAGTTGAGATGAACTCTCTCAGTTTTTAAGGCAGAATATCCTGTAGTAGAACATCTATCTGCAAAGACAGAAAACTATGTCCCGTACGCCTCTCTTCCTGAAGATATTTAGTGTCTTCATTTGTCTAGAAAATGACCAAGCACCAAACTGCAGAGTATTCCAAAGCGAAGCTGTTATCTTTTGATTATTCTTAAGTCAATGATAATGTTTTTCAAGCAGCACTAGTGCAAACATGTAGAATAAATCCCAGGTACATATAAGGGCTGTTTTTTCTTTCATTCCACCACAGATTGACATCATTTGTTGTAAAGTTTGTAGAATGGTGGTGATCAGGAGATGCTGATTTTTGTCCACATCTGCCTCCAAAAAAAATTGTGATTTAAAAATCCCAGAAAGTTGTTACAGTTCTATCTGGTTTCAAGACAGTGGCTTCACACATAATAAAAATGTAAGATTTATTTAGAGTATATTTCTTAAAGATATTTTCTAAGAGTTATGAGCTGTTAGCAAGTAGTCCTTGATAAAATATTGCACCCTACTTAGTGCAATGGGTTAGAATAGCTCTAAAATAGACAAACTGTCATAGAAACTAGGCAATGGAGAAAAATAAAAGAAAAAAATCAAAGATTTGCAGAAGAAAGTTATGGTAATAAGGAATATCTTTGTTTATTTGTTTTCAGGGCTTTTCACTGGACAAAACATTGGGCTTAAGCCAAAATATTTCAAAAATGGCACGGATTTTCCTGTTTAACTGAAGAGCTAAAATAAGCAGATGCTTGCCCATCTGCCACCTGTGTGTCTGCCAATGTCCAAGTAAGTACGGTTCAAAACAGCAGTGTCTGAGTTACTCCTATGCAGCAAACATTGGCTACTGTAAACACTTTCTGTGCAAATGCCTGCTATACAATTAAAGTAATAGACAGAAATCATCAATCTGACAGAAGAAGTAATAAGTTGATTACCAAAAATGATTCATTGCATACCTTTTCCTCTATGTCATCTTTTTCAAAACTTGTGCGGTATTTCTTCTAATAACTATGACATTTTTTTTGTTATTTATTCTAACATGATGAAACAAGTCAATGCTGCTTACTGATGGGCATCAAACTAACATAAATCCTTGTTTACTTATTGCAACAAAAAGTCACTTTAAGGAACAATAGTCTCTGTAGTTGTATATACAGTGCTAAACCAAAAATATTATTCAGATCACTAGAATTTGAAAAATCGATAGATTGTTTTATGCAGAAGCATGTCATAAACAAGTGGTTACTGACAGATATAGAAAAAAAGACTGATACACTAATTTCATAGTACTTGATTTGCATTTAGATTTGCATTTAGATTTGCAAGCAATTATTACTAGTACTACTATTTTTTCCTACAAATTAGGAGAAATATGTTCTGAATTCAATAATAAAATAATAAAAAATATATAAATCTTTCCTATCAGAAAAGAAAAGGTATGCATCTGAAAGCAGAAGTAATATATTGTAGACATCTAGACTACCTACAAAGTGACAGACATCTTCCCGTTATTTGGATGTGTACTGCTGAAAATAGTACTGCTTTACTTTGAAAAGTGAATCACTGACAATGGCATCATGGGGTTCCATATTTATTCTTCTTCCAAAGCCTACCATAACACATCTACTTTATTTGTAAGTCAAAGAGTGATTTCTATGATTGCTAGTACTGCAGTTTTGACCTAAGATCTCAAAATATGTCACAATCTCATCCAAAAATATTGCAGTCAGTGATTACTGGACCATTATGTGCTGGTGATGCATTAGACAGAAAATAATACAGAATAGCTTCTCATAGCTGCTTGTTGCAGACAGAAATACTTTACATGGTTACGATATACCAGCAATTTAGAATATATTTATAATATAAGAGATCAAATGACTGGATCTTTAGCAATATTTATTCATAAACCAATTTAGGATTTAACAAAGTGATTGTATGAAATCTATTATGATCAAAACAGTGATTTAATTATAGATTTGAAAAAGATGAGACTCACTCTTATTTTCTACGTGGTATAAAAAATAATATATGTCAGCACAAAGATATAGAAATATGCATACATACAAATATATATCAATATTTAAGCATAGAGGATCAATGGGTAATCACAATTGCAAAGATTCGTGTAAAAATTTGAGTCAGCGAGGCACAAGGCGTCAGCAGCAATGATAAGTGCTGAGATCGAGAACTAGATTAAGGTTGACAGTAGGGTCTTGGAGCCAAGGAAGGCTGCAGAAGAGCAGAGGGGCCTGCCAGGACCCAGCAGCTCTCATGAGTGAGGCTTACATGGCTTCAGTGTTACCAGGAGCAACCACAGTTATTCAAACGGCCCTAGGGTGCATCTGTAACCAGGAGTGCGAGAATAGGGCTAGTGAACAGGGCAGGCAAAAAGGACATGGAGCAACAGTTTGCACAGAAGGGCACACAGGAGAGTCTCTGCAAGCAGCTTGTGGGTCTACAGCCCAGGTAAGTGCTCTACGTCTATTTCAAAATAGTGGGAACTTGCCTTGGAGCTAGAACCCCTGACTTGAATGACACACATGCTCAGGCAGAACCAGTAATGAAAGAGACTTTGATATAGATGTTAGATTCCAAGAAATGCCCAGCTGCTTCTTCTAAAGAATAGGTGAGCAAATGGTGTGCACTGCTCAGCGATCTGTTTATATCAGGAGACTGAACTGCTGAAAACCGTTGAAAGTCTGCACGGTGTTAGGGGACCCCAAACAGAGGCAGATAGGTGGTTTCAGAACCACGTTCCTGCAGTGGATACTACTGAGAATGAAGAGCCTTGAACCCTGGTGACCTGCAAAAGCAGGGCTCCACTTCAGTCTCCATCGTCCACTATTGCAACAAAAACCAGCCACTGACACTCACCAACAAAGGCCACAAGGGAAACCATACCAGCAATCCACAATCAATATTGCAAAAAGAAATGAGGAGTGTTCATAGTGTGTGACTTTGTTAAAGGGCACGGAGGCACCCATCTGTTGGCCTGACAGGGACTCATGAGAGCTTTGCTACCTTCTAAGAGCTAAGATCCAAGACATTGCTGAGAGGATGCCGCAACTTGTGAAGAGCAGAGATTACTATCCACTGTTACTCTTCCATGTGAGCATGAATGGCACAGACAGGCAGAACTTAGGCAGAATCAGTGTGCCCTGGTAGTCAAGAGGGTCAGCTGAGTCCTGGAGCGCATCAAGTACTGCATTGTTAGCTGGTCAAAGGAGTGGGTCCCTTTCAAATCAGGACATTCTATGATTCTATGATTCTATGAATCAAGGAAGACTTATAAAGCTTTGGGGATGTGAGCAGAAGATATAGGTGCCCAAGCTATCTTTGCCTCCATTTTACCAGTTGGAGGGAAAGGGGCAGACAGAAATAGGTTTATAATGAACATCAACTCCTGGTTACATGGATGGTGCCGTTATGAGGATTTTGGCTTTTATCAAGTCCTTTGACATTTGTCAAGGACTACAGACTGAGAGGAATGGGATCCACTTCTCTAGAATGGACAAAGGAATGTTTGGCAGTAGGCTGGCAAATTCAGTGAGGCAGGCTGTAAACTGAAAGATTTGAGGGGTGGGATCCAAAATGGCAATGCTCATGCCAACACATCCAACTGGGAAAGAAGACAGGCCAACCAGGGCATTGAAAAACATTGCTTACCTGCCTCCCATGACAAGAACCAGAATGCAAAGCATCTCAAGGGCATGTATGGCCATGTTGGATCCTCTTCCACCCACCCGCCACCAGGGAAAGCTGCAAGCTTAAGTACTTCTCCGAAATAGTTGTACACCAATGCAGGCAACATGGGGAAGGAACAGGAAGAACCACAGATCTGTGTGTGGTTGCAGGGCTACAACCACACTGCAGTTACAGAGATGTGATGGCATAGTTCACGACTGTAACACTGCCATGGATGGCTGTGTGCTTTTTAGAAAAGACAGGCCAGCAAGGCAAGGTGATAGGGTTGCTCTTTATGTGAGGAAGCAACTGGAATATATTGAGCTTGGCGTAGAAGTGGGTGAGGAACAAGTCAAGAGCTTACAAATAATAACCAAGGGGCAGGTTAATGTGGAGGACACTATTGTGGGTATCTACGATAGGCCACCTGATCAGGAAGAGGGAATCCACAAAGGCCTTCTACAGGCATCTGGAAGTAGCATCATGATTGCAGACCCTGATTCTCATACGGGACTTCAACCACCCTGATATTTGCTGGGAAGACAACACAGGTAGGTATTCACAGTCTGAAATATTCTTACAGAGCACTGATGATAACTTCTTGACACAAGTAGAGGAGCTGATGAAGAGTGATACTGAACCTTGTACTAACAAACAAAGAAGGATTCGTTGGTGATGTGAAAGTTTGGGGCAGCTTTGGCTGCAGCAACCACAAAATAGCGGAGTTCAGGATACTGCATGGAAGAAGCAGGGCAATAAGCAGGATTACAATCCTGGACTTCAGGAGAGCTAACTTTAACCTCTTCAAAGACTTGCTTGGAGGAATCCTATGGGAGAGGGCTCTAGAAAGTAGGGAGTCTAAGACAGCTGGTTAATATTCAAGCATTTCTTCCTCCAGGCTCAAAATCAGTACATCCATAGGAGTAAGAAGGCAAGCAAAAGAGGCAGGAGACCTGCATAGATGAGTAAGGAGTTTCTGGAAAATCTTGAATGGAAGAAGGAATTTTATAGAATGTGGAAAAAGGGACTGGGCACTTGGGACAAGTATAGCAATGCTGTCAGAGTATGTAGGGATGCTACAAGGAAGGTTAAGGCCCTCTTGGAATTAAATCTGTCAAGGGATGTGAACGACAAAAAGAAGGGATTTTTCAAGTACATCAGTGTCAACCAGAAGGTTTGGGGAAATGTGAACCCACTGCTGAATGAAGTGGATGCCCTGGTGAAAGGAGTGCAGAGAAGGTGGAGTTAGTGAATACTTTCTTTGTTTCTGTCTTCACTGCTAAGGCTGGGCCTCAGGAATACCAGACTTTGGAGCAAAGAAAGTGTGAAGAAAGGAACACTGCCCCTTATTTGAAGAGAATTGGGTTAGTGATTGTTTAGGCAAACTGGATGCTCACAAATCCATGGACCCTGATGGGATGCACCAACAAGTACTGAGGGAGTTGGCAGATGTTATTGCCAAGCTGCTCCCCATTGTCTCTGAAAGATCATGGAGAACAGGAGAGGTAGCTGTGGACTGGAGAGAAGTCAATGCACTCCAGTCTTCACAAAGGGCAAGGGAAACTACAGGCCAGCCAGTCTCACTTCTGTCCCTGGAAAAGTGATGGAACAGCTCATCCTGGATGTTATGTCCAAGTATCTGGAGGAAAAGATTATCAGAAGTGATCAACATGGGTTCAGCAAGGGGAGAATTTGCTGTCAAATCTGATCACCTGTCATGACTAGCTGGGTAGATAAGGGGAGAATTGTTGATGGGATGCAGTCTCTTCAACTTTAGCCAAGGCTTTTGGCACTGTCCCTCACAACTTGCTCATAGGTAAGCTTAGGAAGGGTGGATCAGATGACTGGAAGGAACTGGCTGGATGGCAGAGCTCAGAAGGTTGTCATTGGTCGTGCAGAGTCTCATTGGAAGCCTGTGGCTAGTAATGTTCCCAGGGGTTGGCACTTGGCCCAATCCTGTTCAGCATATTCATCAGTGATCCAGATGAGGGAACAGAGTATACCCTCAGTCAGTTTGCTGATGATACAAAACTGGGAGGAGTGGCCGATATACCAGAATTCTGGGATGCCATTCAGTGAGACCTGGACAGGGTGGAAAGCTGGATGAAGAGGAACTTAGTTAAGTTCAACAAAGGCAAGTGTAGGGTTCTGCACCTAGAGAGGGATAACCCCCTACGCCAGTGAATGTTAGGGATTGAACTGCTGCAAGACATCTCTGTAGAGAAGGGCTTGAGAGTTCTGTTAGACAATAAGCTGACAATGAGCCAGCAATGTGTCCTCATCGCCAAGAAGGCCAATGGTATCCCGGGGTGTATCAAGAAGGATGTGGCTAGCAAGTAGAAGGAAGTTATCTACTTTGCCCTAATGAGGCTGCATCTGGAGTACTGTGTTCGGTGCTGGGCTCCCTAGTTCAAGAAACATAAGGAACTACTGGAGAGAGTTCAGTGTAGGACCATGAAGATGATTAAGGGACCGGCACATGTCTCTTATGAGGAAAGGCTGAGACTTGTGTCTGTTTATCCTGGAGAAGAGAAGACTGAGAGGGGATCTTAACAATGCTTATGAAGCTGGTGTCAAGAGGATGGGGCCAGAAGTTTCTCAGTGGTGCCCAGTGACAGGACAAGGGGCAATAGGTATGAAGTGGAACACAAGAATTTCCATCTAAACATGAGGAAAACTTCTTTAATGTGAGGTTGACAGAGCACTGGAACACGCTGTCCAGAGTGGAATCTCCTTCTCTGGCAAAATTCGAACCTCATGTGGATTCAAATCTGTAAACCTTCTCTAGGTGCACCTGCTTTTGCACAGGGGATGTTGGAGTAGATATCTCCAGAAGTCCCTTCCAACACCTACCATTCCATGATTATTTCAATTATTGAAAAGAACTGGTCCCACTCGTGAGAGACAACATATGATGAAGGTTATTGTGTTTTCTTCAAATAAGGTTCCATACTGCAGTAAGGCCCGAATGTGTCTTTATTTTGTGAAAATCTGAAAGATTCCTTGAGGGTAAGAATATTCACATTCAGTGCACCAGTATTGCTGACAGGTGATGAGTAGCTCTGAAAGGGAGATAACTTTGCCTAAGGGCTTTGCATTGGCTGAGTTAGCAAATGATATTGCGCACTACACCTGAAAGGTGTCTTAACTCAGGGGGAGATTATTGGACACAGACTACTGTGATCCAGAAGAGTCTGAAGGGTCTTCCATATGATTGTTTACTCATAGGGTTTTGAGATAACTAACTTCTGTCAGATATTTGATTTGGAGTTTTTTTATTATTTTATTTTATTGATTTTTCAGCATTTACTTTGGCCACACTTGGAAGACAGTGGCTACTTTTACCAGTTATATCAGACCATCTCACTTGGATCATGATTCAGGTATCAGGCACATTCAGCTGCTGGGTGGGTGACTGATGGTCAGTCTCTTCCTCAGGTAGTGAAGGGGACTGTTCCTAGGCACACAGGACACCACGAGTGCTGAGGTTGTGCCCAAGTGCTCTGGATCACTGCATTGTAACAATGGGTATTCTTTCCCCCAGTGTGCCTGGTCAAGATGAGCAATTAGTAGTCCCCTTTTTCAGGCAACAAGGGAGTCTCCTTCCCAAGCAGAGCAAGGGGCATGCCTTGACATTCTGGATGACTGCCTCTATGTAACTACCAACTGGGTGAGAATAGATAGAAAGTAGTCCTGAAAAGAAGGACTTGGATGGTGCTGTTGGATAAGAAGCCCGACATGAGCTGGAAATAAGCACTTGCAGCCCAGAAAACCAACTGTATCCTGGGCTGCATTAGAAGAAGTGTGACCAGCAGGTCAAGGGAGGTGATTCTGCCTCTCTGCTCTCATGAGACCTCGTCTGGAGTATTGCCTTCAGTTCTGGAGTCTTCAGCACAGGAAGGACATGGATCTCTTAGAGCAAGTCCAGAGGATGGCTATGAATGTGATCAGAGGGCTGGAGCACTTCGCCTATGAGAACAGGCTGTGAGAGTTGGGGTTGTTAAGCTGACAGAAGAGAAGTCTGTGGGGAGACCATATAGCAGCCTTTGAGTAATTAAAGAGGGCCTACAGGAAAGCTGAGTGCAGGGGTAATGTTTTTAAGCTAAAAGTGGGTAGATTTACATTATATGTTTAGAAGAAATTTTCCTGTGAGGGCGATGGGTCGTTATAACAGGTTGCCCAGTGAAGTAGTGAATGTCCCATTGTTGGAGGTGTTGAAGGAGAGGTTGGATGAAGTTTTGAGCAACCTGATCTAGCATCAGGTGTCCCTGCTCATGGCAGGGGGGTTGGGACTAGATGATCTTTAAAGTCCCTCCTAGCTCAAGCTATTCTCCCCATGAAGCCTGTGTTCCACTGTATCAGATAACAGCCCAGAGAAGGGAGGGACGGTGTTCCAGGTGCATTAAAGCTTGTGCTATTCAGCCTAGAATGGCCTGTGTGGCCTTGTTGTGGAGTGGGAGGGAGAAATTGCACTACCACATTGCTTTTTCTTAACAACACTAGTAATGGTAAAATTTATTAAGTCTCTAAAATTAGAGAAAAGCCTTATTTTTAAAGTGTTCCTCTAGTTACTTTGACTCTATCATTTACAGTAAAACAAGCACTACGAAATTGACTTATTTGGCTAAGAAAGCTTTTCTAATATTATAGGATTAGTTATGACCATAGTTATGCTATTACTAGATTCAAGTAACTTGAGAGTTTGTAGTTTATAGATGGTTTGGTAAGTACTTGGGGGTTTTTATTGAAAATTTTCCTGAAAGCTTTTCTGAAATGCTTTTGAAGACTGAAATTCACTTCAAATTGTGGAATGCAAGTTATGGAGTACCGTACACAATTGCATGGAAAAAAATTGAGGACAATGAATATATTGTTTTACTGCTTAAAAGAACATCATTGTTAGGAATGACCAGCTGTGTCAGTAGTATTGAGAATGTTGGAAATTCAAGAAACTACTAGAATGGACTATAACATTGATCTTCATACTATGTGACAGGGAACATTTAAATGTTTTGTTTTTTCATTAATTACCCCCACAAAGAATCAGATAGCTTCATAAAGAATGAAGAGGGATCAGAGCATACAAGGTAAATAGCTATGTGAGAAAGACTTTTCCACATGAGAAAAAGGAAGGGGGATGGGAGACTGTACAGTAAGGTTAAGAATACACGCAGGGGTCAGCCAGAATAATTTTGGTATTACTATTAGTTTATCTTTCAAGGTAGAGGTCTGAAAGGACTGATGAAGCCAACATTGATAATAGGGATCTTCTATAAAGAGAACTATAAAGTTTCCTTGCAACTGCCATCTGGACAAATAAACATTTTCTCCTGTATCTTCCATATCTCTTTTTCTCAAAATTCATGATCTTTACCGTGCTTATTATGCACATCAGTTTATAAAACTTTTCTTGAAAAACATATTTTTTTGTGCCACAAGTACTTCAAGCATTATAAGTATTTGGTAACATTTTGTGGTTTAGCTTATCCATGCTGTTTTTTCCCACATTCTGCTTCTTATAAATAAACATGTCAAAAGTCAAACTATTAAAAAAAAAAAAAAGTTTTAATGCAGTCAAATCAAATTGTGTCTTGGAAACAAAGACTACCTAATACAGGGCATATTTTGTCTTAGAAGGCAATGAGTTAAAAAATCATGATCAACTCAACACGAACTCACAGAGCAATCCTGTGGCTCGTAACAATGATATGATCCTTGGATACAAAAAAGGCGTTCGAGAACGAAAACAGCAATGTGATCTTGTTTCCGTGGACACTACTGGGTATGCTGGTGCTCAAATACTATATCAGTATTCTGTTCAACCTTCAGGAAGTTTGTATGAGTAAAAAAAGAATTGAAAAAGTCCTCTAATTGTTCTATTGCTGGAAATATAATCTCGCCATCTGAGATTAATAAAATCAGTCTATTCAGTCAATCAAGGGAAAATCAAGATGCAACATGACAAATATAACTGAGATTGAAGAGGGGGTTTTATCCAACAGAGAAAACAATCATAATGGTCTTTCTACCCTGACATACCTGTGTCTGCATTGCTTTTGAATTTATTTTTTCAAGCTCCTAGCTCGCTTCAGCTGGCCAAATAATATCTTCACTCCTCAATGCAGGGCATTGCTATTCTGAATTCTTGAAAATTAATTCCTTATTTTTAATATTAGGGATCTAGTAGTCTTGTTTCCAGTAAAGTTCCATAAGACTATAATTCCTTATTTTCCTATTAAGTTAGAATAAAGAACATATCTACACAACAGTCATGAATGGGTAAATTTTTTACAACACAGTTATTTATACTTTTATGAAATACAAATTTGAATTTTAAGAATGTTCTTAAAAAGTTGGCTCTCCTTGATACAGCATCTTAAATTCATCTTGAAACATATAGGTTATTCTTTATGATTAATATATTTGGCAGAGCACCAAATTACACAAATAACTTGAATTATGTTATGATTCCAGGTACATTTCTTATGAGACATTATAATACCTGTTTGATGACAATTTTTACACAAGTAAATGTAAAGAATAACTGATATGGACTGTCATAAAGTCAAATTAGAAGTCCACGTCGAAGATATTTAAATCAACTATTTCCTTTATCATTCTTCTGTTTCCTGAAAATGCTGGGAATATAAATTGTAATGTCATATTTTTATTGTAAATTTTATTTACTTCCTTCAAGTTCTTTCACTTCCAGCAAAGAAAAGGAAAAGATAAAAGAGTGAATGACATATCTATCCTATCTCACAAAAAGTCAAATCTTACTAGGTAGTAGGAATGGGATACTATCATATCTGCATAAATTTATTTTTGAACTCAAGAAAATAAGAACTTGTTATCCAACTTAAAATATCATTTCTCATATTTGAAGAATTATTTGTCCTGTGGAATTGGACATAAGATTACAATTTTCCTTATTCCTCATATATATTTTAAGATAACTAATTTATAAAATCTTGAAGAGCTCTTGCCCAGCAAAAAATATTATAACAGCATAATATTTTTATAGAGCAAGAAAGACTGAGAAAAATGAACCCTAAAACATTTAGACACTTGCAATTATGACTGTGAGATCAAAGGTGAACCTATTGAAAAGTCAAAATGTTCTTCTGTAGCTTGAAGACTACTTTTTTAACTTATATAATCAAAAGGAAAAACATTACTGTGAGACCTAGGAGTAATGAACTGTTAGTGCACATCATTCAGTCCTTCCTCTATGTTAGACATTCCAAGCATCACCTTTATAGTCTCATTCCAGATTTAAGCATGAATACCTTGAGATGTGACTGTATATAACTTTGTCCTTATTTCAGAAGAAAGACTCGTTTTATTTAATATTTCGTATATGGAGTATTGAAATCTTTATGGTAAGCCAAGGAAATAATCAAGAAGAAAAATGACACCACTACCACTAAACAAGTTTATCTTTCAGTGAAGAGAATTCTTAAAATGGATAAAAAAATTGTATGGGTAAAAAATTCTCTGAAAATAGAAAATATTTTTTTCCACCTATAGTTTATAGGAAGGATAAAAGTAAGCTTCAGGGAAAAAAATAAATATTAGAAAGGTTGTGCATTGCATGTTTCACTGTGTATAAACATAATTATTTTATCATATTATTAATACTTAATTAGACTGACTGACAGTTAAGTCTTACATATATAGATAAGCTATGATTCTTTAACCCACATAAATTTTGCAATGTCTTTAGACCTTTTTGCAACTGAGGCTACTGAAAGTTAGTTTTTGATTGTATGTGACAAATCCAATGGCAAGATCAGGAAATTTTAGCCCTGCTTTGATGGCTTCAAATTTCAGTAGCATTCCTGTGTAGAAAGTTAGTATGCTAAATTCAGTAATGTGTATTCTGATGACCCTTTCTTCAGAGAGACACTAAGAGAAAGGCCTAGAACTTAGTATTAACTCCAGAGGGACTGACCTGTCTCACTGATAATGATCCACAATTCTCACTCTAGGAACATTTTTGAAAGACCCTATTTGGAGCATCCAAAGGTATCTGTCGACAGCATGAAAGTAAACAGTTTTGACTATAATCCAATTAATGACAAGCCTGCCAAGGAAGTGTTCCTTTGTATTCCACTAAGTGCAAAATTCTGCTTTTCAGAAAAAAAAATGGAGTTTCACCTGTGATTCAGGGTTTCTCTAGGACTTCCCAAAGTTAAATATATGCTCATTGCAGTTTGTTTGCAAGATCTCAAAGGAGGGAGCTGGCCTTTTCTCCCAAGTGACAGGGGACAGGACAAGGGGGAATGGCCTCGAGCTCCACCAGGGGAGATTCAGGCTGGACATCAGGAAAAAATTTTTCACAGAAAGGATCATTGGGCACTGGAATAGGCTGCCCAGGGAGGTGGTTGAGTCACCTTCCCTGGATATGTTTAAGGGACGGGTGGGTGAGGTGCTGAGGGGCATGGTTTAGGGAGTGTTAGGAATGGTTGGACTCAATGACCCAGTGGGTCCCTTCCAACCTAGTGATTCTACAATTCTATGATTCTATAATCCCCCAGACAAGCGAGCGGAACAGAGTTGGAAAATATTTAAGGAAGTTTTCCATGAACAGATCCTCCTAGAAGCTATGCTAAAGCACATGGAGGGCAGGGAGGTGGTTAATGGCAACCAGCATGGCTTCACCAGGGGCAAGTCCTGTATGACCAACCTGATGGCTTTCTATGATGGGGTAACCGCCGCAGTGGACACGGGTAAACTGATGGATGTGATCTATCTAGGCTTCTGTAAAGCCTCTGACACGTTCCTCCACAAAATCCTTCTCTCTAAATTGGAGAGATATGGATTTGATGGGTGGATGGTTCAGTGGATAAGAAACTGGTTGGGTGGTCACATTCAAAGAGTAGTGCTCAATGGCCCAAAGTCCACAGATGAAGATCCGTGATGACTGGTGTCCCTTAGGGATATCCAGTATTAATTGGCATTAAAAACATAAATAACTGGAGTTTCTGAAGCTCATCAAAAAATAGATAGACAGGTTGCTTCCATTCTTGGAATTTCAAATGGAAATTTCAAAATTTTCAAGTGCAACTCCAAATGCTCCTACAAAAGCAAAACTCCTACCTAACTTAGTTGTTCTTCTCAGTAGCTGTGTTCTTTGCTATCTAACCTCTCATATTGCATTGAGTAAATACCCAAAAATCAGACAGATTTTTGTCAGAAGTCAATGCAGGTGTTTCACAATGGGTCCGTACTGAGACCAGTGTTGTTTAGTATCTTTATCAATGATATTGACAGCGAGATTGAGTGCACCCTCAGCAGGTTTGCAAATGACACCCAGATGAGTGGTATAGCTGCAACACAGGAAGGACAGGATGTCATCCAGAGGGACCTGGACAGGCTGGAGAAGTGGGCCTGTGAGAACCTCATGAGTTTCAACAAAGACAAGTGTAAGGTCCTGCACCTGGGTAAGGCCAATCCCAGATTTCAGTACATGATGGGGAATGATGTGATTGAGAGCAGCTCTGCAGAGAAGGACATGGGGGTGCTGGTTGATGAGAAGCTCAACATGAGCTGGCAATGTGCACTCGCACCCCAAAAAGGCCAACTGTATCTTGGGCTGCATTAAAAGAAGCACGGCCAGCAGGTCAAGGGAAGAGATTCTGCCCCTCTATTCCACTCTTGTGAGACCTCATGTGGAATACTGTGTCCAGTTCTGGAATCCTCAATGTGAGAAGGATATGGAGCTGTTGGAAAGGGTCCAGAGGAGGGCTACAAAGATGATCAGAGGACTGAAGCACCTTCCTTACAAGGACAGGCTGAGAGAGTTGATGTTGTTCAGCCTGGAGAAGAGAAGGCTCAGAGGAGGTCTTATAGCAACCTTCCAGTACCTGAATTGGCTACAAGAAAGCTGGAGAGGGGCTATTCATAAAGGCTTGTGGTGACAGGACCAGGCGGAACCGGTATAAATTTGAGAGGGGCAGATTTAGACTGGACATTAGGAAGAATTTCTTCACTGTGAGAGTGGTGAGACACTGGCAGGGGTTGCCCAGGGAAGTTGTGGCTGCCTCATCCCTGGAGGTGTTCAAGGCCAGGTTGGATGGGGCCTTGAGCAGCCTCATCTAGTGGGATGTCCCTGGCCGTGGCAGGGGTGTTGGAACTAGATGATATTTAATGTCCCCTCCAACTCTATTCTATGATTCTTTGATTCTATGATTCTATGAATCCAGTTCCCTCTCAGGAATCCTTTTTGGAGGGCATAGACAATTTTAAAGTGGTTCTTCAGCGACAATCAAAATGACTTACATCAGCAGAGGACATTTGAAAAGGAAATTTGCTTTATGAAGAGCAAAAGAAAACCAAAAAGAATCCTTAGAGCTAGAATCATGAAAAGTGCTTGCATATTAAGGGGGTAACACAACATGCCCGTTAGTGCACTTGCCTTCCAATCTCTGTAAGAGACCTTCATAATTGTGGAAAACTTCTGATGTAGCTGATTGTATGCCTCCTTTTTCTGTTGGTCTCTCCCCCTACTTTGATTTTTTTTCTTTAAGTAGTTGAGGATGCAAATCTCATACAATCAATATGCTCAAGGCAATTAATGTGAAATTCCTAAAGGAAAGATAAAAGTACTTACAGGGTTTTATCATGGCCAAAATGCTTTTCTTTTTTAATAGGCATTCGAATACCTTTTATAGACCAGGAGAGCTACTTCAGCTCCAAGCAAACTGTTTGATTGTAAGAACAAATGTTAATTTAATGTTGCAGAATATTTCAAAGGCCAAAGTAGAAGAATAGAAAGTAGGTAAGTTTCCCAAATGAACAGTAATTTTAAAAATAAAATACAAGAGAATTCTTGCCCAAAACTTAGCCTTAAATATTTTAAACTAAGTGTTATGGTAAAAATATCATGTTCAATTCTGCCACCAAAAAAAGTTATCTCCCACTGAAAACAAAAAAGATGCCTCACTCTCCCATCCCCCCCAAACAACAATAAATCAATGACTCTCAATAGTGTTGGCAGACTTATAAGCACTGGCAGTTGATCATGTCTTCCAAAAAGTACAGTAAATATCTAGTTTCTTTTCTCTTTTTTCCTGTCTTATCACCATAGTTAATACTTCATGCAAGTATTTTTTCATTCCCTTTCAATTAACAAGTCATGTAATACTCAATGTCAATGCTCAGTCTTCCACATGGCTCCCTAGTAGTTAACCTCTCTGATTAGGCAGACGTTTGTCTAATCCAAGCTGTAAACATAAAAATTATACTGATAAAATGTACAGTATTTATATTCATAGATTTAAAAACAAATATACAAAACTGTATGTCTAATATTGTGAGATTAAAAAGCATATGTTATACTTCTATACAAATTCTGATGTGAAAAAAATAAAATGGAAATTTATATGATTATTGACTTTATGCCTTGAACCATATCTACAGTATCAGTTATTAAAAGAAGGCATATGTAAAGAAAGTGCTTGCTAAGAAAAACATTCTTCCATTTGGTTTATGATCGACCGGATACCAACGTAATTAATTAGCACAATTTGAATAAACATTATGTCCTTTCAATAGTCCAGAATCTATTCTCAACCTTTAGAAACCCATGCTTTGAGTTTTAGATGGAGCCATTACTTCTCCCTCTTGCCTTACCTCTTTCCTCTGTTTTCTTTATAGAAGGTAAATTAACCTGTGGCATCTTAAATGAAGACAGAACATATATTCACACTGAACAGGTGAAAATAGATGGCTAGAAAACTCAAGGAAGGCTTACTCTTATCTCCACATCAAGAATGATGTTTTTGGTGCCATGAAGGCACTTGTGCACAACTTAGGAACTTTCCCACTCTTTCTTAAAAGTGGAAAATTGTATTGTTGATATTTTCAGCTTGGCCATAGCAGAACTGAACATATGATTTTGTCATGTACTGATGATCTGCATTTCTCTTCGTAGCAAAAAACTGTCTTACCAAGCTACAGAGTAATTCTTTATATATTCTTTTCAGTTTTATCCCAGCACCTTTGGGTATTGGTCACAAACATACATCACCATTCATGCTTAAAATACTGAAAATGAACATGAAAAAAAAGACCTACCACTAACCCCCAAAATCCCTCAGATGGGAACTTATCCTGTTCCTCCTGGGAATGCTGCCTATGAAGGTATGCTTGTTGTTCTGGAATATCTCTTGCATGAGTATCACAAGGCACTTTTACAAGCTGTATGTGTCTGCACTGCCAAAGATTCTGATGGCAAGAAGTGGTCTGAAACAAATTGTCGATACTGACAGTGCAGTTGGCTTATGCAAGGTGTGCTCTCATCCTCTTGGAAATTATTGTTATAAGGCATAGAATCACAGTGTCATATTTGGAGGAACTTTCTTGCACAACAGGGCTTAGGAACAGTGGCAACTGAATAATTTTGGGTTGTTAATGATTGAACACTACACTGAGAAGTATTCAAGGCATGTAAGATATTTGCTTACACATATTGCCATGCAGCTGTGAGATCATATTTATTTTTCAGTTATATACGCATTATTATTTTCAAGTTACGTATTAGGGACACCAAACAGGAATGTTGACTATATGAAAGCAGAAGAAAGGTCACAAAATCACTGCTGCTTGCCTTTCTCCAATCTGGCGTAACGGAATTCATAAGAAAAGACTGCTGAAGCCACTTCTCTCATCTATCCTACATTATCTTTCTTTACATCTTCCTAGGTGAGAGGGAAGGAGAGGAAATTCTGCTTTGACACTTACTAAGTCACATGTTCTCACAAAAATCTTTAGCCATAGTTTAATACTGAATGCTTTCATCACCTTTCAGTTCCAAGTTTTATCTTTCCCTTTCAGGTTCCTGCCCCAGTCTTATAAAGCCTCTGCTGGGTGTTTTGATCTTTCTCCTTGCACACCAACTGCTCCTTCCCAGGGGGCTAAAGGGGAAGGTAGCGATGCTGCTGCATTTGCTCAGGCTTTGCAGCACAGATTTAATCACACACACTTTCTGCCAGAAGATCCTAAGTCCATTTTAATGGCTCAGGTTTTTCTCTAAACTTCTAGATAACCTTTCTTACTGTCTAATTTAGATTAGACAGTACTTTAGACGTGTCTTTAATGATCAAAGTCAGATCTGAATGAAGATTCTACAGACACCACCTACAGACTGTTTTGCATAACAAGATCCCTGAAGCAGTTTTTTAACACATTTTTCTTTTTTGTATCCTTGAATTGCAGATACTGTTTTGTCCTCTCAGTTATCTGCTGTGAAAGTGGATGTGTTCATCCTTCATATGTGAATGCAATTCAACTCTTAAAGGTCTAGAATAAGTGATACTAGTTGCAGCCAAAAACACTTCAGGGTGCCAAACTGAAGGTAATATTTTCATACACATACAGAAAGAAACAACCCTGGGATTAGACTTAAATGAAGAACTGTAATTACAGAACTGAAGGAATTTCAATCTAGTGAAGCAGCATTGAAAGCTGACCTAATGAATTAGAGGACAGCATGTAAGCATCCCAAGGCAGTAAAGCAAAGATTAAATCCAGGAAACTGGAAATAAAATACAGAAGATTTTACTATGGATTCACTGTAGAGATACCTAGAACTGTTAATTAAAATATCCAGACCTGTTTGAAAGCTAGATATTTGCCTCCTAGGGACAAACACAATTTGCAAAAAGTGCAGGACAGACAAGAGTCTGTAGCCTTCTTAGAAGTTCAATTGCATTGAGAGAAAGGACTTTAAAAAGACTAGGTAAAGAAGGGATAACAGCAGCATATGGTCTGTTCTGTGACTCAGCTCAGAAAAAGTAATATTAAAATAGAAATAAATATTTACAAATTTAGTTTAAATTTACAAATTTTAAATTTACAAATTATACATATTTGAAGAGATGATTGTTCTCTCATTGTTTAAGGAAGCTCGACATGAGCCAGCAACGTGCATTCGCAGCCTAGAAGACCAACAGTACCCTGGGCTGCATCAAAAGAAGCGTGGCCAGCAGGTTGAGGGAAGTGATCCTGCCCCTCTATTCTTCTCTTGTGAGACTTCATCTGGAATACTGCATCCAGTTCTGGATTCCTCAACATAAGAAGGATATGGAGCTGTTGGAACAGGTCCAGAGGAGGGCTACAAAGTTGATCAAAGGACTGGAGCACCTTCCCTCTGAGGACAGGCTGAGAGAGTTGGTGTTGTTCAGCCTGGAGAAGAGAAGGCTCAGAGGAGGTCTTATAGCGACCTTCCAGTACCTGAAGGGGCTACAAGAAAGCTGGAGAGGGACTGTTCACAAGGGCTTTTAGTGATAGGATGAGGGGCAATGAGTATAAACTTGAGAGGGGCAGATTTAGACTAGACATTAGGAAGAATTTCTCCACCGTGAGAGTTTTGAGACACTGGAACAGGTTGCCCAGGGAAGCTGTGGCTGCCCCATCCCTGGAGGTGTTCAAGGCCAGGTTGGATGGAGCCTTGGGCAGCCTCATCTAGTGGGAGATGTCCTTGCCCATGGCGGGGAGGTTGGAACTAAATGATCTTTAAGGTCCCTTCCAACCCAAAATATTCTATGATTCTGTGATTCTATGATTCTGAGTTCAGAAGAAACCATTATGACTGCTATTTCCCACATCAAACTCTGGTGTCCTTTTCTGGTTAAACTATATCATATAAAAAGTGGTGGGTTTTTTTTCATTACTTAAAAACAATACTCAAAATATCAGTTCCAAGAATGAAGGGGCTGGTTGTTTATTTTCACCTTAGTAAATGTTATAGGAGAAAAAAAAGAAAAGGTGGTATAGATGATGATATGTAATTTTTGCTTTTCAAAACAGTTCTTTTTAATGAGTTGATAAAGACAACAACTATGCATTTAAATTGTACATATTTATGTATGTACTTATTCCTATGATGTCAGTACAGAACACAGTAAATAAGAATACACAATTTTTTTTCATAATATGATAGTAACAGGTTCAGTGATATTAGTGTTAGACTAAATATACAAAGCTCTCAAATATCAAAAGGCAAACCCCCATCAATACAGACAGAAGTGTGAGTGCAATCTGATTCATTCAGTCCTAGGAAAATTCTGAGGTTTTTTTATATATGAAATTATTTACAATTTGTGCATCAAGTTATTATTTTATTTTCTTCTTTAAAATAGATCAATGAAAATATGATTGATTTTGCTTTTGTTATGATTTCAACAAAGACAGTACAAACAAGTAGCTATAACATGCCTAACAGCTTGTTCTGAGTTTGTGAAAAAGAAAGCTTCATCTGTCAAAGGATTTTGTAATCCTGTGAATACATAGGAAAAGGAGATAAAATGGTAGGGTGTGCAAAAATGATACTCAGAATTGAGGCCAAAAATACTTGTGAACACGAACAGAAGCAGCAACGCAGGAACTGGCCATGGGAAGGAACAGTAAGTAACGAGCACCTTTTTTTTTTTTTTTTTTTCAAATATTGTACAGGAAGAAATAGTTCCTAAATACAGGGGGACATAGAAACCAAGTATCTCTGGGGATGAAGCATGAGCATTAGATTCGGAGGGGGGGGGAAGCAGAACTAATAAAAGAAAACCTTTCAATAATTTGTTTTGTAAAGAGTTAATGCTCTGTTCAACAGGAAAAACAAAGCAGTTTTATAGTGTCTGAAGGAAAATAATGTCTACATTTGAATTCAAAAACTTTTGCAACTTTCTATCTTCTCCGTAGCTTACGTGAATTTAAAAAGGGGTTGTTACTAAGAAAAATCCCTACAGAAAATGATTGCCAGTCTTGGAAGGTAATATGTTTTCCTGTAGTTAGTTTAAACTGTTATACTGTGGAATCACTTAGATTGTTAGGATCATAGCATCAGGCCTTTTTAAAAAAAGTATTCTCTTTATTACGGGTTGAACTGGAAGTTCATCCAAAAATTCCCTGTAGCAATTCAGTTACCCCACACCAAAACAAACCTAGGGATGCAAATACTTCAATCATAATAAACATTTACCTGATACAGAAATAATAGGTTCCTTAGGGAATAGTGCAGGGTTTTGCATGACATCATTAATGCGCCTTTAAACTGTCACACCTAGTTCCTGGTGGACTGTCTTAGTCACAATCAATCTCTGCTTTACTTTCCTCCACTATGTTATCCACACAGTGTTGTCCCACCCACTCCAGATAAAGAGAGTTTCTCTTCAAACTACAAGACATGCCAGAAAGAAGAAAAAAGTTATACCGCTCTTCTGTGTTGCATACTGATCATCTAGGAAAGGAAAGGAAAGGAAAGGAAAGGAAAGGAAAGGAAAGGAAAGGAAAGGAAAGGAAAGGAAAGGAAAGGAAAGGAAAGGAAAGGAAAGGAAAGGAAAGGAAAGGAAAGGAAAGGAAAGGAAAGGAAAGGAAAGGAAAGGAAAGGAAAGGAAAGGAAAGGAAAGGAAAGGAAAGGAAAGGAAAGGAAAGGAAAGGAAAGGAAAGGAAAGGAAAGGAAAGGAAAGGAAAGGATAAAGGAGGAAAGGAGGAAAGGAGGAGACACACAAGTGAAACAACTGCATCTGAATCACAATTTGCACTGCCACTCTCATCAGCATTTACCTTGTGAAGCGAGGCACACACCAGGCTAGTGAGATGGGACTCAGCCTTCCCACTGCACATGGAGTCAAGCAGGAAAGGGATCAGAGTGCCTGGACTGGGTGAAAGCACCTGACGTGCAGGCAGTGTCTCAATCTGGGCCACCAGAGATCATCATCTCTGTTCACAAAATGACACTCATAGTACTTCTAGCCTAGGTATGACATCCGGATTAAATTCTGCATCTTGGTCACCATTCTGTATCACAATGAAGTGGAAAGGAATGTCACATTGTCGGCTCAGTTATGTCTTTTGCATGCATCGAGTTCTGTATAACACGTACAAATTTTGCTAGGTGTATATAAATCTGTTAGTAATGTTGATTTTAATTCTAAATTAAATTTTTAATTTTAATCAGATGCTGGTATAAGTCATGTTTTCTGCATGCTTTTCACCTACTGCATGCTTTTCCCCTTATCGCTGTAAGGCCCTGCTAAAATATTCATCCACTTTAAAAGAAACACCATTTTATTATAGTGATAAAATAATTTTCTTCCAGGGTAGCTTTTGTGGAAGATTTTAATATGTAGTCTTCACACACAAATGTGCCAGTACCATTCCTGTTGTGGAGCCATTACAGTTTACTGATTTTTCATTAAAATAAAGCCAAACACCTTGTTTCTGCTTTTAGAATGTATCTCTGAATTGCCTATTCCTGAGGTAAAGAAAGCGTATTGCAAATTTAGTTGCATTTTTTTTATATTTCTTTGAGATGTAGAAATAAATTATTGAACTACTTAATAATAAATATTCTATACAGTTATGTATACCTCCAGGGATACTGAATCATATAAACTGTAATCAAGCACCAATTCACTCATGGAAAATATTACCCCACAATAATATTTTGCTAATTTAACAAACAGAGAAACTGAAGTACAAAAATTTAATCACAAGAAAAAAAATTGTACAAGGATCAGAATAGCCAGCATTTGCTACAGATCTGTCTACTTCTCAGAAGTAGACTTCTTCTCTCCTCTATAAAAACTCGATAGCTTTAATGAGGCATGGGTAATCGGTAAATTAGAAAGTGCATAGGAATAGTTAATCTGTTGATAATTTTGTCAGTTGAACAGAATTTTTCAATAATTTCCAACCAGTTTTTTGATTATAAATTAACAAAACTTTCCCCTTTCTTTAGGTGGAGGTAGTATTTCCTTTAATTATTGGTCCTACTTCTGCCTCTTTCTTCTCTGCCTTCCTCTGGAATTACATTAAAGCCTATTTTATTTGTGAGCACTTGGCTGTAAAATTGCCCAAACAAAATCACAAACCTGCCCCATTGTTTGACAACCCTCACAGTAAAAAAATATTTTCTTGTGTTCAGGTTGAATTTTGTGCATTTTAATTTGTGCCCACTGTCTCTTTTCTTGCCATTAGGCACTAGTGTGAAGTGTTTGACTTTGCTACCTCCTGTCACCTTAAGCCTTTCCTCCCCCAGGCTGAACAGTTCCAGCTCTTTCAGCATTTCCTCATATGTTCTTATTGGTTTCTCAGTGCTTTGGCAAAAAAATGGCATTTCCAATAATACGTTGTATTTGATCTGTCTTTGTTTATGTTAATATCAATAGCAAAATAATTTAAAGTTTTAAGAAAGACAAAAGTGACTGTATTTTGAAATGAAGGTGTATCTGTGAGTAATTCAGTAGATTATTGTATTCTTTGTTCTTCTATCCTCCAAAAAAAAATGTTTCAAATATTATGTTCATTTATCTTAGTACTACGGTCTTTACTTATTGTTGCCTTCAGGCAATTTAGAGTTTGGTATAAAAAAAAAAGTAATATTGTTGTCCATAAAATGTCCCAAACCTGTGAAATTATCATTTTGATTCTGCATTATGTTTTTTTCAAATATGAGGTTTTTTAAATTTTGAAAATTATGACTGTTGTCTTCTTGTTGAATTGTCTTATACAAAGTTCTAAATATATCTATGAACAAAATTCCAGTTTCTCTAATTTTAAAAAGTTCAGATTAATGAAAGCAACTTAGGAAGAAATCGTAAGTTTACCCTCTGTCTTTAAATGGATAGTTAATATCTTTCAGACATAAAACCGGGTCATAAGCAGTTCCATACAAACTGTTTTCCTGTTCCCCCAAAACAGCTGAGGCTGAGGCAATTTCCTTCAGGGTAGAAGAAAATATCTCCAAGAATACGGTAAGTAAAAACCACAAAAAAAAAAGTTATTATAATGGTATACTATAAAATATAATGATTAAAAATATGCCCTTTCAGTACCTGAGTGACAAATTGTATTTCCTTTTCTACATTTTGGAATAGGATGAAAATAATTTATTCATTCTTTTGTAAAAAAAAAAAAAAAAAGATGAGCAGACAACATTTCTGCACTGTTCCTTATTATTTAGTAGGTGCATTTGAGATCAGGGGATGTATCTCCCTCCCCCTCTAGACCCTGGAATGTTAATAAATATCTACAGTTGTGTATGATCTAAACTTTCACTATGAGACCAGCTTCACTAAAGTTAATTACAACTTCTGTATTCAGAACTCTGAAATACATATGCATTCAATACATAACATCTATATAGGGACCGCAATGTTGTCCAGGTAATCCAAGTAATCCAAGTTATTTCGTATATATTTGTATTTTCCTTCTGTGAATGGCAAACAGGTTAGCTCTATTGTTTATCTTACTAATGTAGATCCTCTTTTTAAGTAAAGCTAGTACATAGACACTTGTTTAATTGTGTATTTTCAAAGTGAGCATGAAATGGGCTTTCCAGATACGTACCATGTTTTACAAACTATTTTAGCATATATTCTATTAAATATTCTATTCCAGATACTTCTTTCCCCCAGCAGCTTTGATATCAGGATGAGGAAGGAACAATAATGATGTCCAAGTTAAAATTTACATAATATATTTTCCATTTCTTTACTTAAATTGGTCTTCTAAATGGGTAGAAACTGGATAAGGAAAAAGTCTTGCAATCAGGATTGTTTTCCCATTAGTCTATGAGTGTGTTGAGATACCACTGGATAACACTCTGTCAGTCATCATTTACAACTTATATTTGTGCTGCAGAGAACTTTAGTAAAGTTGCTGCTAAATATTTTAATAACGCAGCTTGTATTGCTACTACTTTCTAGTAGTCTCATTTTTACATTCTCTTAAAGAGAGTTAAAGATATAGCTATAACTGCAGATATATGTACAGGAAATAGACAAGACACTCTCTAAAACACTTTTCTTCCTTTCCTGATGTCCCACAAGCGAAAAAAACTCACCTTGTTTATTGTTTTTCAGAGACTTAAAATAAAAAGCATTCTTCACCTCCCCCGGTAAATTGCCAACCTTTTAGCGCTTACTTTAAATTACTGTTCCCTGAACTTTTTATTTCCACCCTCTTTCTCACAATTTTGTTTTTTACTGGCTTTCCTACACTATATTATAGTTAGCAGAACCTGCACTTATTGTAGCAGTTCCTCCCCGTGCTCTGTTTTCTCACTTTAGATGGAAGACCAAGTCAACATTAGAAGATGAAAGAGGACAGAGAAAAGTGGCAAAGATGACAACTGGTACGGATAAAAGTAGTAGAGAAAGACAGTGATAAAGGAGTAAGACTAAGACACAATAAGGAGAGATAGCAATTTTCTTTGAGGTGAATAAAAGAGCAAGAAGACATCTTATTTTGGAAATTTTGTATATTTGTGGATATTTCTGAATGTTTTAGGAGTAGAAGTTTCAGTCATGTGGGCAGGATTAAACATATGGGATACATATGGGATAGACCAAGGTTCTTTTGAGCTCTTCGCTCTTGTTTAACACCTTGACCATGACCATATTAAGCATAGGATAAAGCCTACAATTACACCAGTCCACTCCTTGCTCACTGAGCAGATGAAAGTCAAAGCATGCATTCAGTAGGTCCAAAATATGCACAACTGGACATGTAGGACACCAGCAGGTATCCATAGGTCAGCCTTGATTCAGCGATTCTGTTATATGTTACGAAGTCAATGCAAACAAAACCATTGTCACTGGTAAGTGTATTAAATGCATAAGAAAAACAGAATCAACTGAATATAAACACATCTTATTAGACATACAGCTTCCCTGAAAACTCTGATAAAAAGTCTAATATAAGTAGAGTTAAAAAGTAAAAAGTCTAGAAACACTAGCTTTTTCGTTGTTCATGAAAAAGACTTACCTTCTTGGACATGGGCTTTCTCTGGCAATCTCTTCTGCCTATAAACTGTGGCAGGTTGATTTATTTTTTAAAAACTTTTCAAAGAAATAGCAACTTGAAGCCACTAAGTAAATCCTGGAGAAAGTGAGTTAAAAGCTATGAAATTTTTTTTTACAAAGATACTTGATATTTTGTGGTCTTTTTTCTACTATAAATCTGTCACCATTTGGGTGTCACCTCATGTTCTCCATGTATACAACTCAATGAATTAAACAAATAATAAGGTGGAAAAATAAGATTTATTTACTAAAATCTAGCAATTGTTTTTTTCTTTTCTCAGGCTTAGATTTCAATAAAAACATGTTTTATCCACATCCATAGAACCGAGAAAATCATCTTCCCTATTAAAAGCTAAATCACAATGTAAAGGTACCAAATGCACATTTTAAAAGTAATCTTGAATTTTGAATGTTTTGTTTTATGAAGCCTTTACTTACAAATGATATTTTCCTGGATGTTTTCATACCCTTAAAATCTTGGTTTATGCTTTTTTTTTTCCTATTACCTGGTTATTTCCATCTGCAAAGATGCATGAGAAGTTCTCCAGTTCACAGCTGTCAATAATCTTTTTTTTCCTCCTGAAATCTGAGAGCTTCTCTCTGCTTTTAACTATAGTCAGAGTAACTGTAATCCCCAAGCTGAGGATTTTCCCCTTTTAAGTTTTAACAGTTCATCAATGGGATCACCAGGGTACGTATCACAAAAGCGCTATCTTTAGACTTCAACAGTTTTTGCATGAATATGTATCAGCAAAATATAATTTTGTGTATTTATTCTTCTAGGTAGTTGCCAATTATGATACATAACTGTGTGTTTAGATTTGGTCTAATGACTTCATACTGTATACATAAGCCCAGCTCACAAGTTTTGCATGAACAAAAGAGAATGGGATCCCAAAGTCGTATATTTTCTTGCTTCAACATTTTAATCACACAGAGCTTTCTCAATCCAGAATGTGCTATGAGATCTTTGGCAAAAGATATCGAGGAACATATTGTTGTTCACAGAGGAATTACTTGTGGATCTAATCCCAAGCGGATAATTTCTTCTCTCTCAAGTCCCCAGACTCTGAAATATTGATTCTAGCTGCAGCCAGGATGATTTAGGAATGGTCTGCGATTTTAAGAGCTGGATCCACTGAATTCAATTAAATTATCGCTATGGCCCTTCTTTAGGCCACGTTTTCACAGTATTTTATAATTCAGTGGGACAGTTTCTGTCAGCACTGATTTAAAAACTGACAGGTAACCTGACTTTATTTTTCTGTGCAAAAGTGATCTGAAAATGTGCGAGGCTATAATAAGAGATATTCAGAGTCTTAAAAATATGTTTTAAATCCCTTGGCAGATCCAGTAGCTCATAACTATTTATTTCCATTTTAAATTCAGTAACAGATTTATGTAAGATTTTACCTTTCATATTACATAGATATAAATGCAGTGTAATTCTTCTAGAAAAGATAAGCATAATTTTTAAAACTCAAAGGATGAGAAATACCATGTAGCTCAATCGTTGAGCTACAGTCTCCCAGTTGTTCACCAGTCATTTACTGTAGTCTCCAAATTAAGAAAAACTGTTTTCCATATGAAGTTGTCTATGCAGTACAAAAATAAAATAAATCAGCTATGGGCAACTTCAGGGTGTTAGGATTAATGTCTAGCAAATATTTGAAATCTGAGAACAAGACAATGGATAAACAAAAACTTAAATACCCAAAACCAAAGGACCCTCTAATAGTTTGTTGGTTTGTTTTACTCAAAATGAGATCAATTACATTAGATTAACAAAGATAAAAATTTTCAAATACTTGAAACTATTGTGAGGCTTGACTCTGAGCATTAGGAATAACAATCTTAAAATAAAACATAACATATTTGACTATAAATGAAGTTGTAATGATGAAGCAAAATAAGCAATCTCACAAAGCAAAGCATTGCTAGCAATTTCTAATTTGTTATCCAACGTTCACAATTACTTTGGCTTGACAAAACAAGATGACAACAGGGGTATCATTCTGGAGAAAGCAGATGATGATTCCTTTGTATTACTTTGAATGATGGATGCATCTCATTGAAACATTCATGCTTTGCATAAATATTGCAGTCTTGTCTTCCTCCAGCTTCATTCACTAGCCACATTTTGTGTCAAAAAGGACAGTGAATAGTTGATCATGATTTACCTTCTCCATTGTTTTCATGATTTTGTCATGCCATTTCTGTAACACCCTTCCTCCGTAATCTTTTTGTAGGCTGAAAGAAACAAAAGCTACTAAAAGGTATCTGTGAAGTCCTCAAAAGATCAGGAAACTGACTTGACAGATTACTTTGACAAATTTTCCTTGGAGAATATAGAAGTTGCCAGGTTTTCATCTTGTTTTATAAAAATATTTAAACATATTCATTAGAGCAGAGAGAGAAAATAGTCTCTCTTTCTTTCAGAATACTCTTTCACTTCATGACACTAATCCACTCTCCCTATTTGCTGCCTCTGTGAATTATGATGATCCCAGAAAAATGGGATTCGTGCAGTGGGAGGTATCACCTGTCCTGTGCACCCTTCTGATCTGTTGGCACAACCAGCCACACAGCAGGTAAGAATGGTGTCAGATACAGTTAAAACAAGCTAGCAAAATCCTTCCCTACAGAAGTTTTGTCCAGGGCATAGATCATACACATGCTTAGAGAAATGAACTGGTAAATCTATCCGTATGTCTAACTGCTGGTACCAACAGAGAAGGTGAAGCAACAACAGTATAGGTAGAACATAGCCCTGCGCACGCTTCTCAACTGATAGATAAGAGAAGGATAGGCCTGACTTTCTTCTTTTTTCATGATGAATTGGAATAAGAAACATAGGTGTGACATTTCTAGTTAAAAACTCATGCATTACAACACAGTCTATAAGAAAATATTCCCTTTTTCTTCAATTGTTTTACCATTCCTGTTTCTGCAATCAATGAATGTGTTCCTGAGGGTTTTATCCATTTAATGAATAAATCAAGGAACAACTTGCTTTCCCAGCTAGGAGCAACCTTAGGAATAACTTTCCTGAAGACTTGAACTGGGACAGATGAATGTTGCAGCTCTGTTCCATGTTGATCAAGAGCTTCTACAATTATTGAAGCATGTTTCTGTACTAGTATAGACTTTGGCTTGTACATTAAGTCCAACCTTTGGTTAATCTTAAAGATTACCTAATAAATAGGGCTCTTTTCCCTTGAATTTTATCCTTTGCAATTTGCTATTTATCTGCCTAGTTACCATTATTCTGTGGAGGTATACTTACCCTATAAAACCACCTAAATGTCATCCCTTTAATGCTTTCAGAGTAGTTATTAGTGTTTATGGTAACATATTACTGTATACACCAGCATCCATCTGAAAAATAATAAACCACTTTTTATTTGGACTAACAGAACATTTCTTTAAAACATTCCTTGTTTTTTTCCTGGGAGGAATTAATACGAGAATACATGAAGAACCAAATGCTACTGTGTTATTTTTATCTGTACTGTGTAGGTGCAGACTGATCTACATTTCTTGCATCTTTCCTATTCGCATTATCTTTGTTTGTTATGGTCAGACCATTATATTTACTCTCTGTATTACTTTTTGACAGATTTTCAATTTGAATTTCACTAGTCTTTTTGGAAGAGGTCCCTTTTTGTTGTTATTGATATTTTGCTATCCAGTTATGTCAATTCAATCATCCATTCTTGCTAAATTTCCCCCTGGATTCTCTTCTTATTTCTTTCAAATTTCATTCTTTTATCAAAGACACAGTTATCCACCTGGAATAGCAAAACTGATTTTTCAGTCATGGATCAGAAAGTTTCTACAATTTTACCTTTTTTTATCCTGTGGATTCAACAAATCTCAGAGGCTTTGGATTTTACACAAAGCACAGGTCTCATCAATATTTCATATACGTTTTCTTAACCAGGCTTCTTTATCCCAAAACTTTTAAGTATCACTTTAGACCCAACTTGTTTGAAACAGATCGTTTCTTTGTAACGAGCTAATATTAACTATCCCTGCATAACCAAGGAAGTTTGCTGCTGCTGCAGAACTGCTGCCTACAAAGTTAAGCCATTTAAAGATACATTTTATATCTTACAAGGCAGCTGTTAGCATTAAAATTATTTCATAAATCAAAGGTCTTCTTTATCTAGAGCTAGAAACTGGGTGAGGAAGCGGACCTAGCTCAAGATCAAGTTGAGGACGACAATAAGCTTCAGTCTTCTTAATTTTCAAATCCTCCACAAGTCATCACAAAGAATCCCCCTCACATTTCCTCATATCTTAGTTGAAGTCTGATGTTATGCCTTTTTCTTTCCTTATTTTTTGACTTTCTTTTTAGCATCTTATGTGGTAAATTTTCAGTTTTCTAGCTCCCATCCTTCATCATCTCTCCTCTCTGTTTCAGGTTTCAAACAATATGTTTGCTGTCACGATGAAATAAAAGGCAACACTGATCCACACAAAAGACTTCACTAGCAAACTCCTCTTTTCCTTTGGCTTTTTTTGTCCTCTATGATCTAAACTTTTAAGCCCTTTTCATGATGTTTATGGAAATATGACTTAGTTAATTACATAGGAATATGTCCCCACTAAAGCTAATTGTTATTACCTCCTGAAAAAAAGAGGGTTTATGACTGACACAGTGATTTCTCACTAGATTGCTTATATATCCTGGAAAAAAAAAACAAAACCTGATCTTAAACAATAACCCCATGTGTAAAGTAAGAGTAATCTGCTAGCAAAGAAAGAACATATGCTCATTTCCTCCTTGCTAGCTAGAAATAAGACAATTTTACTGTTTTCTTTAAAAAAAAAAAAAAATTCAGATTCCAATAACATATTTTAAGACAGCCGTGTTTGATAATACACTGAAAACAGGAACCTCTGTAAGAAAAAAATAATAAAAATAAAAGATTATGTATACTCGAAAGAGATTAAATAACAGGTAGTATTATGTATGCCTGAAATTCTGTTGTTTTACCTTCTTGTTTCATTATATATGAGTTTTTTACTTGCTCAAGCTGTTATTTCTGTCAATAAAAATGCCAGAAACTGTCATTTTTAAACAATCTGTACACTATTCAGCTACTTTTAAAATAAATCTTGTAACATACTGTAATGAAAATTTGTGAATTTGGCTTGTTAGAGCTCATACAGTGGCTATTAAAGGCACATTGGAGAGCTATATCATACAGTTTACAAAATCTCCTGAATGCGATATCCTGCCACTGCAAGAAGGCTTAGGCCAGATTTTTAATAGCCCAGTGGTGACAGTGCATATGCGTCTATGGACAATGCACATGCAGAAGAAGCTAATTAACATCAACCACTAATTAGTCCCTCAGTACTTAGCAATGAAGTATCAGCAGCTGTCTTAGATGCCATATGCTAATTAGCATTAATAAACTTCAGAAATAATTGTCTCCATTGTTCTGTGTCATAATACTCCCTCTAATTATACTTTGGAGAGCATTGCCTATAAATGGTAGCAAGCATTACATTGCATTGCTTGAAGTTTAATGAGCAATTTATGGCAACTTGTGGCAATAAAATAAGAATCTATAACAGAAAAAGAAGATTAATATCAATATTATAGGTGTATAATTTATGTGTTGGCTTCTACCTGTCTTCAGAAATTCTGTGAGATGGGAGGAAGATACCTTGTTTTTGTTCTGTGTGTTATAATGTATGCTGCAAAAGAATAAAAAAGGTGATGTTTTAATGTAATAGAAGTGATTCACTATCTCTGCATGCAAATGCTCCAAAAGACCAGTTTTGTATCTCACACAAAATGGTGTGAGCTATCATACTGGAGTGTTTTTGCTCAGCTTTTGGATTTTATGGTTGTTCTGAGTTCCATTTGTCTAATGGTGAGGAAAAAAAAGAGAGGTATTATTTTTTATTTACTCTAATCAATAAACATTGCCTGCTGTGGATGTTTTTCAACAGATTTTTATTCTCTTCACAATGCTGAAGAACTGTATGATTGGTGGGATTTTGTTGTATTTTGTGGGTTTTCTTATTGTTTTGAAATCAAAACTCCATCAAAATGCACAGGAAACACAAGGTTAATGTAAGGTCTGTGACATAAAATCTCAGGCAACCTGAGACTCTGGGGGCCTGAAAACTTACCATAATCATTGCTAAAGACATCCAGCACTGCAATACAGGCAATGCAATCTTCTGTAAAAAGATCCATGTACTTCTTGGTTCCTGTATTCCCTAGTTTAAAGCATGTCAATGAACCAGAGCAGTTCAAATATAGCAAGCACATGTAATATCTGAGCACACCTTCTACCGGGGACTCACAATAGGATGAAAACAAAAGAGCAGAAACGGGCACATAACATAGAAAGACTAGTGAAGACAAAGAAAAATGAAGTTAAGTAATATATCAAACAGAAGGAGCCTGTAACCTATACAAAACCACCAGACAAAATGAACCCTAGAAGACTTAGTTCCTAAGATGGGTAAAAAGCTAGCATAGGCAGTTAAGACAGATGTTCTGACTGATTTTTATCAGAAGAACCAACAAAGTTTTATGGGGTTGTGCATAAGTTTCAGCTACCTGTATTTATGTAAATTATTATGGCCTAAAACAAGCAAGAAGAGACATAAAGCTTCCTTGGATTATTTTTTTTTCCTTCATTTCTTCTTTTTACTTCTGTATTTACGAGTCTCCCACTAGTGAAACTCTAAGAATGGAAACCACTTAAATAGGTAAACAGACAGACATATATGTACATACAGAAAGAGAGAAAAATCCCTGTATATTCAGTAGGGCTGGTATCTTGTCCCAGATTTACATCATTAAATATAAGAGCAGCGGAGAGACATGGAGCTATATGCATTGACTCAAGGTAGATATTACTAACCCTGAAGAGTCTAAATTTTGAAGGATCAGAATCTTGGTAGAGTGACAAGAGGGGTTGTTATTTTTCCTTTCTGGAAATCTTTACCAAATTCAGAAAGGAAAAGTTAAACAAAACAAAAAGAAAGGAGGCAAACCAGCACCCTACTTCCAAAGAAACTGAACATTGCTCCATTATTCCGCAATTAAGCTGTGGCTAATTCAACTTAGCTTGGCCGGAGACAGAAGCATTCTAGAGGGCTATATTGCAAACTGAAAATGTTGCTGTTCCACTGTTTACTGATGTGTTTTAAAAATTACCCTACTTTCTCCAACAGCTTGTTAGGAATATCCAGGACGAAAGGAAGCCAGAAGAGTTAGACAAGCAATTTTTTAAAAATTAGTGTACCAATTGGTAAATCCATTAGTGTTTAACAGCCTGTTCTGAAGCTGCAATCGTTCAGACCGTGACAGAACTTTGTAAAAGATGATTTCCTCCAAGGAAAGGGATCATTAGCTCATAGAAATGACTAATGGTAAGAGCGGTTATTACTCTATTATTTCTATCAGTGCAGAACCTAGGTATGAAGATTTCACCAATTGCATTAATACCTATAAAACAACTGAATTGGAGATGAAAGCATGCTTATGGTTAGGATAAGTGCATATTCATATGAAAGTATGCAATTTAATTTTTACATCTGGCATGAGTTTGAGACACAAAATTCAGTTACAGGTTGTGTTTGGGCTTGCAATTTATGATTAAGGGCATCAACAAACTCTATTAATAGACACATATGCTCTCCCCGCGGAAATAATGGTAAGCTTGTTAATAATGCAGGAGGAAGACCGGACTATGAAGCTGAGGTTTGACCCTGCAAACCACCTTCTCAGCTACAATTTGAAGATATTTGTATTCCAATTTATAGTGATTCTTGTTTTCATATTTTCTTCCATTTTTAAAACCATTTATTTGTCTTGTGTAACAGTGAGAAGGAAAGAAAGGAAGCCTATCTACTTCAAAGCAAACTAAGGTCATAATTACTTCGCACACACATGTTGTTATAATTCAATAGTTTATTAATAGTATGTCCATAAAATTAAGTAGATTGTGTATCTGTATTCATGTTCACCTGCAGGAACATAATTGAAAGGATATCCTAATAAACATTTTTTAACGTCTAAATTAGGAATAAAATTACCAGTTTAGTGGAGCTTTGAAATATCAAAATATATATCAAAAAAATAAATATCAAAAATAAAAACTGTCTTTCAGAAAATCTATTATTCATTCAGACCTGAAGGAGTTTCTTCCAGCACTTAAAACTTAAGTTTGGACTAACAAGGTGATTTATGCATTTGTACCTTATTTTATTCTCTAACAAAAGTTTAAAGCAATTGATTTGGGGGGTTATTTCCACAACAAGTTCTAGGGCTTTTGATAAAACTTTTAACTGGAAATATTTCTACCTTTACTGTTTATGAAGGTTTTATAGCAGCAGTTAATATATTATGTAGGTAGTTGATTTAGATACAGCATAACTTTTCTCATTTTGTATTAGCAAAATTTTCTTCTCCTGACAAGCTTATATTTCCTTTTGCATTAGCATGTACTGCATGGTACATGCAACATTTTTTCTTGATCGCAAATATATTAAAAATATAAAATAATAATCCAGTGTTTCAATTTTCCTGTCACTAATACAAAAAACTTGACATTATCATATTTCTTTATGTAAGTACATAGATTTCTAAGCTGCCCATTTGTCTTACATACCAGAGACCTAGAGTATCTCGTGCATTGTAGGCAAGGTGGTGGCATGTAACTACTCCCAAAAGGAAGGATGGTGCATAGCCAGAATGCTTTCCAGGAGAGGATCAGAAGACATTCTAAGTTCTTTAGTTTGGTGAGAGAGCAGCATGAAAATCAAAACAAAACGATTCATGAAACATTCTGCATGCCCCACTTCAGTTACATATTATATTTAATGGGGAACTTGTTTTTTTGGTATATAAAAATCCCACTGTTGGGACTTCTTAGGCATTTGTCTTCTTGACACTGGTTACATAACTACGTGGTTCATTGTGTAATCCCAAGTGTATTTTGGTTGTCCGAACATGCTTCTATTCAATACTCACAGGACAGATGAGCTCTAGACCCACATCTTTTCCTTTCTAGATGTTTCTTGACTAATAAGAATTTCTGGACCTTGTCTATGTGGAACTTAGAACTTTGTCTCCATCAGCAAACAATGAGACCCACTGGGAACAAGTTTGCAGAGTAAAATAGTAGGTATTTTCCCTACTGTAAGTATATACATACTGTAAGCATTGCAGGAGGCTTAATGTCAGAAAATATGTCACATGATCCAGTCAACTGAATTCACTGATAGTCACTGCGCATGCGTTCCTACACCATGTCTTCTAATTGGGCTTCATCAAACAGATGTGCCACACAAACAGGTCTGCAATGCAAACCAAAGCAGGGGGAAACTTTTGGTTCAAAAAGACAACTCTTGATCAAAATGAGAAATTCAATGTAGATATAGTCTAAGAGTCTGCAGCTCTGACCTGTTTTATCTTGCTCTCTACTGAGTAACTCTGATTTCTACTTGGAAGGCAGAGCAATTTGCATGTATGAAAATTATGAAATATTAATTCTCCTGTTAATTTCAGATAATTTTTAACAACAGTTATTCCTAACCATTAGGAGCCTAAGACAGAGGTAATTCATCTTTCAAAGACTCTGGACTTCACTCATGAGCTTAAACCTGTTCCATATTGCAGCATTTTAGTTTACAGGAATGAATAATCTCAGTTAATTCTTAACATGCTCAATATGTCATAGGTAGTCCCATTATCCTTCCTTATTAGTACATTTCTGTGGCTTTGTTCAGTCTTCTAACTTTCTTGTTTCTCCACAGTCACCAAATATTACCAGAAGAAAGACTGTTGAGCTGATACACTTAGCTCACTAGCACAAGCTCCTTTAACGTTCTGCATACTTAAAAAAAAACAAAAATAAGAAAGCCAGGAAATGACAGAGAAAAATCACACGCTGTTGCTGACAGAGACAGTAAGACAAGCTCTTGGAACAGGGCCAGACCCAATCTGAGGTCAGGTGAACAAAAATTTGAGGGAGAAATTTCTTATATTCTCTATTATTCACTGATCCAAATCTGAACAGTGAGGACTGCAAGCTTCAGGGGTTATTTTGGTTATTAACAAAGTATTTTTTTACAAGAATCATTTGGTTTTACTGGTATTTTAGCTAAAAAATATAGATTTAAGAGATGGGTACTCAAGTTGCAATTACTATACCAGCTTCCTTTAAATTTTGCAGCGTATTTTACCTGTGCAATTAAATTCAGGGACTTCAATTGACTAATGGAAATGGCAGATGGTTTTCACATATGGAAAAGGCGATTAATACCCATGACACATTTAGCATGTTCATTTTTATTAATCGCAGTGGATGTTCTCAGAAGCCAAGTATCTGTCTTGCCAGACACCGTACAAATGTAACAGGCTTGAACTAATGTTGACTTAATCATATTCAAGAAGCTGACTACTTTATTTACATTGACTGAGGGTCATCAGCCTGCTTAAATTTTAAATTCAGAAAAAAATTATTGGAGTGTCAAACTACAATACCCATTTCTACTGCTGTTTAACTACCTCCAAATTCATATTTATATTCAGAAAACACTCCTTTTGCAAATTCATAACAATTTATGCTGAACAGGTTTCTGCCTCAGCCTCCTACGCTATAGTGAAATTCACTGACAATTTCTTGCTCATGTCATATCCAGTCTAGCTTCAGGCTAAAGCACTACCTCAGCTTTACATCACTTCTGTTGTGCTTCACATTCAGAGGAGTTCAATGGCTGAAATATCTTAACCATCCAGATTTGCATAAGTTACCTGTCATAGTTTTAGGCTTCCTTGTCAAAGTCTTCTTTCTCAGACTCAGGAGTTCTCAGATTTCTGTTTCTCCAAGGTTCCCAGAGCCTTGCCTCTCCACTTCTCTGTTCTCCCTGTGTCTTTAAGGAACATTTTAATAGATCCCCGTATTTAATCTTTTTTATAAGATTCCCAAATTTAAAACCATGAAAGAACCCTGGGCTGATTGTCTATAATTCCCTAGCCTTATGTAACCGTTTTTTCAAGGATTTAGCAGATCAAGACTGCTTATGACCTTTAGTTCTCAACCTTTTAACTTGCTGTCTGGTCTTACAGTTCAGTATAGTTACTCCTAAGTGCACTAGTTAGTGGTCTATGAGTTTAACAGAACTGATGGTCTGTTCCCACTTTCAGAGGACTTGCTATTATTCAAAAATTCTGATGCTGTGTACCTTTCTTTTTTTCTCTTTATCCGACACAATAGACCATGCCTGACATGGGTGCTCCAGTTTCTTCATAGCTCAGTTTCCCTGAAACTCAGGAAAACAACTATTTGGAGAATAGCATAGCATAGATAGCATAATATAATAATCAGAAATTTTTCAAAAAATCTTGTTTAAAATCATAGACTGCTCTTGAAAGCTCTTTAGCCACATATCTTGAATAAAGAATATTATTAGCAAACAAAACATGACTTTTTAAAGTCCCTTTAGTCTCTTCCAGTTACATAGACTATCAGAGACAAGCTGTCACATTTTGTTTTCTTGATAAAAGGTCAGAGCGGAACATACCAGTTGCCTGAAGAAAATCTTAGAGTAACTTAGATAGTTAGATTGATAGCTAAATATTAATTAGCTGAAATATGCCACTGGTTCCCAGCAGAAATTCTTAGAGTCTTAGCAAGTATCATATCCTAAGGATTTATCACCAGGATAGTTATACTCCTGTAGCAATATATATATGTGCTTGTAAGGGAAAAATACAAAAAAGATCTATTGTTGTTTCCTTAGAGAGGAAACAACCAACTGCAAGCAAATACTTTTTATTAATGTGAATTCCTTCCTAAGCTTAATTTTATTTTATGCTTACCAAGACAATCCTAGTCTGGGAGGGATATCACCCCTAAAATATTTACAATACTTTAGCTAGCTCTTCAGCGCGGGGACTATCTCAGTATTGTAGTAACCAGCATGTGCCCACAGCAGCTATCTTTTAGGAGGGGTTTGTTTTGGTTTCTTTCTCTGTGTATACAGCAAAGTAGGAAGTTTTGGTAGAAGCAGAAACAACTACGTATTTGAAGTGCTAATGGAACGAAGTAGTAATAAAGAGATACTCTTTATATGGAAATACTAAAGGGAGATATAAAGTAAAAACAGGAGTAATAATAGTTTATTCTTAGAGGTGATGCACTTAATAAGTGAATCTGCAATGAGTCTCCAGCCTTTCTGGTACGGTATAGTTACAGCAAGACTTAACCTATACTGACACGACACAATTTCAAGTCCACCTGCTTGACTGCCAGAGCTGAAACACCTGCAGTTCCTGTATGTTTTGTAAACTACCAATAACTTTAAAAGTTGGGTTTTTTTTAATATAAAAAAACGCCTTTTTTCTTCATTACTTACGAACTGATGACAAGGAGTATTTTACAGCTTACCTGTCAGTAACAGATGCTCCTTTCTTCCTTGAGACTAGGATAACACAGTTCTCACAGGCAGTAAGCACTTTGTCCTTTAATAAATGCTGTGGGGGAGATTATTTTTGCAAGAGAGCAAGAAATCCAAGGACAGAGTAATTTGCAGCTTTTTTACATGACACTGTTTTTACAGCTTAAACAGTTGTGGTTTGGCTGACAAACTGATCTCTGATCTAACAGTTGAAAAGAAAATAAAAGTCTAAAATTAATGTCAAATGAGGAGAATTTAACTGTTTGTAAGATTACTGAGTTTAGCAGAAACAATGAAAGAAAATGCAAAATTACCTCATCTAGCTAGAGTTCAGAGAGTGTTAACATCAGTGCAGTAAACTGAAATTATATGAAGGGAAACAGAAGCCCACTTTGGGCTAAAATATAAAAGCCATGCTATTGCTTTAGATGTGGAAATGTCAGTCATCAGACTGATTTTATGGGATGCCCTGCAAGATATGTAAATTAAAAACAATGTCAAATATAAAAGGAATATTAAAGTAACTGTGCTACACTTGAAGACAGATGGAAACACACCACCTCCAGCTTTACACTAATATAGTCTAAACTGTTTGTGTCTAAAAATAAGGATCAGATTGTTCAATGGGTATTAACTCTTGATAAAACTTGACTTTCTATATATCCATACCTGAAAGTACTGACTTTGAAGGCAATAGTTCAAAGTATTCAAAGTACTTCAAGTCAAAGTGCTTGAAGGTGAGCAGAATGTAAGTAGCAAGAAATTGTGTGCACATTAAATTCGAAGGGTTAAAAAAGTCTGCTTACTTTATTAGCTTTTAGCTTCCCGTTTGTCTTTCCAGGGTTTTGTACTGATTCAATTTATTGCTTTTCTCTTGGTAAAGCACTACTCTATTTAAACAAAGGTAAATAACTGGTGTAAAAGTAATTAGAAAGCGTAAAATGAAGAAAGACAGAACATAGATCTAGTAACCGGAACACAAGAATATATCCGTATTGAAAAAAAGAGGAGAGATACAGCAAATGGCAACACTCTGGATGAGTAAGATAGTTGCACAGGATATTTGCCTTTATTTGCAACAGCTTCCATCAATTAATTGTAATTACTTTTCTTCACAGATATAGCAAGAAATCAGTTAAAATACTTCCTCATGTCATGATCTGCTTTGTATTAAGTGTAATGCCAGGTCTTACTGAACTGCACTCTCTGTTTTAATAGATTCTTCTCACAGTCAGGAAAATCAAAATTCAGAAGGGTCTATTTTCATTTCAGCTTAACACTTCATTTACCTTTTGTTGTCATTATTGCCTTTTTTCTCTCTTTGGTTAATCCATTTATTTACAGCCAAAACTAATTATCTTTCCATACTTTCTACCCTAAGTTTCTACATTAGTCTACTTTTCAGTGTTGTGACCGGCACTTCTGAAGATAGTTATAACCATACTTATTGTCTCAGTCCCAGACATCCAGTTTTGTTACTCCTCTATCCAGTTCTTTACATATCACACCTCATGTCTGATTCGATGAAAGGATGTTTTGCTGTTAACTTCTCTTGTCTTTGAAGTTTCAAGTGTTTCTGCTCATGCTGGTGTAGTTTCATGTTGCTACTGTCAAACGAGCCAAATGAACCAGTTTATACAATCCTGAATTTTTAAAAAATCTTTTTCTCAGCCAGGTGCCTCTAATCTTTATATCACTTAAGGTCATTTATTTACCCTATTCTCTTTAAAATGATGAAACAACTATTTCCTGGAGGGGAACTGAAGATCAATATCAATCACAGTTAAGATTATCACAGAGGGAGACTAAGTGACTAAGTAATTGGTGAATTTTTCCCTGGGTGATCAGTGAAACTTCGGGTTCACCTCAAAATGAAAAAAATTATCATCTCCAAGATACATTGTGTACATTTTTACACATTTCATTTTTGGAGGGAATCAGCAACAATTTTCATACGTAGTAGTGATGCATGCTAAGAATGCTTAAATGCCAAATTGTGCAAGTGCCACTAGGAGTTCTGAAAGTACTTAGTTACCCTATTTACTATGATATCCATGGCATTTAGGGCATTAGCTGTATTTCAGATTCCCAAAAACCTTAAAAATCTGATTTCTTTGTCATGTCTTCCTTAAAAGAAACTCGTGTTTATGAAAATAAAGAGGATAGCTCTGATGTTAACGATGTTTTATTATGTCAGCAGCGTTGCAAATAAAGTTTCCCATATATTTTGTAGCAGAAGGCTTGACTAAGACCTGTCTACTAATACTTCCTGCAGCAAAAGAACAACAAGAAAATATTTCAATGGTTCCCAAGTAACTTCTTGTAAGGAGTACAGACTGCATTATCCTGGAAAGGCAGTGGAAGGGTCAAGAAAGCTGAGTTAGAGATAGGTTGCTTGAAATGGTTGAATTAAAGCCATCGATCTGACTAGAATAATATTACATTCTCATAGTCAGCTGTGTAAAGCAAAGTTTCTACATTATCTGGACTTTTACGCTGGGGGGGGAATGTAGTCTTGTTCAGCGAAACTGAAAAAGACTGATAGCATGAGAGACAGTTTCAAACTTAGAAAGAGAAGATGTAGGAAAGAGGGGCTAGCAGACTCTTAGAGAGAGCTATATGAAGTTCCTCAGATTGTGATTTCCTAAGGCAGCCTATTTAACTCAATATAAGCTGCTCCAAACAGGAGAGTCCATACAGTGATCCAAGAAACTGTAGTAGGATCCAGTTCAGTTTCAACTGTCTGGCATTAACTTTCCATACCATGCTTGTGAACTGAACCCCAAAACTGACGTACTAGAATCTTTATTCTCTGTATCTGTATTTAATATTTGCTCAAAACAGACAAAAATCCTGTTGTGATTGATACTTTTGTAATGGAAACATTTATAAATGTTTCTCTCATTTTCACTAGTACAAAATACAATGCTGATATTGCTGTCACTGATAGGCTGTCAAATGCTCTTTTTCAATCTCCTTTGTCTTTCTGAATTTGTTCTGATTCTTAAAACACAACTTCAGTCACTGCACTGTAGTCAAAATGTGCGTTTGTCCTTTTTGGGGGGTCATAAGAAGTTATAAATTTCTCTTTTCACATCTATCAACTCACTTTTCTGAACGTAAGGGCTTTCAGTGTAAAGAGGAAAACTAAGTATCTGAGTTATGCAATTCTTTCTAGTATTATTATTTTTTCAGATTTTTTTTTAATTTGAACACCTTAGACATCAGTGCAACACATGATTTGATATTAAGATGAAACATTTGTGTAGAACAAACTTTCAAAAGTAAAACCAACAAACATTACTTCTTTCCATTTTTGAAAGATTGGTATCTTTGAATTTTACTACAGTGCTGCATTACATTAATATATTTACCTAATATGCCTTATTTTCATAACAGTAATGGTTCATTTTATTTTATTTTTCTTGTGTTGAGAATAAATTCTAATTTGCTCTCTGAGAAGTACTACAGTAAGCCAGACTCAATTTACAAAATGAAACCCTGGGGCCTGGTGGACGCTGACAGTGATAATGATGAAGAGTTCTTCTCCATTATGGTATTTTGCTTGAAGCCAGAAAACAGCTTCAAGTTCAGAAATTTCAGAACAAAAACTAACAAGCAAACACAGAATTCTGAAGTGGTTAGTAACGATTTATTTTTATTTTTCTCAGGAGTTATTGCAAATAAAGGGGACACTAAAATGAAAAAGTAATACCTATAAAATGGGATACAAATTATGATTAAAAGCATAGAATTTTTATACCAAAATCTCTGAAAGATTTTTCTGAAGTGTTTGTGCTATGTTTGTTTCATGCTCTGAAATGGCAGATTACACATTAAATATTACAATCTGCTCTAAAGCCCATCGCATAGCACAAATTCCTCAGCCATGGTTCTTATATGACCTAAACTTGACATGCTTATCTACATGACTGCAGAGGAATGCTAGACTACTATCCATTTTTTCACTAATAAGACAAATATTCAAGCTATTAGAAGGTACAGACTCTTGAAAATCAGTGAAGTTTTGGCCTTTGTATACAGTAAGAGCAAGATAATCAGACATTTTCTGAATGCCTAATTTAATTCTAGGTACTGTATTAGAATATTTTTATTTGATTGAGTGAGGATATTTTGCACTGATATGGCCTAGTCTCTTTAAAATTTAGATCATGAAGAAAATAAAACTCTACATAAGGGTTTTGTTTCTTTATTAGCCACAAGAAACACATTAAAATATCTTTAGAAGGGCTGGGAGTAAAGTTTTGAGAGAAATCAGGTTGGATCTAAAAGCACTCCTTCATAAAGAGGAAATCTTTAGCAGGGAGTATCTTTCTCATTCTTCTCTCTCTTTCTCCTAATTTAACTAACACTTTTAAAATTAGTAAAGTCTTCCCATAGTTCTAAAAAGGTTAGAAAGCATAAAATTGTTGACATCAGTAATGAACAGATATACTATAATGGTAAACACACTGAAAAAGTTTACACAAAACAATAGTTCCCCAGAGGCTATACATTATTGAGACATCAAAAGGCATGTAAAGGGAGGCTACAAAATAAATACTGACATTATAATCCTGACCTCTGCTATGTTAACATTATTCTTCCCTTTTCCATTTAAAAAATCCAGATTGAAGGAGTATGATTTCTTTTAAATAAACAAGGTTTCTGAAATTCTCTATAGAGTGATCTTTTTCTGATGATCTTCATGCCTCTCCTGGCAGATGTGACTGTCAGATCAATTCAAACAAACTTTTCTAGAGGTTTCCATTTGTCAGTTTTGAGTTATTGAACACTTGTTGAAACACAGAGCATCAACTAGCTTACTAGCAGAACTTGCTGATAAGAAATTTGTTGATGACCAACCGCCTGTGCTTGGTGTTTTTGGAGAAGGAAGCAGTTTCTGCTGTGGAAGCAAATATGCCCTACGTATGATTATATGCCTCCAGTATTGTTTATTTTTAATTGTAGTGTGTGCGTGTTTGTGCCCATCACGCTTTTGTCAGCCATGATGCCTTAAATTAAGGAGAGAAAAGCATGATATGGTAACATGGCTTGAAATTCTATTATCCATACTCATTATTCATTGGCCCAAGGAACTACCAGTCAGCCTCACCTTGGTGCCTGGTAACATCTTGAAACAAATCCCTCTTGGAAGATATGTTAAAACATACGGAAAATGGGGAAGAGGTTAGATACAGCCAGCATCTCTTCACCAGGGCAAATTGTGCTCTTCTAATCTAGTGGCCCTCTACAATGGAGTGACTGCATTAGTGTACAAGAGAAAACATTAGTGTACAAGGGAAAACATGCCATTTAACTAGATTTATTTATATTTGTATATTTATATGTATTTATTATACAACCTCCCACAACTTGCTTCTCTCTAAATTGGAGAGATATGGGTTTGATGAATGAGCAGTTACATGGACAAGGAAATGGCTGGCTAGCTGTGTCCAAAGCGTTACAGTCAACAGCTCAATGTTCAAATGAAAACCAGAAATGAGTGGTTTCCCTTGAGGGTCCAGGACAGGTACCAACACTACATAATTTTTTCATTACTGACATACACAGTGGGATCAAATGCACTCTCAGCAAGTTTGTGTATGACACCAGCCTGAGGGGGGCAGTTGATAACACTACAGGGAAGCAATGTCATCCAGAGGGACTTTGACAGTTTTGAGCACTGGGCCCATGTGAACATCATGAACTTCAACAAGAGCAAGTGTAAGGCCCTGAACTTGGACTGGGACAATCCCCAATATCAATAACTATTAGGGGATGAATGAATTGGGAGCAGTCATGCTGACAAGGACTTGCAGGTACTGGTGGATATGAAATTGGGCATGGCTGGAAACATGTTCTTGGAGCCCAGAGAATTACTCTGGGGGGTCCTTATTGTGGTCTTGCACTATGTAACAGTTTTATAAGAAAGACTAAGAGACTTTTTACTAGTGCCTATAGTGACAGGACAAGGGGCAATGTTTTTAAACCGAGAATAGTTTTACATTGCACATAAGGAAGCAATTTTTTACAACGAAGGTGGTGACACACTGGAACAGGTTGCCCAGAGAAATGGTGGATGCCAAATGACCGGAAGTGTTCAGGGTCAGATTGGATGGGGCTTTGAGCAACCTGATCTAATGAAAGATTTCCCTGCCCATGACAGGAGACTTGGACTAAATGATCTTTTAATGTCCCATCCAACCCAAACTATTCCATGATTCTATATGAATATTGTTTGTTAAATCTTATTTTTATTTTTTCTTTAATGTTTTTCTTTTTTCTTTAATTTTTTTTCTATTTTAAACATTATTGACAAACTTTCTCAGTCTTTTCAGTTCTTGCGCTGTCTTAGACCTCAAGCTTTCTGCAAGGTCTTTTCATAGTAGACAATTAAATACAGGCACAGAAGACCATACCTAGCTGCAAAAATCATTAAGAACAAGCCTACATTGAGGATATAGTGACCTTAGTGTTTGATAAAAATCTTAGTGTTTGATAAAACTCTATCTTGGTATGGACTTTGAGCACTAGATAATTTTTAGCTCCAAAATGACGTGTTCTTTCAGAAGAAAAGTTAGAGGGTAAAGCTTGTAGTGTTTCAAATAAATTATTACATATACAAAACCATTTTGTATCTAACAGCTAAAAAACTAGGGTCATTCCATCCCTCATTTTCACTGCTGGCTTAGCATGAGCAGTGCAAGCTCAGGTATGTCTGCATCTGCTAGCATAAATATGTCATTGGATGGCAGTGGGAGCAAATTATTGTGTATGTGTTGTGGCCACTATGAAAAATAAATGCAGCAAGAAAAGCAGCAGGCAAATACCTTCCATGTTACTTTATCAGCTGATCAGCAGGAGGTACACATACCTTCAGCAGCTGTCACTTCCCCTGATCCTCTTCTTATTTTCCTCCTAACCAGTCATACTCTGCAAAGGAGCCAAGACTAGGCCATGTGACTGCATCACCTTCACAATATCAGCATGGCTGAGTTTCCCAGCCAAGTGAATGGCTGAGAGAAAGATAGATGAGTTTGCTCTCAAACCAAACTTCTCATTCCACAATACTCTGAACAGCTGCTAAGCCACCTGGCCTGCCACAGGACTATCTGTTGTTTAATTCTGGTCCACCAGAACTCAAACATTGTATAGCATTGCTGTTTCTGACTGCGGGGAAAAAAAAAAATGTATTTTATTCACATTGTTAGAGTTGGGATTAAACCTTTTTTTCATTAAACAATGTAGCTTTACTAAAGAAAGTTACAAGAAATTAATAAAAACAGCTAACCAGCTAGCTGTTATTAGGAAAAACATTCAATACACAAGCACATGGCAAAGTCTGAATAGAAGTTGGAGACAAAGAGGGCTCATTTGTGATAGGTTCAGAATACAGAGCCCTGAGTATTGAATCATCTGTACTATGTTTATCCAGTTCTTTGTTAGAGATAGCAAAGACTAAGAAAACTGGACAGAGAGTAGTAAGGAAGTATCATACATAGCCATGGAAGGACTGTTGATGTTGGGGACGGGGGTAAGAGAGAGAGAGAACTAAGAACATTTATGCAGCACTACTGAAAAAGCTGGTTCGGTAAACAGAATTGCCTCCAAACAGTATTTTCCCCTCCTCCTCCAACCCAAGAAAATTTGTTTTGTAAAAACCGATAGGTTTTTTATCAAACACACCTGGAAAATCCGAAGATAAAACTTGCAGATTTTCGACTTTCTGTGAGTACATCTGTAGTGGGAAAGTTGTCATACGCTCAATGATACAAAAAGAACCTTCAAGGTCAGTAAGATAGCAGCATCAACATTGAATGTATTTTTTGCTCTCACATCCACCAAGGGTGACCTTCAGTAGTTTCCAGCAACGAAAGACTGTTTTATGAAAGACTTCTTAAAGGGTCTGCCCCATCCTGAATTGTAATGAGAAAGAACACAAAATGAAGAATGGCATGTTATTCAGAGAAGAACAGTGACAATGATGATAAACTATGAACCATAACATACAGGTATCTGGGAATTTTTTCCAAGTACCAGACCCGGATGGCTAGATTATGGCAATGTGATGCCTATTTATAAAAAGGAGTTTGTCCATAGAACTCAGGACCTGAAAGCTTCATCACTGTATTGACATTCTGTAGAAACTGGACCAAAAACAGAGTTGCTGGGCACAAGAATGAATATACCTTAATGAGGAAGAGCAAAAAAAAAAAAGTTAAGAAAATAATTTCTCATACAACCAACTGAAATTTAAAAAACATATTTAGGATGTCTCTGGAGAAGAGGAACGTAGTAGAGTCTACGTAGGTTTCCAAAAAGGTCTTTAAAGAAACTCCATTTCAGTGAGGATAGAAACACAGTGGTAACTGGTTAAAAGACAGAAAACAGACAATGAAGGTGAATGGTCAGACCTAATAGTATCAGCAAGCTGAATTCAATACTGATACATGATGTATATGAAAAACAAATTCTTGTTTTGTATAAACAGTAATGATCTTTGAACTGTCTTCTACCACTGGAGGATAAGTAAGTCTATGAAAACAACAGGACAGAACTCAGTGTTGGTCAAGAAGAAAGGAAGTATTTCAGGAAGACAAGAGGAGAAAAAGCATTAAACTGTAACATGACCCCATATTTTGAATGTTGTTTGCAGATGTACCCCTTATCACAAAAAGAAATAATGCAACTCCAAAAAGCCAGAGAAGGGCAACAAAAATGACAAAACAAGTTACATTATATGTGTAATTAATGCAATGATAGGGTAAATTTCTATTCAGGTAACAAGTAAATGGACTAAAAATTTTGAACCTGAAGAAGAGACATGATAGTATATTATATAAAAACATGACTAACAGCGAAAGAGTAAATAGGAAATTAATACTAGCAAATACCAGAACTAAATGATATAAAAAACTCCTCTCAGGACTCAGTTAAAAACAAACCTAAGTACTTAATTCAGTGTGTGGCTCACCACAGAACTTGTTGAAAGCATTTCTTTTGGACATTAGATAAGTATCTATGACGTTCACAAGTTTCCTGAGAAGTGCCACTAGGTTTGCTGTTTTCTTTCACTCTTCTCTGAGCATCTGTTGGTGCTCACCAGGAGAGTTATAACTGGGCTTGATGAACTTCTAGTATGGACAACTCATATACTCATCTACTGTTGACTATTTCTTTTCCTACAAAAAGAGGGACAAAAATTTGATTAATCTTTCAAGGCAAAAAAAAAAAAAAAGTCACAATAATTGAATATGTATGCATGAACCTAATCGAAACTACATCTCTGTATTAAAAGTCACTAACTCTTACATTTTAGGTGAGTTAGAGTTGTTAGTATTTTGGTTTCAAAATTATCGCAAATCGTACTGAGTTTTCCAGAGTAATAAGCAAAGAAAGACTAAGAAGTCTGACAGATTCAGGAAACTTGTGCTAGGCAGAATCAAGCATATACTTATATTTTAGATATTTTGATATATTAAAAAATCTGGTACCTGGTAATATTACAATAACTGTTAGTTGACTAGATAGAAGACCAACTTAACAGGTTAACCCTCTTCACATCTATCTTTCTTTTCCCGACTCTGTCAGAATCAAATCCTAACCTCATTGAAGCAAGCGGCTGAGTGAGCTGGGGTTGTTTAGCCTGTAGAGGAGGAGGCTGAGAGGAGGCTTTATCACCCTCTACAACTACCTTTTGTAGTGAGGTGGGAGCTGGCCTCTTCTCCAAAGTATCTAGTAATAGGATGGCAGGAAATGGCCTCAAGTTGCATCAGGGGAGGTTTAGATTGGATATTAGGAAAAATATCTTTACTGAAAGACTAGTGAAACATTGGAATGGGCTGACCAGGGAAGTGGTGGTGTCACCATCCCTGGAGACATTAAAAAAATATGTATATGTGGCACTTCAGGACATGGTTTAGTAGGAATGATAGTCTTGGGCTGACGGTTGCGCTTGATGATTTTAAAGGTCTTTTTCAACTTTTAACAATTCTATGAGTCTATGTTTCTATGACTCAAGACTTGGGAATGACTTAATAGATGATACCTAGGATGAATCTGCTCTATTTGGGCTTTTTAGGTGCCTGTTTTGGTTTGAGCTAAAGCAGAATATATTCTCTAACTTTTCAACTAGGCCTCTTCTGAATAACTTCAGTTTCTGAAATTTACCAACAAGTTTTTCAGACAATGTCTGCCTCTAGAAGTGGTAAACCTAATACTTGTCACCAACGTAATGGGGCATTGGTATGTAGAGAGGTCATTGCTCATACTTAGTCCCGTGTAAATCCAGACAATCCTAGAGCTGGTGGCCAAGGGGTTCACATCTGAAGGTTATCGTACCTTTGTGGAGGAGCAAACAGGACAGGTAACCCAAACCTGACTAACAGAGTATTTCTGTCATGTTATACTGAGTATAAAAGCTTAGGGAACATTAGAGTCACTCTCCTCTTCAACGGCGATCATTCAAGGAGGAAGTAGTCTGTCTGTCTGCCCCCAAACGATTCCACGTATTCCTGAATCCATTTCTTTTTTCCAGTTCCTAAGTCCAGCTCTGCCTGCCACAAAGTCCAGTCCAGGACTTTCTCTGCAACTGACCTGCAACATCACTACTGACGTGGAATCATCGGTAAAGTTTGAATTGATTTTGTATACTTGTATTTACTTTATTATCTTCTTACTATTATCTTCTCTTTTATTATTATCTTCTTCCTGTTTATTATTTTCATTTCATTAAAGATGGTTTAACTTTAGTTTCCAATCTGTAAGTCCCTCTTTCTCTCATTTCTCTTTCTCCTTTCCCTGGGTAGGGTAAGAAACTGGGACTACAACTACCCCATATTCAGCTGCTGACCTGGCTGGGGAGTGTTAAACCGGGATAGTGCCCTGAAAGTCATTATATATTTATATGGTGTGAGATACAAGAAAAAAATATTCTAAAAAGTTCAAGGATCTGTTGGGTAACAAGGATGCTAACTCTTCAACAGTTATGTCTCTTTTCCATAAGTTTCATCGCTACAATCAGTTCTGGAAACATTTTGTCCTGCCGCAATCTTATTTGTTGCTCTCCAAATTACTCCCTTACTCTCAACCTTCTAGTGGCTGTGTGTATCCCATCTTGTTTTAGTTCCTTTCAGATCCTCCTTCCTCTTCTTTTTTGCCATATCTTTATACTTTCAGGCTATTTTTCTACCTATTTTTAGTAATTCTAGAAATATTCCACTAACATTGTCCACCTCCAATTGCATATATCTCTTTCTGAAACCTGCACAAGCATGAGAATGGATGTGTGCAAGATCATGCTTACTCTGAGCCTACAGAAAGTAAACTAGTCAATAAAATACTTCTTCTCTGTTATTAAAAGTGCAATATCCTCTTGGTTGTACAGAGAAAGTCTCATATACTCAAGTCAGCTTTAACACCTTTTTTTAAAAGGTCTGGTCTGTTTTCAAACAGCTCATTCTCAGCCAAACAGAAAACTGATCATAAGTTCTGAAAAAGTGCCTAAATAGATGTGTTTTGTTTTTCACACACACAATTTAGTACAATGTTTTCTGTTCAGAATCTGAAGTTGGAAACATTCGAACTACTCTGAAATTCAGCCAGTCCAACATCTACAGATATTCATACAGCCTTCTCTTTTCTTCCATTACGTATTGAAGGATTGTGTTTGTGAATTTTCAAAGACTGCATAAAAATACCTTCTTTTTCTGCCTGATCAGAAAACATTATCACAACAGGAGTGCAAACAAAGATCTAAGTGTAGAGAATCAGATCCTTTTCCTTTCACCACAAGAGTATTTTCAGAAAAGACTCCAGGGTAGATATGATTTATCTTTATTCTTGTTTAATTGAAATTTTCATATTTTACATTGGCATTAATTTGTAGGTTAGAAGCTGAAGAAATTAGTACCCTTGTGATTTACATGTGCCTATTTTCTCATCACAAGCATCAAGACTAAATAAATCTCTGAAGGCTTTGTCTGTAGTTATCATCACTATTAGCCAAACATCTCATATTCATAACAAATTCTGAACATACTGAATTTGCCAGTTTGGGGATTTGCAGAAAGCTATGATAAAAATTTTTGGAGGAAAAAAATCATTTGTAGATGCATACAACAGACAGATTACTAGCCTGCCTCCTGAATGTGCATGTTGATATGGTGTGGAAGTATGTAATCTTAGCAAGCCCATTTTATTTTAATATCATCATATTTGATGTCAGAGTAAATACCCAAAAATGAGACAGATTTTTGTCAGAAGTCAATGCAGATGTTTCATAATGGGTCCGTACTGAGACCGGTGCTGTTTAATATCTTTATCAAGATATTGATAGCAAGATTGAGTGCACCCTCAGAAAGTTTGCAGATGATACCAAGATGAGTGGTGCAGTTGCCACACCAAAAGGATCAGAAGGACCTGGACAGGCTGGAGAAGTGGGCTTGTGAAAACCTCTTGAGGTTCAACAAGGCCAAGTGTAAGGTCCTGCTCCTGGGTCGGGAAAATCCCCGTGTTCAGTACACGATGGGGGATGATGTGATTGAGAGTAGCCCTGCAGAGAAGGACGTGGGGGTGTTGGTCTATAAGAAACTCGACATGAGCTGGCAATGTGCACTCTCAGCCCAGAAGGCCAACCATATCCTGGGCTGCATTAAAAGAAGCTTGGCCAGCAGGTCGAGGGAAGTGATTCTGCCCCTCTATTCCTGTTTTGTGAGACCTCATCCGGACTACAGTGTCCAGTTCTGGAACTCTCAATGTGAGAAGGATATGGAGCTGTTGGAACAGGTCCAGAGAAGGGCTACAAAGATGATCGGAAGGCTGGAGCGCCTTCCCTATGAGGTCAGACTGAGAGAGTTGGGCTTGCTCAGCATGGAGAAGAGAGGAGATCTTATAGTGGCCTTCCAGTACCTGAAGGGACTTACAGGATAGCTGGAGAGAGACTATTCGTAAAGACTTGAGGTGATAGAATGAGGGGGAACTGGTATAAGCTGGAGAGGGGCAGATCTAGACTAGACCCTGGAAAGAATTTCTTCACCATGAGAGAAGTGAGACACTGGCACAGGTTGCCCAGGCAAGCTGTGGATGTCCCATCCCTGGAGGCGTTCAAGGCCAGGTTGGATGGATCCTTGGGCAGCCTGGTCTGGTGGGATGTCCCTGCCCATTGCAGGGGGGTTGGAACTAGATGACTTTTAAGGTCCCCTCCAACTCTAACTATTCTATGATTCTATGATTATTTAGTTATTCAATTGTTTATTTAGTTAAACAAGCATTTAAAATGTTGCAAGGAATGCAATAGCTAAAAAGATCTTCAACCTTCTGTAACTGCATAGACGGGGCAGATTTTGCAGAACTATAAGGAAGGTTCAAACGTTCATAGTGCTGTATTTTTTTTTGTTAAATAAATAAAGACCTTTGGAATCCAAAAGCATATGAAAGACAAATGATAAGAGACAGAGCTATATCATTGGATCTGTTTGTTTAAAGCAAATGGGGCATTGGTATTGATTTTAAAAACAGTATATATTTTACCCTACAAAAGCCATCTTTTCAAGCTCTCCACATTGAAAGAATCATAGACTGAAGTATCATTTAACTTTTGATGCTTCCAACAGTGATGACTATGCCTGAATTTGTTGCCTACACTTTCAAAATTAATGAAGACAAGTTGATCAACTGACTTGTCTCATATATCTACCTCAGGAGGAGATAAATCACATATTTCAAGTAAATGTCTAGCTCATATGCTAACATGAAGTTTGATGAGATAAAGCCCACTCCACAACGTAGATGATACTCTGTATGAACGTCACAAAACAAATTCAAATGTATGGGCTTACTTATTCATAAAGGGCTGGAACTCAGCTACAATGCTAAAATTAATATATATGTTCACGCAGTGGCATACTCTTTAGACAGCTAGTACCTATCAAAAGTATCTGGAAAAACTTGTCTAGAGATTTTCTCTACAGTGGCATGCATAAATTTCCTCCCTCCAGATCCAGAGCAGAATAGAAAGGACAAAAATCTTCCATCTCGTGTCAAATATCACATTAAACAGTTTTCACTTACATGTTTATAAGGCAAAAGAATTTGCAATGAGATTCAATCTTATAAAATTAAATCCATGTTATTAAATTACATGACTCAAATATGTACATTGTACCAGGAATTGTTAATAAGACACTTACTTTAAAATAAATCTAGTCACTTCTTGTACTTCATGGTGACAATTGAGCTGACTGTGGATAAGGACAGCTGGACACTTCCTACTACCCAATGAATTCAAGTTCTACCTGGGGTAAAACCTACTCTGGAAAAGCCAATTCAACATGTCAGCAGAATGCCAGGCTGATGTAGATATACTTCTCTTGTACCTAAACATGCTTTTTCAGAATAGCACCAAATCTTGTTGCATCTCCTAGCATACATCTACAGAAGCCTACTAAACAATAGGCCTCTTCAGTTTCTGTTGAAATCAAGGGGAATGGTGTCATAAATTTTTGCAGGAAGACTTTGGAGGGTCTCCATTGGTATAAAAATGCATATACCATATAACAAGATATATAGCTTTGGATAAAGTTACCTATAAAAAATATATCATATTATGATTAATAGTGAAAGGATATGGAAAGAGGAGCAGGATATATAGGTGAAGAAGACAGACACTAAAGATTATGTTTTGTAGTAGTCACGTCAGAAAGTTAGAACAACCAACTCCTATAAAAAAGACACATTTATCAAATTATTTAAAAGGATTGAGTTCTGCACTATTGCAGATATTGCAGATAAGATAAGCTTATAACAGGCATATTGAAGCCATTATGTAGGTTATTGTTGAAAATATGACAGGCCATAACTCTTGTAGAACTCCCTTTGCATATTAATGCAGTATTTAGCGAAAGGTTTGGGTGAAGTTAAATGCTTTGACAGGATAAACTTGGCCTTTAAAACAAAAACAAAACATGGTTTTCAAAGCTTCCTGCTCTCTCTGGTAGCAAAACCACTAAATTACAGCACAACAATATTAGTTTCCTCTGATAGCGAATGCAGTTCCTGTGATGCATTGCAAATATGTAGCCTAGATGCATGCTAGAGATTTCTCTTAATTTAAAATATTATCAGTTTTTACTTTGTATTTTCAAGTAGAAAAACTTAAGGAAGCATGTGTAAAGCACTAGAATAAGTATAGAAATATTTTGTAGATTAATCAAGGAACACTTGCTTTACTGAATCACAATATATATGGCCATAATCATAATGCATTTCCTAGTAATTAAATCTAACAGCAATATGAGTTATACGATCCAACAGGTACAACTGAGAATTCCACTTGTATGTAAATATAATGTTACGTGCAAAGAACTTGTGAATTCATCCAGAATTCATCATAAAAATTAAGAAATATTTTATATTTTGATGGAGTTTAGTAATATGAACCATTGAACAATTATTCTGAATTTAGAATTTAGGTGAGCTTGAAGTTCAGAAGTAGTATGTCAGACAGATTCAAACTAAAAAAAAAGATCCTGATAAATTTCGCACAACAAAATTCACACTGAAACCCCCAAATCTACACAGAACTAGTTGTATACAAAACTCCTCACTTTGATTGGGGAACAACACTCAACACTTCAATCAGGAAAGAAACTTAGAACTTAGGTTCATACGTGAAGAGATGTTTACATTTAGTTTAAAAAAATATTCACATAGTTTATACCTACTGATTGCTCTATTAAATTTTATTGCTGTGAGGAGAGAAAACAACAACAGCCAAAAAAATCTGAGCCAAGGAATATGCATACAGAGGATATCAGTGTTCACTTCAGTGCTACAGGTGCAGTCAGCTCTGTCTTTTTCGCACCTCTCATTTCTATGTTAAACCTAAACAGAATATAGACACTCATAGTGGTTTCATGCTTAAGTGCCTGAAAATAATTATTTTTACTTATATAATAATTTTAAGATTCTTTTATTCACTGTCACACAGGCTCATAAAAACACACTACCTTTAAGTAAGCATAGATCTATAGCACTTTCTTCATTTCTGCTTCATGTTATGGTTTGCTTTCCTCTTTAGAGCCTAATATTGGCTTTTCACAAAGCAGAAGTCTTATCACAGTTGGAAAGAGTGGCATTCGTAGGTGCTTCTTCTTTTCTCTTGTTTCTGAGTTTTATTATCACTTTTTTTTTACTATCACTTACACACTGCTGTTTCCTTCATCCATATGGCCCTTCAGTGGAGCCTCAGTCTTGCAGTTGTATCTGTTGTTCTCAACAGTGGAGTTTTTATTACTTATGGCCTGGAAGGAGGTAGGTCCTGATAAAACAATACAGAGTAAAGATCAATCTCGATACAAAACATAAGGTATTATTTCTACAAGAGAGAGCAGATAATCTTTTCCTCTAGCACTGTAATTGCTGTATTTTGCTATTCAGACTGGAGTGATGCAGGCAGCAAGGGGAGGGAACCTCAACAATCCTCAGGCTATTCTGGGTTTTTTTCACTCCTAATCAAATCTGTTGATTTTTATGAAACAGTTTGAAACTTCAGTCCCAAAATTACTTTGTACTCATAATGTAAAGTTTAGAAGATCAATGCAAGATGACTGGATATTTGAAAACAGAATTTATTTTCATTACTTTCTTTTGACTTCTTTCATTTGTTTTTCTCAGCAGAAGCTGAAACTGAGATCCTTCCTCTTTCATGATAGTTATGAAAATTACCTTCTTTAATAACATTTGACCATACATTGTTTCCAGGAACATTCAGTATACTTGGTGACCTCTCAACAATTACCTTTGCCACATCTGCTACTGTTACACTACAAAATACAGAATGAAAAATCCCTCTCTGATTAATGAAACATAACTGTGGGCAACTGAATAAGAACAGACTAGTCAACAGCACGTGGTTGCCAAAACATTCCCAAAGGCCTATATACAGTCCAATCTGGACGTTAGCCAGGAGACAGAGGAGGCAAGGACTGACTCTGCTGTAAAAAAGTGAAGTAATATCTGAAGAACAAGAAGAGAATTTGCAACACCTTCCACTTTAACAAGGAACTAAAGACCCCAAAACTGTCAATTATAACAGGCTGAAAAAGATACAGGTCCTTATATTGCATGGGTTTATACATTATATTACATTTTCTGTCTGTTTGAAGCAATAAGGAAGAAACATTTCAAATTCCCTAAGTTGTCTCATAAAATTTGAAACCTTTGTGTTAGGCCATGGGATACCTGGCAAACATGAGAACAGTCAAAAAAAGTGTCTAACAGTGGTGTGGCCCACATAGTAACCCCAAGAATTAGCATTTTCAATGATGGTCAAGCAGGGAAAGCCTGCTTGCAACACCTCAGTGAACAGGTCTGGATATAAATCACAACACTGGGCACCACTTCCTGTAGAATCACAACTGAGCTAAAGCATTACTTATTTTTCCCTGCACTACATTTCTGGATGTAGTTATGTACTTATTTCCTCAACTAGAAACAAAGTACAGCTGTTCAAGCATCAAATTTAAGTATTTAGATTTCAGAAAAATAAGATGTATACACAAAATATAGAAAGTTTCTGTGTCTAGTTAAGCAATAAGAATATTTCTGCATGGACAAGAGATCAAGAGAAAGCAAAAGCTCTGTCTAGTTCTTTCTTTACAGATATTTGTGGCACCAATAGTTTCTGCATACAGCTGAACCCTTCTTTAGAAACATGAAATGGTCGAAGAAAATAGCAGAGATTTAGGGAAACAGTAACATTGTGAACAGTCAAATGGTAATAAAATGAAATCTGTACAAAGAACTAAACGTAAAAGAGTAATGACATAGAAAATGAACATTTTAGAAAAAAACATTGAAATTGTGTATTAAAAACTGGAGGGAAAAAGATCAGTCACCAGCAAAACTTTTTCTGAAGTGAGCAAGATGAAAAGATTACTATTTTTGCTTAACAGCATCAAAGCTGTTATTTTGTAGAAAGATACATGTTGTATTTTTTTTTTTGAGAGTGAGTGAACATCATGTAAAATTGAAAATATTTATTTAAGTAAAGGGCACAATGGATGCTTGAGTGCATAATACAACCCTTAGAGTATTTGGAAGATTTCTGCTTCTGCTATTCAAGACTTTTGATCATATTTTGCCTTTATTTTCTCTTGGTAAAACTTCCAGTGGCTACTAATGCAGTTCTTCAATGAGAGAAATTGAGAAAATTGTTCGTTAAGATGGGACTATAAGGTTTTACTTTATTATGAAGAATAAGTGAATTCAATTATTTTTTCTTTAGCTCATTTCCCCTATGTTCACACTCTGTTTCCTCCACCCATTTTTTTTTCTTTTTTCTTTTTTTTTTTTTTTTTACTAACCACCTCACTTAATCCGTATCTTCTGGGTTACAACATAGTCTCTTTTCTTGGTCCTCTGGTCAGAATTCCTATCAATTTTAAGTCTATTTGTACGGTACGGTACACGCTACTGACAGAAAGCTTAGAAAGATCATATCTGAAAAACTATATTTAATGTGTGCACTTTTTGATGTTACAAAATACTTCTTATTTACACCCTTTTCAGCTAAGATTTGATAGTGAAAATGCTGATAGCTGAGTTTATTCCAAGAGTAACATCACCAGGTTCAGTAAAACTCTTAATCAAAATAAACTGATCACAAGCTACTTTCATAAACTGGTTTTATATAGATATAGATTACTCATATCTTTAAAGGAACAAATTCTCATTTCTTAAATTGAACCATTGAAAATTCCAAATCAAATGCATAAAATGTCCAATAATCCTGCCTCATATCTAGTATGGTTTTCTTTTTGAAAAATAGCATCTCAAAGCTTTTTTTTATGAAGTTCTGACTTCTGCTGTAGTAGTTATCATATAATTTATACTGTTTTGTTTCTTTGAGCCTCTGTGAATTTACAGAACTTTCTGTTGTATTTGGACATTTAAGTGCACAGCTTCTCATTCCTCACAAGTTCTCATAAACCAAACATTTATTTATTTTATGAGTGACAACACAAACTGTGGGTCCTGTGAGTTGTCTTTCTACTTAAGCTGAGTATACTGAGTTAACAGTGTTCAAAATACAAAATATCCATTACTGGTCTCTATAGTATTGAAGAACATCAATTTTTCTGATAATCCTCTCCTCTCCTCTCCTCTCCTCTCCTCTCCTCTCCTCTCCTCTCCTCTCCTCTCCTCTCCTCTCCTCTCCTCTCCTCTCCTCTCCTCTCCTCTCCTCTCCTCTCCTCTCCTCTCCTCTCCTCTCCTCTCCTCTCCTCTCCTCTCCTCTCCTCTCCTCTCCTCTCCTCTCCTCTCTTCTCCTCTCCTCTCCTCTCCTCTCCTCTCCTCTCCTCCATCCACTCATATTTTCCCTTTCCCTCTTTTTTCTCCCTTCCCTCTTTTTTTCTCCCTTTCCCCTTTTCCTTTATATCAGACAGCTTTCTGAGAGCATTTATCACACCATATTTAAAAAGATATCAAATGTTTGATGTCTTCTTTCCCAGAAGCTCTCCCTGGCAGTAAATAAAAGTTTTTGAGCCTACGACTACAAGTCTGATGCCAAAATTGTCTTTTAATTTTGAACCATCTTCAATTCTGCTTACATCTCCCTTCCTACGGCCAGGGCAGGGGCACAGGGGAAAAAAAAAAGTCCAAGTATCCCTTCAGTCCTTCCACCATTAACTGAGTTAAAATGATTGTCCTTGTCTTGTGAAGCTGTTAATGGCCTGCAAATGTATTTCTTATTATCATGATTTAAATTTCTTAGCCCTTTTTTCTTATATAACAGTATGGAGTTTATAACTAAGCCCAACTTAGAAATGATATTACAAATTCAGAATGAGTTGCTTAGCTCTAATGAACCAAAAACATGTCTCACAGAAAGTTTCTAGTGCACATACCTTAATACTTATTTAAAGACCCAGATGCAAATGCGATCTGTTTTTCTATTAGTACACACAGTTACTTAGCTGTAAGAGGTCTGTAAAAGATCTGTGAAAGTGCACGAATTAAATTCTTTATAAAATTACATGGATATTTGCTTCCAGGAGTCTTGCAGTAGATTTTGAATTGATTTTGATCAAGTCTCTCAATTGCATTAGCAAATGGTTTGGCATTTTTTATTCTTTATTCTTTGCCTGAAACTCTAAGGAAACCATACTAAGTTATTAGTAATCTCTCAACACCTGGATTTGCCTCCTAAAGGTAGTTCCACATAAAGCTACTACCACAGGTTATGCTACTGGTGCCAGTTCTGCAATTAACTTTAAACCGGATCAATGAGAAAAAAAATAAAAAATAAAAAATTCTCAGTTATGTACTTCTAAACTGCAAAACACCATAGACCATTATATCTTTTAGGGGCTTTTCCCCTCTCTAAAATTCCTTCATCTCTTCAGTAATACAAATGGTACCCTTTGTCACTGAAATTGAGAGTCATTTTCTGATCTAAGAATTAATTTTAATATATTCCAACTCCACATAATCAAACTACCTTTCTTTCATATTTGGTGTCTCCCGGGGAAATCTTTAAAAGTAAAATATGAAACAACTAAAATGGTTCATTATTGCTAGAGGTCTGGAGCAAAAACTGGCAGATTTATCTATGACAAACTTTGTTGCCTTGCCTTGCTCAAGGAACTAGACTTCAACAGGAAGTCTCGTAAGTATCATGACACTTCTTGTGCAAAGCCAATACAAATAGAGAAAATATCTTCAAAAAATAAACATTAAAAATTAATTTATTGAGGCATGAGGATTTTTTTTGTTTTACTTGTGACTCTTTAGAGATTGTGAAGAATTATTCCGACAATTCTTTTTAACCTCACAGTTCCTATGAGTGAGTAGGTTGCAAATGTTTCCACACAGAGTAGTATATACTCACAGAGGATTTGTAATCTTTTTACAGCTCCAGTGTGTTTCACATAACTGCACTAGGCTTTCTCTGACACTGCTGAGTGTGACAGTAGCTTACACTTTTAAAAGTTGGGATAAATTGTTTTATTTTAACTGTGCACTAGCAACTGTCTATATGAGAAATTAGTGCAAGATAGCTGCATGTTCTGAATCCCTGTTGGGGTTCCTTCCTCTTATTGTCATGTCCCAAACAGAGCTACAGGCTGCTTAATTGCTTGATCTAGCATCTGTATGGTATCTTCTTAATTTTAATTTCATTATTTCATTATACCAAAACCAAAATAAGTTTTTGTAAGATCATTTGATTTTATGTTTTCAGAATCTGAATCTGAAACTCAAGTAGCAAATAAAACCAGAAACCCTACAGTAGGAGCGACAATTCGATTCCAGCTAGACAACTAAGTGCAACACAAAGAACTAAATTTTATGATTTTTTTAACTTCTGTTTTCATGATCTTGCAATCTTGATGATGTCATTTCAACATAAGATTCCATACAAGATTGACATATAAACCAGATTTTATGCTGTCATGCACTGTCCTCTTCAAAATGATACTCTAGGTTTTCCAAAGCCAACAGAGAGAGAGTTGCCCTGAGAGTTATATCATTCTAAGACACATGCCTAAAGCAAACAATTTGCCTTTCTACACAAGAACATTTCTCGATGTACTCTATGGATGTCACAGGTGATTAAATATTTAGGCAGTTTAGATTATTAAATGGGAGGTGAGGGGATGTGGGGGGTGATAAAGGAAGTGTATGGGTTGCATTCCTTTCTTCATTATTCAACCCCTTCCTGCATAAAGAGAAACTTAAGTGAAATGTCATATCTTACTGTAACCCACAGTAAATGTCCTTCTGTAAAGTTCTTTTGAGTTTTTAGCTAAAGCATTAAAACCATTTCTTTAAAAGTTATGAAGGAAAACAAGACAACATATAACATGTCTTACATGTTGAAGCATTAAAAATTAATAGTCTGGAGACCAAGTCTGTATGGCATTATACAGACATTCTTCATTATCCTGCACACAAATGCGCTTGTGCTCTTTTGCTTGCAAAACTCTGTACCAAAAGTGCATCAAGAAATTATTTCCCATGAAGAAGTGAGCAGTTGTAAAAGACAGAAACAAAAATTTACAAGTGACTTAATATCAATTACTTTTTAGAGAGAAAGGCAGAAAGATTTTCCTTCTCTAGATGTATTTCCACCATTGTTTTTAAAATCGATTCTATTTGAGAACATCAAGAGTACTGGAGGGAAAGTCATGTGCTACAGGGTTCCTCAAATCCATATTAAAGAGTGTAAGCGTTTGTTCTGAATGCTGAAAAGGACGTAGAAATCAATATTAGTTGTAGAAACAGTGTTCTCAAATTCTTTGTTCTGTGCAGGATCTTATGTGGCATTTGTCACCTCAGCATTCAATTTTGTACTAAACAAGAGGAAAATATAATTCCCAGCGTAGACTTTGGAAAGAAAGGCAGAGAGAAACTGCTTGCCCAAAGTAATTATTTTAAGGCCAAAAAAGAGACCTACAACAGGTGTCTTTGAAAGCCACGTGTCACAAGCCCTGAATAGTATTGCTAATAGAGTGATAATGACAAACAAAAAACCACTTCTGTTTCAGTGATTAAGATATCCAGGGCCACTAACACCCCGAAAATGTCTGGTGGTAGCAGGAACAACAGAATTCTCTAGGGTTTATTTGCATTTTCATGTTCAGTGTTTGGAATCTATGCTGGATTCATAATGGTAGATGGAGTGGTCTTTCCTAGGAGAGAGAAGACTGCAGCAAGCAGTGCATCTCTTAGGCTGTGCTTTTTGTTATCACACTTCCAGTACTCTTGATTTAGGGTTCATACTCAGCTCTAGCAAGTCTCTACAGAACAAATACCAGAAAAACAGGCTATGCCTCGGGAGAGATTGCAACCCCACATAAATTGCTTTTTATATGAGAATGCTTTATATTCAAGCCTTGCTCCAGGATGAAAATCCTTCCTAACAGTTAGAAGTTTAAACAGAGAAAGAAAACACAACATATAACACCAGTTTGAGTTGTGTCCATGGAACTACAAGGAAATAGTATCTGTTTAGAAGACCCCTTATTTGTTATAAATGAAGTGTCTTTGCTTTATTTATATAATTGGATAAGAAAAGTAAACATTCCCCATTCCCTATTTTTCTCTTTCACTAGTAAATATAGTGTGATGGCTGTCTGGTAGTCCACAATGGAAAATCTTTATCATATACAAATTATTGTTAGTTCTGAGCCTGGATATCATATACGTTGTCAGCAAAAATAACAGCAAAGTAGATAACCTGAATGAAAAGTAAAGATGAACTGGTGATGGTAAGTTTCTTGCAGAAAACTATACTACTGCTGCTGCTGCTGTCATTCAGGGAAAGGATCATTGAATGAATCACAGAATCGTAGAATAGTTTGGATTGGAAGGGACCTTAAAGATCACCTAGTTCCAAACCCTCTGCAATGGGCAGGGGCACCTCTCACTACACCAGACAGCTCAAGACCCCGTCCAGCCTGGCCTTGAACACCTCCCGAGATAGGGCATCCACGGCTTCCCTTGGCAACCAGTCCCAGTGCCTCACCAATCTTATTGTGAAGAATTTCTTCCTAATGTCTAATCTAAATCTTCCCCCTTTCCATTTAAAGACATTCTCCCCTTGTTTTATCACTACATGCCCTTGTAAAAAGTCCCTACCCAGCTTTCTTGTAAGCTCCCTTCAAGTACTGGAAGGCCACTAAAAGGTGTCCCCAGAGTCTTCTCTTCTCCAGCTGAACAAGCCCAAGTCTCTCAGCCTGTCCTCAGAGCAGAGGTGCTCCAGAACTTTGATCATATTCATGGCCCTCCTCTGGACCCATTCCCTCTTTCGTTGGGGATTCCAGAACTGAAAACAACACTAGAAGTGAGGGTCTTATGAGAGCAGAGTAGAGGGGAAGATTCACCTCACTCAACCTGTTGACTCTGGTGATTGAAAGCACAGACTCCATTTGGGTGCAGTAACAAAATTCCTTTATCATGCACAACCAAACTTTATATACCCTTATCTGCCTTGTTAGCCAGCTACCCCAGTGATTTTCCACTTCTAAAAGTCCCACAGTTACAGCGATTCAGGGTGCACTCAATCTCACTGTCTATATCATTTATGAAGATATTAAGCAGTACTGGTCCCACTATGGACCCCTGAGGGACAACAGTAGTCACAGACTACGTAAGAGTCTTTATTGTAATGTACTTTACAGGTGGTCTTTTAAAGACAGGAGTACATTTAAAGAGAAAGGTGCAAAACTGATCAAAGATAAAGATGCCCAAGCACAGGCATGGTCGGAATATGATAAAAGTCTTCCAAATATTGTCATCTTATGGAAATTTGGTTTACCGGATTACTCTACAAAATACCCACAGAGCAAGTTGGACCTAGCAGTAAAATTACTGGTAACACTGGTAAATTCCCTGTACCACTTCTGTATTCTTCTTCTACATTTTTTTTTCTGACTTTTTTTCCATATTGGCAATCTTAATAATTTCACAGCTACATTCTCAAGTTTCTTATAGTCCCTTATAACACTCAAAGAAAATACTACACTTCTGCATTTTTGTTGGAAATATTAATCCTTCAAAAATAGATTTATTGTGTTACATATATACTTTATATTTGGCTGTTTGAATATCATGCTGACTGTTCACAGCAGCCTATCATATTTTCTGCACAGTCCACTCTTACTTATAATTCCAGATGCCAAAAAAAACCCCAACCCAACTTCTCCCTGGTAGAGAGAAAGTGAGCAGAGAAGGCATTTCGCTAGTGAACAAGTCGTGTTAACCTGGTTCCTACTCCAAACAACAAATCAATCAGCAAAGGAGTGTCCGAATAGCCTTCATTGGCTGTAAAAGGTGGATGAATGTGATACCAGTCCTACCTACAGCTCCAAAACCTGTCTTGCTATAAATCTGCTAACTCAATTTGCCTACAAACCTTTTTCAGATTCGTAGTAGGGTGTTACTTTATAAAATGCTCATTCACGGAATTGTTCTCAGCAGTGAAAAACAAACTAAATGTATTAATGTAAGTTAATCTTAAGTAAGGTCAATAGTTTATTTTTGCAATAACAGTATTCTGTTGGGGTTTTTTTATATCACTGGCTAAGTGACATTACATAACATCTTATGAGGTCATTAGAAAAACAGATATGTCAATCACCATTCATAAGTCTAAGCTCACTTTCCACTTCATATTTAATTATTTATTTTTTTTTAAACAATCATAGGCAATGTGTCCAAACCTCCTTAGGCAAGAAGATGGTTTGGTGTTACATCTACATTGTATGACACGTGCCATTTTTTTCCCATAAACCTATAGAGGTGAGGATGCCACAACTATAGTCCCAGGCTTTTGTCACTTAAGATGATGTGGGAAATTTGAGAAGAGTCCTGGTACTCCAAGCTCAGTGACTCTTCAGATCCTCCACTGTTTACAGCTTGTCAGGATAAAAAGCAGGAGCACTATGCAGATCACAGGTGCAATAAATGGCAATGAATGTCAGGAGAACAACAACGATGGTAAACAGCATCTAGGGACTTCCTTCTGGAAAATTTAAAAACAAATCCCTACACAAAACCTACTAATTTAAATTAAAAACCCATACAATTTTAATTAAAGATTAAAAAAGAAATTGTGACAGGAGCATGAATTAAGAAATGTAACAGTTTATGACTGGTAGGACTTCAACAGAATATCCAGAAATTCTACTAAAAAGCACCAAAGGAGAATTAGAAAGTTAAATATGGATTAATTACATTGATTTGCTTTCAAAGCTTTGTCAGTTTTCTAGTAGCAGTGTTTGTTTCATAAAAGCCAGCTAGGCAAAGCGCAGCCTTTTCTTTGTAAAGTCATTGCCACACAGCAGTGCTCTTCAGAATGACACCATTGTTCATACGTTCAGTTTTTCTTCACTTATTCAAGCAATTATTTTCATAACAATTCTGTCTCAATGTTTTTTTAATTATCTTAGACACAGCGTGAAATGTTTGCAGTACTTGATGAGAAGCTGAATGAAGAAACAATAGCATGGAGATGGCTGAATCCACCTCAAAAAGCTCCAGCTTTCTCAAAAATATTAACTGCTTGCATATATATACACATTTCTAACTAGTTTCTGGATCTACATTACTTTGTCTGCGTGTTGAACAGAAAAAGATGTAAGCTAAGAAATAGAAATGCTTCTGGTCTGCCTGACAGTATGAAATATCAACAGTTTTAATTGCTTTTATGGGATTTTGCAGGTGTGAGTCAACTGGGAAACATCAATAAGATTAAGAATAAATTGAAGAGTGTAAAGCACCAGGTATGTTGCAAAATTAACCTCAGCTCTTGCACAAAGGAGTAGGAGATACGGTAAAACCTTTATAATAGTCACCTTCATTAGTTTTTTAGTTCTACTGCAGAGTGGTTTTGACAAGAGTGGCAAAGATAAATCCATCAGGTCCACTCTTGCACTCAAACAATGATTGAAATCACATATTTAAGAGAAATGTAGAATCTCAAAATACACCTCTGATCACATATGTCTTCAGCTGATTTAAAATTTAGAGCATCAAATAGTAGTACAATAATAGTAATAACCTTTTTTCTATTTGTAACTGTTTTAAACAACATATTTCTATCTGTAGAGTTTTATAATGTCTTGTTTAAATAGTGCTAAAGACATTCTGAGCTAAGAGTTTCAAGTCTAGATAGACATCAAATGAAAAAAATATTAGTTTGGGCTCTTTCCTGTTATGAGAAAATGCATGCTGTGCAGCTAGAGCAGCAAAGAGTCACTTTGTCTTAATAAAATAAATGTCTTTCTCTCTCTTCTCTCTTCAAGTGTTTGGCACTACTAAAATGGTTTCACTGCTTGTAATGTACTGAACAGGCTCAAATTTGCTCACTACAAATATCTTTTCAGGTTATCTGTCATATTAGTCAATAAAAAAATCAGCGTTTGAGAAAATGATTTTTTTTTCTACTCATAACATTCGGTTATTAAGAATGCTTGAAAGTCAATAGCGTTGGTCACATAAGTAAGTACTGCAGAATTCTTTCACTCTAGAATTATTTACCAACATGATGAGAACAAACATTTTATATTTTGGACTATCAGAGCTGCCAATCAAAAGTTTTCAGACCTTGTATGGAATATTACATTTAATAAAGGTTAGGAGGATGAACAGTAATAGCCTGAATCACTAATATGATAAATACTTTTTCCTTTAGGAAAAAAAGCAGTGTTTGAATATTTTGCCTGTTAATTGGAAAGAAATGTCTGATAAAAAAATATTATATCATTTCAGGACATTTCCTTCTTCTTGCATTGTCACCATATTTAACCAAAGGATGAGATAGAAGTATACCACAGGAAGGATATGGCTTGCTGAAAGAGAAGGAGAAACAAACTGTTGTGGAAGTCAAGAATATCTAAGAACAAAAAGTGATATAATTTAGAATAACACATTGTCAGAAAAAGTATTTGAAGGTATCTTTTTCAGCAAAGATTTTGAACATTCAATTCTTCCATCCAAACTAAGCAAGAAATGTTTAAACTTCAGGAATTCTTAAAGCAGAAAAAAATCCCTAGTACAAATATAAAAATTAAGCTGGAAAACAATACAGGCAAAAAAAGAATAGAAGAAAGAAAAATATAAAGAGCTGGTACAAGAAGAAAGATTGATCTTTCATATGAATACAATCTCTGTCAACTGAAAGACTTCTAAGAGGAAGTTTAAACAGAAATAGTTGTTCAGGTTCCCTTAAGTACAACAGCAAAATATCAAACCAGTGGCTTTCACAAAAATGTCCCGGTGCTTTGCTTGCACTTCTGCATTTAACTGATGCGCTTAGTTCAAAATGTCTCTATTGAGGTTACATATATTATTCTTCAGCAAGGTAGAAAACGATCATTTCTAATTTTATTTTACTAATTCTTTTTAATATTAAAGCAATTCCATTCAGTACATTAGCTGCCATTCTGAAGTTCCACGTTTATTTTTGGAACAATATTTAATATTTATTTGAAGTTGTACTTATTTCATTAACCGGCTTTTTTGCATTTCAGTCATATTGAACATTGAGCACACCGAATATCTCAGAGAATTCTCACAATGCTACCTAGGCAACGTAGCTTTATAGATTTTGCAGTTTGCATAACTAAGACATTAGTTTAAATAAAAAAAGATTCGAAACCTGAAGTCTTATTACTTTCCAGATTCATACCTAGTATCTGATCTAAATGAAAGCTTCATAATATTTGCTGTGTCATCCAAAATAATGCAGTATGATGGAGTTTGATTTTCCTTCACATACTGAGTGTATATTAGTGTAAATCCAGTATCTTGTACAGAGTTGCTTCTAATTTACATTTAATAATCATACCTAGTGAATATGGATAGCTTCACAAAAGGTTTCTCTTAACACTGAACTATCACAGCAATTATGGGCATTAGATAAGATCTAATTAGGGGAAATACTTCAGTTGTTGGTAATTTTAGTAGTGTAAAAGATTAATTTGCTGGCTTAAATGACATCTCATGTAGTGCAAGGAGTTCTAAAAATAATTCTTCATTTCTGAAGTCAAAAGTTTTCTTAATGTTCTGCGCACCAACTCTAGAGTTAATTTTCTTCAGCTTTACCAATGCTTTTATCCATGTCTGCACAGAGTTAAACTGCTTTCAAAACAAATATTAACAATGTATTTTCTACTTACAGCTCTATCTTTCATTTCTCTATTCATTTCATACAACTGATAGACTGACAACAATGTTTTTTGTATTGCTTGCATGTACTGTCCCAGTTCATAGACAGGGGTCTTTAATGGTGGTCATGCAATCTTAGTGCAGATTATAAATCAGATCGGTATAAGCATGGTAAGACTAATACACATATTTTAGGCATATATCCAAAGGAGAAAGGGAAATCCTTTTTGTCTTAATTTAAAGTATATCTGACCATTCAGACTTATGTGTAATTCAAAGACACCTTGAGAATAAAAGAGTGCACCAAAGGTGAAATCACAAATTCTGATTAGGTTTTTAATCATGTACAGACTTGTAAAAATCATTTTACCCATACAATACTATTTGAACTAGAATTTTAAGCATTGCTTTCACACAGTTCTTGTTGCTGTTATTAGACAAAGGTAACTGCTTCAGAAATGAGTGTTAGAAGAAAATTTTGACGTGTTCTTTCCAGCTTGACCAAAAATAACCTTGCCAAGGGCTAGTTCAGCTTAGTTTCACAAGCTTTACGTTAATAATCATCTGCATGTTGCACAGAAAGAACAACTATCAGCGGCAAGCTAGAAAAACATACACGCCATCTACCAGAAACACATTGCCTACATTATGTCCTACTTCAGTAATACTATCAGTGCCAGGGCAGTAAATTGTTACAGTGAGTAGACAAACCATTTTAATTACGGAAAAACACATATTTACTCTCCGCTTTCCCCAGAACAAACAGACGTGGCAGCTCTGAATGTAAGGGCATTATTTTGACTCCTTTTTTGATAGAAGTGTAGTGTAGTGTAGTGTAGTGTAGTGTAGTGTAGTGTAGTGTAGGAGAAGTTGCAGTTTGTCATCTTCCAAAACAGCGAAGACAAACTGGTACAGATATGTGGGGTAATAAGTCTTTGAGTCTTTAAGGACTCCCATACAGAAGTAAAAGAGTTACAATTATTTTTTTAGTAATAATTGTTTATTTTCTTCAAAAAGTGGAAGAATAATCCTGGAGGTTCAAGTAACAGAAGTTTGCAGATCTAATACTATATTTTATTATATCAGCTAATGGGTAGGAGGGAGAACTTTTATGTTGGCAAAACAGTTTTCAGGTCTTCACAAAAAAAAATACAGATAAAAATATCTAACCATTAAATTTTGTGTGTAATCATTGCTTGGTGGAATAAATTTATGTGTATACACCAGTGTTATAAAGTAGAGCTCTACTCATTTAGTTCCCATTCCCAAAATTTGAGTGCTTTTATTTTTCTTGATCTGAAAGATTTCAAGCTAAACAATACAGATAAAGGGCTAATAAAAAGGGTCCAAAATTGGTCAAAAAGCCTTGATGGGTAGGAAACTGGTCTGCATGCCTTTTAAACAAAAATTTCCTAAAATCTGAACCAACTCTTTGTATTATTTCTGAGCAAATCAAGAACACTACATCACAAAAGCTGGATGTCCCAGGGAAGGTAAGAAATAATATTCATTCTGAAGATTTTTAAATGTCACTAAGGCGTTTCTAGGAGATTTAATAAAAAATATTTTTTCATTATGTATCACTCATGGCACCTCTGTTCATCCACTAAGCGCTACAATACACAAGTACAGGTTAGGACTAGAACAGGTTGGTACGATTAATTGTCTAAACTGTAATAAACAAGATGTTTTCATCTCTATCATGTAGGATAATTTCATTGCAACTTTGAGCAAGTCATATATTTATATTATCTTTTCAATTTCTTTGCATACTTCTGTGTAAGTAAATAGTAATGAAAAATGTAATACTTGCTGTACAAATGAGAAGAGTTAATGCTCATGAATTCTTTTGAGAAATTTGTACAAAAAGTATTGGATCACTACAAAAAAAAAATCAAAAACAAAACCACCAAAACAAAACCAAGAACGACATTACTTGAGTGCATGGTATCTCAGAATTACTTAATTACTTGGAATTTCTCAGAATTACTTGGAATATCTCAGAATTACTTGGAATATCTCAGAATTACTTAATTACATCATTGAAAGACACAACATTGCTGGTGTTCACTTCAGTGGATTTTATTTCAGGTTTAGAAAGTTAGTTTGTGGCGTGAATTCATGCTCCATCACTTTCACAGTTCTTTATAAATTAATCTGTATTATAAATAGACATTTTATATGGCAACCTAAACCTGAACACACCTCATGTTTCTGCGTGCCTGGTATATGGTGCTCTGAGTGTGGTTATGCAGTCAGGTGTAGTCTAAACATTTTTATTCTGCCTACACAAACTGGAATAAATTTTATTAAATGCTTATGAGTTGTCTATTCTACAGATTCAAAAATGAAGGCTTCTAGAATATGAAAAATATCCAGAAGGTCATATAGAATGAGGTCTGTAAATAGTCATAAAAGTACAATTATAGTGTTCTGTAGTTATTTATAAGTGAAGGTATAAAATAAAGGAACTTGGGTTTTTACATGTTCTTCATGAACAGCTTAAAGATAACAATATAGACCAGCATGGAAACAGCACTTGTGTCTTTTAAAAGAACCTGTATTAACTTCTGACAACTGAAATTTTGCTGCTGCTGCTGCTCTTCTTAGTAGTGTTACTGGGTCAGAGTGTTCTTTTGCACAAAAATGTCAATGAAGTTAGAAGACACTGTCTGTCTTTGCTGGAAATAAATCAGGGTCATCTACAAAAACATTACTCTAACTCACTCTTAGGAGAGTAATAATCAAATTTGACCAAGCACCAAACAGCAGTCATACTGAAAAATAGTGACAGAATACTCTTTCCATCTTAAATTATATTATTTGGTTAAACGTACCTCATCATTTACCTGATTTGGTATTATAGTAGGGTGAACTGTCACAAAACCAACTGTCCTTGTCCTCCTCTTCCTTTGTTTAATAATCTCGTATGCATTTAGTCCTCCATTCTGTCTTTGGTCCCTAAGACATAAGATCTAAAGAGATGAGAAAACAAGCAATAAACATGGAGAAAATAAACAAGATAAGCATAGAGAACTCCAACAGTGTATCTTGTCTTTGGAAAACAGCAGCTACATTTGTTCATGAGGAAGAAGTGCTTCCAAAAGCAATTTTCAACTCAAGGACCCCTCATTCACAATTGCAGTGTTTTGCTTACAGATCCATTAAACTGTGCATCTATGAAAATTAAACCACAGGTGACATCTTAATTTACACTCTTATTCTGCTACAACTATATGCCACAAGAAAGCAGAGTTGCATATTTGATTCTCCTGCAGTTCGTGCCACCTGCTGCTGATCAGCTAAATATCCTCTCCCAGAAGTGACTTTGTCAGAGTAAGGAGATTGTACTCCAGTGATTTGCTGCTAGTGGAAACACTGCATTCTCCTTTCATGCACTTTATGATCATTTGAAGTTTGCCTGTGTTGTGCAATATACCATGTGCAGTCATATCATATAACTCGTACATTTAATGCCGGTATATAGAAAAATCTCCCTAGCACTACTTGAGAGATGAGTCCAAAAATGGACAAAATGGAAGAAGTGACACAAGCTTTACTGCCAGCATGGTTCTTTTTCCATGAATGACAAGAAGACACTTTGGCTTTGCAGCCTCATTCTGTGAATATACAGAAAGAATACTTTCATGTCTGCAAAGACAGTTATTAAAACAAGCAGAGTGAATGATTCCAAGCCTTACATAGGTATTAAATATCAATATTCATTGTTTAACACACATCAAAAGGAAGGAAAAGAAATTTATCATCCTTACCAGTTTCAGTAACTCTTAAAATTTGAAAACTGGTAAATACTTTAGCAGTGGAAACAGATTTTTTAAGCCAACATATTGAAGTGAGAAAGGCACAGAAATGTAGTGGGTTTTCAGATGCTTCAATTACAGAAAACACAGACCAGGACTGCAGCCACAAGACAGACACTGAGCAATAACAATTGTGCCTTTCAAATTACTGTAAGTGCAATTAGAGTACATAAGTATACTGGTCAAGCAGTGCTGGGTCGATCAAAAGAAAATGAATTTTTAAATGAAGACTATAATGAATGTACAAAGTGGATATTACTACTTCTTTATTTATTTGTTTATAGCAGGTTTGGCTTTATGAAATACAAACGCTGCATTGGAGGACAGTTGGATTTGCCTAGAGCCACACTCCAAGGTCAGTATGAAGTTTCTGACCAGTTGCAGTGAACATTACACTGAGCTCATAGTTCTTTCTCCTTTATCTCTTATGCTGCAGTGACAATCCCACTGGAATCACTGAGAATTATGCATAAGTACAGATAGAATCATATAATCATAGATTCATAGAATCACTAGTTTGGAAAGGACCCACTGGATCGAGTCCAACCATTCCTAACAATCCCTAAACCATGCCCCTCAACACCTCATCCACCCGTCCTTTAAACACCTCCAGGGAAGGTGACTCAACCACCTCCCTGGGCAGCCTGTTCCAGTGCCCAATGACCCTTTCCGTGAATACAGATTGAAGTACTGAGAGTAGTTTCTAGATTTTTCCAAAATTAAAGCTTTATTGTAGGATTCCTAGATACCAGAAATACCTTATCCTTTTGAGAACTAAAACATACCTTGCAAGATACCCATCCTGATGGAAGAATTTGCAAATCTCATATTCTCTAAAACTGTGAAATATCTAGATTTCTTAGAATGAGGTCTACTTCTCAGAGCAAATAGTTAGACCTCTTCATCCTCCCTAGCCACCTAGGAATAATGAAGTGAACAAAGGAAAGAAAAGGAGACGTCTATGGAAAATTGTAGACTAAAGACTGACAAAAAATTTGAAGCATCTCGACATCAAAGTGACTAAATATTTTGGGCAAGGCATTGCTCATTTAGAAAATCAAAAGCAGAAATTAAAACACTCTTTCTTTTTCTCCCTTGTGGGCAGCTTTGGATCTTTTAATAACAAAAGAAATCAAGATGTAATGAAAACTACATGAATATTCCCCTTTGCTTGCTTATTTGCAGAAAACTGAACCAGAACAAACAACACATGCCATAGAATTGCAGATAAGTTCTGCATTTGAACCTGAGCCGTGCACTCCAAGAAACCTTTACAAGAATACTTTTATCATCTTATTCTGAACTTTCCCTTAACTCAGCACATAGTAGACTTAGACCATTTAATTCTGTGATTTCTGTGTTAGAAAATAGATATAAGAATTACCTCTTCCCTGCAGAGTCTTCTCTGCAAGTCGCTACATGAATCTCCTCTTAGTCTCCCTGCAGATATCCTGTCTTTGTTAGCCAGCACAAAGTGTTTCCAAGACCCCATCTATTAATGACCTAGAAAAGCAGTGTGACAACCTTCATCTGAACTTGGTGACAAGATGTTTTCAGATACGTTTGTCCCTACTTAAACTAAAAAAAGAACACAGTCTCTAAACTCAGTGGGTGGAGGGTTGATAGGTGACAGAACTGCGACTCTGAGCCATCAGAGGTGTCACCAAGGGGTAGGCAGGTGCTCTGTGGGGATGTGCTGAGGACTCACACAGCTGAACCACCTCTGCTGCCCATCTGAAGCTGTACCGACACACTTCAAATGGGACTGGTGAAGAGCTGTGCCATCAGAGGTCTTTATCAGAGATTCTGTGGTAAAAATATTTTTAGGTCTTATGAAAACTTTACCAGTCTCTTCTAGGCACAGACACACCGAATGGCAAGTGTTCACTCTATGCTACCTGACACCATAACAGTACAGTCTGTACAGGGGAGGAACGAGATGCAAACATCTTGAAAGATTATTGAAGTCTGTGGCACCACAATTCTCCCAGATATCAGGCATAAAATTGCAAGATTGCTTTCAAGCTGCTCTGGATAAACAGATTCAGAACCAGTCCCTTATCAGAATTTATGTGATATAATATTGTCTAGCTGTTCAGCCTATCACTGTAAGATCACCTACACTTTGTGGAACATTTTCATAACAAAAGCCGTTTTGAAAGGTTTTTATTCTACTTTCCTCACTTCTGCTTCAGAAGCCTGGACTAAGCACATACTTGTCTCATTTTGTGTCTAGTAGGTCTTTAATTTACAGTAAATACATCAAAAAAGTGATATTTTTCTTTATCTGGAAAGTTCTCTGTAAGGCATATTCAAAATGAGACAGATGCTGACCTTTTTTTCCCAGCTGCAAAAATCAAAAATAAAAACTTGTTAAACTGTCATATAGATAAAATCAGACGCCATCTGTAGGAAATTATATGTCCCCTTTCTCACTCTTTAATTTTTTCTGAATGCTTTTATTGGCATATTTTTTGCTAATAAATATTCTTGTAGGTGATTTAGAGTTCTGAGGAATAGAGAGTTAATATTTACAAGATGAATAAAGGGAAAAAGCAATACTCTTTTTTTTTTTTTCTTCTAATAGCAACCTTGGGCGGGCAGGAAAGTGGGAGCATGGACAGAAAACACAGAAGTGGAGCAACTATGATTTTGCCTACAGAATGCTACTCCTCTAAAGATAAGTCTTCCCAATTCTTTAATAAGGTGGTAAAATTTAACAAAAGTGAATTCTCATGTGACTATATGAGAGTCCAAACATGCATAGAGATGTTGAAAAAAATCATAATCAACATGAATGAAATAATCTGAAATTATTACTGTAACAACTCTGGATTTTTCTTCATTTACTTCTCTCAGTTTACCGACATCCTAGCAATATATCAAAAGCTAGTGATCAAACTGAAAAAATACAGATTTTCATAAAGAATATGCTGCCCATGATATCTCATTATTGACTAATTTGAAAAGAATAAACTCATGCTTTAATTATATAATTAAGAAAATATTATCTCAGACATATTTTGCTGACAATAACACTATCTTACTGTTATATAAAATATGGTAAACTGGTTTCTGTACCAAATCTGTCTTTCACCCAAATGTTCTACACACTCTTGTTAAAGCCATCATAGCAGGTCACACAGCTGAAGCAAGAAGACATGAAAGAAATATGAAAGAAACTCTACTTCCTATATGCAGGAAGGGTAAAGCGATAAAATCTTTAAATCTTGGTAACATTTCTTGCATTTTTCTTTCTCCCTCTGGCAGAATATTTTCCTAGTGCTGTACTGAGTGATCATTTCATCGAAAGCTAAACACACTAGAACTCTGTAAAAAATTAAATTCTTGTGCTGCATGCTGTATTGCAGAAAATTGTTCACCTCTCTCCATTCCTTTATAGGGATGAATCCATAGTTTTTTGTTTCCTTTTCCAAAAAAAACAGAAATAAACACTGGGAAAATTGCATATGTAATGCAGAATGAGTTTCTTTCTGAAAGTGAGAAAGTTTCAAAACCCACAAAATGTTGCTTCTCTTCCAGATTCCGGGAAAGAGGCTAATCAGTGCAACAGTTCCTAACTGCAGCTTTTCTGAATCATTGTTTAAGTATAGTTCTGACTACATGTACTGTATCAGCTGTAGATTACTGTTATTTAAAATCTTCGTGATTATGTATGGGTGAACAACAACTAAAACTTCAGAGAACGACTGTTCTTAATCTTCCTGGTCTACTACATAATTTCTGCCCAACTTGGACTGCTTCTTTGTCCCTGCCTCTCACATTGCTCTTCTAAAGATATATTTTTCCCATATTCTATCTACCTGAAGGCTTTTATTCTGAAATGCTGAGCTAATTTCTCCTCTCTCCTTTTGCTGACCTCATATCAGAAGAAAATAACAGCATGAAGGAGAAGAAGACTTTACCTTCACAGGAGACCAAAACTATCTCAGCAGTTGAGAAAGTCCTACCAAAAGTAATTTCCGTCTTAGGGTTAGAGCATTCTTGGCACAAAGGGATCATGCAGAACTTCGTCTTCTGGTTCTAATATTAATTTCTGAATTTTTCTTCAGTTAATGATTTATGTTATATTTCTCCATAACAGAAATGCCTGGACTGCTGCCACTCTCAGGTTTTATACTAGAAATATTAATTCAAACTGTGGAATATTCATTTTTTCTTAGTGGGGTACTGAGAAGGCATAACCTTCTTCATCAGTGTCCACTCACTTTACAAAAAAAAAAAAAAAAAAAGAAAAGAAAAAAGAATAAAATAAATAATTTGTTACTTACTTGAAAGCAAACTATGTAGAACCAGTTCATCTTTTATTTTTCTTCCCAGATGAAGCCAAAACTATTAAATTAGATAAACTTTCTAATTATGGGTTTTACTGGAGTAAGTAGTATTCAAATGTTGATGAAGGACAAGTATTTCATCTGTGTTTTTAAGGTCAGCATACATAACTGATCACACAAGAAGCAGCTTAGTGCAAGCACACAGGTACTGAACACACTCAAGAAGCAGCTTCTTCCCATTTACCTTCATAAAGCTGCTACTTCGATTCGCTGTTTCTTAATCACCGACTCAGGTATAACGGTAATAGTAGCTGTACACACAACCTGCTTGTTCAGGATTTATGTCCCATGGAATCATTTTTTCATCTTCCCATAAATCTTAAGACATGTTACATTGTTTGTATATCAGGGAATTAACACCTTCTCAAAATGCCACGTGGTAGAACAGCCCTACTTTAGCAAATTCAGTCCATACATTCAACTAGCATAAAGTGTGGCTGAGTGCTGTTATGCAGAACCCAATACTGTTTCAGAGCATTGACTTTACTCTTTCTTAACAGGAGGCTCCAACAAGCAATTAAATACTCAGGAATTTTAACCTACCACAGCTCATTTTGGAAGCCTCCAGGCTCATTGTTTTCTTTGCTTTCAGTTTTGCCCTTTCTGTGCAAAACAGACAGATTCCTCTAGGCAACACGCAGAAAATATGTTTGTCCCATTTCTTTTCTCAATGATCAAACACGTGTCCTCTACAATTTGAAAAGAGCAATTACCAGAGCACTCTGAAAGCCAAGAAATGAATGGGAAGTAGAAGCAACTCTTTTCTCAAGTGAAGTTTTACTCTATTTCTTTGTAGTTGCAAGTAGATCTTTGAATGATATTATGGCCAGTATCTCAAGAAGAAAAGAAGTGCCATCTCAAGCCCAAGTCTCATCTCCCTGTGGCAATTTACTACCTCATCGGCAAGCAACCATTTAGCTCATCTAGATGATTAGATTTTGGGGGGTTTCCCTACATCAAGCATATCATGATTGCACAAGCAGATGTAGAATGAAACTTCAATACAGACTGCTTTTCACACTGACATGTACTGAAGGAGAGGGGGTCTTCTTTATGGAAAATGTTAAGTGACTGAACAAAAAGACAGCATATTGTCTAAAGAAGAGGCATTTTCAAAGGGCAATAATTCATATTTTAATTATTCCAGCCATTTCTGGTATCTCCTAGACAAGAAAAAGAAATAATTAATACTTTAAAAGGAGAGAGAGGGGGACTTATAAAAGAAATTTTCTATTAAATCTATCTTCTCCAATGCAAAAGGCTTTCCTCCAATAGATGCATCCTGAAGTAGATGTTTTTCAAAATTACAGAATCTCTGAACAATGGAGGTTAGGGCATCAGTTAGATTACAGAAAAGATACTTTTATGACTAAATTTAATGGCAGTAGTTTAATAACTTGTTTCCTTTTAATGTTTTTAAATTTCTGTCTTTCATAAACATTTTACCTAACCCAGCCTTGAGTTGAGTGATGCAAACTGAGTCCTTAGTGACTGTCCCAAAGATGTCTAGTGCATTGAAGAACAAGGTGTATATTCGGAGAACTTTGCTTAGGAGAACTGCAAAGCAGAAGCCCAACTATAACCTAAACTGCATCAGGGCAATGAGAAAGATGCTTAAATCCTGAAACAGCAAAAATATTTGTCATATTATAACATGAATAAAGAAAGAAAATAAAATAAAACATTGTTTCATCCTCTAGAATAAAGAGTAAAAGAAAATAGAGTAAAAGAGTAAAAGAATTTTATAAAATCTTGTAAGCAAAACAGAAACTGTTTTACTACTAAGTTAAAATTTGCTTCTCTTCAAGCCTGAAGGAACTTTAGAATTTACTGCAGTGGCTTAAATTTATAATTCAGTAATACAATTCAGTCTTTTTTTTAGACATCACCTTATACCAGAAAGAATATCCACTGACAGAAGATCAGACCTGCCTTCTCCTATAGATCTCCTTCAAGGGCTATTTTCAGAACCACTATAAAATTACTAAGAATTATATTTACAGAAATTTCATATTTTAGGATTTTTTTTCAAAATAAGAACTCCATTTTTGGTAATTATCACAATGACATCCAAGTTTATTGTAAATTAATATCTTTCTTAGGCTTCGTCTGACTTCCAGGGCAGCTGGTAATCTGGGCAAAAACATGTTTTACTCAAAATCTTTATCCTGGTTGTTCAGCAATGAAGGTCATTCACTTAGTCTCTGCAAACCTTGCTTAGCTTCACAACAGATCTAAGCAGTCTGATCACATGAAAAATGAATAACTCTGCTCACATGAATACTTCAGCTCACATGAAAAAAAGTTGTGTTATACAAATCTGTGTTTAAATAGAAAATAAATATAATGCTTAAGCAAGTTTATTCATTTAGCATACTTAAATAGCATAATCCTATTGAATCTAAACTGCTAGGAAGCTGACATAATTAATCAATTTCCATGAAATTCAGTGGAAACTGGATAAACTTAGCACTCTACAGTAGCAAGACAGTTTAACAAGAATCAATCACGGTAGCATTCTTTAAGTACTGTAGTTTTATCTACCACCCTAACAAGATTAAATATGAGGTGGTTTGCAAATAAGTAGGCACATGAATGTGTCCACATTAATCTGTGAAAGGTAACATTTTATTTCCTCTTTCCTGAGGTTTTACGCTCTGCACATATTGATTTGTGGAGTTGGTGGCCAGAATACTGTTCTCATATCTTGACTTACATATCCTTATTTATCAAAAGCAAAAATAAAATGATTAAATGGTCTGTTGAGATCAGTCCAGAAACTATATTTAATATTCTTTATCTAAACATGCACGCTACTAATTGAATTAAATCTGTCTTAAAAAAAACCAACAAAATTTACCCCTCCAAAAAAGGAAGTTGCTGACTAAATACTGACTTATACAAACAAGGTGCTCCAAGAAGTTTCCATAACTTTTTTAGTATTACATTTACTTTATGTAAGCATTTTATTAATGTATGAGACAATAAATTGAACAGTAATTATTTAGTAAATCAGACTTAGGTATATTAGATGAAGTAGAAATACTGCTGAAGAAAGGATCTTCAAAATAACTTTCCCAGAAAGAAAAATTCTTGCTAATCTCTTTCCTCACCACTTAGTGACAACATGAAAGGTAGTGTCATGAAAGTGAGTTAATCATACAATCCTTTTTTATGGGTAAATTTTAATAAGAAGAGATATATGATTTTAATCATAAAAAAATAAAAGTATTCTGAATTTATTGAAATTACTTGATCTTATGCCTTGATTTTGTGTTGTCACATAAAGTCATGAAGTCACACCCCTGGAAGTAAACAATCCAAGCCAAGTGCCCTGCTGAGGAACAAGTTGTGTTCTGGGAGAACTGTTGTGATTTGTTGTACCACAAGTGATAGGTAGTTTTGCTCTATGTAATGACTTTATGATTAAAAGTACATGCAACCATACCAAATGCGTCCTGTAATGTCAAACAGGAATCTGGTTCTCCAGTGGATACATTTGAAAGGAACCCGTGGAGCTTCGAAAACACTAAAAATCCATCAAGAAATAAAAATGTTATCAGAGGCCTGAGTTTGGATAATGAAATGTAAATTACTCACTAGACATTTATGCCTATTTCAGTAATGTAAATACAAACTTCTAATGTACATACCTGCCTATATGCACGAGTATAGATGTGCAAAAGAAACTTGATATCAAGTTGCATTTCTGATTTACTATTTGACATGTATCTAAATTTAGATATAAAAATGGTCTCTAGTCAGCAAGTCAGTCTTACTGCTTCCAATGGGAAGAAAGGAATATTGCTTTCTTCTCTATTTGACAGCATTTACAGTTTGCTCAAAGCTATCAGATTGAGTTTGAACTTTGGACAAGAAAGCTTAAATTTTACAACCCAAAATGAGAAATCTGAAAAAGAAAAGAACGATCCTTTTTCATTTCTCTCTCCCCGACCCCCAAATGAGATGCACCATGAGTATCATATGATATTAGTAAGGAACAAAACATTGCGGATTTCCCCTTAGGTTGCATCCTGTAACAGAACTATATGTTTTTACTGAAGATTTAGAAGAGACGAATCATTTCATACCAGTGTAATCAAGTTGAATCATAACTTTGGACAGCAGAGCTTCATGTGCCTGAAATAGAAGTGTGACTGTTTTAAGATATCTGCAGTTTTCTTGTAGCTTATCAATCTAGTGTCGCTAAAGGCAAAGACTCATAGAAAATAGGAAATCCTATCACTCAATCTTAGTATAGATCGTAGAATTTACTATGCCATTGTAAATACTTTTAATAAGTTGTTGACAAATAAGCAAATCTTACATGGCATTTTTACCCTTTATTTGAAATCAAAAATCCATTCAGTTTGGTACATTATGTAGCACTGTTTTTAGTAAAAATAAGAGAGTTACTATTGCAAGGTGGCTTACTGGAGTTAATAAACAAATGAACATGCCATTTAACAGTGGTCTGAAGCAAAATATTCTTCTCTTTCCTGGTAAAAATCATAAATTCCATTATTTTCAGTATATCATTTTCCTTGTACTGACTACTCATGGTACTTATTAAAATTAAAGTCTCATTACATACTGAAGTATTAATGTACTTTGCTACATCATCTGTATCAGTGTTAGTAGTGATTTTATTAACCATTGCCAGTGTTACTATTACAATAGGAATAGACAGTGATGCTGACAAAAGACAGTCTTTATAGTATTCTTTATTCCTACTAGAAATCTGTAGGTGCCAAAATGCTTTTTCAATAAGGGCTCAATGCATACGTCAAAGAAGGTCTTTAAGAAACCCCTACTACCAATGATATAAAAAAACCAAAAACTGCCATGAGGAGGAAAAGAAATCCCTTTTTGTTAGTAGGATCTTCATCTACTTTCATTTAAAAATATTAATCTACAGTAATGATATCTTGAGGATATGCTTGCTCTTAATGGAATTATTTCTGTGGTGTTTAGAAGGTCAAACTCTATACAAAGAAAGGTAAGAAAATGATAACCTACTAATGTTTTCTTTTACTTGTCAAACTTGACATGGGAAATAATTTATAATAATTTATAATATTTTTTCTAATTTTATTATAAAATAAAATAACAATAATATTTTTAATGAAAAGGAAAATAAAAAAGATCTTAAAAAAACCCAAAAAAACCAAATTTTCCCCACCTACCAACTGATGCCCTGCCATTCCTCTAGCAGTGATTGCTGCCTCCCAACAAGATCCCAACAGTCTATATGCTGAGCATGATACTATATGGTGTGGACCATCCTTTTGGCTGGTTTGAGTCAGCTGTCCTGATTGCGTCCCTTCACAGCTTCTTGTGTACTTCCCTTCTCACTAACAGGACATGAGAAACTGAAAAGTGCTTGACTAAGCTAAATGCAACTAAAGCGTTCAGTGTGATATCAACATTACTCTTATCCTAAATCCAAGACACATTTCTATACCAGCTACTAAGATGAAAATTAACTCATCTGAATTAATCTCATCTAAAACCAAGACAAATACATTACTTTACCTTTTCAGCTATCTCGGGCTCTACGGTCCTGGGAAAGAGGAAATAGATTAATCTTCTCAAATTTAGAGATATATGGAGAAGACCAAAATAAGTTTTTAATTTCAGACCTGATTGTTACCTAGAAAGAAATTTTCTCATGGAAAACCAAGTACGGTCATCTTCTCTTCTTTCAGACAATAGATATATGTATAAAACCAGGGTCCCACATCCTACAACTTGATCAAAATCAAATTATGCTATTATTCCACTTGCTATGGGTTAAGTCCTAAGAGATTACACAGTTTCATGACAGTAGCTTTGATAATAATCAAAGCCACATGTTAAAATCTCAAATAGTTTTAGAGTTCCCCAGCTTAATTTGAGATTAAAGTATTCTGATACAAATTTCATAAAAGGGCAACACCTTTTCCAAAGTGATAATCTCCTTCAGTCCTCTAAACAGAACCCAACCATGTTCAGAGTGAAAAATAACCACATGCAAATTCTTTAATATTTTCTTGTAATAAAGTCAGTGTCTTTTATCAAAAGTCCTGAAAAAGCCTTAAAGTTATCTGTGTCATTCTGAATACACTGAATAGTTTAAGTTCTGCTTTCATCTTGCTTTTAAATGCTTCACTTTTCATTTTCAAAGTATTTACACAGAGAGCATGGCAACTGTTTTAACCTCTAATTTTACTTCTAAGATTTTAACATTCCTAAAGCAGGATTTCAGGGAGCAAACGTATGAAGAAAAATTAAAGGTGCCAGTCCTGTAGGAACTCCATTTTAGGTTTGGAACAGAGAACTTGCTGCACTTGATCAGACAACAGGCTCAGCAAATCCCATAACCTGCCTAAAGCTGAGTTCATCTTTACATTTTCTCTAGGCAATATATTTCTTCTGCTGCACCCCAGAAATTAATGTATTCAAGTGCAACAGTGCTATAGTACAACTCATGGGAGAGAAAATCCCTCTAAACTATTAAAGAATGAGACTTACTTTATCATTACATGCATAAGAATAAATGTGTCTTATAACCTAATTACACTGTCTGACAGAATTGCCTCTATTTACAATAAATTTCACAGATGTGTCTACTTACTCTTGGGAGATGTTGGGCTTTTTTCCTAATAATACTAATTCTTATTTCCTAACAGTCTTTTATAGCAATGTGAAGGAACATAGCCCAGACTAGTTCTTGTCATGGAAATCCAATCTGTTGAGTTTAATTTGGTTCTACCTTAACTTTCCCTATCTTTCTTTTCTCTATTACTCTTAGTAAAAGCATGTGCTAGACCTGAGTCTGAACTAACATCATTAGTTTTGATTTCCTTTACAGAAATAAAACCAGAAGTGTTATTTCTGACCCCTGCAAAAAGGAAACAGACAAACAAGAGCTAGCTCCCAAATGTCTTTTTTTTTTTCCTACAATTTCTTTCTTCTGTTACTGCACAATAAAGTTTTGTTGGAATCATCTCATGTTTTCTCTGACTAGGAACACTTGGAAAGGTGTACTTTCTTTTCACTCCTGAATACTGTCATTATTCTCTGCAAGAGTTCATAAAAAGTGTTTAGGTCACATATTGACAGATAATGTATATGAACGAAAGTGCCTTAAAAGGCTGTGGCTGGTTAACAAAGGGTATTTTTCTTGCCTTGCTTGCGGCACTGCAGATAAGGTGGAGACTTCTGCAAGAAGAGAATTGTATTCTGCAAGGGTTCCTGAGTCCATTGTGCAAGGCAGAGGGACGAGATGGAGCAGTAAGAATAACAGTGGATCCACAGATATTGTCTGGGTTTTTCTGGAACTCATCATGCCAAGATGTAGCAGAGAAAGGGGAGATTTGCTTACAAGCTACTTTGTTTCTATTCTTCCTCATCCCTTATTCTTTTAATTTCTGAAAGCTCCTTGATTCAATTCCTGTTCTAATAAGAAGCTAGCTTTGTACAGTCAAAGCTATCTGATGTACAGACTTTAAAGACGCAATGCAAGCAGAGGCTTCTCAAGGGTTCAGGGACCACAATAATATCCCTGAAGAGGAACAGAAGTTCTTGTCTTGCCTTTAATACATGGTTATCTACCTGCTTAATAAGGGGAAGGGGTGGGCAGGAGGAAGAAATAATAATAAAAATTGTTCCTACTTTTAACTGTGGGATAATTATCCTTTCAGGGAACATCTTCCCTCAATCTCACTACTTCTTTTGAAGCCCATCCCATCCGCTCCAATTCATCTTGTCCTTCTGCCTTCCTTTCTGAAATTATCTTGAAAGACATCCTTCTACTTCTTTTATAAAATAGACAAGGAAAAGGTTTTCATTTGTGTTGGGTTGATCTCTGCCCACAGTTCAACCCCACACAGCCTCTTGCTCACTCCCCTTCAGTGTGATGGAGAAGAGAATCAGAAGGACAAAAGTGAGAAAACTCAGGGATCAAGATAAAGACAGTTTAATAGGTAAAGCAAAGCTGCACACACAAGCAAAACGAAACAAGGAACTAATTCACTACTTCCCTGCAGCAGGCATACGTTCAGCCAGGAAAGTAAGGCTTCATGACATGTAACAGCTACTTGGGAAGATAAAATCCATCACTCCAAACATCCTTCTTTTCTCCTTCTTCTCCCAGCCTCTCTTGTTGAGCATGATGTCATAGGGCATGGAATATATTTTAAATATATATAAAAATATATAACCCTTTTAGACATCTGAAGGCTTTTTAATTTCAACTCCAGTTCCAGCATTCTGCTTAAATCTCTAGAAAATTTTGTTTCTGAGGGATTGTATGTATAGCTTGTTACAAGAATCTGGTGTTACAGAATATCCAGATAAATTTCACTTCTTTGAAATACAGTCTCATGCAACAAAAACTAAAGAATGAACTTGAGAAGAAACTTTGTTTCTCTCAAAGCCACAGTAAAGCAACACAGATGTGAAGACATAAATTCAGAGTTAAAGCTGAGGTTTTGAAGCTCAGAACACTGCCCATTTTCTTCAGAGATGAACTGGGATAATAAAAAAGGTATGCTTTCAAAATTTACTGAACAGCTAATATTGCCAAAAGTAATGCTGTAATCACACACTGTTTAGTTGTCCAACTTCTCCTTTCATCTGCAGTAGACACAGAAGTGCATTATTAACTCAGTATTTGAGTGATATTTTTACTTACTGGAATTAATTAGTGCTAGTAAATTTACATCATGGTGTAGTACAGTATAGTTTAATCTTATTTAACAAGCTGAGCACACCTGTGGCAGAAGACCATTTTCTTGTTTTTCTCTGTAAACATTTAGGAAGTTTCAATTGGCATATTCCTTGTTATTCAGTCATCTAAAGAAGCTGTTAACACATGTAATTTCTCCTGCCCTCTCCTTATGTCTCCCTACACAATATATGAATTGGAAGGGGCGGTGTGGTGTTTGTTTTAATATTACATTATTATTATTACTACTGTACTGCATAATTTGTGTCAGGCAGCAACAGTACCCAGGCTTGCGGAGGGTCCCTTCAAACAGTTCTGTATGGTGACAACAGTCCTTCTTCTCTCTTATCCAGAAGTGCTCATCTGAACCATCTCAGCTGGAATCACAGAATTTATAATGGGGTGAATTCAGAGAACAAAAGCCTGGGATATATAACAAGGGAGACAACTTTTGTAGCTTCCATCTTTCTTCTGATTAACAGAGCTTGACATTTTAATAGTGCAAAGTTGTGATCCTACAAAAACTCCGGCTCACCTCTCCATGGCTACCAGCAGAAGTATATCTATATTAAGCTTTCTTATCCTTCTCACTGTTCCCTTCCTAGCATGAAGGCAGTATGAACAAAGACTGCCAAGGTTTATACTTGAAGTTTGCAATATTTAGCATTTTCCTAAAACCACAGTGACTAATGTTAAGCATAGTATTAATATCAGCTGCAAAGAAATTCTTTGGAGAGTGTCTGCTGACAGTGAGAGATGGAGAAAGAAGCTCCCAGACTTTCATATGGCAAAGTTTCCTCACATGAGGAGAGCAAATACACCTAGAAAAAACACCTGAAATCTATTTATGTACATTAATAAAAGCTGTTGAAGTATTTGTCAAAGTTTCATATGAAAATTAATATGCCTTAAATAAAAATGAGGCAGAAATCCAAAATGGTCTGGCCAGTGAGTTGAAGCCCGCTGATACCATGACAGAGGGAAGAGTTTGCTCACCAAGGATGAGGAGAAAAGGGAGGCAGTGTGAAAAGGTAAGAAAAAAAGAGGAAAAATCAAGGCCCAAAACATAGAAAAACTGAACTGAACTTCTCTGAACTGCATAAGTGAAGGAGAAGGCACCCCAAAAGCATAAGGCTAGGGTTGTCTGTACCTTTCCTTGCTGAGGTTGCTCACAAAGTTGGAACCCACGCTGTTCAAGATGCACAGGCTTCAGACCATTCCCAAGGGTATAGACCAACTAATGTTGCTAAAAATCAAAACAAAGCATCTGCAAGGCAAGAAGAGCAAACAGCAGAAAACATGAAAATGCCAAGAGCCCATGTCAATTATGGGAGATGCTGAAAGCATCCATATGCTTTCTCAGGCTCAGTCATTGAGCTCACAGTCATCTCATTCAAGGCAGACAAGGAGTAACAACTGGATTGTTACAAACCAAAGCTATTAGTCATGCACATCAGCTTTCCTTCTTCATTGTCAATCTGCTGTCACTAGATGCCAACTTTTGCCTGAAGATTTTATTGTTGTTAATATTTTTGTACTTTCATATCCAGATTCTCCATATGAGTATATGTACATAGACATGCAGAACAGAAAAACAAAACTAGCTGAAGAAAAGGAGAAAGTGTCATCTCTAACATGGTGTAATTAATTTTTCATATTCTAGTCACTAAGACATGCCTACAATAGAAAGTTTCTTTCAAATAAATTAAACATTATAGATGATATGTTGCCTGTAGATAAATATGACTTAAGAAAATTCTGTTATGGTTAAGATCACAATAACGTGCTATTCAAGAGTTCTGACTTTGCCCTTCACATTTTATGAACAACAATGATTTACAACCCAGCCAAAAAAAGTAAAATTTCATCAACATTTTTGTTTAAGGACTGAAATTTTAGTAAGTTTACCTATTTAATTTTGTCCAGTCATTAAATGGCAAAAATAAGTTATTTGAAGATAATTTTCTTCTGTCATGAACTCTGTAATGGTGATTTCTTACACAAGCCTCACAAAAAGTCTTCATCTGTTGCACTATGTGATGTCTATTTTCACTAACAGGTTTATCAACTATACAACTTGTTTAATCAGTGAAGGAAATAGCCAACTACATTTATGAAATGAAATTTCTGATAAATTTTGTTATTGTATGTAAAATACAAAAATCAACAAAAGGAAGATCCTAATACTTGTAAAGAAAAAGAAAACATTTGGGATTTACATAAGAAAGGAATTTATATTTTCCCAGCTGTATCAGTTGTCTAATTAAATAGATTCCCTCTGTACTGTCATCTAAACATGTTTGAAGCACCTTCTAGAAAAAGTGCTCCTTGAAATCAACTCATCCTTACACTGACTGATAGTTTCAGAAGAAGCAAAGCATATAAAAGAGTTGGGGTAGGAATGACATTGAAATAACAGAGCAGCAAAGAAAATAATCTTGCTTTTATTACAGTGACCTAGAAAAAGAAAAAAAAAACTTAGCTTCTGAATGTAATTGCTTAAAACACTACTTTCTAGAAAAAGGAATCCTTGGCTATGCCTGACTTCAAGGATAAAGACTGACAACCTAGATTCTACATTTCTTTTCACTAAAATTGCTTTACAAATATTCTTTAATATCTAGTAAGAAACTGCAGCATTGAAGTAGACCTTTTGAGGCTGAAGCTGATTACAAATGAGTTATTGATTTCTATGACATCAATAACACTAAATTATTTGTCTCTGATGACTATGAGTTTGATATACTTCAAGAAATTAGTTTTCAGATGTGATTTGCAACTTTCCTTGGAAGTTATCAAGAAGATATCTTATTTAGTCAAATACATGTCTCTTGCTAAAATACGGAGTTTATTTCACAAAGCAAAACATAAACATAATAATCAATTTTTTTTTTCTGTTTCCTGTACTAGAGCAGCACTGTTCTCAGGACCTACAAAAATCTCCAAATGTCTCTGCCCTGCCCTCCTGTAGCTACCCAGCTGGACTGACCTTGCACCCTACTTGTATAGATACTGAGATGAGCAGCTGTTCATTCTCTAGCTTGCTGTTGAGTGAGTCTCTGGCAACGCTAAGGGTCTTTAACCTCTCTGAGAGTAGAAAGGATCAGCATGCAGCAAGAAAGTGTGGGCTGCAAGGCTTCATGAACCAGAGCAAAATAGCTGCTCACAGCAACATAAATGTTGATATCCCTAGAAAGGGAGTTCCAGCTGCTTGTCCTGGAAGGTGACTTCAGAAGTCTGAAGCCAGAAATAGTCAACACTGAAGATGATAAACTATGAGGATATTTGAGACTATATATTAATGCAGTACTCTTGTTAATTTTAATAAATATCAGCTCTTCTGGAGGTCACTGAATGAGGATATGTGACACAAAAATTTATCTGGTAAAACTCAGTATACCAAGTATCTGCATTTAGGAGGGGAAAAACAGACAAACAAACCAGCCTTAAAATAAACATTTCAGATAGCAGTGAGAGAAAGACCAGATGGTGCATAGCCTTGCAGGCCTCGGTTCCTCACAGTGAAAAACACAGTAGATGTTCCTGGTCCTGATGTTCTGGATCTGTAATCCAGACATCTTTAAAATGACAGTGACACATTGGACAGGCATTGGAGTGAAGAAACAGGTGACTGTCACCTCAGTGTCAGTGTCAATGTAAGAACATGAAGGCAGAACAGGAGTGTCTTTCAATTAGCAGATTGTTAATGATCAGACCAACGTAAAGGATAATCTGATCCTGCAATAGGTACTTTAATACAGACCCACAGCTATCAAGAGCAATAATTATCTCATTATCATTAAAGTCCAGCAACTCGGCTATACTTATGTGTATCAAGGGTATCTAAGATACAGCCGACACTGGTACCAGCTGAACTAAAGTATGAACCTACAACAGTCACTGTAGAACCACGACACTACTATCCCAGGTATTTCCAACACCTATTGAAATACTCATGTAAAGTTAGACGTTAACAGAAGTGAAATCAAAAGGAAATGTCCATGAGGTTATTCTCCAGATAAACATTATTTCATGGTGTGGTACACAATGATTGCGACTCTTCTTTCAGTTGTTTCTGTTGTTTCAGGCTTTGAGAATGTTCAGTAAGGACTGACAAGTAACAGAATGCTTATCCTTATATATTCTGTCATAAAGCAGGGCACAAACTGAGCTTTCATGAAAGCAGAGAACTAACATGTCATCAAAAAAGCAGTGTCAATTCTGAACTGTCAGAGGAGAGGAAAGGAAAGTGTTGTAAAATTGTAATTAGTTCAAAGGAAAAGTTGTCAGTCCTGTGTCCATACACATTGGTACAGTCGTTATGCCACTGTTTACCCATCTGTACAAAGGAGATAGAGGACTCACTTATAAATGAGAAATTTGCAGACCCTTGTGAAGTATTTGGAGAACACTTTGAGACAACTTGCAGTCAGGTTAGTGTACAGTTCAGTAAGAATTTCAGGGTTGTTTTGCACTGAAAAAGTGGTCCTGGAGCATAAGAAAAATATTACATTTTCAAGGCAAGCAAGAAAAAGTAAAGTATTTTAAAACATTCATTTTTAACTAATATTTACTTAGTTTTAATGTATTTAATAATTTATATTTCAATTAATTTGATTGTTTGCCTATAAAAATCTGTAATACTTATATATTTTATATGTTACATTTTATCATGATTTTCATCCCAGCTGGCAACTAGGACCATGCAGCTGTTCTCTTGCTCACCTCTGGTGGCTTGGATAGGAAAATTGAGAAGAGAGGAAAACTTATGGGTGGAGAGAAAGACTGCTTAGCGTGATGACAAAGGAAGAGAGAATAAGGATGATGACGATGATAATAGTAATACAATGTACAAAACAGGTGATCTTATATTAATTGCTCATCACCCAACAACTGATACCAAACCTATCCCCAGACAGCAATCAGTAGGCAGTGAACCCTGACCCACAAGCAATTTCCATTAACATTTTGAGTGCGATATGGTATTGTAAAGAGTATCTCTTCGGCTAGCTTGGGCCAGCTGCCTGGCAACATTCCTTTCCAACTTCTTGTACACCTGCTTACTAGCAGGGCATGGGAAACTGAAAAATCCTTGATTTCTTAGCATCAACTAAAAATATCAGTATATTATCAGCATTCTTCTTACATGAACTCTAAAACTCTCTGGTTGCTCAGAAAAAAAATTAACTCTATCCCAGCCAAGCAAAAGTATACCTGGCAACATCTAAAATAATATATTATCAAAATTATTCTTATACTAAATAGAAAACACAGCAGCAGCTACTGTGAAGAAAATTAATTCTGCCGCAGCTAAAACCGGTGCACTTTTTTTTTTCAAATATACCAAACATTGTCTTTTAATAATAGACTATGTATGATAATGGAAAGATGTAAATATTTTGAAACAGAGGTTAATTTTAAATTTCATAGCTTGAATAAAATAAGACTTGAAATTGCAGTGCCAATGTTGATTGCAACATTGCTCAAGTAGTGCCAAAATACTTGCAGAGCACACAGCTAAATACTGTTGAAGTTGTAAGACTTTTTTTTAATTAATTGATTTTTAAACATATTGAAATACATTTATAACAGATCTTTCAAAATTATATTGCCAATGATATGTATCAATCTGGCATTTTGCTCTAAAAGGGCTCAGTGTTGCTTTTCAAGCTTTAAATGAATTGGGCTCAGTGGAGCAATTAGTCAGAATCTAACCTTTTTGATAAAAAAGTGAAATCAGAAAATAGGCAATCACTTAGTGTTCAAGTAAATTAAAAAAATTCTCTAGCACAGACCTTGCAAAATTGCACCTATCCAGCAGAATAATATCTAATTTAACACAGTTACTAAAGATAAATGATTTTTCCTGATCAAATTATATCAGGATGAATAATTTTATACTACATAATTGGTGAGCTGGATAATTCAATAAGCCCATTTGCTATGGTTGATTTCCTTTCACAAGTAGAAATTCTGTAATGAGGAAGGCAGTTTTGTCAAAACAGCTGCCAAATGGCAGCAGCATAATAAAAAAAGTCCATTAATCAGAAAATTAATTAAACTATCTCTGTATGTAAAACCTGCTTCATACTGAGGCCTGACAACAACGTTTGTAACTATTTATTCATTGGAGAATTGTAGGAAACAATCAATGTATTACAACAATATACAAATACAGCTCTTCTCCAGGAAGAAAAGAACACCCTTACTCCATTTCTAAGGTCAATTGGCTAGGAAAATAATAGAAACAAGTTAAACATTTCTATTCCTCTTTTTCCTAATCTCTGTATAAATACTGTAAAACACTATTCTTGTCTTGTCTAAAGCGAAGAGTACTCCTAGCAAAGAACACCAAAGTAAAATACAATTGTAACATGGGTAGTGGGTATCAGACCACCGGCATCTCTGAGAATCAAAGTGTATTGTGGATTGAAGTGGGACCTAGATATTCTGCACTGTTTGATACTAAATGAGTTACACAACAGTTTTGGATATATCTAAGAATAGTTTACAAAGTTTCTTCACATTTGTAGAAACAGTTGATCTATCTTTGACATTTAAGGCAGATAGTACTCATTGTAGGCTTCATTTTGAAAGCAATGTTGTTGATTTTTGTCAAGCTGGGTAGTGCCTTAAAGCTCAAGGCAGTATGGTGTCCTGTCATGATATTGAGAATCTGGATAAGCAAATTTTAGGAGTGATTTTGTAAACCTATAATGATAGTTATTAAGATAAACATTGGCCTCTGACACCGATCTTAAATAGAAAAACAGAGGAATGATAGCCTTAAATCTAAAATGGATCAATCAGAGAGTTGCACATGTGGTCAGTGTTGAATAGTTGTATTTTATACGACTTACTATTGAACAGTAGAATTTTCTCCCTAAGAGGAACATCACATTATTTTGAAATTAAAATGGAATTTCAAGGTGTTTGTTCCTCTGCTTTTGATAGAATAAACCTTCAATGGATGTGCTGTCTATCTATTTTGGATTGGAATAAATCATGCCTTAATTTTCTAGGCTATGTAATCACAGAAGAGTACAAACAAGAGTTCCAGAAGCTTCTAATGATTTTAGACCACCCTCATTACTTTGAAAATCAATAAGAGTAAAACAGGTAATGGCCTAAAACACTTTCCTTATATCTGCATAATTGAGTTTGAAATAAATGAAATAAGGAAATTGTTGACCTCATGTACAGTGCCTGCTTCTTTTAAATAACAGTCAATATAATTCTTTTCCTTTCGCATTCCTTGTTTCCTTATAGAGCCAACAGTGAGTAAGGACAGGATGGAAGGAACCCCAGTTCCATGGACTTTATGAAGTAGAGATCTAGTCTGACTTTAGAAATAGAGTATATTTGTAATGTCTTTTCAGAACCAGATGTTCTTTTCCATACCGTGTGTTTGCTTTACAGTAAGAAGTTTATTGTTCTCTGTACGGCTGGATGAATAGAATGCCTAAATTATTTTTCGTGCTGCACAGCTAAGAAAATAAACTGATTTAAGTATTTTCATAGTACCATATACAGAAAAGATTAAATCGGAATTATATGGAATAGGTTAAATTTCATATCTGAATGGTTTTTTTCTTCCATGTTTTGTGGAATGATCTGTTCATAGGTAGTTAGTGCTTGGACAGTCCCTATATGTATATATATTTCCTCCGTGAAGGTCAAGGTCATGCTGAAATAAAGTGAAGTCACCTGTTAGTTTCTATAGAACACTTTAATATTACTGCAGTATCAGAACAATAGGAAATTGAAAATGAATAGATTGTGGGGAAAAAAAGCCATTGTGGAGACAACACAGCAAACAAATCATGTTAATGAGCAATCACTTTTGTGAATGTGTTCAACTTGCAGTATTTTAAAACCCTGTCTCCAGCTGCAGAAATAAAGTGTTGAACTGAAGCCATGAAAACCACTGAATCATTCATTAGCTTGCCGGAGGTAGAGGATGGTTAGGTGGCATAGTGGGCTAGTACACAAGTTTTCAAGTTGGCAGCAAGTAGATTTAGGTCACAAATGAAATACATTCAGTGGTACCAGCTTGCTTTCTATGGATAACTTGTCACCTGCATAGATACATTTTACGATTGACAATCTGTTCCAACATGAAAAAGACAGACATATCAAGGATATAACAATCAGGATTAAGAGGCTATGTAAACAAGGATTCAAAGTGACTGTCTACATGATGAATAGCTCTTTCCAAAATCACTTCTCCATTTGGTTTCTTAAAAAAAACAAAAAACAAAACCCATGTTCTTTTTCACAAAATATTTAAATATTTGTGATTTTAAACAACACTACAATCAGAATAAACATTAGAAAAACATTACATTAGAAGCACAGTTTTATGTGAAGCAGGTAAATGAATCTCAAAATTTTACATCTGTTTGGTTAATAAAAATAGTCATTTAATCTCTAAAATATTAATAACACCTAAGTGAATATATAAACACACACATACAAAATAAGAAATTACCTATACAGTTTGAGATATGGTTAGGAAATCTCTGCCATTGCATTCTAAGAGAGGAGTGCTCTGGGTAATACAGTACAGGCTTTTTCCTCCACAAATGTTCTTTGCTTCAAGGCTAGAATAAATAAAACTGTGCTGCTGGAAAGCCCATGAAGTGAAATTCATGTTACTCTCTGTTGTTGCCATGGGCTAGAAGGTGACCAAGTGGCACCTGTATTTGCTTTCAAGGTATGTGTGTTGTGGTACATGTTCATAGCAAAAGGAGGTGGGCAGATGGAGCTAAGAATACAGAAAACTAATGGCCATCAAGAACATTGTACATCTTTTGTTGCTCAAATGTTGGTCTTTTATCTTTTCCATCCCCACACTCCTTGAAGAAGTCAAGATAGCTACACAGAAGTGAGAAGGACCATTTTGATGAATCATTTGTAGACTGGAGCATAAGATACGACTTTTGCGACATTCAGCTTCAGAAACAGTGGGTTTGAAGTTGCAGATCTAGGTTAGCTGAAGCTTTTGCTTCCAGGACAATAAAAACATAAGTGTTCCAAAGAACTTATACTCTGAAAGCAGAACCATCAGAATCAACACAAAGCAGCATATAGGCTGCACCAGAATGTATTGAAAAATTCCAGTTATTGTGCATTAGAAGCTTTTATTTTTTGTCAGTTTTCTCAGGACTGCCTTCTGCAATTAACCTGTAAACTTGTGATCTTCTGTACAGAGGAATTTTTGCTTCTATGTCATTGTTATCCTTTAGTTTATCATAGAGGAAATTAGGAAATCTTAGAATTTCATTTGTATCTCTTCAATGTTTATTAATCCTATATTCAAAGGCAAAACCCCTCCTTTGCAGCTCCTTTCTATTTACCTCTAACTATTTAACAATCATCTTGGGAGAAACATGAAGTTTTGCAGATTAGAAGTTTGACTAATTCCACAATTATGAGTTTATGAACTCAAGGTAAACTCTATTAATTTATTTGGGAAATTTGCAATTGGATTAAGTTGTTGGTTGCAATCTTTGTGAAAGGATGGATTCCTGGCATGAAGTAGGTATTTTTTTAAGGAACATGTTGTCAGAGTTCTTGTTTTTTCTTTTAAGAGACATAATTTTTAGTTCACTGATAAGCTGCATCAGTGTAATATGTTACTAAGAAAAAAACAATACAAAGAACAAAAGTAAAGAATCCACCGGTTAGCTTTTCTATGCTTCTCTTCCTTACATTTAGGAGGATATCCACCACTTTGGAGGATAAAATAAGCTCTCAGCGTTCTTAGCAAATTCAAAATGCAGGATAAAAGCAACATTTCCTTATTAAAAACACCACAATGGGTGCATTTAATTTATTTCCTTGTCTATCTCTTTATTAACATGGTTACTTATGCAATGAACGAGATACGAGCTTTGGTTTAGGACACATCAGTGGTCACTGGCAAGAAGTATATTCCTAACCTGTGAGTTCAAAATTGCTTTCTGAATGACTTGTTGACACTGTTAGGAAAACAAATTATTATCTAGAAAGTTAAAGCAGATGTTCTAAACAAAATAGATGAATATCTATAGTAGTGTCTGAAAGGTACGAAAGTTAACTGCTGAGCCATATGTACATGGCTTTTTTAAATATTAAATCCTTTCTTTCTTCTTTGTCCTCCACCATTAATTTTTTAGGCAGTGTTCCAGATGGTGGAAAAGAAAGGGAAAGTACCTCTTTATTTTAGTTTCAGACATGGCTTTCCTGTTGGTAGTGTTATCTAAGGTGTCTGAATGGCTTAACAAAATTTGAATATGATTTATGTTTTTCTTAGCAAGACAGTTGCTTTACAGTTCTAGGAGTAGTGAAAACTTAATTAAATGCATAATTAAATACTATTATGGAATTTCATAAACTTTATTTTCCTGTCATTGCCAAAAGTGTTACAACACCGTTCTATTGCTTTTATTAAAGGGGTTTGAAATATTTGGAGAAACAAAATGCTCCTGAAAGGAGTCAGCTTCTTATGTTATAACAATATTACAACACTGCACAATGAAGTCACATGTGAACAAAAATTATTTCAAAGAATATGGAAAAATAATGAATTTAAACTGCCTTGACCTAATCTGTCTTAATTTCAGAAGGCCTTAAATTCTGATTATTTATTTTGATCACTTCAGTGTTCCCACAGGAAAAAGATGATGGAGAGAATTTTGTAATGCAGTCTAAAATAGTTGTAGTTGAAGAGTTTTAATACAGAATTTTTATTAAGACATGCTTTTATTATTATCTCCAAAAAAAAGAGAAAAAATTCCCCATATACATTTGTCTGTATTGCACCTGACCTTGATCACATGTATAACTGTATTTCAAAATTCTGAATCTTTCATACTAGTCTAGAATGAACACGAACTGAAAAAAAAAGAAAGAGCCCTCTCTGCTGAGAGAGATGCCCACAGAGGCAATATATCATCCACAGTGGAGCAAGCAGGGTCAGAAGATGCGTCGACCATAGTCATGATATCAGCCTGGACCAACAGGCACACATAAAGGCTGAAGGTGAGCTCCAGCAGCTTTACAAAACAGACAACAATGTTGTGTCTGAGAGAAGCTAAGCCAGTGTTAGAAAGGCTAGGAGACATATTCCTTTGGGTTTAGATTATTTCCACCACATAGTCACCACCCGTTCCCTTCATCCCACCATCTTCTCTGCTAAGCAGCAGCAGCTAAAGGGCAGGTGCTCGCCACTCAGTGGCCCAGGGATATTAAATGGGTGATCACTGGGGACCTTTACCTTTGTGGGATTGCATTGTTTCTCCAAATATTTGCAGACCACCCTCAGAAAACGAGACACTCTAGTATCCAGCAGTCTCTCCCGCAGCAGCCCAAACTCATTTCTCTGCTTCTTCCACACCCTAGCAAAACTCTTCTACAGGGAGGCATGAGTAACATCCCTTCTGATGCACCAAAGCACTCTCCATCCTTCCTGTTGTACTTCGATCTAACCAAATCACAGCTGCTTCCACATCGCTCATGGCCTCACTTTGTTCCTTCTCCTCAGACTTCAACCTGGACGCCATGCAGAAAAAAAACCACCCAAACCTCCTGTGCTTCAAGCCTTTTTACCTCAGAAAATTTTCCACAGCAACAAACTCATCACCACTAGAGAAAGATGAAGTGTCAGGGTTGCTGATTGTGAGTTTTCTGCTAGCATGGTAACCTGTTTGGTCAGCAGAAGAGGAGGAGATTTTGAGATTCATTGAGCACACCACCAAGATCCACACTCTGTCAGTCATGGCTGGAAACCCTCCCCAGGGCTCAGAGGGCAGGAGGCAGGCAGATTATCAGGACCACGTGCGGGGCCACAGCTCTGGTCATAGGTATAGCAGATATTGGCTTCCTCAAGGATCTATTGGTTGGATGCCACAAAAAACTATTCCCAGGAACAAAAGGGGCCACATGCAGCTGCAACAACCTTCATGGAACCTGCATACCAGAAACCCTGTACAAAGCTGAAGACACCTGCATATAGCTTGCACTTGCTATGGGTATTGTATGAGCTAAAGGAGCATAGAGTTGCAATGGTGTTCACGAGCTATGTGATCAAGAGCCAGGAGGTGGTTTGGGGGATTCATTTTCACATGAGGAGGAACTTCAGGGAAGGGTGTCAGGGCAGATTACACTTGGCCCAGACCCAGAAACATCTGTGCTCAGCTTTCACAGTCTTTTTAGCTGGCATTTGGGGAACATAGCAAGACAAAGTGCAGCAAATGGAGATTTTCTCAGGGATACAGCTGTCAGCGGGGCACCTCACTTAGCAGGACATGTTCAAAGGCCCAGTACTTGCTTTCCTTTGGCCACTGTCTGCTGATGGTTCTTGTATCTTAGCAGGGTACAGATTGGGAGCCACATGGTGGGGATAAGTCAAAAGGATGAGTCTTCAAACATCAGAAGGGTCACCACTGGCAGAGCTCATAAAGGGGTATGCAGCCACTGAGGTGAACAGCTGCCGGTAGGGCCTAGCATTCCCCTGTGGGCTGAGCCACATGGTGTCCTCACCTGTGGAATGTGTGTCCTGATAGATCATAAAGCAAATGTGCAGGAGTTGTAGGAAGAGCACAGCAGGTTATGGTGAAACAGAAAGGATTAGAAGGGAATTGATGAGATGCCAACAGACCCTGTAGGGACAAGTGTTGATGCTTCAGTGTGCTGACAAGAATGAATGACTAAAGGCATGACTCAAAGTGGGAAAATACAGTGATGTGCAGAACAAGACACTGTGGAAGCTCATGCCATGTGGCAGCAGGGAATCTGTCTTCCTTTCCTCTGAAAATATTAGAATGAAAAACAGCAGGGAGTTCTGGCAGCAAACAGGAAGGACAAACAGTATCACCTGTAAGGATTAACTGGTCCAGAAGCTCCCTCTGAGCAGGTCACACCCATCAGGGAAAAGAAGTGGCAAATATTGGTAACAGGACTATCCTTTCTGAGGCTTTCTGGCTTACTGCTTGCCAGGAGCCAAAATCCAGCATATCAGAGAGAGATTGCCAAAACTTCTCAAGCTCAGATGCTGCTACTTGTCCTCTTCCTCCAGGTGGATGCCAAAGATACTGCAAAGAGTGAGTCACAAAAGCGGAGTTACAGAACTCCAAGAGCTAAAGTAAAGGGGACAGGGGCTCTGCTTGTTTTCTGTCAATCCTGCCAGTGCAAGTCAAGGGTATAGGCAGGAGTAGGCATATTATACAATCATCACCTAGCGGCATGACTGCTTGTGCTGGAAAGGCTTCAACTTCCATGACCATGAGATGCTCTTTGAAGACAATTCACAGGTTCCAGCTAAGGTATCTTTCCCAGTGGGATGGTGAACTTAACAAAGTAGGGTTAAAAATGGTTTTCATAGGAAGTGCTCTCTGAAGCCAGGAAGCAATAAAGTACAAGTTGAAAGCACATGAGGAGCAGAGCCATGGAGGTTCTTCCTGCACTCCGTATAGAGTCCAGGAGCAGGTAGAATCACAGAATGGTTTGAGTAGGAAGGAACTTCAAAGATCATCTAGTTTCAACTGCTCTACCATGAGCACAGATACCTTCTACCAACTGAGGGTGCTTAAAGACCCATCCAACCTGGATTTGGATACTTCCATCCACAGCTTTTCTGGGCAATCTGTTCCAGTGCTTCACCACCTCACAGTAAAAAGTTTCTTCCTAATATCTAATCTAAATCTCCCTTCTTTCATTTTAAAGCCATTACTCTTTGACCTATCATTACATGCCCTTGTAAAAAGTCACGGCACTTCATCTCAAATCTGTAGAGCAATAAATACACTCTCGGGAACAGACTAGAACAAAGAGAACTACACATGCCATCCCACAGTTACAAAGCTTTAGGAACTAAAATTTGATGGGTTAGATTGTGTGATTAACTCCTTTAATGGACAAGTACAAGCCATTCTGGAAAGACAGAAAAGGTAAAAGAGGAGGCCCTGCACTCTCTGTGGAAGAGCAGTCTGAGTGCATGGAGATTAGCTGTTTTCTGCAGAGTGCATGTGAGTCCAAATGAGAGGAACTAAGACCCAGTGAAACCTTGTGGCAATTTGCTGCAGACAACAGTATCAGGAAAATAAAGTTGGTGAAGCCTTCCTCAGACACCCCAAAGAGGCTTCATACCTCCTGCCCTTGTTCCCACAGCGACTTCAACCACCCTGATCTTTTCTGGAAAGCAACACTGGAGTACATAAGCAATCCAGATTTCTTGAATGCACTGAGGATAAATTAAAAACAAAACAAACTCAAACACAGTAAATGCTTATTAGGTAGAACAGCTGTGTAATAGTCAGGAAGATTTAGACACGAGTATAAGTGGCAGCTTTGGCAAATGTAGTGATCACAAGGTTGTGAAGTGTAAAATCCCAAGAGTGAGGAAGACGAGGTCAAAATAAGGCTTTGAGAAGAGTAGATCTCAACTTGCTCAGGGAATAATGAAGGGGGATCTCCTGGGAGTCTACCTTGGAGAGCAAATGGGCTTGGAAGTGCAGGCAGATTTTCAGAGACAGCCTTTTCCAAGCACAAGGGCAGTCCTTCCCCCTCAGTAAGAAAAGACTGGTGCAGCCAGAAACCCGCCTGGGTAAACAGTACACTGGCGATAGAGAAAAGAAGCACCTGAGAGATGGAAAAGAGTAGAGGCCCCAAAAAGGTAACATAGAAATGTCACATGGGTGTGCAGCAGTGTAGTCAGGAGAACAGAAGCTCTGCTGCATTTCAGACTGGCAAGAGATATCAAGAATAACATAAAAATCATCTGCAGATACATTAGTAGGAAGGAAGAATATAAGGAAGTTATATGTCTGCTGTCAAATGGAGCTAGCAAGTTAGTCATAAATGTCACAGTAGAGACCTAGATAGTAATAGCTTCATTCACCTCAGTCTTCAGTTCTAGATCTCTATCACCAAGAACAGCAACAAGGTAACGGTGAACCGCTGATGGTAAAGGAGCGTTGAGTTAGTGACCATCTCTGAAAAAGTAGACAGAGAAAAATTCATGTGACCTGACAGGATATACCCAAGGGTGCTGAGAGTGTTGGCTGGCATGATGATGAAAAGAATCCTAATAATATTTTTTGAAAAGCCACAGGGATTGGGAGAAGTCCAAGTAATCAGAAAAAGGAAAATATTTTGACCAATTCAAATATTTATATAAAAAAAAAGATCAGGAAAACTGCAGATAGCCACCTTTACTTCAGTTCCTGGGAAAATAAAGGAAGATGGCCTCAGGAAAAGACCTTCTAGAAACATAAAGGTCAAGAAGGTGACTGCAAGAAGCTGATATGGATTTAACAAGACTAAATCATACTTGACCAACCTGGTTGCCTTCTCAGATGAATCAACTTGCGAAGTAGATCAGGGTAGAGCTGTGGATGTCATTTCCCTTGACTTTGACAAGACTTTTGATATATCTCCTACAATATCCCCATGGACAAGCTGTCAAGGTCTCTCCTGGAAGGATGGACTGTTATTTGGGTGGACAGTGACATAAACTATCAAGCTCAAAGGGTGGCTGTAAGTATCTTAAAGTCCCACCAGCAGAAATCGGATGTAGAGTTACCCAACAGTTTCTCCTTGGTCAGGTACTACTGAGTGACCCACTTAGTGGATGATGGGATGGATGGTGGCTGTAAATGTTTACCTGGACTATAGTGAAACCTTTGACTCTATCTTCCATTACATTCTCCCGGAAAATAAAAATGGCTGGAAGTACTCTTCACTGGGTGAAAAACTGGCTGGATGACTGAGCCTAAGAGTTATGGTGAATGGAGTTGAATTCAGTTGGCAGCCTGTCATAAGCTGTCTTTCCTAGGGGTCAGTGTTGGTGCATATTCTGTTTAATATTTCTATCAATTATCTAGATAAGGGGATTGAGTGTATCTTCAGTAAGTTTGTAGATGACACCAGGTTAAACAGGGGTGTTGATCCGCTTGAGGGTAGGAAAGAACTACAGAGGGATCTGGAAAGGCTGGATCCATGTGCTGAGGCCAATTGTATGAGACTCAACAAGGCTAAGCATTGGGTCTCGCACTTGGGTTACAACAACCCCATGAAATGTGACAGTCTTGGGGCAGAGTGGCTGGGAAGCTGCCTGGAGGTGTTGGTCAACAGCTAGCTGATCATTAGTCAACAGTGTGCCCAGGTGGCCAAAAAGATCAATAGTACACTGGAGAAAAGTAGAGTGAGGAGAGACCTTATCGCTGTCTACAACTACCTGAAAGAAAGTTTTGGAGGGGCACCTGTCGGGGTCTTCTCTCAAGTTACAAGTGATAGGAATGGGCCTCAAGTTGCATCAGGAGAGGTTTAGATTGGACATTAGGAAAAATTTCTTCACCAAAAGGTTTATCAAGCATTGGAACCAGCTGCCCAGGAAAGTGGTGGGATCATCATACCTGGAAGTATTTAAAAGAGGTATAGAAGTGGCACTTAGTAACATGTTCTAGTGGTGGACTTGGCAGTGCTAGGTTTATGATGGGACTCCATGATTGTAAAGGTGTTTTCCAGCCTAAATTAATTTATGATTCTATGAGTACCTTTTTGAATTATCTTGATGATGAGACTGGATTCACACTCACCATGTTTGTGGATGACAGTGAAGGTACAGGACAGGCAGATGTGAAATGAAGAGTCAGCATGCAGAGACAGTACGACAGGCCGGATAATTGCACCTAGAGTTGCATTAGGATTACAGCAAAACACAAACCCTGAACACCTAGAACAAAATAATCCCAAGCAGCAGCACAGGTTGAGATCCCCCTCAATGGGGTCTTCTGTCACTTAAAAACAGTTATTTGATTCTCTTAGTGAGAAAGTAAAGTGGCAGCTATGAATCTGCATTGTGACTCCCACCTATCTAGTCTCCTTTCCAAGCCACCACTCAGGTAGTCTCCTCACACCATTCAGGTCAGACAAAAAGACCAGAGCAGCTCTGGTGACCTGAGAGACCCCGAACCTGTGACTATGTGCAAGGTGGAAGCCTTTCGTGTGCACTGCTGTGCAGCTCTCTTTCTGGAGTTGTCCTCTCTAATTCACTGATGCTCAGTCACAAGCCCATCAGTGACTCAGGCATAAGCCCCAAGTCCCTAAGGCAGGTGTACATCAACTGTTTTTCACCAAGAGAAGTGACATCAATTCCCTGTTGGAGACAATTGAGAGATACAGAGGGACAGAAGAGACCAAGCTGTGATCTGTGAGAGAGAAAGATGGTATGTGTATCCTTGTCATGGAGGTGCTTTTAAACTGTCTTCCTTTAGACTTCTGATGTCCTGGTTAACAGGAGAAAAAAGGGTAAGTGTGAGGAGTGAAAGGAGACCATTAAAAGCTAATGTTGAAGATGTCCTTATTCACAAGGAAAGAAGGGATGAAGAAAATATGTAACAGTGATCTCAATTGTATACAGTTTTATATAAACTTTTTTAATTGATCTCTCTTTCCATTGTCATACCTAATTACTGCCACCGTAAAGAATTTGAGGATAGATATATTGCTGTGGATGGATTTTTGTGAGTATACTCAGGGGTCACACAGTAAGTATATCAGTTGATTTATTTAAAATTAAACACTTAAAGAGTTTCAAGAAGAAAAAACAAATTCCCTGAAGAAAAAGAGCTCAGAAGTTCAAGATAGGTTTTGAGTTTTGACAAACTAAGACGCTGAAATTCAGTAGTGAAAACAGTGTGTTCAGATTCCCAAAATACTATTTTGCTTTCTTAGTTTCCTAGGGAAAAAAAAGACACAGTAAAAGATAATTTGTTCATCATATACAACCTGTTAAATAAATAATTCTGGTTCTACTAAAAATAGAAACTTAACATGTCTCTGGAGTACTCTCCAAACATGCTCCCTCATTGAAAAAAAGCAAAGGGTTAAAACAGTTCCTTTTAAAACACTTGGGTATGAAAACACAATCTCGGAACTTTGAAGAATTATTTTCCAATAGCAGAGAAAAAAGTGAGAATGGAGAGAAAAAAAAATAAAAGCTCACAAAACATTGTGTACTGGAAGCATATGTAGTTGCATATTAATGATGGCATCTGTTATTCACTGCCTTAAGTTCCCTTAACCACAGAATGTTGCATAACCACTGTCAGGAGATTTAAGAGGTTTCCATTAATTTGCGATGGTAGTAATTAGCAAGGAGGGCGTTAATACTTACCGGTGCTCAAGCTGTCAATTTTTGGCTATTTTTCATTTGGATTCTTTGTAAACTCTCACTGTTGTTTACACAGCGATAACACAGCATCCAAAAATTTTCTTGCATTTGTGAGATTTTCACTAAAGTGTGGAAATTTTATTAAGGACAGCTAAGGTTATTTTGCTCAGAATAAAATTAATAGTATGTATAAATCAGTAAATACAGAAAAATTAGGAGGTTCTAGTTTGGTAAAGCACATATTTGTCTGAGACTATCTCAGTTATTGTGTGTTACTTGCTGACATATGTGCTCTGTATAATTTGGCACCGTGAATAGCGTGAATTCTTTCCGTTAGGCAGATCTTGGTGAAATATTTGCTTTAACAACTTTTCATGAGGAAAACTCAATTAGTCAGAATTGAAGACTCTTTAATTGAAATATGCTAATTCTTTACAAACAGCTTCTTTGAGAAGATTTCTTTATGAAAGACTGAATTTGTGGTCAAGGAGATGAAGTGCCATGAAGCAACAGGACGTGAAGGTGCAGGACAGGAAAGAATTCTTTTCACCTAAGAATAAAATTCAGTTACTGAGCTGACAACATTTCCATGTCCTGCTTTACGGTTAGTTGCTTGTCATATTCTTAAGAATATTGTGGAGGCCAAGGAACCGTACAGGATATCACTACTATTACACAAGGTAGCAATGAAACATTCTTGTTATTTTCCATCACAAGTGATGCTCCAGAGAGGATAGTATAGACTTCAGTCTCCTTAAAGTTCTTCCAGAGGTGGCATCCAAGATCACGGAGCTGTAGTTATGCCCAGCTAAACACCTAAGCATTTAACATACAAGTTTCAATTGTCCTATTATGGAATGTCAGTTCAGACTGTGGTTTTGAGATAACTACTCGTGACAAAGTTACAGTATGGTTCAGTATACTGAATCATGGGTGGTGTTATGAAATAATTTACTAGTTTACATATCTTTAATAAGTGTATTAGCCCATTTTTTAAAAAATTCTTCTTGTCACAAAGGTCTTCAACTGTATTATGTATTGTAAACATGTGGAACTGAAGAAGTACATCTCCTTGTGGAATTAGAGAGCAGCAGCTGAGCTCTGTGAATTATGTTGCATAGTGCTAAAAGGAAAGAAAATTTTTCCAAGGAGAGCAGAGTACATTCCGTCAGCTACAAAGAACAGCTATGGGATCTTTTTACAACCACATAAAATAAAAATCATAAAGATCTTCTTTGAAAGGCCCATACACAGTAAACTGCATGCTATTCAGGTTTTTTTCTGCCGCAGGTAAAACTGCTAGGTTAAACTGGCACTATCAGAAATCGAACTTTTGATTTTGTGGAACATATTTCAAGCTTAGCATGAAAAATAGAGTGATCTGTCCCATTTAGATCTCCAGACAGCACTGTTTGAGAGCAGTAATTACACATGCTGAATTGAGAAGAGTACCCATCATCTGCAATGGTTTTCACAATCTGTATTTAACTTTCTGTGCCTACAGTATTCTAAGAGGAAATAATATTTCTTGGGGTTTGTGGACTTTTTTAACCCAAATGATAAAATGAAGTAGCTTCCAGTGTGCAGTTTTAACTATCACTACAAAAGCCTTTTACTTCTCTGTAATCATCAGTTGCATAGTTAATGTCAGCAGGAAATTCCGAATAACTGTAGAGCAAGAGGACACACAGAGACAGGCAGCTAAATTAAAAGAACACAATTAAATTGTGAAGCACATTTTCAACGGATGTTGTGGAAAACAAAAGAAAAATTTTTTTTTTAGAAGTCATTAAACAAATGCAGGATGGTCTCTCAGTGACTATTAAATATGATGTTCCAGATGTATTGTCCTCTTCAGAAAATTCCTAAAGTATTTTTTTTTTTTGCTGAACAGGAATAATTAAGGAAGGTTTCAAATAATTCCCTGTTTATTAAAATTATCCCTAATTACTTGCCTTTGGCCACCACTAGCTGCAGGATGGTAAGTGTCCAAAGAAGGACCTTTCATCTACTACAGCCTTTATAGGACTTACATTCACTCCCTGAACCAGATTCTCTGATGGAAAACAACCATACCACAGCAGCTGCTCTCTTGGCGTGTACTGATGTAGTGATTGGGAATGCACTTCTTCTTACACCTTTTTGCCACCTTTTCATCTGCAGCCCAGAAAGGGGAAAGAGACAGTCCCAGCACTGATGGGGAAGATGATGCTTTGCTGTGTCACAGAACATGGCAGATACAAGCTCACAGATCTACAGGATGTTAGTACTGTACAAAATTGTATTGTAGTATGTAGTATTGTATTACATGCTGTGCTGAAATAGTGTTGAGAGGCAGTGAGTCCGAAAGAACTGATGGTGCTGTGATGCAATTTTGCCACTATTGCTCTGGTGGGTGAATGGGGATATGAATCTGAATATCCTTCTGCCCACAGATTGTAGTTAAAGAGGGTAAATAATAAGATGTCTCTCACGTATTCATTTTTGTTAAAACGGTGCTTGAGGATACTGAAAAATTCTATAAATTCATTAATGAAGTCACATCCTGTTTTTACACTGATGACATGCAGGGACTGAAACAGTCTATACTGTATCTCAGAGCACAGTATATACACACATATTTTAACCTTTTAGCTTTGGATATCAGTGTATGGTAGGGGGCATGCCCTTTCAATATCTGAAGTACCTCTTGCTAAACCAGAAACTGACCTGGATGGGTTAATGTTAACTTAGGCAATTATATCCGTAAGGAACTAATCATCGTGGATTGCAATGTAGACCTTATCCACAGATATCTGGGGGAGGCAAAGCAGGCAAAACCTGTCTGTTAATCATTTTTTATGTAACATGCCCAAACTCTCCATAAAGGTACATGCTTAATTAACTTAATTCACTTAAGTATCCTAGTATTCCAGTTGTACAACAATATCTGGGAATAAAAATACTAAAGAAATATGTTGGTACTCAGAAGCTAAACCTACATCTATACAAACTTTGTATGCCAACTGCATGAGATTTCAGTCCACACAGTGTTTGGATGAGCATGTGATCATAGCAGCTTTTTTGGTTTCCAGGCTGTGAAGAATTACAGCTAACGCTCCCCTTGGGGATCTCCGGAATAGGGACAGATGCAGCAGGAGGTGCTTGCCCTCTGGGTAGAGCCTGAAAAAAACAGGGCTGGTTCAGGCTGGAGAAAAGTTGTTTTCAAGAACACCGTGCAGTAGCCCCTCAACATCTGTGGGGAGACTATTGAAGAGATCAAGATGGGGTCTTGGCACTGGTGCACTCTAAGAGGACAAGAAATAGCTGCCATGAACTAGAAAAAAGAGAGAGTCTGTCTGGATATAAGAAAACAGTTCTTCTCCCTGAGGATAGCCCCACAGTGAAATATGAATTTATTGGATTTTTAAATTATATGTGTTTTATCTCCATTTTTCTAAAATATATTTTGGTTTTAAAGATGACAGCAATATAGGTTAGATGCACCTCATTCATCTCAACATAATGTGTGCTTCCACTACAAGGACCTAGCCAAACGTTATAGTGGAGAAGCTTCGTATGGATGCTTTTACGTAAAGATAAAAAATGCTAAAGTCATATATTGATGCATTAAAATGTATATTAATCTGATCACACACTCCTTAAAAATGCATAATATGCCAAAATACATGTGTATAACATTGAATATGTTCATTATAGGCTGACTCCCATTCATACTTTGTTCTTTTAGGAAAGCCCGAATTTCAAAATTTCTTTCACAATTGAATTTTGTTCCAAACTTCACTAACCTATTAAAAGCCCATCTCTGATCAAAGAACAATATCAATTGTAGAAGTCTAGCCATATATCCAGTGTCCCAAGTTAACCTGGCTTTGGACAAAAAGGGGGAGGGAAGAAACCAAAAACCGAACTCCCCAAACTGATAATTTTATATTTCTGAAACACCAATTAGAATGCATAGGTATTTCCCAAATTTTAGTTAAATGTCTAAAGGGTGGCTGTCTCTAATTCTAAAAAAAAATTTCAAAAAACAAAATCTTCCATTTTTTTTACTCTCAAGGTTTACAGCAGATAAAAACATTTTGAATTTCTAAAATTAACATCAAGAACAAATAGAATTTATGCCATCTTCAAGTTGCCTCCTGTCTTTTTTACCACAAGGCTAGGAGAATAATCTAAAGGTAAAAAGGTCTTTTGATCAGTAAAAATCCTTATATACATTTGGGCTTTGTTTAAAAACATTTTTCATAGCATGTAATAACACTGGCCTGTTGCAGCTGTACATTAAAATTCCATACCTTCAAAGGTAGTGCTTTTGTTGTTCATGAGGTCGTCAACAAAAAAGACTTGTAATTGTATAAAACCTAGTTTTACTGGACTCAGTCCATCAAGGGATGCTTTTATTGCTTCTCTTTTATTTGCACTAAGTAACTGCTTCCTTACTCACCGTTTTCTTGATCCTCTCATGGACCTTGTAGAACATAGAAAAAGAAAAGAAAAAACAACACAGCAGCAGAACAAATAGAACAGCACTCAGCAGTGCTATTTAGCTTCAGTATCTTCTCTGGAGTGGTACATACCAGTTGTGGGATATTTGCTAGTGGAGGACAAAGTGTATAGTACAAATTGCAAAGAAAAAAATAGCATTGAGTTTCTAGATATTCAGAGGGAGAAAGAGGTGAAAGAAGGCAAAATAAAAGCAAAGCACCCTGTAAATAAAAATAGAAAACGCCTCACGTTAATTTCTCTTTTTAAGGTAGTCCAAGAAAGATAATTGCAGAGTTGACTGAAAATGGCTATTTAATTCTTAGCATGATTTAGACTAATTCATTTGCATCTTATAATTTTACACAGTTCTTTTGTAGTTTAGCATTTTCTGTCTTTAACTGTTCAAGCTGGTGCTGTGTATGACTGATATAACACTGCACCATGGGCACTCAGAGTGTGAATTGGTGCTTAAATTGCCTTGTTAGTGACTGAAACATCTGGCATAGCATATGTTTATGGGAAAGTGAAGGTGAAAACTACTTTTACATTTGTTGGAACTATCCTCTGACTTATTTAGTCAATGTGGGATTTAGATTAGGTTAAAAGTACCATATTTTGTGAAGAAGCACTAAACTATGCATACCAGAATGAAGAAAACTGATCTGAATTTGTGCTTAGAGAAAAGAACTTGATGTGTCAGTTACACTACAGTGCCTAAGAACAGAACTGGAAGAGAATGCTTGGTTACAGTGTCCTCTTCTTAACACTTACAGGCGGCTGATGATTAATCTTAAAATCTGAAGAGATTATAAAATCTCTATGCCACAAACTGCAAACCACTTCTGACACTCCTTGTGGTAGAAAATAAAGGAAGAGACAAATTATGTTGCCAGAAAAACAAATATTTTAAAATATTTTAGTTCTCTGTAAGAGAAGAGTTGAACCTATTACATAAGTCAGAAAGTATCTTGTACCTTGAAAGACCTCTCATAAATTGCTAAATAGAAGCTGTATAATTTTGCTGGAAGTGAAAAAGTGCACGTGGTGAAGCAAGCCAATCTAAGCCATCTTCTACTTTGAATAAAATTCCCATATATGCAGAAATCAGCACTCAGAGGTTTTAGGTACCTATAAAGTAATGAATCATAAGTAATTGTAGATGTAGGTTTGAACATTAATGAAGAGAGTCAAAGTAATCTAGCAAATCAAAGGGATTTCTTCATGATGTGGAATATAAAACCTAACTGTGTGACACAGAAACTCAGCACAGCTCAGCAGCCTTTTTGCACACCCTGGTGCTCACCTGCACTGGTATTCCACCTCTTCAAGAAGGGCATTTCAGAACTTCCATCACCTATTAATCCTTATATAAATGTACTGGTCATGAACTGTCTACCAGTATAAGATCACTCAGAAGTCTTCCTGCCAGTCTTTGGAAGCTTTGCTTACTAACCATGGAATAAAAATTCCATCGTTATTATTAGCAGTGTTAATTATGTATCTGTAAATAATAATAAAGATATTGACACATCGATAACTGGTATTAGTCATATATTTTTCTTTACTTTTCTATTATCTTAAAAAATGTCTCATGGACCATTAGTTCTTTAGTAAGACATTGTCAATAGGATGTGAAACTTGAGCCGGCAGTATTGCTTCATAAACACCAGCTACGAGAGGATCAACTCCTTTGATGAAAAGCTGTATGCTCAGTAAAACACTATAAAGTAGGAACTCTGGAACCTTTACCTCAGAACTCAAAGGCTGACAGCTGTTGCACCTAAGTCACTCTTTCTTTCCTCTAGATCATTTTGGCACAGTTTCTTCAATGGAATTACTCTCTTAAGACAGGGTGCTTCTTTATTTACCCAACTTATCAAAATTAGCCAAGTAAAATTTTATTTCTCAAACTTTTGAAAATGTTATACTGCTCACTAAAGAGACTGGTTTTCTTACTGGAAAATTTCTCTGTATGACTGATTTGCCCTCAGAAATAGATTATCAGTGATGGGAAAAGTACAGACTTCACAAGTGTTCAAAATTTAAAATTTCCTTCTTTTTAAAGAATTGAACTTTTAAAAATTTATTTTAATTCTCTGTGAAAACTAAAAAGAGTTTAGAAACAACTTTTCCCAAAAGATAAATTCTGACAAAAAGTCATCTTCAGCTCAAATAAGTTCAACAGTTCTTTGATTACACTGAAAGTCCTTCCAGTTTCTGGGTTTTATTGCATCATTTATGTAGTAAAATACATTTCACAATGCAAAGTGATTCTTGACAGAAAAACTGTTAACCATTAATATTTTCTTAATGAAGTTTAATGGGCCAGGACAATTTCCTGTTATGGTGTTCATTGATATTGTAATCATAGAATCATAGAATCATAGAATAGCCTGAGTTGGAAAGGACCATTAAAATCATCTAGACATGACAATGAAGGTCATCAGATTGAATGGATCATAGGCCATAACCCTTCCTCTTAAAATATATGTTTTAAATATATTCTTATTTCTGTTAGAACAAAAATTACCCCATAGCTACCAATCTGCCTTTCTTCTAAAATAGTACTTCAGTATTTTAAGAGCCTTTTTAATTCTTAACATTGTGGATTTTAATCTTCTTTTCCCTTTTTGAGTCCCTTTCCCTTAATAATTTCAATTTTCCTTCTTCAAGTACCTTTTCCTGTCTTGCATCTTTCAGCTAGAGTCACAGTGATTTTGTAAAATTTCCTACATGAAAATAATATGGGATCAGATGTACAAATATTTTTACACGGATGTGTATTATGCACGTATACAGTACATATACAGATAATTTTTAAATATATCTTACAAGCCAACACCTTAAAATCTTTCATTTCCTGTTTTGTGAGATATTTAAAATATTTTTCTGTGTCCTATAAGATGCTTGAGCATTAGAGGTTTCTTCCCTTGGCTATGAAGTGTTACTACTCTGTTTTGCATTCTATTTGAGCTTCAAGGCAGTAGGTTACACCACTGCTATTAAGTCAGACCATATACACCAGCAATTTTTGCAGCATTCATCTTGTTCCACTGCAAGCTGCATCCATGGAATTTGATTGAGTTACAGCTAAGTGTAGAAGAACAGAGCAAGGACAAAAATCTATCGTCTGTGTCTTTCTTAAAGAAACAGCAATTCTTCATTATGTAATTACATTCATTTCCCAGAAGTCATAAATATGATTTAGAAGTCTTCTATGTCCGATTTTCATTGTATAACTTATAATCTATTGCTGACAGTATTTTAAGTAAGGATAAGATATCAATTTATATTTTTTCTTGGTTTCATAACAGATTACCATTATAAATGGAAAGGACTAAGTCTTATTTACCTCATAGTTCACAAGCAGTTTATAGAACTATCAGTCGATTACTAAACTTTAGTTGCTTTCTGACGCAACGTGCAGAAGATTATATTAAATCGCTATAAAGATCTTCATATTTCCCTCTGACAACTACATCTCAATAGTGAATTATCCTAAATAATCAAAATATTTTCTTTTTTTTTCACATACCACTGGAGAACACACAATTTTGTTGTCTAATCCTTCAAATATTAATGCAAAAATCCTGACACCAATCACAGGAAGAAGTAAAAAAATGGGATAAATATTTGGAAAAATTTCTAGTGAAAATACTCCTATTAAAAGAAATTGCAGACCTTAAACTATGATATTTTTTTCTTTATCCCTGAAAACAAAAATGATACTCTGAAGAGTATAGTGCTTGAGTGCTTGATCAAGTAGTATTGTTGTTTTACCTCAAGTGGCTCGATGGGGTTAATGTCCTGTTTGCTTAATATAAGGAATAACTGCAATAAATATTCCATGAAGTCCTATTTTATTGGTAGGTGTTGGATAACCCTGAAAACTTCTTCCTACATGACATACCTTTGTTGTTCTTGCTTAAAAATACAGTATCTGCAGAAGCACATTCAGTCCTTGTACTACAATACCCTGTCTACTGCAGCCTTTAGAAGATCTCAGTTCTAATCTGTAGACCTTCCCAGTGCAGTCAATTCTTTTTCAATAGTATGTTGTGAATTTCATTCTATACACATCTCAAAGAGATCTCTGTGAATAGAAAATAGCTAATATCCTTTTTGATGTTTCAGACAGCAACAATGTAAATGAAGCTTTAAAGTTCTTTGAAAAGTCCTTTTTCTTTAATATTAGACCTTTATTTTCCTCTTCCAATTATCTCATTTTTTTTACTGTATTTTCCATTGTCTAGTGCCTTGGTTCTTTTATTCTACAGTTTCTTGATTCAATGATATTTTTGGGTTTTAGTTTTTAGTTCAAAAATCACTCATTCATCCATATTTTTCTTAAGTCAGTTATTTTCTGGTTTGCTGACGAATTTGTATATATTTCCTTTGCCCTTTTATCATACTACACTCTTCTTATTTATCTTATCCAAGTGAAAAATAAAAATAATTTAAAAGAAGAAATTAGATTTTTAGTATATGTTATATAACATCTTTCATTGTCAGGGATAGCATTTGATACAAAACAACGACCAGTGTTCATATTTTAATCTGGTGATCATCATATCTAAATATTCTGTTTATAGAATATAAATATAAATGTGTAATATGAACTTAAATTGCTCTCAATATTTGTCTAATATTCCACAAAACTGTGCTGAGTCTCACTGGATAGTGTTCATTTTAATAAATATTTCTTTAAAAAAGAAACATAAATGTTAAGTCTTTTTCTCTTCCATCTAGACCATCCATCCTATTCTCCCTTTGAAAAAATTTCTTGATTCCTAAATCTGTATTTTGTCTTGACCATTTTGATAGAAAAATATTTCCAATGTTTTACATAGTTGCATAATCACTCATTTGGAAGTAAGATGAAAAAAAAGATGTGGCTTTTTGTACTTTATAGTGTTTTTGGTTAATTCAAAGGAGAAAATACTGCTATGAAGAGCTGAGTAACTTTTTTGAGCCGTAAGTCCAAAAGTCAAGATTGCTGCAGTTCTTACATTGTTACATACTGAATGACTCTTAGATGGTTTGTCTCTGAATGACAGTACCTTCATTTTATTCTGCTGAGGTATGTGGTTCCAAATAAGCAAGTTTAAGATTAGCAAGGGTTTTGACAATTATAATTCAAGAGAATGATTTCTGCATCCTGCATCATGTTATGTGTGGTTGACATAGTTTTTCCTTTCTTGTTGGTTTGCTTTTAAATTAGAGTCCCAATACTTCATTCAGGTGGTAAAGTTCTTAGTTTTTTTCATATATATATATATATAAATGTTTCTTGTTTCTTGGACAGGGCACACTGAACACTTCCTACGTAACTTTGAAACTCTGATATTAAATACGGCAGTGGATATGTTACTTTTAGTGAAGGTATGTGTTATCTTACTCCACTTGTTTCTATTGTTTTGTTTTTCCTTAGACTTTTTGACTTAATGCGTAGTCTTACACCATGAAAAGGAAATTTCTGCAGTACAGAGTGAAGCCAGGAAAAATAAAGAAGACATAGACTGGATAGGTCTATACATATACAAATTCAATCTATAATTCTTCTAAATTTCCCCATGAAATTCAAACGGTTAGCATTATAAATTTAATGTATATGCTCATATTTTCTTGATTCTAAGAGAATGTAAAACAAAAATAAAGACACAAATAGCAAAAAACCTTTACTTAAGGAACATACACATCAATTAGGAGATAACAAATGTATCCATTTATAAACAGAAACCTGAGGAACTGCTATTTAAGACAAGATTTTACTCAAATTTCTTTTGTTATCAAAATACTGGATAAATACTAGAAAACACGGGCTGCTTAATGTCATTTTATTCAGGAAATGTCATGGCAATGTTCTGTTACGTTCTGTCTAAGTACTCTTTGAGCAACATAAGAATAGTAGGTTTTGTGAAGTAAAGAAGTATCTGGGCCATCTCTAGATAAGCCCATTGAAATATTCTAAGAATGTATTCACTTCAGCATGGACTTTTCCATGACCTAATTTATACTACAACCAAGCTAGAGATGATTCTTAGCTGAATCAGCTGAACTATGGTATCCAGTGCTGAAATCATAAAACTCTCTACAACAAAAACTTACAAGATTTTATCCACCTTATCTAACAGTTTATTTCTTAATACTAAAGAGACCCTATGACACTAACCAGACCACATCCTATCTCACATAATTTACCACTTTACCTATATTTATTTATTTATTTTATTTATTTAATTTATTTTATTTCTTACCAATATTTTCATATTTTCTTAGGTTTTCAGATTTTGGTTTTGTTCGGGTTTGGGGTTTTTTGGTTGGTTAGTTTCTTTGCAGAAGGGAGTGTTTTGTTTGAAGGGAGTGCCTTTAATAAATTAGAAAATTTAGAACTATCAATACAAAACTCTTTATGTGTTCTACAACCCCAAGTGTTTTAGAGATATTTTATTTTAGCCTTTAAGGTTTAGTGGTATCACCAACGTTTAATATCTCCTTGCTCCCATTTTCAGTGCTTGCTAAGTATATAAAATTTGAGTGGGCTTGGGTTTTGTTTAGGATTGGGTTTTGTTCTGGTTTGGATTTTGTTCTGTTTTTGTTTTCTGTGTTTTTTTCTTAATTCCTACTGTTCGGTTGTCTCCATGCACTGTTTTGTACAAGTACTTGCTTTTCCATCTGGTATTGTAAACACCACCATCCTGCTTATGTTAAAAAATGAACAGCCTGCTCTTTCCACTTTTAAAACTCAGAGTAGCAGAAGCAGATTGGTGTCGGTTTTTGACATGCACAGCATATATTACTGCAAGATGTCATATTTCCCCAAAGGGGTACTAAGAATGTCAATAAACTTGGACTAGACACAACAAGATCATAAATATGCTACAGAGAACACACCAGGATATTTGTATAGGATTATCATTAAGCATCAGATTAATATTGTTACATCACATGCCCTCTGTGGAATAGGATTTGATGATTATGTTACTTCTGATAACATGACTTGTCTCTATTCTAAAACCACTACTTTGCAAACAAGATGGTGATTTTATTTTTAAGATTTATTAGATTTTTTAAAAACTTAGTTAAGAACATTAAAAACACAATGAAAGAAAGTACCCATTTTAAAAACTCCAAATCTGAATTAATTTGATATGGAGAAATAGTAGATTACATTTATAACCATGTAATTAAAAAACTAATATTTTATAAGTATCTTTTTAGTATAAATTTTACAATTTCTAAAAACACAGGCTAAAAAAATACCCAGAAACTCATTTTGTTTTGATCCAAAACCCTTTTCCCCCAAAAAGCATAGTAGATCAAAATGTAGTGAAGAGTTCTATGTTTTTCTTAGGCCACAAACTTATTAACTCCTCCGGCAACTATTTGCAACGTCATACACAGTGCAACTTATGATTCCTGCTTTAATTGTTCCTGTCTTGTGGACAGTTTCCTTTCTAATAAATGTCCATCCAGGAACACTTAGGAAAAGAAGAGAGAACCTGCTGCGATCCAAGGCTACAATATTTTGATCACACACCTGGTCTCCAACAACTGTGACCTATAAATGTAGTCTTGAAAAAAAAAAAAAAAGATAAAATTAAACAATTTAGCGCATATAAACCATTGATTTACCTTCTGCAGGTGGAACTTTCATATCTTTGTATGCTTTTGTATGTCACTGATAATAACATTAACTTAGTGGGTCCCTGTTTCTGTGTGAAATAACAAAATCAACCCTTAATGAACAAAATCTTGATTTAACATCAGATTCTTAACAATATGTGTCTGTAAACAGCACTGCCATGAACTGACGCTCCTTTCCTATAGTAACACCCTCTCTGAGAAAAGGCAAGTTCTCAGTACTAGCATACTGTTAGAAGCAAATCTGTACTGCAGTACCTTTGCACAATTTTGATGTCATATACTCTTCAGTTCCTGTCCTCTCTTACTTTATGTATTCAGAGACTGAGGGTATGGATACTACATTTGGGCTTCCCACTCCAGGTTTTTTTGCACTTCTCAGCCACATTGCACCTTTTCTTCCATGCTTTAAGTAGGAACTTTTACTCCAGGAGCCATGGAATCACAGGTTGTGCAGTCAGGTTCTGCAAGGTCTCAATCTGACTCTAAAATAGAATTCAATACATCTCTCTGTGCCTCAGATATCCACTTGATGGTGCAGGAACTGAGTGGTTAATATTAGGACTAATGAGAAGAAAAATCACACTGCAAAAGTCTGTGTCAAACAACTTCATTTAATGACTTTCAGCACCAGTTCTCTAATTCTGCTTATTTCACAGCATGAGGCAAATATCATGTGAGCTATATACAACCTTCACTGTGTGTGTTGTGTATCTCTTCACAAAAAAAAATCCGGTTTCTAGAACAAGCATACACCTCAGTGCCTCTCTCAGCCCTTCCTTCCTGTTTATTGGTCTACTGATTGATTTTTTTCCTCAATATCTATGAACAGTATTTAAACAGACCTTATGGCCTGTGTCTGACTGTCCTGGATCTTCCCATCAAGCAAGCAAAGACCACTTATCTGTTTTTAGTGATCGCACAAATACTTGTCTTTTGACAGAGTTAAAACAGGCTGCTGTTGCAGAGTCATCTGTGCCTCAGTTGCCTTTCCTTGATAAAGGATTGGATATTTCTGAAAATGTGAATAAAATTCATTCTGCCCCAGAAATAGCTAAATGGAGCAGCTGCTCCTGATTAAGACTATATCTTATCACACTGAGTATGTTGTTATGGACTTTCTCAGCACAGGAGGTCTTCCCACAGTGGTATTCGGCCTGAAATATGAATTTTATTTGTGAATTTGGTCAAAAACATTTACATCACATTCTGGGTCCCTGTATAACTCTATTCCTTTGGCTATCGCCTCCAGGGACTAGAGACTGCCAGTTGTTCATGGACCGGTTGGTAATATTGTTATTCAGCAGTACATGTTTATTACTAAGAAAGCAGTGTGCCATGTTTCTGAACCATGGACATAGTTTAGCTCTCCTCCAGCACTCTCAGTTAGAGGACAGACCTGTCTTATTCCTCAAGGCTCACCCATCCATTCCCCCGTTTAAAAGGGCAAAAAGAAAGAGCTATTTGTTTGGGGGAAAAAAAGTGCAGCTAGTCACCAATTTCCCTGGCAAAGTGTGAATTTATTTGTGAGACAAGAAAGGTCTCCACCAGCTTTCACGTATCGCAGCCAGCCTTGCACTACTCTTCTCACCAGCTGGCTCCCCATGTGGAGCACTTCCTCACATGCAGCCATGTGCTCACTGCAAGGCAGAAAGATTGGAGGCAAAGCAGCACCAAGGTGAAATTAATATTCTGCTTCTCCAGCCACACAGTTCACTGCTTATCTCTACAGGAGAAAACTTTATTCTTAGGGGATAAAAGCTCATCCTTGATGTCTGACCTTGGTCCTACTGCTAGCTGACCATCCTCTTTTCTCTTCCATGCTTTCTCTTGTGTTTATTATGAGATAATTTCAGCAACAATCATTCCTAAGTCTGATAATTGTGTGTGGGTTTGGGGACATGGACCTCACAAAGTCACATAGCAGCATGCAATCACACTGCAGAGCTCTGTCAGCCTTAGGGGATGTTTAATCTTAGGAGAACAAGAAGTACCTGTCCTCTTACTGTGCATGAGAATAAAAGGCTTGTCTTGGTACCACTCATACCTGCCCAGTCATGTACTTTCTAAGTATGTGTCTCGCTGTCTTCAGAGGACATAGCCTTTAAGAGAGATACTTATTTTGCTCTAGTCCTAACAAAGGTCTTTGAGGCTTTGATTGAATAGGAGCTGTACTCAGAATGCTAGAAAATTGAAAACAGGAAAAAATAGTGCATCTGAATTGAAATAATTGTCTCTATCAAAGAAAGGTGAACATATATTTCTAATGACAAAGCACAGACTAAATACAGCATGGACTACTGCCATCTCTTGGTTATCTATTATTTAAAGTGTTAAAAAGAATACATAAGAATTGGTTATGCTAAGAATGTTAATGTTAAACATAAAAGAATAGCCTTTCCAAATAATTTTTATGATGATACCAAAACAGAAAATGGATAGTGTCTCAGCAGAAAGAGCAGATATGAATCATGGTGAGATTGAATGCCAGTAGTGCTACGGTGCTGACTTCAGCACCTGAGTGAACAGCTGAACCAACCACATCTGAACTTTTACTCATACAAAACCAGAAACTTGAAAAATTATAAAAAATAAATTTCAGAGAATTGATTTATTTTTTTGTCAGATTTCATTCTCAATGTAGTTTGCAACTATTTTTTAGAATGTCTGTTAGTGATTAGAAGCCTTAGAAACCTAGACTTCTAGTTTTATGGCCACATTTTTATCCACAAAATTTACGACTGTGTGTGCAAAATTGGCATTGAGTGGGTCTGCATTTTATTCTTCTTTTATTGGGTCACAATTAAAAACACCACTGTTCAATTTAAATACATGACCAAATGCCTGACAAATGTAAGTTAGATGCAAGCTATTAAAATGCATGCTGAGGGTTCTCAATTTTTCATGTACTCAATAGGTCATGAGGGAATAGAATTCTGCAGTATTTTCCATATATTACAACTTTACAGAGCAAGAATAGCAATTAAGTCACAAAATGCTGTACCGATATACTTGTTAGGCCTACAAAGGTACCGGAGATCTGTACCACAGATAGATGCATTTAAAATCATTTTATACTTAGTGATATCAGCTCTTAAAGACTGATACCCATATATTGATACTAGCATTGCTTAGATTATGGCCTTCTGTCCTTCATCAAATCTTTTCATAAAAATCAAATAATTACATTATTTCTAACATTTTGTCACTTCAGAAAAAAAAAAAACGAACTGAAAAACTGTTCCAACTTGTGACGAGTAACACTGAAAATATTTTGGATGTGTAAGAAGGAGTGTTTAAGGAAAAGCTAAATTCTTTCCCTACGGCTGCTGAGAACTCACTGAGTTCTTCATGGTTAATATTGCAGGCAAGTCCATTCATGAAGGGTGGTACCCCGTAGAAAGGACATATGCTGGAGCCTGCAGGAAGCATCCATATTCAAGAAGTTGGTGAAAAACTGAATGCCATGGGTGGGACACCATGCTGGATCACAAACAGTATGAGAAGGAAGGAGTGGCAGTGAGGAGTTGTCATGGACTGACTGCAACCCTCATTCCCCATCCCCCTGTGCCTCTCAGGTGGAGGATATAGAAGAGGTGGGATTGAAGTTGAGATTGGGAAGAAGGGAGGAGTGGGAGAAGGTATTTTAAGATTTGGTTTCATTTCTCTTTATCTTTCACTTATTAACAGGAAATAAATTAAATTCCTAAAGAAGCAAGAGTTTTACCAAAGACAGTAATTGGTAATTGATCTCCCTGTCCTTATGTCTACCTGTGAGCTTTTTCTCTCACTGTCCTGTTGAGAAAGAAGAGTGGTAGAGAAATTTAGTGGGCACCTGGTGATGAGCCAAGGTTAATCCACCAGAAAGGCTCAGATATTAATGCACTCTGCAATACAGACTCATACAGAATACAGAATAACAGAATAATTTTTGTGGAAAAAGACTTTTAAAATCATTGAGCCAAACCTTTAACCTAACACTGCTGAGTCCACCACTAACCCATGTCCTTAAGCACCATGTTGTGTGATTTCTAAATTCCTTTAAGTAAACTAATAAGAAAAGCCTGTATTTGGAGAGTATTTCTGAGTTATCGATATTCCTGTTTTACAGATGGGAAAACTGTGGCTCAAACACCTTTAAGTATGTAATTGAAATTTTGCAATTCCAGAACCAGAAATAAAATCAAGATCATGAAAGGCCTCATCAGCACCCATCCCATTTTAAGACAATCTTAAATTAAGAGGTAATTTATAGAAAATAAAAAGAAAAAAAAAGAGTGACAGAAAGAAAAGAGAGAAAAGAGAGAAAAGAAAGAAAAGAAAGAAAGGAGGAAGGAAGAGGAAGAGGAAGAGGAAGAGGAGGAGGAGGAGGAGGAGGAGGAGGAGGAGAAGAGGAAGAAGAAGAAGAAGAAGAAGAAGAAGAAGAAGAAGAAGAAGAAGAAGAAGAAGAAGAAGAACCTTTTGCAAATGTATTATTATTAAGAAAGACATTCTGGAAAAAGTTGTGAGGTCCCTAAAGTCACGCTAGACAGACCATGAAATAAGCAGGCAGCGTTTTTAATGTTACATGTAAAAAAGGGTAATCCTTGAAACACCAGCGGGCAAATCTAGCTGCAACCTCAGAGTATTATACTGCTAATTTTATCCAATTGTAGAACACACTTTACACTTCTCGGCAAGATAATCTTAATTACCTATTTCCTCCTTTTTATTTTTTATCTTCACCCTTCCAGCACTTGACACTGAAAGTTGCTCCATTTCTGCATCACTGCCTTTCAAAGAAAATTCCACTGAAAAGCAAGTCTCTAACTCCATGTTATACAGATAGCGTAGTTTTCCACAAAATTCAAGGAAAATAGCATATAAATAAGGTGAGGTTTCCTTTCAGTTCTTTAGACAGTTGTATTTTTGAATACATACATGTAATACTTCTCTCTTTCCTGTAAGATGATGATCTCACTTTCACTGCATACATTTGATAAATCTCTTATTTTTGCTTGCAGCTTTGACGGTGTCACATGAAATCTCTGGTCACTGTCACTTGCTTCTCAGTTTAGTCAATACCACTTTGCTGCCATTATCAGCTTTGGGTATTTTCTTACTTTTAGTTTTCATGTAAGTATTGGAGTTACTTGGAAGTGAAGGTGCAGACTCTTTAGGCTTGCCCTGAAGTGCCTCACTTTCAGTTGTCGTTGATGCTTTGCCCTCTGTACTAGCTGGTTATACTTGGCCTCTTTCATTATTTTCTATTTCTTGTTTTCTAGTAAGCAACAATGAGATGAACTTAGACATAGTCACTAAATGAAGCACACCAAAAGAGATCCCCTAAGAAAGAATTGCTGGAGAGCAGGTCAAATCCTAATGTCAGAATTAGAGACCAGTAAAATAAAATACAGAGTAGAAAAATAAGAATGCCATTAGAAAAACAGGGAGAAAGCAAATAAGAAGACCTTAAGCATTCAAATAGTCAAAGAAGTTTAAATACTAGGCATTCATTTAAATGAACCCACATGCAACAATTCTGTGTGTCCTTTATTATTATTTCATTTCATAAAATAACAAAAAAACCTAGTTTTTAATTGCACATAAAACCTGATCATTTAACAATGTTCTAGTTTTTGGAAAAAGATTATTCACAATTAATTTTACTTGTCATTTTTATGTATTCAAATATAGTTTTCACATTTATGCATTTTTGTATTATTATGTATTACTATAAAACAAAAGTAGCTTTATAGGAAAGCCTTCAAAAATTAAATGTCATTGTTCACGCTTTCTGGCAGACACCACTTATTTATACTGCTGATGTTCCAAGGATTCTGTTTGCTTTCTAATCTAACACAGGTCTAACAACAAATAAGCTGAAATAAATGCTCATTCTGGTTTTAAGATTGTTTTTATGAGAAAGAAACCGAAATTCCTCAATCTAGAAAGTTATAAGCATTTTCTTTTTTTGGAAATTATGAAAATGTAGATCATTTTTCAAAACTTTTTTCATATTAGCAAAACTGAAAAGTAAATAAAATATTGGAATTAGACAGAATCCTGGGCTTAATAACCAAATACTGTATTAAAATATTGATCACAAATACAAACAGCAACATATTTTCTATGTTTTTTCCATTTTCAGAAAGAACACAATTTTAACACGTTTTTTGTGGTAAGAATAAAGACTCTAAAAGTTATCTCTGAATATAATTTCTCGGGTTTTCCTCCGATTTTAAGTAATTCACTTTAAACACTCAGAAGCAGATAAACTCAATACACACAAGTACTATAAGCTCCTTCTTCACTTGTTGATTTCTTCTGCTCATCCCCCTTTTAGATAAAATATATATGAAGGTACATAAAAATTATGTCTATGCATCAAATGTCTATGCAAATTGAAAATAATTCCTTTTCAATTTTGGAGTCAAACAGAAACAAATGTTTTGTATCAAGTGAGTGAAATACACTGTTTTCTAGAATTCTTGTTTTGAAATGTAGTCAGGTATTACTTGTGAAATATTTTGAAGTACTTACACTTGGTCTTGTGTGAGTACTTAATGTTGCTACTTAAAGTGGTGCTACAAGCTAGATCAGCATTAACTTTAGACATGAACAGAAAATTATTTTAGGAATTATTTTCAGTGAAGTTCAAATGGCCGTGTAATATCATCTACTCTTCATGGAGGATTTTGACTAACTAATGAAAAAGTAGTTCATGTATTTTAAATTCAGGCAATTTAAGTAATCTCCCTCTTAAAAAAGTCTGACAGAACAAAACCAGAATGAGGTAAAATCCAGAATAATCCAAATCAGAATGGCAAAGCCTTTAAAAAACTGTTCTAATCAACTATTGGTTGCAGTCATAAGCATTTTCTAACTTATATAAGGCCTTTTTCTTTCTCTGTAACTCACAAATACTAACACACAAAGTTTTAAGGGCTAAGTATTTGAAAATATTTTGTGATTTATACTAATACATAAAACTCTATTATCTTCTTTTCTATTAAATTATATCTACTACCCATGATACACAGATAAGCTGCCTGTCTGTTGTCCTTCGTACCAGGTAGTTTGTACATTGGTAAAATTCCAGCATGTTTAATTGTAATTTGAAAAATAAATATTACTCCATTTTGAAATTAAAACGGCTTTGTTCTTCTCTTTTTATAGAGATATTTGTAGTTTTCTGTACTGTTTGGACCTATTTATCCCGGAAGTAGATGCATTTCAACAACCAATGAAATATTTTCATTTTATGCTACAGAAATGACACAGGCTAATTTAGGGAAAGCATTTTGAAATGAAAGTGATAGCTAGACCGAAGATAGACAGGCAGATGATTAGATATAAAGACAAATGGTTTTCATGCTGAATACAAAGTATAAAGACTAATATTGAAAACATAACTGAATAGAGCATATAATGTGGTTGCTACTAAACAGAAAATGAAATTGTTTAATAGGAAGAATTCAGCTCTTTCATACATTGTAAATATACACTTGTTGATTTCATATGTTGTGTACATTCACAGGGTTTTTTTATGTAATATAGATCAGTTTGACAAAAATATGTCAATATATCATAAGAAGACAATTTTACTCTGATTTTTTATACCAATAGTTTGGCCCAGGACTCACCTAGGGCTGTACAAGAAAGTGTCGATTAAAACCTGTGATTTAGCACGCTGGCTTTTGAAGTTATCTGAAGTTTTGTGTTTACATCTTATAAAGCATCCTTACCTTTTCTCCCATGACACCTTTGGACAGAGATCTATAGTGATTTTCTTTTCCTCTCTCCTTTGTGATGACATCTGGGTTTGGGAAAAACCTTCGCATTACAAGTAGTGCTTACTCCAAACCAACCAACCACAATTCAGAAGAGAGTTAATGTTGTACAGCTTTAAAAGCACCAGAGACAGTGCAGAAACTATATATTTCAACTTTTCACAGGTTTTTTTGCAGATACAGTCATGCCTAGTGCAACAATCTTATTATGAGACATGACAGCACTAGCAAGAGCTCTGGCTTTTGTAAGCTACTGGTACTGTTGATGAATGAAGCTAAATGTTAATCCTTGCTCATTTCCAAGGAAGCTCTGCCACCTACCAGCTGAAAACACATGACCGTGGCATCATAAGTCACTGAATTCATTCATAATGAGACTGATAGCAGTAAAAGGAGATAAACACTTAGCTGTGAGAAAATTGTAAAATTAATTTTGATTGATGTTAGAACCGGGTTATCAGGGATTTTTACTGTGCTTTGTGGAGTATTACAGAAGCATACTGCTTTGGGGGAAAAACGATCTGTTTTTAATGGGTTTGATAGTGGCTGTCTTCTAGCTATTTTCACAATCAAGTATCACTTCCCTATTCTTTTGAAGGTATTGTCTATTAAAAAAAAATAACATAGGCTACCATTAAGATAGAATCCTTCATTAATTAGTTCTTTCACATTTGATGTGTGTGTGTAAAGGAACCCAGGACAGTCCCTTTAGTTTAAGCCGTTCATAGCATTTTATATTCCCTCTGTACAGATATAAATGACCATTTAAGGTGTATGTCAGAACAGGTTGCTTACCTCTGTGCTAAATGTCCTCTAAAAATACAAATGAGTTTACAAAATCCATGCATACTATTTATAGACAGGATAGTGAATCATGTTCTTAATTTGTTTATGAATTTTATTAACTATAAATATTTCTTTTACTTATGGCATAAGAAAAAAAAATTATTCAAGCATAAATGCTTTGTTTGTGGTCTTTTAATATCTTTATTTGTTTAAATCACTTAAGGCATTTTCTAATTGCAAACCAATACATAGATTCTGTAAATTGCTAGCAAATAATCGTATTTTCAACAACTTCTTCTACCAGAGGTCATACCTGTGAACTAGTAAAGCCATGAGCCACCTGTTCATGAACAGCACCGCTATTAAATTGGAAAGCACATGTTCAATAACTTCTGTAGAAGCATTTTAAAATTTCATTAAATTGCCAAAAGGATATTCCAGCAGCCAGAAGCCAGAATAGTGTAGTCCCACTGTGGATCCTCCAGACAACAGCTCCAGCAAGGGAAAATGCAAAGCAGTATTGCCGGGGAAACAGCTAGTAGCAGGTGCCACTCAGAGACCCTGAAATGCAGATTCTTCTTCGCAGGAGAAGCATAGACCTGCTGGCAGGGGGTGACGATTTGAAAAAGAAATAAAACCAAACCACCAGTAAATTCATCTGGTTGTTTTCAGTCATGGGGAAGTGAATAAACCCCATTTTATCTAAATAAGAAGTGTCCTTACTTGTGCTTAACCTCTGTTTGCCCTCAGACAGCCTTCACTCCCTGCTCCCCAGCCGCCCTCTGATGCACAATGACCATCTGATGGGACAAGAAGCCTGACTGCTGTATATTCTTTAATTACACAAAAAAATTTCACTCACTTTCCTACCATTTGTGCTATAATGAAACCTGCAGTATTTACAACTACATCTACTTCTGAATTTACCATTTCTCAATAAACAGAAACAAGAATAAACCTTCAGTGTTTTAGTAAATCAGCTGTGCTTATTCAGTTCTTTTGCTGGTTTGACTAGATCAGTCTTCCTTAATAATCATTGCTGAAGACAATACCAGAGGTTAATAGCTATAAAATGAAGACAACAGACCTATTCATAATGGAAGCAATAAAAATGGATTGTACTGAACAGAAATCGCTGGCTTTTTCCCCTGTCCAATCTACAAAAAAAAAAATTAGGCCCCTGCATTTCATATTTCCTTTGCCATTAACATAAATCAACTTGAGCTTAATGGGGAGGAGTCAAGAATCCTATTATTAAAATAGATCTAAATGAATAGCATGTAGACAGTGCTAATAATGCGAGACAGTTTTTCAGATGCATTTACTGACAGCATAACATCCCTCTGGGCATAAATTATTGGGAAAACATCTTTTAAAGCACACTGAGATTCAAAGAATGCATGCAGATGCCTATTGCTTAAGACTAAATTTAATCACCTCCTGCTTGTGACCATTTGGCAGCTTCAGGAAAGTTTTCTCCAGAACCAGCTCTCTGAAGCCAAACTAATAAAGTGCTAATTAAAGAAAGTACATGGAAGACATGAACACTAGGAGCCTGGAGTAATTGGCTACAAAAACGACATAGCTGAAACACGTCACTTTCTCTGCTGCTCCTGATTAGGCTGTAATTCAAATACCAATATTTCACTGCACGCCAAGGTGCTTTGGGAAAGATGTCAGGCTTTGTCCTTAGAGTAGAGGGTCTGCTACAAACAGTGGTATGAGTGCTTAAGACATGAAAAAAAAATCTGTATTTTATCCTATGTGACCATCAGTACAATATTTGTGGCGTTCTGGGCAGTGCACAGAAAGCTTTTCTTTTCATTTCAAAGTGGTGAGTCAGAGATCAGACAGAAATGAAGGAAAACCAACAGTTAAAAATAAGTATATAATAAAATAAAATAAAATAAAATAAAATAAAATAAAATAAAATAAAATAAAATAAAATAAAATAAAATAAAATAAAATAAAAATTATATTAAATTAAAAGATAGGCTCTGGAACAGAAACTAGTTCCCAAGCTTGTCACAATTGAGTAGTAATTAATTTGAGGAGTCTTTCATCTGTCTTGCAGGCAAGCTGGAAAGAACACCTACTGGCACTTTCCTGAAGAAATGGGCAACACAGAAGTAAAAGTCACTTCCTTTACTTCATTTGAAATGGGGTTTATTGTTGATTTCCTCTTGAATATCACGAACTTAACTTTGATTGCACAAGTTGATGTACAGTTTCATTCTTGTTGCTGTTGCTCTTAAAACTCGGTATAATTTCCTGGTTTTTTCTGAGAAAAAATCTGTTCTCTCATCTGTATATATTATCACTACTTAATAACCAGAGAAGATATTATTGAGGTAAATTTATTCTGTGTGTGAAATGGAATATTACACAACTAACTGGGAAACTAAACACTTTATGATTCACTAGAGCAGATAATTTAAAGTGAAATATTTAGTATATCAATAGTCACACTACTTTCATACTTTAACACACTATCAAGCTCCTTACCCATTTGCATGGCAATCTATTTAGGCATATGTATTTAACAAGTTATGGACCCCTAGTCAACAAAGCACTTAAATATAAAATTAATCCCAACAATCCTAAGTAAATCTATGTATAATTAGAACAATATTCCCACACCACACAAGAGATGATAAAATAATTCTTCGTTTTCATAGTTAGGAAGCTTTGTTCTATGTAAGGGTTCTCACTACAGTATTTTAAACAGAATAATAGTGTGTATTAGGAAGATATCAAGTTATCACAAGAAAACAAAAGATGCAGACTTGTAAAACAAAGTGGATTATATTTTGGTATCCTTATATTGTGGTGTTCTATTTTAATAGCAAATACTTTTAGAGTAAATAACAGTCTTTTTTTTTACTTGGTAACCTTGAAAGCAAACTGAATCTGAGAAAATATGCAAAACATTCTCAGTCTGTCAATAAAACACAATAAATCATTAATCACAACCATTAAGAAAATGTTAAATGCTCCTCAGAAGACATTTGCCTCAGTTCATGTTAATGTTTTCTATGGTTACTTTGCAGTATTTCAAGTTTGGTTTCAAATTCAAGTATTTCTCAGGTATTAACATCTTAATTACATTCCTTTTCATCTGACAGAATGAGTTATAGTTATTAAAATACAGGGAAAGATCTTTTAAAATTATGCACTGACAAATAATGAGTGGCCATTGTAAGCCTCAAAATTGTTCTGCAGTTTTATTGCCTGAGAGGATTGCTTATGCTGATGTTTATATGTAAGTAAAGGCAGAATCCTTAAAAGATAATTTCCATACCAAAAGAAAAAGGGAGTCAAAAGCGCATATTCTGAACCTTACAAATTATTGACTTTGAGTGAACTCTGTTGGTTGCCATGACTCATCTAATCTACAGGTTCCTATATGGGGCTGACTGATAATTCAATTTTAAGAACAATTTAATGAATATTACCTCACAAATATCTATGCACAAATTCATGAATCTAATTATGTAGTTTTTGATGAGGTGGGGAGACAGGATTCATCATGATAAAATCCCCTATAAGTAACTACTGAAGCATTTAGGAGATGTAAACGTATTTGGGGTTCATTGACCTGGGTTTAATACTCTTTTTCTGTAATTCCTAATCCTACTCCTTTTGTATTTGTACAAAATATGTAAGCATTAATTCATATTCCAGATCCAAAATGAGTGTCTTAAACTGCCCTCCCAAGGAGTTCTCACAGTCTTATCCTCTAAGTGCACTACACTTGAATTATTCTTGACATTAAAACACCTATTAATATCACAACTGAAAGGTAATCCCCACGCCCTGGTGATAATTTGTTTCTATATGAAATAAGCCTTTCAGTTTAGGAAGCTGGTCTGATGTCCCATCACCATGCTATATCTAGTCCAAATGCAAAGAAGCTGATGGGAGTGTGCAATATGAGAGGGGAAGAGGTACTGTGACTCCTGTTTTTCACTGTAACGCTATCTTAAATTGCTTAATGTAGGTGGCAAAAACCCTGTGTATTAATTTGAAAGTAGGATTCTCCTGTAAGAGCTGGATTAGGTTTAACAAGGGAGTTTGACAGATCCCACACAAAAAGGCCGAATATCCTTATAGTGAGGGCACTCTTCTGGGAAGTGGGAAACATGAGTGTAAATTGCTTCAGGCAGAGCAGGGAATTGAATGAGTCCAGTAAAAATATACCTCAACCTTTCAGTAATCCATTTTCTTTCCTCCTGAAAATGTTTAAAATACAGTTTGATATTTTATAAAATGCTGCATGAAGATTATAAAGAAGTTTTCAACAGGAAGGAACTCCCAAAACTATAAGCAGAGTTTCAGTGAAACTTTCTTTGCAGCTTTTCATTTTGGCAAGGGTGTAAAAAACATTCCTCTCTCCATTTGAATTGTAAGAGTTAACACGTTTATAAGAGCTATTCTAGCCACACCTTAAACATCTGCTTTATTGTAAAAAACAAATATAGAGGTCAAATGCAGTTTAAAACCTAGAAAAAAGAGTACAAAGTACATTTCAGCACACTGCAGTTGTTGAGGTGAATCACAATGAAAAGATTTTCCATCCACTCTGTGCATACATTATAAGTTTTAGGAGTGCATTTCCTCCTCTTTACAAGAAATACTTCTTTATAGGTTTAGAATGCTGACGTCGCAATTACCAGAACACTTCAGCACTAATAAGGAGGATGGAAGGGCTCTCAAGCACTATCTCCCATTGTGTAATGGCTTGTTTCGGTGTTGGTCTCATAATAAATTATTGTTGCAGGAATGTGAATCTTGAATGTGAATAGATAATCATTACACTACTCCTTTTATCAAGTCAAGGCTGGCACTTACCTTCACTTCTCTATTAGTCATAATAAATGTGGGGTTTAGAACAAATAGCCTTTTAAATTTCTCTCTGTTACTGTTTTACCCTTCTAGTTCTTTGTGTAGATACTACTGAATCAGAGCTGCTCAGCTGCATTATAGCCATGCCAGAGATTAGGCCAAGCTTGTTATTTTCTTGACTTACAAACCTTTGTAATAGTTTGTCTTTATAAATTACAATAAGAAAAAGCCACTGTGTAAGGAGAGGGCAGTACTCTTTTTTCCCCAAAAGAAAAATAAACACTACTCTAACCTTATTTCTTTGAAATTCCCAAAGAAAGAGTTCTCTGCCTTTCTGCTCTTCTCCCCTACCTGAATTTACCTGTAAGATATCAGGAAAAAAAAAGGGCAAAACCCACAAGACACATCATTGTTCTCATCATAGTCAAGATTATAAATCCTGTTAAAATTCGTGGGACCAGAAGCAAATCCATTAAAATCAAATGGTATCTGCAAAAACACTTTTATTCTAAACCAAGACACTTACTAAAGCCTGATCTTTCAATGATAGGTTCACCTAGAAAATACAAAAAGCAGAAATACAAAAGCTTCATGGTGAATATTAAAATATTTTCTATCCATGTACATGCAGACTGAATTTTAAAATTACTATTGTACACAAATGCATTTCTGCCATCATAATCAAGGCTGGATATAGAAGAGGTTTGGTAATTTATCCCATATTATTATAACAAATATGAACAGTAGTATTAGAATAGATCCAGAAAACATTCCATTTTCAATAATACCTGTTATTTTAGTGTGTCTAAAATAAAAAGAGGTAAATGTTGCTCAAAGTATTTTCAAGTGGAGTTATTGAGTCAGTTAAGTGAAATTTCTTGTCATTTTTGAACTTTTAAATTGCTATTTACTGCATGAATAATGTATTTCAAACTAGTCATAGAGCAGTTTGAACATTTTGTGTCAGCCAACTTCATTACATCTTTCCCTTCTCTCTTTTGACATCTTACTTTTAGTAATAAAGATAAGATTGGGAAGCCTTTTTTTGCATGTCATCCTTATTTCTTCTGCCACAAAATTCAACTGCATTCAGCAGAATTATACTTCAGATTAATTAACTCTGTGTTCTTTACTTCATTTCACAAAAGACATTCCCAATCACCATTTCTTTTTGTTGTATATATCAAAGTATGAATTATTGTCATGAGCTCCAGGTTTTAGACATACCACTCTCTTTTTTCAACCTGTTTTCTGCACTACAGCCTTGGGCAGACCTTCTTTTCATTTCAATGTTTTATCTAGATGTGGTAGGAAGTAATCATTTGGGTCAAAATCTTATGTCAGATTTCTATAACGATGTCAAGCATAAAAGTTTAGAGCAAATGTGCTGAGACATGCATGTGAAAGATGGCTATTGTATGGCATAAACTTCATGTTGGTTCACAATGACAATATTAGTCTGTAGTACAGGTGCTAATGCCATGCTCAATGGATTGCAAGACCTAGTGGCTTTCAAGAGAGCATAGGTGGAAGCATGCACAGTTTTCATTAGGTTTAGTACTAATTTCAGTTCACATAATTGAAGCATGCATTACTTTAAGTAGAATCAAAACATTACATACCATCACTGGTGCATTTTCAAATATAGATTTTGTATGAAACTGATAATAAGGCATAATTCAATTAATATTAAAGTAATTATTTGTAACCTCTTGGGCATTAAGAAGAAATTATTTCTTCACATGAGGATTAACTGCAGTGCAGTTAAGCTAAAATACAAATGTAAAGTATTATGCCACCTATAATAATCAATTATCAGTCTCAAAGTGCAAAGAGAAATGTTCCTTCTCAGCAACCGGAGGGCATATGTTCACTTACCTAATCCTTACAAAGTTTAATTTCCCTGTTTTACCTTCTATTATTTCTTTATATATGCTTTAGTCCCCATTCTCTTATTCTATTCCCTATGTTGTCAATGTAGTATTTATGCCTCTGCCCTTTGTGAAGCTTCTGTTCACCCCCAAGTAGTGAACATTTCCCAGTGAGGAATGTGCAAATCACTTTCACTTGTGTAATTCTTTACATAAGCACTCTCATGCTTATGTAAGATATGAGAACACAGGTATTTATAGTTTCTCTTCTTTCTAGAAATGCACAAATTGACTGCAAGATGCTTTATTTTTTAAATATTTTTATTAGTTTCAACCACAGGAAATCCATATTGGGTCTGAAGTGATGGATGCCCTCCCCTGCACAGAGTACTCCTCCAAAATTGGATATTTTTAAAAAAAAACAACCAGCAAATACTCCATCTTTTCAACAATTTTGTGTTTCTAGCCAACATTCATGCGACATTTTCCTGGCAGATCTTAAACAAACCAATTAAATTAGGTATAATCACTGTAAACATCTGTAAAATATTATTGATGTGTATATAGTAATTAAATCTCTTAGCAAGAAAAAATGCAAAGACTTAAAGAATCAGTTCACTTATATGGAAATGAGCATGCCATGACTGAACAACAGCATCAATTGAAGAATGCAGTGATGTTGCTGGGGAGCTATTGAAGAAGAAACTAATGCTAGAGCAGGGAATATGACTACTCATGGCCAAGATGAAAAAAATATTTTCATCACTTAAAGTTCTAAAAGGAAAAGGATGTCAGTTGGGTTTTAAAATATTGAATTGTGTCTGAGATAGGAGTAATGATAAGGGAGAGATGAAGTGGTTTATGGCAAAAAAGACAGATCTAGAGTACAAGCTTTATGAGGAGTGACTCAGGGAATTGGGACTGTTCAATCTGGAGAAGAGGAAGACAAAAGGAGATCGTAGTGAGGTGGGTGTTGGTCTCTTTGCCCAAGTAGCTAGCAATAGGATGAATGGAAATGGCCTCAACTTGCACCAGGGAAGGAAACTTTTCTTTACTGAAAGAGTGATCAAGCATTGGAACAGGGTCCCTAGGGACGTGGTGGAGTCACCAACTTCTTCAGTGTTCAAAAAATGTGTAAATATGGTACTTCAAGTCATGGCTAAGTAGGCACAGTGGTGTTGGGCTGATGATGGGACTTGATGGTCTTAGAGGTCTTTTCCAACCTTAATAATTCTATGATTCTATGAATTGCAAGTGCATTATATTATCTAATTACTCATTTAGACTAATTGGAGTGAGAAACGATGTCAAGGTAAATCTGGATGAAGCTCAGTCGTATGATTTAGTCTTAGGTACTCCTATAAGGAGCAGGGTGTTGGACTCAATTATCCTTATGGGTCTCTTCCAATTTGAGATGTTCCATGATCCTGTCATTTTATGATTTTGCAATGAAGGACTAGCAGAGACAGGACAGGTTACCAGGACAGGTGCTTCCTCATTTCAGTTTAGTGGTAGCAGCAATTTCCTTCTGGTCCAGAAATCTCCTTACCTCTAACATATAGTGTCAAGGTCCTTCGACCCTTACAGAAGTGAATGTGAAGTCTTCCTCTACAAACAGTATTCATTCTAGTGAGATATACAGTTGCAAAAATCACAGGCTTCCTACGTGCAAGGAAAAACAGGATTTAGGGTTTTTTTCACAGAGTGAATAAAAGGAAGACAGGACACTATGTTCACTGTATCAAATGTCTTCACAAGAACTGCACTTGAAAGGAAGCTTGAACCATGGAGTGTCATCCTCATCTATCGCAAGTAATTACTTCATATAATTCTCTTAATAAAAGGTCATCCAAGACCTTCTCAAAAGTGGGTTACTTTCTTGCCCTTACTACATTCTTTGGAAAATAATTCAAGAATTTAATCTGCTGGATATTTAGAAACTATCCTGTAAATGTATTCATGACCAGTTTAGACCAATGTAATCTTGTCAAAACACAGTCTTTTTGGTTCATCTAAGTCTTTTTGTGATGTTTCCTCCCCTGGCTTCACCTCCCTTGAGATCACTTTCAACTGGGTGAATTCTGTCACATGATTAATTAATTAATTAAAAACACATACATTAATTCTTAATCATTATGATCACCTTAGGAATCTTTTTCTGCATCAGTTCCTGTATGAATTTGTCTTTCTGGAGCATTAGATGTACACTGTTCACTGATGCTTAGTACAATGCCTTGAAACACTTCTCTACTTCTATGAGAGAAAATTTGCTTGGTATATCCTAGGACTGCATTAGCTTGGAAATACTTAAATGCTGCTGTAGGAAACTATAGAAGAAATATTGGCATTAATAATTCATGTATTCATTATAAAATATACTGACAAAAATGGAATATTTTAGTATTAATGTTGATATTCAGAGGATTACTCTCTATTGAACCAAGTGCATCTGTTAAAGTATCCATGAAATGAAAAACCATTCAGAAATCCAGGCATTCAATCTCTCAAATGCTTCTCCACACCTTAATGTTAAACTTCATCCTTGGTTCTCCCCCTTGCTTATTTGGGATTTAGTACATGGTTTATCTGCTCAACCTCTCTAATTTCTATAGGACTGGTTTCACAATGATGTATTGCTTAACATCAGTGTCAAATCAAAATCAGGTTTTCCTACTGAAATAGATGATGGCATTTTCAACCAGTCTCTACAGGACTGAGTAACTTTTCTACCTGTAACGTTTCCGTACTCAAAGTACTGACAAAATTAACATGTGAAAACAACAAGCAATAGGGCAATACTTCAGGAACATTTCAAGCAATGGTAGCTTTCAAGGCAGCATGGAGAAATTCTGTTTTTCTATTCCCAAGATCAGGATAGATTTTGGGGCAGTGTTAGCCCATATTATAATTTCAAGTCTATCTTTTGCCAAGAGGAACAGTTTTTTATAGGCTGTATCAGAAGCTGGCACACAGCCTGCTCTGATGATGCCCACTCTGGCAAGGAAAACTATAAAAAACTGGCTGTAGCCTGCGAGTAATCCTTAAAGAGAAATTTGTAGTCACACTAGAGCAGCTCTTTGTTCTCTTTTCACTTAGGTAATCAAGGATCAGAACCAATTTATCAACCAGAATAAGTTTCTATGAAAATTAAACCTCTATTATATTCTAACACTTTAGGTTCATTAAGTTCTAAATACCTTGTCAATAATAATAATAGTAATAATAATAACAACAGCAACAACACTTAGCATGCATTAAGGTCTCCTGGATCCTCAACGTAAATGTACTAAGCACATAATCCTTTGTGTCATTCTCAGCAAACTTGGGGGATTCCAGGCAAAGCTAAAAATAGAATTAATATTTTAACATTTAGTAACCTTAGCAGTTGTAACTCAGTGGCTAATGCAACAGGAAGGCTCTCTGTGAAAAAGAAGTCCTAGATCTAAATTTCCATGGAGCTTGGGTAACAGGAGTGTCCATACGCTTTATTTCTGTGCTGTGACTGCATGTCTTGGTATTCACTGACAAACAGCATGTCCCAGTGAAGCAACCAATACCTACTTACTCCTGTAATACACATGCACATAAATGCCACAGCTTTTGGAGCTTTACCTGTTAGTTGAAGGCTGCATGGGTAAACTCATAGCTAGTTAAGGAAACAAGTATCAATTATACATTAAATAAATTTCTAACTGGAATGAGGTTGGTCTGACTACTCACTTTGCCTTTATTTGTCTGCTAATTTACAATATTGTTCAAATTTGATACTGGAAATCTGAGTGGTGTATTCACCATATATTTACTTTTCACCCTCAGAAGCAAAATGCAAGAGAAAATAATATCTGTCAGTCCATAGGATGGCTTACATATCCAGTATTATCTAATTCATGATTCATTTCAAGTGATAACTTCCCAGGCTAACTATGACCACAGAATCACCGAATGTCTTGAGTTGGAAGGGACCCACAAGGATCACTGAGTCCAGCTCCTGTGCTTGCATAGGACAACTCCAACATTCACACCATGTGTCTGAGGGCATTCTCCAAATGCTTCTTGATTATTGTCAGCCTTGGCACAGTGACTGCTTCCCTGGGGAGACTCTTCCACTGCTCCAACACCCTCTGGGGGAAGAACCTTCTCCTAATATCTAACATAAACCTTTCCTGGTATATCTTCCTGTCATTTCCCCTAGTTCTATCATTGGTCACCAGAGCTTGGAGGTCAACACCTGCTCCTCTTCCTAAACTGCAATGAGGTCTCCTCTCAGCTTCCTCTTCTCCAGGCTGAACAGACCAGGTGACTTCAGCCATTCCTCATACGGTTTCCCCTCTAAACCCTTCACCAGCTTTGTAACCCTCCTTTGGACACTCTCCAGTAGCTTTATATCTTTTAAATACTGTGGCTTCCAAAACTGCACACACTACTGAAGGTGGGGCCGCACCAGCTTGTAGTACAGCAGGACAGTCATCTCTCTCAAGCAGCTAGCAATGCCATGCTTGATGCACCCCGGGAAACAGTTGGCCCTGTTGGCTGCCAGGACACACTGTTGGCTTGTGTTCAACTTGGTGTCAGCCAGAACCCCAGATCCTCTTCCACAAGGCTGCTCTCTTGCCTCACACTCCCTAGTCTATATGTGTATCCAGGGCTGCCATGTCCCAGGTGTAAAATCCAGCACTTGTCCTTTTTATACTTCATGTGGCTGGTGATTGTCCAGCTCTCAACTTTATCCAGATCCCTCTGAAGGGCCTCTTTGCCCTCAAGAGTGTCAACAGCTTCCTTCATTATTTTGTCATCCACAAACTTAGTTATTAAAACTTCAAGTCCCGCATCCAAGTCATTTATGAAGATACTACCCCTAAGATGGATTCCTGCTGAACCCCGCTAGTAACTAGTAACCAGCCTAATGTAACCTCATTTACCATGACCCTTTGATCCTATCCAGTCAGCCAATTTCTCACCTACTGCATTACGTGTTTGTTCAGCTGAATGCTGGACATTTTGTTCAGGAGGATACTGTGAGAAATAGTCTTGAAGGCTTTACTGAAATCCAGAAAGATTACATCAGCTGGCTTCCCTTGGTCAGCTAGGTGGATAACCTTGTCATTGAAAGAAATTAGTTTTTTCAGGCAGGACCTTTACCTTGCGAAGCCATGCTGGCTGGGACCAATGAATGTATTGTCTTTTAGGTGTTTTTCAATGGCTCCTAGAATAATCTTCTCCAAAACCTTACCAGGCACTCCAGTGAGACTAACAGGCCTGTAGTTACCAGGGTCATCCCTGCAGTCCTTTTTGAAGACTCAGACAACATTTGCCAGCTTCCAGTGAAATGGTAACTCTCCAGATTCCCAACATCATTGGAAAATCATTGAGAGGCTTCTCTATGACATCAGCCAGCTCTTTAAGTACTCTTGGCTGAACCCCATCAGACTCCATTTACTCACAGGGATCCAGCTGGAGCAGAAAATCACACACAAGTTCAAGGTGGACTGGGAATTTATCTTTTGCACAGTCATGGTCCTCTAGTCCAAGGCTCTGGGGGTGCCCAATCCCATCATTGGTATTGAAGACCGAGGCAAAGAAAACATTAAACATCTCTGCTTTGTCTGTATCTCTGTTTGTGAGGTGTTCATACTCATCAAGTAATGGGCCAATGTTATTTCTAGGCTGCCTTTTGGTATTAAGATATTTTTTAAAGCCCTTTTTATTGTCCTTCATAGTGCTGGTGAGCTTCAACTCTAATTGAGCTTTGCCCACACAAATTTCTACCCTCTCTATAGTTCTCCCATGTCAACTGTCCTTGTTCGCACAGGTCATGCACTTTCCTTTTATGCATTATTTTCAGTAGAATATCCCTGCTCAGCCAGGACAGCCCTCTACCTCACCTGCTTGACTTCCAGCATTTTGGGTTTTCCTGATCCTGTGCTCTTAGGAGGTCGTACTTAAAAATTGACCAGCATCAATGGACCCCAGCACCTTCAGAAGCTTTTTCCAAGAGACCTTACTAAGCAGTTCCCTGAGCAACCCAAAGTCTGCTGAAAATGAAGTTACTGGTAAAGTGTTTTGTTTGAGATAAAAATAAATAAGTCCATTCAGGTGCTCTATTATTCAGTTTGAAAGTTTATGTGCACTCTGTTTCTATACTAGCTTTCATAAAAAGTTTGCCTACCTACCTTTCTAAAACTCATAGGATACTTGTAGGATAATTGTGTGACTATCTCTTTCTCTTAACCAATATATATATATATCTCAACATGCATAAACAGCCCACCTATATTTTACCAAGTGCGTCTGGAAATATGTCCTTATTTATTTCATACTTAACTATGAAAATTTAAGGACATTCTCTATATCCACCTCTCAAGCAGTATTTTACCAGTATTTCACCTATTATATTCTGAACTGAAACTTTACAGGAAACTTAAAAATTTTACCTAATAAAATGGAAAATACGCATAGTTTTCATGATTTGCAATTTGATCATGAAGTACTAAACTACTAAGAAAGAAAGAAAGAAAGTAAAACACTGTCACCTCTCAGAGACATAATCTTGGTTGGAACTGTAACAGGTAAAACTTCTGCAAAATGATTAACAAAGCACTTCTTCCTGTTTCTCCAAAACAGATTGTTTTAAAAAAAAAGTATTAATAATTTTTGAGATACACTGAAGGAGAGGTAATGACTTTTCTTTACTGTACTGTGAAAGGAAGAATGCTGATGCTGTGGCAGGTGGCCTTTCTTTAGGTCATCTATTAAGCCTCTGGAGAATACAATGAAGACAACAATGAGAAAAGAATGAGAACAGCCTGAGAAAGCATTGGAAACAACTAGCCTCAGGTAACAGATTTCATCACTGATTTTTGGTCCTGTAACTGGTAGCAGTTGCTATGGTAGCACATCTACACAACACTGCTCTCTCCCAACTCCTCCTCCCCCCAAAAAAAGAGAAAGAGCATAAGATCAAATAGAAGATAATAAAGGAAAAGCACACAATAAGACAATGTAACATTCTGTAACCTTCAGTCTACAAGGTTTTATGTAGAACAGCTTCTGCAGAATATCTTTCACTTATTACTCCCTAAGGTACAGGTTTAAATGCAGATTTTTGCAATTAAAAACTAATATGTTCCAGGATAACTATGCCTTCAACTCTGTATAGATGGACTATATTGCTAAGAAAATGAAAGTGTATTGTCAGGCTTCTGGAATAATACAAAAAAGTCTTGCTTAATATTCACAGAGTTCTGCAAATTAGCCCATACAGTTCAAGAATAAGTACAACTTTAAGAACTTGACAGCTATATTCTCATTAATACAAACAGAATTTTTAAGCCAAAATTTACTTAGAAAATGTAGTCTCTACATATCATTTCCTTGGTTTCTAGTACAGAATATACTCTTTATTCCTGTGTGACATTTATTTTTCAGTTCTAGAAAAAAAAAGTGAAAGGAAATCTATAAAGGCATTGAAATATATATGCTTTCTTTTGCCCCTCAGGAAAGTAATTTTCCAGATATCTAAAACAAATTATTGGAAGCTAAAGACTACAGTTTTCTCCTGCAATACAGCACCTCCTCACTCATGTTCTGCAATAAAGATACATTTCAGTTCCATATTACTGTAACTGTCTTCATAGCTTTGCCTACTTATTCACTTGTAGAAAAAAATCCCTAATATTAATTTTAAATTTTCAATCAGTTGTGGGGTTGGTTTATTTTAGTATTTAGTGTAATAGATCATTTATTTTAGTATTTAGTGTAATAGATCAACTGGAATTCTAGATTAATGACTGAATCATAAATTTAGTCAAGATAGAACTTTTGCAAAAAAAGCATAGAATCATAGAATCATAGAATCACCAGGTTGGAAAGGACCCATTGGATCATCGAGTCCAACCATTCCTAACACTCCCTAAACCATGTCCCTCAGCACTTCATCCACCCGTTCCTTAAACACCTTCAGGGAAGGTGACTCGACCACCTCCCTGGGCAGCCTGTTCCAGTGCCCAATGACTCCTTCTGTGAAGAATTTTTTTCTGATATCCAACCTGAACCTCCCCTGGCAGAGCTTCAGGCCATTCCCTCTTGTCCTGTCCTCTGTCACTTGGGAGAAGAGGCCAGCTCCCTCCTCTCCACAACCTCCTTTCAGGTAGCTGTAGAGAGTAATAAGGTCTCCCCTCAGCCTCCTCTTCTCCAGGCTAAACAACCCCAGCTCTCTCAGCCGCTCCTGTTCTCCAGCACCTTCACAAGCTTCGTTGCTCTTCTCTGGACACGCTCCAGAGCCTCAACGTCCTTTTTGTGGTGAGGGGCCCAGAACTGAACACAGTACTCAAGGTGCGGTCTCACCAGTGCCAAGTACAGAGGGAGAATAACCTCCCTGGACCTGATGATCACACCGTTTCTGATACAAGCCAAGATGCCACTGGCCTTCTTGGCCACCTGGGCACACTGCTGGCTCATGTTCAGTCAGCTGTCAACCATTACCCCCAGGTCCTTCTCCTCTGTACAGCTCTCCAGCCACTCTTCCCCCAGTCTGTAGAACTGCATAGGGTTGTTGTGCCCCAAGTGCAGGACCCGGCATTTGGCCTTTTTGAACCTCATGCCATTGGCCTCAGCCCAGCAGTCCAGCCTGTTCAGATCCCTTTGCAGAGCCTCCCTACCCTCCAGCAGATCCACACTTCCACCCAGCTTAGTGTCATCTGCAAACTTGCTGAGGGTGCACTCAATGCCTTCATCCAGGTCATTGATAAAGACATTGAACAGAGCTGGACCCAGTACTGAGCCCTGAGGAACTCCACTTGTGACTGGCCTCCAGCTGGAGTTAACTCCATTGACCACCACTCTCTGGGCCATCCAACCAGTTTTCAACCCAGGAGAGTGTGCGTCCATCCAGACCAGAGGCTGACAGTTTCTGAAGCAGAATGCTGTGAGAAACTGTGTGTGTCAAAGGCTTTACCGAAGTCCAAGAAGACTACATGTCAGTATTATCTCATGTGCTCCTTTAAAATAGACTTAGATAAAATTAGCTTGAAATTTTTTTCTTGACTGGGATGGATGATTTACTAGTTTTTCCTCATGAAGGTCCATATCACTACTTTTAGTAGTAGCTGAGACGTTGCTTCTTGTAAGATCAACTCTGTAGAACAGATGTTCCATAAGGCCATCAGGCACTGATGTGCAAGGCAGCTCCCACTCTGTTGCTGCTGCTACTGCTGAGAGACTTGATGTTCCATTGGCTAAAGATCTAGCCAAAGGAATGCTTCATGGCAGCATCTGAGCAGAGAATTTGTCCTGGATTTGTAAAGGGAAACACTCTACAAAGAAAAGCCACTGTTTTTCTCCTTGAGGAATAAAGACAATTTGAAAGGAAAGTAAAAGTAAATACCACACATTTAATTTTTATAAGGTTAACCGTCTGCTAGTGCAAATCTCTGATGAACAACCGTAGGTAAGTATGTAGTAACTAAACAATTTCTAGTGACAGATGACCCTAGAGTCTGTAAAATGTCTAGCTTTTCAAAAAAATCTTTTTGTTATACAAATACGAGTATCTTTTTAGTTACTTTAAGAGTAGAGGGAATTCCAACCAACTCTATTTGGATAATTGGAAACAATATTGGAAAAAATAAACAATTGTGTCTTTGCAACAGAGAAATTTCAATGTGGATTTTTTTTTCTTTAAAAGGAATCCTCAAAATAAGCTAGTACTAGGTTGTAATTTCAACATCCTTGATCTTTATATTCCATCTTCCAAACAGGAAAACTCAAAGTAAGTAAGGTACTGAGAAAATTAAGTTCAGGTCCTTAAGTATTTTTAAATTATATATTTTTAAAAATATTCTCATTACTTTGGTAACTACCATTTTTAAGAAAGATATTTCTCAAACTGTTCTGCCATTAATTCAGAAGTAATAAAAATTCAAGAAAGTCAAAACACATGATTACTGTTCTTGCTTCATAAGATTTATGGTCTTCTGATCTTTTTTTATCTCACGGACAGGAGAAAGAATGGCATTCCTGAAACTGTAGATCCAAAACATGCATATAAAACTGATCACAAGCTGAAGATTGTGAAGGCTTGCAATGGGAAGCAATATGTTAAACCAGAAATAGCTTAATAATCCTCATTTTATGCTCTTTTTCAAGGGGAGAAAAATATTTTATTTTATTTCTCATACTGTTAGAAACTGCCAAAGTTTTGCATCTTTGTGATTGTTGTTCAATGTACATGTGGATGAACAACAAAGAAAGTAGGGAACTGAAATCTATGTATTACTTATGATTGGGGGATTTTGCCACCTTTGAGTCTCTAACATTCATGTTCATTTAAGAATAAGATTTAAACCTTTTTAAAATGCGGCTTTAGAGTTGATAAGGCTTACTGAAAAAAAAAACTTCTGCTAAACGGCCTCTGGGGAATGTGATTGCAGGACGAGTAGTCATTGCTAAACATAACTAACTGTAGTTTCACTGTTCACACAGGACGTACATGGCCCTCGGCACTCACAGATCCCTACTTCATAGTGTCTCTTTGTTGATATTGTTTCTCAGATATCTAGCCCTGAGAATATGTCTAAGCATGCTGTGATTTGAACTCAGTCTGCCCTGGGATTTTAAAACCTGCTCTGCTATAAGGGAATTTCAGTTCAGGGGTCAAAGGACTCCATCAATGTAACTCTTATGTCTGGATTGAGATCCTCAGCTTGAAAGTATTAGTTTGAAAGTCACATACATTTTCCATATTTTTGTGCTAATTATCCTTATAGCAACATTGAAAATAAGACAGAAAATGTCATTTTGCCATTTTACGAAATCTTTACAAGCTACAAACACCGTGTGTACTTTTTTCCAGGAAAGTTAGACTAGAGGTGAAAAAATGTGGAGAAGTACAAATATAATGATCAAGAATGAGGAAAAAACTGCCTCACCAGGAGACAATAAGAGGATTGTTTGGGTGTCTTCTGCCAGGAAAGAAGGCTGAAGGGGCATCTAATCAAGATTTGCAAAATCAGGAATACAGGAGATAAGGTTTATGCAGAACTGACTTTCATTAAAACTTGTAATACTACAATTAGTGTAAAACCATACAACTAGTAGAGATTCAATTTAAAACAAAGAAAACATAGTACTTTTTCTCAAAGTGGAAAGGGAACTCTGGAAATTTCTGACACAAGTGTCTGTCAGCAAGAAAGAGAAGACATGAGACAAACCATGGACAGTAGCTCTATAAATAGATAGTAAAAGAGGTTGAAAGCAATAGTCTTTGCAGTGTCCCTAGTTAAGTAATCAAGATGGTCAGTGGAGTGCAGAAAGGGATGAAGTTTGGATGCTTTTCTGAAACACCCTCTGTTATTGCCACTGTGAGAAACAGACTTGTAGAGTAAACAGTACATATTTCTCTCATTTCTGGTATTCTTTACACCACTGTGCAGAATCCTTCGGTGAAATCAAGCATCACAATCCTAAGTAATGTAAGAAAAAATAGTGCCACAGAGAAGATTTAGGAGCCCTCAGGTAGAGCATGGAATAAGCACAGAGCGCAGGAAAGACATGGACCTGTGTAAGCAGGTCCAGAGGAGGGCCACAAAAATTATCAGAGGAACGCAAAATTTCTGCAAAGAAAACTGAGACAACTGAGGTTGTTTGGGCTAAAGAACAGAAGGCTCAGGGGAGACCTTATTGCTATCTTTCAGTACTTAAAGGGGGCTTATAAGAAAATTGAGATTAGACTTTTTAATAGGGCCTGTAGCAATAGGACAAGGCATAATGGTTTTAAACCTATCTATAGACTAGCTATAAGGAAGGTATGTGAGTAGGGGGGAGAATTTCCTACATTTCAGAAAGATGTAATTAAAATATTACTAATTATTAAAAAATGGTTGGCTTGTAATGTATACACTTGTCCATTTAATCTGCCTATCAGCTTTACATTTTTATTAATATTTTTTCAAGTGTACTAAATACAAATGAATCACAGTTGTAATGTAAGTCATGATTGCTATTTTTAAGATGGACAAGGAACAAAAATACATCTTTAAAATGGTCAAATTTTCTCTGAAGCTTGTGTTAACTTTTCTTATAGTCCTTGTCATACAAAATGCTGTTGTACGTCACCAGATTCTCCAGTTGTTAGGTGGAAATAGCAGAATAACTGTTGAATATTTTGCAAACTGATATATAGACATTATACACTTTAATGTGGATTTGGTTTGGTTGGTTTCAGTTGCTTTCACCTCTCTTTTCTATTTTCTGCATCACTGTGAAATTTAAAAAATACTTCATACATCTCCTTGCAGAAAAGCTTTCCTCTGTGTCTGTAATATTTTCTGATAAGAGACATGTGAAGTGTAACATACTTTGTTTTCCTACCTTAGAAACAGTTTCACGAAGTAATTTGGAACTAGCCTACTTAGTACAGAGATTTTACACTTTTAACAAAGTTATACAGAAATGTTAGGATATTTTAACACAACTGAATAAATCAGGGGCTTTTTGGAGTAGTCAAAGGACAAGTCTTTAAATATTAGCAATTCCAGATTTTTTTTTTTATTTAACATACAAAACCTCCTAAATTAGCAAACCAAGGAAAATCATGTTATAATTAAATGTAGGACTCTGTAAATACAGTATTTGAGAGCATTAACTTCATCACTGACACTCATGGTTGAGTGGGAATTCCCACAATTGCAAGTGGGAAGAGAATCACCTTCAAGACTTCAGCAGAACTGTGACTGGGAAGATAACTCATGTTTTTAGACAACTTTTGAACACCCAAACACTTGTGCTACATAGGCATCAGGAACTACTGAATTTTGTATGAAGGAAGTGATAAGGTCAGCTTCAACTTATCTATAGTTGACTAATAGGGTCCTGTAATAAATTCAACTAAGTCAGTTATACTGGGAAAATATACAACTGCAGTTCACAGTTATTTGGATTTATTTTTAATTTTGTGACCCATAAGGATGCTTTACCTGTGTGTGTATCCATTTGTAACTTGAATTAAGCACAGGTTAAGAATATACAATTTAGAATTTGGAATTTAAATCCTTCATTTTTTAAACAACACCAAGATACTGAAATTCTTTTCTCTTTAAAAGTCATCAGCAACAATATCTGGCTCAAGCTGACACCCTGTTACATTGTTATTATTTTTCTAGACAGCAGTATTCCCATTACATTTGTTCATGGCACTTCTTTTAATCACCTTTTGGAAGATCTCAGGAGCCCAAGGCTCTATCATGAAAGGATTTACAATTTCAGCACCTGATGTTGATATGTACAATTAGAGCTCTCCTCTGAAGTGGCAGAAAAATACTTTGCAACGCTTAATTAAGTTTTGTGTTATACTCACAAAATGGTACTAATCTTAATTTATCTGTGGAGAACTCAAGGTACTGAGAGATTAGATGATGTCCTATGAAAGCCAGTCAAGGACAGAAGTGAACCCAGGTGGTTCAGCAACCCACAACACAGTGCCTACAAATCAGTCACCTAATTTATGTTGCATGCTTCCTGGCCACTTCTGCAAAATTATCTTGGTGATTCTAATCACTTTTCAATACATTTCTAACATTTTCTAACTCATTTGATAGAATCAGGTCACAGAGCAAGAGCATTGGCTGGAGACCAAACCCTCGAGGGTAGGACAATAAGAAGTAGTTGTAGGGACAGAGGACTGTAACATTACTGAGGGCCAGTCAGGAAGCAAGTGTGCCTACACTGAATCCAAGATAACTTTGCCTCCTCCTACTGCAGTCTGCTACAGGTGTGTCCTCTTTGTGGCTGAAGTTGGATTGTTACTGCTACTGTAACTTTCCAGGTAGTCCTGCATAGTGAATGCAGAGGAAGGAGGGGAGGGAGTGCATAAAAAAAAAAAAATAAATTAAAAAAATTTGTTCTTTCACTGTTAATTTTAAAATATTAGAATACACACACACACACAAAAATCCAAATATAAATTCTACTTTCACTATCCTATTTTTTATCCCCAAAGAAAAGCTATAAGTTTGTAAGTGTAATGAGACACAGTTGGAAGTAAACTCTGTATTTTGATTTGTTTGCATCTGAGCTGCTGAATACTATTATTTATAAAACTCCTTAGGTAAAAAATATAGTCATCTGAATAATTGAGTAAAATATTTTCCATCAACTGATTATTGAGTAAGTTTTTAAAAGGCAAACTCGCTTTGACATCTGTGAATCTTGCAGTCTTATAAGTCTGCATAATTTAAAGCCTACATATTTGCAGAAACTAGTGAAAGGCAATAAAACCAGAAGTTGCACTTCTGAAGAAAATGAAACCTTTAAAGAATACAAAGAATGTACTTTAAGTTGTTGTGTGTGTTGGAAAGATGAACAGAATACTACACTATTTGGAAAACTGTCATTATAGGAATACAAGGTTTTCCTATTTCATAATCTTTTCTGAGATAATAGAACCTGCCTAGACCATCAAAAAAAGCTATGCATTTTCCATCTTTGAGATGGAATTTGCTCTGATTTCAGAATCTGAGCAGTGACTTCCACCCCACTTCCTGGAGTTTCTTTCAAACTAAGTTGTATTCACGTTTTGACAATGTTACCTGTGAGCCTGCATGCAGAGGGTGAAGTTTATGAATAAATACATCCATACAAAACTGTATGCATGGTTTTCTTCATGTCTGTTTCCTTTCTGCAACTTTTAGGACAGTGCTCAAATCAAGATCAAACTAAGATGAGTTTATTGACTTCTTAGGTCAGAAATCTTCTCTAGACACTAGGCAGCCTTCACTGAATCATGGAATCATAGAACAGTTTGGGTTGGGAGGGACTTTAAAAATCATCTGCTTCCTAACCCCCTGTCACGGACAGGGACACGTTCCACTAGATCAGGCTGCCCAAGGCCCCATCCAACCTGGCCTTGAACACTTCCAGCGATGGGGCACCCACAGCTTCCCCGGGCAACCTGTGCCAGGGTCTCACTACTCTCATGGTGAAGAAATTCTTCCTTACGTCTAGTCTAAATCTGCTCCTCTCCAGTTTATACCTGTTCCCCGTCACTCTGTCACTACAGCCTTGTGAACAGACCCTCCCCAGCTTTCTTGTAGACCCCTGATCTGTAGAGAGTATATCTATCCCTGCTCTGTAAAGTACCAGACTACTCCGTGTTCTTATATCACTTATGACAGATTTCTTTCTCTGACATTTCAGGATCCTCAAATTTCTATAGGATGCTATGGGAGGTTTGTTTTATCATTGGAAATCACATTTTGTGTAGCTGTAAATTTTAATCTCTACTTGTATATATAGAGTACTTTTCATCAATTAATGAACATTGTGTTTAATAATACAATTAATGAAATCTTAGTGTAGCAAAATCTTAATTAGAATATCAAACAATAAAGTAATAGCTGTCTTTTTGCCATAGGAACCACCATCTGAAAAAAAGCTCTCAGACTATCTTACTGTATGCCACATTTCAAAGTTCTTACGTGTCACATTCAGTGTGATAACAAAAAAAACAGTTCTCCATGAAATAAAAATCTGTGTTTCTATAGATTTCTTCAGATAATCTGATAGTATTGCATTAACTGAATAAGCAGTTGTGATTTTTTTTTTCAGAAATTTCTGAATGGGTATTATGTACTCTTCTAGGGAATTCTTGGAGATTTTATTCTTGCCTTGTTTCCAGTGTCCTAGCAAAACCTAGATTTAACAAGGCCAAGTGCAAGGTCCTGTACATCCATTGAGGCAATCTCCTTTAACATCACAGGCCGAGGAATGACAAGATTGAGAGCAGTCCTTTAGAGAAAGACTTCAGGGTGCTAGTTGATGAAAACCTGACATGAGCCAAAAATGTATGCTCACAGCCTATAAGGCCAACTGTATCCTGGACTGCATCGAAAGAATTGTAGCTAGCAGGTTGAGAGAGGTGATTCTGCCACTCTACTCCACTCTGGCGAGACCTCACTTGGAGTATTGTGTCCAGTTCTGGAGCCATCACCACAGGAGAGACATGGACCTGTTGGAACAGGTCCTCCACTGAGGAAAGGCTGAGACAGTTGGAGTCACTTTAGCTGGTGAAAACAGTGCTCTGGGGAAACCTTGTTACACCTTTTCAATACTTAAAACAAGCTCATAAGAAAGATGGTGTCAAACTTCTTTAACAGGGCTTGTAGTAATAGGACAAGGGGTAAGGGTTTTAAACCAGAAGAGAATGGATTTAGAAGGAAGAATTTTTTTGCAGTAAGGGTGGTAAAATAGTGGAAGAGGTTGCCCAGGGCAGTGGTAGAAACCTCATCCCTGGGAACATTCAAGGTCAGGTTGATGGAGGTCTGAGAAACCTGGTGTAGTAGGAGATGTTCCCGCTCGTTGCAAATGGGTTGACCTATACGTCTCTTCCAAACAAAACCGTTCTATGGGTCTATATTTTTATGATATATATTGAGAACATTCTTAATTAAAAATCTGACAGAAAGGAAAATGAAATTTAATTTCATGATGATAATATGTTCAGCGCTTCAGGAGAGAATGCCTATGGTTCAGCAAAAATATTGACTGAATGCTATTTCCTCCAGCCACAGATTCTTTTTCTTTTCTCCTAAAGAAACAAAGACATCACTGTTGTAACCAGACCTATCAAAAATATACATAAAATAGTCTAAAACAGATAGGGTTAAAGAGATTTGATGGCTTGTGTAGTGTATCTGTAGCTCCTGAAGGTTATGGTACATTTGATATTAAACCAAAGTATCTTTCCACATTTTGCCACTTTGCTGGATTCCTCTAAAATTTCTTAATGTCTTCACAAGCATCAGGTCATCTAAATAATTTTTAATGATTCAACATTTTTTTCTACTTCGTAGTCTGGCTGCAGATAACTGAAATAATTAGGGAGTATTTTGGCAGTGTGGATTAGGTAGGGGCCTAAGGACTGGCAACTTTCTTAGGGTAAGCATCACAGCATACAGGATAAGTCGACTGGCAAACGCGTCATTACCTTGTGAAGAAACATTTCTCACCATCAACAGGGTCCCCTGTTAACTGAAGTGCCTGTTTTGACATATTTTATGACAGATTTAATGGGCCAGAGAATCTTGCCCTACATATGGTGTATCCCTTTCCCTCCCTGGTTTTGTAAATCTGCTATGGGGAAAAGAGTAAACGAGAATGTCTGGAGAGACTGAACTGACCTAATGAACATATGTCTGAGCTAATGAACATTTCCATGGACTCTGTCAGTACACTTCCTAAGGCAATTGTAGGCTCTGAGTGGCTGTCATTTTCTGAGCTGCAAACTTGTTCAGCTAGCTTGCCTCAGCAGTATGGCACTTCAGTTAGTGTTGCTATTAATAACTGCATTTAAAGGAGCTCTAATTTTTCTGGGAGTTGAAGCTTTTGTTAGGAGCAGAATGTTGCACTGATTGATAACTTAGATCCATAACTGCATGCTGCTATGTGAGAGTGAGTGGTCTGATTTATTTCATACTTTATTTATTGCCTTACACCTCCTGAAGTTATGCAGCTAAAAGGACAGAAGTTGGAAGAGTATACGCATCTTGGAGTATTATGTTAGAAACAGGTTAGTCTGTGTTAAGGGACTGCCCGTCTCCTTTCTTCTCTGTCTAGGACAGCTCTTATTTCCATTCTAGCTCTGGCTATGCAGCTTCATTAAATGTCTACCTAGTTGCTCTCTTGAATAACACTGCAAGGTTTTATTTTTGTGTTTGAGTATCAAGGAGCGTGCAAGGGTCCACCAAGATGTCAGCAAGCAGATGTCTATTCTGTTAGTATCATCAGGGATACTTTTGCAGCATGATGTGCCAGCTTTGTTATCCTTTGTGTAAGCAACAACTCATTATGGTAGTCACAGTGGTAAATGGTGATTTTAATTAAACTATAACTTATTGTAATTAAGCTCTATGGCTTTCTCATGACAGAAGATTTCACTCGTTCTTTGGCATTGTATGGACACAGCCAGCCCACAAATGAGCACGTAGAGTATTTAGGAAACCCCAGAGAATAAAGGGTCATCTCCCCCATCCTCTCCTTCCTTGCTCACATAATGTCACACTCTTTCACAACAGTAGGCTTTTTTGATGGCTTGTTTTTTTTTTTTTTTCCTTTTAACTAAACTACAAAAGATGAGCTAAATTTTTTCCACCAACAGAAAAACAATAAAACATTTTACCAGCCAACTAATGTAATGTGACTGATAGACTGAGTGGTAGAAAGGCAATTGCAACTTACTGGATATAAATGTAGAATGATCCACTCAGGGGAAAAAAAATCCTAATTTTACATAAAATATGAATGGCTATAAACTGCCTGTTCCTACCCAGTGATAGGGTTATAACTGATAGTTCTGTGAAAATGACAGCGTATCATTCCGTAGCAATCAAAGAAGTAAAAAAAGTGTCAGGATTTTTTTTCTAAAAGAAGAAAGAACAAATCTGAAGACATCTTTACTTCTTTGTACAAATTGACAATGCAGCCAGTCCTTCAACACTATGTGCAGCTCTGGTCACTTCAGGAGTGTCTGTAGAAGGGTATTGTATGTTCCTCAGAAGGAATATAAAGAAGTAGTGAAAAGTACAGGAACAACCAAAGTAAAGATTCTTCTTCACAGAAAAGAGATGATGAGAGGGTTATGATACAGGTCTATAAAACTGCAGGCACAAAGAAGGTAAATAAGTAATGATTGTTCATCATCTTTCCTGTCACATGAGTTACAGGCATCTTTTTAAAGAAGTAGGTGTTATAGTTCATATATGTTCAAAAAGCAACAAAAGAAATATATGGAAGAAAAATCCAAGACTAAAGAAACACAAAATCGACTTATCTAAGCCCTGGAAGTCCAGAAGTTGCATATTTGCTGTCAGATATCCCGGGGAACTGCACGTCTGATTTATTTCTTTCTCTAGGCACATATTCCTGTCCACTGTCAGAAACAGATTGCCTCGCTACATGTACATTTGGTCTGAACTGATGTAGGATCATTGCAATGAAAATGAAAAAGATGTACATTTTTTCTGTTTGATTTATGAGATTTTACTTATATTTTCTTTTTCTTCTCTTTAAGGAGATCTCACTGATGAATTGGAATGAATAATATAAATATATATAATACATACATACCCATCTCTAAAACAAAACTAAAGGTAGAAACATTTTTCTTGTAAATATTAGAGACTGTGTTTCTTCTGTCCCATATAATTGTCCCCATTGAACTTTGGAAAGAAAATTCCCAAACAAGCCACAGCTTACATTGCTCCACCCTTCAGCCACCACAAGGGACTGAAAAGGCTGTTAGTCTGCAATGCTATATTTGTGACTCTAGGAGAGAAGTGATAGTGATTCCTGATCCTTTGGTGTACTCTCTCCTGCATAGGACTGTTTCATACCCTTGAGTGCCTTCACATAGAGCTGTTGCAGTTTCAGATCATTTGTTTGAATGCGGCATTTTATGTAAAGCCTTCTCCTCACAAACCCTCACAGGATGCTTAGTAAGCATTCCTCTTCACATATTTGGCATATTATGTCAGAAACAAGACAGAATTACTCATTCTTTTCATTTACTGAATTGATCTGGTTGACATTGCAACACCAAGGCGTCAGAGAGGAAAGTGGTCCATTATTGCTCAAAGGTACCAGGTGAGCACTGATGAGAACCCATGCAGAACTTCCCATGAGTTACCTATATTTGCCATTTCTCTTTCTGAAGGAGAGGACATAAATTCCTATTCTGTACCCATGTCAGACCAAACTCCTTGCAGACTCAAAAGGATAGTCATATTTTCACATAGGTTGACTACAAGAACCTTGGTTAGTGTTCAGGAAAGATTTTGCAAAGGAAACAAAGCTCCATTTGCTTTCCCTTCTTTCCATGCTACAGAGGTGATTCGTGATCATCAATTAGCACAGATAAAATTTGTCAGAGAATTTTGGATTAAGCACAGAGAAAGGTCACAGGTAAAGTCAATTTATTACAATGTGCATTTAGCTCAGTTTGTTGTCTTTGCACAGGCAACCAGCAAGCCTGTGAACTTTAAGATAGTAGGTGCAAAAAAAGCAATTTATTGTTATGTCTATGCTGACTGTAGTTCTTGCTATAGCTCTGTCTCTTTAGAGGTCTGGAAATGTGATTTATTTTCTGTCTGGTGTCAATACTGATCATTGTAGGTAGGCATCCACTTCAAAAAAACCACCCCTCAGCTATCACTAATCACTCTCCTCATTGGCAAAGTCAGCACAAAGGCCAAGGATTGAATGGAAACGAAGCCCCAGCCTCTGTCTGGTCACTCCTGGTCAGGGCTAAGGTATATGGAAGGATTATTACCTCAGCTGCTTGGTACTTTTTCTGTGGATAGATTGAGAATTTCAATCTTCTGGGCTGTCAATCCAAAACCTTTTATGGGCACTATATCCTTTAAAAATAAAAGGAAGAAAGAAAGAAGAAAGAGAAAAAGAAAGAAAAAATATTTATTGACTGTGCTTCTAGTAGCAGTAAAACCGTTCTAGATGTACATCTCTGTCATGATCTTTTAGCTATAAATGATAGAGTAGTGGAAATACATGCAATGAAATGCAGTAAACTGTTGCAATTTCAGCTTTGCATTATCTCCCAGTGTATCTGCAATTGAAGCTCAACATGTATACTTCTTGTTAAAAAAACGTGTTTTCACTCACGTTGAAAACAACTGGGAATATAAGAACAAATGCAAAACTGGTATGTAAACACTTTTGAAATAAAGTATTATTTATCTGCTGAAGTCTTTAAGGATGAGTATTGCAATAAGCTTATTTCTGAGTTTTATTATACCATTCTTTCTAATGTATATTCAAGCTCAACATAAAATTACCACAAGAGAGAAAGGTAAGAAATTGTATACATATTCAGTTTAACCCTGTCTGACAAAATGAAAAATACATATATATATATATTCATTTGCACATGTTATGAGAATTCAAAATACAGTACAGTGCGTATTTAACTAGTATAAAATTGCAAACCTGTTTCAAAATTAAATCAAAACAAAGTGGTCAATTAAATGCTGAGAAAAATGTCTCAGGAAGAGGAAACAATCTTCTTGTTCTCTGTAGACTTTCCAAATGTAAGCACTTTTTAAAATGATATTAAAAAATACATGAAAAAATAATGTGAGATCTGGAAACAGGTACAGGAACGCTATTAGAATGACCCAATGTAGGGAAGAAAAAGTAGATACTTGTTTGGAATCCTGCACTGGCCAGTAGCAAAACTCCTAAATCATGATTTCATTAATAAGGAAAGTCAAACTGATGTTGATGGCAGTACTTTGGCCTTGCAGCACAGAACATTCTTCAGAAATAGACCTGGTAACAGTAAAATTACAAAGAGAAATTAAAAACTTTCATCAAACAAATGAACGACTAGAGAAGAAATAAAGTATAATTACATGTTTAAAACAAAATAATTCTTTTATCTTTCTTAACAAGATCATATATTTACTATAATCATTATGCCTAACAGGCAGTTTCTATTCTCTCACAGAGCCATATGCTGCTAGTCATATTAGTAAAACTGTATTCTTATCAGAAGTCACAAGGAGTTCAGTTAAAACATTATTTTGAAGGATACATCCTATTTGACACCATCTTTCACAGACCTTATAGATAATGTTCTTATCACCAGTTAAAGAACTACAGAAGTAATAAAAAATGAGTTTATATTTGAGACTGTTCTGTGTGCTTCAGTTTTTGTCTCCCTGAAGCTTCATTTATTTCTGATTTTCCAGGCAGATGGCATGGCAATTCATATCAATTTTTATTGAGTAAATCTTAGCTGTCTCATTGTACAGGTACCTCTGTATTACCAGTCATCATTTTGAAGTCTTCATGTGACAGAAGACATAAAATAACTGTTTTCCTTTTTCTATTGCCCACTTCATGACCCATGAACAAGGAACTTATTGACTGCGTTAAATTAGTCAGTATTCTTGACATTCGTTGTTAGAATTCAGATCAAATTGGAGACAGAAACACAAGTGAATTCAAGAGTTTAGGAAAAGTTAAAATGGATTGCTATGTAGATGACAAGAACAGGCAAAACTAGAGCAATTAAGGAAAATATAAACAATCTTTTATTCTGTTTTTAAAGTGAGATTTAAATAAAAAATTTAGAAGTATCTGCTACTTTTTCTCAAGGAAGTGATAATGGACTATTACAGAATCACAGTATCACAGAATCACACAAGGTTGGAAAGGACCCATTGGATCATCGAGTCCAACCGTTCCTAACACTCCCTAAACCATGTCCCTAAGTACTTCATCCACCCGTTCCTTAAACACCTCCAGGGAAGGCGACTCGACCACCTCCCTGGGCAGCCTGTTCCAGTACCCAATGACTCTTACTGTGAAGAATTTTTTTCTGATATCCAACCTGAACCTCCCCTGACGGAGCTTCAGACCATTCCCTCTAGTCCTGTCCCCTGTCACTTGGGAGAAGAGGCCAGATCCCTCCTCTCCACAACCTCCTTTCAGGTAGTTGTAGAGAGTAATAAGGTCTCCCCTCAGCCTCCTCTTCTCAAGGCTAAACAACCCCAGCTCTCTCAGCCGCTCCTCATAAGACTTGTTCTCCAGCCCCCTCACCAGCTTCGTTGCTCTTCTCTGGACACGCTCCAGAGCCTCAACATCCTTCTTGTGGTGAGGGGCCCAGAACTGAACACAGTATTCGAGGTGCGGTCTCACCAGTGCCGAGTACAGAGGGAGAATAACCTCCCTGGACCTGCTGGTGACCCCATTTCTGATACAAGCCAAGATGCCATTGGCCTTCTTGGCCACCTGGGCACACTGCTGGCTCATGTTCAGTCGGCTGTCAACCAGCACCCCCAGGTCCTTCTCTTCTGTGCAGCTCTCCAGCCATTCTTCCCCCAGTCTGTAGCGCTGCATAGGGTTGTTGTGCCCCAAGTGCAGGACCCGGCATTTGGTCTTGTTAAACCTCATCCCATTGGTCTCGGCCCAGCAGTCCAGCCTGTTCAGATCCCTGTTCAGATCCCTATTGAAGCATCAAAACTAATTCAATGTGGCTAATCTAGTTAAAATATTTATTATCTCTTGTATTTAGGAAATCTAATTTGCACATCCTCTTCACTCTTGCTAATAAAGATTAATAAATTATCTGTGTAAAAACAAAACGTCGTGACAGTGATTCATTATTTAGTGGGTTTCCTAATGATTTTCTTTGTTGAAGAAACAATGAAGGGATCTATCTTAGAGTCTTCTTCCTACTGCTCTGTGCTACTTGAAGAACGTGTCTTCACTTCTCAAGACCGCTGTTATCATACTAGACCTGTCTTTCTCTGGGCTACAACAGTGTGTAAGGATCATAAAACCATGGTGGTACTAATGATGGCAAAATCTCTGGAAAGCTTGTTTTATTAACTTAACTTGTAATTTTTGCCTAACATTGAAGAAACATTAAGTATGTTTATTGCCACAGGGGAAGAAGAAATATCAGAAAAACAGACAGAAATTGTCAAGATTAAATCACATATTTCAGAGCTCAAAGAACAGTAGATCAAGTCTCTAAACTATTTAAATTGACTATTACTTCCTATGCTTTGTTTATCCAATGGTGAAGCATAGCATTTACCTGAAAACTTCAGCTAGTGTGGAATAAGATAGCTACACTGAAATCAGTGACACAATTTCTTCAATAAAGCTGTATTGTTAAATGTACTTACAAAAACGCACTACTTTTTTTTTCAGTTGTGTATAATAAATGAAAAGAAAAATACAGCGCTCTCAAGATGGTTACAGATTATTGATATCACCTGACCAAAGACTTGAGTTCTTTTGAGCCTTGAAATATTTCATTTCACTGTATTTCAGCAGCCTGACACTGCACAAAAAATCTTGGATTAAATTAATACAAAATTACTAGGAGAAATTCTTAATTTTAATTTTAAAGCTTACCGTACAAGTAGACGTTTAATGGGCACTGTGTGATACAAACCATTTCTGCTGTCATGGAAAACAACATAGGCACAACATAAATTCCCATTTATATTAAAATAATTTAGTTTAAATTGATGATTTGACATACTTTCAAATATCCTATCATTTTTTAGACTGAAAGGAATTTTCTAGACCAAGACCCAAAGAGTTTTAATGCTTGAATGTTTTGAAAAAGGAGAAATGTAAACAAAGAGATGTATAGAATTGCCTCATTAATGACAACTATTTATTTTTATCCTGTCATATATTACTGATTCTAAAATATGGATATTAGTTGCATTTAATGTTTAAAGTCTATAAAGATTGAATCAGAATAACAGCACTTTAAACGTTCTTAAGCTGTGTTTTCTCATGGCAATAAATTATTTCAGATCATATTTAAAATGGTTTTAAGGCATTACAAGACAATACAGCACCAGTTTGTTATCTAGGAAAAGGAAAAACAAATTTCAGGTTGACAACAGATTAACTGACTAGTACAATCATGGCTAATACCTCCATCAGTAATACTTTTCTATCAGTTAGTATTACTGTGGGAGTTCATGGAAAACCGTCTTTAAGAGTGCAAAAACTGAGGAGGAGGCAGAGGAATCTAGGAATTCTAGCAACACAAGGGTGAAGCAGTACTGTAGAACATTCCTGATCCCCTCACTAGAGTATTGGTAGGATAGTACTAAATTCCACGAGGCAGAAAATCATTTGCAATGACTTTCCATAACATAACCATAAGCAGGACAGCTTATGGTTATGTTACATTTAATATCATGTTATATTTACTAACATACTAATAATTCTCTTGGAAGGAAGGTATAGTTTAGTAAAAGACTTCATTATATCAAGGAACATTTTTAAACAGGATGTGGAGAGTGGCTAAATTAGTTATAAAATTACGTACTTATATATTTATTTATTTATATGTTTATTCATTTATTTTTTAAAAAGAAAAGCTTGTTAAAAATATTTTTCCTTTTATTGACCAGCCTTCCTGGAATTTGTTAAAAATGTCCAATAAGTTGGTTTATATTAATGTAGTTCTGTTCTTGTTGAGCAGTTAAAGAACTTTGCTTCCATAGTTAGTAAAAAACATAAAAGAAATAGTGGTTAAAATTGTTGCTTGGCCTCCATGAGCTCTCCCCTATTTCTCTGCTATACTGCAAATATTCACATTAAAAAAATCTTGAATATGCATTTCAAAAAATCTTGAAGCTGCAAATACTTGCAATATTTTTAAGATAGTCATTAAATAATTTTGCAGTAGTCACCTCTAAAAACCACAGTAGGGAAAACCCCCCACCCCTAATGTACTATTATCTTACTTAAAATAGTTTTACGGAAATAAAGAGTAATATATTTTTCTTGTGCCAGTTATAATAGCAAAAGCTTTTTCTCAGTTCTGTTATCATAATTATCCTAATAAATGTTCCTAACTACCAGCTGAACACAGGTATATGAGGCATTAAGAACATGCTCAAACACGTGATAAAATGTTGTCCTTTTCACTTGCAAATTGAATTCTATGCTTGTTTCACTTACATATTTGAGTAAGACTATTTGCAAACGGATTGATTCTAAGTACAGTTATAGAACTATAGACCCATAGAATGTTTGGGGTTGGAAGGGACCTTAAAGACCAGTGAATTCCAACTACTCTGCCATGTGCACGGACAACTTCCAGTAGATGAGGTTACTCAAAGCCTCATCCAACCTGGCCTTGAACCCTTCCAGGGGTGGGGCATCCACAGCTTCTCTAGGCAACGTGTTCAATTGTCTCACCACCATCACAGTAAAGAATTTCTTCCTAATGCTTAATCTAAATCTACCCTCCTTCATCTTAAAATTGTTACCCCTTGTCTTATCACTGCACCCCCTGATGAAATGCCCCTCCCCAGCTTTTCTGTAGGCCTCCTTTTATTGGAATGCTGCTATAACGTCTCCCTGCAGCCTTGTCTTCTCTGAACAAGCCCAAATCTCTCAGCCTGTCCTCTTATGTGAGGAGCTACTTCTGATCATCTTTGCAACCCTCCTCTGGACTCGCTGTAACAGATCCATGCCCTTCCTGCACTGAAGACTGCAGAATTGAATGCCATACTCTAGGTGGGGTCAAGCTACTTAAATATAAAGCCAGAAGAGTAAGTGGGTAATCCTAGAATTTTAATCATAATTCCATGAGAAAAAATGCACTAGAGTAAACATGAATTTTGTCCATATGGTTCAACAGAGAACGCACATGAAACATACTGAGAAACTGTCAGAGCTATACTCTTACCCTTGCACAATATTTCCTGTATTTTTTTGGTATATATTGTGTAACACTACTGAGGAATTATAATTACTAGAAATGGCATTAAAATGTAAAATTTGGTTCTACATTTATGAACATGACTTCACCCATGTGTTGAATGTCCAACTAGTTGTATTTTAAAGAGTTTTTTTTCTCTCAGTTGTGACTTATTCAGAAGATTAAATTACTCTTTAAATTTACAAAGAATAAAATCATAATCTTGATTCCTCCTTAATTTATGTTTCTTCTGTGTTACTTGAACCTTTCAATAGTGTACACAACAAAATACACGGTAACAGCAAGGCATAGTGATATGATTTAGGAATAGAATTTGAACTCACATCTGAATTATTTTAGGTTTATGAGTTTAATTATGGCTTCTAAAGCCTTTGCAAATACTTTTGGGGTAGCTGCACTTCACGAATTTTTCAGGTTTCTATTTCAATTACAGTGTTATCATGTTGGCATAATTTCCCAGAGGCTACAGGAGTTGTTTCTAATTTACTTTAATATTAGTTTAGTAAGAATTAGTGCCACAGCTATTCTGGAAGTGAATTCTAAAGTGCCTCATGTCTGTCAGATAATTATGTCTTTGACGGCTTATATTTTTAACATAATAGGCACTAAAACATGTATTAATACAGATATATTTGTAATATATGGGGTTTTTTTCAGTTCTTAAATTATAGAACCCTTTTAGGCACTTGCAAATTATTGACTGCTGGTATTCCTCTTTCTTCAGTTCCCACAGAATTATAGAATGAATTTTAACAATAAATGTTTGTTATGATACAAGGGAGCCTACTACAGACTTTTCATTAAAGTTATTTGTCATGAGAGAGAAGTCAGTAAAAAATAATGTGAAGACAAACAAGCCTTTAGTCATGCAAGGAGGACTCCATTACCTTCTAGATGTTATCTGTCATTACACCAATGATTAAAAACATTTCTACAGGATGCATGATGTATTTAACTCATTATTTGAGGATATATTTTTAAAGCACATTCCAAATAAAGAAACACAAATATCACTGGAACCAGAAAAAGCAGCAACAGAGATTTTGTGGTGTGCACTACAGCTGAGGATCTGTCTGTGAAAGATGGTGTCCTCACACAGAAGATTGCAAAGCTGTTGCTCTGAGATAGTAAACCACGCAAAAGGCTGGTAAAATGAGAAAAAAGTCTTCTACAGCCTAAAATTTTAGCATTTTCAATGTACCAAAATTACCTCTAAGATGCTGGGTGATACTTCACTTCTGTACAAAACTCTGAAAGGTGATTAAGGATATTCACTCCCAGGAAGTTAGCTTGGCTGGAGTGTCAATCCGAGGGAAGAGTTTCCAGTCATAGCCCACTCTTCTAAGGAGAACTATTCAAAGGGGGTCTCCTGTCTCTTTTCTAAAATTTATTTGTTTTTAGATAACTAAAAAGCTAAAAGATATGGACTCTCTAAATTCAGAATATTACATAGTTTTTAAAAAAAAACACATGCAAGCAGTTGAGGCCTTCTGTGCCTCCATTTTCATGAGCATCTATGGTATACAAACAGATCTATTTCCATCTTCTCACTTGTTCTGTCATCTTTGTTTGAAATTTCTGGCAGCTTGATGACATGGTCAGGTCAGTGCTTGGCAGCACTGTTTTTTATTTCCAGTCCCTTGAAACAGACTGAAATGTCAGTGCCACGTGACCACTCATGTAGATTTTAAGGGTTTTTAATAGAGCCCTTTGAGGTAAGAAGGTATTTGTAATGACTATGTATTCATATGTACACAGATATAAGCAGGGTGGTGAAAATACCATTTACTTATCTGTCTGAATCAAAAGGGCTGGAAATGGAGGAATTTTTTTTAATACAGTAGTCTGAGAAATATTCCAAAATATTAGTTGTCTGGAAAACAAGAGATTTGTAAAAGCAGTTGCGTTTTTTATTCAAACCTGTATAAGTAAACAAACATTTATCTTTCTTGGTTCCACCTACAAAAACAATGAGAAGTGGTTCTTGGGAGTACTCCCAGGAGTGGATTGACTTATCAAATTTCTTCTCCAGGCAAAAACTAAAGAGTTTTGCATCATCTTCATTTAAAAAAAAAGGCAATATTAAAAAATAATCACCACAGAAAGCTTTATGAAAATATATTTCATTTAAACTGAAAAGATGTTTTCATGCAGAAATACATTCAAACTGCTTAAAGGTCTTATTTCTCACTATCTATTACATTATTCATCAAATAATTAGAGAATAACTTCATTTGGTAGACATCAAACAAAGTAAATTCTTTTCTTTCAGTTTTACTTCAGCTTTTTTTGTTGGAACATTTGGTGCTGAAAAGTTATTATCATCATCAGGCCTTTTTTATAAATCTACCACATCAAATTAAACTGAGGACATCAAATTGAACATATTAAATTAAAAGGGATACGTATTTCTTGTACATGTCAATAACACACTCTGATTTCCATCACATCATCCCCATCCTGTACTGAAATAGGGCCAGGTTGGATGGGGCCTTGGGCAGGCTGATCTAGTGGGACGTGACCCTGCAGCAGGGTTGGAACTAGATGATCTACGACCCAAACTATTCTATGATTCTGTGTATGGCATGGTGGCATTGATGCTCCCTGGCTCCTCAGTCCCACAACTCAAATTAATGAGCCCTAAAACCAAGTAGGACTTATGTCAATACCAGTATTAGAACCTGTGTTTTTCCTCTGGATCTAGATGGTGACCCCACTTCTGACTCCACTGACTATGGTCCAGCTCACATAGATCCAACTACAGAACCACGAGTATCAGATTGGAGCTTTTTTTGATTGCAGCTTTTTCCAGTACAAAATCATCAGCGACAATTTTATCACAGTCTTAGGGCAGAAAATATGTTACTTCCACACAGATCTGTGACCTGATTGTTTTCAACATACAGTGCGTGAGCATTTCACCCAGTCCATCTGTTCAGAGAGGATCAGTAGAGAGTTTTTATAGGCTTTCTCAGTCACTAAGACAACTCTGTTTCAGTCCTCCACAGAAATGTTTTGGTGTCTACCTCTCAAAATAACTGTAATATTGTCTTGGAGATTCCGCTGTGTTTATTTTTCTTAATTATTTTTATTATTAAATTTAAAGCCAGTGGCCATTTTTTCAGATACTGAGATACTTTGTGATTTCCTAGAAATAATGCAAACAGGTGAGGCATATCTTTCACATTTGTCACTAAATCCATACATTTAAAAACATCTTTTACAACACTCTCTCAGCTTTTCTGTATGTTAGAAAATGGAAATAGCTTAAGAGCTTCATACTTTTTCCTGATAGCTCCCTGAAGTTTTTTTTCCGTTGATTAGGCAGTCTTCATAATCCACTTGTCAATTAGAAGATCTTTTTTTTCTTTTAAGTGCAGTAGCAGCACTAAGTGATTATGAATGCGATCTGAACTTAACAACATTAATATTTACCAGTTCTCACTCATTGTCTATTAGCAATTGTGCCATTCCTTATCATTGCGGTAATTTCACCTGCAAGAATTATTTTGAAATGTTATGTTAGCCTTGGATACAGAGATTTCAAGTTTTAGGTTGTAACTTTATGTATCACCTGTTCCTTTCTACTGTTTTTCTAGTTGATTAATTGACATATTTAGATAATACTCTACACATAGAATCACTTGCTGAAATATTTTTTCCACAACTTTTATCCATAAATCAGTTTTGTCACTGTTAAGTAGGTTATCCAGATTTTCTTCAGCACTAAATACACTCTTCTGCATTTGCAAGCTATAGAAGTCTTCTCTTGATTGCTTAAAGTTTCTTACATTTCTCCTGAGTATTATTAGATAATTTGTTATTCTGTGTCTTTTAATATTATTAAAGCAAAAGAGGGGGTGATTTCAACTAAAAATATTTTCTTTTAGATCTTCCACAATTTTTTAAGTTATCTGGCTTCTATGCCTTCTTTAAATATTTCTTCCTTGTTTTCTAATGTTACATCAATGATAGCTTTAGGTTTATTTCATTGCTATAAGAACTATAGCTTAAGTAGCCACTTGCACAGAAACTGTTAATGTTTCCGAGGGAATAACAGGAACAATTTTACTGTGACTGACATAACGCTTTAGTAACAGATATCAGCTGAAAATTCTCCTAGTCAGAGTTCTGTGTTCAAATGGGATCTGTTTTCATCTCTGAGCCATTGTCACTGAACAAGATGCCTTGATGTCAATGCCCTATAGCTAGGCAAAATTATATTAAATCAATTGTACTTAGCTTAATTATTAAGCCAGGAAACAAGTAAGTCTTGGGAGAGGGAAACTTGAATGACTGGCTACCAAGCACTGAAAGAGGAAGTTATTGCATAGGTTTAGATAGTCTTGTGCAATATGGAATGTCCATTCTTTTGTCTTAATTCTAAAGAAGAAAAAATGAAATAGAAATCATGAATATTAAAGAGGTAGTGCTTAAGGAGTCCAACAGATTGATAACAAGAAAGGAAATTATTGGTAAATTTGAAATTCAGGGATTTAATGAAAAAAACAATTATCCTGCTAGTAGAAAGGGTGAAATAGTACCAAAATCGCTTGTACTGTGTTATTTATCCATATTCTAAACAGTGAGAAAAAAAGATTAATAAATAAGCTGTCTTGTGCCAGGCAATTCAGATTAGATTCATAAGATCCACATAGTCACATAACTAACATTTCTAATCTCATGGTTTCATTATTCCATCTTAAAAAGCACGTTTACATAAACACTGATCATTTAACAACAGTTGGATTTTCTATTTATATTTTTCCATTGTAGATTTTAAAGACACCATTTTAAAAAGTAGTGCTACATACAGGTAGATATTGCCTGGAATTACTTTATGATAAATAACATTTTCCTGTAAATCTGACAATCACATCCCCTGATTAGAAAACACTGAACTCTTTCTACCAACAATTTGTTTGAAAGTCCTTGAATAGTAGATATGCTCAGTTGCTTGCCATTTCACATTTAGCCCAAACAAAATTAAGCTTGATTTATGCTTAAAACCTGTAATTCATTATTTGAAAACTTTGAACTTGGATACTCAAAGAACTCAGCCCTTCTCTTGACAGGGTTATGAAAGTAATAGAAAATCAGGGTTTACTTTATTTTGTGTGATTAAAGATTAAATACAAATCAGAAAATAAATTGCAAGTGATAGCTACATAAATATACTACTATTAATTCCTGTAGTTTAATGGACTGTTTAAGAAACTATGATGAGAGAATAGATAAAAAATATTGGAAAAATTCTCTCTCTCTCAAACCTAGAGATCTAGAGTTTCATTTCTTTATTTATTCTGTAAATAAATAAATTCTCCTGTGGTGTGTTCTCTTCTTACTTAAAAAAAAAAAAAAAAAAGAAGAAATCTCTCTGAGGGCCAACTGAGGGCCACATAATATATTCCTATTGAAAGCAATAGGAGTTCTGCTTTTTAAACTAACAGGTCTTGGTCCTCCCAAGGAGATAAAAGATAGTGTACCCACAGTGAAACCACAGTTTATTCGAGTTACAGAGCTCTCTGGATTTTTTTTTCCCAGTTGATGGATTTACTTTTTGATCCACCCTGCCCTCACCCAGGTTTTAGGAATCTAAATTAGTGAAGCACAGCAATTACAGAGAACCTGAAGTATCAGGCTACGAATGTTATGGTAGATAAAGACATGTAGCTAATTGGATAAAGATCTCCATTACTTCCTACGTTAGATGAGCCATTGCAGTCTGGAAACTACAGTGTTATTGCTCAACTCCATGAATCTGGGCATTTAAATCAGATCATACATCTATATGCAAGAGTTATAGACAGTAGTTAAAATCCCTGCAATAAGGCAGGAAAAAAAAAGCAAAATTATATAAAAGCTGTTTAGTAATAGTATAAACTGAATGGTAAGGTCTCCTGAAAAAAGTCCTGATATTTGGAAACTGAGCATGATTTTTGGAGAGGGACTTTGTGAGATGGAAGTCTCTCAGCAAATGATTTTATACATTTTTAGATAGAATCTTTAGGGAGATTTGAGGTATGGATGAAAGAGTAAAGAGGAAAATTGAACATAAGAATGCATAACCTATAAGCCGTTTTAAAACAGTACAGAACATTTTGAAATAAAAACGTCTAAATATTGTTTATTTTTATAGAAAAATAAGTCAATGACACTTGTTTATAAGAAAAATTGGACACAATGAAAGGGACTTGTTTACTAACAGGAAAAATACACCATCTAGCAAAAGAGCAAATCAAACTGAAATGAAGTGAGTTTTAGGTTCTTCTCAGTTTCTGCCAGGCTCAATAAAAAAACTTCCTTTTTTCATTCCTGAGTATTATAGTATTAATTTTGAAGTTGTTTTTCTTTTTGAATTTAGGATGCAGGAGTAACTTCACTGATAATACTTTAATTATGCCAAATAAATCTGAAGCATTAGCTATTTTGACCATTCATTCACAATGATTTCAGAATTATTTAGGACTCACCTATAGTTTATTCAGCAGCATCTGCAAATCAAAATAAATCTCTAAGTGTCAGTGGTCGTTTTCAAAGTTCTTAGGTTTGAATAGGTGAAGATTTGATCACCAATTTTGAAAAAAATTCTAAATGAACAAACAGAAAAAGAAACGGAAAGAGAAGACTATTTAACTCAAGTATCTCAAAATTAATACTATTTTAGAAGCAGCTGAAAACACTTATTTTAAGCTTATATTTAATTTCAGCTGAATATTTTTTTATCTCTGTGTTATTTCTATTCAAGTCAAACCTAAGAAAACAATTAACTTGTAAGGTGGCAAAATACGTGAAAGACATACATTATGTAGCGGTGCTTTTTGCCATTATTGTTGAAATGTAAGAACTATTCTCTGCCAGAGAATAGGAATGAGAACAGCTCAAGAAATAATGGAAAGCAATTAAACTTCACAGTTTTGAGTTCTTACAATGTTTGGTTTATTTTATTTTGGTTTTGGGGTTTTTTTATTCATTTAATTTCCTTTCTGTGTACAGTGTCCCACATGGAAAAGAGGACTCTTTACTATTGTGCTGTAATCTGAAAAAAAGTGAAGCGTCATTCATGTCATAATTCCCTGATAAATTTCTGTTAATCAAATAAAGAGAAATTTCAACAACTCTACAGAAATGCATACACATTTTATCTACATGTAGAAACGTTCTATTTAAATTCACTCCATCAATACTTTTTTTTTTTCTACAAAGAATGATGAACAAATATGTATCTTTCAGCCAGTACTGATGCTCAATGAACGAAGACAGATATTTGTAAACAGAGGGCATGAGAACTAGGAATAGTCAGATTAAGATTCCCTGTTTTGTAGAAATTTTAAGTAAAAACTAAGTTCTTCATGAGGAATGTTCTTATTTCTCAGAATTTCTTTCTAATCTAAATAAATTTCATAATTTCTTTCTAATTTTTCTAAAATCTTTATTTACTGCAAATAATGGTAGAAGAGACTTGAAGAGAGAAGGGAAAGATTAAAACAGTGTTTCCGCTTGGTATGTGTATAGTTCTTAAAGCACATCAAAAGATCATGAAGAATTTCAGGGCATTATGAAGGTATTCAACAGGTGGTTAGAAAGGGCCATAAATTGTTTTCACAGCTGTGTGCTACTGAGAACTCAAAAAGGTCACAAAATCAGCTTCTAGCACGCTTATTCTAAAACAATATTTGGAACTAAAAGTCTTCCATCAGCATTTTCTGGATGAAATTGTTATAGGTTTTAATTTTCATTACCTAAGTTTCTGATCTTTTAAAATATTCCAACACTCTTTTGATACTTTCACTATGCTCTTCAATGCCTTCCCATTTCTTACACCTGATAATTCATAACACAATTTACTTTCATGAGAATGAAAGAACTGCAGCAGTGGATTAAATCAAAGCTTCACCCAACTGAGTATCCCATGTCTGACAATGTCAATTACTGTATGATTAGGGAAAAGCGCAGGAAACAAGCAAAGCATAACAAGATTTTTCTCTGCCAAACCTCTACAATTGGGTTATCTTTAGTACAAGATCAGTAACAATGTTGCAACACTCCTACTTTCAGTCCATCTCTCCTAAAAGTTAAACAGTTTTCACATTCAGAAGAGCAGAAACTTACAAAGCAAAGCCAGCACCTCATTAAAAACTCTAGAAAAACTTTTTAGAAAAAAAAATTACCTCTCATAAGTAATCTTTAATTTTCTTCTTTCGTGTTTCACTATTCAAAAAAACTCTATTCAAGTAACAGTTTATTTAAAAATAAATCACATAGAGATGCAGCATTTAGCCCTGAAACTTAACCAGAGAAAAACTGTTAAATGAGATAGAGTTAACTTAGCTACTTAAATTCTGATTCTGAATTTATGACTCCATAAATCTCTAGCTATTGCAGCAATGGTCATCTGAATTAAAGAGTTTACCCATTTCAAATGTACTCAATACCTCTTTCTCTCTGCTTAATCTGATCTGGTTTTCATTAACTGGCATATAAATAATAATAAATAAACTCTTACATAAAACAGGCTTAAATTCAAATGCAGTGTTTTTCTCCATTTAGAATGAGTCTTTAATTTCTCTCCAGCTATGGGTATTCCCAGATGCAGCAGTATAAAACTTCGATTTCATGAGATGACAGAATAATTTTGTTCCATTTTGTAATGAAATCTCCAAATATTAAAGCTCTCAGAAGCAAATGCTGGAAACAAAACAGGGAGTATAAACAATGTTGAAATACTTTGTTTCATTTTAGGTTTTTGTTATATTAGGGAAAGCCAAAGTAACAAATCCATTTGAAATAGTATAATTTCTTCTCCTTTTCTGTTTCACATTGTCTAATAGAAAACATTGTATTTAGAGTCCGGGGTTTAGAGTTCCTATCTAAATACACAAAGGTGTAATCTGCTATCCTTTGTCACCCCAAAAGGAAGGAAAGCATTTCTTCGGTCAGTGGCAACAGTGTCAGAACGGGGATGTGGAGGGTAAACAGGCATAGCTATTTCAGTGAAAATAGCAAGGGATAGTAGAATTAGCAACTAAGGGTGCAGGTTAAATGAGCAAAACGTTCAATTAGAAAGTAAGGCACAGAGAAGAACTTCAGCTTATTTCACAAACTGTCCAAGAGACTCCACACAAATACTTGAAGATTGTAAATCTGTGCTTCAGTCAAAGTCTTCTTTCTCTCGTAGCAGCTAGTGGCTGGCTATGTAGGGAATGATTTCCTGACTTCTTTGGAAAAGACTCTGTGGTTAGGCAGTACCTTATTGCAATAGGCTTATTCAGTTTGAGAACTCTTGCACAGAAGGTTGAGAAAAACTTAGATGGAAATGCTAAATTACAGGAGATAAATTAAAAAATTAGAGAAAATTGCTGTGAGTTAAAAAAAAAGGCAGTTTACATTGATGTGTAACTAGAAATCTTTACTTGAATTAAAATCAGATATTCCAGACAAAGGGAAAGTACTGAAACTAATGGTTATATTTGTCTTAAATATGGCTAAAGAATTAAATAACTAATTAAGATTCTCAATCAATACTATCTTAATTGACTAATACATCATTCTGTTAACACTAATGGTAAATTAAATATGCTGAATCGATATTCAAACAATGAATTGTCATTAATTGACGCTGATCTTAATGGGCATCGCCTTAAAATATTAGCTGATGTACATCCACAGCTCTAGGGATTACATATTACAATATTACATTTCAGGAGATCATTTGCCAGAAAGCATTACTAATAGTTAGTGAGCTTTCCTTAAGTATGAAGGGGAATTGCAATCAGTCATCTCAGAAAAGAAAATTAAATTATCCCCTTACAAATAATATATGATTTTTCTCATTACATTGTTTTTCCGCTTCTATTGGAGTGACTACTCTGAACAATTAAAGACTTCTAAATTATAATTTACCAACTTCATTGAATTATGCCAGCATGCAAAATTAATTGAATTAAGAAAAACAAATGCAGCAAAATGCAAACAAGCGCAGAAAAAAAGAAAGCTCTTGACTAAGGAATTGGCATCAGACATCCAGCTGTTGGATGGAGAAGACTCCTAATGTCTTGTGGAATGAATGGAATATAGAGTCATTCAGACTGGGATTCTCAAATGCGACTAGAAGCAATTAATCTCTCTGCTTTCTAGCTGCTTGAGAAAAGTCAGCATCAAGGGCATCAAACTCAACGTACAATCCCTAGCACTTTCTGAAATCCCGACCACTAGTTATTTCCTATTTAGGAAAAGAAAGATTAAAAAAAAATCATTGATTTTTTTTAATATTTTCCCTTGTTTCATTGCAGATGGCTATCAGAATCATGGCCTTAGAAGTCATCTGACATTTATTTATACCCTAGTATCTAGATTACTGTAGCAGGTAAGTTCCTAGAGTTCATCATTATTTTAAATCGACTTGTGTTCATGTGTTTACGGATTATTCTGGGTATATATGTACACATATAGATATGCTAGAACTCATTAACTTGGTGAACAAATCAGGTTGCGTGTTTCAGGGCACATCTGAAAAAACCTCAGAAAATAAGTGATAGACCCAACAAAAAGATGATCAGTGCTGAAAATGACTATTACAAACATTGTTCATTTGGCAAAGCATGTCTTTCTATTAATAAGAAATCAGTGAACAGAAAACAGCCTACAGAAAAATTGCATTTAGTGACTTGGCAAGGCCAAAATACTGATTCCACTTCATGGAGAATAGTATAAATTCATCTTTTAGGATACAATGATGGAAAACTGCTGAAGTAAATAGAAATCTTGCCAGCATAACTGGAAGGAGACAATAGTAGAAAGTCATTTGAGTATCGAGAATCCAGTAGGCATTAGAATTCACTGGTTTTGGTTCTGAAACACTGAGACCTCAATTCACAGTCCACTGAAGTTAACAGAAGTCTTCACAGAAATCCCACGTAGAAACTCAGCAGTTTCAACTCCCTTTAATACTGCAAAGAACATATTATCTTGACCTTTACTATTTTTCTTTCTATCACCTGTTGTTACAGCAACCCAACAGTAAGTTACTAGGGAGTGAGATGGGAGCCTAAGGTTTGACTTGCCATTTTGCCACGAACTTTAAATGCTGCCTCTGGCAAGAAAATTTGGTTCATTTTAATTCACCAAGCCGTAAATGCATCATGTTTTCAGTTGACTGCAGTGAGAAAGAATATCCTAAATATCTCTGTAGATTTGTCTTTATTGCAGTTATGCCTGTATTTTATGCAGGTCAGGTCTGAACTCATATCAAAGTCTTTCTAATAGTCACGTTGCATTTGTTGTGGCTCTTCACTCTAGATTCCATCAGCTAGCCTCACGACCAAATAAAAATCCTGAGCCCTAGAGAAGTTTTACAGACCTGTGATATTTGAGTCTTACCCCTGCAAGCAGTAGGAATAGGGGCGAGCTCTCTGCCCGTATGGGTTCATCTCCATTCCTTTAAATATGCGTCAGTCTAATACAGATGTTACATAAATTCTCTCCTTTAGCCTCACAAGATTTCATGCCCAATTTTGCAGTTAGGCCTTACTAATTTGGGTTCGTTTTATTTCAATGTTTCCTGTGGAATTAGGGTTGATGATATATTAACCCTATCTCAGTTAAATCAATTTCTAGACAGCCCACTAATGAGCTTGAATTCTATTTGCATGAAAACTCTTATATTCTCAGTGATGTCTCTGGTACCTGATATCCAGGGTAGGACAACCTGGGAGCATTATGTTGGATTTTGGTACAATCTTAAAGTGATGATCTAAAGACATTGGGAGAAAGAGTCATGTTTCATGGAGGCATAGATGCCATCTTTTAGCGCAGATCTTCAAAAGTGTTTATTGGTGGATGAATCTCTGAACCCACTGATATTCATCAAATATTTAGAAGAGTATAAGGACACCTCAGCTGTGTAAGTTTGACTGAAAACATAGGTAGGTGCACATCTACATCTATGTTAGAAGAGCAGGATGTAAATGATGCGAGAATAGGATTACCTAATTTCTGTAAGGTGAGCATGACTTTTTTGAGGTGTCTTGCTCAGAAACCCAAACCTTAGCTCAAGCTAAACTACTAAAGGATGCACAGACTCTCAGAGATTTGGGAACACAAGGAAGCCGACACACATGAGGACACACGCACATGTGTGTGCACACACATACACCCTATCTTTCTGGGCACATGAGGAGAAAAAGACTGCTAATAATGGGAGTCACAAGCACTTTGTAAAAGTACTTTTACATTGAATTGTTCATTGGATACCATAAATATGACATTCTTCAGAAAAATATATGACCTGGAATGCATCCGTCCTTGTACACTGGCAAATTCACTTTGGCAGAAGACAGTGCTACATTGCTGTTAAGACCTGGACCTTGCATCAAGAAGTTCCCTAGAACGTAGCCTTCATATTAAAAAAATGTCATAAGTAATCAGACATCACTATTACACCACAGCACATAAGAACCGTTATTTTATGCAGAATTGCTGAAATGAAAAAATGAGTTGCATTCACTATCATTCATCACACTCACTGCATATCTTTCTTTAGTGCTCCCAAAACTTGCAAAAAACAGGTAAGAAAAAATATCTACACCTTTGTGCTTATCCATTGCAGTAAATCTATGACACATCACAGTGATGAAAGGAACTGTCTTAGCAGATAAATTTCTGTTAATAAATGTTGTCTGACAATACAAAGGGCAGAGATATTACCTCTACACGACATGTTTTACTGAAGAATGTTGAATGAGGAGGCAAGATTTTATATGACAACTCTGGAGGTGGAGTCAGATCTCCATCTTGCTGAAGAGCTGTTATAGTAACTATAATTTCTCTTGCTTACCTTCCTGCAGCTTCCAGTATCATTATCCATAGTCAGAATATGTTATCTATTTCAATAGAATAATAAAAATTGCTCTTACTATGTTTAGGCTGCTGTTCAGATCTGTAAATACTGCTTGGGATTTTTTTTTCTTTATTACTTCCAGCACTGTAGAAAAAGCTAGTAAGGTAGTACAAGTAGCAATATCAAGCATAAAAAAAAACAGTTTTCTTTAGCTTGCCTATAAAGCAAGGGTGAATCACAGTTGACTTCTGGAGAGAAAAAAAGAAACAAAAGAAAGAAGAAAAAAGAAAGGTTATTTCAACTTTTTCTTCCTTTCATTGTTATGTTGCATAAGTGGTAGGCCAGCAGGGAAAGAGAAACAGGAGAGAGAAAGAGTGGCCTATACAGTGGGGAAACTGGGACAGAAGTAGAAAGAATAGGAATATAGGAAGTTTTGTGATATGCAAAGAGACTTTATTAAAGAAATCTTAAGGGTTCAGAAGTTAGTGTTCCAGTTTCAGGAAAAGCGAAGGTGAAGATAATCTACATTCTTAAATCTATTTAATTTTACATATTCTTTCCAAAACAGACTCTTTCGTTACATAATGCTGCACTATTTTTGAGAAACTACCATTGTTCTTTTGCAACTATAAATAAAAAAATATGTCATATCCTGTACACTTTAATATATATACTGGCACAGGATTCTTTATATTGAATTTATTCTGTGATATGTTTTTAGCTGAGACACAGACCATTTGGCCTAGTTATTGTTTTATAGATTTCATAAAGCTGTATCTACTGTAAATTATATACAAGAAAGTGCACAGGAGCATTTGTGTTAACTCCATATTAGTTCAGATGAAAACACCTTTGCTGTACCACAAACCTTGCACATTTGGCTTTTTGATCAAAATTACATCGTAGCTGCTTTTCAGTTGTGCAGTTTGAAGGGGAAATGGAAACAAGCAAAACATTGGTACTGGCCTATTTATGACTTGAGATGAGCCTTAACTTCAATGTCTACTGTTTGGTCAGCTCATCCAGCCTAGATATCTAGCTATATCTGTAGTCATAAAGGAAAAATAACAGTGGTGTCTTCATAAGATATGATGATCTGTCTTTTGGGCAGGTGTATTTTTTTCTATCAAGTATAAAACAAGCTGAAATAACGGCATAGTTAAGCTACACAACTAAAGTTGAGGTTTGTATTTGGCAGCTGCATTATTGCCCATTGGAGTGCATTTTTCCAGCTATTGTGCAGGTGTAGAACTCATACTGTAGCCACGGCTTGCTCTATCATACTTAGAGACAGTAATGGCATTCAGACACAGCAGAGAGATTCAAAGGGAATTATTTTTCTTAAATTTTGATTAGTTAAGTGCATATGCAGAGTTTAACTTATTTATTAAGAAAAAATTTAAAAAACAAAATAATCATACAGAACTGGATTTCCCTTGCATCTCTTATTTATTTTTTCAACAGTTAACATATTGTGTCCTCCCCATGATGAAATCTGCTTTAATTAAGCATCAACCTGCTTCATAGTGGAAGAAAAAGAAAAAGAGGAAAAGTGTTCTTATTTTCACAAGCAGATCTTTTTTCCCATGACTCTTTGTGATTAATGATTTTATGGTTTGCAAATGAGAATATTGACCTCTTAGGAACACTGAAGTCCTGGTAGCTTTGAGCTGAACAGAGGACATAGTCCTCACAGACCAAGAACACAATACAAAAGGGAGTTTTGCTGCTTCTGGTTTACCAATTATTCTGTTGGGAATTGGATTACGTTGTCCACTAAAGTAATGCCTGCATGCAGTTTTGCAAATGTGATGTGCTTGCCATCCTGAAAATTAAACCTAAAGAAAAATACAAACAGGATCAATCCCTCAAAATTATATCAGTGGAAAAAGTACAAACAAAAAGAGTCCAAGAGAATTTAAACTGCTTAAAATCAAAAGAAGTCCCTGATTCATCCATTACTCTTTTTTGTTTTGTATGGAATTAAATACAGAAAAAAAACATTCAGAAGGCACTAAAATATTATTGATGATATTATATTATTAGCAATAATATTTTTTCCTGTTACTAACAGAGCTGGATTTACCAAAAGCAAAAGGGAAAAAAAAAGTAGAAGAAAAGAAAAATGGTAAGAGACCTGAAGAAATCTGTGCATATTAAAAACTCAATATATAGAGCAGAAAGCTTCATTTCTAAACAATATGCATTGTCCTAGGACCTCAGGGTTCACTCAGTCACAAGCACAAATCTGCTTTGTTTGGTTTACTGCCACCTTAGGATTTGGTAACAGCTTGCTTTAATCAAATTGAACACCATGCCAAATCCAGATGTTCAAACACTTTTGAACTTCATGTTCAGCTCCAAACACCATTCTCTAGACTTATTGCAGAAAATTTATATTACCTACTATATTTCCCATGTGATTAACCCTCGGGATTAGTTGCAGCACACAAACATTGAGACTCATCTAATTCCTCTCCAAAAAAATATAAAAAGATATTCAGTTTGAAGACAGAGTTATGACAGATAAGCAGACAAAATGATGAAGTATCTTTTTTTTCCTTTAATAGTTCTCTATAAAGAAGGTGCAAAATTAAGTCTTATCTTGATTCTTCTTCCTTATTATTTTATTACAGACATACTTGTTCAGTTTAAGGTTGTTTGTTGGGTCTTTTTAAGTTAGAAAGCTACAGTTATTTAAAGGGTATGACAGCAATGGAAAGGGAAAACAGGAACTCTGACTTTAAAATGGGCACTTCACACTGAGCACTGCTCCCAAACGTACAAAGCTAATTCTGCTGATTTCAGGATGAAATCCACTAATCCAGGTGAAGGCAGAATATAGAATCATGATTTAACCAGAATGATGATTACTACTAGAGATTCTAATAAAAATAGTAGATAGTAGTAGAGGATAGTTAGCAGGCAACAAAACATTATTCATTACTAAATCCACCTTAGCCATCAGGTAGAACACACAATGTGGAGTCAAGCATCTGACAAAGACACGTTTTGCACACACTAATATAAAATAAATAAAAATTTGAAAATAAAATAAGGTTAATGTATTCCTAAGTTACAGTCTTGACACTATATAATAACAACAAAAACCACACAATAACCTTCTCCCCAGAGTAAGGGTCTATGGTAAATCATTTTGTATATGCCACCCTTTCCTTTAAACAAATAGGGCAACAGACACTGGAACTGAGACAACTTCATGCTTCTGCTTTTGAACGGTATTACAAAAGACCATTTCTCTAAGCAGAGAAATAGAATAAAACTTTTTTTTTCTTTTTTTTTCTTTTTTTTTTTTACTTTTCTTCTTTTCCCCAGGTGCTAAAGCTTTCCTGCACTCTGCCTCAAAACAGTATATTCCAGGCTGGACAGATCAGCCTAAGTAAGTGATGTTATCTGTTCATTTTAGCACAAGCTCATTACAGAGTCTGACTGCAAAGTTTGAAAATGGATAGTCATACAAGATTTGTTCTTTCTGGCTTTTTGTCCTGTTCTTTCAGTCTTTTAACCTCAGTTTCAAGCGATCACTCTTCATCTTCCTAAAGCCTTTTCAGTACTGTCTCTCCTTTCATTTTTCTTTCCAGCTAGTGTATTTCCTTACTAGCAATTTCCCCTTGGTTCTCATTAAAAAAGTTACCAAAAATCTTCTACTTAATCTGTTTGGAATTTAAAAATATATATATATCCTTTGAACAATTCTTCGGAATTAAAGAGATTTATTTTCTTTTCTAAAATTATAATTTAATTAAAATAGCAGTTTCTTTGTGATTAAATCTATCATTTCAGAATGCTGTTTACAAGAAATATTGCTGATATAATAAGTTGTATCCCAGACTGATCTCTTTGCAAATTTCTTCATATATGGTTTAGTGATAGCTGAGTTTGAGTGTGGAGTTGTGTACAAAGACAGTAATAGGAAAGACCAATCTATTTATAGTCTTACCGTGAAGGCAACTTGCTGTTGTTCATGACTGCTACGTGACTGACCATGCAAAAAAACACAGCTCTTCTCTTTATTATCATTCTCATAAGACTTCCCCGATGCTGAAAATAGATGCAAAAGTTTTGTTAGTGGGCTTAACAACACTGAATTAATATGCATTGAGTACATTAACTAGAAGTGACTTTAGCATTGACCAGTCCTTCATTAATTTCTCCCTCTGATTATTTCTTAGAAAGAAACCAGAAAAACAAAAGGTTGATGTAGTGTACAAAGTAATTAAAAGGAAATCATTATGCATTAAACAAATGAAACCTGCACTTGAGGCAGATACAGTGCCAGAGACAAGATGCTTACCTAATGTGGTAAATCCTGTGGGTTTAATTCTGCATATAGATGCACTTTGGTAATTCTGAAGTAACGCCACTGAGTTTCTGAGTTTATAGTGAGTCTCTTAAAATGTATGTCGGGAGCAGATTTTGGTGTCCTGGTGTATTAGCATTAAATTTTGCATTTCTCAGAGATAGAAAAGATCAGCAGGAGATCTCTGTGCCACTGCTTCATATATATATATTCTTTTCTATTATACATCTACTTTTCTCATATTGTACTGTCTCAAGTTCAGCTAAAAAGCGAAGCATTCCTGTCCATCATTCCTCACAGAATAACTGGGATATTCTTTTAATCAGTTAGTCACATCACACAGTTGATTTTCTTCATAATACCTAATGCAAACTAAAGTCCCTCCTGTCCTAAGAATATAAGCCTTAAAAAGAATAAAACTGTCTCTAGAGAGGATTGACATGCCTTAAGAACATTTGCCTCTTCTGCAGCTGCTACATATTGCTACTTTCCTCCCTCAAAAGAAAAGAAATACAGTATGGGGTTTTAAGGACATGCTTCCTCTGATCACTGTGGGGCCAGGAATACCTCCTACCTGGCCACTGAAGCCCAGCCTGTGTGTCTCTGTCCCAAAATGATGGATGTGGATTCTACTTTCCCTGTTGAACTTGTTTGCTGGTTCAGACAGCAGCAAAGTTGTGCGTGTAACCCAGAGACATGTACACATGAAGGACACAGACATGACCAGTTTCTCAGATGGCCTTCAACAGCACCCACATGTAACATCACCAGGACTCATAAAAAATATAGACATATATAGATATGTAGACAACCAATTCCCTTTCCTCTCCTTCAGCTGGTCAGGATTGAAGGTAACTAGTGCAGATATACACTCACTACTCTATAGGTTTCCAAGTAAATGCACATTTGCTAGTCTCCCAAGTATCGGCATGACCTCTTCTTCTACCTCATATCATTCACTCCCGCACACACTGCGTTTGGGGAAGATGCAAACATTCCAGCAGCTCCCAGCAGCCAGCACCAGGCACATGGGCTGTGACCCACAATCCTGTTCCAGCTGCTGTTGCTGAGCCTTTCACTCACTTTCCTCTCCCTAGTCTATCCAATAGCTGCACCTGGAATGCCCACCAGTCCTATCCCAGTGGCTGGACCTGAGACTTCTGTTTGTTCCAGTAGCTGACACCATGGACTTCAGAGTGCATAAACAAAGGCTTGTAGTCATAGGACATGGGCCAATGAGTATAAACTGGAGAGGTTTAGACTAGACATAGGGAATTTCTTCACTATGAGAGTGGTGAAGCATTGCAACAGGTTGCTCAGGGAAATTGAGGATGCCCCGTCCCTGGAGGTGTTCACGGCAAGGTTGGATGGGCCTTGGGCAGCCTGGTTTAGTGGGAGGTGTCCTTGCCCATGGCAGAGGGGATGGAACTAGATGATCTGTAAGGTTACCTCCAACCCAAACTATTCTATGATTCTATGATTCTATGATTCTATGATTCTATGATTCTATACTCCGGTCACTGGCACCAAATCTATTTACATAGTTCTCACCAGAAAATGATGCTAAGTGCTTGCAACACTCACGGATGAGACAGAGGGTGAGATTACACAGAGATATTTAAGAAAGGTTTCGATCAGAAGATGGGGCAGACTCTGTTAAATAGATGCAGGGCTTGGTCAGACTGAAAGGCCCAGGTTTATACATGGCCAGTTTCTTTGATATATCTTCTGGTTAATTTCCTATTTGTTCCTCCCCATTCCCTCCTCCTAAATGTTCATATAGAAGTTTTGCATGGTTCCACACGCTGTTCTTGAACACCCCAAAACCTCAAGTTCTTCTCATTTCTCCCTTTTATCAGGACAAAGTGCAGGCTGACCTTCTCCAAAGCTGTACCTGCAGTTTTTTCATTGCCCTACAATTAGCAGCTCAGGCTTGTGTCCTTGACATTGTCTTTGTTGTCCTCTGTCTACCAGGTTTTTTACTCTGTGTGTTCTTGTTTATCAGTTCCTCCTTTATTTTTTATCCCCCTTTGGATGGAAAAATTCCGTGATTGGATAACCTCAATCACGCAGATGCTCTTACCTTCCACTTACCCTTAAAAAGTAGAAAAAGCCTGGCCAAGTAGCTAGTTCACATGACTAGCCAATTCCAGGGCCAGTTAGCTATTCTGAGGACATCAAAATAGTAAGGCATTGAGATTAGCAATGTTTCCATTCCTTTGTTCTAGCTGCCATGAAAGGAAAGTAGAATATTTAATGTGTTGAAGAAGGGGCACACTTCTTTATGACACAGGAAGCTTCTGGAAAATTCTCCAGAGACAGTTTTATTTTGTTTTATTTTGTTTTTATCAACCAGGAGCACCCTGTTAAAGCATAACAACAATGTATGGTGCTGAAATAAGACATTATTCTGACTTATTTGATAAGTTTTTAAGATTTTGCCATGCTGTGCTTGTTTTAAAGTGAGTAAATGCCCCATGGTATGCCGTAATGCATAATTGATAAGCACATGTGAATAGTCATAGCAGAAAAGAGTGGACTCTTCATTACAGAGCACTTTTTGTCCATAATCTATGAGGTACAGACATATTAAATCTTCCTGTATGAATCACTTCCTAAAAATAGCTTCCTACTTAAAAAGAGAGCAACTGAAGCAGTACAAACTTTAACTTAAGGGCCATATCTAAAATAATTTACGTCAGAGAGCAAAATTCTCTTTTTAAAATAAACCATCTTATCTGAATATTTTCCAGCGTTACTTGTTATTTCACATCCACAGATAGGAGAACAGCACTGGAAGAAAAAAAGAAATGAAACAAAAATAACCCCACAGACAGGATACTAGAGCACAAGCAAACTGTTTATTAAATAGCAGAAAATTTTCAATTTAGTGTTGAGTCTAAAAGCTTGCTACTAATATAAATGGAAATGAGATACAAATGTGATTAGGGTTTCTTACTGTTTGTTCTTCAATTTTTGTTTCATTACATCCTAGCAATTATTTTTAAGTGTTATTAAATTTCTGATAAGAGTTCATGGTTGCCCTAAATCAACTTCATAATGCATCTTCACTTCAATATGTGCAAGACTCGGTTTATCAGATGTCAGTACATGTCTCGGGCCTTGATCTGCAGTTAATAACATTTTTTAGTGGAAAGGATGTTCAGATAAGGGTAGAAGTCTTCAGAAGCAGCTACTAGATAGGACAAGTGTAACAACAGCAGCTCATGTGCTGTTTAATATGTATTACAAAAATACATGCTCTGACTAATCTGTCTACTGTAACTTGTTTCCTTTATTATTCCTTGACCTCTATAACTACCCCAGGCTTGATTGGGCCACCCTATTGAAGCACACAACAATCATGCTCATAGGTCATCAGCTCAGAGTCCGCTCTGGGAGCAAAGAAGATACTGAAAACTGAAAAAGATCCTTCCTTCAAGGGAGGAGAGATGCAGGGCAGCCCTGGTAATCTGCTTCCCTTGAACACCAGAAGCCAAGGACAGAGAGTGTTTGCAGAGCAGAGAAAGTGTTGGTATCAGGATGAGTTGGGGCCATGGGCAATTAGCTTTTGATCAAAAGTGGAAAGAAAACACAAAAATAAGGAGGAAATTACATTATAATATGCAGTCTGCAACTGACCCATTTGGCATAGAAGAAACATTACCGAAACCCAGTCTGTTCTTAGAAATCTGAGTCTAGCTGCGTAGGCAGCATATCCTGGCAGTAAGGTCAGTTTGAAATTTAGTAATATATACAGTGTGAAGTAGCATGATACAAAACATTCCTGGTGGACTAAGGTCCTACTGTGGTCTGTAGCAAAGCACCATAGAACACCTAAGTGCTCTGTGCTTTACACAGCTGGAATATGGACGAAACCAGGGAGATCTGGAGAAGAGCTAGAACTTAATCTGCAGACACCTTAATTTGCAGACAATTTAAGAATAAAAAATTGTTGCCAGTAATCATAAATCATCGCATTTCCAAGGAAAGAATGAGAGAGAGCATCTGCACAAGAATTAATTTAGTGTTATATTGGCAACCCCAAATCTGGCATTTCCCAACTGAAGTCCAGCCTAAATAGTAATGTTTACTATAGGTACCCAGTAGTTTCTCTTACTCTTGTCAGCAATTCTTACACAAGGATTTTCATAAGAACAGGAAATAGATTCAGAAGTAGAGGAAAGTGTCTCATGAGATCCCTTTTTTCAAACTTGGATGTCTATTAAGGGAAGGAAAGCAAATAATAGACTGGGACCTGGAACAGTGTTGCCAGTCTTTCTTTTAACCAATGTTCTTTAGACTCTTTATGAGTAGCTGAGCTTGCTTGAACTCAATAAAATTATCTAGAAATATCCTTAACTTAGCATTGACTTGTAGCACTTCTGCTGCATACCCGCAGTGTATCAGCATTTTCACTGAAGATCACAAATGAGGAAAATGGTCATCATCTTTTTCAGCTCAGTTAAATCTATGTGGTATTTCCTAGGATAAAAGAACAGTTCTACATTGGATAGCCAGAGTCATGCTACAAAGAAAGAGCTGTTGCTCATCGCAGGAAAAAGTTAACTGAATCCTTTAGGGTGGAAAATGAGAGACAAACTTGTTACAGAGGTCTATACCAACTTCCTTATAATGAAGAAAAGGAAGATATAAATGGAGATCAGAAAGCAGCAGTAGACAAATGACCCGAAGTTTCATTTATTTAAAATATGAGCAAAACACTTCACATTTATATTATAATAACTATTTTTTCATACTGCTGTGCTTTCTACCAGGTAGAATTGAAGTGCCAAGCTTCCCTGAAGTTATTTTTAGACTGACCAGCACTAGCAGGCACAGCAGCGCCGAAACCTTCACAAACAAATAAGCTTTCACTTGTTTTACAGCCCAGTTTGGCAGGTTTAAGTGTGAAGGCAGTCATTTATGATCTAGTGTTTTGGGGATATGTCTTTCTGATGCAGCCAGTGCTGAACAAAACTAATAACCAAGGCACATACAGTCATGAGAGGTAGCAAATATCAGCCTCGGAATAGTGCCATGTTAACTTTTGTCCACTTCTCCTGCACTGGAGTTGGGCTTTTTCCAAATATTTTTACAACATCGTGTACGTCACACACATGAACTGATCCATTAGTCACATGAAAATTTAATGTGAAACACACTCTGTAATTTTTCTATAGCTTGTTGATGGTTTTGGTTCTTTTTCTCCTATTCTCTAATCCTGGATTTGGATAATTTCACGAAGTCAGTTTTCACTTCTTGAAACAGCCATTTTTGAGCTTCCTGTTAGCCTAAGAATGCCACAGTGAGGCAATTAAACAGAGCTACACTGATTTTCATTTTTAAAAAAATCTAATTACCTTAGGTTGATTTCATAATTTTCAAGAAAGCATTTTAAAACATTTAAATATCTATGCAGATTTAGCAGTATGTCTCCTGGCCAGGTTATAGGACCAATTCTGTGTTTCGAAGTCTATTCCTATGTTAATATGTAAGTATTTTCTGGTGTTATTATTCTTGCTGAAATGGAATTATTTTTCAGAAAATCTGGAGTCATAATATTCATGGCTCAATCTGCAGCAAAAACTTAACAGCTGCTATTGACAAAGTTTAAAATGAACTTAATGGTATAGATCATTCTAGTAATTCTGATCATGAAGTACTGAATTATGCCCTCAGAGGACCCCTAAAGAATACGGATAGTTAAAGAGAAAAGTCAAAATGAATAAATCAAAGAGAAGCAAGAGTAAAAACCTGGAGTCAAGAAAGCATGGTAAATCTAAGCCTAGAGATAAAGGAAAAAGGATGGGGCAGGGCGGGGGAAGCACACAACCAGAAATGAAGATGTGGAAAAAAAGGACCATGGCATATTGCTAAGATCGAGCACAAAGGGTAATATGATTCTTTCAGAAGACTTCTTTGTACTATTTTGAAACTTACAGTGAGACCTTTCCGGGCTTCTCAGTTATGGAAGCACCAGTTATGCATTTACAGGTAAAGCTGAATCCCATTTTGTACTTCACTCAAGAAATCAACCTCCTTGTTAAATACAAAGAATTTACTTTACCATCTACAATCTCACAGCATGTAGAGTTTGAAAGGAGCTGAATTTTCTTCGTTGTGAACTAAGAGGTGTGAAAAACAGGAATGAGTGATAGTAGTAGGTAGTAGCAATGGTAATAATAATTATCTAAATATTTTTAAAATTGTGATTCAGAACCAAAACCAATTTTTAACATCCTTCAATCTTCAAACATTAGCAAAATACAGAAAATTAAAGAAGCTAACATAGAGAGCAGTCATTTAAAAAGTTCACACCACCGTGTTCCCTTTTGCCAGAAGGTAAGGCTGGTTATCCTTTTGGCATCATGATGAATAAAACATACAACTTAATAACACCACCAAACCTAAGCACTGGGGAAAAAAATTAAAAAGTAAAAAAAAAGAAAAAAAAGCTGAGCCTTAACACTGACTAGGTTTATCATTGTCACATTTACACCACACAGGAAGACCGTGCAATCATTTTTCTTTATTACTGAAATGATCATCACAGAGTTCTTGTGGGTAGGAAGTTACAGAGAAATATCAAAATTACTGAAAAAATTGATAATAGAGCATATTAAATGAGCGCATCTGTTAGACAGCTAGGAATATGCAGGTTTGAGTAGTTGTATTCTAAAGGTACTTGTCTGTTAGAGGACCATGAGGAAGGTCTGACTCGTGGGCTCAGAGATTGTCACGGTGCTCTCACCTCACCCAAATATTGGAGCTGACTGCCTGCAGCCTTTGTAACTAGCAACTGCACTTCAAAGGCTGGAGGCCAAATCACAGTGACCTTCCTGCTCTGTTTTCAGAGCTATGGGAGTGAGTGTTGCTCCCAGATTTGTGTATTTAATTTCTTCCGTGTTTAGCACTGGCTGAACCATATTAGTCTTGAGTGAAGAAGACCAGTGCAGATTAGATTATTCTTGTCAGGTAAACTGAGTCCTTTCTTCAACCTACTCTGTGCTCTGGTATGCTGTCACACAGATTCACTTCTGGATTCTTTCTGACTAATGGCAGATCTTCTGCTGCATTGGTAGAGTTTCTGCTCTTTTTTCTGCCTCCCTTCTCCTGAGCCATCTGTTCACCCACACCTTGCCCATACGCCACGTCATACAGAGCTGTGGTACTCTTGTGCTGCAGTACCAGTATCTTCTCTCATTTCAGAACTGCTTCTGTTCTGTTCTTTCTGCTCATTAAATAAAGAAGAGCCATCTGATTTTTGTCTTTTTTTTGTTTGTTTTTTACCTTGTGTAATCCATTCCATGTCAATGCATAAAACAGGTATAATGCTGGCAAACATGCAGTACAGGGGTGTCTTGTTAGATCTAAATGTAGCTGCTTGTGAGAGTCAGAAACAAATTATTTGAGTGGTTCTTGTGATAAGCGTGTGTTTCTCTGTATCGTTCTGCCTGATACCCGCAAGAAGAACACTGCTCCCTTTCACAGTGTCTGCTGTATAATCCCTTGACAGTAACAAGCTGGAAACGTGAAAAGGCAAATTTTCTTCCTTACCAGTAATACCCACTAAGTCTTTTGGCTTTTGCATTTAATTTGTTTCTTATAAACAAGTGGTCAACTATGTTTGTATCCTTTAGAGAGAGATTAGTCTGAAAGCTGGGTTCATCAGCAGGACCATAGAACTAGTTTACGTGCCCAGGGCTAGGAAGCCCGGAAGGCAGGTACGTGAAGTCAGTGATGCATGGGAGCTAGAGATCCTGGGTATGTAATTGCAAAGACTAGCTGACAAGGAGATTCAAAAGATGAACTTTCAAATGATAGACAGTCACATTGATGTACATCGCTACATTGATATCTCATAATAACTTAAAGGTAAATCCAAGGAAGTCTCACATCAAAGGAAACCATTGGAATTACCAAAGCAAAAAGAATTCTGATGCCTTCAGTTGCATACCTAGGCATTGGCCCTAAATAGCCTCTGACATAGTAATGGTTGTTTCGTTGGGGAATAATAATAAAAATAAAAAATGAAAATAAAATCTGGAGGTGTGATATTATCCAAAAGAAAGAAAGCATAAAAGCTCAACTTGATTATCTGAATAATATCTGGAGTGCTAGAAATGTTTCAATGAAGGACTGATTTGGAGTTGGAAATCTTTTTTTATAATATCTGCTGTCATTTGACTGAATTAATAGCTAGGATGGAAACCAGAGGCTCAAGGGACCACCGTGAAAATGTAGATAAAATGTCTTATTGATCTGGCAATGCTTCTCATCAAGAAGACTTTAATTCATTGATATACCCATACGAAAAGAATATTGCATTTTTTAAGCCTTCATCACACCTGATGGGATGTCAATTTAAGAAATAGATAGCAACAATTAACATCTCTCTAAGCCATTTTTCACTATGTATCCTCCACATGAAATCATGTGAATGAAATAGATTTTTATGAACTATATAAAATCATACAGAACCATATGACTAGTCAAATGACCATGTGTTCAATAGACGGCAATTCCCATCTCAAGCACTCTCTTCTATTTCTAGTTTAAATTATGTTTCAAGAACAAAGAGGATGCAGGGGAATCAGTGAAGGTAGCATTTCTACTGGTGCTCAGACACTTCAGTTTCTAAAAGAGAAACTAGACCGACGGAGACCCGAAAGTCATTTCTAAGTCAAAGGAGAGTAAAATGGCTCCCTTTTCCTTATTTCTTCTGAACATAATGTCTTCCAAAGTAATGATGGGACTGTTGTACTTCATTCTTTCATGCTGTGGAATAGCAGCTTTCACATCTGTGCTTATATCCTGCTTAATTTTATATTTACTATTAAATACGGAGAGATGTAGGTTACTTCTGAAATGGCATGAAAGATCAAAATAAAAAATATTTTTCTATGACAAAAGTCAACATTCAGATGAACTGATTTCTGTGCAAAGAGAAGGGTGGTGTTAAAGCAGGAAACTACGTATATACGTATACACATATATACAAATATAGTTTGGGGACCCTCACTATAAGAAAGACATTGAGGTCACGCAGTGTGTCTAGAAAGAGCAACAAAGCTGGTGAAGGGGCTGGAGAACGAGTCTTACAAGAAGCAGCTGAGGGAACTGGGGTTGCTTAGCCTGGAGAAGAGGAGACTGAGGGCAGACCTTATCCCAGTTCTTTCTTGTAAACAAAAACACTCACACAACAGAGTTAGACTGTGGGGTTTTTTTCAGTGTCATTTTCATTTTGTATGAGATGCTTCTCATGGGGACATCTTTAAAAAACACTCTATCAATCTCTGTCAGCATCTCTGAATAGTCATTAGTGAAATGTCACCTTCTAAGTTCTTCACACTGGGAGTTTAGGCAGCTCCACTTTTCTAAAGTAAAAACTTAAAATAACATAATTAGTACACTTAGTTAAATTCACTTAAAGGTAGAATTATTGTAGAGAAGAGAGAAATAAGTATGTTAAATTACTGTAACCGTAGGGGAAAAAAGTGATTTGGTTCTCTAAACAAATTTAACATTTGACTATATCAGTTTCCCAGTGGTCCCTTTAAAGTTCTGGTGAATTTTAGTAAATAGTCCCAAATTCTGTAGTGTCTGAGGTGTCTGTTCTCCCTGTAAGACATATTTATGTAATTAGCTGAGATGTTCTGGTATAACGCTCCTATGAAAGACAGCACACCTCAGAGAGAATTTTTTTCAAGTGAAAATGCGATGAGAAGGTTTGAGTGAGAAGGTGCCTTATTCCATTATGTCTATAAAGAACATCACTAAGAAAGTTTGTGGTGTTTTCGTCTAACAGCTGGTAAAAATACCTGTATAGTTCTGAGGCACAGAGCCTGGAGACAAGGATTAAATGGATATTCTAAGCAATTAGAGATGCTTATCCAATTTATAGCCTTTGAATTCTGTGCTGTCATGCATATTATTCCCAGCTCTCCTAAAGTCATAAAGTTCGATGGCTAAGGAATGCTTCTGACAGCGAAACCAGTGTGTTCTGAATTTACATAGAGAAGGGCCTGCAATATTCTGAATCAGCTTTTGAACTATAAAAAGCGTGTGTCCTCTTATCATACAATAAGCAGAAATATCACCTCACAACCACTTTTCTCTAAAGGGAAAGAAAATCATCACAAAAGTATTTCTTCATATAGCTGGGGAACCATGTCTTGTTAGCGTTAGATAAGTGCTACATGCACTTAGTAGCTTAATGTCATCGAAGTACTTGGGCACAGCTCTGTTGCATCACTGAAATGTTAAAGAGCACAGCCTGAAGGCAAATGCTTGGGCAAGAACAGCTATGCACATATATATGTATGTATTGCATATGTTTAAAGCAAAAGCATGCACTTGCCATGAGAAACTACTGCCAGCATTAATTGTCCTCAGGAACGGGTCTTTAAGGTCACAGCTTTATAATTAAGAATGTAAAGGTTATTCTTGCTATGTGCCTATGTTCTTTTGTGAGTCTGACTGACATAATATGCACTAATGGGTGTATCTGATAAAGATTAAAAGAAGGCACCTCTGTGTTCAATAGAAAAATCAGTACTGAAGTTAAGGAAACGAGTTTTAGTATTTGATTTTATAGAATGCTATTTTCTCTGTAACTGAGTTTTGGGGATGAACTTCCATTTCATAATGTTTTATACTTTTACCTCTTTTGTTTCTTTTTAAACTGAAATTTTGATGAAGCTGATTAAGTTGTCAATTTTGTCCTGCTATATACAGGAAAGAGCAGCTGTACAGGAATTAATAATAGATATGATGACACCTAGTGGTGCTGGAAAATAAATCTTAAAATAAAGACAAAGTACAATGCAAAAGCAAAGGGAGAGGTTGCCTATTTGTGGTTACTCTTCACTCATTTGACATAAAAAATGGAGCAATTTGAAATTTTCTTACTGAGTTTTCATTTTATTGGGGAGAAAACATTAAAGAAAACACAGTTCTCAGTACAGGAAAGAAAATGTTTTACTTTGAGATTCCTTTTTTTTTCAGCCAGGTCTCACTGACCATTCAGTGTTCTATAGAAAAAGAGTTATCACCATATGTAGCTTTATCTCACTGATGAGATATCAAGACTTAACTGTCTGTCTTTCCTAAGGGAGTCAGTTCTACTGTGATGAATAAAGATTACAGAATACCCTCTTATCTTATAAGTTACATTACAGGAGGCAAAAAGTCTTGGCAGGTGAATCCAAAGGTTTTTTTATTTTTGCAACTTTAGCTTCTGCAATATTATCTTTGAATATGATCAGACTATTTGTTGCTTATGGTGCCTGCATCTAATACACAACTTCCTCAGTTTTTCAGAGAAGTAATTATTGGGTTATCAGAGAGAATCTGATATCATTTTTATTAGCCAATGGTCTAAAATGTAGAAGTAATTATCAAATGTATCAATACTTAAACATTTAGAATTTACAGATATCTCTGTAACAGCACTTAGCCTAGAACACATGTAACTCCATGTAGCAAGTAACAGCTGGATCATGCAAGGAAATTTAAATTTTCTTAGCATTTCTGTCTCTGTAGCCTAAGAACCCTGCCAGTTTTATATTCTTGTATTTTTTCCAAGAGTCTCTTGGAAAAGAAAATGACAAAAGAAATTAAAACTCCCTTACTGTTCTACCATGTGGTGGTAACACCTCTGTTCTCAATAGGTATCTCAGATATCTTCTTTTGCTAATTCCTACTTTCTCTTCCCATGTGCCATACACACTGGTTTATTCTCAAAAGTGCCTATCATTTCTCAAGAGTTGCAACTAAACAAGGGAAAGTCAAGTTATTCAGGCAGAAGGTGAGAGGTTATTAATCAAGAAATTGAATAAAAAAGTAGCTATGAAACAGATAAAAGAGAAATAAATAGTTCCTATTTATGAACATTTGCTGGATTTTAAGTAATCAGAAGGAGAATATGCCTCTTCTTTACACATTATGTTTTTCAACAGGCAGTGGACAATAAATCTGAGTTCATCTCCATCCTAAAACTTGCAGAAAATGAATTATTTTTTAAGAAGTATGGAGGAAGGTACTACATCATAATATCTTAGTGTACTAGATCAGAGATGGATTTTGGAGTGTGAGAAGAAATACGTCATGCTTCTCACAGGATGGTGCCATAGGCTCATACAGCCCAAGGAAAAGGTCATTCTGCTCTACACTGCTATCATTTTGCCTTTTGTTGTTTACGGAATACGAACCATTAGATGCAAATTAGATGCTTTCTGCTTTCTTGAATTTTCCATATGTACCCATGATACAAAAGAGAGAAATAAAGTTGTAAGAACACATAACTGACAAAAATTTGTAAAGACAAAAACTGACATTGACAAAAGACGCAGAATTTGCCTCCTTTTTCCTCTAAATTTATATGTCAATTATCGTCCCAGCAATAAGAAATGCAACAATTTCAGACATTCATAAAAAGCTTCATGGGAGCATTCTTATTTTAAAAAAGCCATATATATTCTTTTCAATACTCCTCCTGTTTATTTGAATTATGGGTACATGCCCATGTAGATACACTTATCAATGAAGGGTTACGACTAAATATAAATTAAAGTAATTTAATAATCCTTTTTTTTTTTTTGCCATTATAGGGCTTTTACGCAGTAGTAAAGACAAAACCAAACTAATTTCCTCCAATCTCTGACTGTGAATTGTTCTTACAGGGATGTATGTATTTATAGTATGAATTATTATATGAATAATATTATATGAAAATGCTTTTCAGTACCATGAAAACTACAAACAATCAAGAGTTATCTGTTCAAAACAACGATAATGAGAGTTAGGAGAGTGTCTAAAACACTGCACCATATGGTGCAGAAGAAAGATAAATCCACAACAAACAGGCCCAGTACAGTTTAAGTAGTAGGTTCTTGCATCAGGAATACAGCAGAAGGCATCAAAAGCACTGTGGATGGACTGGCTGTCAATTGTACCAGGAACATGCATAATGCAGAGCTAGAGAATAGTTCCTTCCAGAAAACATTTACAATCTAAACTTTAATCAGAACTCACAAATTATAGTGTGGTGAATGTGTCTCGGAGCACACAATAAAACTAGGTATCCTCCATATTTTCAGAGAACGGTAAGTTCTTAGGAGCGTGGCAACAGGAACCACTTGTTTCTGCATAAATACCTCGCTTAGATTTTCATATGAGATAAGCATATGCAACTACAATAAATTAACTCATTACAATGATTAATGTTAAACAAAAATGAACAAATATCCTATACCAGTGCCTGCTTTTTGAGAATGCAGACCTGTCATACTCTGTTAGTGTCAGGAGGTAGTTTACTTCACAGAGACTTTGGAAAAAGAAAGCACAAAGTACTTGAACAGAGACTTTAATGGATACAGCGTGCAGTATCTTCTGTGGCCAACAAGCTGGGAAAAAGAATGTTGAATCTTTTATGTGTGTTTATGTATAGGAATTGATATAGATATAGATATAGATATAGATATAGATATAGAGATATAGATATAGATATAGATATAGATATAGATATAGATATAGATATAGATATAGATAGATTAGATATAGATATAGATATAGATATAGATATAGATATAGATATAGATATAGATATAGATATAGATATAGGTGCAGATACAGCTAGGAAGGTATTGGTATTGATTATATAGTAATAAAGAAAACAAACCAACTTTTCAGCCCCATCTTCCAATAACCTATCAAAAAAAAAAAAAAAAGAGAAGGAAGGCCTCTCACTTCTAATACTTCTAATGAACTACAAAGGGTAGTGACAGGCTAGCCTTTTTCAACTGGCACAGAGGACAGACTGGACTGATAGAAGCTTTTCATGTTTAACTTTGATGACTCATCATGTGGAAGAACAGGATGCAAGAGAAAGCAGCAACAAAAAAGAAAGACAAAATTTTAGATTTATAAGAAGAGACCAAGTAGACAGACTGGAATTTAGCTATGAAAGTTCCAGGTTGAAAAGGTAAAGAATATGTGTTTAACTAAAAATATTTGGATCTCTCCATTGAATTAAGTTAGTCACATGTTTATTTTGCTTAATCAGACATGGCATGGTGTAGTAAACTTGGAGCAGTAAAGTATTATAAAATTCAGTCTTACCAAAAGTGTTCATTGTGTTACTAACATGTCTGTTATAAAAGATCAATAAATTATATTATTAACAAAGGATACTCAGATAAATTTCTTCATTATTATAACTAATTTCCCAAGGCATTAGTTGGGTAAGTTCTAATTACAGATGGTTTCAAAGTTTTAAGTTGCAGCTTAAGAAATAGCACTGTTAAGATCCATTGATGATGTTGCAGGCAATAGGAAAAAGTAACATCATTTTATACTTAATGAATAGATTTCATTTCAAAAGACTAAACTAAAGATAGGCATACTGTTTTCAAATTAATACATATTAATAGTGATAGTCTAATAATTACACTGTCTTTTGGATTGTTAACTCCTCATTCCAAGCATATTTATTTAACTGATGGAAATAGGGGCAAGCTTTTCAAAGACATTGATTTAGGAATATGAAATGTGCAGTTGGAAACTCATTTGTTTACACTTTCAAGTGCCAGCTTTTTCCCATTAAGAAGTTGAAATCTTTTCAAATAATTTGTATTGGAAATTTCAAACATGTTTGTAAATAAAGCATGTTTAACATGTGGGGAATATGTGTGGAAGAGAGCCTGTGCCCATTCTGCATTTTCCATTCCTCCCTGTCCATTCATTTCTATTTGTACTGTTGCCCATTCTATTGCACTTAGGTTAATCCCTCGTACAAACATGTGCTCCACTCGCAGAATTCCTCCCAGAGGGCATTTTGACACCTTGATTCATATTCCAAAGATTTTCAACTCTTATTTCTGCAGAACAATATTATAGTATGATGGACGTCTTTGAACAGGTCCCAGATATACAGAAATCCCAAAGATACAAAGATCAATGTAGAAACTATCATTTGTCACTCATCTGCATCTCAAAAGAATAATATGTTTCAAACGGCTGTATTTCTTCAACAGGCTAGATTGAAATTGAAAGAAGAAAATGAAGAAGATTCCTCATAGGATATCACTAGAGTAATATCAAAGTCAGGATCTTGGAAATAAATAGCTGGGGAAACAATTGTTTTTTTGTAGCAGAAGTAGTAAATTCAGCAAAGTACATGTGAAGTGATTCTAAGAACTGTTCTTCATCCATTGATGCAATAAATGGCACTCTTCCTCCTGTCACTGCCAGTAAGGGTACAGTATGAAATTTAGAGCTGCATAGAAGATAGATTTGTGGTAATTATCATCTCTGGTGATATTTGGAAACACTAATTTTTATGTTTAATTGACATTTGGGCAAAACCAGAACACACATTTCACAGCATGTCGTATATTTTAGCAGATTAATTTGTTTCTTTTATGCTTTTATTACAACAGTGAGCCACAGGATGAATAGCGCTTCTCTGAAATGTTTGAATATGAGCTAGTCTATTCAGATATATCTTATGTAAAATAGAAATGGGACATGGACTAAAATTTTTTCTCGAAATCAAATACAAGTTTCACTCTTAGGGTATATAAAACCAGTGCTCCATATGTGTCACACTATAAAGTCTGATTGCCTTTTTTAAGGAGACGTTAGCAATTAGAACACAAACAATTCTGCCTGCAAGTTTCTTAACTCGTTTTGTATTTCCAGATCAGAAATGAGACAATCAGTAGCAAGTGAACACAAGTCCTTAATTTTCATCAATAATATAACAACATAGTAGAGCACCACAAACATTTGTTCTACACAAAAGTATTTTGTTTCTTTCTGCACGTCCTCCCATCATAGATTCCAATATCCTTTGCTACAGTCATTTCAAATAACGTGTACAATTCAGTTTTATATCTAGAGCTTCATTTTATACCCTATAATCCTCAGGCCTAAAGCACTGGCAGGCTGGTTTTAAGTAGTGTATAAGGAACTGAGACAAACAAGCCAATGTTTATATTTAATAGGTATACATTCAAACTTCCACTGCAAAATGTTTCCATGCCCACAGATTAAATGAAAGATTGATAATAACTGGTCTGCTCAAGTTAAAAGAAATAACAAGTAAAATCACTAGTGTAAAACACAAAAAGGGATATAAAATTATGTTCATATTATAGATGACAGAATCAAAGGTCTGATGCTTAATATTTACATGTACTTTTTATATAACACCAACCAGGCTGCTTCATAATTAGAGACAACTCCCACGAGGTAGAAAGTAATTGCTCATTTGTAGATGAGGTACTTCTGGATCAAGAAGTGATTAAAATATTTATATTGCACAGCTTGTTCAATTCACTCATATTATCAGATTAATTTATTTTAATTCACCATGCATCAACATTTACATGTTTTTCCTCCAAAAATGGTACTTGAAATAAAATAACTTTTTATTACCTATTTTGCAGCTTAATAATGTCAGTGTGTGTGGTGCATAGATGGCTAGTGTTTCATTACGATTTTTTATTTACTCCATAAGCATTAGGTTGTGTACTGGACATGAAAAATTTATAGGTACTTATGATGAAATAAATTTCAGTCTGGAATCTCCAGAGAATATGGTTTAAATTAATAAAGATTTACTAGCAACAAATATATATATACTTCTGAGTACTGAGGAAAATGGTAAGGGTTTTTTTTTTCCTTCATCAAATAAAAGTGTTTGTAGCTGAAGGTTTCATAAAACCTTATATTCTACTCTGACCTTTATAAACTATTTCTATACTGTTGTGATTTGTGTTGATTTTTCTTCAAAAGGACTTAAGATGGTATACTAAATGTGGTAAAAATCTAAAAACCGGCTGGGTGCCTGAGAGTTATCTCAGCCTACAACTGTATATATATGCACAAGTACAAACTCATAGAAATAGGATGTAATGTATTTGGCAGTGTCAGGGCTAGTAAATTATTTATTATACTAAGTCCTTAGATTCCTAAGGTGACACTTCCATAAGGATCATTAAAATATCTGGCAAAAACTACAGTGGACGCATCTCTTCTGCAGATTGAACAGATGTGCCTGGAGTCTAACTGCTTGGATTTTGGAACAAGATTTACATCCTGCCCAAGACAATGGGTAATGGCTCAGATTTTGCCTAACTAGTTTAAACTAACTCAGACGTCTATTCATCTTGCTGTTACAGCAAGGTAGGCTTAACCCCTATAACTGTGCTATCTGTCAGTGGCAGTACCAAGAAACCCTACCAGACCTGTGCACTTTGCATTATTAACTACATTTTCTATATTATGTTCCATGTGGACATGTGTGGAAAGGCAGAAAAAAAGACATTTTGGGCACACAGAAGTCACTGTGTGTTCTGATGTAGCCTATCCTTGTAGCTGAGGAAGAAAGCACTCAACACATAAATCATAGAAAATCAGAGTATTTATGTTGCAGTTATAGGACAGATCAGAGTACCAAGATTTAGTCTTCCTGGAAACTCAATAACCTCTGGCTATGGTTTAAGATTGACAAGTTAATATCCAAAAACCACTATTGATCATCAAATTACTTTGAGACTAAACACCTCTAGTTAAAACTTATTTTTGTTAATCTCCAAGCAGCTACTATGAAACTATTATGGGAATTCAAAAATACACTATCAAGTATATTAAAAGTTGAAGGTATTAAAAGATAAAAAAGAGGTATTACTAGAATCAAAACAGTTGCCTGCAATCAAAAAATCTACCCTTTTACATTATTCATCATTTTTATCTTCAATGTGGTCAGTAGGGATGCTATGGCTGACAAAAGAAACAGCTCCAGAACAAATCAAAACCAATCCTTTCTATTTTATTATATTGATTTCACATACCATTTTCTCTGGTATTTCCTGACATGTTTTTGATTGTATTATATTGAAACTTTGTTTATAATACTTGTTAGCTACATAATCGCTAATATTTCCACTGAAGTCACATCAGAAGATTACAATGATTGTATTACTACAGGAACTTAACTTTTCACATGGTTACTAGAACATCTAAAAAGGAACTCAAATGGGCTAAGCTAATGAAAATAGCATGACTCTTATTTTTTCATCAACACAAAAAGACTTTTCAGAGTATGATTATACTTAAAATCTAATGCAATTAAATCAACATACATTTTTGAGACTTTTTTTGTCCTACACAAGACAAAAGATAAAGAAATCCTCAAGAAGGAGATCAATACTAATAAATTGCAAATATCATGGTGGGAGTCTGCTACAGACCACCCAGCCAGGACGAAGAGGCTCATGTTATTCTACAAGCAACTGGAAGAAGTCTCATGACTGCAAATCCTTGTCCTTGTGGGAGACTTCAACTTACCAGATATCTGCTGAAAGTATTATGCAGCAGAGAGGAAACAGTCTAGGAGGTTCCTGGTGTGCGTGGAAGACAGCTTCCTGACACAACTGGTGAGTGAGCCGACAAGGGAAGGTGCCCCGCTGGACCTGCTGTTTGTAAACAGAGAAGGCCTTGTGGGAGACGTGATGGTTGAAGGACACCTGGGGAATAACGATCACAAGATGATAGACTTCTCAGTTCTAGCAGAAGTGTGGAGGGGTGGTCAGCAGAATTGCCTCCTTGGACTGCTGAAGGGCAGACTTTGAACTGTTCAGAAGGCTGGTTGATAAAGTTCCATGGAAAACAGTCCTTAAGGTCAAAAGAGCCCAAGAGGGCTGGATGATCTTTAAGAAATAAATCCTGGCTGCACAGGAACAGGCTGTCTCCTTGTGCTGGAAAATGAGCTGGCGGGGGAGAAAACCAGCTTGGCTGAGCAGAGAGATCTGAGTGGATATCAGAAAAAAAGAGAAAAGTAAATAAGCTTTGGAAGAAGGAGCAGGCATCTTGGGAGGACTACAGGGATGAAGTGAGATCATGCAGGGAGAAAATCAGAAGGGCTAAAGCCCAACTAGGTGCTGGTCTCTTCTCCCAAGTGATAGGTGACAGGACAAGAGGGAATGGCTTCAAGTTGTGCCAGGAGAGGTTTAGACTAGACATTAGAAAAAAATTCCTCACGAAACGGGTTGTCAGGCACTGGCAGAGGCTGTCCAGGGAGGTGGTTGAGTCACCATCCCTGAAAGTATTTAAAAGACAGGTAGCTGAAGTACTTAGGGATATGATTTAGTAGTGGACAGGTACAGCTGGGCTTGATGACCTCCGAGGTCTTTTCCAGCCTAGTGATTATATGATTCTATGATTATTATCTCAACTTCTACTTTCAGAAATCTGTTTGCTGGTATAGGAGTTTCACAAGCATGTTACCAAAAGATCTGACTCATAACTCAAAGACTGCAACCTGCACAAAACCTGTAAATATGTCAATGACCTCACATAAAATGGTCCATGAACTGACTTTTCAACTAAACCAAGACTAAGAAAGAGAGCAAATGTACTATGGGTTAATTAGAACATGGATAAAAGAGAGGCATTTCCTTTTTTTCCTGCAGTAAATAGAAAATATGACAGATAGGAATTTGGAACCCTTGGTTTACCACCTTGCCTGCACTTCAGAAAAACAAACCTCGAATCCAGAATAGTTCTGTAAAGTGATTTTTACATAAATGTTAAATGAAATCTCTGTGTAAAAGCATTTTCTTTCCTTCTATATCACTGTACACGGACAAAGTTCAGTGGACATTTTAGGGAAGGAGATATGCAGTGAACCTTGTTGCCCCCAGGAAAGGAAGAAAAGATGGAGAAGAGTTGTAAGAACTCTGTACTTTCAGTTCTGTCAGACTGCATACAGTGTCTGCTAGCATAAAAGAAAATAAAACAGACACCTGTTCATTATCAGAGTCAATAATACCTCCTAAGAAACTTTCTGTGTTTGGTTAAACAATAGAGAAAAATGATAATTAAGTTACAGGAATGTACTTGCCAAAAGAAAGCCTACAATGTCTCTCTGACCAATAAAGGGCCTTTATGGTCACTATTAGCATTTTTACATCTAGTCATAATTCTTAGACTTTTGGTATAAAAATTCTGAAGAAGAAAGAATATAAACAAACCTGATGAGACCTCAGTGAGGAATAGTCTCTCTCTGCAATGGATTATAAGGGATTTTGAAACTCTAAAACAGGAAAGATATTTAAAAAAGATGTTATTTTTGTATGAAGAAATAAATGAAGTGGCTTTTATTGTTATGCTTTATAACAATTAAAGCTGAAGTCAGTTCTCTTAAGGCTTAACCATACTAGCAGTCTTTCCTGGGGATTTTTGTTTTATTATTGTTAACCGTACTTTAGATTCTTAGTGTTGTTACTTTCTGCTTCTGTTCCTTAAGAAAAATAATAGTAGAAACTTCTCCACAGTAGAGCAACAACAAGCTGATTTTCTGTTTTTCATGTTTCAGAATGAAAAATAAACAGAAAGACCTCTACATAAATGTCTTTAGCAGATTTTTATGGGTTTTGGTTTTTTTTATAGGAGATAATTTCTTTTCCTGCAAAGCTGAAAAATGAAGCCTTTCAAGGTTTGTTTCTCAATCCTTGTGTATCTTACTGGACAAAATCACAGACAAACATGTCTTTCACATTTATTTATAGCATCTATACTGTTTGGGTCAGTAAACAGAATTTTCATAGAGTCATGAAATCACAGAAAATTCAGGCTGGAAAAGAGGTTGGGAGGTCTCCCGTTCAACCTCTTTCTCACAGCAGGCCCAGTGTTGAGATAAGATCTGGTTCCGCAGCACTTTGTCTCACTAGGTCTTGAAAATGTCCAATGATAAAAACTGCACATCCTCTCTGGTCAGCCCACCCCACTGCTGGGCTCTCCTCAAGGTTAAGAAATTTCTCCTTGTATCCAACATGAACATCTCTTGTCCCAGTTTATGTTCATCATCTCTCTTCCTCCTGCTATGCACAGTTGTAAAAGGCTCCATCTGCTTGATAACCTCTCCACTAGCATTTGGGAGGTTGCTGGCAGGCGCACCCAGAGCCACCCATGCTCCTGCTTGAAACAGCCACTGTCTCTCTCCCCACAGGGTCAATGCTCACACTACCTCCATCCTGAGGGTCCGCTGATAAATACACTCCAATTTGTTGATGTCTTCCTTGTATCAAAAGTCTAAAACTTGACAAAGTATTGTGGATAAGCCTAACAACTGCTAAGTAGAGGAGGATAAACACTTCCTGTAGCTGTTCAGCAGCAAGCTGAGCTTAAGCCAGCAATGGAATCCAACAGCTCCCTGCTCACCAGGGCCTATAGACTTTCCCACACAGATGCTCCATGGATCTGCTCCCAGTCTGTCTGTGTGCAACCTGTTGCTATTGTAGGACCCCATTCCTCTAGCTCGTCCAGGTCTCTCTGGATGGGACACCGCACCCAAGCATATCAACAGACCTCCCTCGAGCTTCCTTTCATCTACACACTTGATGAGTGTCACTGTCACTAAAACAACTACCCCCTATAAAGAGTAAATAATTTTCCCTATTCAACCTTTTCCTTCTGGTGTAGCAACAGAATCTCTTCTTGTTGCATTTGACATCCCTTGCAAATTTCAACTCTGAGTGATTTTGATTACTTTTGTCACATATGAGGAGATTTCTGTTGTTCTACTTAAGCCCTTGCAGTTCACATAGCCTTTATATTACAGTTAAGGTTTCTCAAGTTATAAGTACAGAATTTCTTGACTCAGTTTGATGGGATGTTTATGTATTTGCATGTTATTCTTGCTTGGTACTAAATAGACTGCCCTTCCATATTTGTGGTCAGTAACCTCTGCTTTTGCAGAGACCATTGTAAATGTATTAAGCATCTGTACATTTGTGCATTTACTAATGGAGAGCAATTACTTTTTTAGAAGGTTTTGTCACACATTTTCCCCTCTGGCTGCATGTTTAGTATACCCCATTTCCATGAAAATGTATGAATGCACTCCTTTCCTTGATATTTTTTTTTTCTCCAAAACCGCATTCCACGTATAGACATCTAAGCATATGCATACCTTAACAGAAATCAATATAGATCTAGATATTAATCTTGTTCCTCAACTCTCAGATAAACCCCAGTTCATCAATGAGCTGGACATAGTACCTATACTCCTAATGCACAGAAGACAACTTTTCTCTTAATTAATTTATTAATGAAAACTGAAAGCTTGGAGAAAAAAACACTTCCACAGACAGAGGTTGTTGATGTCAAACACAGACATAATATTTTCTCCTTATTATCCCGTCAGCAGAAAGGAAAGAACATGTTCTTTGCAGTCACATAGAAAAAGTGGCATTTTTAACAAAGAATTTGGAGCAGTAAAATGAAGGAAAGATGGCTACAGAACTTACGGTGATGCACAATTATCAGAGCAAAAGAGATGGGCTGTGAACTCTTCTGTCAGTTTTCTTGAAAAAATAACCCAACCCTGTTGTGAAATCTGATTTAAGAAGGGAAGGAAGAAAGAAGAATAAGAAAAACAGAGTGCCTGAAAATATGTACTCCTGAACTACACCTGACAATGCTTAATCTGCATAGTTACCCATTCATCAAAACAAGACAAGCAGGTGCAAATTGTGGAGGCATCATTTGGGCATCTTGTTGATTCAGTCCAATTATCAGTTTTCCAAGCATTTAACAAACCATTTTCTGTTAAACACTATCTTTGGTAAAGCAGTATCTTTTTTATTCATTCTTCCAAATGTGGTTAAGAGATATGGTCCCAGCTGTTCTTTCTCATACAAAACAGCTTGCAAAATTGGGGACTTTTAGTGCCACAAATGCAGGAGGTCATTTCTCATCCCATTTTCTTAAAACACATTGCTGCCATCTTCAGTTATTATTAGATAGGATTTTCAAAAGCCCTCAGACAAGTTAGAACAATAGCTCCACAGAGGTTTATCAAAACCAGTACTACTAAATCATTATCTTCATATCTTTTAACCATCTCTACCATTAAGAGATCTTATGGTTAAATCTATGGTTACAGCAAGAAGTCCCTTGAATTACATGGTTAAGCAGTCACTCACTCTTACAAACAGAAGTAAGGCAACTAAATTCTGAATTCTAGAAAAACAGATTTTGCTGTCTTACAGACATTTGCTGTATTACATCATTTACTCTGATTTTTCCATCTGTTAAAGGAAGATAATGATATATAGCTGCTATACATATCTCACTGGCCTGCAGAGGAATCTTTTAATTGCATTTAGATTGATTTCTCATTGAAAGCGGTGATGAAACTACCACTAACATTAGTGACTGCTCTATTTAAAGAAATTGTAATTCATAGCATTTTAGAAGACCTTACAAAGCAATCCAGGCAGTCCTCTGTTCTAGTCTACAGAAACTAGATCTATCTAATGGCCATCTAGTACATCATTTAAAACATCCCAAGGTAATCTGTTCTATTGTTTAGCTATCCTTGCAAGATTTTTTTCTCCATGGTCTAAAATTAATAATTCCTACAGAAAATCAAGTTAATTATTTCTTGATTATAAGGAGAATACTTTGTAACACAATAGTAGTTTATGGTGTGAAGATTAGCACCGTGCTTCCTCTCACCCTTCCTATTTCGACCTCTCCTGTTCTGTTATTCTAGGATGATTACTTAGTAAACATCTCTATTAAAGATACTGACATAGTAGTTTTAAGGCAGAAAACTACTAAAAGAATGATTATTTCTCTTCTGCTAAATATGGCACTTGTTAGATACCAGATGATGTCGGCCATCTCTGCAACTATGTCATTTTGGCTCAAATACCCTATGTGAATAGCTAAAACTTCCTGATCAATTATTTCTCTCTCCCAGCAAGATCTCTCTCTATTTTAAATTTGGTATTTGCTGGGAAGGGGGAGGAGGGGACAGATTGACTTAAAAAATCATAGAATCATAGAACAGTTAGGGTTGGAAGGGACCTTAAGGATCATCTAGTTCCAGCCCCCCTGCCATGGGCAGGGACATCCCACTAAATCAGGCTGCCCAAGGCCCCATCCAACCTGACCTTGAACACCTCCAGGGATGGGGCATCAAAAACGTAGCAGTTACCCTACTGAATTTCATCATATTAATTTAAGACCATATCCCCATATATAAAATTTACATTGAATTGAAAGCTTATTCTTCCTAAGCACTTAGGTCTTCCCCTAATGTATAGGAAAATTCATCAACAATTTTTTTTTATTATTTTTTATTATTACCTTCAATTTATTGTATCTGATAGAAAAGAAAACGAGGGGGGAAGGAAAAAAGTGTAAAGAACATTTAGACAGACAACCTTTAAGAATATATTATGAGGATTATCATGTATTCTAGCATGAAACATTGTCTGATTTTCTTGCAACTCCTTTAGTTTCTCACCTGATCAAGCAGAAGTATGTTTGGGAGGCCTATGACAAACATAATACTTAACCTGTTTACATCTCATGCCAAGTATCCTCAGTGAAGCTGTAATTAGAAAACTAATTTAGAAGGCCAAGATCCAGATTTGCAAAGACATTTAGGTATGTAAGTTCTTATTTAAATACCTAATTCCCTTTGAGAAACACTCAGACATGATTGCCACGTCAATGAGCCTTGCTTATTTTATTTTCAATGGATATATGATAATATCTCTGTAATGCAATGGCATTTTATGCAAATATTTCTAGGAAAAATCTAGTCATCTTAGTGCAACATTGCTAAACCAAATTAGTTCAGACAAATTCTTTCTCCGACATGGCTTTATATTTCCCAAAATAGCTTAGTCACTGCTAGGCTAGATATTTCTGTACTGCATAACACACGTTAAAGAAAATTCTGATATCACAAGATAAGAAATTACAGAAAGTAGAATAAGTAAAAGTTACATACTTCAAATATTCTGAATAGCTCAGTGAGAGTTATTATGTGGTGTTTGATAGAAATAAGAAAATACTGTTGTATTTTGAAAGATTTCACTTTTTTCATGAATTAGAAAAGCTTAAGTATGTATTGGAGAAACACAGCTGAGTATAGAATGTGATTCAAAGCAAAAGTGAAAAAATAGATACTTGATGAATGAAGGAAAAGATACCTTTTCTGAAAAAGTAGTCGTATTTATTTTTTCTCTCTTACCAATGTTATAAGTATTTCACGTCCCAAAATTTTGCATGAGAAGTCCACATATGTATTTCCACAAGTACAGAATGTATTTTACCCATATTTTTAATTTTTGAAAATTGAAAAGGAAAGTTACTTTGGTTTTCATTTTTTTTTTCCTGAAAATTAAGAGCAGTATCTATAGTGCCTCTGAAATAAAATTCCACCAAACATCAAAATTTGCCTATTGTTTGGAATACTAAAGTGGTAGAGTAGTTTTCTGCGCAGTCTTTAAGAACTTCTATGACTTTCATGTCCTTTGAGACATCCCTTAAACATGTCTGTCTATGATACTTTCTCATTCAAATTAATTATTAGAGTTAGTTATAAAAATGGATTTTTGTAAGGTCCCTGTTTGCAGCTGGACGTGTTCTTATGTCCATCTCTGCATGCCCTATGCACAGAAGTACTGAAAAATGACACCAAAGAGCTGCTTAAGTTGACACAGATGTACAGTGCATACTAGTCTCCTAATTTTTTAGGGTGTTTTAAGGTTACTAGCAGGAACACAGCAATGAAGGACAACTCAACTCAGAAAAGACATAATGGTAGTAGTAAAAGAAAGAAAATAAAATAAAATTATAGTAATAAAAGAAAGAAAATAAAGAAGATAGCACAACTGTTCAGTCATGTCCAAGAAAGATGAGTTCAAAATGAAAGATGTTCTAGTAAGGGCATGCAAAGATGCACTGTGAAGTAGGGCATAACTCTTTCAAGAAAAGCTCCTAAAATAAACACGGACAAAGGATGTAATTACTTCCCGTCACCGATTCCCATGCTGATTAACACTCCTCAATGTTAATAATTTATTTAAACCATAGTAGTATTGATATAAACTTAATAGATACAAAACAATAGACAAGTTAGAATAAGTTTTGACCAGGTGAAGTGACAGGGCCTGATGAACAGGCCTAAAACAAAACAGGTGAGCCGTGGATGATTTGTTTTGGATTGCTATCTGTAATTTGTAACTTCTAGCATTGCTATGATCAGTAGAATTTTGCTGTCCTATTTTAATTGTAGATTCTTCAGTATACAGAGGTTGTGAGAAGAAACATAGTAGAGATAAGCAACAGTCCCTGAGCTCATGGATGGCCCGTGATCACCATTCTGATTGGCCATCAACACCTTAGCTGACCAATCAGCATGAGCATAAACACTGTGAAAAGAGAAGAGCTATGCAGGAGCACTGCATCTCAACAGCCCACTTAGTTCAAAGATAAGAGATATCCAGCCTCAATCTCCCTCCTGGGCTCTGGCCGGGCTCCAGGAGTGGTGCCATCATGGCAACTGAGACCAGAGATTTGACTTCTTTGGAATGACGCAAGTTATTTAACAATGTAAAAGCTGGACCCTTTTGCAGCTACTCGGAAGTCCTCACCCACAAGTGGATGCACTCCATAGGACCTCCCAGTCATCCAGGGAAGGCTCTCCAAAATCCTCACTGCAACTAGGGGTTCTGCAGCTACTGCAGATCTGAATGATAATATGGCAATTTGTGATTTCTTTTTTAATTACTGTACTTGTTCTCTTGTAATAATCATCAGACACATTGCCTTTAAAGTTGTTATTGTTAACTTGTTAATCACTACTAATTATTAGTTACCTTTCTTGTTTTAATAAGTTAAGCAAAGCTTTGTATCACAGAGTACTTGAGAATTTGGGTCTTGTATGTTAATTGCAGTATGTGGTTTACACTGTGGTAAAACGCCAGCTAGGGGAAGGCAGAAGGAGATAGAGCAATGACTTTCCAATGCACCAAAATGATTGGTTTTTTCCTCAGAACCAGCAATAATAACCAGAGCTGGCTTCCTTGTCACATTTTCTCCAGCCGCCTCACTGTCCAAATAGTATGATGATATAGGTGTATCTCATCTACATTGAAGACTAGTTCTTCCTGGGCGTGTTTTCTTACACACAATGAAAGGCGGTAAGGCCTGGGGATTTTCGGGACACTAAGAGAAAAGGAAGAAGACCTGGACATCTGACTTTAAAAGTGCTGGAATTCAGTTTGTTTCATTGGGTTAACGTTGGTCTGAAGCCGTGTTCCTTTGAACAGATTTTGATTCCTTATAAATAGGACCAGTGGAAGATTTTATGCAAAACACATGATTGTAAATATAGGTACCGGCTTTCATTTTGCAGTAAAACTCATGAGTGGCTAAAAGCAAGACATGCTCCAGTAGCAGAGAAATTTAAACATATAGTTGAATCAATTGATGAATCATTTCAAATGACATATTAAACACTGAAATATCTTCTTCTGGTTTTAAATACACATAATTGGTTTTAGTGCTTTGCCTGAGCAAAATTAACATTACAAATTTTGTATTGAGCACGTTGCTAAGCTGAGGTGAATCAATTTATCTTCATTGATATCAGTGAAGCTTTGCCATTTTACTCACTGCTTTTTGTTTAAGGTAGATGTGTAAGTTCTGTCAAATTCAATACCGTATGTCTTATTAATGGCCTCTAAGCCAACCCTCAGATAGTCATAAGCCTACAGCATCGCCCAAGATGTATTTGAAAAAAAAAATTGCTTGACACTAGAGAAAAGGTTAGCAGTACGCTGCAGGGATTCGAATACTTAGTTTCATTAAGGAATTAAATTAGAGTGAAACTTTTACCCTCTGTCCTTCCCCCATGAAAAATAAAGGAATGTTAACCTCAAATGGACCTGCTGCTCATCTTCAGTATATTGCAACCTTTTCTTCACAGCAAGGGCAAAGGCCTCTGCATTGATATTCTGAAGGGAATCTGTATGACATTGTTAGGAATGGGCGAATGATCTGAAAGTCCCTACACAGCCAATATAATTCTGATTAAAGCTTGGCATTTGTTTTCTTGCTCTTTAGAGCAGACAGGATGCTGCCTGGAATTAGAAATATGAAAGGCAGAGGAACTTCCTACTGTGCAGAGAGAGTATTTTTTCCTCCTCTTTTTCAAAATCCAGCTCAGTTTGCAAACATTTTTTGTTGTTGTTTTGAGTGCAGATCATTAAAATGAGGTCATCCTTGTTTTCCCTTTCAGAATGAGATGTGCTCTGTCTCACACATTTTCTTCCAGAACTACTGAAAAAGACCTTGCTCTATTACCGTCCTAACTAATATTTCATCTCTGGCACTTTAAACTGGAAAATCATTATTTAGTGCTTCAAACAAAGAGATGTATATAGTACAATCTCACAGTAAGACATTGACAAAAAATTGTACAATAAAGTTTACACAACAACTGTAAATATTTTTTGCTGTTGCTTTTGAAAGCATAGAACTGTTTTTCAGATAAGAAATGTTTGGACATTACAAAACTTATTTATTTTTAAAGAAATTATAAAATTGATATGGCTGCATCAGTTCATTTTGAAAAATGAGGCAGAGTATCAGTGGGTAAAATGGTTTTATTGATATCAATGAAATTAACCTGCAGCAGAAAAATCGGCACAGCAGGAACAAACCTCCACAAAACTCATGAGTTGATCCCAGACAACCTAAGTTTGTCCTTGAACAGCCCCAACCAAGTGGTTCAAGACCTCGGCCAGTGGGTTCCACTCTTTCTCTTTCATAAAGGAGCTAATTCCTCTTTTTCTTTAGTGTGCAGGACATGAACAAAATTTATTTAAAAAAAAAACAAAACACCAAACCCAACTTTATACTGGCTAGAGATACAAGAAACAATTGAGGGAAGTCATTGAGCCTTCGAAAAAAATGGTTTTCTGATTTTAATAATCAGGAAATTCCTGTGGTAATAAGTACGTCCTTCTTTATCACTAGGGTTTACTTTCAGACCCGGCAACAGTTTAAATTCCTAAACTAATACCTACCTATATTTGTGTCACCACAATATGTCTTAAGTAGTGTTTTCTTTGAATTCTTCCCTGACTTTAATTCATATTCTATGAGAAATAAGGATGTACATTGCATGTAACGTATGGTTAAATATTTCATAGAGAAGCAATGTGAACAATCTATGAATATGTATATATGTAGATATACATGCATAAAGCAAACATACTGACAAGTCTAATGCAGATCAAACCGTTCAGAACAAATATAGGCATTCGGTTGCCTTTCTTTTTCATTTGTAAACAGGTTTTGTCATGTAGGAGCATATTTTTACCACCTCTTTGCCAATAAATGGTTACTATAATTAAAGATAAATGTATTCACACACATAAGTTTAGTAGCAGGTCCTATGCATTTTCTTTCTTCACAGCTACTGCTTTGATCTAGAATATACACCAGCCTTTCCTTAACATTCTTGTCTGATATCCTTTTTTCGCTCTGTGTGATGTGTCATCTAACGTAGTGACACTGGTTACACAACCATGGCTTGTTCATACATTTTAAAACAAGGAATTTTCAGCTGAGCATAAATCTCAGAATCACAGAATCATTTAGGTTGGAAAAGACCTGTATGATTGTTGAGTCCAATTGTAAATGTAACACTGCCAAGTCTACCACTGAACCACAACCCTAAGAACTACATCTACATGTCTTTTAAATACTTCCAGGGATGGTGGCTCTACCACTTCCCTGGACAGCCTGTTCCAATGCTTAACAACCCTTTCATGAAGTAATATTTCCTAATATCTAGTTTAAACCTCTCCTGTCCAACTTGGTGCCATTTCCTCTTGTTCTATGACTTTTTACTTGTGAGAGGAGACCAATGGCCACCTCACTACAACTTCCTTTCAGGTAGCTTTAAAGAGTAATAAGGTCTTCCCTCAGTCTCTTTTTCTGCAGCTGCTCCTCAAGAGACTTGACCCTTAACCAGGTTTGTTACTCTTCTTTGCACACACTGTAGCAGCTCAATGTTTGTCTTGTAGTGATGAAACTTAACCAAAAACTTTGAGTTTTCTTGGCTTCAACAGTAACAATACGTTCCTCTAAATAAACACATAATCTAGTAAACTAAGCTTAATCAAGCTCTGGTAAACTATAGACAGCTTTCAGAGCATGTAGTTAACTGCTAAATAATAATTCATCTTTACCACATCATTCTTGCAATGGTACGTCTAGCGTGGATGCATGATGCCTTCATGAAAGCATCATGAGAATGCAAATTACTCAAAAACAAAAACAAATGCAACAAAATTTGTCAATGTATTTTTTTTGCCGATCATAGCAATTTGAATTTTATTTGGCTTTAGTCCTAAAGGAGAGAGAGGGGAAAGAAAAAAGAAAATAGAATGACTGTCTGACACCCAGCAAAGTCTAGCCTTCTTTCTACAAGATGCACAATAGGTCTTGAAGTGGTTTTTAAACAAGTACGGGTAAATTGACTGAGACAGCGTTCATTCATACCATTTATATGATACATGTATGCCATGCCATAACATCACCAATAATCGACTATTATGTATTCTTTGTTTAATGAGCATTTCTCCTAAGAAATAAAATTTTGGCGTTTTTTTCAACAAACAGAAATCTCAGTGATCTCAGCTGAGGATGACTGGATGTAGCTAGAAAAATAGAGAGAGGACCAATGTATCCTCTAAATTACAGATGATAAGAAGTAAAAATTCCAATGAAATCCGAGGTTAGTGTATATTACTTTAATACAGTTGATATTAGATACTGATATCCACTGATATCCCAGCATGACACCAGTACAGCAAATACTTTGAGCAAATACTGCTCTGATGCACAGGGCACTGAACTTGGATTTGAGCATCTGCAGAAGAACAAGTTTATGATGCAAAAAGATCAAACAGTACTTACAAAGAGTTTTTATCCCAGTTTGTTAGAGAAAAGAAAATGAAATGTGTTCCTTTTATATAACACCTCTAATTTTCTTCATGATACTTGACATGGACCACATTAGTATCACACTAATTACATTGTAGTTCACATTCTCTTCGTCTAACTCAATTTCTTAAGATTATCCCTCCTCCAAAGAAGATTCAGCTTTCCATTTTTCTTCCTGTTTTCTCTCTGAAAACTTTTCAAATGAGCTTCCTGAAGGATAAATGACTGTTATTGTAATAGTTACAGTTATTTTTCCTGGGGAAAAATAAATTCAAAAGTAATTTTTGACAGGGAAGAACTTATACTTCAAACCTAAAAACAATTTAACACTATAATCAAGCAGGAGGGGAAAGCAAATATTTTTCTATTATTTTTTTTTTTCATGCAGTGACCAAAATTATTTTTGTCAAATAATACACATAAAGTTTATCAGTGCAACTCTTTAGCTCCAGTATCACATTTTCACTCATTTTACTTCCACATGACTCAGGAGAGCACATGTTCAGGCAGAGCAGAAATTATATGCAGTAAGAGTACATTAGATACTGAGATATGCAAAGTCCATTTCTGAGCAGAGATTTTTTGAGCATATATTTGAATGCTTTCTTCTCCAGCCTGCAGAACCACACCTCCAGTTCAGAGCACCACATGCCTCAGTTAACCTTTCATTTAGAGACACTGGCAAGGCATTTGGTGGCTCAAACCCACTTTTATAGCAGGAGTAAGAGAACAAGAGAGTAAGAGTGAGAGTTGAGAGTCAGAGTCAGAGAGTGAGAGTGGACCAGGTTCACAACCACCTGTGGATCCTGGAAGTACATAAGTCCATGGAACCAGATGAGATGTGTCCCAGAGTCCTGAAGGAATTGCTTGATGTGGTTGTGATAAGGCCTTTGACATGGTCCTGCACAATATCCTTCTCTCTGAACTGGAGAGATATGGATTTGATAGATGGACTATTTGGTGATTAAGAAATTGTTTGCATGGTTGCACCAAGAGCGTAGTGATCCCTCAGGGGTCTGTTCTGGGACTGTTGTTGTTTACTATCTTCATCAATTACATAGAGGATGGGATCAAGTGCACCCTCAGTAAATTTGTGGAAAACACCAAGCTGAATGGTGAGGTTGACACTCCTGAAAGGCAAGATGCCATCCAGAAGAACCTACACAAGCTGGAAAAGTGGGCTTGTGAAAACCTCATGAGGTTCAACAAGGCGAAGTAGAGGGTCCTGCACCTGGGTTGGACCAACCTTCAGTATCAATACAGGCTCTGGGATGAAGAGATTAAGAGCAGTTCTGCGGAGAATGATCTGGGCATCCTGGTGGATGAAAATGTAAGCATGAGTGAAATGTGCTCTTGCAGCCCAGAAGGCCAATCGTACCCTGGGCTGCATCAACAGAAGTGTTACCTGCAGGTCAAGGGAACTGATTCTGTCCCTCTACCGTGCTCTCATGAGACCTCACCTGGGTTACTGTGTCCAGCTCTGGAGTCTTCAGCACAGGCAAGGCATGTTGGAGCGGGTCCAGAGGAGGGCCACAAAAATGACCAAAGACCTTGAACACCTTCCCTATGAAGAGAAGCTGAGAGGGTTGGGGTTGTTCAGCTTGGAGAACAGAAGGCTCCGAGGAACCCTTATTGCAGCCTTTCAATACTTAGAAGGGGCCTTTAAGAAGATGGGGAATCCCTTTTTAGCAGGGATTGTAGCAATAGGACAAGGGGTAATGGTTGTAAACTAAAAAAAGAAGTTTAGACTAGATATTAGGAAGAATTTTTTTTTCACTGGTGAAATACTGGAACGGGTTGCCCAGACAGGGTAGATAATCTGTCCCTGGAAACATTCAGAGTCAAGTCGGATGAGGCTCTGAGCAACTTGATCTAGTTGAAGATGTCCCTGCTTACTGCAGGGAGGTTCGACTAGATGACTTTTATGGTCCCTTCCAATCCAAACTATTCTATGATTGTATGATTCTATGAGTAAGATAAGTGAACTTTAAACAAATCACTGGAAGACTGCATTACATTAGGATTATCAGGTATGAATCCCCTACAGACTGTCCTCAAGGGGAAAAAAAATGTTTGTACAAATGCAGTCTATTGGAAGGAAGATGTATTTTGACTCTGATGTCAGAACTCCTCTCCCTATTAGCAGTGAAGTGCTTTGATTGTGAAATACACCTGGCAAATGTCAAAGCACAATTATGTCAAATGATGTTTCAAATGAACTAAGTAATGTCTTTCTTCTCTTATACCAACTTATAAAATAATATACTATGGCACGATACAATGAATAGATTATTAAAGATGTCTTAGTCATTAACAATTTGAAAACAAATTTTACTGAGCTTTGTGATATTTTAGTTTTATTTAAAAGAGCAATAAAACACACAAGCACCTTGCCAGATGCTTGTTGTCAGGGTAACTGTGCTCTGTTTTGGCTGAGCCTTGCAGTTCTTGCAAGACAACTTAGGAGATGCCATCTCTTGCAGGGCAGAAGATGAAATCAGGTGTTAAGCTCAGAGGGAACACAATTAACTCTAGATATTTTTATTAGAGTCATCAAAAATTTTATTTCATAAAAGGTAAAAAAACCTTCCTTTGTAAACAAAAATGTTAATAACTTTACTTGACAAATGCTTGCCTTGTGCAAGACATTAAGCCATTTTATGTATAGGCTTTGTAGAAAGTGTAAACTGAATTATAAAGCAATTTTCTATGTCTTTGATGCAATAACTAAAAAGGAACACTCAAAGAGTGCACAGAGCTGGTAGGGAGGTACTAATGTGGCCAAAGTCTAATTGGCAAACAACATAGGTGATCTGGATGGAGAGTGGGAAAAGGATGAAACCTCATGCTTGTTTATTCCCTCTACCACAGTGGCAGAGTGGATTATTTCATTTGTTTTTTTCATTCTTTACTCCCTAGGTAAGCAGATATCTGTCAAAGACAATCACAGGAAAAGAAGTCAGAAAACTATTCAAAACTGAGTACTACGAGTCCAAATGTATTACAAAAAGCAGTGCAAAGTAAAAAATATTTTCATTCTACCTCTAATCTCTTCTCTTGGGAAGGCACATCAGCAGGCACAGAAAGTAAACTAGCTAAAAAGAAAAAGCAGGAAGGCAGCTTGTACTTTTAAATCCTCTCTTACTGATTTTAAAACAGATGTAATTGTAAGTGTAGCTCCAAACTTACAGTATCCTCTTCAGATTCCAGGAATTATTATTTTATCAAATGTTTATAATTTGCACTTTTTGCTGTTTGCCAGAACTAAAATGTGGTGTTCAAGCCTGTAGGTATTTCTGTATCTGAGTAATTTTGTGCACATGGATAACCTTGTTGACTGAAAATAGTGGATGGGGATTACAATGAAACTCCTCATCCTAGGAAAGTTATTCATTTGTCCAAATATTTAGGAAATTGCCTTTCCAGCTATCTGAGAAATACGTTAAAACAAATAAATATCTACAGCCACAAAAGAAATACATTCCCTGAAAAAAATAAGCACAGTTTATGTGCAGTACACTAGAAAGAAAAGGAAAAAAATTACAGTGCATTTCTTCATATTATTTTTAACACTCTCTGAGCATTTTATCTTTTGAGCTTTTAATTATCTTGTCTTTTTTTCCCTTGTGGAATTGGAAATAAATACAAACACTTAATATTTATGATAGCAAGTGACCATCAACCACAGTCTAGATCTCACAGGTCCCCAAAGATCTTATGTACTTCTACATAAGTAGCCTAAAATTAAATTTCACTGATAGCAGCTGACATTCTATACCATACAGATTTATTCCAGATTTTCATCATTATATTATATAACAAAGCATTTCCTCTGAAACAGTGTTAAGAAGGACAAACACCCACCCACAGCAAGATTAATGACAAACTGTATGTATATAGTATTTCTGAATACAGGATGAATTTAAATAAAAAGTATTCGAAGATCCCAGTACATAAAGGAATTATACTCTACTGGGGCTGGTCAAAAGAGAGAGTGCAGAGATGGCGGGGGTGGGGGTGGAGCTGGGGCTGTGCCTTCAGATTGGCTCTATATACTGCTAATACTGCAATGAGTTCATAGCCTATTAAAACTGACTAAATTGCCAGATTTGAAAGTCTTGGCACTATGGACAAATGTAACTTCCTGCTTCAAAAATCAAGTCAAATACTGATATGTTTGCATCCAGTAAAAAGAAATGTACTGTCAGAAAAATGCCTGTCAGTAGCAGAAATTACTTGTCTTGAGCTTGGAAATCAGATTTTGTCTTTTTTCCCCACTAAGGCAAGGTGAAAAGCAGAGAGCAAACACAGTCATAATGTTACTGTAAAAAAGGAGAAAAAGCTAAGTAAGAAAAAAATGTGTTAAGTGTTGGAGATGTAATGGACAAGAGAAAGAATAGAAGCAGGAGAGAAAGGGAAAAGAACCTTGTGTTCTTCCCGAGACTGACAATGATATAGAGATGTTACAGAAGGCATGTGGGCACCACAGATTGCTGTGGAGGTATTTATTGTTCTGCTAGATTAGAAATAGAAATATCTCACTGGTCTGAGCCTGAGGGACTCTTACATAAGCCTTCAGTCTAAAAGTTATCTCAAATAAGGTTTAAGAGCAAAAGAAGACAGTGAATAGTACAGAAACGTTGTGTTGGCTCAGTTTTCTTCCATTCCTTTATTTTTATTAATTTTCTTCATATTCCATTTTAAAAAATCATTCTAAAATACAAAACTTGATATGTGTTTTTTGCTGCTAAATGTTCATTGCACTTGGGACATGAGGAGGGGATCACATTGTGCTGTGACTGTGCCACATGTACCTGCCCAAAAATTCTCTCCCTGTGTTGATAATGCCTTTAGCCAGCTGGTAGAGCTTAGACTGGCTCCTGGGCTTCATTCTCCTGTCCGAGAATCAGAGCAGAAATTCTCTCAGGAGAGGGAGCTTCAGCTGTTAGGACTGTAATTAGCAAGCTAAACCTCTATGTTTAAAGCCAATCTCCCAACATAATTCCTCAAAACCTTGCCATTTGCTTAGAATGAAAACAGACATAGTAAAATACAATCACAATGAATTTCCTCCTCTCTCTCCCCTGGTAATGTAAATCACTCCTCCTCACTAGTTGTGTCTTTTGAATGTTTTGAAAGATTGGCTAATTAGGTATGTTTTCATGTTTCGTGTTTGATTTGAGCACATTCAAGGTGCTTTTCAGTTAATGATTTGATCATATGCATCAACAGGGGAGCAGGTGGATCACATTGGCCCCTGCCAGCTCAATGGCTATGAAAATTTCAGTCCTTGGATTTATTTGGCTTATTAGATCTGATTCTGCATGCATATCTCAAGTCTAATGTACTACTCTGTTTTCAGATCTTAATTTTCTTGTTGATGACAAATGTGAAAATAAAAACCATTCTTTGGTCATTTTTCTGCTTTCATTGCCATTCAGAATAGCTTTATTTTTTCCTTTATAAAATTCCTACTTTTTTTCTATCATCCTTGTGGAAGTTTTATGTAATCAAATGTCATATTCATGCAAGAATTTTCCAATAGAATAAGATTGCGTTTTTGGATGAAACCAAGCTACAGGAGTTTGGGGAAAGCGATCTCTGTCTATCCTCGTATGGAAGAACTATGGGCACCACTTCTTTTTGAGTACCATTCTGGGACCTCAGAAGGGAAGACTGTTATCCACAGCACCAGTGATGAAACTGGAAGGATCTTCACCAGCTGCAGAATGTTTACTTATAGCACCATGATTACAATCCTTTTCTGCAAGATACTAAGTAATGAGTTGCCCTTTTCTTAATTGTTCTGGGGTCAAAATCAGGAAGTATTTTCAATTTATGTGGCCTCCACTTCAGAAGCTCACTAAACACATAGCAAAGAAAATGCTGTCAGATATTTCCACTCCTTATCTCGGTTGAAGTTTTCTTTGTCCTTCAGGTAATTTTCTAACCTTGCAGCTGGAGCAGTTCTGAGATTTATTTAGAAGTTCAGAGCAGTCATGTAATCAAGGTGCCTTGTTACCACCTCAGAAATAGAGCACTTGAGATCTGATCCCCTAAGGACAACTACAGAGACATTAGCTCATACTGTTCAGGGGGATCTATTTTTCCCTGCCTTAACTTGTACACTGCAATTTTATGTTCTTGGTTTCTCAAGCTAATTCTTGTTGGTGTGCAATTCAACTGTAAAGATACATGTTGTGCCTCAAACTGTTCTGCAACTCTGTTTAAATTGCAGTTAGGACATGCTACTCCTAATTAAAGCTTTTAACCACTCCCATCAAATGGTGGTTTAGGGATTTTAATTTTCCATAATCCATTCATTCATCAAAATGTGGTTTTTAATTATGTTTAGAAATGTGTAAAAAAAATTCTTAGAGGCTATGCCTTTCCAGAATTTGACACAGGGGCCCAATTCATTTATGCACTTTGAAATAAAGGACAGCCCATGTTTAAGACTTCATTTAAAAAACTTCTGTAGGATTAAGCCTTTTAAAGTTTTATCATTGCTAATGTTTTATATTAATTGTGTACTATGCCCCCAGGTATTTTCACAAAGGGCATTTTAGAAAGAGAAATTCAGCTGATGGATGAATTTCTCTGCAGAGGTTTATTAACATTTTTGTCAATTTATCCCATTAAAGACAGCAATATCCCTGGGTGGTGATGAACTGCAATAGCAGCACAGGCTCCACACAATGATGGCAAACCAATTCCAATAATTTTCTCAGTAGTATCCTTGTAGCACAAGTGAAACCCTGATCTTTACAAGTATTGCTCGGTAAGTAAAAAATGCATACAGAAAAGAAAAAAACACAAATATGTATTTATACAATTTAGAACGTGGAATTAAAAACATTAAACAGTATTGACAGCAATATTTTCCTCAGTAAAGCGAAAAAACAGAACTTTGTGTAAATTTATGTATAAACTGACAAATACGACATATGGGTCAGAAACGTGATACTGAAATCTCACTTTCTCTGAAAGGTGGAATGTCATACAACCCACCCATATTCCAGTGCCCACAAATATGAGTGAAATGGTTCTTATTGATTTCAGCAGTCAGTGCACCAGGTGAAATAGCCTATCAAAAAAAGCTTGACATTCAAATTTTTGTTACTTAATATTTGCAACAATGTGCTTATGAATATGTTGCACTTCTTCTCAGGGATTGTTCAGCAAACAGTCTTGAATACTCAATTAATTTGAGAAACTGCAGTTTATCTATTTTAAGGAATATCTTGAAAAATGGCAAAAATTATTGAAGAAATTATTAATGGCAAACTATTCCCTCTTGTGACAGTGAATCCCTGTCTAACGACACAAGGTATTTACTTTTACTGCACTATTGGTTTTCCTTCCTATGACAAAAAAATAAGCACTCATAAGAGTTCTTTATATATTTTGAATTAAGGAATATATGTGAATTTTTGAAATATATGTAGAGAAAAATATAATGAAATAAGAATAATGGAGAAAAAACAAGGTAGAGAAAAGTACTTTGTAAAAGCAAGCTCATTGTAATAATAAATGTTATCTCAAAAAGAAATTGCAAAAGTTTCAGTGATTAGGTGGTTCATGGACAAAGAATGTGAAAAATACCTGAAAGTAGACTGTAGGGGGAAAAAATTTTGCTTGTGACATGGAATGGAGAGGTAAATTGAACACAGATTCTCTCCACATTACCACCTGTAATTTGCAAATTATTTCTACTTATTTGTCTTTATACAGTAAAAAGTAATTTCATTTTGGCACTTAATATCCTAACAGAGCTATAACTGCTATATTTCACTTAACAGGCCTATATCAGCTTTGCACATCATCATGCCTTCCCACAAACTGTGTGTTTGTTTCTTTGCTTTAAACAATGATCAATAAGGCAGAAACAGAGATCGCTAGTGCTGAATGTTATAAAACGCAGAAACAAGGCTGTTGAATACTGAAGCATCTTGAGTATTCACTACTCCCTTTGAATATATGAATCCATCTCTATTCAGAAATATTACCCTGGCAGAGAGTGTGATTTTTTTCCTTGCTTTGGTGTTTTTCTAAGTCTGCCACAGAACACAGAAAAAGACTGACAATGAGCTCTGTCATCCAGCCAGTTCTCAATCCACCTGTCAATTCCTCTAACCCACACTTCCAAAATTTCCAATGAAGATGTTACGTGAGACAATGTCAAAAGCTTTTCTAAAGTTGAGATAGACAACATCCACTGCTCTCCCCTCATCTACTGAGCCAGTTATGCCATCATAGAAGGCTATCATCTTGGTTAGGCATGATTTCCCTTTGGTGAATCCATGTTGACCTCTCCTGATAACCTTCTTTTCCTCCACATGCTTAGAGACTACATCCAAAATTAACTGTTCCGGTTATCACTGTAGGTGAGGCGGACTGGCCTGTAGTTTCTTGGGTCCTTGTTCTTGCCCTTTATGAAAACTGGAGTGATACTGGCTTTTCTCTTATGTTGCACTGCATTAGTCATTAAATTCTATTTCCCTATAAGATCCAGTATTTCCAGCTCAGTTCAAATACATAGGTTTATTCACTCATGTGGTACTATAAACACTCCCATTTTGGAATCAACATTGAATGAAAGCTCAAAAATAGAGTACATCAATAAAACAATACAAAAACAGATTAGGCATTCAGGGAAACATCTAATCTCAGAGGACCACAGTGCAAAGTCTTCACCCACTTCTTCCCCCTTCAGGCAACTGAAGACTTCCTAACATGTGGACTTCAAGAAAAATCTATCTTTTCCAAGTGAGACAAAAACTCTGAGCAAAAGCCTTTAGAAAAGGAGGGAGAAAATAATATTGTGTCTTTTACATCAGCATCAATCCAATAAAATTTTTGCAGGCTGTCACAAGATAAAATTGATTTTTATTTGCGTAAAAACAGATTGTTGCTCTTTTCTTTCTTTCCCTGTAAAGGCCTTCCTATGACTCTTACACTGACTACTTACTTACAGCCATAAATCAAAATACAACTTTAAAGAAAATGTATTTTATCTCCCTTGTATTCTACCTGGGTAACACAAGAATCCATTTCTAAATATTTTTTTTTCCTTTCCAGATTGCAGCTCTCAGAAACATTGTACTTCAGATACAACACGAACCACTTCACCTCATCTAAAGATGAATATTTGAATAGATCATATGAATCACCCAGAAGCTGCTGTTCCTCTCCATCTATGATAAATGGCATCTGATGCCATCTGAACCTAGACTTCCAATGACATCCTTCCAAGTGCCTTCAGTTTCTGTGCCACAGAGAGGAGAGATAAGAATAAAAAGAATATTTATCGTATACAGTTGATAACTAACAGAACTATGAAAGTAGTTGACGTAGAAAATCACCATGTTTGGAAATTTTCACAGTTAGAAAATAATAGACTACAGAAAAGTTTCAAAGAATGAATCATGTAGTAGGAGCTGGAAGAGATAAGGAACAATGTTTTCCTTGGGTAAACCACAATTTCCACACTTACCTGATCTGTTGATGCCAGCAGGATTATATATCTGCTCCAAGAACAGCAGCACATCCAGAAAATACACCTGTGGTGAAGATATAGAAACTGGAGCAAAAATTCTCACAGTGGTAGACCAGTCAAATACGGATATTAACTACAACCAAAAATGAAGTACTTTAGTCTCATTCACTCAATATGAAATTGCACCAAAACTAGTGTCTTCCTAGAGAATAGGATGTTTAGAGTGTGTTTTAGCTCCAATTGACAAAGGTGTCTCAACCATTGTGAGGAGATCATGAAAACTGGAAATGGACTTGAAGCACTAGCTGTATTCTAAGCAGCACAATGAGCAGGTCCTCAAGGGACAACAGTCATTAAGAGGCATAAGGGCTGTCCTGAGAAGATTTCGTACTTATATAGGGAGCATGACATTTATGGTATAGAATAATTTCTTTGGTCAGCTTGGGTCTAATGTCCAAAATCTCTTCCTCCCGTTGTACCTACATCTGGTACTCTGAAGCTGCAAATGTCCTTGAGCTCCATGGAAATGACGTCCTATGGCTGACGGCAAAACTAAAACAATGTCTCATCACCTTTATTCTCACAGAACTTCAAATACTTAAATTAATGAAAAGTGCAGTTATTTAGAAATGCAACTTTCTAAGAAGAAAAACGATTTTTTTCTGCAGCTAAGATCAGGACAAACTGACATCTGAAAATAATCAATGGGGTAACTATCCCAGGTAGACAAAACGCAGTGAATGTCAAGACTTGGCTGAAAGCCTATGCCGTGGTAATTCAGTCAGTATCAGCAGGTTTTAATCTAGTTCCTTTAATGGCCACCTGCTCCCAAAATACCCTGGCCACTTGTTTCTGCCCTCACTTAGCCAATTGGCCTAACCATCATGTAGCAGTGCAAACAGACTATCAGATAAGGGAAATCAATCCAGTCAAAAAGTTACCCAGAGAATTACTTCTAGCTGGATCGGTTCCCTGATACTGTTTACTTCCTGACCACATAAACACTCACATTAGTCACACACGTGCAGGGTGAAAAGAACCAGCACAGCTAAAACTCTTTGTTATATTTCCTCAAATAGCATATTTACCTTTTTAGCTGTCTGGGCTTATGTGTTCACACTGAATCTCTTCTCAGACTGCACAATGTACAGTTACTCCACAAGGCTGCTCAGGCTGAAAAAAAATGCATAATAAATACTCTCCATATATGTTGTACAAATTCTGGCAAATTGTCTGGGTGTCAAAACCTACAAGGAGGGAAGCATGTAGGTTGTACAATAACTCACCATTCTGTAGTCATGGGAATTGTCTGCAGTGTTTATGGTGCTGATCATGAACAAGTCACAATGGAAATAACTTAATAAAACAATTATAAATATTAGTTGCTTTTTCAGATACTCTGGACCTGATATCAAAGATAATTTTGAGTTTCTTCAGCAGCTGTTTGATACTTGGGTAGAATAGGGGCTTGTGTTAGAAATTGTGTGTATTGAATGAAACATCAAATAAAACTCTGTTTATATCATTTGCAGTCTGAATTAGCCAGGAATAGTAAATCCCTCCTGCATAATCTCTTTGATCCATGCAAACAGAACACAGAGTTTGAATAAAAGACAACCAAATCATAGTTTTCCAGTCATTTAGTGATGAAATTTTATATTCATGTTGGAATAATTTGGAAAATAAATTGGGGAGGAGGGATGTTCTAGTCAGAATAAAAGCCTTAAAACATAAGAATTCTAACAGCAAGAAAAGTCTGTTTGGTACAGTTAGTGTTTTCTTATTTCCTGAAAGAAAATGGATTTTCACTTACTCAGAAAATAAATTTTGACAAATATTTCATAAAGTTACATCTTATGGAAGTATTGTAAGCTGTTCCGCAAACAAAGTGAGCATTGGTATGAAACGGATTCCAGACTGCAAGCTGATCACTCAACTTGACCAACTGCAAAATTGGATTGGTCTTCTGTCATATTATATATTGTCTTGTAAATATCCAGATGCCCCCACTAGTTTCTATAGCTTTTCACCAGCTGGAAAACAGTGGAAGCAGTTATAACAACAGAAGTTCTTGTACCACAAAACTAAATCAAGCCAGTGATGCTATGACAGTTTTTCAAATTCTTGGCAGCAGTTTCGATAAATGCTTGTGCAGCACATATAACATGCATATAACATTTATGCATGTGTGTGTGTATAGCAAGCTTTTAGATAAGAACTTTCATTTGGTCTTAAATAGTCTAGAAGAAAATTTGAATCAACAACATGTTACAGTGTCTCAAACAAGCACAGTTTGAAACAGTTTATGCTGTTATTGCAGACTCTTGTAGTAATTCCACTGGTTTTAGTACACTTAGTTACATATTTTGTGAAGACAGAAAACAGCGTGCTTAAGGCCTCTGGATTAGATTATTAAACCACAAGCCTTTACTTCATATTCTACATAGTCTGGCTAATAGTCTGCTTACACTCAGAAGAAAAAAAGTGAGACACTAACATAAAGCTACCAGGAAATTAACACATCAGGCCTGCCAAGTTTGGGATGGGCGTATCTATGCAATAAATACATATTAAGTGCAAAGGTGGCTTGCGCACAGTGTGAAGAATTCTGTGAAAATCGTGGTGTTAAGCAGTGATCCCCAAAATAGTAGTTAAATCCAATCAAGGTTTATGTTTGGGATACAGTTACATTGATTTTCATCATTGTAATTGGAAATTTCAAAATTTAAAAAGGAATATGATTCTAATTACAGATGCATTTGACTCCTTTAAATAATTATTCACTGATAAGGGACATGTTGGTGAAGCAATGTTCTCTGTTACTGTTAAACATCTATCTACAAAATGAAACAGTGTTGTAATTGCTAACTGATTTCTGAATAATGAGGTCTTAGTAGACCTTTTAAAAAGATATAAAAACAACTAGACACGGGTCTCATGCTTTTATTGTTATTTAATTTGTAGAATTTTAGTTAGCTGAGTCCCTAGTACCTGCTCAAATAAAAAGAATTCATTCTCCTGTCTGCAGGATGTTCTTTTTAACAGTATCTCCAAATACATTAATTCACTTTCACCTCAGAAGAGTTAAAAAAGAAAAAGATTGTTCCTTTCTCGTGCAGAAGCATCAAATACTGACCCTTGAAATTCCTTACAGAATTCTGCCAGAGAGCTGCAAAAGAAACAAGAAATTGCTCTCAGCATGATACTGCTCATGTTTCACAAACATTTCAGAAAACTGGATATAGTTTTCTCATGGGTGTACCTCCAACACATTACAAATAGCAAACTGTGAGGACTGCTCATAAAACAAAATTAGTAAATTAATTATATGACAAGTGCTGATATCTCATTTAAAGTGAATAATCCCCAAGTATCAATTAAAAGTTTTCCTTAGTGTTAGAAATTGTCTACATCTTAAAGGACAAAAAAAAAGGAGCAGAAATTTGATGTGACAGTAAACTTGTGATTTTTTTTTCCCTTTAAAACGTTTATAATATCAAAACTATTCAACATTCTTCAAGCAGAGAGCTTCAGTGCTGAAAATCATACCCCCATACAAATGAGGAGTTTCCGTGGAGGTTTCTTATTCCCATGAATAAACAGATCTGACATTATGATAAAAAAAAAAAAGTAATTCCTACTGTGGTATTTCAATATATTTCTTAATCTATAGAAACACAACTCAGTTTTAAATTTGGGAATAACATTTAGGGGGGGAAATTAAAAACCATATAATATTCTTCAAAGAATGAGATCAATCTTAGTTCAATCTTAGCGAATGTTGTACTGATAAGATAGCACCAAAATCAAAACTTTTCTATGTCTTTACATTTCACATAAATATTGTGCCCATCAACAAAATCTGAGGTCTCTTTTATTGGATATTTCACCTTAATAGACATTTTATTAACCAGAAAGGACAGTAGTTGCAATTTACAACAAAATCAAAAATTCTATAACCTACTCAGTGTTACTCTTCCATCTACAAGAGCTGTCAAAGCCAACTCAAACGTTCCTATATGCAAAATGTCATGTTGCTGGCTTAGGAAGGGAGAGAGATTGAGTTCTTCCTGTTACAGGGGGTTAAGTAGGTGGATGAGTGAAAAGCGAAATCTCACAGAGAAACCTACATTATCTGCTGGTTTTGATTGTGTCAATGCTGTTATGGGCCACTTCTTTGACTTGCAGTCACCATTCCTATACCAGAACCTCTCCCTCAGAAGCATCAGCAAACTTGGATTTTCAGGATGCACATGTCGGATCTCTTCTTGAAGATAAAAGGATGTTGATATCTCTAAGAGTCTAGCAAAATTTAGATTTTTGCCCTGTAAAGCAGGAAAGAAATGGCCATGTGCCATAGTTTTAAATAAAAAAAAATAAATTTAGTGTAACATTTACAACGAGTAGATCCAAAATCAAATTTGTATTTTAATAATCCCATGATCAGATAGATATCATAAAGATCTTTGTTGTAACATTTTTTAAAACCAAGTAAACAAACTTCATAGAGATTAAGAATCTGGTTCTGAATGCAGAATTATGTGTGTTTTCTTAGGAGTAGTAAATAGGAACATTTAAGCTTTAGCTAAAAAAAAAATGTCTTCAGGAATCTCAAAATTATTTTATTTCAGCTGGACAGGTGTCTATTTTTAGGTGTTGTGTCATAAGAGAGTTTTATATTTTTCATATTCGCAGAATCACAGAATTGTTTAGGTTGGAAAACACCATTAAAATCATCAAGTCCATCCCTATTCCTAACACTGCCAAGACACAACTCAATCATGTATGTAAGCAATTCTTCTACACATCTTTTAAATACCTCCAGGGATGGTGACTTAACCACTTCCCAGGGCAGCCTGTTCCAGTGCTTGACAGTTCTTTCAGTGAAGAAATTTTTCCTAATATCCAATCTAAACCTCCCTTGGCTCAACTTGAGGCCATTTGCTCTCTTCCTGTGATGTGTTACTTGGGAGAAGAGACTAACACACATCTCACTAAAACCTTCTTTTAGGTAACTGTAGAGATTTATAAGATCTGCCCTCAGTCTCCTTTTCTCCAGACTAAACAATCCCCATTCCCTCAGCCATTTCTCAGAAGGATAATTCTCTAGACTTGTTTCCCTTCGCTGGACATACCAAGAACCTCAATTTCTTTATTGTAGTTGGGGTGTAAAACTAAACACAGTATTCAGGGTGCTGCCTCACCAGTGCTGAGTATAGAGGCACAATCACTTCCCTAGTCCTGCTGGCTACACTATTTTTAATATAAACCAAGATGTCATTGGCCTTCTTGGACACTTGGGCACACTGCTTGCTCATATTCAGTTGGCTGTCAATCAGTATCCCCAGGTCCTTTTCCACCAGGCAGGTTTCTGGTCAAACTTCCCCAAGCCTGTAGTGTTGCATGGGGTTCTTCTGACTCAAGTACAGGAGCTGACACTTTGATTTGTTAAATCTCATGCAATTTGCCTTGGTCCGTTGATCCCAGATCACACAATCCCTTCATTTAGATGACTGATAAAGATGTTAAATGGAACCAGCCCTAACACTGAGCCCTGGGGAGCAGCACTTGTGGCCAAACACTAACTAGATTTAACTCCATTCACCCCAATTCTTTGGGTTTGGCCATCCAGTTCATTTTTTACCCAGTGAACAGCATGCTCATCGAAGCCATGAGCAGCCATCTTTTTCCCAGGAGGATGCTGCAGGAAATACTGTCAAAGGCTTTACTAAAGTCTAGGTAGACAACATCCACAGGCTCATCCACTAAGGAGGTCACTTTGTCATAGAAGCAGATCAGGTTAATCCAGTAGGACCTGCGTTTCCTAAACCCAAGCTGACTGGGCCTGATCATCTGGTTATCCTCTAAGTGCTGCATCAGAGCATTCAAGATGATCTGCTCCATAACCTTCTCCAGAACCAAGGTCAGCCTGATAGGCCTGTTATTTCCCCAGATCCTCCTTCTGGCCTTTCTTGTAAATGGGCATCCAATCTTTTTATCTCCAGTCAACTGACATGTCCTCGGTTAGCCAGGTCTGCTGATATCAATAATATCAATAATCCTTATGTCTTTGCTTCCACATGGATCTCCATACACTTCTTCCAAAGAGACGTCGGAACAAATTGTAGTATACTTTTCTTTTAGTGTGTGGACTAAACATTGCTGTACAAAGATACAGCAGATCCACCTAGTACAGTATCATCTATCTGAAAAAAATTAGTGCTCAACATTTCCAAATATTGTATCTAATTGATCCAATTATATATGTTCCATGAAGAGATATTTACTATTGAATTCCTGAATTGTTTATTTCATAGGATAATTTCATACATTGAGCCTTATCCTTGATAAATTATCTGTTATTTTTTACGGTTGTAATACTCTATTCTTCTCATCTTTATCTAAGAAACATGCTTGTCATATTTATGCCTTTGTCCTTTTAAAATTAAGTAGGGCCAAGAATTTTAAATCTTTTTTCTTATAAAAAGCTTTGATTATGTTTTTTTTTTAATGTTCATCGTCTTTCCTATTTCTTGTCCCTAAACCTGCTTAGTTTTTCAGTATCCCTTTCAAAGCAAGGTAACCTGCATTACAAGCAGGATTCTAAATGAATCTGCATTACTGGTTTACTTAAAGACCTTTACAGAGTATTTATTCACAATAGAAAACAAACACAAAATTAGTGTAAACACAATTTAAATAAATTCATATTTCAAATCAATTCCATAGATTTTGTGCAGTATTATCACAGGTCTCTGGCTGAGACCTCCCACTTCTGTCATTCTATAATTATATGAAAAAAAAGCATCATCTCTCAGTACAGGAAAAGTGGCGCAGCAATTTTTTGATTATTGAATAACATCATATGTCAATTGGTGCGTGATGCTCAGCTAATGCACTGATATAAATCTTAAATACACAGTTTAAAACCAACAACCATTAGAAAGCATAGACCTCTCTACTGAAAATTAAGCACACAAATTTAGATTTTTTCTTTAACATTTTTGGATTAAAATTAAACACTCCATTAAGATACTTTCTTTACTTAACCATTTCTACTGAAAAAAAAAAAGTTTGCTAAAATACTTATGGCTTAAAAAAAATACAGAAAAGGGCAAAATTCAAGGATCACATAATGACTTCAGTGGTGGTTTCTTATATAGTATTAACTGAGTATCAAATATCCACTTTTTCACTTTTTAGCCAAACCCTAATTAAATTTACCCTCTTTATAACTACAGGAATTGATACATCCAACAGTGTTTTCCCAAGAAATTCTTTCACTTCATCTCTCATTTTCACAACATGGTATTACTACGTTCACAGCATTCTGCTTCACAAACAACAGTGGCATATCCTATTAGAGTAGTCTAACCTGATAGAGCCCACAGACCTGTGAATAAACCTCCATGTGATATTTGAGTTTGTTAAAAAATATTTTATTTCTTAACTCTGGGATTCAGTTAATTTTATGCCGATTAAATACAGTGGAGGAAGAGGACTGTCTTCTTTTCACATGACATAAGATTTCTTAGCGCTTATGGACTCCATACATACTTCTAGATCATCTTCAACACTGTTGAAGAAACTGTGAGAGATTTCTCATCAGTCTTGCAAGTTCATCCAGGGACTGCCAGAAAGGGGTACTGCACTGTCTTTCTTCCTGTCATGTCTGTAACACATATCTGGTGAGGAACTGAAAGATAAAAAAATTATTCTTGCATTACATTATACATCTGCTTTCCCGTTTTTCCTGTATGTGTATAAGTACGTATATGTATCACATATATCATGTATATACATTGTGTATACGTATATATACACTGATGGAAATGATCTGAGAAAAGTATGTTGCATTATGTGGTTTTGCAGTGCTAATTCCATCTTTTTCTTTGTTGGAGCCTGTAACATATTAAATTTATTAATATACATATTGCCTGTAAGATTTTATTACCGCACATAATAATATAGGTTATTGATAGCATACAGATTTGTGTAGTATATATATTGGATGATGTACTTATATTATTCATAACTAACAGATCTAGCACAGGTTGCCTTATTCATGTCAGATCAGATTTCTCAGAGTCCATTACTGTGTAACATAATTTGAGCATAACTACTCCTCCCAGCAGAAGATACCACCAAAGGCAATAGCAGAGTTGCAGGCAGGCAGTTGCTATGCTCCTCCAGTGTTTGGCCTGTCATCCAGACAATCAATGCCTGCAGTTGTGACAGTTTCATTTTAACAGTTTTTATCTGTAGTCTTCCTTTTTGCTAATTTCTTATAACTCTTTATGGCACATCAACTGTTCATTGCTCATCAGTGGTCATACAAGTAAAGATATGACAGCATGAGATTTGGAGGCAGGGGTGGAAGACTGTGAGAAAGCTCTGAGCTAACTACATGTGAACTGGAAGTAAGAAACTGTATAAATTTCTAAAGCAACTTTGACCCTTACCTAATAAACTTTGCTAAGTATGTTAGTCTGGGCTCCATGTAAGAAACACAAATATGGCTCCTATTTTGGAGCTGGTTCGTGCCTGAACACAGTAAACTGAAAACTACTTCGTAGACATTTTAGGGGTCTAAAGGTAAAGGTAAAATTGATGGAGTTAAGATCAATTAAATCACTTTGTGAAGACATCCTTAGACTATAAACTGCTTCAATAATAAAAACAGACAGATAAGGCACTTCATTAGTCGCGAAGGCCGCAGGAGACAGATAGTTCTCAGACAACAAAGGGAAATATTCTTTTTTTTTTTATGGATATGTCCATAATTTCCTTGAAAGTGATGTAACATCTCTATCTTTAAAAAGTGAGAGGGCAAGGTACAGTGCAAAATGGTGGATGTTACATTCTCCAGTTTGTGGTAAGACAGTAACATCATAACTTCAAAAAGATTCTTTTCACAGCAGGATGACTGTAACATAGAATAGTCATCATGGCTGGAAAAATCTATCCTCAATTTAGTTCTACTCTGCTTCATTATTAAAGATGTCATATAAACACATAGGCAGATTCAGATCCAAGAACAGTAGACAGAGACAACAGTATATTTCATAAGAAAACGTGTCCAGGTGATTATTAATATAATTTTAAGTTTTGTCTTATTTGTTTAACTGTGCTACTTCAATTTAGATATCTAACTATAGTTCCACATCAGGGTGGTAACTTTTACTGTTCTTCTCTCGTTTAGGACCCTCATGTTTAGAAGAAGTCTATATTTTCTCCAAGATAACAAAATTCTTCAATTGAGCATAGCAGTCGTGCATAATGTCTCTGGCCATAACTTCCATATCAATAAGCTGTGGACATCTTAGATGATTTAATTGTAGCAATGCACTACAGATTTTTAAATATAATTCTACATGGCTTGTTGATACATTTTAGGTAGCTACTTTCTCCATGCATTTCACACTACAATCACTGTATATTTTCAAGCTTCTAACTCTTGATGACACCTATTCTTCTTTACTCTTGGTAAGACGCTGGAATTTCTAGCAAGTTAACTGAAGAAGCTTCATTATATTTATTTTTCTACCATTATTGAGATGAAAAAAACCGTCTTTCCAATCAAAGCATACGCATCCACAGTAATGTTGAGGCTATTGAGTCCACCATCGTTATAAAAAATTTAGACAATACAGGAGAGCTTAACCTTGAGAAAGAACCGAAGAATCATTTTGAATAATAATTGCTCGGCAAAATTCAGATAGTAGCTAATGATGCCACTTGGAAATAAATAAAATTCTGATATCATTGTAATTAACAAAAAAACTCCATCCTCAGAATAGTTACAATACTGCTAGAGCGTCTGTTGAACAATACATCTTGTCAGTGAGATCAGCAGATTCTTGCTTCCTGGGCATTGTTCCAGCATTCTTGGTGAATATCTGCCTCTATTATCATGGATTTTGTTCTTAACTCTTGTTTCTCTGAATCAGCCCATCTTTCTCGGTGTTTTGCTGTCAATTCGCAAGTATAGGGAAACATATAGGAGCATTCCTTTATTTCTTGCATAGTTTAGCAGAAGTACTAATGGTCCCATTCTTCCTCTTCTTTGTGATCTGGACAATCCAGAAAGGTCATTTCTGCTTTCTCCAAAAAGTGTGTGCATATTGTAGGCACACCACGAAAGGGAATATATGTGATAATGTCCACATTTTGTATAAAGCATTCAAAATAAATTTTCATTTCTGAAAAAAAGATATCTATAACAATGGGTAATAATTAAAGTGCTAGATATCTTGAATGGCAATTATATGTGAAATTTCAAGCAAGAGTTCAAATTTCAAGAGAATTCAAATCTATTAGAGACCTTTTGGTAATATAGTAGTACTGATTTAACATCTTTTAGATATTTGCTATTCTATGGGGGTTTTTAATAAAATTTAATTGCAAAAATTAAATTAAAATTAAAATTAAAATTAAAATTAAATTGCAAATTAAACATAATTTTTACTGAAAACCTAGCATGTGATCGTGTGTGTAAGCAGTCTGAAATATAGAATTATGAAAGAGATCAATACATTCACATAAAAGCTCACCCAGAGTTCTACATCTCTTTGTGATGAAACCATCAAGTCCTGTATAAGCAAAACAGGAAAAAATAGACCTTGTCCTATGCAGAGAAGCAGAAGTTGAATACATCATCAGGTTTTTTAATTAACCAACCAAAATATTAGAAGCTATGCCACAATTATTTCCTGAAATTTCAGATCATTGGACTCAAGAACTGAATTAATTTCTGGCCATAAAATGAATGAAAGGATACAGACTCAGGACAATTTTGTCTTAATATAATGTACTGATAAATGCAATAGTCTAAATTACCTACTAATCTAATTTATTAATGTGCATGTTGAACAGAGTTATTATATAGCAAAAAACCTTCCATATCTGATTCACAATTACTCAAGACAAAGACTGGATAGAATGATTCATTTATCTTTGGATAGATAGTAGGTTTTGCCTTTCTCTTCTAAAGAGTATGTCTCCACCTCATTGACTTTTGTGATTTAACCAAGATTAAATGATCTGCCTAAGACCATAAAAAAAGACCTCTGGAGGACAGCCCAAGTATTGCAATTCCGCTGTTCCTGTTCTTATCAGAAACCATCCTTCTGCTCCTTAACTATATTTAGCCCAATCTCCTCAAGAGTTCAGCCTGGCTTGGCTAAGTCTGTGGACTGAAGACTCACTCAGTGCTTTCATTCAAGCCACATTCACTTTCAGCAGCACGTTCAGCTGAACTCTTTCTCATGGTGCAGAATTTCAACATAAATGACAAAGTCGGTTAGATTTACCTTTTAATTATTAATCTACCAGCCCATAAATATCATGTATTCCTTCTGTGGTCCCTCATTTCGTACATTAATTCTAGAGAGGTGATTGCTTCTGTGTCTGTTAGTCCATCTACTGAACTCTTGATCCTGAACTAGCAGAACAAATTATTTGCCTGTGAAATGCAAATGATGCAAATAAAAATATTTGCATGTGAAATGCAGTCAGAGTGAAATGGCAGTAGACCAATATAACAGAACTATGGTAAAACACTGATAGAGATAAAGACTGGAAGAAGGCTCACCAACACAAATTGAAAGCTTTCTGACAAATAGACAAAGAAATAATTAAATGCATCTCTCTAGCTAGCTATAATTATCAGGAGCAGAGCTAATGATTGTAAGTCATGCTGGGGATCACTTGTTTCAGCATTTAAAAACACACACAAAAGCTTCTCAGCAGACAGTATGCTTAAAGAGCTCTTCTTTCCCTCTTATTACCATATACTGTCTTAGAATGTCATCTCTCAAGAGAATAGCTGCATGGCAGCAACACTACATTTTAAATAATACATCAAACAAGTTTTGTCATTTACAGCTATAATTGTGCTTCTGAGTGGATGAATTGTAGCTCTATTTTCTTATTAATTTAAAATTTCAATAGCTATCTTAGATAGCAAGGAATGAGAGAGAAGGGAACTGTGAAAGGAAAGATGTCTCATGTAAAAAATGGTTAGGGTACAAAATACAAAACATGACTAAAGTACTGCTGTGGAATCCACAGACAGAAAGAAAGACTCTTATTGCCTGCTGACACTGTGACTTGCATCTTTCCTGTCTGGATAACAAATGCAACATGCAAGGAATGCAAGTACATCAATAGTATTCGTGTTGTGATTTCATGGTATGAGGAATATGTAATATAGCATCAAATAAAAAAGAAAATAAAAGACCATCCATAGACTCTTTAGTCATGGGTTATAAAAGGAAAATGGGTTTCCAAGAATATATTAAAGAACTAATTACAGGAAACTGTCCATTAAATTTTAGTAGCTTTTTCAAATACAAAATACACAAACACATTCATAATGCTTTCTTTCTCTCCCCTTTGTTTTCAAACTGACATTGAAAACTAATACCTAACATCTATGAAAAAATAACCCACAACATTATTTTTATTCCATAGATGATAAATACTCTTAAATGACGCTGGGCATATATCCTCCCAAAAGATGAAGTTTTTGAAAGTAGTAACCATCTAAGAACACAAGACTGTCTCATTTTCAAAGGCATTCCTGTGGCTCAAGAACTTAAAATTCATCCTTCATCATTAGTAGAGATGCATGAAAGAAAAAATAAATCTAACATCTCTGGAAATTTCAATTTGTGTTTTAAATAATTTCTTACAAAGAATATTTTTCTCTCCTGAAAGCAGGATATTTTTCTTACTTCCAAAAGACAGAGGGGGATTGAAGAAGTCAAGAATAGGGCCAGGCTGAATTTACCTCAAAAGGCATAGCTGGGCTCCAGAGTTGCTCCTCTGCCTTCTTCTCTTGAGAGGAGAGGGTGAGAAAGCAGGACAATCCTAAGGCATGGACAACTGCGTTACAGGCAGAGAGGGCATAGGTGAGGGAACAATCTAAAAGCGGAGTCTCAAAGAAGCAGAAGGCATGAATCACATGGGAAATTCCAGAGAGGAATAGGATTTCATATGAGCAGTGATACAACAAGGATGTGGCACTCGCAAAAAGGTGGCAATACTTCAAAATGTTCTGGAATGTACTGATGGCTCCTTCTCTCTGAGACACAACAGCCTTTGGTGGCAGAATAATATATTCCACTGTGATTCATCACCATTGTTTCACATTTCTCTAAAAAGAACCTTCTCTCTACAGAATGAAAAGGGGCTTAGGAGGGACATGCAGAGATGGAGACAGATTAGGAACATTAGGGTTTGTGACTCCATGACTCAACATAATCCTATACACACAAAAGATATAATGGAAAATAGTTCAAGGCCAGAAATACAGAGAACATAGTGTAATAATGTTTTAAGGCTCCTTAGTCACAGTGGTTTTAAGACAAATGAGGTGAAGGTATGAATACATATGTAGGAACTGCTAGGAAATTCCATCGTCACAGCTTTTAAGCTAGAAATCCACTGTAAATCTAACATTGTACATATGCACAATTTTAATTTCATCTCAGAACAACACATTGATGGTCAAAAATGCTTTTTTATTATTATATAGATTAAACAACAGAATAATGACATTTTCATTGAGCTTAGTATGCTACAAAACTCAGAGATAAATAGCGTAATTTTTATGAAAGTTACTTCTTTTTCAGAAATAAAAGAGAGCTGAAAAGTACATCGTGGGCAACTGTAGGCATTTTATGATGTATGCATTGTTAGATGTAGCTCAGGCAGCATACCTGAGGTCACTTGTGTGGTGCAATTTGACTGGTGTGAAAGCTAATTTAGGGCAGTGTTCTGAAAGTGTGGTTTCAATTTTAAAGCTCAACAGGGACACAGGGTGTTATTGGTTACTGTCCTGCCTGCATGACGTGAAGAAAACAGCACACAATTAAAATATTTCCAGGAAGCATCAGAAGACTACTAGGCACACTGCAGATCTCTTGAACCTTATAGAACATAAAAATATAAAACCTGTTAAAACACTTTAGTGTTTGACAATGACGTATATTAAAAAGGAAAAGAGAGAAAAGAGAGTAGAGAAAAGAGAAAAAAAGGAGAGAAGAGAAAAGAGAAAAGAGAAAGAAAAAGAGAAGCCACTCTTGTAGTGTGTTTTTTAATTCTGTTCTAGAGAAGGAAGACAGATATGATGAAATTAACACTTTATATTTGAAATTTATATAGTGCGAGTTCAAACTTTGAATATTTTTTCATCACAAGGATTCTTGAACTTGTAACACTCACAAGAATGTTTATTTAGTCTCTAGAGCACTTCCATCAACCCTACAGTTGTCTATCTCTCTCTAAGTTTTATGCACAACATTTCTGCAGCACATAGTAATTAATGTATGTATATTTCCTTATTGCAAGGTGAAATTTGTACAGCTATATGTAGGAAAACATTTTACATAATGAAGTATATATGACTGAGCACAACAAACCCAAGTTAATTTCAAATATTTTTCTAGGTGCATTAAATTTTCCATATGCTTCAAAGTATTTGTGCTAAAACAGATTGAATTGTGTGGAAAAGAGGAAGAGAGATATTTCCTGGTACAGTTCATTATAATGTCTAAATGAAAATTATGTCTTATATATTATTTTAATAACTGTCTATGTAAACACTGGAATAAAATGTAAAGTTTTCTTTAAAAGACTGAAGATTCTCTTTCACTGTACTGCAACTTAGATACTTTCCTGAAATACAAGGATACAGTACGGTGATAGTCTTGATTTATTATTTTAACCCTTAAATTTATGAGGAATTTAGAAAGTTAATCTAAAGCGAGGTGACAGATGGCAATACTTCTGTAAGAAAATCAGTCATATAAGCACAGAAAGGCCAAACTTTTAAAAAATAAGCTGTAACTATATACAGCATTAAAGGGAAAAATCTTAACAGCGGGCACAGTAATTGCTGGAGGATGAAGACAATACTGTTAAACAGAAAATCAATGGCAACATTTATATACAAAGTGACTTACATTACAAGCTGTCATTGAACCTTAAACTTAATCGACACTCAATAGAACTGTCCTTTCCATTTCTCCTTTTTAGTTTATTTATGTGTTAAAAAATGAGAAGTCCTAGACCACGTTATCTGATATTCTAAAAAGCTGTGACTGCAGAGTTTTATCCTCTAGTGTTCCAAAGGTTTCTGTGCCCATTTGAAAGACAGAGTTGTATATTGAGTATGTTAATATAAAATAAAATCTTGCCAAAGACAAGGCAGACGGTGGAAATAGAGGCTTAAGGTAACTTATACGTAATCACTGAAAGTGTTTTTTAAAATCCCCTGTTCCTATAGCAGCTCTGAGTCAAAAACTGCACCAAACCTCCTGTTTAGTACTAAAACTACCTGTGCAGTGCACGGAGTTAAGTGCCTGATGACAACATTCATGACTGCTAGTACACAAAGCAGCTCAGAAATAATACTACTAGTCAGGAGGAATTAATGCAGAGAAGTTGTATGTTAACACCCTTCTGCCCTGAGTCTTCAGGCCATGCACCTCCATGCATACCAGTGGCAGGTCATGACCCACTCTGGACTTTCTTCTAAACACTAAGGACACAGCCCTCTTAAAATGAAGCAGCAAGTAATTCTAAAATTTAACAAGGAAAGGGGAGATCTAGACTCAGTTATATCTGAAGCTGGGAGAGATTCAGACCCATGGGAATGGACACACTAGTAGTTTAAATTTATTGGCATAAGCAGTGAGAGAAATTCCTAGTTTACATATTAAGAACAAAATAATAACTAAGATGTATGCTGTTGTCTAGGAAATGTCCTATACCGGCAGATTCTCACTTGCAGCATAGGCATGAGACAATTCTGTTTGTTTGTTGGTGAATATGTATACAGAGAGAAAATCTAAACAGATCTTTTGGACAAATATTTGTTCTTACTCCCCAGAAGGAAAGTTAAAATGCTTAAAACAGTCAAGTTAGACCTTGTCTAGATTAAATTAAAATATATGGTTCCAACGTAAGACAGCTCACCTAGTTTAGCTTATTTTTCCATCTTTATCCCGTACCATCAGATAGAAAACTTTCCTAAGCACTATTTATTTACACTCAGCCTTGTCCATCTCCTGCAGCTGCAAACTGGAAAACTTTGTTTCCCAGTCACGCCAGAAATGAGCAGTTCCTACTTTCTTGAAGGAAATCTTTCCTCCAGTATGACTCCCACACCTATTTAACATCAATCAGTTATAAATTTGCAGTAGCAAGACCTTATGGGACCTAGCCATCATGTTTCCAAGCTTCCAGATGGAAAAAACTAAAAATAAGAAAAGGACGAGAAATAAACCAAGCTAGCCAGCATCATTGACTAATTACCGCTGACATAAAATAAATTCCTACATAGACACACATTACTGAACCTTAAACACAATCTTACTGTTAAAAAAGGACAGCTTAATAAGCTGTTCACACAGATGCAGCAGGATTGAGACTTACCTGTCAATATTCAGGAGCCATCCTGCATTCCTTACAAGCTACAAACTAAGTCTTTTTTTCTCTAACTTATGACACAGGTAAATAAAAATTTAAAAAAATTTAAAAAAAAAAAAGGACGAAATCTTTAGCAGTACCTGTAGAAGGCTGTGACAAAGCTTCCTTATTCCTGTTAGCAGAGCTCACAGGCAATGCATAGAACAGTATTTCAGAATTATTCCATTGCAATGCCCTAAGCACATTAGCCAAGACAGAATTGCTTGAAGATATTTGGAAAGCGATGCAAACTTCTTAAAAGTAAATTTACTTTTAGGGAATAGAAAATCAGAATAACTGGAAGAGAAAGGTCTGGGGTTTTTTTCACACTAGATGGTGGGAAATATACTTCTGGACATTTGGGTTTCTGACTGAAATTAACACTATCTACAAATATACTGAATTAAGTAAATTCCCTTTACAATACAAATCTCCCTTTACAATACAAGTCTACAATAATGACTCTATGAGATGCATAAGAGCTTCTGGGCATGTTTAGACTTCTGCAACAGTAATTATATTTCTATGTATTTCAAAGCTTCTCGGTAGCCATTTACCTTATTTAAGAAATAGGAGCATATATGTGATTCTAAACTGCACTAAAATTGAACATTGAGGGTAATATATTATTCAATTAACCACATCAGTCTGCATTACTAGTAAAGCCTTACACTTCATTTTGTGTGCATCAGATACATTTGTTTAGGTCTAATATTAAAGCAAATATAATGAAAGATTTACAGGATTCAAGGACTGAAATCTATACTCAGGTTAATTGATATTGATTTGTAACTAACACCACATTCAATAACATTGATATCACAAGATGATAATATATATTAGTGAAATTATTCTGTCAGACATAATGGCAACAAAAAATGTGGCATTCAATTTTCCTAAAGGACTTTTTCTTCAATATATAAAACTATTGCTAGAGTCATTTTATAGTCCAATCCTTTAGCAATCACATGATTTTAGAGAAGAAAAGGTATTGTTGTGAGATACTGGAGGAGTTTTCAAACGCTTTAGTGCATCAAAAAGAAGAACTAAAGCACGGCTTGCTTAGAGTGTAAAAGCACATCCAGAAGCATAAACCTGCAGATCCTGACAGCAGACCTCCAGAGTAGCTTGAACAAGAAACTTGATATATTTAAGGTAGAAATAAGGCACTTATTTTGCACAGTGAGTGAGATAACCGACATTACACAGTACATGTGAGATTCTACTGACGATTTCAAACTACTTGCCTTTCTGGAAAGTGGGCTTTAACCAAACACAAGGATTAATCCCAACTCTATTTCAAGAACTTGTGCCTATTATCTCTTCTCGTATAGTATGTTTTTACTGCAAACAAGTGAAAAAAAACAGCTGGTCTGAAAACAATTCCTGGGCAAGCAGGAGCTGAAGGTTGAAACCAATGTCGTTCAAAAAACAGCTTGACAATACTGTGTCCACAATATTAGCTTTATTTTAAATATATCAGTCAAGAATGTCTGATACACGCTAAGATCAAAATAAATACCTTTCCATAAATAATTTTTAGTAATTCTATTGCATAAAACAGAGAAAAAAAAAAAACATAAGTGAAATATGAGATTCTCCAGAAAAAGAACAGATTTATTTGGGTGAAGAGATTTGATGTTAGTAAGAATGAAACTTTTTGTTCTGATATTGAATTTCCTATCACAAGTTAGTAAAAAATAAAGCCCTATCTGTTGTATAAAAAAAAAGGAATGAAAATTTAAAATGCTGTCTTATGGAAAAAAAGAAGATAATCTCTATCTGTCTTTGTCGTTGATGAGGATATTAAACTGTGCTGATCTCAATGCCCTAAGGGACGCCATTGTCACTTAGCTCCATCCGGACATTTAGCCACTGAACACTACTCTCTGGATGCAGCCATCTGAACAATTCCTCATCTACCAAGGAGTCCACCCATCAAATCAATATGTCGCCAATTTAGAGAGAAGGATGTTGCAGAAAATCATATCAAAGTCCTTACAGAAGTCCAGATAGATGACTTACCATATTTATGACTTACCATAATTAGGATAATATAATTTATCACTGTTGGACTTTGATATTGCTTTTAGTTGTCAGTAAAGAGTCACATGTACAAAAGAAAATCCCAGGTATGCCTTTCTGTTATCAGGGAATATAAGTAAAAAATTACATTTGATTTTTACTATGGTCCAAATTTATGTTTTAGAAAAAAATGCTACTATGATTTTAGTATTTACTAATTGCCCTTTACTCACTGCATTTATTAAACAGAGGAATTTAATTACACTGAAGCAGAAGATAAACTCAAGGAAGCAAGTTAAGCACAAGGAGAAATAGACTTTTCTTTTAAAATCAAATGTTTTGCATGTGTTGTTTTCAATTTCTTCAAATACTTTTTTCAAATACACAACAGTCGAAACAAATCATTTCTCCAAATCATGAAGAGAGAAGAACCAAGAGGTATATGGAAACAAATACTGAGAGTTATTAATATTTTATTTTGTATGGTTTTGCTGTTCAGATGCAATAATCATAACCCTATTTCAACACAAGCCAGATCACACCTAAGAGAAAAATCTCTGAGAGAGATTATGTATTTACATCAAATAAAACTATATATTAAATAAGAAATAATTTATACTAGGTTACAATAGGACTGAGTCTGACCAAATAATGTTCACCCTACAGCCCTCAAAGGGAATAATTAGTTCCAAGTCTGCTCTGCAATGGGATATTTCAGACTTATTTTAACATTAAGTAAGAAATAATATTCATAAGTAAAATTTCTTCTCTAGAAATAATGGAGAAAGACGGATTTCTTGCACACTTGAGTGCCTCCAAAATTGTAAGTTTCCATAAAAAAATATTCCTTTTCTGCAGGAAATTACCAAACTTAAAACTGCAGTTGTGTACAAACACTACTGAAAGTGATCAGTGTGAACCACATTTCTGAGATGCCTGTGGGACTGATGGAAAAACTTAGAATCTTCTAGCCAGTATAAATTGTATGATATTGTACTTTATATTCAGGCTGTTTCTGCTGTACAGTTACTTTATCTTGACTTCCGCATAGATTGACTACTTAGCAGATGTTGAAGTAGCAAAATATTCACACCAAATGCATTGCCTGGAAGTTTACAATAAAACAATTGGAAAAGGGAAGAGAAACCATGGGAAAAAAGGAAGAACTTGAGGCAGTCAGCAACAACTCAAAAGACTGGGTAGTTCCTGAAATAAAATAATAATTTGAAACTACATGTGTGGCAAAAGCATGGTATATCCAATTAATTTAGGTTTAAGAGGAAACAAAATGAGAAGTTGTGTGTTTAATTTCCTTTCCCCTACAAAACGTATTTGCTTGACAGCAAAGAAAACAGGGTACATCATGTCACCTTGGCAGTATAAAACCAAAATGGAAACTCAGAAACAGCAGTCACCAACTGGATCTCATGTCACTCGGATGTCTTTAGGTCAAAACCTTTCCACGTCCTGGGAAATAGAGGAAACATGGTAGCAGCAGGAGCATGGTCAGATCATTCCTCTCTTTCTAAGTGAAGCGGAGGGCACAGAGTGCTAAACCACAGTCAAATGTACTCTGACTGATAACATGGTCCCTGCAGGACTGAAATATACATCTCATATGCTATTTGAAGTTCCCTGTGCTATTTGTACTGCTTATTGAAAGAACTGGGGAGCAAAAAAAAAATTGATCCCATGTCTTTATCTGCCACAACCATGAAAGACAGTCTATTTTGTTGTACTGTAAATGTGCCTGACGCATGAGATCAGCAGTCTGTCTTTGAAGCTTTGATATGTCCACAAAATGGGAAATATGGGAAGTAGACGGTCATAGAGCTCTACAGATAAAGGAGGAATGGTGTTTTCAGAAGTTATTTTACCATTATAGAGGAAGACTAAAACACATAGAGGCAGACGTGACAGGATGTAATAACAAAAAATGTACCTAGAATAGCAACTCTTTGGTGTTACCAGCAATAAGAGGCAGTGTTTTACAAAGATTTTCAGGCTTAGGATATTTACCAGGGGTTATGATGAAAAAGTAGACAAAATACTACAATGTAGGCAAAGATAGAAGACAATGTGCTGTACAAATAGCAGTAGGATTTCCTCAGCCTACTTTAAAATTTAAAATAGATGAACTTTCCAAGCTTGAGAAAAGCTTTAGATTATTACGAAGCTGAAGGAGAATATAAGCTGTTTGCAAAGGACAACAGGAAAAGTTAATTGGGGATTTTCAAGGCTGTGGAAGAGCTGTTACCCAAATTGACCTGTGAGTACTTGTAGCTTAAAATTAGCTATGTGCTGCAAAAATCTGCAAAGCTAACCGTTCTCATCAAACAACACAAGGTCATCATAAGGAAAAAGGGATATAAAAAAGGGCAATGGTTTCCATCAATATGAAACAGACACAAAGAATGCCGAAGACATGAATCATTATGCTGTGGACTGCCACAACAAACAGGAACAATAAAAGACATCTGGAACGATACAGTACCTACGGCTTTCAGATTATATGTTTATCAAGGTTTTTTGGAGGAAAATCTATTTGCATAGGAAAGGTTATCTAGATATGTCAGTTTAGTTACATTATCTAGCACTGTATAAAATTTCCAAAAGCATCTTGAACTAGCCACTACTCCCTAATCTCCTCCATTCAAACACAGCCTGCACAGTAGGTATTCATATGCCAATATTTTTTACATCTATTCATATCCTGTTTCAGATGGTATGGAAAAAACTTCCATAGAATCACTAGATTGGAAAAGACCTTTGAGATCATCAAGTCAACTGTTCCTGTCCACTACTAAATGATATCCCTAAGCGCTTTATCTACCTGGTGACTCAGCCACCTCCCTGGGCTGCCTGTTCTAGTGCCTGATGACCATTTCAGTGAACACTTGTGCTCCAGCCCCTTCACCAGTTTCATTACCCTTCTCTGGGCATGCTGAGGACATTGATTCTATGATTCTATCAGGCTTGACATCAGGAAAAAGATTTTCATGGAAAGGGTCTTTGAGCACTGGCACTGGCTGCCCAGGGAGGTAGTTAAGTCACCTTCCCTGGAGGTGTTTAAAGGACAGGTAGATGAGGTGCCGAGATGCATGGTTTAGGGATTGTTAAGAATGATTGGACTCGATGATCCAGTGGGTCCTTTCCAACCTAGTGATTCTATGATTCTATGACATTAATGTCTTTCTTGTACTGAGCGGCCCAAAACTGAACATAGTATTCGAGGTGCAGCCTCACCAATGCTGAGTACAGGGGCACAATCGCTTCTGTGGTCCTGCTGGCCACACTGTTTCTGATACAGGCCAAGATCCTAATGGCCAAGATTTCCTGTGTAGATAAGATCATATGTACATTCTCTTCAAATCTATTTTGACAATAAAATTTTTTTCCTACTCATTGCATAGAGTGAGAATGAATGACAAGAAAAAGCACACTTGAGTGTTCAAAATTACAACTAGATGTGTCACAGGAAACAATAGGAGATGAGAATGCAGAAAACTATCTGACTACTGCAAAGATATAGGGTTGAATCACTGTTCTTAGAAAAGGATAGAAAATTTGCTATGTATGTGCTATTTCAGCTTTAGAAATACTGCATCTTAATAATGCACAGTTTTAAAATGACATGCTGCCTTTTCTTCTTTTGGTTCATATCCTAATAAAAAAATTCTCTTGGTAGCTAATTTGTGTTGGGTGGGAGGAAGTTTAGGGTTTTTTCTTTATTGTTTCTAGAAATTCAGGTTCTGATTAAGAAACAGTTCTGAATATTTATAAACTGCAAATATTGTGGCAACAGAAAAATTTTTGGGGTGTCACAGTTTAGCCCCATTCAGCTTGATCAGTAGTTAAACATGAGCAGTTGTGTGATACAACTCTCCCTCCCCGCTCAAGGAAAGGGAAAAGGAAAATGAGAGAAAGAGGCTTGAGGGCTGGAAACTAAAACTAAAACTAAAACAGCTTTAACAAAACAATAATAAGGAAAATATTATTAATAAGAAAATAAAAAAATATGTACTAATATAAGAAATCAAACTCCCTTCCTTGATTTCACTACTACTGATGCTGCGGAGCAGGCACAGGGAAAGTTCCCAAGCAGGATTTAGTGGCAGAAAAGAGCTGGCCTCAAGAACTGGATTCAGGAAATGCATGAATCTGGGATCAGGAACAAAAAGACAGATGGAGGTCTTACTGGACACCAACTATCAATTAAGAGCTCTTGATTCTCATGATGTCTCAGTTTTATACTGGGTATAACATATATGGAATGTAATACTCCGTTGGTCAGTTTTGGGTCATCTGTCCTGAGCATTCCTCCTTGCAGGTGCGACCCTTTTTCATCCCTTTCATATATAGCATTCCACCAATTCTAGGATGGCCTTGCTTTCTGTAGGAATAAGTACAAGCAATGGCTTTTCTGCATGCCAGTGCCCTGTTACTTTGGTGATAATCATAAATTTTAAGTGTTATCATTTCTGGAGACAGACAGCGTCTGATAACATGCAGTTAACTTTCGGAAAATAAAAGTTCCTCAGAGACAGCTTAGCTGAAAAGTTAGAAAAGTGGTTCTGCTTTAACTGAAACCAGAACACTGAGAAAGTTATTTTTAAGCCAGCAAGAAACAGCTCTTCTGAGGGTTTTTACCATCTGTAACTTGATCCAAATATGTTACATTCTTTTGTGAAAGACACAAATATTATTTATACCTGCAAAGAAAACAAAACAATACTAGTAATAATCAGATTGTTTGACTGTAAATGTTGTAAGAATTCCAGATGTAAATGAAAGTCCCTCTGCACTGAAATAAGATAAACTATGCCCTGCATTAATGGGACTTGTTTTGTGCTTTTGCCTGCCAAACACCTGCTGGTTGAGCAAGAGTGCTGACTGGTTAAATTGATTAAACACCCATGCGGGGAGACTGTTGTTTTTCTTAATTCACTGAAATGCAGCAACACGCTTGGTAAGTGACAAATTGTTTTTTTAAACAGACCATGTGTCAAGTAGTTATGTAGAGCCCTAGGAAAAAATGACACTTGGAAAAATTTTATACTTGAATATCACTTTCTTCCACTACTTTCTCTATATCACTAAATTCTCTTCTAACATAATGGAGGTTGTAGATTTGCAGTCTTTCCTATACTGATTATAGTAAGAACAAGATAGCAACATTTTCTACTGTAGTATATAATAACGTCTCACAGTTTTGTCATATTAATTTCTGTGCAATTATACGTGCTAACAGGAATATATGACAGGGAATAAATTTTCTACAGTAATATCATCTCCTTGATCCATCAGTATTACATAAAAGAATGCTAATTTTGAAGGAAAATTCTCACTGGGTATGAGAAGTAATGCTATTTAATAGAAGCCATCAACTAATTTGCAAGTTTAGGACAAAAGCATTGATCTATGTGCAACAAATTATGAACCAAAATAGTCATAGGTCCATGTGAAAAAATGTAGTAAAACAACTAAAAGAAGTTTTATTGATCTGAATGACTATCAAACAATAAATGCTAATTTCATGGTGCTGGATACCAAACTATGTTTTTAGTTTCTGCATTACATACTCAAGTATTATTTTTAATAGTAGATTTTATGTTGAATTTTAAAAGTATGATTTGCAAAGGATAGATATGCTTTTTGAACTGTAGCGGTGGAGCAAGTGTTCTGTACCACACAAGGCTCAGTCCTGGTTTGCCAGTTGTCTAGGTTGAGAGCCAGACATAGAACACTATTCTTCCTTTCCCATGCAACTAAGTTTCCTCTTTTTTTTGAAATAGAAATAAAAATAGGTGCTTTATATAACAAAAAGCACAATGGCAGGCTGAGGGATGGTTTACATTTCGGTTTCATTCTGATGGGACGTTAAAGAATGACAAAAGTTGAAAAGGGCTCAGAAATATTGCAATTAAGATATCAACACTGCATTTTTAAATGTCAGCAGAGCAATATTTACACATCTAACTTGTTTTGTTCGAAGAAACTAACAGTCTGTTTTAGAGGAAATTTCTGAAATGTCTTTACAAAAATTAAAAATAAAAATCTTTACTTTTGTTCTCATCATGGTAATAGCTTAGGATTAAGGACTTCAGACAATCCTTGAAACATATTACTAACAAAAAAGAGCAGAAAACCTTGAAGTGTCATGCCTTTTGAAAGCTGCCTTTTCCATTCATACCAGAACGTTAAATCAAGATAATTGTTCTTTAGCACCTTTTTCAATTTTTGATGTAGTCAGAGAGCTCAGGAAGTGTTTTACTATTATGAATGCTTAAGAAACATAAAGGTCTGTGAGGTCTGAAGAGACTGTTTACTAAATAGACAAAAGGATCCATGTGTGTTCAGAGCTCTTCTGAAGTACTCTTTAGTAAAATTGTTTGTGCTGAAATTTATCCTTTGAGAAATTCAATGGATTCTCAAATTAATAACCTGGAAATAAAATATGTATTTTTACTATATTAAGTGGAAGGGGATAGATTATATACCCTTGGTTACTTCGGTCAGTCAAAGCTGATATTCAACCAAGAAATAACAAATTTCAACAGCACTATTCTCTTTGTCTAAGCAGTGTGGCCATTTTGACTATGTACCACAAAATTAATCTTCATTCTCTTAAACTATTTCTTGATATTTCTTTTCTGTCTAAAGCCACTTCTTCTGTCATGAAGTCATCAACTGGTCTGCATTTTAGAGAGCATTATACATAATTCTGGAAGAACTTTTGCAGGATTCTGTATTTTTTTTTAAAACTCTAGAGTGACACATAAAATCAAGGTTCCATCTCTGGAAATGATACAAGTTTCATTTCTGACATTGAACAAGACATTTTTTTTTACACAGGTAATTTCAGCTACCTATAAATAAAATGAGAAAAATAATCTTCCATTGACTCTTGTGGGGAATTTTTTCTTTACAGTTTATTTATTGACTGTCACCTGGGATGCCTACATTCATCAATGATAAACCATCCAAGCAATGTAAATCATTTGAGGTTTTTTCCCAAATGTGTCCCTTTTAAAAGCTGGCTCCCACTCATTTGATTGATGTGACTAAGATACGCAGTTACCTGACTGGGAACCTTGACCTCCTGTGTATCAACATTCTCTGCGCTGTATTTGTAGAAAAAAAAAAGGGTGTAATACTTCATTTGGCAAAATGCAATTATTTTTGTTTGACAGCAACTATTTTAGGCTCTTTTTTGCATAGATTTATGGTGACATCTCTGTAGTTCATTTCCTTCTAAAGCTTGATAACAAGTGCCAACTTCCATTAAAAAAAAAAGAAAGCTGAATATCTTTTTTTTATGTTTTTCTTGTCATTCAATAACACGTTCTGTTTGAGTTGTAGAAATTTTGTCCATCGTTCAGTATGGTAATATATCACAGACTATCTTTTATCAACAAATCCAGATTTCTTTTTTCTTGTATTTAGACCAATCAATTTAGACCAATGTTTCTGTTGCAAAGATGATAGGTATGACCAAATATTTTAATTTTCAAAATATTTGTTGAAATTTTACCACATCTTTACCATCTGCCAAGGTACTGATTTCTATAATCTAATTATTTTTCGTATTATAACTCCAACACAAACACAAGCAAGAAATATTGAATTTATTTTCTTAACCCCCTGCCAGGGGTAGCAATTAATTCCTTCTTCTTAAGAGGAAAAAATTTTGACTGTGACCCTCAAAACTGTGGTCCAACCTTCAGAAATAAGACCAAAAGCAAAGTAAGTTGAGACAGCAGGTTTCTCCTGAGTAACAGCAGCAGCTGTGGGAGCTCTGATAGTTCTGAAGAACTGATTCTTTTCTCAGTTGCCATGGTGAGACTTCTCATTTATAAGCCATTAATGTTACATTTTTATTCCATAAAGTAAAAATTAATTGTTTAGTGAATGGATTCCACAGAGGGGGAGTTAATGAAATAAATCAGTTTACAAATCCTGCAAATCAAATTAGCAATCCACCCTTTCCAAATCTCTTCTTTTGAAATTCTTACTTTTAAAATATCTTGTTAACATTCTGCACAAGTGATTAGTTGTCCAAACATTGTTATTTTAGCTAAAATATGTTTTTTTAAATCTTGTCAATGCCATCTCATTTCTTATCATAAAGCACGTATCCTGTAGCCTGGCTTGCAAAAACTGTATAATATATGTTGACTAAAGAAACACTTCTGGAGATGAATAGATAACTTCCTGAAACTGCATTCCCTACTTTCATTTCAAAACACCTTTGCATCATAAAACATATTTGCTATGCAAAACTAGCTTTTACTTTCCACTTTTCTCAGTTCTATTCTTTATACATCCTTTCTGCCTGTACTAATCAATTCCATTCCCTGAAGGCTGCTCTACAGCTCTACACTGATTGTCACACTGAAAAATTTTAAACATACACCACCTTTGTTTCAAAAACTGAAAATAAAGAACTTTACAACTTTCTACTTACCATTTACCCTTCTTGCGTTAGAAGAAAATTATTATTATTAAAAAAATAGTCCTATTAAAAAATATCCCAAAGGTAACCCAGTCTTATAGACTGTATTAAAATGAGACCAAAATGCCTAGCATGCGGGAAAGTGCACTAATTAATACCGTTAGTACCGCAGAAGTATGTTCTCTAATATTTTGGAGCTACTAAGCATTATGCATTGTTCTAGAAGCAGAATTTGATGCACTTTGTTTTCAGCTCCTGAAGCCAAAATGTCTTGACATTTTGATTTATATCTGATTGCCAAGTCAGATATGCACCACTACAACTTGATTTCAAATGATGCAGAATGGATTGTTCCCTAGGTGTTAATTCCCAAAAAAATGACATTTAACTTCTTGGGAGTGGTTAGTTGTTAAAGACACTGGCATAGCACAGGATCAAGTACCTGGTGAGTCATAGTTCTGAAGGTTAATCCGTGTGATCTACAATAGGAGAGAGTACTAAATAAGGATATTTTTGTTGGTGTCATCATCTGAAAGATTCATCTGCAAGGGTACAGCTGAAGACAGAAATGGAATGATGGGAGTCATGTAGAGAAGAAACATTAAAAAAAAAAAAGTAAAAGAAAAAGAAAGCATGTAAATCCGAGTGTACATTAAAGCAAAAGAGAAGAATATAATCATCAAATTAGCCTGGCATGAATTAGCAGTACATGAAAAAGTGATAGTCAGGGCACACTCAAACAGCCATCTAAGGAATCAGAGATTGGAAACAGCTGCTGCAAATGGGCAAAGCCTTTGGCCTTCAAAAGAGTATTATTCCAAATGTAGAATGTGCAATTTATCTGCACAACAAAGTAACGTATGGAATACAACACGGCTGCTGCTGGTAGGAAACAAGACAGCAGTTAGCTGAAAGACACACTGGAGACAAGCAAGGCTAAACTTGTGAACTGCTGTCTTTTCGTTATTTAATTCTACATATTTAACATACTAAAAAACACAAGTCTCCAAAGAAAATTAATTCATATGTTAAAAATATGTTTTTAAGACCTGAATTTTTGAGAGAAAAGTACAGTAGAAAATCCTTGCAGTTTGTGAAATACTAAATTACTCTCCCTATCTAAACCCCATTGAAATGAACTTGTTTCAAGTATTTTCCTCCAGCAGAATTCACAGGTTATTATGATAATGGCTTTATGCCTTCCATAACACAAAACCTCAAAGAAACATCCCTAAATTCTGGAGCAATATTTATTTACTTACCTACTTTGTCTCCAGGAATCTCTTCCATACCTCTCTCTCATATCTGCATTATTGTGACTGACAGTTGAAGATACACATTGCTCTACAGTTTCAGTGCAATTAATCTTTCTTGTGGATTGCTTTGTCTAGAGTTCAACTGTTACAACAGAGAGTCCAAACAGACAATTTAGAATCACCCTACTTCTTTTCAAGAGTGCTCAAGAACTGGAGAACTAGTCCAGTCATCAGTTCACCTTCTCATACCCTCTGTTGCTATTCTCTTCAGATGTAGCCTGTGTTTTCTGAACTTTCTGTCTGTGACATAGATCACAGAATCATAGAATTATGGAATGGTTGGGAAAGGACCTTAGAGATCAACTAGTTCCAACCTCCCTGCCATAGGCAGGGACACCTTCTACTACAGCAGGCTGCTCAAGGCCCCATGCACCTCCAGAGACGGGGTATTCAGAACTTCCATGGGCAACCTGTGCCAGTGCCTCACCATCCTCATTGTGAAGAAGATCTTCCTTGTGTCTAATTTAAATCTTCCCCCTTCCAACATAAAGACATTCCCCCTCATCCTATCATGACATATCCCTCTAAAAAGTCCCTCTTCAGCTTTCCTGTAAGCCCCCTTCAGGCACTGGAAGGTCGCTATAAAGTCTCCCTGGACCCTTCTCTTCTCCAGGCTGACAACCCCAGCTCTTTCATCCTATCCTCTTAGAGGAGGTGCTCCAGGCCTCCAATCATCTTTGTAGCCCTTCTCTGGACCCATCCCAACAGTTCTGTATTCTTCTTATGTTGGGGATTCCAGAACTGGACACAATACTCCTGGTGAGGTCTCACAAGAGTGGAGTAGAGGAGGACATTCACCTCTCTCTACCTGCTGGCCATGCTTCTTTCAATGCAGCCCAGGATATGGTTGACCTTAGAAGTTGCAAGTGCACATTGCCGGCTCATGTAAAGCTTCTCATCAATCAGATTCAGCTAAGTCCTTCTCTGCAGGGCTGCTTTCAATCACGACATCCCCCATCCTGTATTGAAACCACTGACCACTGTGATCCAGATATAGAAACTTGTATTTGCCCTTGTTGAACCTTATGATGTTAACATAGGCCCACTTCTCCCGCTTCTCCAGGTGCCTCTGGAGGACATCCTATCCTTCTGTTGTGACAACTGCACCATTCAGCTTGGTGTCATCTACAAACTTGCTAAGGGTGCACTCAATCTTGCACTCTATAACATTGTTGAAAATATTAAACAGCACTGGTCCCAGTACAGAACCTTGAAAGGCACCACTTGTCATGGACCTCCATCTGGGCATTGAGCTGTTGACCACTACACTCTGAATGTGACCATCCAACCTATTCCTTATCCACAGAACAGTCCACCCATCAAATCCGTGTCTCTCCAATTTAGAGAGAAGGATGTTGAGGAGGACAATGTCAAGGGCTTTACAGATGTCCAGATAGATTATATCCATTGCTTTTCCTGTCATAGAAAGCTACTAGGTTGGTCAGACAGGACTTGCACTTGGTGAAGCCATGCTGGCTGTCTCTAATCACCTGCCTGTCCTCCATGTGCTTTAGCATAGGTTCTAGGAGGATCTGTTCCATGATCTTGCCAGCTACAGAGCTGAGGCTGACAAGTCGATAGTTTTCAGGGTCATCTTTTCTACCCTTTTTAAAAATGAACACAATCTTGTCCTTCTTCCAGTCACCAGGGACCTCTCCTGATTGCCACTACTTTTCAGATCTCATGGAGAGTGTCTTGGCAACCACATCAGCTGATTCCCTCAGGAATCTGGACGCATCTCATCAGGTCCCACAGACATATATGTTCAGGTTCTTCAGGTGGGCACGAACCTGATCCTCCCCTACAGTGGTAGTAGTCTGAGGGACTATGTACTTCCTCTTGCAGCTCTGCCATGGCTCTGAGGAGATAGTCTACCTGATCCCACCTTGCATAACTGTTGCCTTTGCTGCCCTTTGTGTGCAAGTTGATAGCACTCCCTACAGCCAGAGACCTGGATGCTGTGTGTTTTCCTGGGAGATCAGTCTGGGCTGACACATACCTTCTGGCAAACGCAGACGATGCAGGCTCTTGCCGGGTGGATACCATGGATGGGCTTCTTCTCACTGACTTAAATTACCTCTTAGGCATGGAAGTAGACTGCACCCTCCTTGCCCTCCCTGCCTGCACAAACTGCCTCGCCACACCCTTCTGACAAACCATGCCCTGTTTGCTCACACCTGTTCACCATGTTCCTGGTCACTCGTGCTCGCTAAGGGCAGCTCTCATAGGGTGGGGGGATTGTCCCCATCATGCTTTACTCTACCCTCAATGAGTCAGCATGGTGTGAGAGCTCAACAGGAGCTCACATTTCACCCACACTTGAGAGGGGACTGAGCCACTCTCTCTCTTGCTTTGCTTTTAAAATGCCTTCACAGGTCTGGCTGTGGTTTTGTCCTTTTCAGGAAGGATCCCACAGTACGATCATCCACTCCAGAGACCTTCTGTCATGTTTGTTTCCACAAATACTGAAGGCATCTGCAAAGTAGTTCAAGAAAATCCCTTCACTGAAGAAAAATGCAGCGCAATGGGCAAGTCCGGGTAAATTCTGTGAACGAGGCGGGGTTAGGGGATTACACTCAGGAACACAAACACCCCATGGCTATATGACAGAAAGTACACATGGAACAGAAACACTCTCCACAGGTAGCAACTTCTTCCTATAGATGTGATGGCAAAAGAGTGTTCTAGTGACAAATTTTAAAGAGAATGAAGCACTAGCTTTGTGAGCATCTACTTGACCTCTTTCAAGGCTTGAGCTGAAAAGTACATCCATGTATTTTTTTTTCTAAATGTTGTCAATGGACAAAGATGGACACTACAGGCTTGATTTTATCTGAGTGAACTGTTCATTTCTCATAAGAATGAGTGTCTTTTGCAGATTTTGAATCCTTTGAAATACTGAGAAATATCATATTGCCTGACAATGCCATCAATATTTGTGAATGAAATAATCTAAGGCAGTTTATGTTTCGCAACCTCTTTGCATACTATTGAACTTCGAATACACATTTTTAATCTGTTACATTAATAAAGGTTAGAAATGTTTCTTCCCTCAGATGAAAGCTCTGATTCTCAAGTGTAATGAGGCAACAAGTACGTAATTTGTAAATGAATCTGATGATTGCAAAATGCACATTACATTGTGATTGTATTATTTAAAAGGCATCAATGCTTTTACACAAAATCCCCTAGCATTTTTGTGTTCATTAAACATTTTCATTACTCACACAGTTTTTATACTTTCTGTATTAAAGTCTAGTGTCAAATCATTAGAGTACTAAAATAAAATTGAGTTTACTCTTTGACAACGATATCAAGCACAACATGCTAGAATGAGTCATGTTATTGCATTCATGTTCATTATACTTTATTATGTTTCTTGGTTTTATGCATTACTGTTTACTGCGGCATTTTTAAAGCAAATATAACAATAAGGACAACTGGAAATGGTAGTAAATGAGTATTTAAAATTATTACTGCTTTACTTTTTGTGAAAACTGCTCTAACCAGAAAACCTCATGGAAGTTGAGAGTAATGTTTCCCTCTGCATATCTTTTGAAAAATTAAAGGTGGATTTTTTTCCATTATGATGTGGACTTGGGTCCTGAAGCAATCAATACCATAATCCAATATAAGTTTACACTATTTGAATGTCTTGGGCAATTAGAGTGAAACAGTTTAGGTTTCCCTTAATTACCAATGGTAATATTCTGAATTCATAAAAGCACATTCACATGTTCATACTAATTCTTGAAAACTAAAGTCATGGTAGTTGTTTTATCATTAATAATTGAATTGACTACCAGGAACTCAGTAAGTCAGCTTCATCCTATAGATTTTTAAAGTTGAGGGGTTTAAAAGATAATTTTATTTTCCATAAATTTTTCATAATGCACAACTGTAGTTCAAATTTTGTATTGCATCCATACAAAAAAAGAATACATAAACACTTCATTAAATGAATTTCTCCTTAATTATGTTTTTCTTGGCATGAACACACATACTTTTTACAGCAAAATCAGAAGTAAAAAAAGTTCTCCAAAGCTGAATTTTCTCTTTAAGGTAGACTAGGAAAGCAGAGATCCTCCCCTTGTTGCATGGTTACAACACGAATAAAGACTATGCTGCAGGGAATAGGTAGCAACTGTCATTCTGATATATTAGTCTGTAAGAGCAGTGCAAGGCCATGACTACAATTCTCTTTGAATGTCTGGCTAAGCACTTTCCTTCATGTATTATTAATGTTCATGGGAAGTTAAGGTTCATACTTAGCACTCATTGTGCCTTTCTTACCTGCAGCATGTGATACATGGCATAGTGATATTCATATGAATACTAAAGAAGGTATTTAGATTCTCTTGATTTTTATCTTTATGATATTAATAATTTTTATTAAAGAATTGTATTTTTTAATGAATTAAAATAAGGCACTGCAGACCTTCTTTGCAGAAAGCCCTTGCTAAAAGCATTTACATGAAGAACAGAAATTAAGTTGTAGTTTACACATTGAATATATTTAATATCAGCCTTGTTATTTTCCCTCTATTGTTCTTTCAAGACTTTTGGTTTGACATCTTGGATAATCTTGGTATTATGTCTCAGTCTAAGAACTAACTGAGAAATATGTGAATTGTTGCTTTCAAAAACTAAAATTATTATATCTACATCAATATCTACCTTGTTTAATAAACCCTACGCGCATTGCAAATTTTGTGTCTTGTATGTGTTTCAAAAGCCAAAGGAATGTGATGTTATATCAAGTTATATGTCATGTATGTGTTATTTTAGCATGATTCTGTGCTTTGTTTCTATTTGGTATATCATTTGTGACAAGAATTGTCTACCGATGTATAAAAAAAAAGCATTGTTTCACACATCAAAATATTATACTACCAGGAAAGACTTGAGCAGAAATAATGTACAACATTTTAAAATCAGTGAATATATTCAAAGTACATCCAGGATTAAAGAATTATATTTAATTCATAAAAGTACAAAGTAGAAAAACTAATAAATTCATTTTGACACATTTTGAACATTCTGCAATATATTCATATTATTTAAAAATGGGAATTTTATATAAGACAATCAAAACTCAGAAACAAAAATAACAAATGAAAAAAACCCCTACAATTTCCTTGAAATATTTCTATCCACCTCTAATTCCTATATGAACCAATTTCCCAGGTGTATGATTTTACTATATGATATATGGGTGCTAAATAAAAATTATACCATGTTCATCATCTATAAACTCATTTTTTTAAGATTGGAACGATCTGAGCAAAAAAAATATTTCAAGCAGATTTTGTCAATTCATGGAGATTTTACGCAGAATTTCAGGCAAAGAGGAGTTATAAATTGTCCTTATTATTTTTTTTTCACTTCATATTATCTAACAATCCTCTTCTCAGTAAATGTACTTGAGTGGGGCATTACAAAAGTTTTGTTTGAACAGCTGAGTGAAAAATAATTGTTACAGATAAACGTCTTGTTGGTGCAGTCTGATTATCACTAAAATGTCTCCCTTTCTGTTTAACTGGGATTTCAGTAGACCTTCTGTGTCCTCCTTGTCTTCTTAGCTGAAAATGACCATAGGAAATTTTACATACAAAAAGCAATAGGACACATTGTGCAAAGATTTTTTAGCATTTCAGCATAAAAATATAGATATACAATAAAAAATATTTTGAAAAACAAGATTCATATTTTTTCAGAAGCAACTGAGATTTTGCAAAACTTGTCCTTCTTGTAGCTGTGTCAGTTTCTCTTAAAGTAAAAGTGGGATATTGTTTTGCATGTGTGTTCCACAATAGCGGTGGTCACAGCCAAATAACATGGTAACAAATAAGACAAAATGGGATGAAAACATCATTAATTTTACAATCCTCTGCACAATATTGCTACAGTAAAGTAAAAGAATCTGTCCTGATTAATTTGCCAAGCTATATTTCCTCATAGCTCTGAAAGCAGCAAGATTAGTATCAAAACCTATCAAATATTGTAATAATGCCTACAATAAGATGTCAAAATTAAAGCTGCATGGACTACCCTAATTATGGCATGTATAAGTATTTGATATATTATTTATGTCAACTATGTTTTATGTATATATATATTAGTAGAAAATATTTTATTTTGTCCTATATACAAAGGTTTACATAGCTGGTTTCATCAAAAGTGTAATAATGAGCATGGTGAAAAAGATGGAGTTCAGTTATAACCACTGTCTATATTAAAGAATGTCCAAGTATCTTTCTCCACTCATGAAGATTTCACATGCACCATGCTACTTATCAGTGATACATGACTTACTGCTAGAGAGTAAATAATACCTAAGTCTAACAGGTAAATGTTGTAAAACAATGATTCCTAATGGCTTCTCTTAATATTATTATGTGAGGTCTTTAAAGTCTTGTGAAAAAAACAAACCGAATTTCCTGTACTGATATTAAAATAAGAATGTGACTCCTATCCAAATTCCACTGACATCAATAGAAGTATTCATTAGAAAATGTGCACAGACAGGAAACCATAGATACTTGAATAGACTAGTTACTGTGACAAAAAGTTGTCAGTAAGTTTGATCTTGTCTAGCCTTCACTATTGAAGACCGAAGTGCTATTTCAGGATGAAATACAAGACAAAAAAAATAATATAATTAATTGCAGAAGTATTTAATTGAGACATTTTTCTTATTTAACTTCACTTAGTAATATTTTGCTAGACACAGACCAAACCATATTTTGACATGAGGACATGTGGACTGTTAGCCTTTTCAAGAAAATACTTCTGTTTACTACTGCGAAATTTTCGTTTGATTTTGACCACATTGTTTCACGAATTCTGTTGGTTTTGATAAAAATATCTAAGCTAAACATAATTCTTATGTAGTAAATATTTAAATCAAGATCATATATCTTTAAAAAACCATGTTCTAGTTCAACTCTGAGTTACCGTATTTGAAAGAAGTGTTGGTTTCAGTGTCCCTTTAAATACTCACTCTAGAATATCATCACAGTTAATTTGCTCTGTAAAAGTGGTGAATCACAAACTTGACAACAAATTTTTGCCATCTTTCAACCAAAATGTTCAAACAACTTATTTGATCAAATTACTTAAATTCCAGATTACTGAATAAAATTGGATCCCAACATCTCAAAGAACTTCTAAGAACAAACACTACTGGAAGGGTGGAACACCTCTGCTTTGAAGGCTGAAAGACTTGAGGCTGTTCAGCCTGAGGAAGAAAAGGCTCTGGGAAGACCTTACTGCAACCTTTCAGTAGCTAAAAGGGGCTTATAAGAAAGATAAGGACAATTTTTTTTAGTAGGGCCTTTGTGATAGGACAAGGGATAATAGTTTAAACTAAAACAGGATAGATTTGACAACACGTAAGATATACTTTACCATGAGAGTGGTGAAATACTGGAAGGGGTTGCCCAGAGAGGTGTTAGAAGCTCCATACCTTGAAACATTCAAGATCAGGATGAATGGGCCTTTGAGCAACTTATTTTTGTTGAATATGTCCCTGTTTATTGTCAGGAGATTGGCAATAGGTCCCTTCCAACCCAAACTATTCTGCTTCTATAAGAGCACACATATATTTGTTAATAATTTAAATACTATTTGCAGGTATTTTTAATTAGTGCAGCGGAAACTTCTTGCTGCCATGAGTTTGATTTTCAAATGATACTTTTTCAGAATACTTTTTGTCATTTCTGCAAAATATACCCCAACTGCTACCAAAGACTTGTAGCAAACCTCTTTAATTAAGCTGTAGAATATTGGGACTGCTCTAGGAGTTAACTCTTTTCTGAGAGCTTTTTTGAATTTGGGGATTTAGATTTGTTTTGGTGTTTTGTTGTTGATTTTGTTTAGGGTTTTTTTGTTTGTTTATCTATTAAGTATAGCCTGTATCTCAGCTACAAGAAACTTTTCAAAAAATAACTAAGACAGCTAAAACCTGTTGCAAGTTAGCAGACTTTAGATTTTTTTAGAAAACAGGGCATACAACCAGATCACTTGTGTATGTTAACAAAAATAACACTAAGGATTCTTTAATATTAGTATGAAGAATAGAGTTAAAGTACTTTTCATTTAACTATAATTCTGCATGTAGTAAAATATTCAATTTACTGCATCTGAAAATACCAAATACATTCTTGAGTTTTTTAATTCTAAAAAGATACGACTGTATGCTGATGGGTTATATTTTAATTATCAGAAATACATTTAGCTGAACATCTCTAAAGTTCGTTCAAATTAAACCTATGTGGGATCATGCAAGCTAATCTTACTGGAAACATTTAAATTAAAACCGGGAGTAGAAAGCTGGTTTCAAAATGAGCAGTACTCAGAAATTCAGATCATTGCTTCTTAATCCATTGAACACAAATCAGATCCATTAACTGGAAGACAGTATTAAATTATCCACTCTATGACAAAACAGATAAAATCTAAACTCAATCTTTTTAAAATCAAAAGATAGAATCTAAGGACTGTGTTTAAATTAATGAGTGTAGAGCTGCCTCTGTCCATGAGGTAATAAATTATTTTGTGAAAATGGCCTGCACTGATTTGCACTGAGCATGGGATATTGGGCAAATTATCGAAGCTACTGAACAAAGATATCTCTACTTTGAAGGTCCACTGCAACAGAAAGTTGAGGGAGAGGAAAGAATATAAGAATGTAGACATTAACTGTCAGGTATATTAAAACAGTTATTTACTGAAACAAATCAAGACTTCTGTTTTCAGGGTCATTAAATGTTAGTTTAATGTGGAAATATGCCTGCGGATAGCATGCAAGTTATAAAAGGAGATAAAATATATCGAATGAACCATTTTTCTAAAGCATTTCAGCCCAGATTTTATGATTCATCAAACACTGGTCTCAACATATCAACCAGAATTTTCCCAATATAATATACCCAAGAGCAGCACAATAAAAAAAGAAGTATTTTCCTGCTGTATACATCAGAATTCAGACACATCTTTTGAAACAGGTTCTTAACTAGATTAACTAGTCAGCCTGAGGGCACACCAAACATTCATCCTGACTGCATCTGTACAACCTGCTCTACAGCACGTACTAAACATGAGAAATTATACAATCAGAATGCTTAAGGACCTTGCATTAATTTTCAAAAGTTGAAAATTAGTAAAGTCATTATTACCTTGACTCTAAAATTGCTGAGCATCAAGCATGAGAATCAGGTCTACACAAATAAACTTCTGAGTATCCCAAAAGATAGATACCAGGAAATGTGTTCTCACTGTGATAGTAAGGTGATGAATTTGTGAGTCTGCATAAAAGGAAAAGCCCCTGCACGAGAAATACAGACTTAAACTCTTATGGCTCAATATCAATCTTACTCCATAAAAGAATAAAACTTACAAAATTGTGTTTGCAATATTCTCCTTTTAAAAGACAAAGAGATTAAGCTGATAGTAAGGTTCAACATTCAAGCTAATAATTGTAAAATTCCTAGCGGTATATTAAATTAAGCTTTTTTTTAGGATTAGGTCCAGATCAGACTTTACATTTGTGCAACGTTTAAATATTCCTTTTGCAGTGAGACAATGTTACAGGCCAGATTCTATTTTTGTTTTCATATTGAATGAGTGGACCTATTTTATATGTATGTATATTTATAGTAAATTAAGCAGGAATTTGTGTTTGTAATATTCTCTAAAACTGTATTCTGGTGTCTTAGGCCTTTTGCTTGATGCTTAAATCACATTTTCACAAAGATAATGTGTTTAACTTCTGCCATGACATTGATTTAGAGATATCATTTTGTGGCAGGATACCTGAAAATATTCTACCACTTAATGAATGATGCTGTATTAGTTTGAATTAAAAGATTTAGTTAAAAAATGAATTCCAAGAAATTTTTCACTTTTGCTGAAATACTGATCCTTTTTCAAGGACAGATCAATATAGATATCTTTTTATTGTGAACCAAGAAAACAAAATGCAATAGAACACAATATTTAGGGGAAGCAATTGGCTTTTCACATACTTATGGAACTTCTCCTCTCTTTGCAATAAGTAAAGTCACCCCAGAAAAATGAAAGGCAAAAAAGGTATTTCATATGGAACACAAAGGCTCTCAAATACTTTAAAATTCCATATCTTAATGAAAAAGTATGTTTATGGATGACAGCGAAGAGTGTGAATATTTATATGTGCTCACATACATTCATGTAAGTTTCCATCCTTTGAAAAAGAGATGTTGCTGTTATTTTTATTATTAATAATGTTACTAAGGATAGATTTAGTGTTCCGATTCTTAGTTGTTCAGCATTTTTGACTGAGTCACACATAATGTATCATTATCTTGACAAGGACAACTTCATCCAAATTTGACATCTTCCTGGATTTCATCTGTTCCTGTTTCTTCTATCTCTTCTTTCATATGCTGAATATTTCTATCATGAATTCTCAAAATACACTGATTATATTCTCCAAAACTTACAATGTAGATATAAGGATGAATAGATGCTGGATGTTGGACTAACTTAGTAAGGTCAACAGATACAGGTACGCATCAATTTTAGAAGTGTAATTTTCATCTGAAAACTTTTTGTTATAAAGATCCTGTAACAAATCAAGATAAAGAGGTACAGAAGAATTATGTTAGCTTATCTATTCTGTGTTTCTTACACATTTTTACAGGTACTTACATGTGATTTCTGTTAAGTGTGCTTCTCTTTTCATTCTCTGTTACTCATTTTTTACCATATCATTGTCCCTATGTCCCTTACTTTTCTTCCATTTTCTCTGTTTTGATAATAATTCAGCTTTAGGGGTTTTGTTCTGTTCATTGTTTCTTTCAGTTGTACTTCCTTTCATGATTTTTTCTTGATTTTGGTAGGACCGTGTCACACTTTGATTTTGTTTTTGTTAGTTCTAGTCACCAAACCACACTTTATCTCTTCAAATTTTTATCATTGCTTCAGCTGTTATTTTTCAGGGATGACTGGGCAGTCTTTGCACAATCTGTCTGCTTTTCAGTCTGTCTGCTGCTCTTCTGTGCTGTTTCTCACGTCCTGTTGTCTTGCACCGCTCTGCATAAGAAGTAAAAATATGTTTTATCAAGTGATTAACCAAGACTGCTGAAGGGCAACAGAGCTTCTTCACCTGAAAAACAGTTTAGCATCACCTAAAGCAATGGCACCAAGGCACACAGGATTTTGAGAGTCCAGAACAAACTACAGAAGCAATTCTCTACATCTCTCTAGTCAGTCTGAAGATTTCCAAAAACGTTAGCCCACCAACCCTGCCCAGCTTTTGCCTCCTACTGTGAAAGGGACGGTCTTAAACTATGACATTTTAAAAGTAAAAATAGTGGTTCATTTTTATGTTTGGACCTTTAGGGCTTCCTTTTCTCTGTATGAAGGTCTTACAAGACAACACTGTAAGTTTTCATGTAATTAAATTATTTGAACACATTTAAGAAATGCTAAAATCAAATCAGTTGACAACTCTCCCTGCTTCTACCTATTCCTTCATTATCAAGCCATCTTTTTTCTCATCTATACCATCATAAAATTAATATTCCCAGTATAATCCATGTCTTTTCAACACTCTATTCAGCCTCGCCTTCCTACAAGCCTTTTATTTCTGTTGATTTCTTTCTTTCACCTGGAGCCAGAACGGGAAACACAGTTTGTCTGTTACACAACTCCAGGGAAAAATAAAAATTCTTTTGTGGCTGAATCTGGCCAACATAATAGTTCAGTGGCCCACAGATATCTGAGAGCCTATGCAAGGGATTCTTCTAGATATTTCTGAACCTGAAGAGACAAACCTATTATGAGACAATTCAAGTTCAATAAATTGTTGTCATATGCTCCACTGTCAAATATAATAGGGCCTACACACACCAAAGTCTGAATATCACACAGTTTAGGAATGGAAAATATTTTCTACAAATACATAGAATTATAATAATGTCTAAAAGAAAATAATGTTCTCTCTTAAAAACAGAACACACAATCCTGAATGAGGCAAAAGAAGAAGGAAACTGAGTCATAATAAAAAGCAAATGTGAAAATAAAATACAAATTTATGTCATTCAGGTTTTATTATTGACACATTGGGTGTAAGATGGATGAATAAGCTTTAACATGTGTTCTCATAGAAAGAAGTAAATTAATCAACAAGTAATCGTAGTCTAAGTAGTAAAAAAATCTTCAAAAGCGTGTAAACAATTTACTAAGCGGGGCAATATTGACAATCCTTATGCATCATGACATTACTAATCGCTTTTTACTGGAATTTGGGAACCTGTGCAAATACCAAACTCTTTTTTCCCTGTTCTGCAAAAGTCTTGTCATTTACATTTTTAACTTTCACAACATAACCCAGAAAAGAAGAAATTATTGTCAAGACTTGTAATCTTAGAGGATTATGTTTACTAAGAGGTGGAAAAAGAGATTAGTCATTCAAGAAAATAATATACAATTGGGAAAAACTGGTGAAATATAGGTTACCTGGGTTAAAATAAGACTAGAAAAAAATTAGGTTGTTTCCATTTCCTAATAAAAACATATTAATATGTTCCAACCTGGTACGATTTGGCAGCCCACAATAAAAATAGAAACACCAGGCTAAATCATGGGGCTAAAATGAAGTACATGAGCAAAGATGAAGGCAAGTTAGTTGCTAACTTGAACAAAGCAGGTTTTCACCAGGAAACGCTGAATCAGCAGAATTTGACTGCTTTGTTGTTGCCGTTTTTCTTGACAGGAGAAGCTTGGATGGGCTTTTTTCTGCCAATTTTTTTGCCAGCTTACAGAGTGCCCAACATCCCAAGGTCTGCCACTCTGAGCTTGGTCCTGCATGTACACTGCCTTGGGGATTGCGGCTTAGTGCTTTCAGAAACCTCTGCTCTGGAAATAACTGCCGGTTGAACAGCTGAGGGTTTCATGAGGGTTTCCAAATCTGTGCAACTGCTGGTGCTCTGCACTAACTGACATCCGCAGTTGTAGAAAAACATCTGAGCAGACATGGGAAAACACAATTATTCTCATAGTTTCTTTGCTATGATGTGATCTTTTTTGTAAAATCCATGTTAAAAAAGTTACATTTTGACACAGGCAGGAAGAGGAATTTTTGACATTTTGAAAATCTGACAAATGTAAGTCACATTCCCAGTTTCCCATGGGAGACTTGGAAATGGCATTTCAGTCCTATACCATCAGCAGTAGCCACACTTGGTTCTCCCTATAATCCCTCCTTGTTGTCTACCTAAGGTACTGCTGCATCCTTTTCCTCTAATACAGAGAGCAATTTTCTGAAAATTCACATAGATTATACAAATGTGGAAACAAATGCAGGTATGGAGTCAAATATCCACATATTACACCGATGTATCCAGAATTATTTCAAGGATATGATTTCTAAAGTGGTGGTGCCCCCTTCCATGGGAATTCACGGAGTGGTTTAAATTCCGTTACAAGTAAAAGGCTGAAGCGTTAAATCTGAATTTCTTCCAACCATTAAGCAATCACACATATATTAGTTATTCGGGGAAAATGTACACAGAGAAGGTTATAATTTCACTTTACTGCTCTCAAGAAGCCTTGTAGTCTGACTTTGATTTATAACTTTTCCCCCTCAAAGGATAAAAAAATCAAAAGCTGAAAAATGTTTCCAAGCTCTTTATTTTCTATTATATTTCCAAACCGATAGACTGAATTATGACTTGTTTGTATTAACCAGAACCTCTTTGGCCATAACACGGTCTGCAGTCACAATAGGGAGACTGTATAATACACTTGTAGAAAAATGGGGTTTTTTTCTATAATTTTCACTGGTGCCAAGTTGCGTGCATGTTTAGGGACAAGAGGAAAGCGGCAAGCATGTAACAAAAGGGAAAAAAAACCACACACGGGCAACACTTGTAAATATAGCCCTTTATTCTATAAAGAAGGTTTCGGTAGAGATGTTCTCATGGGTCTTGGGAACATAAAGACTATTTACTATTTCTGGAATCATAGGAGGTGAACTTGCTATATGTCTGTAGCATGACAAGACATCTGAAAGACAAGGTCCGTAACTAAAAGCTTCCTGCATGTCAGTGGAAATCGCTTGGCTCCCAAAATTTTTTATAAGTTGGTATCTCCTTTCTTAAAATATCTGTAGAACATCTGAAAACATATCTTTCTTTCCTTTGATTGTATATGACCATAAATAGGTCTTATGGAGTCTTCAGCTGTGTTTAGTCATCCACTACAGATACCTGTTGGAATATGATAAGTCTTCAATTTGGCCTGCACACATATAGTCATCATGTAAGTATTATGTTAACAATTTCAATGGACTTCAGATTCCATTTCAAATAAAAAACTTAAAGGGAGCAGAAACTTTCAGATAAGTAAAGCGTTCAATGCATTAAAAGTATCTTTAATTAAAAGATGAATATTTTGTTCATGTTCTACCAAAGAAAAACTATTGTTAGTAAAGTATGTAAATTTTCAGTTATAGTTGCTCATGGCAGCATTACCAAAATTTTGAATTCTATTTGAGGCTAAGTGAGTACAACCTTCTGAGAAAAATATTGCTCAGGTAGAAAAATCAGAAACATAGCTTCTCAATACAGACGCCAGAAGAAAAGATCTTCAAAGAGGACAGAACAACATGTACTACAGTACATTTTTCTTTTAAATCAACACATAATCTTACAGGTATTTTGACAACAGGAAGTACTACATAGTTTTTCCAAATATCAAAACATATATGACACTGCATGAAGTTGCATGAATGCTGTAACATCTTTTTTTCACTTGCATATGATCAAGGGAAGAATTGGGTTATTTCCTCCAGTCCAAATTATACTACTTGCATTCTTTTATTTAAAGAAACTATAAATCTACAAAAAGCCTTATAAATAAAACAAAAAAACCTGTTATTTGCTTGTTTGGTCTAATTCAGCTGGCTTTGGTAGCTGCCTTTAAATGCAAATCACCTGTGCTTAGTTCATTATGTCATGTCACATTACATTACGTTACATTATGTTAGAAGCTGGTCATCCACAAAGTTCTAAATATGTTATTTTTTAAGACAATAGTCTTTAAAAAATTTGGAATTTGGATTATGCTGCCTTATGTCCTACCACCTTACTGCTGTAATATACCACCAGAATGAAGACTTGTGAAAAAGTTTTTTGAAAACAATAATTTGATAGAGCTAAGGTTTTTTTCTTTTTAAGGACAATTCTCTAGTATTTTTAGAAAAGAACACAGGGAAAAATCTGCGTAGTAGGAAGCCATATTTTTGAGAACTGAGCTTCTTGATAGTGAGAGCAAGTAAACAAGGCGGGGTGGGGGTATTGTTTTGGGTTTGGTTGAATACATTGAATAGCTACTTAGTATATTTAAGAAATGATACATAGTCCTCTGTTTCTATAAATCATTCATCTTTTTTTCTGTTTCTATGTGATTCTGGGTCCTCGTTATTGACTAGCTCATGCCTTATTTTCCAATAATATTTTGACATTACCATTCTCAATACTTTCTCTTCCAAATCCTTCTTGATGAGAAAAACTATGTTCTGCCTAAGTTAACACATATCAAAATGTCCATGACATAGTACCAGTGTGAGACTGAGAGATAAACTGTTCTTGCTCAGTACCGCATGCCCTTGGGACCACATTTTATAACGATGCTAAAAATTAGCTGGTTGCATGAAGAGCTTTTATACTCTTCTGAAAGAGAAATTAAAAGAAATTACTGGCTTTGGGAAAGAAATTAAACTCCTTGTAAAACTACAACTTACAAAGTTACTCAAGTCAATCTAAATGAGCATATCTGAAAAACAACAGAGTGACTTCGAAGTATGAAAGTGGTGCATGCCCAAGCATTAATTGTCTGTCTGAACCTGATTCTATACATGCTGAATGCTAATACCAAGGCAGAAGCTTAAGGGAAACTGAAAGTGGTGGAAGAAGAAATATCAATAGTTGGGGTTTCCTCAAGATCACACCAAATATCTTTTGTTTTGCCTGAAATGATTTCTCTGGCATCAAATTAATTGTCTGTAACCCCCAGTATTACATAAAATCGTTTTCAGGATGTAACCTTTTTTGAGCACCATAAAAATTTAGGGAGTGTGATCTTTCAAATATAAATAGGAATTTGTAACTGAAAGAGCAACAACAGCTTAATTTGGTTCAATAAAATGTCAGCTTAATTCTTTGAATAGAAGAATTTCTTTTTTTTTAAAAAAAAAAGGCAACATATATAAACATGTAATAACCGCAAGGAAACAACAAATGGCACTGAGCTACATGAATGAATTGTGACCCATGACAGCCATAGCATTAGTCTAGACAGCATATAAAGAAAAAAACCAAACATTTTATTGTGTCTAATCTAGTAAAAGCACACCTGAAAACCTCCAAAGAAATGAAATTTCAGTAACAAAGGGGAAATATTTTTTAATTTTTTTTTTCCCTTGTGTAGCTTTGCTGTAATCCACGCTGGAAATCTTTCCTGGAAAATATCCAGATTCTGTTAGCTTCCACAAGCTTGGTGAGTCACATTATGTTCTTAGTGTCAATCTTATGACATCTTTCCTTGAGAAATCTGGTCCGTGACAGCACTATGTGGCTTATGAGGATATCACGAAGTAAATGTAAGGGTATTATAGAGCATAACCAACTGTAAAGGGTGCTATAAAGGTGATTACTTTGAAGCTCAGTACAAGCTAAATTTCCAGCTATCTTTCTTGCTTTCTTAGCCTTCTAATTTGAAAGATATGTTTCAGTCACTCGTTGCAAAAGCAGATTTTGCAACAGCCCCAGGAGAGGGAAAAAGTGCTAGAGCATTTATTACAGTCTGTCCAAGAAATAACAGGGTTAATAACATTTGATAAGACTGCTCAGTGTAAAGAGTGAAAGGAACTGATGCATTTTTAAAGGGATTGTCAGTCCCATTTGAGGCAGGCACAATAGTCACCCAGAGAACTCTGTCAGTAAGAAATGTCATTAATAATGATTCATGGATATTCACAACAGCTGTGTCCTCACCTTTAAGTACCTCATACAATATTTAGAAAGCACTGGGAGATATTGCGGCAGGGAAGCAACTAAATTGCTAGAAGGCAGTGTTGGTTTAAATTGTATAATATTCCTCCTCAAAACTAGCCTACTGATTTTTCAGAGTGAATCTCTCTTCCTCTGTTTCTCTATAGTAAACCTGTTGCAAGCAAAATCAGCAACATGCTAATCATCCAGGCAGTGAAATCTTACAGTGGTGTGATATATTGGCATTAACATCAATACACATCATCAGCTCATGTATAAGCTGGCTGCTAGCAATCGTCCTTCCTCCATTAACATAGGTCTGAAACATATGGAGCATTTTCCCAGGAACATCTTGAACTTTATACATTGGAAGTACATTGATAATATTCTTTTTCACTCTGAGCTGTTGAGGTTCAGAAGAATTAATTAATTAATTGTTTTCATGAAATAAGAGATATTTCGTCATGAGACTCCCAAAATAACTACCTACTGTCTAACTACTCTTTAAAATACAAGCACAATTTACTAGTAATATATCCCTCTTGTATAGCTCTTCTCACCAACATAAAAAACGATCTCTGATATAACCTACTAAAATTGCTTAAATGTTATCATCATTGCCTAGATTGCAATGATAAAAAGAACACAGTGAAATTTTTGTTGGAGAGAGTGACCATAAAATGGCTCCTTGTACAGTTCGAGGATCCTTCATATTCTAATTTCCTGCATTACAGCACTTTGGCCCCAGAACTGATTCATGAATGACCTGCAAGCAACAGCAAAGAAGAAAAACTTATGAGCCCTTAATTTTTGCAGCAATCCAGGACCATCACCAAGCCAAGGGCTGATTCATTTTGCCAGTATATAACTGAGAAGGTATCCTAACACACTGTAAGTCCTTCAGGCCGTGGCTCATAGGCTCTACACTTCCACAAATTGTGCCCTTCTAGTCCTCAATACAGTAAAGCTGATATATTTTCACACTGTTGGTTTTACATTAATGAGATCGATGGTGGGCAGGAGCAACAGAGTGCCTGCTGTGAAGAAGGATCCTTGCACCCTAGCATAGGCATCCTTCACCAGAGCCAATCCAGAGACAAAAATTATGTCATTCCTGCAGTGATGCCTGAAGAGTCTTCTTTGTGGATCAGAATAATTACAATAGTAACACTGCCAAATGTCCTGTCTCTAATCCAAGTTGCAGATTTTAAGAAAGAGGCTGCACTATTGGTTGGAGCACTGGTTCTGTCATTGCTGGGTAACACAGAGGACAGGATTGTCAGGTGATTCCACTCTCCCTAGCATCTATTTGTGCAAGAACTTGGGGTAACAGCATCTGATCAGCGCACGCTTTTTAACAGTTGGTGTCTCATACATGCACATATCTAATGACGCCACTTATTCTCTTGATAACTATTATTCATACGTACTTGAGCACTCACTGTCACTCATGCTTATTTTTGCCATTTCTGTATGGTCATAAACACTTTTTTTCAGCCAGTATGAAAACTTCAATACAGAGAAATCACAGTTAGAAGTGACTCTTATTAAGATACAAAACAATCCCTTTGGGAACTCAATTAACCCAGCTCTCAAAAGCCTGTCTTCCCACACCATGTTTTGTATATCGTAGTCATGGAAAGCTCTAAACTAAGTAAAGAATAGTAGTCTTCAAGGCATCTATTTAATGTTGGGCAAGAAAATGTTAAAAAAATCATTGCAACCTGTATTTCATTTTCCTAGTGAATTCAATTCTTTACATAACATCTATTGAGAATCTAAAATGTAGATCTCAAACACAAAGATAAACTGTGAGTTATATTTCCGTTTCACTAAAACTCTACAGAATCTCTGGTACACAGTGTATCCGTTGTGAAGATGGTTCTTAAAAGGCCAAATAAAACCACCTTAAAATGAAATATTGCAGTGTCTTGTTTTAGGAACACAAACCTTGCACAGTGCAGTTCAGACTTCAGCTGCTAGCATTGTCTGAGACAGAAAACCACAAAAGTAACAAAGCTATAGTTCAGACGCCAGTTGAACTTTCTCCTTACTGGAATCTTGTTCAATATCTCAAAACTACCGAAGCACATAATGGTTGAGATTGAAAGATACATCTGGAGGTTGTTCAGCTCAGAACCTCTGTTCAAACAAGGTCAGCTGCAGCAGGTTGCTCAGGATTGAGTTCAGTGAGTATTTCCAAGGACAGAGACTCCACAACTTCCCTAAGAAGTTCCCTGTTGCAGTATTTGGACACCCTCAAAGCACCAGCTTATTTTTTCTTATGTTTACATGGAATTTCCTGTATTTCAGTTAGTGTAAGTTACCTCTTGTCCTGTCCCAATCAGGTATTTATAGACACGGATGACATCTCCTGAGCCTTCTCTTCTGCAAGCTGAACAGTTCCAGCTCTCAGCCTCTCCTTGTATGTTAGAAATTCCAAGACTTTAAGCATTTTCTTTGAGCCAAAAACTGGATCTAGCACTGCAAATGTGTCTCTCCAGGGCTGAGTAGAGAGGAAGGTTTACTTCTCTTGGCTTGCCAGCACTTCTTTCAACCTTCCAAAGCCCCAGTTGTACTTTTTTTTGCAGCAAGGGAAAAAAAATATAGATTTTAAAAGGACATAGTGGGTTTTTTTTTTTAATATTCTTATTTATCTCAAATAAAAACTGTCCTGGTTGTACAGAAATTACCTCGGTGCTCATTTCCCTTCTCAAAGGGAGAAAAGTTGCTCCACAGATAGAATTCCCAACAAATGTATTATCCGATATCATTTGTAACCTTCTAATTCTTCTCTCTGAACTGGAGTCAACTCAGTGCAGAGGAAAGACCAAGAATTAAATAAGCCTGATTTGTACTTAAAGACCTGTAAGTGTCTGTACATAATTCCATTGATGCAGCCACCTCTCAGCTTACTTATTGGTTTCCTTAGCCTCCCTTAGTTAATATTATTATTAAATAAGTAGTTGAGGATTCAAATTATGGCACTCATTTTCATTTGCTACATACATGGAGATTTCAAATTCTCACTTGCAGAAATGAAAGACAAATGCTTTGGGTTACGAAAACTTCAAATATTACTTCACCATTCAAATTTCAATTGGACTGATAACCTGCAGGTTAACCAAGGGCAGAAATTTTTCTTTTAGCTTGAGATTTCTGTCTGTTTTTCAGGTGAAGACCAGTGAAATAAAGTAGTCCCTTTAATCACTCTTCTTATTAGTTTTGTCTTGAAAGGGGACAACAAATAGTTGAGTAATTCAATGGCATGAGACAAAGAGTGAACACATGCCCTGTACTAAAGATTAGCCAGCTGGCACAATCAGCTGCACCCGGCATGTTTCCAGTTTATGAAGTGGAACATTTAACGTATTCGTTCAAAATACTTACCTTCTTGCCAACTATGTGAAAACAAAATTAGCTATGGTCAATTTAGTTATTTACAGAACACAGAAGGATAATCAGCCACTTTATTCAGAATTATTTCTTTGTCCTCAAGAGTGCACACATCCCATCCGTGTTGAATTATAGAGGCGAAACATATTTCATGAGTATTTATTTGGAAGATGGAAATTAATCTACATAATTTATAAAGTGGACCACCTCAGGCAGCATAGAACAACTGTAAGAAGGGCTTGGCATGTGACCCTAATGACAAAAATTTAGAAGGAAATATTAATGCTTATTGCCAATGAGTTTTAATTTTCCTTTGCTATTCTGCTTTGAATATTTCGTCTCATGAAGATGTCTTGTTTAATGGCACAGGAATCAGTTTCATTGAGGTAAATGGTCAAAAGCATTAGGAGTAGTCAGTCATTTAAGTCCTGCTGAAGTTCCCACTTCACTTTTGTCAATTTATTTGAGTAAATTGATTCCCCAGAAATGTGGATAGTCTGTCCTTATGGTTCTTTTAGACTCATAAAGTGAGATAATGTTTCTATTTCAAATTAACTGAAATTCAGGTAACCAGTTGGATTTACATAATTTTACAAAATAATATAGTTTTACAGTGTTAAAGTAAGGACTAAGATGCTAGTATAACAGATAAAAAGGTGGTCCTAACTCTGCTGACTTAAGTATCAGGAGAAACAACAGAGAGTTATATCAAGTACGCAGGAAATTATATATTAATAGTAGGGTTACTAGTAATAGGGTAATAACTAGAGGTCACAACCTGACCTTCATCGAGTGCTCCATTTAGGCAGAGTTGAAAGCAAAGAGAAATTTATGGGAGGGTATGAAGTTCACCAAGTTTAGATAAATTTTCTTTTCTTCATCATATGATTCTTGTTTAATTCCATTTGGGTTGAGAAATTTGGGGCATTTAACTTCAGGGAAGAACTCTGAATTATGGAATAATTTTGTATAACCAAAGTCGATTCAATTATTTAATCTTTTGATTATGTCTTGTGAATAATACAGAAAGGCTATTTTAATTCAGTAAATAGTACTTTGCAAAGGCATTCCTTGGAGTGATCTTTTGTTGTCAAGAATATAAATCACTATTATAAATGTTACAGTGAATATATAGATCTAAAGTATTGATTGTGTTTTAATCAAACTGTGTTAATTAGCCTTTGAATTAATTGCAAAATACACAGAAATACTGTTTCTAACATACAGGTTTGCACAGTATATTTTCTACATTATCACATGGAAATCTTAGGTTATCCATGAACCACTCTCATTCAAAAAGAACTTGCTGTTCTTCATCAAAGTATACATTTCCTCATTAGCTGAGACAGAATTAACACAAAGAATAGAGTTTTCATTATTTATTGTTTTATTACTCCTGGATAAAAGCTAGAACCAAGTTTTACCTTTAAGCCACTGTATCTTTGTTGATGTTAAAGTCTTATGTGACTTAAGGAGAAAATTTAGTCCTTTCTTTTAAACGCCAGTATAATGGAGCCAAACCTTCTTTCAGACATAGTAAAGAAACCTGTTTCTAAGATCAAGGCACTTTATTCTATGTTCAGTGTTTTTCCATTTCACTATGTTGTGGTTTAACCTGGCAGGCAGCTAACACTACACATATGTTCACACACTCTCCACATTGAGATAAAGACAGTTTAATAGAATGGAAAAGGAAGCATTGATAATAGTGATAGAAGTATATATGAAACAAGTGACGCACAATGCAATTGCTCAATTGCTCACCACTTGCTGACCAACACCCAGTCAGTCCTGAGGCAGAGGTCACTGACCCACCTCAGCCACCAACTCCTCATAGTTTTATTCAACATGATGTCACATGTCATGGAACATTCCTTTGACCAGTTTAGGTCAGATGTCCCTTGTCTTCTTCATCCCATCTTCTTGTGCACCACCAGGCCCCTTGCTCGCAGAGCAGTATGAGAAGCTGAAAAGCCCTTCCTTGACTTAATGTAACCTCTGCTCAGCAATAACTAAAATATCAATGCATTATCAACATTATTCTCATCTTAAATACAAAACACAGTTCTATATCATCTACTAGAAGAAAATTAACTCTATCTCAGCTGAAACCAGGACACACTAGCACTATTCTTTAGTGTGCCTGAGTTGATTCAAGGTTCCTCTTTCTAGCTGAAAGAAGACAGATAAAATTTGATCTGATGTAATCTTATTAAGCTATTTTGACAAAAAATACTTTTTCTTCTCTCTGTCATGACCTTTGAGGTGTACCAATATCATAATTTTTTTTAGTGCTTTTGTCACTATGTCAAATGCCTATAAATTAAAAATAACAGACTTTGAAGCCTTAGATATTAGGACTATTCTAGACTCATAATTCAATAGACCAGATTCACATGTTTAATTTTAAGTATAACCCAAAACTATGTTAATATAAACAGCATGCATGGTGTGATTTAAAGAATAATATTGGTTTACTGAAATGGGATTTGACTTACTGTTCAATCTTCACTAGGTCCTACCTCGATCTTTCAGCTAACCTGATTACATGGATCATACCCACGCCCAGAACTGTTTGCAGCATGGACTATTAAATCTTCAGCAGTAGTACCTGTCACAATAAGAACATGATAGAAGGTATTTAAATATAGAGAAAGGAAAAAAAAATATAGGCACAAAGGACATCAATGACCAGGTGCCCAAAAAGCAGACAGGGCATGGCTGGTCAGAGGAAGACCTAAGGGAGTTGGAATATTGAATAGGTCACTAGATTTTTTTGTCATCTTCAGAGCTGATATCAGATGGGATGTCTGTTTTGCTCATTTGTGCAACCATGTAGCTACCATGTTTGCAGATAAACGGGCTGTGGGTTTTTTTTGGCTAGTAGTGGACTAGGTAAAGGAAGGACCATGGCAGCAGAAAAGAGCTGGACAATCTAAACAGAAGACATAGCTGCAGAAGAGGTCTTCCTGTGACTGCTTAGTGGATGAGGAGGTGAAGGAATGAGGAGAAACATAACTTTCCATCTAGAAGAAATAAGCCTGAAACTTTGGTGTCTCTATAAGGTATTAGCAGTAGGGAAGCATTCAGCTCAGGGAAGGATGCCATCGAAAGATGTATCGATCTCCTCTTTATAAGCCTTCTACATCAGTAAAGGAAGAAATGAGGAAAAGAGTATGATCCTAAATACTGCAAACAATGCATATCCCAAGTAGCCTTCCAGCTGCCTCGGCCCCTACTGTTTGTTGAAGTACAAATTTGTTTATCAGGTTTTAAGAAGTTTCAGAATTCCAGTACAAGCTGTTACAAGACATACTGGAAGCAATAAAAATGCTTGAAATTATAACCTTTCTAAGAGTTAAAAATTAGTTTCTCCTGGTAGAGCAGCCAGCTTTTCAATGAATACACAAGCCACAATTTGCAAAGGTTCCCACAATTATGATGCTGGAACAGATCAAACCTCTTCTGAGGCTGTCTTGGTAAAGGACAATATTAAGCCACCATTTGGCTCTTGGTGTGTGATGTTTGCCATTTGGTGTGTGGCAGCTATCTGTAGCTATACATCTAGGAGTTGGTTCGAAAACTTCACTGTTGTCTTTATTGAGGGTTTATTACCTTTGCTGCATATACATATTATTGATTTAAATCTGCTAGATTTCAAGAGAAATATCTGGAGGATGAGCTTCATCTGTCATGAGAAAAGACAGAAAACATAAGAAGTCTGATGTCAAAACCATAAAAGTAACTTCAAAAAAAGTATTACTGATATAATTCAAACATTTTGGCAACTGATGCATGTGAAGAATTACAATATTGGATTACATAAGATAAGTTGCATTGAAGAATGCAGATAACTTTGGTTATTTAGTACATGAATGGCCACCACTATATTTAAATTACATTATCACAATAAAAAAAGAGATTAGTCTTGAACTTACAATGCACTTTGGGAGTCATTAAAATGGTGTTCATGTGCATCAAGTATCATGAAGTTATATACTTCATTACGATAAAGAATTTTTCAATCCATGTTACATATAGAATTAAAAAATAAAAATAATCACAAGATCAGTAGCATCTATTATTCAGTAAGATTTAAACAATAAAGAATTATCTAAGCAAGAGTGGAAGAAAGGAAGGGGAAATGTTCTTAAGCATATTTTAGAGCTGGTCAAAAAATATGAATGTCAGAATATTTTTCAGTAAAGGAAAAATAGCAGATAGTGTCAGACAACAAATAGCACACCTAGATTTTAACTAGGCTTGTTAGCAGCTGAAATCTAGAAAGGGGAAATAGTTAAATTAAAAAATAAATATTAAAACTCAATAAAATTCTTCAAATAATGGAAGCTCTATTATTTGGAATATTATGAAAAGTCTATCTTATGTATATCTTAATTATAAGAATTAATACTTACAATTTTGAAGGCTGAGGAATGTAAGTAAATGTAATTCAATTAGTAGATCTACCTTTGCCTAGAGAATTTAATCAAAGTTATATAACTTATACAAGATTTTAAACACAAGATTTGATAAAAACATGTATGATGGCCCATGTTATATATAGATGAGACAGGATATCATAATGGACTAAAGGAATTAATATTAATGTGGAAAATAATGTGATTTTTTTTTCATCTCAAATGATATGTCTCTTTCTGGCATTGTAAGTATTTCCTGGAAAAATTCTCTTTGAAGTCTGGTTTAATATTATTCCCACTTCTACAGAGATGAAAAAGAGAAAAGATGACGGAGAAAATAAATGATAATTTGGATGTAAATGCTTCTGCGTGAGTCTGTAAATAAATGTGTCATGAATAAGTTCATGTCAGTCAAAATCACACCACATTGCTTTTCATCCTGCACCTCTCCATCACAACCTACAGCTCACTTTTCTGTATCTGGTCACTATGGGTCAGCCGGTGGAGATTAAGTGGTTTCAGGCCAGTCTCATCTATTATAGAAGTCTCTATAGATATATGATCTATTATAGAAGTCATATCCACAATGTGTAGCATTCAGAAGCATAATCTTGATGTCAATGTATAACTTCTCAGCCACAGAATCAGCTTCAAGGGAGCCTGAGCACTGCCCTAGTTCACAGCAAATGAGAAATGGTTGCTCCGAATGCAGCCATTGTGAGTTAACTCTGGATACCTCCACTGACTTTTTAAGACCCACAGTCTTTCTGGAGCATGTGTTTGGCTGACAAATGCAGCTTTGCACACCCTGTGTGAGAACATTGTTGGACTGTACCTTGCAGAAATGTTTCATTGTAAGCTGATCTCCACCTTTTCCACTGTCTTGCCTGATACAACCACTGCCATCATACCTATATCCAAAGTAATCTGCATAATGTGAGAAAACATATGTATCAATCTGGGTCCATGTTATTTCCATCATATCCTTCACAAAGTTCGGAACAGCACTCTACTGCCAAGAGGCATCTGTCCTTACCATGAAAGCATTCAAAAAGTTATCTCCTTCCCCCCACAGTAAAAAAAATTATATCCAATCCTCTCTTCCTCTAGACAGATCGCCTTTGCTTATGGCAACAAAGCCCATCACACAAGTTTTATACTCCTACATGTGTTGTCTACAGTCACATTCATCTCTATGAGTCTAGGCACCCACAGGGCAAGACATATTACTTTCCCCTGGAACCTCATTGCTACAAACAATAAGTTCATCATCCACACTTAGACCTAATTCATTACTTCATTCCGTTGACTTCCCACACAGGGACCAATCTCACATATCCCTACAAAGATTGACCCTGAAGACTGTTACAGGTGTCTGAAGTGGCAGAACATAAAGGTATTCTTTGATTTTATGCCCATGATCTCCTGTGTCTTGTCCATGAGACCATCAGAACGAACACTGATTTAGCTATGGCAATTCCAACTATTCCTCTTCATTCAGAAACATCTGAGGAGGAAATATTAATCAGGGAGACACCATGGTCATTCACATTGTCTACAGACATACAATCAGAAGCAGAAGACCAGTATTATAGCTGTATTGTTGCCAATACATATCATCCTTGGAGACACGTGAAACCCATAACCACAAATTGTGATACTTCTTGAAGAAGGTTAATTTACCATCATTTCATTTAGCTACTGACCCTCAAGAACATCCTGCGGAGAATCCCCAAAGAGAGTGGCCTACCAAACAGGCAAATAGACCTTCCCTCTAGAGTTCTCTAGCTATACATTTATTTGGCCAGCACCGGAACAAGCTAACTATAGAGCATGGGCAATGTGGGAACGCTGTTAGAGAATATGGAATGATTTCACATTTGTGTCTTTTCTGAAAGAAAGATAAATCTGCTTCCTTGGGGGTTGCACATGACTGGGCCTGAGAGGATACCCTGGCATTAATAAAAATGAAGGAGGCTGGGAAGATTTTGCGATTGTTACTTCACAGTAAATTCCAATTTTTACCACCAATGTTTGTGAATTCTGAGAAAATGTGTAAGTTGAAGGACTTGTCCGGTTGGGTTGGAAGGCACCCTTCATGTTAGTGGCAGTATGTCTTTTGCCTTGTAGTGGAAGAAGATTGGAAGGACTTTAACAGTCATGAAGACCCATATAGATAACCAGCAGACCCACTCTCAGTCAGAACACTGACTTTCCTGGATGCTCGCCACAGCCAGGTACTGCACTTAGTCAGGCACTGCCTACATGGTTCTACCCACCATGATGGCAGCATTTAAATGCATGTTGGCCACAGCTACATCTGTTGCGACACTTGTGGCTGCGTATTCATGCTGGCTTTGTCTAAAATTACTCACAGTCACACAGCATGTGTCCCTCTGCTCTTTCTCCAAAGATATAAATTCTGGACACTTCCAAGAGCTAGCTTCTATATTTAGGTTGGGCATTTTATGACACGCCAAAAAAAAAAATTAGATAATGGAAATTAATAATAATTTTTAGGTTAAAGATCTCACAATCAAGTTTGTTCCAGTAGTGATGATGCTTTGATTTTCTATTACTCTTATATAGAGCTTTAAAAATTTAACTAGCAGAAGATATATGCCTTGCCATATTAATCATAAATATCGGGGGGAAAAAAGCATCCAGGCACTTTTCATTCTCCTTGGAAATAAGCTTACATTGTGGACTAGACTTTCACTGAACACATAGATTTGGGATTGCTTGCAATGCTATAAGCCATTTACACATCTTTCAAATACGCTTTTCATAAAACCATGTGACATTATTATTTCACTCTCAATAACATTGCATGACACACCAACAAATCCATGATTTGTCAACAGAGAAGAAATTTAGAATTTCTCCCTTTAGTGGAAGGGTGAATAACTCACAATTTTTCCTAACAAATTTGGTTTTATCCAAAATGGATTTCTGAAAATTGACCTTGAATTAATTGTGCACAAAATAAATCTCAATGAAAAGATTACTATTACAGTGTATTACTTACTAAATTAACCTGTCACTATTTTTTCCTTTTTACTTATGATGCATTCTTTATTCTTTCTGCTTTTTTCTGCAAAGAGGAAGGAAGTGACAATTATTTTTTGGATCGCTGAGTGCTGTTTTCATGTTACCTGAAGATTTCATCACTGATGCCTACTTTTAAGGGTAGTTCTCATCATCTATGGCAGACATGTCAGCCAAGAAGCCACTCATCATTACACAAGATATACAGCCTTTTTAAGGTAAATCTCTTTATGGCTCTTTTCCTGGAACAGGTAGTGTTATAGCAGAAAAGAAGAGAAATGGAGCATTTCAGCATCACAGATCTGAGGAGAGCTCCTGAAATCAGCTCTCCTGTGTTACCAACCCAGAGAGAGCAGACAGAGCATTGTTCCTCTTTTCCCAAAAATAATAGCATCAATATTAAGGAACAGCACAAATCTGGGAGGACACTAGTGCACACAGACACACTAGAAACAAGCAAACAAACAAAAGCTCTCAAAACAAAATCAAGCTTCTTTTATGCTTATTGATTTCTCCTGTAAAATCAAAACAGGCTTGACATCTACTGCTTTAAATACTGTTATGTCATTTTTAACAGCACGAAAAGGCTTTCTGTGTAATCATGTTTTTACAATCAATTAATTTTGTGTTTCTACCATGAGAGAAAAAAAATATTGTTTGTATTCAGGGGGATATGTACTAATAGTGCAAAATTATTTAAAATTTAGATATTTGGAAGATGTCTATTTAGGTTATTTTTCAAAGCTTTGTGAAAACTAAAAATGAATATTCTTTACAAAAAGTCACTTAATAATTCAAACAAATACTAATGTTCACAAAGCAAGTAATGATATTTTATCTCTTCTTTTTATGGCATAGCACAAAGGTTAGAGGCCTGAGGAAAGTACTTTGGAATTTCTTCAATCAGGGTCAATCTGATACTGCCCTAAAGTCTACTGCTACATAAGTTCACAATATTTAGTTCAGAGATAATTGGGTTACTTAGACAATGTATTTATTGCTATGTATCTATGGATGGCAATGTGATGTAACTCTACTCCCATACCACACTTCAACACAGTGAAGTCCCATTTTTATAGCTCGACTAATACTAAATGATTCAATCTCTTGATTGTGAGGACATAAAACATTGGTTTGTGCAAAGCAAGTGATTTGGAATTGTACTCTCAGAGCAATTTGAACCCTTCCGATTCTCTTTCCCATCCTTCTGAGTGGGGAAATGAGCAAGTGACTGTGTCGTGTTTAGCTGCCTACTAGGCTTAAACTACGACACCTGTGTTGCACTGACCAATAGATGATTGCTTTCATATAAAAGATTATCACCATTGTCATATTTTCCTTGAATGATAAAAGAAATTTCAGATGTACATTAAAGGCTGAGTTTGTTCCAGAAATTCCTTACAAAAGTTAAGATAAATTTGGAGAAACTATGCAGACAAGGAGGCATAATTCAGTCCAAAGTTTCAGGCCTTCAGGAGAAGTATAATAGTTCTCCCATAAAAGGCCACTAAGACAAAATACTGAAATCTAATATTTAAGATATTAAATTATTTCACAATAATGATATTTAATCAAAAAAATGAAGCTTCCAGGCCCACACAGACTTTCTTGGCTTAGTGTTCTTCTCAGTTAAGCTATCCTTAAGCCATCTACTGACTAAAGACATAATATTCAAGTTTTTCTGGAACAAGAGTTTCTAAAAATCATTTATCATTTTGTGATATTTCTGCATAACGCAATCATCTGAGATGAATTTTTAGCATAAAATTCTATTACAATTCAAAGCTCAGAAACAACATGATGCTCCTGCATTCCCAGCTTCTTTCTTATTACAAAGAAACACTGATTAAATCTAATTTTTTTTTAGTGTGTGACATTTTTTTCTTAGTTTCAACATTTAAAAGTACTTACTTTTCCCAAGCAGACCTTTTAGTGTTGTTTTGTAATTTCTCCCTTAAAGGGAGAAATTCCTTAAGGAATTTTTGTAACAAGACATAAATTTTTAGTGGAAAACTTACATTGACTTTGGAATTAAGATCCTAAAGGAAAAATAAGCTTCAAATTCAGATTTGCCCTATGGTGTAAATTGTACCATGCCCTATGATGTGTAATTGTAGCACAACTGGGCATCAGCACGGCGCCTGCATACACACCCAGCACACTGTCATTACTTCTCTGGTCCAGGATCTGCCCAGACAGTCTCTTCATAGAGACCATTCTTTTTGAGAGATTTGATCCCATGTGAGCATTGTCTTATGCAAAGATCCCAAAAATTACAGGGGGCTTTAACACTCTGTCTCTGCCTATGCAACAGTATAGACTTCAATTAGGAAGAGGTGAACTTTAATTTTACTCTGGGTTTTTTTGAAAAGTTGATTGAAAAGAAAAAAAAAAACCGAAAGACTGAGATAAAATGGAATAAGTGGGAAAGAAGAACGAAAAACAAACAACTGTACCTTGGAGGATGGCTGATACTTTTTTTCAAAGCAGTCTTTATGATTAAGTGCATTTTCTAACCATAAAACACCTTCACAATACGTTGTCCTTATTTTAGTTTGAAAACTCCATAATACAAAATATTATATCCTTTTATAATAACTGACATAATGATAAATGCATGCTTTAGGAAATGTTATAACAACTTGCTTCACATTGCCTTACAAATACACGGGTGACTTCAGTTAATCAGTCAAAATATTGCTCCATGCAGTATTGGAAATGTAGAGCAAGTAAAAAGAGAGAGGGGTCTACCATTTTGTTGACCTTCCCAGCAGCTGGGTAAGCTTTCATCAACTTTCTTATTAGTAACATCTGACTGATTGACTAGGTTAATCCAAATAGAGGAGTAAAAGCTAAATAGTTCATTTACATATTATATTAATGATATTGACAAACCAACTTTTGGTGTTCCTATGGGAAGCATCATAACACAATTTGATTGCTTTTGCGTTCACCAGTTTTTGAAAAGAAAACAGCCACGAATACCTTTAATATTTTAAGGATATATATTTAATATGTTTACACATTTCTGTGAGTGCAAACCATAACTGCCTAAGGGGAAAAAAAAAAGCCATTGGAAAATCTGTGAAGGAAAGTAAATTAACTGATTAAGAAAATGGGACCAAACACAATTCTACCCCACTTAAAAAATTTCGTTAAATAACCACACTGCATAGATCTCCAAAGATCAATGTGTCCTAGCTGGGTCAAAGGCAATAAAAAAGACGATTTGTTTTAACATCAGCAGCTCATAAAAACACAGCCAGAAGCAGCTCAGGAATCTCACTTGGCTTGTACTATTATTGTATAACCAAATGCTAAAATGCAGATTATGAACTTTTTTAATATATTACTATGACAACATTGGACATAATTTTAGAGTCCTGGGACCAGAAAACTGAGCGATTCCATTCTGCCCCCGTTTCCTTTTTCTCTATAAGGGAATAAGCTGTAGCAAAATCTGCCTTAGCATACTTCATTGCTACTTATTTACTAGTTCAGCGGTGCTGCCCAGTGTGAAGAAAGAGATGCTCAGTGCCGCCCAGATGAAGAAAAGAGAAACAAATAAAAAAATCTTTTTTCTGCCGTTATTAAAAGACAGAGTAAACAGGTCACAGACGTCTTGATTCCTTGAAAACCCTCCTTTAGCTGTTGTCATTGATGTTAATGGGAAATAAGAAGGATTGTAAAGGTTTTCTCTGTAAAGTCAATATTCAGACCTGGACTAACTCCAGGATTCTTCCTACTCCAAATTTAACAATATTCACCTTTTTTATATTACACTACCAGTTCAAGTCCTTCTGCTGACTGTTTTAGGAGAAAAAATAATTTCAAGGTTGAATTACCATTCAGGAGTAATTCAATTCTACTTATGATCAGGAAAGTGATTCTTCACAGTATATCTAAAACCAAAAAGTAATACTAGAACATAAACAAATAAATATGTAATTTGTAATTTCAGATGGAATTACTCAACTGTGTGCAATCTAAAATTAAGTCTTAAAGGTTTTTTAACATATTCAGCCCTGCACCACCAGGCCAGACTGTCCTTGCCCAGTAATCCTAGGGCCTCCCCAACCCCCAATGTATGTCTATGTCTACGCATACGTGTTTGGCACATTTCCTGTGTAACCATGAAATGTAACTGCATCTGGAAGCTTAGTAGTGACTGGAACTGAGTCATCTTTTCTTATTATGGACCTTGCAAAACACATCACGGATCTCTACCTTAAAGGAAAGTAATTTTCTAACACTATCAACTCTACATTCCATAGGAGCATTGTGTTTGCCACTGAACCACACCCTGCTTCAGAAAATCCTTTGCGTACTCATAGATGCAAGTTCTGTGCTTGTTAAATTGTTCTAAATTCAATTCCAGTCTGTAACATACTATACTTGGGAATCAGTTCTAACATGTTATCATCCTCCACATGCATGCTGCCCTCCTACAGGAAAATGATGGTAAACAATTGGCAGATATGGCTGTTTCCTATCTATGACAGTACATTATATTTTGCTTTGCTATTTTTTTTTTAATGAAGCTTGGAACTTAGCTAAAATTTATATGAAAGTTCAAAGTACATACATAATGAGAGAAAGACATTGGACTTAACTAGGCACTCACAAAATAAGATATAAACTGATGATCCAAGATTAAGGTGGAGATTAATGCATTGAATAAGACATAGAGGTACTAGTGGTTAATTGTTGCACGCTCAGCATGTCATATATTGTACCACATATTTTTCCAAATACTGATACATTTAAGGATGAGTAGGCAAATCCCCTCATTCTATATTCTTACACTGTTTAACACATGGCCCTCAAAGTCTGCAGAAACTCTCATGGATTACACAAGTACATAACACAAAGAAATTTGACTAAATCCCTGAGAACTTGATCTCTTACGTTTACTGTTCATACAACTTTGAATCAATTACATAGCAGGTGAACTTGTCACTTTTACTAATCTATTATTATCAAAAGAGCTGTCTTCCTAAATTTAAATTAAATGCTTTCTGGAGACATTAATGGTAAGGTTGCTTCAAATCTAAGAACTCATACTTAGTGTGAAATACATATATCGATGTTTTACTTAGTATAGTTATATTTTTGTGTGTCAATTTAAGGACCAAGACTCAAGAGTGAAAATTAGGAACATGGATTAGTAAAAAGGGACTTACATATTTCACTTACTGTTCAGTCCAACTTGATTTACAATTAAGTTATGTCCCTCCTGTATGTCTTTAAGCCTTAGATTAATTTTTAAAAATGGTGTCTGTATGTTGTATACTATCTTATTCAAATGTGAATTATCTTTGAAAATGTTGCCCTTGTTTAGGTAACTATTAAGATTTCTATAGTTTAGCCTATGCTTCCAAACAGGTGTACCCTGCAAAGCAAAGCTTTAAGTAGCACGTGCAATGCTGTGCTTCTGGTGTGTAATTAGTAGCCGTGGTATAGAATTTAGCATTTCCTATCATGTTGCTGTCCAAAGAAGAAGATAAAGAAAACCTCAATAGTTTTCCTAATGGCTTCAAAATTGAGGGCCTACACTGTATTCATAAAATGCATCTGCTTAGATAATTGCTATTTGTTAGTTTTTACATCACTGTCAGACACAAGGGACATCTGCAGTACATAATAGTCTATTTATGCATCTTTGGATGCTACATCAACAGATATTTTGAAAACATGGCCACATAAACAAATTATTCCACTCAAGGATGAATTAGTATAATTTATATCAACATGCACTGAACTTCATTCACTTTTTTTCTGTGTAAGTGGAGCAGGTGAATGTTTATCTTGTATGATATTTACCTTGTCAGTGTTCTCTACAGAAGCAAACCTCATCCAGACCAACACTGAACCAATTAAGTTTTGTTCCACTTTCAATGTAAATTAGATCTTATTTTATTAATACTTAGCACAGTGTTCACTTGACAAGATATATTGAAAAAAAAAAGAAAAAAGTGTGATTGTATGTCTTCCTTAGAAGAGCAGAAAATAGAGAATTGTGAGAACAAAAATTACAAAAAATCATTTTACAGGTTCCTTACAGACCAAGTGGCAAGTTTTTTGCAGGAAGTCAAATTTTAGTTTGGGTGGTAATATGTACCAAATTTCTGTAAGCCATACTAAAAGTAGTCCTATTAACAGACTTAACTTCTGATAAGCCAGGCTGAGAGCTGTTTGGTATTTTGAAGCAGTTGAGGGAATTTCTTTCAACAGGCAAGGAATTTCTTGTGATTTCTGCATACTGGATCTGTTGCTTTGCTATCACAAGAGCTTTTCCATTGCTGCTCCATGTGGACTGCTCTTCTCAGCACAGTCTAGATGGCCAGAAGTCCCGTGGGAAAGGAGAGCACTTTCAAACTTCCTTGAGCATATGCAAAGCAGAACTGCCAAAACAAAGCAGATATTTGTATGAATGTTCTATAATATATGGTTGATACTTCAATACAAGAAAACCATACTTTGTCTTTAGAGAGCAGTTCTACCTGTGGTCAACTGAACTAAACCAGTATGAAGGTAGCATGGGATTACCCTAACCCCGTGCTGCCACATACACCAGATACAAAATCCTTTTGCCACTAGTTTGTTCTATTCTATATTGCTGGATAGCAAAGGTTTACATTCAGGAAGTCTCTCATTTGTTAAAAAAGATTGTCTTCTTTCAAGAAACACTTTCATGCTGAGAGACAGATGTCCAATAAGGTTTGTCAGTGACAGTACCCTACAGATTGACTGACAGAGCAGTGCTGCAGCCAGGGGTAGAAAGATTCAGAGGCCTAAAGATTCGGAGATCTAATGGTCTCTAAAGATTCCTAAAGCTCTGTGCCCAACGCTTCCTTGTTCACAGCACCCAGAATCCTGTAGAGTAGTACGCACGGTAACTAAGCAGCAAATTGCAATAGCTAGTCGGCCAGTGATCTGTGAGTCTGGACCTAGAAGGACAAGGATGCACCTTAGAGAAGTGCGTAGACTATTTCTGCTATGAAGTAAAGTTCGTGCTTTCTGAACATTCATATTAATTTTTGCGTAACACAAGTAGATCGTAGCATTTATATATGGGATAAAGGAAAAGTCTGAAAAATTTGTAAATGTCAGGATCAAAAAAAAATTTAGCAAAATAAATGAAATAACCCTCTAAATGTGAAGACAAAGCTTCTAAAGAGCTTACTAAATAGCTCACTGTTTGTGTCAAGTAAAGAAAAAATTATATGACTTAAATATAAAACAACAGGCAAAAAATGGATTAGTATAACAACTTTTGTCAAAGCATCATATCGCCAGTTCTCTTATTGTGTTAATTGTAACACAATGTGTTATTGTGTTAATTGTTAAAGTGTTAATTTTGTGGTTTAAGTAGTGGAAACTCTGGAATGAGATTTTACAGATGAAGAATGGTGTTTTTCTATGTTTGCTTATCTGATTTTTTTTATAAATGCTAATTTAATTATGTTTTTCCCTGTGGAATGACATCATCACCCCACAAACAACATTTGACCTTCCCTAGCTTTTTCTGCTTCATAACATTTCAGGAAGAAATCCTATGATTTGTAGTAGCTGAAAATTACAATGAAGCATGAGGGTAAACAAAATAAAGGCTATTTAAAAAAAAAATACAATTAAAAATGAGGTTATTAAACTAATTTATCTGCTTTATAAGAAGGAATTTTATTGTCACGTGCAAAAGGCCTTTAATTCTCCTGAATTTCCATGGAGTTTGATAGCAACCAGTATTCCTGAAAAAAAAATCTGAAAGATTATTGCAAGAAGGAATTCCTAAGCATTTGAACTCAACAGCTTCTTACAAATACCGTGTCATTTCCATCTCTGTTGGAACTGGGACTGACACTTGTCAGTCTTCCTACTCTACTTCAGTGCATAAGGATTACTGAAAGGAACTGTGCTGATGATACTTCAATCCAAATTGTCTAATAACATTACGGGGAAAACATTTGATTTTTCATTTAACTCTTTTTTTTATTTTTAATTGAGGGCACTCTTACAAAGGTCACCTTTCAAAGGTCATCTAAAACAAGGGAGGCCAATCTCTAGTTAGTAGTGTGTTGCACCCTTGGCATATTACTTGCCTTTATGCTGTAAGTTGGTTTCAGTCATATGATTAATAGTGTCACATTTTTTAAATTCCTCATGAAAACCATCTTATGGGAATATTCTCATAAACCAGATAGAATTTGTAGAGAAACAGCATAATCCTCTTTTTCACCCGCATACAGACTTTTTCATTTTTCCAGATATTCAAACAAAAGTTTCGAACAAATAATTGCCTGAAATTAGTTTTGTTTTAATCAGTGATAGTAGTTCCACTTACTCTAATCTTAATTGGTACTTCTTATTACAAGATCTGGTTCCAAAGCTCCATTACTTCACCATAAAATCTAATTAGCCAAGGTTAAAGTGATTGTTGGTGGTAAGACAAACTTTTGTGTGGGCTCCTGTAAAGTTACAACAAGAAAAAAAAATATTTGGAGGTAATTATTAAAGAGTGATCAAGGAAAGTACAACTTTTCTCTCACAGTTCTCAGCATTTATACTTCCATACTTCTGCACTGAAAGTGGAAATTTGGTAGAAAGCTAGGCAGGGGGGAAAAAAAGCCAATACTGCAATGCATAAAAGGAGAGGGAAGAGAGGAGAATAAAAATTCCCTTAATGTAGCTTGTGGTATTTAATAATGAAAAAGACTGCATCTACTAATTACCTTCTCATAGCATAGAAATGTTTCAAAAGATTTTAGTGAAAATCATAGAATCATACAATCACTAAGTTGGAAAGGTTTTTTGCTCTTGGTTTATAATTAAATCATATGTTAATAACTTTATCTGTGCATGTGAAAGTTTTCTGTAAAGAATGATATATAAAATATAACACATGAAGTTCCAGTATGGCATAAAAGAGAAATCTTCAACTGGATAGACGTAGACAAAAACATTTAACTGCTTGCCGCGGTTCTTTCATTAACACACTTGAAATAATTGTCTCAAACAAATGAACGTACCCCACAAAATAAATTTTCTATGATGGTAAGATGTGCCAGTATTTTTTCACAATTCTACCTTCTGCTTCTACCTAAAGTTAAATGTAATCCTTAAGCACCTTTCAGTATTTGTAATTCCACTCTCTAAATCAAAGCTGTACTTCCCATATTTGCTAGTTGCATTGAAAAATCCCTTTTATCCACACATATTTAATGTTGTTCATGAAACTTAGATACTGGAATAGCAATTTGCTTGTACATCAGAGAGAACCAAAATAATATAATCATACCTCTTAGGCACAAAGATCAGTTCAAATCATGCAGTATATGCTATTAACAACAAAAAAAATTTAAAAGGAAAGAAAGCATAATTGTAAAAAACATTCTTGTTAGTCTTTGCATATTTTGTATTACCAAAAATATACTGTTTACAATGTGTATAACATTTATAAGAGTCAGTATGTATGCTACATACAGAGATACATATATATATATTTAATTACATTACATTTTCTGTTTTACAGACCACTCTTAACATACTTCCAGTCTTCATCTAAAAGACCGCATACATGGCCCAGCAGAGCAACTCAGAGCTCAGAATGGTCACATGTAAGGAAGTGTACATGCCCTCACCTGTAACTTCTCATGAGTGTGAAGAGTAGACTTAAGTAGTGACCAATCTACATCCTGTTAAATTCTCCTAGTTGCTTTCTGAAATAATTTACTGCATCACAACTCTTTTATACACCACTACTCAAAAAAAATTCATATTACTAGTGCCCCCAAAATCTGGCCACCATATCTGAGCGGAGGAATGCCCACAGTGCTGTGTTTCACTTTAAACTATCAATCTTCTCTAATAAAACTATTGCCACTTCTTTCCATAGGTCTCATAGACAGCTCATTGTGGAACAGTTCTTCTTATTTAACAAGTTGATTAATATAAGAAGCCTTTTTCTATTTTTTTCACCGCTCATTATTTTTTCCTTACTCTTCACACGATAGACACTGAACTGAATTCTGTCATTCCCATCAGGAGCCCACTGCACAGATATTACTAAGAAAAGTCTTTGGAAGTCCACCTACGCAATTGCTTCTTGTCAGAACACTGCTAAACCTCACATAGTCTCTCCTTTTCTCTTTACCTTCTCACATTCACCTTCCTAATAATTGTCTAATTTCCAGAACGGAGCCAAAATATTTTGTAATAATTCTAACCTTTATTAGTGGTTTCAGTTTAAAACTGTGTGGTATTTAGAGTTGTTTACAATCAGAACAATAGGGGACTAAAATCTCTGAATAAATGAAATTTGACCTCTCATCCTACTTGGGGACCCCTGGGATGTGGTCCTCTGAGACAAGGGAGCGGAACAGAGCTGGAAAATATTTAAGGAAGCTTTCCACAAGGCACAAGAGAGCTCAGTCACTGTATGTAGAAAATCAGGCAGGAAAGGGAGTCATGGCTGAATCGAGACCTGTTGGTTAAACCAAAAAAGAAGAAGGAACCGCGCAGGCAGTGCAAGCAGGGACAAGTGACCTGGGACTTGTATAGAGACACTGCCTGGTTGTGTAGGGGTGAAGTCAAGAAGCCCAAGGCTCAGCTGGAGCTGAACTTGACAAGGGAAGTGAAGACCAACAGGAAGGGCTTTTACAGGTACATCAATCAAAAGAGGAAGGAAGGTCAACGAGAATGTACCACCACTGATGACTGGAAGTGGGGATCATGTATCAACAGATGAGGAAAAGGCTGAGGTACTCAACAAGTTTTTTGCCTCAGTCTTCACAGATAATTTCTCTCCTCGCACCTTCTGGGTCATGGGACAGCAAGATGGTGATCAGGGGGGTAAACCCCCTCCCACAGTAGAGGAGGATCAGGTTCATACCCACCTGGGGAACCTGAACATATATAAGTCTATGGGACCTGATGAGATGCATCCCAGAGTCCTGAGGGAATTCGTAGATGTGGTTGCTGAGCTACTCTCCATGATATTTGAAAAGTCATGGCAGTCAGGAGAAGTCCCTGGTGACTGGAAGAAGGGCAACATTGTGCCCATTTTTAAAAAGGGTAGAAAAGATGACCCTGAGAACTACAAACCTCAGTCTCTCCCTACACAGTCTCACCTCTGTGCCTGGGAAGATGATGGAACAGATCCTCCTTGAAGCTATGCTAAAGCACATGGAAGGCAGGCAGGTGATTAACGGCAGCCAGCATAGCTTCACCAGAGGCAAATCCTGTCTGACCAATTTGGTGGCTTTCTATGATAAGGTAACCACAGCAGTGGACATGGGGAAACCAATGGATGTGATCTATCTAGACTTCTGTAAAGCCCTTGACATGGTCCCCCACCACATTCTTCTCTCTAAATTGGAGAGATATGGATTTGATGGGTGGATGGTTCAGTAGGTAAGAAACTGGTTGGATGGTCGTATTCAAAGAGTAGTGGTCAATGGCTCAAAGTCCAGATGGAGATCCATGACGAGTGGTGTCCCTCAGGGGTCCGTACTGGAACCAGTGCTGTTTAATATCTTTATCAATTATATTGACAGCGAGATTGAGTGCACCCTCAGCAAGTTTGCAGATGACACCAAGATGGGTGGTGTAGTTGCCACACGGGAAGGGAGGGATGTCACCCAGAGGGACCTGGACAAGCTGGAGAAGTGGGCCTCTGAGAACTTCATAAGGTTCAACAAGGCCAAGTGTAAGGTCCTGCACCTGGGTTGGGGCAATCTCTGTTTTCAGTACACGATGGGGGATGATGTGATTGAGAGCAGCCCTGCAGAGAAGGACTTAGGGGTGCTGGGCGATGAGAAGCTCGACATGAGCTGGCAATGTGCGCTCGCAGACCAGAAGGCCAACCGTATCCTGGGCTGCATCAAAAGATGTGTGGCCAGCAGGTCGAGGGAAGTGATTCTGCCCCTCTATTCCTCTCTTGTGAGACCTCATGTGCCCAGTTCTGGAATCCTCAATGTAAGGATATGGAGCTGTTGGAATGGGTCCAGAGGAGGACTACAAAGATGATCGGAGGACTAGAGCACCTCTGTTATGAAGACAGGCTGAGAGACTTGGGGTTGTTCAGCCTGGAGAAGAGAAGGCTCTGAGGAGACCTTACAGTGACCTTCCAGTACCTGAAGGGGACCTACACAAAAGCTGGAGAGGGGCTATTCATAAAAGCTTATGGTGACAGGATGAGGGGGAATGGGTATGAACTGGAGAGGGGCAGATTTAGACTGGACATTAGGAAGAATTGCTTCACCGTGAGAGTGGTGAGACACTGGAACAGGTTGCCCAGGGAAGTTATGGCTGCCCCATCCCTGGAGGTGTTCAAGGCCAGGTTGGATGGGGCCTTGGGCAGCCTGATCCAGTGGGATGTGCCTGACTATGGCAGGAATTTGGAACTAGATGATCTTTAAGGTCTCTTCCAACCCTAGCTATACTATGGTACTATGATTCTCTATGATCTATGCCCAGAAAATTCTATATTTTCCACTACCAGTGCATGACAACTATCTATTATGGTTAGGTATAGACAATATTCCCGTTTGTTTATTTATTTTCAATTCAACACATAAAGCTTTCTTACTCAAAGCAAGAGTCAATGACAAAGAATAGAATTCCTAGGTCTTTCCTAGGCCATCAATAACACCTGTAAAAACTATGATTATTCAAGATCATTGTGACTGCAATAAAAACCTTGAATCATACTCACAGTTCTCTTCACAGTGAGGAACACAACAGAAATAAGAAATATGTGGAAATGCTAAAAGGGATTTTTGAAAAACATGAAGAAATCTTAAAAACTGAATAGTTTTGGTGATTAGTAACTGATTTGTAAAATTAGGAAACTAAGTTCTCTATATACTTTTTCCATGGACTGATTAAACATCAAGTAAATTTATTCAAAATATGCTACTCTCAGTCACCCCTATGTAAATTCTAGTATGATATAACATGACTTATACTAATCATAATCATAAAAACACAACTGTGGTGAACAGAATCAAAATAAATTTTGCAATACATAGAATATCACTGCAGAAAGAAATAGCTGTGTAAACTTTAGAGACAAAAATTATTTTGGAATAAATATAAAGACACGATGCATAAGAAGTCTAGAATTTAAGGGTTTTCTCAGTCACATTGGTATAACCACGTCATTCATCATTAGAAAACTGTCAGTTGCAGGCCTTTCAACTTCAAAATTAATTTTTCATTCATTGCTGCAAGTGGATGAAAAGTTTCTGACCATATGCTGCAGGTTCATAATCACAGGCAAAAGTAAGTGTCTGTCAAGCTGTATTGCCAGAAACCTACCTTTTCACTGAACAATTAATTGTCTGCAAACATTGTATTTTCATCACTCCAAGGCAGGAATACCTTCTCTTGGCCTCAGGAGAACCCAGTGACAGCTCACATATTTGATTGTCACGATCTATAAGTGGCCTTCAGTCATAGCCATTTCTTTCAATCAGCTTTGCAAATGGAGAATGTTTGGTACACAAGGTCAGTCCAATCTGGACACTAATCAGTCTAGCCCATGAACTCTGAACATGGCTATGAGACACCATGAAAATAAACTAATTTTTATCATGCCTATTCAGGGTCAGGGCAGGCATGGAATACAAGGATTTAGAGCTGGGTTCTTGCAGAAAAAGAGAAAATATGCCATAAGTGTATTGAAAGTCTGGACTAACAGTGTGTGCCTAGCCTTCGAAGGTGGAAATTAACCTTTGTTTCAGGACCATGAAAATCTTTTAAGTTGCTTTTAAATTACTATTTGTTCACTGCCCACATACAGAAAATACAAATGATTCATTTGTTCAATCAATATATACCCTGGTTATCTTCAAACTCTAGAAGTATTGTTTTAGCTCAAAGTAATGACATTGCATAGAAATGCACACAAGGGATTAGCCAATAAATAAATACCCACTAAGATAAAACACATAGAATGACAGACAAAATAGCATTCCAACTCCATGCTGTACACCAGAATTAAGAATTCAAATGACTCTAGATTTTTCAGGTACAGACTTGTCAAGAGGAAAACAATAAACATAAAATGGGGAAAGGTGATATTCTGAAGAATATGTAAAAATGTATATGATTTTAGTTTCTCCATATTAGCAAAATTTTCACACTAATAAATCTCTGAAATTTAAATAGGAATTTTTGATGCTTACCTAAGTTCATGTAGTTATTTGAGTATGCATATCATTATGACAAACAGGTAGAAAGACTAGAGAATATTAGTAATATCGACAGCTGTCCAGACACAAAAGAAACAGTATGTTTCCTTTAAAGTAGTGCCAGGTAACATCAAGAGACCCTGAAGAGATGATTTCAGCATTGGAAATAGAACTGCTCTGTGAGAAGCTACTGTTCATCATTTAGAGAAGTCAAAATAACCTTTTCATATATAAAAATGATAATAAATGACTGCCTTATTTCCATAAAAGAAATAAAGATGACAGAGTAAAACAATTACATAATTATGAATTATTATTGACTGTAAGTACAAAAATGTAGTATGAATAGTCAATCACTGTTACATTTTGAAGTTGTAGTGTGATTGTATCTTCGTTACTGTCTTTTTCTTTTATAATATATTAAAATTCATACTAAAGCATCAATACTTTTTATCTTATTGATTCTTTTCTCATCGTAACCTCTCTGACCTTGGACTGTAGATGTAGCAAAACCATTGTCTAAGAGCATCTGCCGTTGGTTGTACTTTTGCTTCACATCAGCACATTTTGGTTTGACAGATGCTTCTGGTATAGATGTCATACTTAAGAAGAAAAATTACTTGACATTATTTACTCTTCCTTATATATAATTATAGCAACTCAAATAGAGTTCAGAATAATATTACTGTTTATTTTGATTTAATTGAAATGCTATGGGACAAATCCTGTGTTTAGACACACAGACAGAGATTTTCACATCACCAGAAGACACATATTCTTACCCAAGGCAGAATTTTCCACTTCTCTTTGCAATGTCAAGTTTTTTTCAACAAGTATTACAAAAACTATTTTGTGTGACTACTTTAAATAGTGTGAATATTTTAAATACTGAAGTAAACTAGAAATCCTATAAAGATCTTTCTTCTTTTTATGTAACAATTAAAAAGTAAAATGGCTGTCACTTGTGGAAGCCTTAAATAACAGATTGTGTTGTCACACAATTTCCAAAGTATAGGTCATGTATTTGATGCTCTTAAAAAAGCTAGAATCTAGACGTGTTAGACTGGAACAAAACATTTAACAGATTGTTAATAAAATGACACAAGGAATAGCAGAAAGGTTAGAACCGCATTTTTCACTTTTTTTCTTTCTTTTTTTTTAATAACAACAACAGCAAAGCTGAAAATGGGTCTGTATTCTCTAAGGGGATATCTCTATAAGTGTAAAAGTAATGGTTGGCTGCTTTTTTAACTTTTTTTTTTCCCCTTTCGTGGCAGGGAGGTGTTTCACTTTGTATTTTCAGAGTCCTTACCGTTTGGCATGGTCTTTTCTGAAATGTTGATGGATTTTTGTAGCTTACACGAGTGAGAATTTGCTAGAATGTTTTTTAAATTGATTTTACGTTCCTACTTCTTGAAATCTCTAGTATTTGGATTAATCTTTTTTAACTCTTTTCTGCTCATTTTTACTCCAAAAATATCAGGAATGTCATGTTACCTTTTGACTAGCTTATATAATGGACTTTAGATAAGACTCAGCAAAATTAATTATGTAGTCTCCTGCTTTCTGCAAAACAGAAAGAAATTAGAACTACAAAATCAAAATCTTTCTCTAAAAGTTACCTCTGTACATGTTATCATAAAATAGGTAAAACTTTTCCCTGAAATTTAAATTTCAGGAGTTCTTTTCCAAAGGATGAATAGGAAGAAAGAATTATCTTATTTCACAATTGATTGTGACTGTATAGGGTCAACCTTGGTGCTCTTTCCTGTGCTTTTTAAAGCTCTCATATATCTCTCTTAAGAAAAGGGAAACAAAAAGCACACAGTTCTCAAGATAAAGCTTCACCGAGCTTTTATACTTAGGCAGACTTTCTGCTATATTTTAACTATTGCTTTCTAAATCACTCTAACTTGTTTTCAATTTATAACCATTCTTGAGCCAGTGCTTATGTGAAACTATATGTAATAACACCAGGCCGTCTTTGCAGAGGAAAAATAACAAGATCACCATTGCATGCATAAATGTAAAATTGGAGGTGAGAGGAGGTTTCCTCTATCTGCATTATTTAACCTTACATATGTTGACTTTTACATTCCATTCCACCGTATAGTCATTTAGCTGTAGAATACTTATGTAATCCTTCATAGTCAGCTTTACTAAACATGAATATGAATGCTATGCTGAATAGTTTAGTATCATCAATAAACCGTGTCACAGTTGTTTACATTTTTTTGCAGATCATTTATGTATACGCACATTCTCTTGCAAATATAGGTTGATGGTACATGGCTCAGGAAATGGCTACAGAGTTTGCTCAACTATGTCGTGTCACACAGAGTCAGAAAACAATGGTGTTTAATCCATATTGTTTGTCCAGTGTGAGGTGAATCTTGACTTTATGCTGTACGTTTACATGGTATGTATGATCACAGACATTTTTGAAAAATCCTCAGTCTAAGAAGGAGAAAAATACATCATTTTACTTGCTTAAAATATTTTTGTCCTAATATTTCCTGACATTCTGCAGATTACGTACAAAACAAATATCTGGATTTGTAAAGAAACAATAAAAAATATGGGTTTTTTTCATGTTTTAAACAACGCTCTAGAACATAAAAATTAGCAGAAAAGGAATGAAAAAAAAGCATAAGCTCATTACACTTATAGGTGACATTATGAAATGATACAGAAATAAATTTCTTAATTGCCTTTCCCTGCTATATCTATGCCTATAGAAACCTGATCAAAAACTATGATTTCTGGTTGTTGGGTTTTAATTTTTTAATCTCATCAACCTCCTTTTTTTTTGTTTTTTTTGCTTAACGAGCATCACAGAAAAGCTGAACATGGGAAAACAAATCAAACACCAAAGTCCTCTTTTTGCAGGCTGAACATCTCAAGTAAAGTAAGCATCAATATTTCAAGTCTTCAACAGCCAACATGAGCTAGTTACTGTTTGTTTCTCACATTTTCCTATTTATAAAGAAAAGTAAATCATAGACCATGGAATAAAGGAATGGTTTATAAACATATCCTTTTCCTAGCTGCCAAGAGGACTGTTAAAACACAAGTGACAGTAACAGTAGGTATGCAGATCTCTGGAAGGGTAAGCAATAGACTATCTCAGTGTGGTTGTGACTGATGAAGTAAGTCTTGTAGCCTTACACCACTTTAGCGTTTTACTGAGAACTGCATTAAGCTCCTGGCATAAACGAATGTTTCTCAGCGAAAGTGATTGAAGTTATTTTGCTGACAACAGTATTCAATTTGGTTTGAAGTTCTGAAAGCTCAACTGTTTATTTAATAGCTCATTAGCTACTTGGTCAAAATAATGCAGTTGGAGAAGGACATACTGTTTAAGCTGATCAGCTCGCTCATTGTGGCTGAATAGATGAGAGAACTACTCAGCTGATAGACTAGACTGCATGAATATCTCCAGTGAGAAGATCATTAAAATAATGCAATGTGCACTTGCAGCCCAGAAAGCCAACCATATCCTGGGCTGCTTTGAAAGAAGTGTGAGCAGCAGGTCAAGGGAGGTGATTCTCTCCCTCTACTCTGCTCTCATGAGACTCATCTGAGTACTGCGTTCAGTTCTGAAGTCCGCAGCACAGGAAGGACATGGATCTATTAGAGCTACTCCAGAGGAGGGCCAACAAGATGATCAGGCTGGAGCAGTGCCCATATGAGAACAGACTGAGACAGTCATGCTTGTTCAGCCTAGAGAAGAGAAGGCTCTGAGGAGACCTTACAGCAGCCTCCTAGTATTTAAAGGAGGATTATGGCAAAGGTGACAAGGGACTTTTTATCAGGGAGTGCAGTGATAGGATGAGGGGTAATGGCTTTAAGATGAGAAGGAGTATATTTAGATTAGATATTAGGAAAAAATTATTTATTGTGAGGGTGGTGAGGCACTGGTAGCGGTTGCCCAGAGAAACTGTGTCAGTCCCACCCCTGGAGGTATTCAAGGCCAGTCTGAATGGGGTTTTCAGTAACCTACCTGATCTAGAGAAAGATGTCCCTGCCTACAGCGGAGGGTTTGGAACTAGGTGATCTTTAAGGTCTCTTCCAAGCCAAACTGTTCTATGATTCCATAAGTGCATTGTAATTTCTCCAGTTTCCAAGTCCTTCCACACACGAAGAGGGTTTGTAGACATATTCTTACAGACTGCATAAACTCTGATAGGACAACATATAGAAATATTCCATCATTAAATCCACATGCATATCTATTTCCTGAAACATTTATTAGAAAATTTTCTTTATTTCTCTGCTATTTTTTTTGCTATTATTCATCAGAATCTCAGATGAAATAGATTAAGGCATTTTCCATAGAAAAATCAGCTGGATTTACTGAAATTACTGTTCCAGTTTAACTTTGGCCAAAGAGAACAAAGAACTGGCTTAGTGATGTCCTTCATTGTTAGAAGCAGTAAAAATTATTCACTGTAAAAGTTTTTTATTAGAAAAAAATTATTTGTTAATATTTCTTCATTTTTGTGTTGAAAATAAATGTTCAATAATACCAGAAATTTTTGCAGCGATGTTTTGAAACAGATGTATAAGTGAAAGATCACTTTCCTATCTCCCAAAACATTGTTTATGTCAGTACAGGAAGGATTGTTGATACATACAATCATACCACTGTATACTGACAAGGGTCATTATTGATACATGTCAACATTTCAAAGAGTGTTATTTTTTTTATTTAAATATATTGTAAAGAGATGAATATGATGGATTCCACATTTTCTAATAAAAACAACCTATAATGAAGTTTCAGTAAGCCTTCTTGTGATCTACATAAGCCGCCCATTTTATTGAAATAATCAACAGCTATTTTCCAAGCCTCATATTTCTTCTTAGGATTACTCCCTCCAGCTACGTGAAAGAGTAAGATTTACTGTGTTTTAAGTCATCCAAAAGTATGTAGCATCACTTTCTGAAGTCTCTCTCCTATTGAAGCATCTCTGTTAGGGCAGCAGGGAAAATAAAATATGCTGTGGATGGGGAACAACAGAAATTGTGGGTGACCATTACAGGAGATCTCCTGCACTGACCTCCCAGAGCAGCATTCTTTATTTTCTAGCTGTGACAGTACCGTACCACTACTGTAGAGCCTAAAATCTATCCAAACATAAAAGCTAATTTTCCAGAGACCTAGTGATTCCTGGAGGATGAGTCAAGATTCAGTGTGCAGAAAGTGCAGATGGCCTGAAACACTCATGCAAACCAAATGCAACTTATAGCTTTTGAGAGCAACAGCTTGCTGGACAGTGTTCTTTGCCAATCGATTTAGCAGATGTAAGTACTTCTCGAAACTCAAGAGGCTGGGCATCTTTCATCAAATCATTTCTATTATGAACATTGAGAAAATGTCAAGAATATTGTGGATCTTGGGAGATGCTATGGTTTGAAAGAGTCATAAGTGAAAGGGAATTAAGTCAGTACAGCTCTGAGGTAGTACCAGGAATATCTGCCTCAGAGATGAACTATGACTTTCTTACAATCTTACAGTTTTATTATTTGCAAAGCCATGCTAATGATTAATTTTATTGAACCATGTGTTCTTACTGAAACATAATTTTTATTTCCCAAGTGCTGAAAGATTACATAAAGTAAAAGAAAAAAATCTTGTCTTAAGAGACATCTTTAGAGCCCAGTATTTTATTTGGAAACTCCCATCCCAAAAGTAACCATAAATCAAGTATTGACACTTCTCAGCCCCTGCGAGCAAAAACATTCAACAAGTTTGATGGGTTTTTAGATATTATTAGTGACAAACACAGACTGAAGAGAAGGTTCTCCTTTCAACAAAGCCATTAACACTCTATTTTGTGTACACGAATCTTATGTAGTGTTTTAGTTTCTCCCTCCTCTCGTGAGAAACTGCAGGAAACAAACTGCTAGGATTCATCATGCAATCAATATTCAGTACATTAAAACCTCAGCATATCTCGAAGTAGATGCTGAACATTTAATCTCTGTCACTAGCCCACTGTGTTTCTTGAGTACACAGAAGAGATTTTAATAAATATTTAATGGATTTTTTCAAAGGCTTATGTCTTTCACTTTTATGATCTTGTGTTTTATGACCCCCCTCTTTTTATCAGAAGGTACAATAGTCATATGAGCAATGACTAGCATATTTCTGAGAATATTTATTGAGGTTCTGTAGCTTTACACTAATGTCTAACAAGGTTTCTTTTATTTTATTTTTATTTTTCCAGGGGAAAAAAAAACTTTAAGATATTTCCAATTGAAAGTTCTCTGGTTTTAAGGTTTATTTTTGCATGTCCTTAATTACCACTAACACCTGTCTGAGCTATCCCTGTAATAGTTTTATGACTCAAGACTTGCATTTTCACATCCTTTTTAAAGCTGCAGTAGCGAATTAACATGCCATTTCAAGAATGATAGTGTGAAATTCCTCATTAAATTCTTATTTTATTTGAACAGCTCTACGAGAGACTCAATAAAATTAATCTAGAGATTCTACTAGAGCTTTCCCTTTTTTTTTCACAATTACCTTCCTGTACTTTGATCTGAGACAGATTAAACAAATGAATGAAGAAATTAGCTCTCCTCACCACCACTACATTCCTGAACCTAGAAATCATTTGCAGCAAAATAACGCAAAATTCTCTGAATACTAATGAACATATGATTAAGAGTTTATTGCTGTATTGCACAGATTTTGCCATTTTATTGTAAACAACTTCCATTCCAATGAGTAAACTTACATCTGAAGAAAACATTGGCAAGCCTGGCAAAGTTTTAGCACACTTTTAGAAATATATCATTCATTATTGTTCCTACCATTCATTTCTTGGATGTCAATAAAAAGTGTCTGTTTCACTATGTTGCAAGTATTACATTTTTAAAGAGACGAAGTGAAACAAACACATGCAAACACAACCACTTAAGCACCTAACATCCAGTTATACATCCAAACACTACAGCAATGATTGAGTCAAATTTTTGCGGTGATTTTTTTTTCCTACTCCTACTTTATTTCTCCTCAGCTTTATTCACAGAATAGTGAGAAACTCTTCCCTGTCTCCTTCAGCTTAACTTTTCCGATTCAATAGTTTATTTAATTAGGTCCTGGATTCTGTATATTTCCCCTATCATTTCTACCTCATTCTTTTATTTTTATTTTTTTGTTTCCCAAGGCTAGTTTGTTTGTACCTGCAGGTCTCTAATCTCCCACAGTAAAATGAAAAGTAGCAACAAACAGCTCCATCCAGTGGTTCTCTTTGTGACTGTATTTCCCATATTAGTGTTTGTTTTAAGCAAATAATTCAGATCAATACTTTGGAAAGTGTGCATGAGGAATATGAACTGTAATGCGAATTAAACAAACACCAGATGTTTCATTTTTCTCCTATATCTGCATTATATTTTTCTTCTACAACCCGTTTTCCCTTCATAGTTAAGAGAAACAACTGCAGACTACTGGAACCCCAAAGATAAGAAGGCATTTTATTTAAGCTGCCTAGTATGGCAAGTACCATACATAGCCATAGAAGAGAAACTTCACAACATAGATTTTTCTGCTTCTAACTTAGAAATTTAGCAGCAAAGGTATTTTGGCTTTAGTTTATTTATTATTTTTTTTGTCAAAAGGATTTTTTTTAATCCAAAGGAAAACAACATTTACTTTGTTAGAAAACAGCAGGCAATATTTTTATTGCCGTAGTCAATTATGTGTGCCTCTGTAACCTTATTCAGCTGTTATATTCTTCATATCTTTCTGCAGTAATGTTACCAATACCACTTAGAAAAAGCTTCAAAGCATCTTGGAAGTGTAAGAAAGAGAGACAGCTGGCATTGCTTAGAAATTAATCTGATATGACCAGATTTCTAATTTATAGGACTAGGGGGGTACCTGTCAGAGAAACATCAGTAGGGGCTTTGGCAAGATAGACCTCTAACCACATCCTTTTGTCAGATGCATCCTTCTTTACTGAGAAATTCAAAAGACTGTTCTTGAGGAGAGGACTTGTAGAATGACTAATTTAAAATGAAGGCATAATATAGGCTTTTTGAAAACTTTTACATACATATTTGGAAGGGTTTACACACCAAATCTGTCATTCTAGATATTTTCTTTTGCGAATGATACGTAACTGCAAGGAGTTAAATGTATGCAAACAGAAATGTGCCTTGTTTTGAGGCTGCTTCCATATTGTGAGATCATTTCTTCTCAGGCTAAACATGTTTAAACAGTGTTTTCTGTAAGTTTGACAACCAAAATATGAACAAAATTCCCAAGATTTTAGCTTGAAATAATAATTTTGTGAAATTATCTGCCAAGTAATGTTCTAATTATTAAAGAATTGAATTTTGCCTGCTAAAATACTGCTTAAGGCTGTGAATTTATGCATCTTGACAAATTGCTATTAAGTCGCATACACTGTTTCTCTCCATCCTCAAGTTTTATACTTACTGCCATACGTTTATTTATTTTCTTGAACACAAAGAACTCGAATATTAAACTGTGTTGATAACCATTCTTGGATTGCCAGAGAATACATAGCACCTTTTTAATGATAAACCGGTTATAGCCATTCATTATGCTTAGGGTTAAATATGATCTTAATAAAAATAGACCTGATTATTCGAAACTAATTTCGACCAAATATTTCTCTGCAGGATAGCAGGCAAAATTAGAAAATCAAGTAGAAAACTGTATCTTTATCTTTTTAATGTTCTGTTAATACTGAAAATAATATTGGTTCAGTCAGTATAAGATACCAAACTCAGCTGCATAGAAATTTAAGCATTAGAGTACTGTATCATCAGAACTGATAATGACACAATAAATTGTTATTCCAATACAAATAATGGGCTGAAATATAACAAATGGAAAGATACCTGTAGGTATTCCAGCTATGGACTTCAAAGAACAGTGCACTACACCACTGAAAATGGATGAGGTAGTCTGAGATCTGATATATGCTTGCTTAATTTTTATTTCTCTTATAATCATTTGCCAGTTTGAGAAGTTCCCATGCCACGGTGTATAATATTTCCATTTCAGCACCACATTGTATGCAGTGCCAAAATAACTGTTATGCAATTAGTCACAAAGTGAATGGGGAAAATATAACTCAATTTAAAATGAAACTACCGTAGTAGTTTCCAACAAAAGAGCAATGCAAATCCATGGTAAAGCAATAAGGCTATAGAGAGCAACTGGTAGATCTCATTATATCTTATACAAGTAAGGGAGTTTCCCTTCTTCTAAAAAAAAAATTCATAATTTAAGAGTAACTACATGTGATTAAGCCATATATACGTGCACAGATCTAGTCAACAAGTGATGCTAGGTATTTTGTCATCAAAAGAGAAAAATCTACAAAGTACTCATAATACGTATAATCAAAGAAATGTTAATAGATTTAATATGTTATAGCTTTTTTTAAAGATGGAAAAAAATCACACAGGCTTCTGATTTCAGACTTTTATATGAAATATCTAAGAAATTTTTATGTCTGGAACTGTTCATATCTGAAAGGAATGCAGATCAATGTTTTAAAAGGAAGACAATATTTCTGCAGTCAGTTATGTAAGTCCATGTAATTTTTCCACCTTACCTGCCTGAAAGCAATAGGCCAAATACTAATCCAGAGTTTTACGTGAACTTAAAGCAGATTAAATAGTAGTATCAAAACAGAGCTTGACAGAGATGTGCCTGGATGTGGGAACATGCTATTATAGTCCTATCCATCGCAGCAGCCACGTTAATAACACCCCTTAGGAAAATTTAAGAAGCCAAACTTTCACTACAGGGGGATTGTGATTATAGCCTGCTGTAATAAAAGTTCTGGCCAGAGAGTTTTTAAATCAGGAATTTGACTTTTGCTTCAGAATATACGTATCACCTGAAATACTCTAAGAAGTGCCACTTACAGCTACCTTAGTTCAAATTACATATTAAATGATGTATTCATATGTATTTACATAATTCCTTCACATTTTCTTTGGGTAACATTCCTATTTTAAAATCAGGATGGATTTTAATATCTTCTTTTTAGGTCTGCATCTTTGAAACTTGAAAAGAAACTGAAAATAAAGAACTCCATTGCCTGCTCATAGATTTGTAACAAAAAAAAAATTATGTTTGGTGACCAAAAAAATAGACCTATAAACATTATACTGAGGATGAGTTGCTTTCCATGCTGACTGCCAACCTCAGAATTATCAGCTGTATCATAACATATAATTTCCCAGAGCTGGTGTTTCAGGAAACAGCCTCACATCAGTATAGTTGCTTACAATAGAAAAAAATACCAACAAGGAGGTATTCATTACCAGCAGGAAATGAATATATTACCTATGCAATTTTTACTTGCGGATTTGGGTGCAAGGAAAGAGGAGAACTACTAAGGAGTTCCTCCAGGTTTTGATGCATGTTTAAAGTACATTGAAACAGGAGGAAATGCTCTTACTGCTCTATCAAGAAGAAAAGCTGTACCTGGTAAGATGAGTTTTAAAGAGTGGAGAAGCATTCCTTTTGACTTCTTCAGCTCCTACTTCTTTCAGACACAGACTCTGTTGCAGAGATGTAATTAAGATGTTTATCCCAAAACTGAAATATCTCTTTCTCTGTGAACTATGAGCGCGTGTACCACAGAGAATACTCTTCCAGACTCATCAGCCAGGGAGCATTAAGGTAGGCTCACTACATTACAAGCATGTTACCTAGACCTGCTAATAAATTAACAGAGCTCCTTTTTCACTTTCAGAGCCATAGACTACTGGCTTCTGCAGCAGTGAAATATATGAAGAAGTTAGTCTGTGCTATAAACAGATTAGGCTTGCTGGATTAAATTTTATTCAACTGGTGTTGATTTTACAGATGAAGGATGTACATTCTGTATGAAGCCTCTATTTTTATATTTACGTTATATCTTGGTGAAATAAAACTGAGATGAAAAAATCAGTATTTTGCATAGCTTTTTCTTAAAAAAAAAAGAGGACTACTTATAGGAATTTTTTAAACTTAACTTCAAAATCCTAGTTTTTAGTATATCAGAGCATGAGTCAAACATCGGTAGAGTTTCTTCCCTCACAAAGTTGGTAAAGAATTTTGTCACTCAGAGAAACTGAAGTTTCTATATATTTCTACAGGCTGGGTGAGGCTTGTGTGGAAAATATTTTATAGTGTCTCTGGTTACCCTAAAATCTAGACAATTTTCAGTGAAAGTCTACTATATTTGTGATTTTGCAGTTGTCTTAAAATATATTTGCCTTAAAGATGCAGACCAGATCCTCCTCTCTAGGAACTTATCCCATACACTGCAAATACAGTTAGTAAATGTAATAGTTAGTATGTCATGACGTTTCTGAGAGGTGAAGGGAATTGGGTGCAATATGATATACAACACATCTTCCTAATCAATATTAGAAAACTTGTGCTTCTGCTCAAGACTGCAATACCTTTCAAGGCAACCTTTGCAATTGCCAGGCAGTCCATTATGTACTCACAGCCAAACCACAGAGATTGCATCTCAGGTCATTTCAGGTATTTTTGCAATAGTTCAGCTGTCAGTGGTCTGAGTAGAGATACTAAATTTATAAAGAAAATATTTCAATGATGCAAATGGACAGGGAGTAACAATACCTCTCCAGTATGCCTGTAACATGGATGATGATTTCCTCCTTTTCCTTGAGTAGGTTTTTATCCAGTGCCTTTCTGATGCTTTTATGTTTTTGGTAAAATCAGTCACTGCTCAATTTCCCAGGTAAAGAAGACTATCAAATTTGTTAGTGTCATTGAGAAAGCTGAACAAACAATCTAAAAAATATTACATATAGAAAAACTTTTATAAGGTATAAACTCAGTTCACTGAGATCCAAAAGACAGTCATTCTGTCTCAAATTCTAAAACTTGTAAATATTTACAGATCTAAAATCTCTGTTCAAAAATATTTCTTTTACATGCTGGTATTTCTCTTGATTATATATGAATCATTTAAGTTGTTACAGTGTTTCATACTTCACTTCATTACACTCCTTGAATATTCACTTTAGGGAACAAAAATATTTTCATATGCCTTAGGTGGCCAACTATACAGTTAGAAAGACTATTTGCCCAATTATTTTTCTACATTTTGATGGATAGATACCAGTATTTCATAGAATGAAAGAGAATACAGTACCATTTTATATATAAAGCCTGTATGCTGTGTAAGAGGAACAGAAGAGAAATAGGGTGCCTCAAATGCACATTGTATTACCATTTAAAGATCTTTTCCTTAAAGGAAAGTAAGACTGATTCACAAAGCTGAGAAAATTCATATCCGTTATTACTCACTGGAAATAATTTGACCGGTTCTGTCCCATGGTTGCCCCAGGTACTCCATAAGTTGAATAGGTGCTGAAGTGAATACACTATTCAATGCTAAAACTTCACAGCCTGAGGTGACATAAACACAGTTGAGAGTAAGCTGCGGAGACTTGGACAAGTATTACCCATATAGCACTGGAGTCCATTCATCTGCACTATCAATACAATATCTCTTCCTTAGCACCACATTCAAAAAGAAGAAAAGAACAGCTGCCTTCCTCCCTGGAGTCCATGTTCTGAAATAGTAACAATAATGCTTTTAACATAGAAATAGAGTTTTTCTTTTAGTCTTTTCTTATTCCATGTTACTTGTTATTTTCATAATATGGAAGTTATTAACAGTAGTAGCTTATTTTTTGAAAAATAAAAGTGACTTGTGCCGTTCTAGCTGTTGTGATAGTCAGTACAAATTTGACTGCCAAATAAAATAAAGAAATTTAACAAAAACATGTTTCTCATGTGCAATTCATAAAGTTACACGCTTGAAGCAGGGGCACTAATCAGTAGACAGTATTCTGCAACCAGCAATTATCTTATCAAGATATCAAATAATAATATTCAAAGAATAGTGGAGAGAATTAATACAATACCTCACTAAACTGTGTGATACTCTAGTATTCAAATCGTAAGAAATTCAGATCACACAAACAGAAAGTGAAAGAAAAGAAGAGATTAATCCATCTTGAGAGATAGAAGTTCTATAGGCAGCTACTCTGTGTGATGCGGGACAGCTGGAGGTAAAAAGATGCACTCTTCTCTAAGGATTGCTACAAATGAGGCAGGGCATGCAGACTCAATACTGTACCTTATAAACTAAGACATTAGTGTAGGTAAGGAATATCATCATTCTTGAATATAACTGCAAGAATTTATACTGTTTTTTAATCCATCTTTTTAGCTTTGCTCTATTATTGCAAAACATATGCTTTTATATAAACTTATTTTTTTAGCACCAGCGGTAGAGCTGTCTGTAAATGGCAACAAAAGTATTCTGTTCGCAAAGTAAAATAAACCTTAAGAGCAGAACATTAATATGCAGATCGACCAAAAATTTATCAGAGCCTCTCCTACCTGCCACAGGAATTGATTTAGAAGCTGGAAATAAGGTAGTCTGTGCAGAATGGGTGATCTCCAGCCACCAGTGTTTCCAAAGAAAACTGTCCAATGCTCAGTAAATAGTGGGATGAACATTCAACCTGGAAATTACTTTAATAGAAATTAGTAAATAACAATAAATAACAATTATTAATATTAGCTGTTAAAATTAATAGGATACTTACACATAGAAAAGTAATGTCTCTCTATATCACATTTTTTATAAGAATCTGCCACTAAAAACAGAGCTTTACCTACAGGTGATCTGCAATATCTTGATTGTACAATGACTAAGTACTTTTTCAACTTTTGTGTTATGTTTCAGTAAAGATTCAATGTTTGTAAATACAGCTTCAGGAGTAGTTTTGCTTTGCAAAAGAGTTTTTTTAATTGCACTTTCAGCTCATTCAAAATAAAAATTAATTCTAAAAATGCATATTAATATGCATAATTAATTTCTGTTCTATGGGAAATTCTCTACTGCTTGTTCAACACTTGACTTGCTTACTCTACAATTTTGGGGAGGACAACCCTATGTTCAAGCTGACTTCATTATATCAGTTGCTCCATAATCACTTGAAAATATCTTAATAAAAAGAGTTTTTATCTTTGTGATACAAATATTTGTATCTCTTTTTCTTTAAGATTAGGAATCTCAGCTGACTGCTACAAAAGAAATTATAATGAGTTTTGGACAAAAACAGTTCCTTTGAAAAAAGACCAGCATTTAAAAGTAGTTTCCAGGCTTAGGAATAAAATCATAAAGACCTTTAAACTGGAGTAGTCAAGTAGGAGATGAAGCCAAGCCTTGGTAATCTGGTGTCTGAACCCTCAGCCCACCCTTATATTAGATTGTGACTAACAACCCCCCAGTTCAACTTCCTCCTCACGCTCCTTTTGAAAGTTTTTTCAATTGACCCTTTCAGTACCCAGATAAATAAAAAAATATGTCTGTGTTCACATCAGTGTGGCCAATAAGCTCTATGCAATCTTTCTGGTTTAAGTATTAAAAAATTCAAATGGTCTCTTAGTAAGCAAGGAGACATACTGTGATGCTTTTTTTATTACATAAAAAATATGGACAAATCATTCAACTGTAGAGTTAGAAAAAAACTCATCTTCCAGATTCTGAAATAGCACTTCATTCTTCAGATACTAAAGCAGTTTCTCTCTGAAGAGTCTTTTGTGACACAAACACGCAGAAAGCCTTCTGGCTGTTTTATCATCTTTCAGAGCCATGTGTGCTTTTGCAGAGGCCCCATGCCTGCTGCAGCAGCAGCACCATAAATAAACAACACACCACCATGCTGGAACGCAGGAGTCTTTTCAACAGACGTCCTCAGAGAAATACGTCTTGGGGCTGCCCGCTGCCTGCAAAAGTAGAGTGTAATGAGCAGCAGGAGTGAGGCAGACATGGACTGTCCCTCGGGTGAATGCTGGCTGGGAAATGTTTTTAATTTATCCTGTTCCCTGAGCTATCATCCTGAGGATATTAGACTTCTGCAAGATGATGTCCTTTTCCCTGGTCATTTTCCCTCTTCTGCCTCCTCCCCTCAGATGCACAAGTACATCACTGACAATGTGTAAATCACTACAAAAGGATTGAAATTAGCTGGAGCCAAACATGAACAATGGCCAGTGAAAAGAAGATCACAAACAAAGTCTACCATTGGATATTGCAGGGAGATCTTTCAGAAGGCTCATAAAGACATTGCATATGCTGTTTGTATAAGGGTTTCTCTATCTTTCCATTGCTAAAAACTAAGCATTTTCTGCTTGCTTGAACAACAGTTGGATTTTCACCTGGTCAGGCAAGACTCATGCTTGTAGAGACCAGAAGAGTTTTGACAAGCTGTCGTACATAGCCGTCATATCTCCATGCTGTCATTGAGAGGGAGTCTTAAGAAGTGCCTGGAGAGGTGGTATTTTCATTCTTCAGCTTGCCTCAGGAGCAGTTAATGGAGGGTACCTGGCTGCTCTGCTGTTTAGTCAATAGGAAACAGGATTCGAACATGCTGACACTTGTGGAGAGGAGGGAGCTGGCCTCTTCTCCCAAGTGACAGGGGACAGGACAAGAGGGAATGGCCTGGAGCTCCGCCAGGGGAGGTTCAGGTTGGATATCAGAAAAAAATTCTTCACAGAAAGAATCTGGGCACTGGAACAGGCTGCCCAGGGAGGTGGTCGAGTCGTCTTCCCTGGAGGTGTTTAAGGAAAGGGTAGATGAAGTGCTTAGGGACATGGTTTAGGGAGTGTTAGGAATGGTTGGACTCGATGATCCAGTGGGTCCTTTCCAACCTGGTGATTCTGTGATTCTGTGACTCAAAGTGAGCAAACCCAGGTGTTGTAAAGTACTATGTCAGTTGACACAGGAAATCCTGGACTTTTGTAATACTGAATGAATTCTTGCCATCTTCAGAAGCAAGTCAGTCAGTAGAAGATTTTCACTCACCCCACAAGTACAGCCATTTGTGAGCACATTACAGAGTCCTCAAGTAGCCTGGTGACATAAGTTCTGTCTCTTTATGTAGGGCACAGCTGGTATCCCTGAAGCTATACATAGCAGTTTCTGTAACCTCTGTCTTATATGAAAGTGTCTGTGTGGTCTGACTTGGTGAATCCTAAAGTCACATCAAATTCCTTTCACTAAAATCATTTAGCAATTTGCTGTACAAAATCAAAATATTTGGTTGATATTCTGTATAATCCTAACAATTGTGTATGTATAATGTATAATCCTGAATCTTCTCTTGCTAGACAGCTGATATTCTTAGCAGACCTCAGAGACTGAAAGAAAAAACATTTGACACAATTTTTCTGAGAGGGCTGACTGTCGTACCTCTAGGGTACCAGTCCCACATTTAACCCCATTTCTCCAAGACAAATATTATGGTTGTAATACTACTGTATACCATGAGAGCTGCACAAGAGATGGATTTAAAAGATCAAAAATAGATCCATTGCAGCAAATAAGCTATCACTGAGTACAAATAAAAAAGAGATATGCCTCCCAGCCAAGTGATCAATAAATGGCATTTGCAGCATTACTGGACATCTTTGCAGAACTCACTAGCAATTCTTATTCAGCTAGAAACTTAAAAGCCACAACTTACCATAGAAAAATAAGCTTAGTATGTAGCAACATTATTTGTTTATATTTTCCAGATTTTTTATCACCATTCAATGGCCATTTTTCTTGTCTGGCACATCAGACCTCTATCTCAGGTCAGTTGCACATGTCTTTCTACCTCTTAGTTTTTCTTTCAGTTGTCACCTGGAAAATGTTGATGTCTGGTCATTGACAGTGAGCTGCCTCAGCTCCTACCATTCTGACAGTGCCATTCAGGTCTGCCTCTTGCTGTTGAGAACTATGTAGGAATTCATTCAAACGATTATGCCACACAACAAGTGAGAACTATTGTTTTTCACAGTATCAATTTACTTCTTTAAATCTCACTGATAACAACAGATATTATGAGGAGGAAAAAAAAGCATCCCCTTTTTTATTTCAAACATTCATACGTTCAAAACAAAACAGCCCTCCTAATTTTCTTGAAACAAATAGATGTTCAGATATCCTACCAAAAATAAGACAGTAGAAAGACTATACGGTGTGGTAAGTAATAGAGCAATTACAGAGTCTGAAAGGAAATTTGAAGAACAAATAGCCAAAACACTATTTAATTGAGCAACTGAAAATTGGAGGATAAATAAAGGAACCATTAAGAAATAAGCATACTTTATGTATAGACTAAAGAGTATGTTACCAACAATTTCAGTTTATTCAGTTAATACAACAGTATAGTAATAAACATGTATCAAAAAGGTAGTTCTGAAAAGTAAACTAAAAGGAAATAAGGAAGTTGTTTGGCAATTTTAAAAGATACTTATTCTTCGCAGATCTACTTGCTTACATTTTACTTTGTAACTAATAAGAAGAAGGTACTCTGATGGAAAGGAGAAAAAGATAACCAACGAAAATACAATAAAATGAAGGAGAAAAATATAATGAACAGAATATTTTTTTCTTATCTATTTGAACAAATTCTAGGACTCGTACATCTGTAAAAAGAGGCATGGGGCTAGCTGGATTGACTCTTAAACAGAACTGAGTCTAAAATAGCTGGATGACTTTGAAAATCTTTGGTTTATGATACCTTCAAAATTGGTCTGTTGTCTGTCATTGTCTCCACAGAGGTACAAACTATGAGAAGTTCCTGTTAAAATGTTATTCTTTTTATTATATTTGAGATATGTGTAAAGTTTTACTGAATTCCCTTGCCTGTTAAACATCTTTCCATTACCCTGCGATTTGTTCTTAAAGATCTCACTAAAGAAAAGTGTACTTCGACCTCCTTCAAGTTTTTTGAGAAAAAAATTGAGCTGGGTTTCTAAGGTCCTCTTTGAACTAGATTTCACTGCTGAAGAATGGCTGCAGTTAAATTAGGAACTTCAACAAGTTTATAAAACTTATATAAAACCCTGTCTTATGGACTTGTGCCTCTGTGACGTTTTAGTTTTCAAATGACATAATATGGGCTATTTAAAGCTACTCTTTCTCTCCTGCAAAGTTTTTATGGAGCAATATAACTATGGCAGAAAATTTGTCAATTTTTCATACACATTATTCCAGAAAAATGTCCAAATCTGAAAGTACTTTAATGGTTTTGATAATGAATGAATTATTATGAATGCTTCATTTATTGTTCCAGAAAAAATGGATACTATTTAGTTGAGAAAAACGAGAAAGATACCTTGTTCAAAATTTGTGGAATATCTAACTTCCCCCCCCAGTGAAGAAATCCTTCTTCTTGCCCTGTATCTGAGTATGATCAGTAAGTGATGATGCCTACATAATTAATCGTAGAATCACAGAATTATAGAATGGTTTGGATCGGAAGGGACCTTAAAAGATCATCTAGTTCTTACCCTCCTTGCCATGGGCAGGGACACCTCTCACTAAACCAGGCTGCTCAAAGCCCTGTCCCCCCTGGCCTTGAACACTTCCAAGGAGAGGGCACAATTTCCTGTGCCCTCTCCTTCCAGTGTCTCACCATTCTCATAATGAAGCATTTCTTCTTGAAATCTAATCTAAATCTTCCCCCTTCCAATGTAAAGACATTCCCCCTCATCCTAACACTACAAGCCCTTGTAAAAAGTCCTTCCCCAGCTTTCTTGTAGGCCCCCTTCAGGTACTGGAAGGCCACTATAATGTCTCCCCAGAGCTTTCTCTTCTCCGGGCTGAACAACTCCAACTCTCTCAGCCTGCCCTCATAGCAGTGGTTCTCCAGCCCTCTGACAGTCTTTGTAGCCCTCCTCTGGACCCACTCCAACAATTCCATATGCTTCTTATTTTGGGAATTCCAGAACTGGACACAATACTCCAGGTGGAGTCTCACAAGAGCAGAGTAGAGGGGGAAACTCACTTCCCTTGACCTGCTGGCCATGCTTCTTTTGATGCAGCCAAGGATACAGTTGGCCTTCTGGACTGCAAGAATGCATTGCCGGCTCATGTTGAGCTTCTCATCAATAAGCATCTCCAAGTCCTTCTCCACGTGGCTGTGCTCAATCACTTCATTCCCCCATCCTGTATTGAAACCTCAGATTGCCCCAGCCCAGGTATAGGACCTTGCACTCGGCCTTGTAGAACCTCATGAGGTTCACACATAGATGGGATCTATCTTCTGCTTTGGAAAAGTGACTGGTGTGTGTTGGAATGAGCTTCAGTTCATTCTCTGACTTTATGCATAGCAGAAGTTGCATCGATTTATTATCTTATTATTTTCATCACTTTCAAATCATTGGTATCAAGGGAATAAGTTCCAAAACTCATTTCAACAGTTGTTCCTATGTAATTACTTCCTATTCATCAGAAAGGAGCTTGCAAGTGAAAAATCTATCATTTTTGTTGTTTGTATTCTTTGCAATAGGATCCAAAAGACTTGAATATCAGTAACTTCCTATGTTCTGAAAAGCCGATTTCTAGAGAGGAAGCTTATGCAATATCTGACCTATGATACTTGGGACTTGATCCCAAGCTTCCACCAACTCCACCAGCTGCTACTCTTTTCAGATGAGTATCTTGCATCTGAATATCTATTCAAATAACAAGATTTTCCTTCTTAATTTTCAGAATCTTAGAAATACTTCTGAAAAACGTATAAAAACACATTAGAAAGATATTTCCAGTCTTCTACCTATCTTCAATTCCAGACTAGAAATTGATAAAATAGAAGGCCTAGGGTTTTGTTCCTCACTATTTTGTTCAACTTCCACTCTGAATCAGTCAAAAGTAATGTTGTATTGAATAATGCTTCTGGCCACACAGTTTGGTAAAGGACGCTGTAGAGCAGATTACAGGTAAGGCATGATGATAGCAGTGTCTGGTGCAAAACTTCTGAAGTTTGTATTTTTTGAAGTTTCTGTGATTTTTCCTCTTGATGAAGGTAAACACGAAGGAAGCATCAGAACATGAGGACGGAGGGAGTGATAAAAGTTGAGACTGGAGACGAGATCAGGAAACAGCATCCAGTGGGAAGAGGTGGGAAGAAGGTATGGCAGTATCAAGTTTCATTCCAGAAAGGTTCAGAAACACAAAGATACAACACAAATGCTGAGATAAGAGGTTATTTGGACAAAGACCTCAAATGTCTGTTCGGAAGTTTGTACATGGGACTACTATAAAATAAATACTAATAAAATAATCCTTATTTTGCAGGAAAAAATAGAATTGATAATTCCTTTATGGCCTATATCATAAGATTGTATGTATTCTACCCAGGTTTTTTTATTACTTCTCTTCTATAACTACAATTGTCTATGGTAATGTCCAATTGCAATGTAAGACATTTATTTGCCTTCAGCACCTGTTCTACATACTCTAATGGGAATCCCAAAGTGAAAAATTAATTAATATTTTCTCCTTTTCCATTGGCTTTGTCTTCTATGAATAAATAATGCTGGCCATTTATTAAGTGTTTGTTTTCTCAGGATTTCTTGTACCTCACATAATTAAAAAAATGTCTAACTATAGTACCAATCTCATGTGAAATCTGCATCAGCCTTCACCTTTGCTTCTTTGTTCCACTGCCTAGTCCCAACAGTCCTCTTCTTATCAGATGTTTAAAACTTTCATAAGCTTCATTTTGACCACAGGTAATTTATGGTTTTCCCTTGCTGCATTATTATTGGTCTTTTTAATGCTTTCCTTTTTGTTTTCAAGTACCAATTTCAATCTCTTAACATGCTTGCTTAGCACTGTTGCCACCCTGTTTTTTGCATGTGGTGCTTTTCTTACCACTGCCTCTAGCTGTTCTGTATCTGAACAGTTCTTTTGACATTTACCATCTTTATTTTTCCTTCCATGTGACTAGGCCCAGCTTTAATATTATATTAAAGGAGATTAGAGCCTCCAATATCTACATCAAATTATTATTTCCTGTTTCAGCATTAATAAGGCTAATTTTCGTGTTTATCAATATTAAACTAAGAACCGTTTATTTCTGTAGCTTTCAAATTTTTTTCTAAATTTTTCACAGGATAATTTTGACTCAGTCTTTACACATAAGAAATCCCAATCCATGCCTAACAGTTTTCTCACATTGCAATAATCTTGCCGCAATAGAAAGCTATAGATTTGCAGGCAATTTTATAACATCATAATTTCAGGTCAACTTTTCTATGTGTGCCGAAAGCTGATCCTTCCTCAAATCCAAGCTACAAACTAATGAGACAGTACAGGGAAGGAGTGATGATGGTCTTTTCTGTGGCCACAGCAGCAAGGATCAGCCTGCTTTCTTCAGCTGCAGTGAGTCACATTGTGGCTAAAGTAACAGCCAGAGAGGGAGTATGCCCACCTGGAAGACCACTGTCCTTTTGGCACAGGGCAGCCCTCACAGAATGCCATAACGTTACCCTCCAGTTCCATTAACTAGTCCTATGTGAGAGCTTGAGACAGCTCTGATATACGAAGTACAGTTTGATTAGCTGTAAAGTACCTTGCACATAAGAGCTACTCACAATGCCCAAAAGCAACTGTGCAATTTTGTTCGACCTGCATTGGCACCTTCCCTCATGAATAAACTTTAGTCATACCTTCTTATCCTAGGTGAGCTGAAATTCCAGATTTGATTATAACAATATTTTGATAAGATGTTCTCTCTGTAATCTTTTTGATTGTGAAGCTGTTGCAATAACAGGAAATTCAGTAGACTACCAACAAATCTGCATGCACTAATTGAGCAGAAATCCATGGTAGGCATAATTAGCTGACCCCTTTGCAAAATCAAGGTACATATAAAGCTCGTAAAGGTTTTAGAGGACTTATCAGAAGGTTTTGATGTATTTATTCCCTGATGTGGTTTGGGAAGAGCAGGGAGGAGGGCACTTTTGCAACACAGGAAAAAAATATCTTCCATTACCAAATATTTTCAAATAGATGTGGTTTTCCAGGTTTCCTCATTAGAATATGAAAGCATAACAAGCTGACCTCACAGATTCCATTCTCCCACACATTTTTCTGTTCCAGAGGTTACTTGTTTTCATGTATACAGTTTCCATTTTTAAACTATAATGCTTCTTTCACATTCCCATTAGTTCTTCCAAGGTTTCATGCCACTATTTACAGTATCTTGTTTAATGTATTTGAGGTTTAAGCCATAGCAGTCTCCAGGCAAAGGCAGCACTGAGCAGGCAGCATAACAATGAGGTTTAACTGCTCTAGGATAAAAATAAATCATCACAATTAGGGGGAAGGTCTATGTGGAAAAGCATCATGCAGTTCAATAGCAGGGGTCTGCCAGGTACTGCAGCTCTTCTGCTCCAAAATTCCTAATTAGTTTGTTTTTTATCACAGAATATTTGTTTGGTTTGTATGCACCCTGATCACAATACAAAATTTTCCCTTTCAACACACTTGTCAAGGGAGTTGTTAGGTCATCTCACAATGTATCTTCTGAGTTATTGGAAGAAGAGAGATGGATTTAAGCTTTTTAGATTGTTTAAGAAAAACTTTTGTGAGATTCTAGCCGCTGCTTGCTGAAATTGTATTTGTAAATCTCTGTTACAAGCCCAGCTGGAGCATTCAAGGTTATGCTAATTTCAGTCCATGGCTCAGCTGGTGTGACAAGGCAGGCTGTAAAATTCAAGCATTGGCTAAGGTCTAAACCACAAATATTTATGTCAAGTTTTTCAACTGCCAAGCAGTAAGTACTGTGCAGTTACAAGTCTTCTAAAGGTGATCATACGATTGAGAAAATAACTTTCAGAAAGCGTCATCTCTCTATTATACTCAGACTCCTAATTAACCTGTGTAAGAATAGAGTGGTCCAAGCAACGCCTTTTTGACTTCTCAAGCGTGTATACACACAAAAAGCCACAAATCCTCATTGCTGTTATGCTGAAAACATTCGAAAAATATCATGGATGCATTTGTTTTCAGTGTGTTAAAACTAGCTGTTTGCTGTGATTAGTTAAAATCCTATATGCTCAAAAAAAACAAGGAAGGGTTATAAATAATGCATGTTCTCTTGGGCATTAGGCAACTGATTCCATGCAAGCAATGAAGACAGACTTTTTTTTTATGTATCTACATACAATAAAAACACATATATGTAAGCAATGAAGACATTTGGGGAGGCTATTCCTCCCCAATTGGCTTTTTATCCTGGTTCAGTTATAAGCCTATTTGGAATACTACTAAAGTTGACAGAAGGGCTCCAATTGTCTTCAGTGAATTCTGAGTCAAGCCTAGAATTACCTGCACAAACATCATTAGCTTAAATAGCTCTGAAATAACAGCACTGAAATCCCAAACCCCAAGTTGCTCTAACTCATTTCCTCAATCAGTATCTACTCCTCTTTGACTTTATCAGATGAACATTTAACAGATATTTCTTTCGGAACTGTGTGCTAAATGCAAAACTTTGACATACTTGGAGGCTCACAAAAGCTAAATCTAATAATGTAGGGGTTTTATTTCACTCCCTTCTCCCTCTCCTATTCTCCAAGGCAGAACAGCGCAAATCATCAAGCAGTCCACCTTTGCAGAACAACATTGTCACTCATCACTCAAAAGAGAAATCTGGAAGTTTCATTGCAGTTTCTGTATTGGTACATAAAATTTATTAAATGAGAAAAGGACAAGTGAAACAAAAGCATCAAAATCTGACTACCATTTCACACTCCGCTGTGATTGTAAATGGTGGTTATGTGCAATGCAGAAGTATATATAACCAGTCTCTGACCCTTGCTTTTAGGGCCATAAACCTTTTCAAGTTATAATGACAAATGTCTTAGAGAGTGTTCTACTCGGGACAAACACTAGCTATAAGCTGAATGGAGCCATCTCTTATTTATGCCTTTCATAGATTTTCTTCAGGTTAGAATGGCATGATTAGAAAGCTGTCTTATTAGCAAAAGGCAAACCAACAGGCTGACAAAAATAAAAGCAGTTTAAGAATAGCCACTTAACTTCCATCTATGAGCTGATCAATACTGCAAAGACTAGCATCGTTTAAGCAATTTGCAGGGAGAGGGAGAAGGAGAGGGAGAGGGAGAGGGAGAGGGAGAAAGGGAGAGAAAGGGAGAGAAAGGGGGGAAAAGAGGAAAAGCTTTTCATTTCATCCTGTCTAATTAAAACAATATTATAACATCAGCCTTATAGACACCAATATTTTTCTCTGTTACATAGTCTGCATTATAATCTATTGGACCAACTCTCAGTAAAGCAAGTATCAAGTGAAGTCAACGGAGTGTCACCTTGCAGGAGTGGATATAGATCCATATTTCAAAGTTTGTATTTGTAATTCTTTCAGCAACAAAATCAATTTCTGTCTGAAATTTACCCATTCTCTTTTTAAGCACAAGGGCATGCATGCCAGGTGTTCCAAAGACCACTTCAAACTAGGTAACTCACTTAGCTCTAAAACTGCATACAATTTTCTCACAGTCAGCCACGTTTTTTCTGATCCTAACAAAACTGCACCTGACTGAATCAGTTATTCTTGCTATAGTATTATATCTATTACACCAACTATGTAAATTAAAAAAAAATACTAGAAAAGGAAGTAATCTATTCACTTTTACTGCACTGTTGTAGCTGAGGTTATATTATACTTATTTTAGTTACCCAAAAGACAGGTATTGGCTGCCTAACAGTGCTAAAAAAATTTTACCTATGTTATGCTTTGTAAGGATTCACTGTATTCCATCATAAAGCCCATTATACTTCATCAGTAGATGAAAATAGACTTAGAATGTCTTTTCAGTTTAATTTTTTTTAACTACTTAAGCTTTGACAATGAATAAGTCACAAAAAAAGCCAAAATTTGGCTTTTTATGCAAATTATATGTGAGTTCCTGTATTATATCTGTATAGCATGCAATATACAATAACCAATTTACTACAGATAGCACAGGAAAGATTTATACTTGTAAAGCTTTTTTGAAATAAGCTGAGGCCTATGCAAAATAATGGTTAATTAAGTTGGCCATTCATTTCAAGAACACATTTTCTATTCCCAGAACTTCAACTATAGTTCTGGCTGAAAGCCTCTATTCTCTATTTGCTATTAGTCAATCCCAAATTGATCTAACTGTAATAACCCTCCTGAGAAGTATGGACAGGGAACCCATGGTAATAAATTACAGATTTTTTCCTCAAGAGCTAAATTAGTAACTTAGTTAGATGTAGCAGCTGAAGTCTGTTATCTCTTCTGGAACTATGAGCTCCTCTGTAGATTCTAGAGATGGATGTGACAACTCAGTTTTATTATATTAATGGATTTTGACTTGTATGTTTATCATTCAGAAAGATTTCTCCTCTTAATCACCCAAGACATTACATTTTTTTCTCATTTTCTTCTGCCATTGCACACTTTTTATTAGGGCTGTTTTCCCCACAAAAAGAAATGAGGAAGGGAATTACTGCATCAGTCTTTTTTAAAGTAACCCCACGCCCTAGCGTCTCCACAAAATATAACATTAGCAAACTACATCAGGTTGTGACTTAGCAAAGTTCAGAGATAATTCAGGCAGTGAAATCACAGTGACAGAGTGTCAAATGTTTTCTTATGCACTATAAAGGAAAACATTTTCTTTGAACTCAGCAAGGACTTTGTAGGACAGGAGGACTATTTGAACCAATTTTCAGCACACTCTTCTCAAACCGCTCTGTGTGTTGGAGAGACTCTGTAGATCCCTTGGATGTAAATTGCAAATTGTTTCCCCCAGTCAGATAAAGGACACACACAAGGTTCTCCTTGTATTTATGTGTCTAGTGGTACTTGAGCTCGTGGCAAACACTTAGTCAATAAGAGCAAACATCAATAGCAATAAAAAAGGCTTGTCTTTCTCTTTCCTGCAAAGTCAATGGAATCTGTCTCATGTGATTTACTTCCCCACTTTTGCAGGTAAAATGGTCCCAGGGATGGAACGATTGTGTTTGATAGGCACATTTTACAACTATTTGAATGGCTGACAATATCATCATCCATCTTCTGCATCAAAAGTGTTGTCTTGTTAATGTTTTCTTGTTTATCACACCTAATTATCTGTATGTAATGCATAGAGGGGCTTTGTTGCTATTACCCTAATTTCTGTACTTCAGAAATCAGGTGGCAATTTAGATTTCATTAAAATCAGCCTAGTACAGCCTGCTACATTTTTCTGGTATCAACCAGTAAGGATAAAGAATCTTCAAGACCCACATTATCTGCAATGCCATTTTATGTTTGCCATTTATTCATTACAGAACTGGTTTCTATAATTTAGCTTTATTTGCTTTAAGAAAGAATGACTGTCTGGTAACACTATATGATTAACCAAGTATCAGATGTCATTTCCCAGCTTCAAATTTTAGTTTGACTCTTAAAGGAGAGAAACAAGAGAAAACGAAGAACAGCTAAAACTATTCAGTTTCTATCTGATTCGTGAAAAAAAAAAAAGATGAAAGGTGTTATTCTGTGTTACCTTACCTGACCCTTGTCCCTAATGATCACTATACTTCCACGCATTTGAATGTCTCAAAAAGAATTCACAAAAGAGATTTTGTTCAGTACAGTCTTGCCAAACTAAATGAACTTTGGTAGTATTTGTGTGCCATACCCTAACCTTTAGCAAACATCTCATCAGGTATCTGAGCAGTTCCCTGTGTTAAATTAAAAGCTGCATGTGATATATTTTGAAAAGAAAGCATTAGATGGGCCCAAAACAACACACCAGAAATAGAAAAGAAAGACAGAACTTTCTTTCCTGTCAGGCCAGTGAAAACAATAAAGCATTAAAAGAATCAGTGATGATGGAAGAGGAAAAAGGAAATAGTTAGAAGAACCTAAAGATAACTGTGTAACAGAAAAGACTCAATATAAGTATGAATACGATGACTCACAAACTAACAATGTGATTGCTGTGTTTATAATATTAATTGCCTTGAATTTTGGATGCATATGGAGACATAGATTTTGTAAGTGCACGTAACAATAACACCACAGCAAAATTTTGTTCCAAAATAGTTTTTAAAAATCTGCTCTATTACATTCAGTGTTGGGCATTTTTAAGTAGGGAGCTGAAAGTAAAGCTTTCAATGTCTATGTTTAACTACCTTTCCAGTTTCATAACAAACAGATAATATTAGTCACATGCAGTCCTCATTTGTCACATGCTGACCTCAGTGAACATTTTTCACTTCTATCATCTTTGGTAATACAATCATTCAAGGCTATTCAAAGGGCTGTCTTCTCTTTCTGGAATGAGTGTCATGATGTTCTTTTAAGATACCACACATTACACCCAGGAATATGATCAAGTCAGGAATTTTCTTTGTTCCGTGCAGCTGTAATGCTGTATTTCCTGCAATGGAGCTCAGATAGTTGTATCTGGTTTGTCCATAGAACTGGAAATAAATTCTGATGTATTTTACAGGACATGAGATCAAAGCCAAGGGTATGGCTCATGATTCCTTAGCCTGTCTCAACTAAAAGTAAAGTGACTTCACTAAAGGTACTGTGACAGTGATCGTTCCTGTCCAATCATTTTATGCTCACTTTGCAGTGGGAGAAATAAGGACTAAAATTGTTGATATAAGATACAGAGAGAATACATAGGAGTAAAGCTTAAAATCCATCAAAAATTACCCTGCCAGTAAACAAAATCACTTTTGTGGGCTGATTGCCAGGTATTGTAAACTCCTTGTAACCGTGAATTTAACTGATGCTCCTTTCCAACATCAACAGATGCTGTGAATGTTTGACAGTGTCCCAAAAAGAGCTTTAAAGAGCCTCAGAGAGCATGACTAATCCTTGAGCTTCAGAGAATGACACATTAGAGCAAGCTCAACCCTAGTAATCAGGATCACAACATTTTACTGGTTAAAGATTATTTTTCACAAAGAAAATGATTAGAGCTTCTTGTTTTAAACAAAAAACTGACATAATGCTTTATAGTAATACATCCCCAAGGAGAGGGGAACAACTGTAACAGCCAACTGCACAGCCCAAATAAGCTGAGTGTGTTGATGTGGACTGCACCTGCACTCATATATTGTGAAAAAATAGGACTCTAGACCCTGCCTATAGAAGAAAAAAAGGTTTATTTGTCAAGGTCCTGGCTTATTAATGTATTTAGTTAATTCTATGCCTATTCACTTAAAGCTGCGCAAATATGCTAAAATCAGTAGCAATAATGGACCCACACTTCAATACTCTAACAAAATTTGCGTCTATCTACCATCTTGCCAGAAAATTTTTACAGGTTTTAATTATGAAATAGTTTTATTTTTCTAACTGTTAGTATTGTTGATTAGCCTTATCCTTGATATAATTGAGATTATAATATCAAAATAATGAGTAACAATAATAAACGGATGCTTTCTTCTCAAAAATAAATGCAGAATGTATATTCTAAGTTACATATGTATATATGTATGTACATATACTCTCACCCAAAAAAATTATTAGAAGCAATATGATATTTAGTACCGATGATAATCCTAAAAAGTAATTCAGTTTTGGACAAATAGTATATTTTTGTATAGTCTGTCTTTGTTTCATGTGCTGCAGAAAAATATGTCCAGATGACACATATCAGCAACATGACAACGATGCTTAAAACAGGATTAACTTTAAAGCATGTCTAGACACACAGTAGGTCTCAAAAACATACTGTGCAACTATAATTACAATTGTAATTACAGTTATACTGACAATGAGCTGCAAACTTTAATATTCATGTGATAATATTTGCTGATTTATCTGTGACAGACAATGTGTTGGCAGATACAACTTTCATCAACTTCATGTCAGTTTTGCATGGCAAATCGGCAAAGTAGTCGGTTGCAGATCTTGGTTTATTGTTGCATATGAGCTGTTCCATTGACTTTATCACTTTATACTAAAAATGTGCAGGCTAGCAGACATTTTCAGAATATGTACACAAAGGATTTCATTGGAAACTGCATTCTAACAGAGTTCAGTGTGTTTTCTTCTATTTTTTTTCTGAACTAGTTCATAGTCTAATATAAATTAAAATGTCAATACCTTGCATGACATTTACCTTGGTTTAGCAGGGGATCAAGAATAAAGTAATAAATAGATTTTCTCCCAGTTCAGTCAGACTCAAAAAAAGGTCTTTTATTCTTCCTCTTGTGAAGAAATTTTAAAAAAATCAGATTTTACTTTTTGTTTGCAAGTGATCTTTCTAGTTTTGCCACCATCACCTGGATCAAGAAGCAGTAGTTACAGAGACATTGGCATTGCAGTATTTCTGGAAGCGTCTGTACCAAGTCATTTCTAATATGACAACAGGCTTCTCTTCTCCAGGCTGAACAGTCCCAACTCTCTCAGCCTTTCATCATAGAACAGATGATCCAGCTCTTACCAATGTGTGGAAATACTTGAAGGAAAGGTGCAAAGAAAATGGATTCAGGGTCTTTTCAGTCGTGTCCAGTGACTGGACAAGAGGCTATGGCACAAACTGAAACACAAGGCGTTCCTTGTGAACTTAAAGAAACAGCTTTTTTTATTGTAACACTGACTAAGCACTGATACAATTTGTCCAGAGAGGTTGTGGAGTCTCCCTTCTTGGAGATATTCACTAACCATCTGGGTATGGTCTGCAAGATGACACTGGGCCCACTATCTGGTGACATTGTACAGCGTGAGTTCCTCCTCGGTATAAGTTTGGAGAACCTATTCTACAGGTTAGCGTAAACTAAGGGTGTAAGAATTGTTTCAGAGGGTGTCCCATAGGCCAAAGTTGGTAAACAGTGAACTACTTTACTTGGTAATGTTTCATTCCTGTAATCCTTTCCTGGTAAATGTGGAACTTTTACACTTCCTAGGCAATCTATCTGCTGCTAAGTCCTCTGAACTTAACACTTTTCATTACAAAAGACAGGCATGTCTGCATGAGTAAAAGCACATATTCTTACCTGTCAGATAAGACTACAAGACACTTTAGCAGGTCTACAGAAGTTTCCAAGAGAGCTCATTTTTAAAATCAGTTAGGAGGTGTGGAATTGGGGGGTATAATAATAATAAGATGTAATATGCCTTGCATATACATTAGCAATAGACCATTTTACTAAATAATTTTTATTTTTATTAATATCTTTAGCCAATATTAGAGTGTATTTTTCTTCTTACTCAGTGGGGTTTGGGATTTTTTTTAGTCTTTCTCCTATTCTAAACTAAATATCTTGCTATACATAGGGTATATAGAGCTAATAGTCTCCAGTCTGAAATCAGAGCAGAGTTTCGAACGAGCTGTGTGCTCATAAAGCTTTGAAAATTGGAAAGGGAAGAGTTACTGTCAGTATGCAGTGCCCTCTAGTGATAAACTCAGTGAAACTGTACAAATAGTACAAGGCTCTTTCACGCTGAATGTTTCTTGATATTTAGAAGAAAAAAAAAAGGAGAGAAAAAAAAAAGAAAGAAAAAATATGGTGGCATTGGCGATTTACAGGATCATCAATTCTACCAATTCTACTTTTACCCACCACATCATTCCATGTAGAGCTGCTGATTTTTTTCCCCCCTAAGCTTTTGCAAAATAAAGCAGAGAAATACAGAGAAATTAGAGAGCTCAGACTGTGTTCCTGAAAACAGTAATGGCAAATTAACTCTGGTAACATCAATCACTAATCTATAATGTCAAACCTCTGGATTTCACAACCTTAAAGAAGCATTAATACAGGAACAAAGCACTGAAATCCTTAAAAGTAAGGTTGATTAACACTAGTTTTTTATATTATTGAATTACGCATTCATAGAAAAGCAAATTATCTATTGTTATCCAAAACCTCCTAAAATATTGTTTTGCTGCATCGTAATAATCATTCTTCTTGATAAATCTGACTAGCAGTTACAATAGGTGATAGAAACATTCTTGATTCTCATGTTCATCATAACAAGAAAAGGATTTTAACAAAGAAATTATACATTGAACATGATATTATAGAGGAAAGTTAGCAGGAAAAAGCTTCATGCACTGACCTGAATCATTGGGCAAGGCTGCTTTCAGGGAGGGATAGGAGAGGCAAGGTCAAATCTCCTGGTGATTATAGCCAGGCAGCTGGTCAGGACATTGCTTGGGGTTTTATGATTCATCACAATCTCTTCTTTGGCCTTACTTTGTTGTGCATCAAATAAAACAGATTCAATCACCGCTCTGAATCATTAATTAATAAGACAGCTCCATAACTTTAAAATGTATATATACACAAAAGGGCCATTTATTTCAAATTAATATATCTATTTAAATCAAATTCTGGTAAGACTCTACTTACAGGGCAGCTGCAGACTCCCTGACTGAGAAGGAGAGGTGTACTCAGGGTACATCATGTCAGCTGCGGAAGCACCTCTTGAAATCTGTCACAATTAGGGACTTCTTTAAATAAACATCAAGCAAAAAAGACAAGACCACCGCAGTTTTCAAAAGCCCCACACTAACCATGTTCTTCCTTTTACCTTGGTGAGAGGAGCTTATTTCTGGTCCAGCTGTCTTTAGATCCACTTTGTTCAGTGACATCAGTGATGAACTCTAAAGGAATCCAGCTCCAATAACAGCACTGTCTGTCTGCCTTCATACTGACGTGAGCAAAACAGCAAACAAATGGAAAAAACACTCAGGTTTTCAAAGGAAGTTTCACAGTAGTTAAAAAAGAAAAAAAAAAAAACCCACACACAACTGAACAGCCTGCTTGAAAAGCTCCACTGAGCCCCTTTTCTATACGTTTTATTGGTCCACACAGTCTGTTTGCCCTGCTATCTCCGCTTTTACTACATAGGCTTTGCCTTTAATTACTAGCTAAAAGAAATAAGGAAAGGTAAATTAGGCACTCTGAGGAGAACCATTATACATTCTGAGGGCCTGAAAGGGTCAAAAGCAGAATGATGAAGCCAGAGGCCTTGAGAGCAGTGTTCTGTAGGGCCTGAAAGGGTCGATAACAGAAAACTGTGCTGAGATTAAAAGCCGCTCCTTCTGGAAGGGAGGATGCGGACACAGAGGTTCTTGGCAGTATAATGTGTTTCTCCCCATTCCAGGGACCAAGCTAAATGTATACACTCCAGGAACACCTGCAGATTTAGTTAAGGATGTTATGTGAACTCTGGACAGACACGTAGACCCTTGTTTTGTAGAACTTGTAGAACCTGCTTTCTCACGACAAGAATAATAATAAAGTATGTAAACAATGCATACAAGTACGATGTTATCTCAACCAGAAGAGTATAAAAACCCCATTTGGAGAATAAAATGTGGCTACTTGCCACCAGAGCAGTAGTCCGTCTGTCGATTTAGGCGTCCCTGTGAGCTGGTCTCCGTCAGCACTCGTTTTAGGAGAGAGGAAGGAAACAGAGCTATATAAAATATCCCAGAGCTATGCAAAGCCACTTTTGAAAAGGCCTGCTATTAGTCACCACAGGTAGTATTTGTCACCCTAGTGCAATGGTGAAACCCACTAGTGCTAGCAAAATCAGACACCTGCTAGCCTCCATTAAGGCAAGGAGTTTTGATATTTGAGAAGAAACCCATGAGTCTTGCCCATTGTTACACCCACAGAGGTCACTAGGTCCTCTCAAAATGCCTTAACCTGAAGACTGCTGCTTTCTGCAGAGTGTAAGGTACGCTAGCTGCAACCTTCCTAGGGGTTATTTGGAGTGAAATACCAGAAGCACCAAAATCAGACACAATTCATAGTTGTTTTCAATAGTAAAGTTTTATAGAACAGATAAAGTACCTGTTTGAAAAAGTAAATTTCTCTATCATTCCTCACTTTGCTGTCACATTTATTATACACATAAACCAGTGCAGTATCCTCAGAAAGCGCAAAACCTACATAGTGTCACGTTGTGTCAACCATTGAATAAATTAAAGAGAGAGTACATATATGCAGGTTTACAAAAAGGACAAGTTAATGAAACGTAGTATTTACTCTGCTGTCACAGGATGAAGAGGAAATGTCAGAGTTATGATTGCTTACTCTAATAAAAAATGCATCCAAGCAATACATCTGGATAATAAGTTTATCCTTTTAAAATACACATACCTGATCATACAAATATTTTACAACATTTTTCTCCAGTATGACATGTATTTTTAAAGATAAAAGAAATACATTATAAGAATTAACAAACCTGTAGAATCCAGTATATTGTAATTCCCAAAAGTGAAGAAGCATCCTGAAATCACTCAATATAGTTCATTTTCTAGAATATATTTATAAGTTTATTTAAATTTAAGGATGAGAAGTCTAGCTCTTTAAATGTGACTCATAATTTTGGTGCATATTGCACTACTTTTGCTCATTCATGTATCTATTCCAGTAATCTTAAGATTTTCATACTTCAGCTGAGTGTAAATATAATACCAGTACTGTTGCATTTAGTATGAGTAAGTGTTTTTAGTCTTGGTTGTGTGATTTTTTTTCCCTTACACTGCTGCTTTCTCTAGGAAGGTGCTTAAAGAGGAAGTTTCTTTTGCAGTTTCCTCTGGAGACTTCTGCAGTTACGTATGGTGAGTTCATTCATTGAATGAACACAAAAAAATTAATACATTGCATAGCATGAAAAAGATACTAAATTCTTAAAGGCTATTCAGCTTATGAATAAAACTATAAAGTTTACTTTACATGTGCCAATGTTGATTATCACAATGAATAATGAGGCGTGGATGTCCATCTCCCTTGTAAAGCCTTGAAGATGTCAGACACAATAGTAAATTCTCATTATCTCCTGAGATGGATTTCATCAGCTATACGGATTTGTTAACTATATATGGTGGTTTGGTTAAGAACTGAACGTTCTCAGAAGGGATTGACAGCAACTCAGGAAGTCATCAAGAGAAAAGATGCAAAACACATAGGTCACAAGAATCTGTTTGAAAGCGGGAAAAACTACCAAAAGGATCTTCATATTCCCCCAACCACCTGGAATGTTGTCTGTGCAATCTGTATTTGACATATATGTTCACAATGCATGTAAAGAAATACATTCCCTTTCCTTGACCTTTTCAGAACTGATATTCATCTCGGTCATATATGCTTCAGCAAAGAAAGATAACCAGTGTAAAAGGACTTTTCTTCACCTCCAACAGGTCCTGCTAAGGAAGATGGTCAAGCATGGACCTTATAGATAATGTATGCCTAAAGAAGGTAAGACAAATGGTGATATTGCTTGACAAATGCTATCTGCTTCTCCTCATTTGTCAATCAACAGCCTGAAAAGGAGATACTTATATTAATTGCAACTTTCACATGTAAGTGACTGATCTCCGAGACTGCATAGAAGATCTCGAAAGATTCTTGATAAGACAATTTATGGAGTTGCAGTCCCTGCTTCATGACATCACTTTCCTGTGAGAAGTCATATCTTGTGCTGCAGAACCAGCTGAGGCAATTGAGTACTTGCATTATCTGACATGAGCCCAGTTTGTGTTTAAACTCATCACAGAGATAAGACAATGATTTTTCTGTTTGTTTCTGCCTTGTCTTGAGGCAAAACAGAGTAGAAGAATAGTTTGGATTTTTTTTTCAAGCTGATGCCAAACAAATTCAAAATCTGCCAAGCAATTATTTTTAGGGGAAAAAAAGTAAACAAAGAAGTAGGAATGCGTCATGGTTTGTTATACATCTCTAAGGACATTATTTTGCAATGTAACAGGTGATTCAAGATCTTGCTCTGACTAAAGTATTATTTATTCCCACTACTAGCTTAACTACTGCATAATCAGTTATTTTGCACTAGCTTCTTCTCATGTCTTAAGAGAAGATAAACCCAAGATCTGAAAAATCTTAAATGTTTAATAACCTGGCAATAATAACCACCATACCAACCTCCAAAAAAAATTGTATTTGAAGAGATATATCATCAAAAATTCCAAATCAGGTTTGATTATTACCTGTTAATGTGCAGTTCACAGACACACAGTGAATTCCAGATGTGTAGTGCATGAGTCTGACCCTGACCTTGTTTTAAGTACTGACCTTTCTAGGAGATAAACTTAATGCCACTATTTTGTAGTTCACCCATGGAAGAGAAGAATTCAGACACATAATAATGGATGGAGAATTTTGTTTTCAAATCTGTGTCTTATAAGACTGTACAGGATAAATGCGTTATTTAATGTGACTGTCATTTCTTTAAGCTGTATGCAATTCATGCTCTGTGTGAGATTATTAATTAAAACATCTATCTATTATTAGTAAAATAAAGACTCTCTGACTACAGAATTGTGAACAGACTGGCCCAGGGTACCCTAGAAGTAAGACAGAATGATCATTATAATAGCATTGAGCCAGGCGAGCATGGTTTGAGGAGACAGACTTTCACTGAAACCTCTGCCATGCCACGGAGTAGTCAGAAACTAAATGTCATCTGCCCTTTCTGGCTTTTCTTATTGTTTCAAAAAGCTAAGAGAAATCTAGCTAAAATGATAGATTGTCTAAACTGAAAAGAGTAAAAGTAACAGAACAAATGCAGCCTGGGGCTGCACAGTGTGTGGAGAGGAAGGGACAGATGATACAAACATATTCAGATTTGGGCGTCTTCCCATCAATAAGCCAATTTGTTGTCACATGGCAAGAGTTCAGCACCTCCAGATATCTTTATCGTATGCAAACAGAAGCAATAATGTAAAATAAGCATAAGAGATTATGTCTTATTATTTATATCTATACCTGGTGAAATGACAGCCACACAGACAGGATTCAAGTGCTTTCTTCTCCATTTCTTCATACTTTGATTGACAGTTGAGAAAGCTTTGTCCAGAGATATCTTTTCTGCTAAGAAAAAAAAAAAGACACCAATAGATTTAGAAGAATAACAATATAAGAGGGAAAAATAGTTACGGTCAGTTAAAAATCACCCATCTTAAGGCAGCTGGTTATTTTCTTTTAAAATATTCTTTTCCTTACCACAGAAAAAATTCTGACTATGCTAATTTCCTAAGAGTTATAATTCTGGTCTATACCTATCAGTATAGCTGTACTGGACAAATACCAAGATCTGTGACTTTCCAAATAGAAATACAGCAAATAAATAATACCAACATCTTTCCGCTTACTTTTTGCTTATCTGTGAAAATTACAATTTCTTGGGGCATTACTGGTCAACTTCTGAAGTCAACGCGATTTCTAAGGTACTGTTAAGTATAATTCAGTCCAGTACATTTCCACAAAGGAGTTAGATATGTGTTGACTATGTTTTTAGAAATTACTAAGAATATGTGGGATTAAAGATAAAATTAAATAGACTAGGTCATTTGACACAAAAGTAGTTCTATGCAGCAAAGGTTTATGAGATAATCTGCTGTTATGATTCAAAGATGCATTGATCAGAAGTTACAGAAATGCTATTGCCGATAGAGAATCACCTGTACTTTTGACACATCACATTGTATATCTCTACTGACTGAATCACAGCTCATCTACATGTTGATATGAAGAAAGATCTCTCATTTCTGACCACTGTTTTGATAAGCCTTTTCTCATTATAATGGTAAGAAATGTTTCCTTCATTACAGTTAGGGGAAGTATCTTGGTTTAGATGCTACATCAGGTAATAGTTTCATTCATTCAAATGTCATTTTATCTCCAAATCAATTTAAAGTCAATGTAGTGATTAAATGCTTTCAATACCTACTCTCTTTTTCCAGTAAAGAAATGTTATTATTTCCTGTTAGAAAAGTAGCTCCTTTCAGCATCTTCAGAAGCAACCTGAGGAGAAAATAGTAAAACACATTTTTTTCCTTCACAGCTTGCTTAGGTATTTCAGGTGTGTTGCTCAAGAGTCACTTACAGCTGTGACTTCTTTGAATGTGTAGTGTTCCATACCACCATTGTTATTTAAATTATATCCTGTGTGCTGCCAATTCAGACATACAAGCTAATGATTCAGACATTCATCTGAACATCCTTCAAGGGGTAGAAAATCACAAGTGAGCACAGTTGTACAGAACAGGGTTACAAATACATCAATCAGAGAAACATGCAAAGGTGGGTCACTGCCAGTCACACTCATGGCAGCATATAATAGCACAGAGGCAATGGTGCTTAAAGTCATTTTAAGCACTACAGCTAGTGGGATTTGACATACTACATTTCATCAGAAATTACAGAACATGATGCTGCTGTGTTGACTGCATTTTAACCATTGAAGTTAAGTGTCAGCCCTTTGTCTGCAACCAAAGCAATGACTACACCACCACTGGTGAGCCAGTTTCAACCAGCTGATCACAGGGAGCAAATTTTAATGTTCATTGAATATAATTTCCCTAGTTATTAGGGAATTATTCCCTTAGCAATTCCTTCAACATTTCACTGTGATACTAATTCGGAAGTGTGTGTTTGTTATTTTCAACAGGCTGATGATATATTGTATTCACTGAGGTACTTAGTGCTTATTTGGCTTGATATTTGAAATAGCATTTATATTAATAATCTCAGTCTTCCAAATGTAAATTCATTATGGTTTTTTAATCACAAGTTTTCTTCATGACTCACTCATTTTATTTCCTGCTAATTTTGATTACTTATTTTATATTATGTTAATTTTACTTCACTGAAAGAATGCCAGTGACTTTTTATGGGTTCCTTGTCTTCTCAGTCATCGCAGCACTTGCCTCTGTGAGGAAAAACTGTGATGAGGCAAATAAAAATACTCACACTTGGCACTGAATCTGAAGTTTTAAACCTCTCACAGAAGACTGAAATCATTATCTGTGTACAGTGAGAAGCATTTACAATGAAGTGAGAGAAGAAGAAAATGCAGTCCAAAGCGCTGAAAAATAGGTCACCTTCATTAGAAAACATAAAGGACCTACGATGCAAAATCATTCTCTGAGAGCTCAGATTTCTGTTGTAAAAGAGAGGTGACATCAGGAGGAAAAAGAGAGAATGCTCAAAACGCAACAGCATGCAATCTGTCCTGCAGAACAGGTGGAAGGGACATTGCTTTTCCCTTCCATGTGTTCCATCTCATATATGGTCTGAGGTTGGCATCACTGCTTAAGCACTACCAAAACATAGCTCCAAAATTTCATTATGACGTTATATCTTCCTGGTTGTATTATTAAAAGAAATATGAAGATTTGTCTCATTTTCAGGTGGAGGGAAAATAGATACTTCTCAATCTTACATCCATTTTTTCCTTCTTAAAAACAGTAAATATTTTCCAAATCATTTTGAAAGATTTCTGCTTCATTTTCAGATTGCGTTAACATCATGTCTTTTCCTTTGCTTTATAAGGAAAACATTGAAGGCCAAGTGACAATTTCCGTTTTGCTTCCACTGCATGTGTTAATACAAGAAAAATTCAATTCCTTTATAACCCAGAATACATGGATCACTGAAGAATATGTGAAATGCCTACATCACCAAACTATTTAATTGAAAGTTAACAATCCATTGAGCAAGGATTTTCCACTAAGAACTTTTCCCTGCAATTACTTGATAACATCTTGAAGAAATATATGTAATAAAATCAGCAATGCCTATTCTAAACAACCAATATTGTGCTTGATGTCTGAGATGTATCTAACCTTTTTAACTACACAATGAATAATTACCTCTATTTTGTTCATTTACAGTGTCTCAATATCCTAATTCTGTCACTAAGATATGCTAACTGTCTGTTCTTTAGGGTTTTTGTCATATAAATAATTAATTTTAAAAATCTAGGCTTTCTGCACGACTATTTAGATTTCTTATAGGAAACATTGTATGTTGGCACTATAACAAGTATGTACTCCTAATATTAAGCAATCATCACAACAGATATAAAGCTAGACCACAGCCAGTCTTTAGAACAACAGTCTTTAGAACCTGATGCATATTATGAGAAGTTCTACTCAAGCTCACCTACCCACAAACAACATTTTTTGTTTTCTAATAACAGTGAATTTCTAACTCCTGCTGATACATTTTGCCCACATCAGGCAAGGCTGCAGAAGTTAAGAATCTCACTGGATTCAAAGCAGTCTTTCCCAGGCAGGCTGTGGGAATGTTGGCATGAATGTAAAGGCTCACAGCAACACTCAAAACTCAGTTGCTCCTCCAACAAATCTCTACAGGTTTTCTGTGCTGTGGCTGACAGAACAAGGCTGCAGATCTACAAACGTGTAATTTTTACAACACAATGTTTAGCTAAGAAGGAAGAAAAAGTCCAATAAACTTATTCAGGGATTTTTCTGAATAGAGTTCATTTTCTGTGAATATTTTCTCATTGAGATTTTATGCCATTTTGAAGTCTTAGACTATCAGGTACAGAGCTGCTTCTATGTACTTTATCATTTAGTCAGTAAAGATTTTCAGACTTCCACTGTAAACACATTGCTAATTTTTGGCGAAAAGGCGTATATGAGGTGTATATCCTGACACCTTAAAAACATGGATCAAATCTGTTGTCTTGAAAGCCTGAATCTTTTGAACTCTGTGTTCAATACGTATTTCCAGGAGCCTGGTTTGACATGTAGCACCAGTGAAGTCACTGATGAAGTTCTTGACCCTGTTTAATAAGAAAAACAGACTTTATTAAATGTTTGATGTTTTAAGGACTCTTTTCAATAGGATTCTTCAATAAATTTATATTAAGCATTATAAATCTGGGGTCAGCTCTTTAAAAAGATTTTATTACTGGAATGGAAGAAAGGAGCAAACCTATATTACATTTTGCATATTATCATCTATAATTAACATTTAAAAATTTGTGCAGAGGTATTGATGCAAAGGCAACCACAACTGTATCAATATAGGAAGTAGCGAAAATAAGGATAAGAAGAGAGAAACTGGTAAGGTCAAAAAGGTAATTTAGCTGAAGTAGTACAGGATAGATGTTGAACGATACCTTCAGGTTTTTAATTATTTAATGAGACACGATGAGGGTATATTTAAGGTCAGGTTGGACAGGGCTCTAAGCAACCTGATATAATTGATGTCCCTGCTTATCGAAGAGGAGTTGGACTAGATAAACTTTAAACATCTCTTCCGACCCAAACAATGTTATGACTCCATGATTTTTTATAAAATTATGTGGTAGAGCAACAGTAATGTGGACCAAGCTCATTACAGATCTGATGAAAAAGGATGGTAATGGTTTACCCAGATATGAAATGAAAGTCAGTATTTTTTCTTCTTTGATGCTTTCTATTGTATTGCATTTGGGGCATTTTCTTTTATAATCGATAATTTTAACAGATCAGATATCAATCAACTACAATTCTTAAAATAGGTCTTATGGGTCAGGCTGCCTATAAATGTTTAATTAAGATTTCTTTTTTCTCCACATGTTTTTTCCCCTATAATACCAAAGGTCATTCCTGGGCCTGTACTTCCTGAATGATAATCATTAAGTATTCTTTTTCCATTTTGAGACTTTATTGATATCTTGAAATAAGAATAGAGATTTTTGAACAAATTAATTATCAGGTTGTGTGTTGGGTTTGGGGTACAGAAACTAATGAGAAAATCGTGAGGTCCTCTGCAAGTTTTTTTTGCAAAAACCAAACAACAGCAGGGGTGTGAAGGGCAAGGGGTTGTCATCTGTACTACTGAGACATAACAGATTGACATTACATATATATTTGGTACTTCAAGCCTGATGGCCCTCTCAGCTTACCCCTGCTGTGTTCAAATGGGGACACAAATTGGTCTCAGCTGGGATATGTGACAATCACTGAATGGTCTCAAGTCTCAGTTATTAAAGTATCCCAAATAAAACTGGTGTCATCTCACTGCTGCTTATAACCAGCCTTTTTCAGCATTAAGTCAACCAGATTACTTTAATTCATAGAAAACACAACCAATGTGGAAAAGCAGTTGACTGTTGCAAATAATTTTATAATGCTATTCAGGTTCACACTATCCCAAAGAAAGATACTCTTTCCTTTATTTTTGATTGTACCAACATGAAAATCTTAGTAGTACGAAGAAATCAATCCTATATTTCAGATAAAGAGGAGCTGATAGTGAAAGCATAACCTCCTGCTGTTAGCAGTATGGGGAAATCAAGGATTTGCTGGAGGTGAGGAGGCTTGCTTTAAAAATACACAGCTGAGACCTTGATGATTTAACAGTTCAGCATACTGACATTCCCATTTTTGTTCTCTGTGAAACTACAGAAAAGTTGAAGTTTTAAGAGATCAGGTTCAAGAAAAATGTCCTAGAAAGACAAAGAGGCCACCTTCTGGAAGTGTCATTTCTTTTCCCATGTCTACACAGCACAAGAACCATGCAGAGATAACGATTGTGTAAGAAACATGATATTTTAGCATTATTCTAGTGCAGCTCCTTGAAAAAAGCTGCTTTTCATCTTGGATCCAAATATTTCTGCACAAGTTACTGAAGTTAAGTTTGCATAGCATTAAATATTTGTTAACGCTTATTGCTGCAGCTGGCACTATTAATGCCACAATTCCTTTAGTGACTGGTCTGTTTCCTTCCATGAGCTTATATTCACAATTAAACTGAAAACATCCATGAATTTTTCACAAGGAACTAAAAAGGATAATTGTTTTTTTATTAAAAGAAATCACTGACAGCTTTTAATGTAAATGTATGGGTAACATCAAAGACACTGGAGGGGTGCTGAAAGAAATAATGATAAAAGAGAGGATCAGTCTCACAAGATGCAAATGGCAACCAGCCAGAGGGCCTGTTCTATTAAAACATGGCAAGTACTTAGCAGCAGAAAAAGAATAAAGAGAATTTTCAAGAGGTAATTGCCAGATCAACACCACAGGAAGTTACTGATTTTGATAAAAAAAATAAAACATCAAGGGTGGAGGGATTACAGAGTTCCCTGTCCTCCATAATTATTTGAGAGGACAAAATATGCTACAGGGGGATACAAACCAGGGTATCTTGCAGGCAGACGAGTGCTGTGGTTGCAGTTTAAAGCTCAGATCATCACATTACACCCAGACTAAGACATCATCCTATCCCACACGATGAATAAAAAGTCTAGAAAAAAATGGAAGGAAGGGTAAAGGAGGTAAAACATCAGAAAGCTACAGGTGAAGATCAAGTCACCAGAGAGGTGTTAAACATTTGTGATGATGGGCTCATCATTTGAGAGTCACAAATATAAGTTAATGCCAGCTGACATTTACTGATATTTACGTGCTTTACAGAGCTTTCTGATCTCAGAATCCAAAATCAGCTTCTTTCATACACTTATGTTTTCATTTCCCTTCTCTTCTCTCTAATGATTCCAAATCTATTTTATAAACCTTCATTTAAAAATAAGTACAAATAATACTTTAAAAAGGAAAAAAAAAAAAGAAAAAAGGCATATACAGGGAAACTATTAATGAGAAGAACTTTGCAACAAAATATGATAGAAATAGAAAGACTAAAATTACTAAGAAACATTTTAAAATACTAGGAATATTTACACTATTAAATTAACATTTATGACTGTTTTATACCCTGTTGCCTTTCCTCAAATTAGGCAAAGTGTTCATGTTGATTCAGAGCTTCATAAAGATGCTGACTGTTTACTACATCTGTATGTTAATTCTCTTAGACTAAAAGAGTGGGGTGAATTATTTAGTTACTGGTATGTTAATGTGTTAAACTCCTACTAGTCTACAGAATTAGACACCAAAAATTTTCTGAGACTTCAAAGGATAGAATTCACATCTGGTTTTCTATTGCTTGAAGATTATACAGTCCTGACAGACTCACCCTGTGAAATAACAGAAGCGGTATTTTAACACTATACAGATATACATTTATGACATTTTCTAGAAACATTAACGGTAGGACTGAAAACAGTAATTGGAAGATGGAAAAGACTAAACAAAACCCATGTTAATACAAACGGTCTATATTTTTACTAAACAGTTTTGCCTATCCTTCACAACTACCATGAGCTTTACAGTTGGGTATGAGTGTGAAGGAAGATTGGGAATCAACACACAGTTCATGTAAAGTAGAAAGGACATCAAAGACAGTAAATAGAATGAGTAAGGAGGAGCTGGCTTGTCCAAAGCAACTTGGGCGTAGACACTAGTGGAATAAAATATACTGATATAAACTGTCTTCAGAAATGGGAAGTGCCTGTGATGAATAAAATCAGCAAAACAGGCCTTAAGCAAGGTCACCTCCAGCATTAACGTGTAAGCAAGAAAGGGTCTAGAAAGCATGTCATAGGGGAAAAAAAACATCCCTTTCTGGAAATCAGCATGCTGAGGTGCCTCTGTGAAATGCCTATACACAATTGCACATAGCACAGGGAATAAACACAATGAGTTAAAGATTTGTATGCAATTGCACGGTTGCAGCCTTGCTGGGAGGAGGGCATAAAGCAAGATCAAAACACTAGATTTCCGAAGAGCAAACTTTGGCCTCTTTAAAGACCTCCTTCGTAGATTCTGATAGGATAAGACCATGGTAGGAGGAGAGACACAAGAAAACTGGTTAGTATTCAATGATCACTGCTTTCAAGTGGGCATACATAAGTCCATGGGCCCTAATGGGACAGACCTACAAGTGATATTATTGTGTATTACGTTCACCTATGGATACCAGTGTGCAAAGACAGGACCACTGAATCGCAGCTAAATCAAATATTCTTTATTGTTCAAATACACTATTATATGTTAACCTATTACACGTGGCTACATAAAAACTTATCAGCTTACTGACTCATGAATTGGTGTCAATCACTGAGCAGGAGAAGGAGATGGAGCATGCTGCCCAGACTGTCACAGCTGACAGGTACTGCACTTCCAGGGTGTCCCCTTGGTAACAAGATGTGTATATATTCCTTCTCGACTTGACTCGTCCAGCTCAGCTCCTTTTATCTTCCTCTTTGGGACTGCAAAACGGGTTAGAAGCATCACCTCCCCCTCCTGTGTCCAGCGCTTGAGCAGGCTGAGTGCCAACTTGTTATTTGTTCCTCGCTAACAGTGATTTTTGACACCAGGCCCTGTTCTCATAACATTCTTCCCGGCTGCTCATGCTCCTCGGGCTCTGCTTCAAGGTCTTGTACATACCAGGCAGTTTCAACTGCTTTTCTACTTTTTTTTAATCTGATTCCCTGCTTGTTATCTGCCTAGTGAAGTTCAAGCAGCCACATACTTTCTCACCACAAGCTGACTAAGAATTGTTGTTTAAGCTAATTCACTACTTTAAAATTCAACTGTTCAATAGTTTAATGATATACATATAATTTGTCTACATATATATATATCATGTCCAACAACAGACCATTATTTATTATCTCTGATACACATCGCAAACCCATTTGATGATCTTTGAACAAGCACGGTGATTGAGAAAGGTGCCTGAGGACTGGAAGAAAGCAAATGACACTCCTATCTTCAAGAAGAAAAAGATGGTAGACCCAGAGAACTTTGCATCTCACCTCAGTCCCTTTGAAAGCGATTCAAAGTATAAATATCGCATATTGATTGATCTTAAGAACTAGAAAATATTCATGTGACTTAAGAGAAAACAACAAGACATGAAGGTGACTTCTACATTGCTGTTGCTTACATAATATTCGTATAACATTTGCTCTGATACATTATTTTAAATCTTGATATTACTTATTTCTGCTGTCTTGCAACTAGTTTCTTTTTAGCCCACCAATACTGATTGTCAGTTTTCAGTTTGTCTTGAACTTTAGAGGCAGAGAACTTCCTTTCAGACTTGCCCAAATGAATATATACCAATATTACCAGGGAATTTGATGAAAATAAAGAAATAGTCCTGTGGCTAAAAAGAGATTGGGGTTTTTTTCCAACAAAAGCCCTTATAAGCTTGCCCTGCAGTTAAACTGCTACAGCAAATAGTAATAGTCCCTTCACATCTATTATAAGAAGAATATCACCTGCAGTTTTATTGACTGTCAGAAAACAGATGCCATTTTGTGGAACAATAAAAATCAAATTTAGTGTAAAATCTCCCAAGGTTGTAGCCTGTAACCTTATAATGTCAGAAATGCCAGTAGTAAACCTTTCTTTCTTTTTTTTTTACTTCAGACTCAAAAAGAAACTAGAGATTACATTCCAGACCAGGGAATGCTGCACCCATTGACATGTTACCATGAAGAAAGCAAAAGTATCAGAAAACACCTTAACTTTTTTATTTTCTTAGTGCTGCACATCTCTATCCAACACAGAAATGCACAGCTTGTTAGTCTAACACTCACAGGTAAATTCTAAGGACTAAACAAAATGTAAAACATTAACAACACAAAATACTTTTGGCATGGAATCATGCTTTACCTGGCTTTTAATGTTTCACTACCCAAATTCACCTGAAAAATTACGCCAACAGGGAAAGAAAACATGGGAAGTGTAACCAGACCCTCCAACTACAAGTTCATTTTATTTGGTTTGAGAGGCAAGATTTTGGTAGCAGGAGAGTCTACAGGAACGGCTTCCATAAGAAGTTGCTAAAAGCTTCCTATATGTCCTCTAGAGCCAATGCCAATTGGCTCCAAAATGGAGCTGCCGCTGGACAAGGCCAAGCCAAACAGCAACAGTGGTACAGCCTCTGCGACAATGTAATTAAGAAGGGAGGGAATCCCTGCAGCAACACCAGCAGCAATCAGAATAAAGGAGTGAGAATATGTGAGAGAAACCATACTGCAGGCACCAAGGTCAGTGAAGAAGGAGGGGGAGGAAGTGTTTCAGGCACCATAGAGAGATTCCACTGCAGCCCATGGTGAAGACCATGGTGAGGCACATTGTCACCCTGCAGCCCATTGAGGCTAACTGTGGAGCAGATATCTACCTGCAGCCCGTGGAGGTTCCCCACTGGAGCTGGTGGATGTGCCAAAGTAAGCTGTGGCCCTCTGGGAATCCTGCAGTGGATCAGGCTCTTGGCAGGACCAGTGACCCCATGGGGGACCCACGCTAGGGCAGTCTGATGCTGAAGGACTACACTCCATGGAAGAGACTCATATTGGAGCAGCTTATGACAAGCTATCGTCTTAAAAAAAGAGGCAGCTTCTTCCACACCCATGTAGATTAGATCATTGTAGGGAAATGTAAATGTTGTAAAATGATGTAAACAAGAGATAATCGTAGGGCAGCTGAGTTGAATTTAATCGCTGCAGCTGTGAGAGCCTGAGAAGCGGCCAATCACTGCGGTAGCTGCTAACGAGGTGATAAGGGTGTACAAAGCCCGGCGGCAGAGCAGTCAGAAGACGACTCAGAGGAAGATCTCTTAAAGGAGGAGCTCGGAGGGCACTCCAAGAGAGAGCAGCCGAGAGAAGGCGAGAAACTTAGGATGCTCCAAGGAGGAGCTCGGAGTTAAAGCAGCACCCAAACAGAGGCCGGGGTGTCGGCACAAACCTAGGGCGGGGTGGGGCGGAGAATAGAGACAGGAAAGAAGGTGCATCCTTCTTTACCTCCAGCTCTTGAAAAAGAGGTTAGATATTTTATGCTAGGTAGCATTCTTTACTTTTTTGTCAGAAGTCAAACTCAAATACTTGAATTGTGATCATGGTCCCATCTTCAGGAGTGTTTTTCTGCAGTGTCTTCTTTAAGACAACTTTGAAAATGCTCCATCCACCTTTGCCTTCAGACTCTAGTTTTCACCAAAGGGAAATCCAGGTGGATAGGCTAGATGGAGCCAGGCACTCCTGCCGGTCTTTCTAGGTAGCCTGACTCACTTGCCTGGTTGGAATATTTGAAAGTACATTCCAATGTTTAAAGATAAAAAACTATTGAATAAATCCTAGGCGGTACCAATACACGAGCATGTGAAGCACAATAGACTTGCCAACGTTCTCTGTTGAGGACATTTTCACTTGAGAAACAAAGAATTCTGAAAGACCTTCAAAATCAGCCTTCACTAAGACACATAAGTGTCCTAATATTCCACCCAAATTACTCAGTAGCTCCATTCATTTCAACTCTCAATTTCACGTGCATGTTGATGTTAGACAAAAGTTCACTAAAACTTGACAGACCTAAAACACTCAGTAATGCACATTATTAGATTACTTTTCTGATATCATACATAGCCACACTTTAAGGAACTTTACAAAATAGGAAGTTGCATGCATTTTGCAGGAGGAACGTTAGTTTAAGAACAATAGATCATATTTGCATTGCTGATCTACCGCTTTGTGTTTTAAAAGAGACTGAGAGCCTTATCTGATTGCTGACTCAGAATCCAATTTTTAACATAATAGAATGTCAGTATGAGGTTAACTTCAGGTACAAGTATAGAGAGAATAAATTTCACAGATTTTATACTGCCAATTATGACATTAGAAATTGTACCCAAAAACTTACATACATAAAATTCCTAGGCTTCTGCAAGGAAGCTTTCAGTTTCCATCAGTCCTGATTCAAACGCAGAGAAATGAACTACAGCAGTACAAAAATTCAGATTACCCGTCTACTTCCCATCTGCCTTTCTTCTGCTTCCATTCTTAAACAAGAATAAGCCTACTTTTCCCTCAGTCGAGCTCAACACAGTGTTGGACTCCTAATAAGAAAACTTTAGGGCACAGCAAAAGTTTGGAGTGAAAGTTAACCATTTCAGTATGGCTCAACCATTTAAACATGTAGCTACGATCACTTGGGTAGTTCAAAGATGTTCATTAGGAACCCTTTCAGAGCACGCACGTTCCACTGCAACTCTCTTGTAGAGTCCCAGTAAGAGTTGGAAGGGACCTCAGTCAGGAAACCAAATAAAAATAGCTTAACATTGAAGATACACTCATTTAATTCAAGCTGTGGGTAAAACGGGACATCCAATTTCAGGTCTGCCCAATTATCACTTTGGGTTTTCTTTTTTAGACCAGCATGAGTTCAGCTTTGAGTCTTAGTTGAGTAAATAGCTACCTCAAACAGCAATTGAACAAGGTGTCTTCATTAAAACTTAGCTATAGACAGTTTGAGTGCTTGGGCAAGAGAAAAAAGGAAGACAGGAGAGTAAATGAGGAGCTTAGACTAAGAGCTCCCTTTCATCTAGGCAATGTAATGCAAATCTTTTCTATTGTGCATTTTAAGATGTAAATTGATTCAAATTGATGTTCACCTGTCTTGAACCAGTAGGGATCTCATCCCACTTTTATCAAAGCATCTCTCTGCCAATTACCCGCTGTAGTGACAGTTGGAGATTTTCTGTGTGTGTGTGTAGAATTTTACAAATACAAACTCATTAAAATTAGATCTTTCACCTTCTAATTCCAAGAAAAACTGTATCAGGGATCAAGTGGTCTGTATCATCTAATTACATCCTAAAAGATCTAGATACTCGTGTTTATGACAAAGAAATCTTATTTTGTCAGTATTTTCCATTTTCAAAATCTACTGTTTTTAAGAGGAGAAACTATTATGTTAATACAGGAAGATACTTGCATTGTTTACTCACTGCAGACAGACAGAGCACGCTCTATTCATTAAAGTAAATTCTATTTAGTAGCAGCAAGCTGATTCATTTAAATAAATTCTCTACAATAGACGTTAGTTAAAGTAAGTTTACAGAGCTCATATACTGGAATTCACTGAATCATTAAGAGGAGACAAGTTCAGACCAAGTTGCTACATTCCCCCATTGTTTAAAGAAACAAGCTTTCATTCCCATGATAACAAAACAGATATGACTATAATTTGTTTAGCATTGAGAAGGAAAATAGGAAACATTGAGGCAAGGAAGGCTTAAGGCATTTTGCTGCAGTTCAGCTTTGAAAGTTGTAACTTCTTTTTCATTTCTTCACGTGTTAAATTATTCTCTTGCAAAATCCTGGCATGAGGATCATTCGTGAACATTTTTTTCCTCATGATCTAGATTTGAAATTAATGTTGAAGGTATGTTCGTTTACCAGGGATGAGCACATAAGTCACAATTTTGGCTACCAAGCCATGGCATAACTCTATGGTAAAGGAACCCATTGCCTTATATATTAGTTTGCTGTGTATTTATGTACGTTTTTTAAGTGCTCAAGACCACAGCAAAAAATTGCAGAAAATTCTTTCAGGAGAAAAGACATGCCTGAAAACTGTAGACAGTCAGGAAAAGGTTCAAGTGTTAGGGAAAACTGAAAGCATGTGAGCAGGAGAGGTAGGCCTTTCAAGGTCTAGAATGCCTTGTTCCATGTCTGTACTATGATGTGTGATACATACATGTTTATTTAAGGAGAGAATTGATCCAGAAAACCTCCTCAGAAAGTACAGGACTATATTTCATTTGGCCTTGCAATTCAAACTCTGTGGTATGGTACCACCAAAATATTTGGAAACAGCAAACAAAACACAAAAGGTAGTTGTCAGAAAAGCATGCCCCAGAATGTGGAGTGGTCTTTTTTTCCCCTTTTTAAACATGGGTTGCTCTTATCTGTGGCCTTCTTTGTTTGTTTGGGGGCTTGGGGTTTTGGTTTCAAGGCATCTTTTCCTTCCCCCTTCCCTTTTTTCAGGCAGGGGCACACTTTTCTCTTTCAATTTCTACCTAACAGCTCATCTATAGCTATGTGCTGCACTACCGTCCTTAGACATTCCCCAATGCACATAAGATTAATTTTGGTTACATGAACTGTAGTAGTTACGTCTTCTCTCACTGTGTCATTTAGACAAAATAGAAAAGTAAACACCAATCCGTTATAAAAGGGAAATCAAATAAAACAGATTAATTTGAAGGTAGAAACATTCAAAACTAAAGAATAATCACAAGCATCTTCGGTATAAGAAAGTCATTTGAAACCAGCTTGCAGAAAGGTTGAGCAGGAAGCTCTAGGGCAGGAGACTGGAAATCAAAGAAAGTTCTCCTGAGTGCCATCAGATAGTGCTTCAGATCCAGCAAAGAACGGAGGTATATATTAGATACAGTAGAGGAACTGTAGATTTAAACCAAGTACCAAGCTTATATAAAGCAGAGAGAAATCATTAAAAAATTCTTGTTTGAGAGGCAAGCATCGGCACAGGAAAATCAAATTATCTTTCTCATCTAAAATATCCCTCTGTTCTCACATAGCAGATCAGAATTCTGTCCGCCTCTCCTGACTTTGTATTTCAGAGTCCATTTTCTCTAAGTGTTGCAATATGGTAACATACTGTTATTTTCTGAGCAGAGCAATGTTATGGAAGAATTTTCCAGAACAACATAGATCTCTACATCAGAAAGAAAAAAAAAAAAAGAGAGAGAAAAATATTACCTCTAAATCCTTTAAATATATAACAAATTATGTGTGTCTGCAGTGTACATGTATGAATATATATATGAAAAAGTAGGAACATACATACATACATATGGATATACAGAGAGATATATGCAGCTATAATTATATTGATATTCATATTGATATAGATATGGCTGTAAATATAGTTATATGTGTGCATACTCGTATTATAAGGTGAGGAGAAGAGTTAAATGTTTCACCAGTATGTTCTGTAGCTTGCAGTAACTGAAACTGCAAAATATCTTCATGAAGGAGTGTGACACACTGATAAAATAGCTTGAGAGTATGGAGTCAGCAAGGACAAGAACCCCAACACACATAAGTGCTCCCACAGTAACCAGTTGCATTCATGCCACTCCACTGCTACCTGAGTATGCTGATCAGCTGTATGTAACAGACACTAGAAGACTTTTTTTTAAATGACATTCTAAAATGGCAGCCATAGAATCTGCTACGGTAACTCGGCTGAGATGGTCTGAGTATTCTGGTGCCTTTTCTGCTAGTGTGCAGAAAATAAAGGGTAAAGTTTTTTGACTTAGAGAGCTTTTTACTGTTTTGAGAATTAGAAATTGCCAGACCATTTTAAGACACCGTTGCGTTTGCTCTGGTTTCTTACAGCTTTCATTCCTTCTTTCATGGTGGATAGTCCTAAGGGATTTGGAGGAATATGCACATCCTTCTAGAGGATAATTATAGTGCTGTGAGGTGACTATGTGACCGTTTTATATCCTAGACTATAGACAGCCTTGTTCTAAACACATTTTTAGCTTATTTTTCACAACAATTATGTTAGATTTGCTATTTGTTGCTACAAACCACGGAGATTTTTAAGCCAGTGGTAGTTTGGAGCACTTAAAGCACTTGCCAAGAACAAAGGGAGCAAAACTTAGTGTCCATAAATGCTGTAAGTGTTCTGAATGAAGTTTACTGACAGTTAGACAGGATTTCCCCCTTGTTAGTAGTACTATGGCTAGCAAGCAATCTAATTGCCACTAGGACCATAATAATATTCCTTATCACTACCCATTGCTCTTGCGAGCACCAAGTAAATTTGAAATGAAGGTCAAATCATTAATAACCTTACCAAGTCAAATTTGTGCAACAGCTGTAAAGCACTTGAGCTGAGGCATTTTAGGAATGTCTGAAGATCACTACTGGAGGAAGCAGAATATTCATTTTTCACTTTTCTTTTATAATCCCAGGAATAACAGAAAAAATCCTCAGAAAGCCCTTCATTATATGTACTCCTGACAGTCAGAATAAGCTTGGACTTTAAGAGGCTAAAAAATTGCGCACAGAAGAATCAAAGTGCTTTATTTTAATCTTTTCTGGTATTTTCTTGATAAGTGGTTGTTAAAAAAAATGGATTATTTTAAGGTCAGTCACTGTTGCTTCTTACTTTTCCTCTACATCTTCCAATAAAACTAGCATTTTTTTATTTATCCTACTTATTCAGGCATAGTACCAAATTTATCCATTCAAGGGTGTCTAGGTTTTTTACTATGCAATTTGAGAAGCTTATATTGGTGGACCAGTGCTGACACTTAACTGTAAAACTTGTATACAGAAAGCCATGTGGTAGTCACATGGAGTGGAAGAGGGCTGTAGCATCCAAATAGTTAAGGCATTGGATTTTTAAGATGGCAGCTGAAAAACATATACACAGAAAAATGCGGTTTACTTTTCTTAAAAGAGTGAAGGGCTGACCTGACTCAGACATGAAACTTGATTACTCAGTGATTCAAGAGGTCTTTTCCAACCTAGTGATCCTACGATTCTATGATTCTACGATTCTATGATTCTATGAAAGAATTTGAGGATCTGGCATCAGTGATGCTTGGGTCTTTGAAATCATAAGATTAGACCACTATGCTACTCCTTTGAACAGAGAAGAAGCAAAATAGTGAAGCAATCCTTCCAACTACCATCTCATCTTTGCTTACAAAAGAACAACAGATAAACCCTCTGAGTAAAATTTGAACAAAAATTAAAATCTATTTTAAAACAAAAAGAAACAGTCATAGACTTTTACATCAGCTGGAAAAGGATGTCTTCCTTTTCCTCTTGAGTCCTCTTGAGGTTTCCTAGTTCATCCCTCAGCTGAAACTGAATCATAGAATCATAGAATAGTTAAGAGTTGGAAGGGACCTTAAAGATCATCTAGTTCCAACCCCACTGTCATAGGCAGGGACACGTCCCACTAAATCAGGCTGCCCAAGGCCCCATCCAACCTGGCCTTGAACACCTCCAGGGATGGGGCAGCCATAACTTCCCTGGGCAACCTGTTCCAGTGTCTCACCACTCTCACGGTGAAGCAATTCTTCCTAATGTCCAGTCTAAATCTGCCCCTCTCCAGTTCATACCCATTCCCCCTCATCCTGTCACCACAAGCTTTTATGAATAGCCCCTCTCCAGCTTTTGTGTAGCTCCCCTTCAGGTACTGGAAGGTCACTATAAGGTCTCCTCAGAGCCTTCTCTTCTCCAGGCTGAACAACGCCAAATCTCTCAGCCTGTCTTCATAGCAGAGGTGCTCTAGCCCTCCGATCATCATTGTAGTCCTCCTCTGGACCCATTCCAACAGCTCCATATCCTTCTTACATTGAGGGTTCCAGAACTGGATACATGAGGTCTCACAAGAGAGGAATAGAGGGGCAGAATCACTTCCCTCGATCTGCTGGCCACACATCTTTTGATGCAGCCCAGGATATGGTTGGCCTTCTGGTCTGCGAGCGCACATTTCTGGCTCATGTCGAGCTTCTCATCGCCCAGCACCCCTAAGTCCTTCTCTGCAGGGCTGCTCTCAATCACATCATCCCCCATTGTGTACTGAAAACAGAGATTGCCCCAACCCAGGTGCAGGACCTTACACTTGGCCTTGTTGAACCTTATGAGGTTCTCAGAGGCCCACTTCTCCAGCTTGTCCAGGTCCCTCTGGGTGACATCCTGCCCTTGCGGTGTGGCAACTACACCACCCATCTTGGTGTCATCTGCAAACTTGCTGAGGGTGCACTCAATCTCGCTGTCAATAGCATTGATAAAGATATTAAACAGCACTGGTTCCAGTACGGACCCCTGAGGGACACCACTCATCACGGAACTCCATCTGGACTTTGAGCCATTGACCACTACTCTTTGAATACGACCATCCAACCAGTTTCTTATCCACTGAACCATCCACCCATCAAATCCATATCTCTCCAGTTTAGAGAGAAGAATGTTGTGGGGGAGCATGTCAAGGGCTTTACAGAAGTCTAGATAGATCACATCCATTGGTTTCCCCATGTCCACTGCTGCGGTTACCCCATCATAGAAAGCCACCAAGTTGGTCAGACAGGATTCGCCCCTGGTGAAGCCATGCTGGCTGCCATTAATCATCTGCCTGCCCTCCATGTGCTTTAGCATAGCTTCAAGGAGGATCTGTTCCATGATCTTCCCAGGCACAGAGGTGAGGCTGACAGGTTTGTAGTTCTCAGAGTCATCTTTTCTACCCTTTTTAAAAATGGGCATAATGTTGCCCTTCTTCCAATCACCAGGGACTTCTCCTGACTGCCATGACTTTTCAAATATCATGGAGAGTGGCTCAGCAACCACATCTACCAATTCCCTCAGGACTCTGGGATGCATCTCATCAGGTCCCATAGACTTATATATGTTCAGGTTCCTCAGGTGGGCATGAACCTGATCATCCTCTACTGTGGGAGGGGGGTTTACCCCCCTGATCACCATCTTGCTCTTGCATGACCCGGGAGCCAAACTGGGCCAAACAGATTAAAACTGGGATGCAAAAGGTCTTGATAATGAACTGCCTTGCTCAATTGTAAGAAACTGCCGTAGAAGCAGATGAGATTATTCTGAAAGATCACATGCTTCTGCGCAACATACATGAATGAATCTCTCACACTGGCTGCATAGCAGGACTACAGAAAACAGGCAACAGTATTCTATAATTCATATTCCTGTAACGTCTATTATCTATTTCATGAACCATTTCAAGCACAGACATAACACAAGAACAAGTTCCTGTCCCACAAAACCTTCTATCTGCATATAAGATAAGACACAGCTGAGTGACATGCACAGATGAGGGAACAACAGTGAGATAGCATTGTGCGGCTTGGCAGGCAAGAATCACAACACACTGGGAGCTTGACCTGTTGTCAATTCTTTTGTAGACGTCAGTGCATCTTAAGCTTGGTACAAGAGATTTGAGGGAGGAAAATGCTTTGCACAGGTTTACAAAGTGTCCATCTCACGGGCATCTCAGTAAGGTTTTTCTTTCAAGGACTTCAGAAATATAAACTCTTTCTCTCTCAACATAATTTCCAGTTATTAAAAAATAATAATAATAACAATAATAATAATCACGGCCAGTAGTGATACAGTGGTAATTCCAAAATCTGACTTCTTTACCTAGAAGTGTACTCAGAGCCACTTACATTCTCTCTCCTGTCCAAAGTACCTTATGAAAATTACCTCTTTGATAGATCTTTCTTATTTCAAAGCATCTTTGCTCAAACTATCAAAAAAGGTCTCTCTCCAGCAAATGATCTGTAATTGGGATTGGTTCAGGAGGGGAGTAGGTAAGTGTTGATGGGGTGGTCAAATTCAGAAGTTTTGAGACAGTTTGTCTTTTTATAATTCACAAGTCACGTGGGAATACCTCACTTTCATGAGGATCAAATTGGCATTAACCAGAAAGAGAAAAATTAAAATAGGTCTTATCATTGCTCTAGCAATAGCTTTGAGATTTTAGAGGAGTTTTCAACAAGAGTTATGCTCAGTAACACTTCAGCTTTTGAAAGAACCACTTCAGGAGACCTGTGGTTAATGATCCATGTTTGACTCATCTTACATCTTCATTTTTAAAGCGCTATGACATTGAAATTAGAAGGTTCTGTGGGCAATGTGCTCTTCTGAAAATTAAATCTGCCTAGCTGAAAGTCCTATTGGAGCACAGAATTATTTGCAGAACATACATCACTGCAGCTGAGGGGGTCTCTCAGCATTCCTGGTTGCCTTGTTCAAAGGTAGTGTAAAAGCTGCGTACATAAACCTGATAAAAGCTGTAGCAAGCTACAGCAGAGGCCATATCTAGAAAATCGCGGGGGGTAACGCCTCAGAGTAATGAGTGATTTTCTCAAGCAGCAAATCCAAATATAGGCAATATCATCATCTTAGGGGGAAAAAAAGCATAGATAAACCTTTATAAAATAGAGGAAGTAAAATTTCTGCTCTATTCATAAGCAAGAAAACCTCTCCTGAGGTACTGTGTTCAGCTTAAGTACAGTACTACAACAAGAATATAAGCCAATTGAAAGGAGTCTAACAGCCACGTCTAGAAAGCATTTCTTATAAGAAAATTATAATAATAAATTAAAATTGTTCAATTTTGTAGAAAGAAACACAGCAGAAGCTTATGACAACAGCCTCACACAATTCTTAATGAAGTAACTGCAAAGAAAGAGGATGAACTACTCTCTTTATCTGAGAAGGGCAGAACAAAAACAAGTACATTTTGCAGCAGGTAAGGAAAGAATGTCATAGGTTTTTAAAGGTAAAAATAATAGTATTTGGAAAGTAGTTAGCAATGGTAAACTGGATTTTCTGTCACTGAAGTTCCAAGAATAGTTTAGACACATCAGAAAAGGGTTAGCTGTAGTTGATCCTGCCAAGGAGTAGACAGATGGATTAGAAGACTTTTTAAGGCTACTGCAAGCCTCAGAAGCCTGTGATTTTGATTGTTATTTTGAGTTAGTTTCAGACATAAATTTTTGATTACCAGAAGTTACTTTCCTACATCTGACCTAACTTCCAATTAAAATTGATCTTGGAGTAATCCAAGGATATTTTCCACTGTCAATCATACATCTCAGCATGACTACAATTTTATCTTTAAGAAATATCATATCATGCTGAATTCTACATTTAGTTCCTGTCCTACTTTCAAAGTTGGTACAATGCTTGTTCTTTACAGTTTTCTATTTCTGTAGGTTAAGGTTACATTGATTTAAATTCAAAATTTGAGGCTGCAGCTCTTTCATTTCTTTTCATTACTAAAACCCACTGGTTTACCAGCTTGATTTCCTGTGTTTCCAGGCAGAGTTCACAATTCATATTTTCCTGCAGTAGCAACAGTATTTTAAAGTATTCAACAAGGAATTTAGCAAACTGCAATCATTACTTGCCAAGAGGTGCCTTTCACATGACTGTCCATCCCATTACTAGAGGAGGTCTTCTGTTGAAAAAATACTACTACTGATATGTAATTGTTCTTGGTGGCTTTTTTACTTTATGCTAAAAATGGTTTTAGAATGTTTTACGGTGTTGAGAACTTGAAGAAGTTTGAAGAGTTTACTTAGACTAAAAGTCAGTGTGTAGTTCCCTTCCAATATCAGGGAACCATGTGGCTGCTCCATGGGCCCTATTTACCACAACCTCCCCTGTATCTTCTGACAGAGTAGGGGCCATTAAAACTACATCTCATTAGAGCACAAGAGAAGAGAGCTGAGTCTTTAAAATTCCCTGTAGATATAAGTTACAACTACAAGATGGAAGTTCTACAGATTTTGCCACTAGGTTAACTGATGTGACATATCTGGAGCAAACTCAGTTCTTGTGCAGAGATGCAGTTCGTGCTGGTGTCACCCAGAAAGTTCTTTGCACCTGGAATGATGACTTCAATATATGCTTTATTTGAGGTCAAGGAAAGGAGCTAAACTCATTAATAAAAGGAACTGCGACTATTTCAGAGTTATACAGCAATTCAACAAAGCATTTACATTGAATACATTTTTTCAGGTTTCATTTAAGGTTAGTGAAACTCATTATTTTGGCTGAAAGATACTCATATCGTCTTAACGCAAGGGAACTCTAGCTGAAACCTCGTCTTTACTAGAGTAGAGTGTTAAACTACATTAGACGAAATGCAGATATGTCCATATTATGAAATATTCTGAAATAAAACATTCTTGGTTCCTGCTGTTGACCTTCTTTCACTGCATTCACACAAATGAGATTTTTAACTTTGCAGGAAATTAGACCCTTGAGAGGTCCACTTAATTAGAAAGCATAGAAGTGATTGAATTATGCTATCACTTCTTTGTTAGGAGAAAGCTTTAGTTAATGAGAAATGGGGAAGAAATGTAATAACATTTGACATCAATGTATAGACTTAGAAATGGTTTAAAATCAGATATTTTTAATAAGCCACCATGGTTCATTTGCAATAAAAGGGTAACCAATTACTGTTAATGTGGAACTGGCAGAATTTTAAGTAATTCATATAGCAAGAAAATTTGATATGCTAGTAGAGTAAACATTTTAGAATTAATGAAGAAATCCTGGACATATTCATACATAAGTAAAATAAGAGACAAAGGTAGGTATTGATGTTTCTTTGGAACTTTTTTCCGGGGACAAGCTTTAAACCTTTCTCTGCCATTTGCCAGCCATGTAAAATGTTTAAATGCTCTGTATTCTTACAGCTTTGTATCATACCTGAAACTATGCTGAAGTAAACCAATGCCTAGAACATGAAGACTGCAAAAATAAGTTCTTAGATTTGTATGGAATATTTTGCTTGAAATAAATAAAAGGGTCATTTCAGCAAGATAAAGTAGTTGTAAATCAAGTTCAAAGCAATCTAAACTAAACCAATATTTGGGCTTTGTTTTGCTTTATTTCCTGTTGGCAACCAGATGGAGAAATATTTGCACAGGCCAATCTGGTGACAGTAACTCTCCATACCCACACTGAAACAAAATTCAAATTAAAATTCGAGTTTGTCCACAATTCTGCTTTGCACCTCAGTGAATGCAGTAGTCCAGCTAAGCAGTACAGCAGGGGAAAATAAGGGTATTCATGATAAGGAATAATACAGTTCTATATTTTTCTTTTACACAGCTGCCTGTGAATGATCAGCTAGAGTTTGCCTGCTGTCTGGCTATGGTAGACTGAAACACCAGGCAATGCCTAGAAGAGAGTTGTCCTCCTTCACCACATCACTGAATTTCTAACAACTGAATTTCTAACAACTTCCACTTACCTAAATTCAGATGTTTTGGAAAAAGTATCCAAAACCAACTTTTTTTTTCCACTTTAGGCTCTTATTTTACCTCTTCCATGCTACCTTTAGAAGCTTTTTCTTCTTCTGTCTGATTATCTGATGCTTAATTCTGATATAAACAGCATTCAGTGTGAAAGAGCTATTTTCAGTTTAGTTCCTACCTTTTTCAATCTACTCTGCTAGACAAAATTTAAAGTCTTGTAGACAATTTCAACTCAAAAGAGAAATTGTGTTAGGTATTGAATGCAACAATGCTTCGACTGGGTGGTAGTTTACTAAGTGACACCTGGGGTGAGTTGGAGGCCTCATGGCCTGGTGTTACTTCAGATAAAAAACAAAGACACCTCCAAAAGCTACTAACTTGAGTTTTTTAATGCTAAGGGAAGGGCCTTAAGCTGCATCAGGGGAAGTTTAGATTGGGCATTAGGAAAAATTTCTTCACAGAAGGGGTTATTGGGCACTACAACAGGCTGCCCAGGGAGGTGACTGAGTCACTGTCCCTGGAGGCACTGAAAAGGCAAGTAGATGAGCTGCGTAGGGGTATGGTTTAGTAGTGGACAGATACAGTTGGAGTTGATGATCTCAAAGGTCTTTTCCAACCTAATGATTCTATGGTTCTATGACTTACTTTATATCTAATTTTTAACTGGTTATAAGTGTTTAAGCGCTAATGCAGCAGTGAATTTATCATGGTAGTCCAATATTTGCTTTATCTGTTGCTCTAATTAAATTACTTACCACCTCAGCATTGCAAAATTGTCTCTCTGACAGGCTTTACTGCACGTGGCTGCTGGCTGCCCCATTTGGGGTGCAAGCAGCACTTATTAACCCTGTGAGTACCAGTCGCTATGGAGACCCTCACAGGCAACCAGATTCTGACTTGTGGCAAAAATAGGTATCAGCACACACACATGATCCTCAGACATAAATCATCAACCAAGTCTAGGACTAGAGACTGATCTAGCTGCACCTAGATGTCCTCTCTGAGGGGCATTTAGAAGGCAAGGGAGTCTTTTTTGGACCTCGTGACTTGACAGGAGGGCCTCCTTAACCACCTGTCAGAAACTCACCTGTTTAACTTGACAATTTTTAAGAACGAGAGAAGGAAGTGCTTGGTGGACTATTACAGCTATATCAAATGAAGACTGGTACATAGATCCCCAAGCTCTGTGCCATTTAAAAATAAACTAGCTGTGGGAAATTGACTCTCTGCAGTAACAGCTCCCACATTCCCATATACCACAGAGTTTGGGTGCATCGTCCCAGCATAGCTGATCCCATCTCTCAAGAGAAAGAGATCTTTACCACCTATGGAAGAGTCCAAGTAGCACCTGAATTGCTATGGACAGTTCAACACCGGTGCCCTGACTGCCAATACCATCCTCGGTATCCAGAGAAGGGTGCCACCCAGCCGTTACAATCACTGCTGCATGGAGCAAGTGGACCATACTGAATTCTTCTGGGAAGCAAAGTACACCCAGCACTGGCAGAGTAAACTATTAATTGTTTCAAAGGAGAACTCTGAACCAAGCCCCTGGCCAAAACACAGCCACAGAAGCACCACCCTACAATGGAACCTCATATGATGACCTGAAGTACAGGCTCTTCACTGACAGTTCCTGCAGAGTTTAAAGGGCACAGAGGCTGTGGAGAGCAACATTGCAGAGTCATTGCTCAGTTACTGCATAGCTAAATTGAGTGAAAGAGAAGTGTCCAGTCAGTTTGCAGAAGCCAAACCTTTGCAGATATTGTTAAAAGGGGATGAAGGGGAGAAGTGGCCTACAGGGCATGTCTATACCTCTCCCTGAATGGTAACCACAAGGCTCTCTGGGAATGGATAAAATAGTGGAGAAAAACATTAGGATAAATGCATCAGGGCAGCTGAGGCATGGCAGCAGGTCAAATACTATGAAGAATCATGCAAGTTCAGTATGAGAATGCACCCATCCTGAACAACAAAACCAGAGAAGAACACCAGAATACAAGGCCAGTCTGTGTTTAAAGGGGAACAGTGCAGTCCTAGAGAGCATAGGAGAGCATAACAGAGAACTTGTTTTAGTTCATCTATGCTTGATGTGTAAAGTCAACATGCGCTGACCACCTGTAAACCATGGTTATGACTGTGGGAAGGATTTACATTGTAGTGGCAGCATAAAGATACATGTATAACAACTTATGGACAAACATTAAATGGCTAGCAGTCTTCTACTGAAACCCAGATGTTGACCCTAGTATGCTGTACTTGACCCTAGCACCTCCAGCACTGGAACTGGTACAGGCAAATGGCAGTGCAAGGAATAGATCCATGTGAACATCTATGAGACTGTGTGTAGGTGAAGGGATGGGTTGTGTGACAGCTGGCATTGCTGTGCCTGCCTGGCAGCAGTGCTAGGATGTGAACCTTAGTTAGCCCTGCTGTACAGGGGAGCATTACCAGAACTGCAGAACACCTCACATGCAATCAGCTACTCACGGGCTCTAAGCAGCCATAGCCACGGCCACAGGTTGCAGAGAGGATTTGAACAGGCAACCCCAGTGGGCATTGTCTGCAGATGTGGGGAGAGATCCAGTGTTACATGAGGAGAGAGTCTATTTGGGTACATGGTGAGGACACTGAGAGTAACCAGAGAGACAGGAACACCCAGAGCTCCCTGCTGGACTGTGCTTCGTGCAGCTGGGACTACTGCACTGACCTGCCTCACTTTTCTTCCACATTGCACCATCTCTCCCAAAACTCAAGAAAGTCGTATAACTCATAAAACTGCATTTATCTGTTATTAATGTTGCTGTATCCAATTTGTTTTAGCCTCCATACCATCATTTGTTCTTAAACAGCAACAAGCATGTAAATAAATCCTCTCTGGGGAAAGCCAGCATGGATTTTGTGCAGGGAAATCCTGACTTGTTGTCCTGGAGCAATTTGAGTGTGTAAATAGGAATGCAGATAAAAGAAATCCAGCAGACGTACTTCGTAAGGATTTTTTAAAAGCTTTTTATCATTACAGGGAACAGTTGCCGTAGGACTTGAAAGGAAAAAATATTCTTTCACAGCTTAAAAAATATGAAACTAAATATGAAGCTTAATGAACATTTTTCAGGATCAAGAGGAGTCAGCAGTCAAGTCCCCCAGAGACTGATGTTGGTTACACCTTCATTCAGCTTCTTTATCAATGAGATAAAGAAACCACTGTATTGTGAAATATGCAAGCCTGCAGCCAATTCTAAGCTCAAAAGCAATGAAAACCAAAATGTCATGACAAACTTTGTATGCAGGTAAAAACTAGCAGATGAGCTATCAAAGAATGGTATGGTAAGGAAACAGTACTCTAAAGCTTGCATTCACAGAGTTGAACTCAAACAAATGCAGTTATAATTAAGAAGGATTATGAAGTCATCACTTGCAGTTCTCTGAGACCACTGGCTTGATATGCAGCAGCAGCCCAAAAAAGCCAATAAAATGCTGACCATCAGCAGAAAGGTGAAACATCGGCCAGAAGAGGCCTTACAGAATCATGAAGGCCATGGAAAATACAAGTACAGAACTGCCGTTCACTGAATCCTGCAATTCAAGAACTAGGTAGTGCTTCTTGAAGCTAGCAGAAAACTCACTGAAAAAGAGGAAATACTTCCTTACCTAGTGGAGAACAGAAAATAGAGGAAGGGGATAGTACCACCACACAAAAGTTGGGTAGACAGATTCATAGCCAGTAAGATCATACTAAAAAGACAGGTCAGGCATTTAACTTCTAATTTTCCTAATAAAATGATTGGGAGTGCTGGGACAGTAATAGGCGGATCAGTGCTAGAAGTGACAAACAAACTGAGTCTCCTTCGTGCTATGCAATGGAAAAGAAATATGAAATATAGCCAGTTTTTTTGAGTATTGAAGGTAGCTTGCACAGTACTAGTCAACAGGTAGAAGACACTTGTAAATAGTTGTAATACTAATTCCTCTTTCCCATCCAATACCTTTTCTTCATCAGCTCTCCAGTAGCACCTGTCTCTATTTTGATGCTGTTTGTATGTACCCTGAATGCCTTCTTGACAGTTTTAGGGCTGGTAGTTTTTGGTCTACTACTAATAAAAAAAAAAGGAAATAAATTTTTAAAAAAGGAAATAAAAAACTCTTTAGAAGATATTAAAATAAATGATAACAGCCCACAATAAAGTTATCAATCCATCTTAACTCAGAAAAGTAAAATAGATGTGAGTAGAATGGGTTGGCACTTGTTCAGCTCCAAATTGTCAGGAAGAGTTTAAGTGTGCCACACGATACTGAAGCTAACAAAATCTGAAGATTTCATCCCCAGAGATGTCAGCAAAGGGGAAAGAGATGGGAGCTAGTCAGAGTCTCAGGCACACAGTCAGAAACACAATCTTCACAAATTCAGTCTTTTCTACAGTGGTCTAAAAATTCTTACATACACCAGCTCCATTTCAGCTCTGCCCATCACCTTTGAAATGTTGTAGTTTTCTTAGAGCAGAGGGGGAAAGCGTATGAAATGAGGTGAGAAATGCAAAACTGTGAGATTGTAATGAGATCCCATGACACACCCCTGCTGACACTAGACTGTTGTTTCAAGGTTACCACATGGCAGACACAGACACTTCAGAGGATATTCGTGTGAGGAGTCCTTCCCATACAGACCTCTAGTTCTCTCTGGGAAGTCTCCAAACAGTCACATACATGAAAATCAGATGCCTTGAGTAACACATGAGGCCTACAGCTTCTCCAGTTCAGTTCTGGGCCCCTCACTACAAGAAGGATGTTGAGGCTCTGGAGCGTGTCCAGAGAAGAGCAACAAAGCTGGTGAAGGGACTGGAGAACAAGTCTTACGAGGAGCGGCTGAGAGAGCTGGGGTTGTTTAGCCTGGAGAAGAGGAGGCTGAGGGGAGACCTCATTACTCTCTACAACTACCTGAAAGGGGGTTGTGGAGAGGAGGGAGCTGGCCTCTTCTCCCAAGTGACAGGGGACAGGACAAGAGGGAATGGCATGAAGTTCCAGGGGAGGTTCAGGTTGGATATCAGAAAAAAATTCTTCACAGAAAGAGTCATTGGGCACTGGCACAGGCTGCCCAGGGAGGTGGTCGAGTCGCCTTCCCTGGAGGTGTTTAAGGAAAGGGTGGATGAAGTGCTTAGGGACATGGTTTAGGGAGTGTTAGGAATGGTTGGACTCGATGATCCAGTGGGTCCTTTCCAACCTTGTGATTCTGTGGTACACATAGGCACAGATCTTCTGGTGGAGAGAAGAGAGATGGTAGGTTGTATAGACCCTGCCAAACTGCAATGTGGTGTACGCAGTAACAATAAAGAATCACTATTTTAAGTTCATTTTAATTTCCACCAATTAATAGAATAATTTTCTTTTATTTTGACATCTTCATTTGGTCAGAGAAATCAGAGATTCATACTATCTCTTTTTTGTTTTGGTTTTGTCTAAATTATTTTGCAGGTATAAGGATGTACTATCCGTTTTCAACACATAAATTCATTTTTACTAAAAATTAACTAGGTTCAGGAGAAAAGCCTGAATATCCATGAAAAATGTTGGAATTCAGCCTCCTGAGCCACTCAAGTTTTCTTTAAGTGCTTTTGTGTGTTGTCTAATGCGTTAATATTAAATTATTGTTTTAGACATCACTGTCTAAAATGTTTAATTATGCTAAAATTTAAATAAAGTAAAATGTACATGCATAGTAGTACAATCTCAACATACCTTTTAAAAAGTTCATATTTGACATAGATTTTCAGCTTAACTCATTTTTGTATTTAAATTTCTGCTGCAATATAATGAAAGCAAATAATAATTCATGTTCATGTTCAAGAACCAAAAACGAAGCTCTTTTAAAATTTCTGTCTTTATGTTTTAATTTGCCTACCAACATTCATTAAGTAAACTAAACATGTTATTCAATAAATGGGCTTTTTTGTATCTTCTTCTTTTTACCTCTAAAACAATTTTGGAAATTTAACAGCAAAGGCCTGTAAATATATATATTTTCCACAGTCTTTTTTAAGGAATCACCAGTTTCCTGATCTTCTAATCCATGCAAGTAAATCTATCAAATTACTTCTTCTGTATGTCTGATAAGAAAATAATAAATATTACCGCTAGGGGATGCTGCTGGCAAACCAACGGAACTTTTTTGCCTAGTAGCAGTGTCTTCATCTTATTTTCGGTGTAAAAACTTCAGTTTCAGAATAGAAGTGTATCCCAAAAGAAAACAGGCCAGGCATATATGGTCAAATTTAGTCAGTGAAGTCCCGAAGAATAATTATTAAAATAATCTATATATTTACATTTAGGAGAATAAAGATGGTATGTAAATAACAGCCTACAAGCTTCTTAAGTGCTGGTACAATATAATGCATTCAGCACTATGTCTCATTAATTCAGATTTACATTTATGTAGTAGTTTATCTGAAAAAAAAAGGCCTTCTATTAGTTCTAAGATCTTCGTGGGATGTACAGAGGCAGACGAAAAAATGCAGAAACAGTTTGAGAGAAAAATCTAAATAATTTGTGTTGAACCATTGGTGTGGTTTTATAGCTTGTACATTTGTATTGAATTCAGGAAAGGACAAATATTTGAAAAGGCTCTTCCTTGGTGAAAGAAGTTGAGAGGTTTTTTCCAGTTTTATTAAGATACTTTTCTTGGAGTTCAAAAAGCAAAAATCATCTCTGTCCCATTTATATCAAAGTATTAGAGTCATTTATCTTTGCTGCTACAATGTGTTTTCACGTGGAGTTTATAGGCTTTGGAGACAGGTGCTGAGCTGCTGAGTTGATGCTGGCATTAGCAAGTTCTCACAATTAGGCCAATTTACATTTTTTTATAGCCTCTTAAAAAAAAAAAGAGAGAGAGAGATAATAACTTTAAATTTCTAACTATAAATTAATGCTCTCACCTAGCAAACATGCAAATCGTCCATTGAAATTGAATGAGCATTACAATGTGTACCATGAAGGCAGAGCTCACAGATGACCTCCGGATAAACTCTCCACGCTAGTGCCAGCCTGCAGGAGAAAGCGATAGAATAGTAAGACACGGCCAAAGGTAAAATTATTAACAACACAAAAATACTCCAAAATTATGTGAGAGACATCAGCTAGACAAAATTCTAATTATTTACAAGCCTTTCCAGAGACGGATAAAGGCAGTAGTGAAATTATTTAGGATTTACAGGTTTGTATCACACTGAGCTTGTCGTATGCATTGTTTCACTTCCTACAACACCCGCTGAAATGGGAGTAATACTTCCTTTGGAAAAGGAAAGGGAGGCAGGTGGGACTTATTAATAACTGGCATGAGAGTTATATGAATATATATGATCTGAATTATTTAGGTGTGAGTTTGGTCACTCTGGCCATTTTTATTATGATTTGATAGCAGTGAGTGGAAATCACTAAGAACTATTTTTTAAATATTAAAGTAATTTCTCTTCCCTGCTGCAATACAGTTTGGATATGATGTTTATAGATCAGATCCTGAGGGATACAGTCACAAACTTGCAAGTATCTCCTATCTGTCCACTTTACTGTGTGTAGGAAGGATCCAGTTCCATAAGTCTTGTGAAGATAAGTCCCTATTGGGAGTTCTTTGATAGTTGGTTATAATTGCTTTAAAAGAGGCATGCAAGTTAGATTTGTCTAGTCTTTCTCTCCTATATGTTTGTTACTTCCTATGGAAAGAGAACTGATGTTTATATAATTTTCTTATATGTGTCATATTTATATAGATTTGCATCAGACTGATTCTCTTGACTAAAATCAATTAAACTTCTTCAATTATTAGCCCAGAGAGATCAGCAGTGGTTGAGAAGGTGCTATTCACAACTCAGTCATCATTTCATGCTGTTCAAAACAAAGCTCCAAAATGTTGGTGTCAACTAGCAGAATGGGAAGTAGTAATGAATCTGATATTCTTATGTGCAGAAGGATACATCATATACATATACATATACATATACATATACATATACTCATGCTTTTTTTATAGGTGTGCATCGAAACGTAACATAACCTGTAACTAAAATGTTGTACTGATGAACAACAACACCTAAATTTATCATAATACTGAAGAGTATAACAATACCTTATGTATTGTTTCACAGCTGATGTGTGTGGAAACAAATATCTTTCACTTCCCTTCCTCTCCTCTTTCTACATACCCTTCCCGGTCTGCTCTCTTTAGGGAATTATTACAAAGGCTACAACTGTCTCCAGTAATGATCTAGGTTTTGGGACTTCTTACCCCGGCACAGTTCCTTCCACTACTCTGTCCCATACTGGGATTTGCAGGGTCCCAATATCTACCACATGCCCTGTATTTCTCCACCCTGCTCCAGGCTTTTGTCAGGAAGGTGTAGGAGTGCATTGGCCAAAGAGGGGAGACTGGGGCATACAGACCCACGACTCCCTCCTCCACACTGCTGCTCCAGCAGCAATCAGGGGTGAGAAAGAGGGAAGAAGAGAATGTTGGAGCAAAAGCATACAGGGTTTTGTAACACTGCGTGGATCTGTACTGAATTCCTTCTTATGAAAACGACTCAAGTTGCCTGCATAGCCTCGGTCTCTGAAGGACTTTTAGATCCTTCTGATTAGGACTAGGTTTTGTAGGTAATGAGTGGGGAGCATAATCCCTGGTTGTCTGCCAGAACAAGAGAATTAAGACATATTGTGAGAAGTTTTCACTGGAAATTATTTATGTGAGCCTAATTAAATAATTAAGGATCATTTTAGGGATATAATTATAAAACTAAGGGCGAAGAAGCATAAAAGATGGAAAGGTCACATAAGTGAAACCTAAAGATGCTAACAGAAATGAAGGAAAAATTGAAAAGTGGGAAGATTTGTACCAGTAATGGCTGTCAGACCTTGCAAACACATGGAATTTCACATCAAAATCACTATATCTTACCTAGAAGGTAGTCTCTTTCAATTGAACTACCGTTCATACATAATGGTCTTGTAAGACGAGCTCTTTGATTTTTGAATCAAAGAACTCTTACCATTTGCAGCTTCAGGACAATATAGCTAAATTATACCTATTGCAATGCAATTTCCATCCTTCTCGGACTTGCTAAATTTACCCCAAATTCAGGTGTCTTATTTAACCATCGCATCTGGAGATTTAAGTGAATAAAACCCACTTGCATTATGTGAATAGTTTTATTCCTTGCGGCTCTACCTTGCCAGGGGCAGCAAAGCACAGTTACGTAAAGAATATTTTCAAGTGAATGTCCTCAGCCACCAGTTCAGGCTGCATTTAAGCAGCAGTGTCTCAGAGTTTTAGTATCATGGCAAAACTGGTGAAAACAGACTAGATAATTTCCCACACAGAAACTTTTTGAAACTGAAAATGAAGAATAAAAAACTCAACTGAGAATAAAAAAAAAAGGCACAAATTGCTGTCTGATGAAATGCTTTTGAAGTTAGTGGAGAATTTTTCCAAGCAGCCAAGGACTGGAAATATCTTTTTTTTTTTTTTTTTTTTTTTTTTAAGTCCTAATTCTTGCTAGCTCTTTACAGAGAGTGACTAGAAAATATAGAAGTGTTTCCAATAATGATTTTAACTTCGTTTTGTTAATACAGTTCCTATAAGCAGTTAATATCCTTGAACATATTCATTTAATTAAAAGTATTTATTGCTTTAATTTACTCAACAGAAGCTGGCAAGAATTATTTTATTTAATCTCTAGTCTGCACACCCACACATGACTTGCTGCAAGAATTTTATATTTAATGTTTGAAACCTGACATATTTTTAATTGCAGAAGGTCATGAATATTGTTTCTCCCCTTTAACTGGCTTCCATCATCAAAGAAGTGTTGAGTGAAGCAGCTGGGACTGGGAATCTCTCAGGAAAAGAAAAGCAATACTAGGGAACTGTAGTAGATTTATATCTCTGAGTGGTTTGGCAGTAATAAAGACCTTACTGAGAAGCTGAACTCACTTTAAGTTTTCATGTATACATAGCTGCATTCAGAATTTGATCTTTGAAACTGATTTTTTTTCATTTTGACATCTCCTGTTTAAAGACTCTGGCACAGGAATCATTTGGCTATTCAGATCATTTCTTGCACAGATGCTGTAAAGTCCATCAATAACTGAAACATTAATTTTCCTTGTGTTCCTGAATATCATGTTTAGTCACTTAAAAAGTGAACCCATCAATGCTGTTCCACTTTGCAGTTTGAATATACATTTTGAGATTTTTTTAAGCATTGTTTATTAGAAGTTTCTGCAACTCAAGTGTCTATGTTCATTAATTAATTAGTTTGACTCTGTCCATACGATAGCATTTTAACAGGCTGTTTTGCAAAGCCGTGGTGTTGCATCATTGCCTGTGATTTCTGACAGTTGCAGAAAACTCACATGAATCTTCAGAAAATTTTTAAATACACTTGATAAAACCTTTCATTTTTTTGTAATTTAGAGGGATGATTTGCAGTTGACAATAAGACAGAGCAGCGACCTGCAAATGCCTAATATGTATCCTTCTGGATCCCAGAAGAAATCCTTCAACAAGAAGGAGCATTCAAAGGAAACTGATAGTGATCCACGGTGGAACTCACCAGGCTGCAGCTCTGTGCACTAGCAGAGCTGCTCCTGGGAGGCTGTGAAGTAGCCTTCACAGAAAAGTAAACATATTAGCATCAATTTTTCTTCTCCCATGGGAATTCACAATGACCTAACAGGTCAAAGTGCCCAAAAAGAGGCCATAGGACTGCTGCTTCTTATGGGAAGAAAGTGGGTAATGAAGGGGTTACCACATAATTCTTTTTCCCAATTACTATAAATGTGTCTGGCTAAGGACTCAGGAAATTCTTGCTATAGTTTTATGCCAGCACCTGATTGTGAAAGTCTGATTAGATTGAATTACTGAATGTATTGTCTGGTTTGCATAACAGAACAAAGAAAGGACACACCCTTCTACTAATCCTATACACAGTCATGGGGCAGTGCTGCTGCATTTTCCATACTGAATAGATTTTCAGTTTTTCTACTTTCATTTTCTACCCCTGTTGGGTGTAAATATAGGCTGGACTTAAAAAGTGTGTCACCACATGAAGTGCTTTAGTGCTCCAAGGTCTGACACAAAAACCCAAAGACAAACCCTATAGCTCAGGAAACAAGAGTGGGAGGACAGAGACAAAGAGATGGTTATTGAATATGTTCTAATCTGTCACAGTGAAACAAGGCTCAACTCAATCTCTTCACTCAGTACAAGTGGGCACGTGTTCAAATATAGATGTTTTCTTACACTAGGTGGGAAAATGTCATTATGCAAGAGTGAACAGCAAGTTAGCATCAAGTTACTCTCAAAATTGAAGAAATCTATGATGGAAATGTTTCACTTATTGACTGAGGCTTATGGTGAAGACATCCCAAAGATCAAATCAGTGCTAAAGGAATCCATTTTTTGTCCATAGAAGACATAAATAAAAAATTATGGAGATCCTCAACAGCATTTCAGGAAGTGATCGGTGGAATTGGTTTGAGCGCTGACAGCATTGTATGAAGCTGTGTGTTAACTCAGAAGGGAACTATTTTGAAGGTGATCATAGTTGACTTCCTTATTTTTTTAAATAAAAAGAATTACAGGCAGAATCTTGGGGTTTTTTTTAATCAGACCTTGTGTTATCTTCTAGCCAATCCTAGAGTTATTCACCCCCAAAGCTAGTTTTTACATGTCAATATACAATTTTCTACTACATGATATTTGTTAACTTGTATTAACAGTGTAAAACATCATTTTCTCAGCCTAGACAGGCCCAGAGCAATAGTTCAAGAACACCTAAGTAAGCCTCAGCCTGGTTTTATTTTACTGTGACAATATTAAATACAGCTAAATAAGACACTTGATTTTTTGCCAAGCTATGGGAATTCAGAAATAAACCTTGAACCTTTCAAAAAAAAAAAAAGATTTTACTGGTTTATTTCAGTCTATCATTCTCTCTTGCATGAGCACAGTTGGAATATGTTTTCACAGAAGGGTTTTCTACTTGGATTCAGATACCTGTGAATATACTGCCCCACTTACTACTGACATATCTTTCGTGCCCTGGGGAGGTGGGCTATGGATTAAAAAATGGTGCGCTTTGGGACATAAACCTATCAGGTATTTAATGAATATACTGAGCCTGCTAGTCCATCTTGCTGTAGTTTCTGCTGCAAAGTGCAGTGTTACCTCAGTGGAGCTGCTACTTCTGTCCCTCATTTGTTTAATATTTCTTGCTTCCTGTCTTGTAAAAGGGTAGAGCTGTGTATGCTGTGATAACAGAGATCAAACATTTTTGAAACAATAAAGAAAGCTAAATGTGTAATGATTTATTTTCAATATATGTGATTCATAATCAGAACATTAGGAAGTGTCAATATAAGTGTTAAACTTCAAGATTCAAAGTGTATTCTGCGTTATGTATGATGAACGCAAATGACAAATGAAGCTGAGAAGATCCAGCATCCTGGACTAAGTACCACAGAGCCAGTCACTTATAGAAGACAGCAGCAAAAAGCATGAATGGGTGGAGACAGGAAGCAAATCCAAAGATGTGAACAGAAGAATGATGTGTCTGGGGGCACTGACATCATTTTGTGTGTTCAACAAGACAGAATCAGCGTGAGAAACCTTGCAAGGAAGTTGTCATAACTGTAAAAATAGGAGCTCCTGTAATAAAGACTGTTATACTGCAACTTACACCAGGGCGGGAGGAATGTAAATGGGATTGGTGTCATCTGCCATCAGTCAGCTCCACAATGGAATCAATAATTTGTTTTTTTCTTTTGTAGGAACTGCAGTTTAACACAACCACAGAAGGGATGAGAATCTTAAAGATAATATAGCTGTACTCAATGGTCATAATTGCTCAGTTACAATATAATGCTCATTTTTAGGATCCAAACTAGCAACTTTCAGAATAAGCAGCTTCTAACAACTTGTTGCAAAGCTTATAAATGTACAGTAGTGTTCATATCAAACAAACCCATGAGGAATCACAGAATCATTCAGGTTAGGAGAGACCTCATTTGGTTCAACTCAAAATAAGTGCTCAAAATAAGTCCACTAAAAACAAGTTCTTCATGTTCTTGTCCAGATGAGTTTCAATGGAGATTCCACAGATGCTTTGGGCAACTTGTTGCAGTAGTCAATTACCCTTATGTTTAAAAAATAAATGTTTCTTACATCTATAAAAAAATTCTAATGTAGCAACTTGTGCCTCTCATCTTATAGGCATTCATCTCTAAGAGAAGTCTCACTTCACAGCAATAAGAGCTACCTCTCAGCATTTTCTTCTCAAAGTTTTCAGCTCAAAGATGGATTTGTTCAAGCCCTGTTCTCTCAGCTTTTCCCCACACATTTTATGCTCCAGCCCCTTGATCATTGCTCTGGGGAGCCCAAAATGGGCTCACATGTACACATCACAGGGAAAGAACCACATCCTTTGATTTGCTGGCTGCAGCCATGCTAATAAAGCCCGGGATAAAGGTGGCCTTTGGTGCAAAGTCACTCTGCCAGCTGATGGTTTGTTTATCATTCACCAAGATTCTCAGGGCCTTTCCTTCACAGCTGTATTCCAGCCAGTCAGCCCCAAACTGTATTGGTGCACAGGGTTATTCCATCCCACACATAGAACTCTGCACCTGGCTGCATTTGAATTCATGCAGTGCCTGCAAGCCCGTTTTCCAGCCTACCAATATCCTTGTGAACAGCAGCTCTGCCCTCTATTATCTGCTGAGAGCACAGTAAATGTTCTGTCTCTTGTCTCATCATTCAGTTCTTTAAGATCATATTATACAGAATCAGCCCTCAAACTGGCACCCAAAATATGTAGCCAGTGAGCAGCTGCCAGCTGGACTTTGTCCCGTTGATCCCTCCAAGACTAGAATGAAATGCCTAAATGAAAAATGGACAATTATGGCTCTTTAACTGCCTGAGTCTTGTGAGAGCATATGATCACATTGACGATTTGTAACACTGACAGCAGCAGGCCATCCCAGGGCAGGAGCTGCTGGACAGTCCCAAGTTCCCAGCTGTAAGAGGGAATGAATCAACTGAGAATGACGAGACCCACACTAGTCATTCATATGAAGCCACACTACTAATTCAACAAAACTAGCCACAGTTGAATCAATAAAGCTTTCTGTGAGCCATTATCATCTCCCAGCTGAGACCTACTTCTGAGATATATTATATAATACAGCCCTGGTAGCAGAAAGGGAGGTCACCTCAGACCAAGAGAGCGTGCTAGGAAGATTGTCATTTCAGTGGGATTCTCAGCAAGTGCTGGTGCAGCAACACTGACTGCAGAAAAAGGGATAATACATCACTAACTGAGAAACAATGTCATGAATACCCACATCCTAGAGGTATACACAGGGAAAACAACCTTGTTTTATACAAAATGGTCATACAAGACCCTGGACAGAGTCCAAGTACGAAGGAGCTAGAAGATGCCTATATGTAACAACGCTCACTGGTGTGTACTGCAACACACTTACTCTGTCCCAAAAATAACAGAAGGCTGGATGGGCTGCAAGACTAAATCATTCATTGGATGAAGGAGGATTGGGTTTTTTTACAAAAGACCCACAGAACAGGAAACCTGAGTCCTGATCACAGTTTTACAGCAGACTTTCTACGCAAGATTAACTAAGCCTCTTTTGAGGTTAAAACCTATCTAACAATGTTATCATGACCTTACTGAGAATTTCAGAAAGTGAATTACTAATAGAACATATGATTACTTCTTTCACTGCATATTCCACATTTATTAAATACTATTTATTCTTATTAACGAACACTTACAAGTCTACTAGTATTTGGAAAGGGTTTGAGATATTCAGCAGAAAATGCAATGTGTTACCATTGTTTCTTATTCAAGTACCGTGTCACTTCTTTCATAGTGTATTTGGAACCAGGCATTGAAAAAATCTCCAAACCAACTTCCTCCACACCCCATCTCTTCCCCTGATGGTGCAGGGCTTGCAGCACTCCCATAAAATAGGCGGATCCTCTCACCGGTAGTACAAGTGAAGCCACCTAACCTTTCACTACAAAAAAGGAAATGCATTTTCCTGAATAAGTGCCAGATTCTACTCCACCCGTATACTCTCTGAATTGCTTAGTTACACGTGGTTTAATGGCATGAAAGCTGCAGAATCAATCATCCGTTGCTACTCTGTCGCTACATTTTCAGTGACAATGACTCACTTTATTGCATTATAAAAGTATAGCTGAGAAACAGTGCATTAGTGAGCTGTGTACATAAATGAGTCCATGAACCCTAGAAGAGTCTAAAAATTTCTTTTGCACCTGAAAGATAAAGAACCAATAGCAGAAATAAAATAGGCTGTGCTTTCAGTATTATGTATTTAAAATTGTGTGGAAGAACCACAGAAAACATTTGGTAAATTTATATTTATTTTAAAAGAGAGATAGTATATATATGACAACCTACTACAGTAAATTAGTACATGCAGCAAATATGAAACTCACTATACACAACACAGTCCCCATAAATGGCATACAACAATAAAGAACTTACAAAAGAACCATGATACCATACAGTAAATGAGACATAACTGTATTAATTATAATTCCCGTATGTTAGTAGCCCTGAATTTCTGAATTGAGTTCTTGATAACCTAACATCTTAGCCAGAAGCTTTCTGAAATTATCAGTTACTGACACGAGAATAACCATCAATAAAGAATATTATTGGTGACTACATTTAATTTCACATCAATCCAAAGTGCTTATTTATCCCTATAACTACAGGATGATTGAAAAAAGAATACTTCCTTAAACATTTCAAGAAATGTGTTACCCTATTTTCAAAATAGCTTCAAACTTAATTTCAAATGAGATGGTAAAAAAATTCATTTGGAGAGAAGTGACATAAAATATTTTTATAATTAAAATCTTTCTCCTCTGCCTCAGTGATTTTCAAATAAAACTGCACGACAGATTCAGAATTCCTGAAGACACAGTCAGAACTCTTGTACCATCTGGTTTTTGTCCGTCTGCTGAGGTACCATCCTGTATGCAAATTTATGTGAGTAAAGATGGTGTTAAGACAAATGCTGAAAAATATAAATCTAATTTTTCAGATACATCAATCCTTAAAAAAAAAAAAAGGTAACAAGCATAAAATTTAATTTAAAAGAGATAAGTTGGATTTGAGCTCTCCATGTAAGTACAAAAAACCTAGTATGGCAATACCATCGGGTGCAGTACTGCAAAATTCCACTGACTCTGTGTCAGGCATATCACATGAAAAGCTGCATATTTCCTCAGATAATTAAGGTTTCTAAAGAATAATTGCAGGGGAAGAAAATAACAGACTGATAGAATGACGTTTTTAGTAAAATAACCTTTAACTAAGTTTACATGCAAAAGGTTAGTTGCCTTTGTGTCTTAGCTGTATTTTTAATTACAAAAATAGATTCCAGGTTTTCCTACCAATCACACATGATTTTAGGAAACTTGCTATCAGCTGAAAACTATAATCTCTCAGTATCATCACCAGATGCATAATATCTCTTGTCTTAAATGTTCATGATTTCAGTAGGAACTGTGTGTAACATGCTTCACAGAAGTTAATTAATAAGTGATTGGTTTTGTAAATTAAGTCTTAAGCTCAGTAATCCATAACACAATAGGACATAAAAGAAGACACTTGAAAATTAATTCTTTGCTTAGAGGGTACCAGAAATTACTGCATTGATCAGCATCAGGTTTTGCTGAAGAAAGAGTAGGTTTCATTTGAACTTTGCTGAACACTTAATAGTTCATTTTCATGTGCAGAAGTTTTGCTTATAACTTTTAGACTCTAACAGTGTCCTAAAGCATGGGGACTGGAGTTTTCAAGTGATTTAACTTTCTTTAAGCTTCTGGATGAGATCATGCTTTCAGTTACATGGGCATGGACACAACAAACCTTCATTGATTCTCTCTTTCATTCAGAAGATACCAGGCTACAACCACCTGTTCGGGTTTCCTCAGATGTGTCTTCTTCTGTGCATATGGAATCTGACAACTTTATAGTCTTCCAGGATTATTTTATTTTTTTGGCATCCAGTAACATCATCATATCACTTTTGAAAAATCATAGAATTGTCTCTGATTCCCCCTGCTACAGTGGTAATCTGTCCATGTTTATAGTTTTGGAAGTAGACATTCTGTGATTCAGGTTACAGTAAACACAAATCATCTCAGGACTGAAACTAGTAAAGTTTTGTGTTCATGACAGTAGGCTGCATACGTGTCTGGTTTGGGCTGGAATAAAATTAATTGTCTTCCCAACAGCTGCCATATTTAAGATTTAGTATGAGAAGAATATTGATAATATACTGAGGGTTTTAGTTGTTGCTAAGAAATCAAGGATATTTTTAGTTTCTCACATTTTGCTACTGTACAGGTGCAGAGCCAGGACAGCTAATGCAAATTGGCCAATGGAATACTCCATATCATAACATAATGCTCAGTATAAAAAAGGGAATTTGGCTGGGACGTGGCTATCTGAATTCTGCACTCTAGTGCTATCTGAATTCTGCACTCTAGTGCTCCAGTCACTGTTGTCACTGTGCTTGCTGTAATCTCTGCGCTCGCTGCTCTCACCACTTAGGACTGGCTAATCATCGGGCAGCAAGCTGTTGCATTTTAATATATCATTATCATCATCATCATCCTCTTATTGTTCTATTAAAACTGCCTCTATCTCAATCCACAAATTTTCATTTTCTGATTCTCCTTCCCATCCTGCTGTGGGAGAGGGAGATGGGGTGGTGTCAGGGAGTAGAGAGAGAGTGGCTGTATACTGTTTTGTTAAACTACAATGATAGGTTTGCATGGGCCTTGTATTTTGTAACTTACATTTACACAGCTTTGTGTTATGTGTGCTTTTCTCCTGGGCACCAAAACCCCCCATTACCCAGAAACCTGAGAGTTAATTATAATAGGTTCTCATAGGAGATTTGGTTTTCAAGCTCACAAGCACACCAGTGGCAGAGCACTGTCATCACCTCCCAGAGCCTCCAACTCCTTTGACCCTCACATCCCAGGGATCCTAACTGGGATGCATGTTTTTATCATTTCAGATCTCTATTACATTTAAGGAAACTCATAGCTGTGATACTACGTGTCCTTAGTAGCATAAGCAAGGCCTGAGTGATCCCAAAATCCAGCTACCGCAGGTTCAGAGGTAGCGCTGAAGGTGACTGAAAGAAGATCGCTCTGCAGAGCACTGAATACCACAGCAGTTACTCATACAAAGATAAACCATGCGGTGTGTTATAACTGCAGGACTTCTGCCACATAAAATCATTTGCTATTCTTCTCATGTCACCAACAACGGAGACATGCATGTGAAGGCACTTACCATTCTGGTTGACGGAATAGATAAGCAGAGAAAAAGGGAAGAAAGAGGAGAGCTATCTCCCAAAAAAATGTAGTTATGGAGGCTTGAAAGAGCTGGAACTAGAATGCTCTTGTTTTTTCAGAATTTGTTGCCTTTGCTTAGAAAAAAAAAAAATAGTAGCAGGAAGCTAAACTAAAATACCTCATAGCCAAGTACTTAGTTTTGCAGTTCTCCTCTTACCCTTCTGTATTCTCTGTGAATAAAAGCTATTTAAAACCCCCCAAGAAACACTAATCACTGTCTTTGATGCATTCAGTTATGAATTATAATGAATAATTATGAAGCAGTCTAGATTTAAAGGTTTTATGCACATAATCGCAGCTGAATACCAACAAGGTCATTATTAAGGTCCTATTTCATTTGATGTTTTCATTAAGGACTTCAGAGGGAAAGCGCAACCCATACACATTTAAGGTTAGCTAAAAGACCATTTCTTAAAAAATTCTGGGAGAATTGATCTGAATGGTAAAAATTATACTTCTACCAAAGGAGTGAGAAATACTCCATCTGGGCAAATATAAAGTTATCAAAGCCTTCTGGGCCCCTTGCCTGATTTGAACCTTGGCAAGTCAAGCATGCGCTGTCCTACCTTCATACTCCTCCTTATAAGGATGTTCCAAAGTCTGCCCATGCAACTCCTGCAGTTCTCAAAACAGCTGTCATTATTTTGTATATTAAATGCACTCTCTGCATGGGACATACCCATGTTTTGAAACACTGTCAGTATTCAACAAATATTAAGAATCTCAGCATAGTTAGTCTTTTCTGAAATGTAAACACTGACAAATTACTGTTTCAACAAAACTAAATTTTTAAACCCAAAGACGCCTCATTGCAAAAACAGTTTATACCTTCTAAATATATTATTTTAATTTCAGCAATAGTTTATATACCAGAGACACCAATTTCTCTGCAGTTTAGTGATTGGATAGTGGTCTAGTGAAAGACAGGTATCTACATACCAGTGATTAAACATGATCAAAAATGCTCAAAAATTAAAAATCCCTCTGCAAAATAGGGACAGACCAAATAAGTTGCCTGGCTATCAGGAGAGAAAAAAACACTTGTATGTAGTCTTAAAGGTATTCAGTAAATTTTATGTATGTTTGGCTGACATAGGAGTGGACACTTGTGTACCCCCTAAAATGTAACAAAACTACATTTTCACTTTTCGATTCCTTAACTGTAACACAAAGCTGATTATTTTTATAGATGCATCCTACAGGACATGACTGGGAAACTAAAATTCAGGCATTCCTCTACAATAAGGGTGAAGCTGCTTTTATTTGCCTGCTCAGGTAAATAATCACATACAATTCACTTGAGTTTTGCCACCAGCCACCAGTAATTGCGCCAGCTACCAGCTAGTAGGTACTGCAATGTTTCTTTCACTCTGGAACTAGCTCGGTCTACTATAGAGAGTCTTTATACTTGTATAATTTTGTAATCTTCCTCATTTCAGTGCTGTGAATCTTATTGCTATTGAAATTTCTTATTTCTGTATACTTCATTAAGCTATAAAGATACAATTTTCTTATAAAAAATAGGATCAACCTGTCTGCTATCTGTTTGTTTCTGCCAGATATTTGATATCTGCATACAGTTATGTTCGTACCACGTACCACATATTCCCCTAAACTTTATAGGAACAATTTAAAAGTAATCAGAGTTTATACTGCATCTTTGCCTAATCTTTTCTAGATGATGCTAACAAACAGCCAGAATGTCATAATCCCATACTTTGTTCCACCAGCATCCAGAGAAGTTAATACTTAAGGGCAGAAGGCTAAAGGAGGCAGGTCCAACGTTCTCCTTCATATAAAGGAAGTTTTATTCTGATTTTTCACTGTACTTACTTTAACAAGTGAGATATCGTGTTGTTCAGCCACTTAATGCCATGACTGGTCCTCATTACTCTTCACAAAGCTTTAGCTGTGTCCCCTAAACCTGATTATTCCACTGTGCATGCTGTAGGAAGAATTTATACCTTTCCTTAAAAGTTTAACAAAATCCTCTTAGCTGTCACTCAGCTGACTTCCTGCCTGGTGATACTCCTCTTCCTTTCACAACCCATGACAGCACAGTACCTCAAAGGTTTTCTAAGTTATGTTCGTGAACTTTTTTAGAAAAAAAATAAATGCTTCCTCCTCGAAGAGCACTGGTTATGTTATGGATGTGCCAGCAGGTACTCACTTGCTTCCCGTGATCACCAGGGCAGGAGTAGCAGCCACACTCAAGCTAATGGTTAGGATCTGGTTCAGCTGGTTTTAAACTGAAAATGAAGAACCGAGTTGAGATTTAAATCAGAACCACTAAAAAAACATGTGGAAGATCAAAGGGGGATGGGAATAGACTGAAATATCTTGGGATCACGATAATAGCTTTCATTCTACTGTATATTGAAACACATCAGGACAGCTGATAACAAGAAAATATATTCTAATCTTATTATTGTTGCTGAATATTGAAGTGGGAATAAACTAGGTAAGCCTGTCTCAACCTTCCCATTTTGTGTCATCTAACATGTCAAAGGCAGAAGAATTAAAGGCTTGTCCTTGAATAAATTACCTCTTCTACACACGGTGAAATGCTGTATAGTTCACTGTCTCTCTCATTTTCTCTTCCAGCCGTTCTTCACCACAGTCACGAATCTATGGCTAATTGTCAAATGGCATCCTCCATGAGTAATTAAGTTTAACTATCAGGGAAGATAACATCTCCAGAAATAAAATATTTGATGGGGTGTTTCCCTCTATCTCACATTCAAATAGCCTGTTATAAATTGATGATACTACAGCTGACTTTTCCTTCAAATGCCAAAGCCTTTCCTATGTAATAGCATGTGAATTCTAAATAGAAAGACATTATCCTTTATGAACTGTTTCACTACAACACCACAAATCATTCTTCTAAATGATTTCTCCACATCATATGAGCAAAATGCTGAATCTATCAATCCCTCTTGCTTTATGAGGCTCCGGACAGCACAAAGGCATGAAAGCTGAAAGAGTATATATTAATTCTTCTGAAAACTCAAGACTCAGCTAATATAAAGAAGGAAGTATGCCTGACATTGCTCATTTGAAAGCCACAAGTGAAAAAGTCAAACGGGAAATGTATCGATGCTGCATTCTCACAAGAAAATATGACAAAAGGCCATCTACTGAGTGCATAGCAGCAAAATCTGATCATGCCAGTAAATACATTTATCTTCCTTAACATATTTAAATGGATACTCTTGTTTTGCTTTTTCTGCTAACTGATAATTGTATACTGCTGACGGGCTCTACAGTCTTTGCAGAAGATTATTTAATCAAGATTCTTAAAAATTTTAAAATTATGGCAGTATTACAAGAATTGAAGTCATTATCCAATAAATTCCTTATTACAGTAAAATCATGATGACACAAATATTCGTTCATCTAACAGTGAACTTCTATAGTGACTAGCCTCAATGCTTTGGCTCAAAAGAAGTAAAAGGAGAAGGATACTCCACAACAGCACCTTTGCCTCCCTGAAAAATCCTATATAAACCTCTTGCTGGGGTGTCAGGGATACCCCTTAGATATAAGCTACATCAAAAACTAGTGTCATTAGGAGAAATCAGGCATTACAGACTTTACAGCAAGTGTTAATAGCTAGCATAATTTTTATATTTATTTCAAATATGTCCTTATCTTCCTCCACATAGCACCAAGGTTGAGTGAAAGGTTTTGCTTTTATAAGATATTACCTTTAACAAACTAAGGCACGGAGTCAGTATTTGGCTGACTGCCAACAAACTTCACAGAGCAGTCCCACTGGCATGTACATCAGTGCTAGACAAATATGACATTTTCATGCTTCTAACTTTTTCTAAGATTGAAAGAATCATGATCCTGGAACCCCTTGCCTCAAAGAAATAGAAGACAGAGCTGACGTCTAGTTTGATTATGTTTCATTAAGTTTAATAAAATAAATAAATAAATAGATAAATAAGAGAAGCAATGCCATTTAGTTGAATAGTTTTCACCTGGCACACTCTAAAGGCTGAATAGAGCACTGCACAGCCACATAAATGACTAACATCCTTGGGAGGACAGAAGCTTTTTATGACTAGTTTAACTCCAAATTAGAAGAGTGATTGCATGTATCTACTGACCAACAGCTATCTGCTAAAATACCTACCCTTGTAATACTGCCTCCTTTTGCTGCCAGAGCAAATACATACACACATACATAATAAAAAGTTAATGGACTACGTTGTAAAATATGCGAAAATAGTCATATTCTAGTGCCTCCATAGGCTACATACTTCTGATTTCAATGAAAGCAGGTGAACTTTCTCCATAATGCTTTCTATGAACGCACAAAACTTACAACATAGTGAAGTAATCAACGCACATACAACATGCAACCTCAGTAAGGGACAAGACTCTCTCAGACTTGTTTTGGGTTTAGGCTATTTCTTATTTTTTTATGTTTAACAACCACAAAAAGCTAAAACCATAAACATAACTTTCATATTTTAAAATACACAAATGAGTGACTTGTTCATTGCTTTTCTTTTCATCTCCAAATCACCACTAAAATAATTATCACTCTACCTAAAGGAATCAGAGCTGACAGAACCTAAGAGACAAGTAAGCCTAGTAACATGAAAAAAAGAGTAATTTGATATTTAAAGTCCTTGGTAATTCCAAGTTCCCAAAAGAAGTCAGTATCTACCAGCCTGGGAATGTTACCTAAAAGAAATTACTCTTACAACACAGACACAAGTAGTTTCTTATATCCTTTGATGAATTAGTGCTTCCATTTTGTAGGCAAAACCATTTGGATTGATACATTTCCTAGACAAATGTCCATTACAGTTTGCTATGGCTGAACAAATTTCTCCGTTGAGCAGAACATACAGATGAGCTGCTATCAACATCCACAGAAACACAATTGCCTCCAAAATCCTGACTAACAACAGTCTCTGAAATCTGTGGAGCTTCCTCAATGTTTGAGAGCTTGCATTGGCTTGCTAAAGCGATGCTGTAGTTTTTAATAAGAACATTTGTCATTATATGAATTGCTCCTGATTTTCTAGCCAGAAAGGTCAAGTGGAACTACTTGTGTGTATTTGTGGTTCAAATTAATTTCAATGGTGTATATAAAATGCAAAAGAATAAGAGAATGCTCTGGTCACAGATCACGAATTTATAAACACGTTTTCTTTCCTAACGTTAGAATATGAAATGCAGGCCCAGAATTCTGACAATCATTTTTTAAACAATCTGCATTTCATACGATTTGCCTAAAACTTTAACTTTTGTAGTAGGCTACCCAACTTACGCATCCAAATGGAGATGCCAGTAGAAGGTATGTCAAACTCCAGTTTCTTGAAGTCTACTTAACATGAGAAAGGTCCTTTGGAGCTTAAAATAAATCAAAAATGAGATGACACCTTTGTTTATTTCCACGTCTTCATTAACATGCATGATATAGCTATCACTGCATACATTCTTTTTTTTACTGCTACATTGTGCTTTCACGATATTTATACATATACATAACATCATTACAGAAATTTCCATGCAAGGTAAACATTTGTTTACATGCTATCATGTTGCCTGTGATAATAATTCGTAACCTCACCAGAACTTAAAGGACAGACACATCGTATGTTCAGACAATTAACTCTCTGGCATTCTTCCTTTGAGTAGGTTAACCACCTTAGCAGAGAGTGTGATACCTTTGGAGTCTGCATACAGTCCATAGCTTGCTTTACCCCCTCCCTTCAGATTACTCACCTCAAAGTATAATGCTTTGTGTAAAATGTATTTTCCTTTGCCATCTGTTTTATCCAGTGATCTGTTCTTGCCCAGTTGTTCTGCCAAGTTTACTGAGGCTCAGAGAAATTGAGCAACCAGTGCAAGGTCACATAGGTCCCGGTTCAGCCAAAATTAGCATCAAGAATTAGAAACAGATATAAGAATGCATACAAAATAATGAGAAAAAAAATGTGAAACCTCATTACTTTGAGGGCTGAGGTTTAAGGAGTTTTTGTTTCTACAGACAAGTTTAGGTAAATTTTGGTCCTATCAATAAAAGGTTCTCTCTTCTCTCCTCCCTTCTATCAGATCTTTGATTGTCCCGGACAATTGTCTGTTCACACAGAAAGAGCAAGATTCATCAGCTCTTCTCAAAGGAATTTTTCTTAAGGAAAAAATCATTCATTCTCCTGCTTTTGTATGCATGTAAAAAAGGGAGGGAATATCACTAAAGAGGGTTCTTCTTCTTTCTTCTCTTTTGCCATCCTCGAGGGACAGAGCACAGAAATGGGCAATGCTGTATCTGAATTTGAAAAGGAGAAAGGCATAAGTAGCATAACGTAGCTGCTGATAGCTACATTAAACCCTCTGCTGGACAAGAGACCCACTATTTGTCATATTCTTTGTTGGAATCTGAGAGAAAAACAGGGCACTAATCCTTTAAAGTGAAGATTCGCTCCTTTTCCTGTCCTGTCCTGTCCATAAGCTACCAGGGTTTATGCCTGAAAATAACTGCATTTAAGAGAATTGTGTGATATATAATACCAAAACAAAGGATTTTATGAGATAATAAAATATTGTTTGTACTAAAATTACTGTGTACCTAAGAAAAGAAGTAATAGATTTGCAAAAAAATACAAGAAGGGTCAGTGTGTGAGGCATAGAAAAGCTTCAGGTTCACTTAGAAGGTGTTAAGATATAGTTCCAAAATAAAGCATGTATTACGATTAAGAATATATGAAGATATAATAATATCCTATTTTACTACTAAGGACAGATGAGATTTTAATAATATATAAGCTCTATATATTATATGAAGGGTTTTAGTACTTGTCATTCTCTCAACTGCATACCAATGGCATCATGATTATTTAAAGTATGTCTGGTTTTAAGTCGAAGATTTGAAACTTGTAAATGGTCTACAGAAGAAAAAAACCTTTGAATTCATCCTTTTTCTTCTGTTTCTCCCAGCTCCCCAAAATAATTTATGTTTAAAATGAAACACTGCCTATCACCTCCTATCAAAAGAATAATCATATTTCCAACAGGTCCCTAGAGAAAGCAGGAATTTCAGCTGATTGCCACGTTTTCACAATATCCTCCCTCTCAAATTAGAGTTTGAGATTTTTTTAAGAAGATTCTTCTTTTACTGTATAAAAGAAACATCATTTATCTCCCTTTACTACTATCTCAGGCTCAATTCCAAGTAAGGAATATTTTTTTATTTCGGTTGCAGGTTATGCATAAGCATTTATGGTTATACATGCATGAAGTTCCAAATTTTCCAAACCTGCAAGTGTTGCAGATTCTTCTAAAATCCTTTTAGAGTTAAGAAAAGACTTATTATACACTTCTTTTAATTACTTCCCACCGTTCAAAAAAAAAAGTCTTTGGTCAAAATCCTTGGTGGTTTTCAGTTTCTTTTCTACAGAAAAAAAATTACAGTATTTGACATGCCCTTCAGCTTCAGTACTTTTGGACTAAAATATATGTTCCCTTTGTTCGTTATCAAAATCTATTTATATATTTCCATTGGGAAATATCTGAGACTCATAAAGCAATAAGAAAAAACATGAATCCGTTCATTAGCTCAGTATCTGATCTTTTCCAAGACTATTCAGGACAGAAAAATTAGACTTTGCTATTTTATTCCTACAGGAAGGTAATCTTTAAGAGAAAAATAAGAAAAAAATAACAACAACAAGCTATTTTCTGCTAAGTCTTTGAAAATATAATCTCTGAAAAATGTCCAGAAGCAAGTTACAAAATCCTCAAAGTGCAGAAACATATATAGAGGCATCAAATTATGAAGCTTAGACGTTATTTACATGGGTAGTGTGATCAACAAACGAACTCAGACACACAGAAGGAAAAAAATAACACAAAATCCCCACAATACAGTGTTGATAGCCATCTTTATTCAAGAGATCTCCAACCTCTCTAGTGACATTTCCTCTTTTTCACATGCGTACAAAAACAGAAGGATGAATGTTTTTTTCCTCATTTCCTCCAATTTTTTCTTCATTCCCCTTAGCTATTTCATCACTTCTGCAACTTAAAACAAACCAACCAACCTACAATATAGCAATTACAATATGACATGAAATAAATATCAGTATGCCGCCAATCAATCATAAAGGTAAGCAGGTCAGAATCTCTTTAGATATAAACGGATACACAAAGATTTCAGTCGTTTTCTGTGCAGCTAAATATGCTCACGGAAGCAATGTTTTGGCAAGCACAAGAGAAAGAACATAATTTCATATTTGCTCATGTTCTTCTTATGTGCTGAAATATTTATACTATACAGATTTCGTGTTCGTTCAAATATGAATCTCTCTCTTGGATATGATGTTTTTCAAAGCTTTCAGTGCTAGAATGAATCTGAAGCAGATCTTCTATTAACACTGGCTTTGCACTAAAAAAAGTACAGAAGAGCTTCATGAAAAATCTGTTAGATGCTCCAGCTGGAGCAATTCTTTGCCTTGCAAATGCCAATTTTTTTACTGTTATGTTTAATGTTCACTTAAAAAAACCCTAACATTTTCCACGATGATAAAGAATGTACTAGTCCTTAAAATTCCTACTGACCCCAAAATATAGAATGAAGAACTGTTAGACTGGATTTCAAGATTTATTATACAATTTCTCACCCAATGTAAAAATGCAAGCACAGATATAGAGTCACATTAAAGGCCATTTGCAGCTTAATATAATTGTTGTCCAGTTAGAATGCAATTACGGCAAAGGAGGCAAGAACAGGAAAAGCATAAGTAATCTGCCTTTCAGATGCCCTCCTCACCATCCTGTGCTGTCTTTGCATTTAGCAGGACTCCAAGTATTTCTAACACAAGAACTTACCATGTTCATGCCCACACATATTCTTAGCACTGAAAACAGTTTATGAAAAAGAGCTTCACACCTTAAAATTAGTTTTACGAAGACCCTCCTTTCTTTTGAACCTATCCTTCCCACTTTCACTGTTTTCCTCCTAGATCTTGTTTTGGGAAAGGCAGTGAATCGTTGATCTTAATTCGCACTCAGTACATTAGTGCCTAAAATTATTTCATTGCCCTGGCCAGCAACCTGCATGTTACTTCAACAGTGGGCTGGTTATGGTGACCCTCAGTAGATGCAAGTCACACTCGTGGTTGGCAGAACATTATTAGCAGCATCAGCTATAAATGGAAACTCATTTGTCTGCCAGAGTATTCTTCTACTTGTTATGACAGCTTTTGAGAGCTACCGTCTTAAACCATGAAAAGCCTCAGGCACTAAGTGGAAGAATTCTACAGAGACTGTTAGAAACAAATACTTTATCTACGTTAACTTCAGGATAACTTCCTTCAAGTTGTCAAGCAACAATCATTACTGACATTGTTGAAACAAGACAGTTTTAATCCGGATGCCTTGCACAGAGCCCCTTCACAGGGCTGTATGAATCCTGATGCAGCTGATGGCACGTACACCACCAGCCAACCGAATGATGTTTGCGTTGTTATTTCCTCCTTCTCTCCAGTATAAAAGGATAGAGTGTATCTTCAAGTCATACTGCAGGTTTTAATACAAATAGCTCATACAGCAAGAACGTCAGTGATGCTGCAAGGGCAGCGGGGGAAAATGACACCAAAACAAGTGATTGAAGCTTCAGGAGGTATCGAGTTGTAAATGATCAGGCTGGGTAAAGTGGTCGGGGGAGAAGTGTCAGAATTAAGAATTACAGTGATGAAGAGAACTGCCACCAATACACACACATTCCGAGGTGGGTGTATGCATCTGAAGAAGTGTCAACACCATTACAGTTTTTTTTAATGGAAAACAAAAATTTTTTATTCATTGTTTCTCCTTAAGTAGATTTCCCTACATCTAAAAACTATTTTATGGCCGAAAACAAAAAATACTTCACAATATCATCTCTTTTTTAAAGGCAAATTATAAAGCTGTTTCTTCAAGTCTTCTTCTAGGAACTCAGGGTTATAATTACATTTTTGTAACTATTTTGTTCCTTCACATAACTCTGTGCATCACATACTCTATACTACAAAATATTGACAGTTTTCCAAGCACAATATTGTTCCAATGATGGAACATATCACCTAAAATTAAAAAAAGAAAACAACTCTACCAAACAAACCCCAATTTCCAAACTGAGCCTATGCAAAATGCAACATTCACATTTCTGAAGCAGCAGAGCTGACATCGGAAAAAAACTCAAGCCCCCACTCCCACAAAAATATTTCTTAAACTCCAACACAAGTTTAATTCTGATACAATTAAATTTGTATAATCAAATAATTTGGGCAGTAACTAGGAGCCATAACTCACCTAAAGCCCACTAGTTTTTAATAAGATTGACATTGGTACTTGGAAAAAGTAACTAAATCACAGGAAAGTTACTTGAAGATCTAATTAATCTAAAATTATTTTAATCTCATCATAATGTCTCTTTTAGATGACAGCATCACTTGTTTGTGTACTAAACAGCTATGCCCTGGAATATTTTTTCTTTAGCTGTGACTTATTAGTATATTATATACCACATTGAACTCTAACTAGATTAGCCATACTTGAATAAATCTTAAGAATTGATTATTTTGGTGCAGTTTTTTCCTAAACCTTTTAAATTCACAGTCGTGCCTGGTGTTCATGTATGAAAAGAAGATTTGGGATTTTGGGAGAGTTAGAGACAGGGATTTTCTTAATTCTTTTTTGTCAATTAACTATGACATTAGCCATGTTACTAGGATGTTTCCACCTGATGTCTCAGAATACAGTAGGCCAACATCCATGAAAGTAATATTTACTTCTTCTATCACATTACAATTGGAAAGCCTTTTTATTGTATTTGAATAAAGCAATATACTAAATTAATACATTATTAGATTTTAAAGACAGAAAGTAGTCTTTAATGATTATGATGGCAATTATTGTTTATGAAACAAGTCTTTCAGACTAATATTCTGCTTCTTGACTCTACATAGGAAACTGTCTGTTCTACTATTCCTTTTAAAATTAATTATACTTTCAATTTTATTGAGGTCCATGTTCATTTGAAGATGTGACATTGCCAAAAGTTTTTTGGTTTTTTTTTATATGTATGTAAGCAAATGCTTTCCAAAATTAACAGGTTGAAGAAAAATAGAATTTAAATATTTTTTCCCAAATTCCACTGTTAATTGGAGAAAATTGTCTAATTATGAGATGATACAACTTTTATTCTAAGTATTCAATTATCTTCATAAGAAACTTGAATATACAGAAAATTAAGTACCAAAAAGTGACGGTGAGGTTATCTTCACTTTAAGCATTATATTAACCCACAGGATTAGTTAATTAACTCACAACTAAAATGATTCTTTGATGAATGCTTCCTAACATCTAACTGATGTGAAGATGTTAACAATGTCAATATTGAATTTCATGTAGAAGCCTATAATCACATCAAAAAATTTCCCACAGAAAATACAGTGATAGTAACAATTTTCATTCTTCTATCATTTATTTGGTTTGGATTCATCTATTGAAGCTGAAAAGATAAGTGAAGAGGAAGAAAACATAAAGCAAAGCTAGAAACCTTAAAATTGGTCAGTTGTCACAGATGAGTGACAAAAAGAAGCAAGTCTGCTATGGACCTGTATTTCAACGTCTTTCACCTTCGGCACAGCCTAGAAAGACAGGGCTTTCTCAGAATATTGCCGCCCAGCAGCATACTATTAGTAGCAAGATCTGGAAATGAAGTCAAATGCTTAAACGGAACTCACATGTGTGAGGTCATATTGCACGTGGACTCTCCCAACACAGGCAGATAATACATATGGGGCACCTGCCATGCCACCTACCCTGCACACCAACCTCTCCTTCATTTTCAGGAGCAAAAGGAGTTACATTCTTCTGTCTGGGACTTGGGAATTTCCCTAACGCCTTCTCCATTCAGCAAAGCTAACCAGAATAGTTCATCATGACAGGGTACACCACCTGAATAGGAATGGGATGCATTTCACTGGTTTTAGATTTTTCCAAACCTAACATTTTCCAAACTTTACACTTACAAGAACTACAGAGTGTCTTAGAAGTTGTACAGTAAAGTCTTGAAGCTGAAACTTTTAGAGATTTCAGCATCATAAGACTGATTGAAAACACTACTCACACAAAACAGTTCAGGTAACTTTCCCATTAGCTTGAATGGGACTGTTTATACTCGAAACAGTTTTGCTTCAGACAAGAGGAGGTTTGAGGAAGGTTAGAACATTCACAAGTTTGTTTGTTTTCTTCTCAGAGTGATACAGGGCAGACAACCAGGGAGGAAAGGTGTTCTGAAAGAAAATATAAACTATGCTTTTCAGTGGAAACCCAAGTTTCTAGTGGTGGACATAGAAAATATTTTGACAATCCAAACACACTCCGATCAGAAAATGAACAAGACAGCTGCTGTCTCCTGATGGAAGCAGAGGGCTAGGGCAGAGCTGGCTTGTTGAACGTGGGCTGTGGAAAATAAACACTGTCAAAAACCTCTTCAGCCTAGACACCCCCTTGCCTGATGTCACATGGTCAAACACAGAAGCATCCAGTGACAGTCTGAGAACTTCAAGAAGTGTTTTTCCTTTCTTAGTTGAAAGATGTGCACTGAGAAGACAGCACATGTCATTAAGAAATAAATACGATCTTGATTATATGATGGCAGATGTCGTAGCTTTTCAGGAAGAATTCTGGAAAATCTCTTGAATTACTTCCCTCCAGAAAAGTAATATTTCCTATCTGAATAGCTGGAACCAATTGGGATTGTGTTTAAAAAACTGCTCTTCTTACTGCATCAGGCTACGCTGAGAAGAATGCAATGCAAAATCCCATCACAGAAAACTGGAACTGCAGATAAAGTTTTGTGAATGAAAGTTAAGAAAATGAGACACTTTGACTAACAGGAAGACAGGACACACATTCAACATCAGTTACAGTGGCTCCGAAGTATTACAAAACTTGCATTACCTTTGCTACAGCTCCTCTTCTTTTCACAGTACGCTGACTCTTCCCTCTACAACACATAGTTGCCCAAACTGCACTTGAGCTGTCAGTGTCAGAAGTGGTCCAGGCTCATCATGCAGCCTTCTCACCCACTGAAAGTGAAACATGTCTTGTTTATCTTTCCTTCCTCATTTTATGCAAGGTAATATTCCTTTCTTCTTTAAGTTGCTTTCATGGGGACTGGTGCCCTGCCGATCCCAATGGTAAGCAGCACTATCTTCAAAGTTTTCACTTAGAAGAGATTTGCTCGTCTACTGACAGCATGTTGCAAGTTGGCCTGGGACAGCCACAGACTCCTAGTTCAGGAGGCAGAACAACTCCTATTTCCAGCTCATTCCTAAAAACAAACAGGTAATCATTGTCTTCATTCTCTACAATGCCTTATTTCTATGTTACATGGCCTTGAAAGGAAACAGTAGGTATTACGTTAGGAGAAAGGCCCATGGTGTATATACACAAGGAATGTTAAAATGTTTGGCTGAACCTTAGCCTTTGGAAAAGAAGAAAAAAAAGAGAAGAGCCTACAAACAAATTGCATGTGCTTGAGGCAAGTGATCAAACATTGTTTCCTAAATTTTAAGGATTTCTACTAGATCTTATAGGTTTGTAATATTTGAGGTCTTCCTTTCATTGCAGAGGGTGACTTTCACTTCAACAAAGACATGCATAGGGTCTTCACCTGGGAAAACAACCCAGGAGTGCAGCACAGGCTGGGATCTACCTGGCTGGGGAGCAACTCCTTGGAAGGTTGGGAGTCCAGGTGGAAAGCAAGATCGCTATGAGAGAACAGTGTGCCGCTGCGGCAAAGAACGCCAACAGGATTCTGGGTTGCATGAACAAGGACATCACCAGCAGAGATAGGTAAGTCATTATCCCACACACTGCTTATCAAGCCACACTTAGCATACTGCATTCAGTTTTGTTCCTGCTGTACAAAGATATGGACCTTCTAGAGAGGGTACAGAGAAGGGCCACAAAGATGATCAAAGGACTGGGAAGCCTGAGAAATGAGGAAAAGCTGAGAGAATTGGGTTTATTCAGCCTTGAGAAAAGGAGGTTTGGCAGAGACCTTAGCACCATGTCCCAGTATACAAAGGGTGGGTACAAAGAAGATGGAGACTCCCTTTTTACAAGAAGTGACATGGAAAAGACATGGGGTAATAGGTGCAAGTTACTCCTAGAGGGATTCCAATTGGACAAGAGGGAAAATTTCCACAATGAGAAAAATCAGCCATGAGGATAATCTCCCCAGTGAATCCATGAATTCCCCAACACCGGACAGTTAAGATTCAGCTGAACAGGGTACTGGACCATCTTGCCTAGACCATGCTTTTGTCAAGAAAGACTGGACCAGAGGATGCTTGATGCCCTTTTGAATCCCATGTTCTGGGATTCTGTGATTTAACTGACCTCCCCATCCCCACGTTCCGCCCTTGTGTCTTACTACAACAGTTACTTTATGAGAAGTACAGCAAGATTTCTGTATCTGGCAGTGTCGTAGCATTTCTCTTCCACTCTCACAGCTATGAAGGTGACTGAATGCGACATAGTAATAATGAGAATTACAGGCATCTCGACTATTAAACATTTCAGCCGTGCCTGGATCATGCTAGGCAGTAGTAAAAGTAACTCTTACTCATCTATCATCACTTACCAACAAAACATTGGAGGATATGCGTATTTCTTGCCAGACTTTCTGGAGTGAATAGAATAACTGTAAAGAGCAGCATCATGCAGACTTAACAACAAAAGACCAGTAAGATACCCCACAAACCACACACCATACTGAGCATGCAATACTAGCCCCAGCAGCAGGAAGCAGAAGGCAGTTCTCTCTTTAAATGACAAAAACTATTAATTATTTCTGTGTACTGTTTTAGGAATTAAGTTACAGAATACATAGAAAAGTACATATCAGCTGTGGATAATATGAACTACAATCAGTTGTAACCAAGGTTGAGGGCTTTTTTATTTGTTTAAATAAAACCCAAAACTTAAGAGGTATAACCAAAACCTAAGGAACAGGCGGTACTTTCTTGAATTTGAGTAGTGAGTCTGTAAGTCATCACATGAAAACTTGTGAACAATTGTGCGTATCTTTAAGATAGGAACCGTTTATCCTTGACTTTATGGTTTATCAGTGTGATTTCCCAGTGTTTAAAATGCCATTCCCATTTTCAAGTGAATCTAGGACAGCATCAAGTGAATACATGAAGATCAACATAAATATATACACATTTTATTTTGGAACTACATAAGAACTGTTTGCTTGCTTGGAAGCCAAGAGATGGTATATTACCTTTGAAATAGGGACTTTTGGTATGAATTCTATCATTTTTAAGGAAGACACAAAAAAATTATCAAAATGTTAACTTACAGTATGCACACAGACCTTTTAAAAATCATATTCTCGTTATGGCAATTTTTATTCTTGCTTTGAAAAGCAGGAATTAATATAATTGGTGTACAGAAATATTTTGAAAAATCAACCAGCAAGGGTAAAAAAAAAATAAATAGAACAGTTTAAATTGTAACCATTGAAATGCAAATGTTTAAGTCAGATGCACAAATTTTATACGATTCAATTTTTGTTTAGAACACCATTAAGCTATAAAACACTCCACAAATCTTTTTGTGAATGAAATTTTTATTTACACACTGTATCCAGAAGCAGATACATAAATCCTTATACAATTATTTTTCAAAAATGTGCAAGAAATTACTATAATTTTGTTTACAAACCAAAACACATTAAAATCAATGGACTTTGGATAATTCACTCTGTGGCGTGCTCAGTACAAATAGTGCACACCAGGTCTGAAACAGAGAAAAATGTAAACTACAGCAATCTGGATTGCAAGTATTAACTTCATGGCACTCCATCATCACTATAAAAATTCTTTTACCCAACATGTAGTCATACAAAATTCTTTAAGAATTTTTCATTATCTGTGTAGAATTTAGCATACTCTCCAGTTACAACAATGTGATATTTCCCATATTATGAACTACTATCAAGCCCATTTTTATTAATAAAGAATGCTTGCAATTTTTATTCTTTGCAGTCGTAAAAAGATTTTAAGAAATTAAATTGGCAATCATTAATTTATCCATAGCTTAGCTCAGAAATTGAAAGTTCGGTAACACGAGAAAAACTTCTCATAAGAATCATAGCCCATATATTGCTGGTATGGTGTTTTAAATTTATAATTCCAGTATTCACATAGATGAAATGCATCAACATAAAACTGCACAGATTTCACTTAGCCCAGCAGCCAATATTCACAGAAAGAAATCAGCTTAACAAAATGTAAAGTCAGCTCATCTGAGAACAAAGAGGTTAATTAATAATCGCATTTCAGATCCTGCTGACAGAAAAACATTTTGATAAAAAGATGGCATTCATTATGTCAACAGCAGGATAAGTGCTATATCCTTCAAATAGATCAAAGAATACAAATCACTCAGTTTTTATAACACTGGCTTACAAAAAAAAAACAAGAGGAAATTGTGCAAATTTATTTTTCTATTTCCAAATAGAAGATGCTATTTTACTTTTCTAATTCATAAAACAATATCATCAATAACATCAATCATTTCAGATGCTCAAAAAAGGAATTTAATTTCAAAGCTTCATTTTCAAAAACATTTTTCTACAATTCAATTGCATAAAAAACATATCTTTTGAACTCTTAAACTGTTGTGCTGAATAAATAGCCATATTTCTACTGTATAAGGATCATAGTCAGTTAACTTTTATTCCTAGTGTATCTACTTCTAAAGGTCCCAAAAACATCCTCAATCATTTCCTTTTATTTGCCAAGGACACTTTGCTCTTCTAATTTTGTGAAGCAGAAGTCAACACATTTGTGGTTACTCCAAGTATTTCTAAATTGTTTCATAACTAAATGTTACTGTGTTTCTTTAATATTAATCTTTATTATAAGAAATCATAAGTAACTTCAATGTTTTCAAAGTAATTTTTCTGGGTTCCTTCTGCTGGCTGGCCAGTTACCTCAGCATGAAAAAATGCTGCAAGGTTCTGATTAATGAAACATGAAAAAATAAGTATTTGTGTTTACTTACTACCGATTTAAAGTATTTTGAGCTTAGTAGAAACATCACCATCATTTTTTATTTAGAAAGTGCTATATGGTTCTCTTACCCTAGGCCTCAACCACTTTACAGTGTTCCTTTTGTGGAAGCTTTAGGCAGGAGGTGGGGGAATGACAAAGTCAACTTGACCTGATTAGGTTTGCAGGTGAAGAACACAGCAAGGAAGGCAATTCAGAAATGAGATAGCTGAACCAAAGTTTTTTTTAAAGAAAGCATCAACGTGTATAAGTGAACAAACTGAAATTTATAAAGGCATGGGCAAGAAATTTAGCATGTGTGTTCTTGCACGTTTTTCAATTCAGCAATAAGACCAGGATATTATAGCTTCAACTATTTAAGTTTCAATGCAATGACTGCTAAATTAATGCATGTGGTGTAGTATAAACATATGTTTAATGCATTCAATAGTGGTATTAAATGGCAGAGAAAATATGTAATATACTATAATCTTCCAAAGATTCTGCAGAATGCATAGGCCCTCTAGCTTGTATGGGGAAAGAATTTTTGAAGTGAAGAAATGCCAGAGGTTTCCTTCTAAAAGTATGCATCTGAAATGCATAAAAATTATTTTCTTTCTCCTCCCCACAGAAAAAATCAGAACACTGTACCATAAAACAGGTTATTGTGCCTTTTTGAATAAAATTAGTGATCCTGATTCAAGGGGAGGAGGGGGCTGCGGGGTAAAGTCAGCAGAGGAAAAAAAGAAAACAGAATTCACACTTACTTGCATACATATATTTCAATGGCAGAGCCAACAAATTATGCATATAGACTGCTCTAGATTTTTTTTTAAAGTTTAAAACTTTATCAGACTAAAGAAGAAATCCTTATTCTCCCTCCCTTAAAAGTAAAGTCAGCCTTTATCTACCTTTGATTTTCTTTTTTTTATTTTTCAGTTAAACATTATGGTCAAAAAATAAATTAAAAAAATATAAATTTAGTCTATCAATTCAGGCAACCCAAGATGTAGTGCCATTGCACCACCTTGCAGCAATACTGTATTCATTACTAAAGACTCATTTCAGGGGATGAAAGGCTAGATAAAACAAGGAGAAGAAAATGATGTAAATGAGAAAGCCATATCAAAGACGAACAATCTTTTCTATGCTGATGTTTACTGACTAGCAACTCCTGCTGGAGATGGGGAAGATGACATTTAAAACCACAAAAAGGGTAGAGGCAGGCAAAGCAAGCCTCCCTCCCAAGCCAGCCATGACTCCTTCAACAAATAAGTCATAAAAGTGATAGAATCATGGGGCAAAAGACTGAAATAAAACAGGAAAATGCCATGGATTAATCTTACATGACAAAAATATTACAGTGTAGAACCTGTACTCCCCACTGAAAGTCTTTTTTTCCCTATAGAAGGTTACAATAGCTGTATGCTTTTCAAATGCCAGAATCTTTGACAGATACTATAAATATTTACTTAATTGATTCAATATTTCATATGTCAAAATGTATTTCAGGATAGTAAACTGAAACATTTTCCGTGGTCAGTACATACCCAAAACTCTTTTCCCCATAATTTCAAAGGCTATGAGAGCAGAGCTTTAAAGATACATTTTAACCACCTTCTATTCAAAATTTTATCAGTCCTGTTCCCTCATTCTCAAAAGATATCCAAACAAAGGATAAACAATCCAAAGGGCATTAATATATTGCTGCATTTCTGAAAAGAATGCAGAGTATGATAAAATTTCAAATACTTTGAATATGTATTGTCAAACTCATTCTATTTGAAGTTTTACCCCATCCCTAAAATGTTTTATCAATTTATGTTCCCATAATAACAATTCGTAGCTTTCCTGCAAATCCAGGAAATCCACCACCCCCCTCAGGAGGAGGTGGGAGGGAAAAGGACAGAAAGAGGGGACCTGGTAGGTTATTTAACTGATGGCATGATTTTAAAAGGTAATACTAGACAAGGCCCCAATACCGCAATTTCCTTAAGGGTACTACATATTGATTTTCACAGAATTCATTTTTTTAAAGGCCATTTTTAGAAGGACAAAATACTGAGACAAGAAGAAAGCTGAACCAGCCTTCTCAAACACAAAATAGAGTACAGACAAAACACGGCTTTGGAGAAATGCATTTTTTTTTTCCCAAAGATATGCTGCATAACGATGTTCTTATCACACAGCTCTAAGTTGTACATTAGGGCATATCTCTCTAGAAATTTATAATTAATTAAGATACTAGGAAATGTATTTTTAACACAGATGTAAATTCTATAATTTAGTATACCAATATGTCTTTTATCCATGATCATTTTTTTAAAAAATCAAACAGGCTATTTTAAATGAAAAAAAAAAATCCATTCAACAAGTTTCATTTGATTTTTACTTATGGTTGAATACACATGAAATGTGCTTTTGATGCATAAAAATCACAGTGGATAGCAGCAAAGGACTTGGGGGAAATTAAGGAAAATTTGATCGTTCACATTGTGATTAATCTGCACATTGATGAAAGACAGCTATTTCACACTAAAAATAAACTGGAGATCATTCTTTCAAAAAAAAAAAAAAAAAAAGCCCCCCAAAATACACAAAAACACCCAAAACAAACATAAATCCAAATGCATTACTTTTCTCTAATGCACAAAAATGAAATATTTTTATGGCAGCAAAAGATTTTGAAAATAATGAAAGTCTGTAAACTGTATTTCAATCTCTTTTTGTTGTTGTTGTTCCCAAAGTGCAAGATGCAAGGTTCCCATAAGCTTTCAGTAGTGCTTCTCCTGTAAATAATCCTTCATTTTGTTTGGCAAAGGCAGTTTCTGAATCAGGTCTATTCTGGTGTACTGACGTATTACAAAACGACACAGGTACTGTAAAGAACGCACCTGCATAAACCGAGATACTGGATTTGTCAGTCTCACTGGGTAAGTCGCAGATCCAGGCAGTCGGGATCTAGAATAGCAGAAAGCTCCATTTTCAGAGTCCCTGATTGAATGTTCGATTAAGTCCACTATAGATGTATGTCCCTCCACATCCGGTTGTTCATAAAAGCTAAACCTACCATTTGAGTGTTCAATTCTAGTGTGAAGAGTTTTTCCATGGGAACGAAAACTCAAACTTAAAAGATAACGATCATCAGAACTGTCTCGAACGAGAAACGAGCCATCAGGCACATTAGCTAACTTTCCCTCTGCCTCCCAGCGTGTAATGGGGCCCCAGTACCATCCTTGTTTTGCAAGTTTTTTCAGTTCTTCTGTGAGACTTGTCACTACCATAGGACCACTGTTCTGTACAGAATCATAAACTCTTCCAACTCCAGGGGCAGTGTTAGGATCAAAATTCAAATGGCAGCGCATACTTTCAGCCACGTGGGCATCTGTGCCATTCAATCCATTGAAGTTCCTTTGGATTTGATTATTCTGCATTGGAGGTAGCAAAGGTGAGAGTGGAGGGACATCACTGTGATTAACTCTTGGGGTTTGCAACATGACTCCTGTGGTACCAATCAACAAACCATTCACTGTCTGGTCCACAAAGATATCTGGTGCAACAACTACGTCCTGATCCACCTGGCTCTCTTCTTCATGGAAAGCATTTCCCCCCACTTGTGAAGAAATAGTTGAAACTTCCATGGGTGAGGAACTATCCAGACAGTAACTACGTGGTCCTTCCAAAGGATACATTCCCTCATCTAAAGGCACAGTATACTGAATGTAGTCCTGAGGCATTAATCCAATAACTACAGGCACATGTTCATCAATATGAAGATGCAAGTCCCCATTCTGAGATTCAGTACTTTTAAATCCATTGTTTTGTTCCTGGAACACACTGTCTGACTGCAAGTCATGGAAGTCCTTTCGAACGCCATTCAGTGCTGGGCTTGGATTAGAGGAATGGACCAAGGCCTTAACTTTCACTTCCATTTTGATGCAAGTCTCTTCTGAATTTGTAGGTCGAAGAGGCCATGGAGTTGGACTGTAATGATGATTGCGGAGGGAAGTGGATCTCAGAGGTCTTTGAGCTCGCACATCTTTGAAGGTTATCGGAGCAGATGAGGAAGAAAAGGTGTCATCATCTGCAGAGCTCACAGATGGTGTGCTGCCTTTGCCTTTCTGTTTTTGTTTTGCTGAAAGCCTCCTTTTTAACGTACCCATTAAGCTTTCACTTTTTGATCTATTTTTGCCTCCTTTTTCATCTTCACTATTGACTTCACAGCTAGCCAAATCTTTACCATAGCAGCTGCCAAACAAGGAGTCATCTTTTCCAAATTCACTTAATGATGGCTGCTGAACCACTACAAAGTCACTTTCATCTTTACTTTTATTTAAGTTAAAGGACTTGCGAATTGTTTTGAGACTAATTTTCTTCATTATGACCAGTTACCAAGTCTGGCTGATCAGCAGTGCTTGTGGTGATATAGCCCTAATGCATGCAGAGCAGCTTCTGCTTCATTTATATGTTTTATCCAGCCTCATTTAACTTCAAGAGCCATTTCCTGGAAACAAATAAAAAATAATTAACTTTACAAAAGAAACGTTTAAAATATTATCTATAAGGGTTTCCCCCTCTCCAAACAAAACAGAAATTGCAGTACTTGAATAACGGCCATCAAATAAAAGTAAATATAGAAAGCTGACTTGGAAACCAATCAGGCTCAAAAAAACAATCTGCTGCATCTGCCTTGGAGATTTCCACAACTTTTTTCTGCTTTTAGCATGCTGTTTTTCAAATATACATACATATTACATCACACTCATAGGCACACATCTTTAATGCATGTTTACAAAATTTTCAAGCACAGAAACACTCCTCTCTTTCGGAAGTCTCCTAAAAAGTCTGCACAAAAATAGTTACACTAGATAGACAAAGCTGTAGAAGATACTCTAACAGGATTCTACACTAGAATATCTGTAGAAGATATTCTAACAGGATTCTATATCACCTGTTTACAGGAAGCCCTAAAAGGCCCTTCCTGAACTTCTATTAAAAAAAAAAAAGAGTGATTTCCAAATTCTGATTTGGGCACCGAGCAGGTACATTAAAGGCCCTCCTCACCTAGTACTATTAGAGCCTTTCTTCTGCCAAGTACCTCTGCCAAGACTAAGTGGACAAATCTGCTCAAGCCTCAGTCAACTGCTTCCACCTGACATCTTCCAGAGTCATGTAACCAACCCCTCCTTCAGCTTGGTATTTTTGGTCAGTTTTTTGTGTTGTTTTTTCTGTTTGGTTGGTTTTGTTTAAGTCAGTGACACCTTCCAAAGCAAGCAGCTCTGCAGAGAGGGGAAGAGTAAGAAAGGAAAGAGAAGGAAGTTGCTGCTACCACAGAAGTAACTACTATCATTAGTAGTGTTCAATATTCAATGTACCTCCAAACACGTGTCATTTTAGCAGCACAAAATGCACCAGCAAGCCTGGCTCCAGCCCAAGCATGGCAAACTGGATGAGTTCCAAGAATCTTTATGAAATCTTCCAAGTTTCAGGGACTGAAGGGAAAGTAAAACAGGCCTTATGCATGCCCTTCCCGCCTTTCTCCTATATTATCACAATAAAAGCAACTGAGAAAAACAGTACTGTGAACTGAAGTTTTATCAACTAAACAATATAATTTTCCCTAAATGATAATTCAAAAATGTCATAGATTTGTACCCTAGTCCTATCTTCAAATTCCCTACACTATCTGCATCACCCTACCTCAAAGACTTGTTCTGTCTTTGCCATAACCTCCAAAATTTCCCCAGTCCATCTGTAGATGATCTTTGGCTATTCCCATGTCCTTTTCTTAATTACTAAACTAAATAGCACTTTCCTTTCTCTCAATGGGGAGAAACTGAAACATTTCTCTTCTGCCTGTAAACTGATTTTACTTGAAACCAGCAAAAAAATAAACATGCCCCGAAAAAATTCCTAAACACAGACTCTTGCTGTAAATTCAAATGTTGGAAAACAGGACCAGTATTTTATCAGAAATTCACTTATTTTCCACTTCTAACATGACTTCTGTGGTACCAGGAATCCTGATAGCTTAAAAAAAAAACAACAAAACAAAACATAAACCACTTACAATCTGAAGATGATACCAAGATAATGTTTGAAAATACAAATGCATAAGACACTATTTTTATTTTCCTTTTCTTATGGCAGATAAATGAAGAACCATAAAACTTCATGTTTTAAAATACTGATATTTAATATGAGCTCCGTATGTTGGGAGTAATTGGGAAATATGGAAGTACTGAAAACCAAAAATGAGTACATTTAGTAGGTTACATATGCCTGAAATCTGGCATATCAGAATAACTGACAAAGTACACTAATTAAGAAAAAGCTACAGATATTGATAAAGGGAAAGCTGCATGTCAGTTAAAAGTAGACTCAAAATGCCTTGTTGATCTTCCATCCCTAAACCACTCGTATTTCACCATCTTAACAATTTACAGTAGTCTTTTCATCAGATGTAACTAAATGAACCAACAAAATTAGTGAAATGTACATCTTCTGGAGTCTATGCTGTTCCTAAACTGACAAAGTCAGAGTGTTTGTTCATTTGATAAATTGAACTGTGCCTTTGCATACATAATATCAGAAGCCTGGGAACCCTCACAAAAGCCCCACTAGCGAAATCCACAACATCGTCCAGCTGCTTCCCACTGATGTCCACAAGCTGATACTATTTCCCCCTCACCAGATATGTTCCTCCATCCTTGAGGGAAGTACACCATGCTGTTTGCAGTTCCTAACCCTAAAAAAGCAAGCATGAAAGTAAAATCTGCCTCCTAAGCTAGGAAGAAAATAAAATAACATTATCACATTGCTGATCGGGGAAAAAAAAAAAGATGTATAAAGCCCTAATCTGTCTGCTTCATCACTTTTTTTTCAATTGATGTGTTTCAAAAGAATTAGTTACCTAAAATTTGGCTGAAGAAACATTTCTTCAGCTTCTCCATAACTAAAAGACTAAACAAGTCACTTGAAAGAAGAAGCTTTTATCACATAGTATCCTTTCTGTATCAAAAAGGTTGGTTTTTCAGATTTTTTTACCAATGAAAATCCAATATCTAAAAATAGTCTTAACAGATACCCTACAGCAGCTTACAGAGAACTTTATTTTTTTTACATTGAGAGTGACTTCTGAGTCCACTTGAGCAAAACTGTTTCACATCTGTCAGCTTACCTTAGTAGCCAACATCTTTATCAAACAAAACGTATGACTGTCCAAATGCACAACTCATTTCTTGTATCATTATAGTATTTCATATAAAGCGATAAAAAAGGTTTGAAGTTCAAGCATGAACCATGTAAAAAACATGTATATGAGGTCCAACACAAAAAAAATAGAAGTGACTATGCCTGTAACATTTCAACAAATTAAGAAAATCCACCACAATCACCTTACAAGCATTTCCTTAAGTGTTGACACACAGCTGCAGATGATGCTGCCAACTTTCAAAGCAATTCCACAGATCATTTTCTGAAAGGCTGTCAGGGATCTATGTTGATTTTGGTTTCACATCTTCTACTGACAAAAAATGGGTTCCTTTGAGCACTAGCTTGATCTTTGGGAAGAGGGAAGCAGATCTGGCAAAGAGAACAGGTCTCAAGTGCAGTGATGTTGTTACTAGCTAAAATCTGCTTTACAGACAATGCACTGTGGGCTGGTACACACCAACATTTTCCCACTAAGGGTAAGAAAATGTCTGTATTTTAACACTAGTCCTCTCCAACTGAGCAAAGCGATTGAGTTGAGCCTTGTCTCACTGTGACAGATTAGTACACATTCTACAATCCTCCCCTTGTCTCTCACCCTCCACTCGTGGTTCCTGAGCTACAGTGTTAGCTTTGGGGCTTTTGTGTGGACCTTGCATATCCAGAAGTCCAGCTCATTCAACCATTCTAGTGAATGACAGTCTAGGTCAAAGCTCTCTGCAGTAAACCAAAAATACCTACAGGTAAGAGCAAGCCTCTAAACAAGTCTTCCATGTGAGAACCACTCTACTTCATGATATCTTTTACAAATACTTTATCAAAGACTGAAGAAACCAAATATAACCTGAAGGCAAATACACTAACTGTTCCAGATGCTCTTCTGTCTTTGCAAATACATAAATACCACTGAATCTGCACTGCATATTAGTGCATATAAAAGCATTGTATAAACAGACCTCAATATATGATACACTCAGACACTTGCAAGTGTCGAATTTTCAACAGTCCACATCTAGAAGAGCTGAAATGGAAGAGCTTAGCAAGCACCCATTCATGGAATACTTTAAAATGAGCTGCTCAACTTCTTGACAACCTTCATCACCACAACAGTTTCACTAGTATTTTGTACCAATTACAGCATCACCTAAGTATTCCACTGCTCTTCCAGTGTCATCTGCTGTACAGTGAATTTAGACAGCCTAACTAGAGATAACTCTAGAAATTTTGCTGGCAGGTATTTGTGACTACAAGCAGACTCTGAACTATGCCAATGTACTTCCAAAGACCGGTGGCTATGTACACAGGAATACCTGCAATGCACAGATTGAAAATGGGAGATCAATTAGACCCAGAAAGAAAAAGACAGCTTAACTTAACACACAGAATAAAGTGGCAGAACAAAATTCTGTCTTATGAACTTTCATCACGAATTCTGCATCTTGGAATCTTTAAAACTACGCAACTTGACAAAACACAGGCCTTTGAACAATATCTACCAGATTACTATCAAGCAAACACTATGGTCCCTTTTGGGTGTATAGAAAAAAAATATCAAAACTAAATTTGTACATCTCATTCTCAAGAAAACCAAAATGTATTAATCACACAGAAATATGAAATTATTAGTGAAGAGAATTAAAGCTAAAACTTTACAGGTCATGTGATCATATATTATTTGCTATGATATTGGCCAACACTGTTTTAAGAAAAATTAAGGAGTTTAAAAAAAAGAAAAATCAGTTTGTGAAAATCCAGTCTAAATATTCAACACTAGAGTAGTTTCAGTTTGATGCTACAAAATGGTTTCAATGGACTATAATCACATAGCTATCTCAATGCAGTGTTCATAAATGTACACCAACAAAAAGTTTGGGTTTTTTTAAATGGCCTTTATTAATTTCTTATCTTTTTCACAATTTTAGCTTGGGTGCACTCATTTCCTAAGATAAATACTATGAACAATGCAGAGAGGACACACTACTAGAGAAAAAGAACTGCATAACCTTTTAAGAGTTAGGACAGAAAACATCATACTGGAAATATAACAGCAAAATACAACAACAGTTGAACAAGGAATTTTCTTCAAAAAGTTCAATAAATATACTATCACAAAAATGGCTTGGAATTACTAATCAATGTCTCTTCAGATAACTTAAGACTTTCCTAAAATAAACGTTAATCTGCTCATTAATTTCTATAAAGTGAAACAATGGACCATTGAACTTGAGTTTTTTGAACCCACAGCTGCATTATTATTACCCTAAAAGTTTGGATATCCATTACAAATGTATAATTGTTTATACATTTTCAGTTTATTGTTATACTGAATCACAGTAAGTCTTGGATCATTTATGACTTCAAGTTAACCACATCTTAGAGAATCATAGAATGGTTTGGGGTGGAAGGGACCACCCCCCCTGCTATTGGCAGGGTCACCTTCCATTAGATCCAGTTGCTCAACGATTGCTCTAAAAATCATCTTGCTTCAGAATATTTGTCATAACTGCATATAGAGCTAAACTGAAGAGAGTAATGTAGACAGCTGGCTAATAATCATGAAAAATATGGAACTTCTAAATCTCCAAATACAGCCTGACATAAAGAAAAGCTTTTCTATCACGAGGACAGTCAGATGGCAGCAGATCCTCCCCAGAGAGGTTGTCTAGTCTCTGTCCTGGCAAGTTTCTAAGATCTATCTACATAAGGCCCAAAGAAACCTTGACTGATCTTGGGGCTGAGAGAACTAGTTGGACTAGAGATGTCTTGAGGTCCTTTTCAAGATCTATTATTCTACAATTCTATGACTTTAAAGTCCTAAATTTAAAATTAATGTTTTAGATGCACTTCTAATAAAAATTCACGTTTGAAAATATCTAGAAACTTAATTTCCAACTTCAGTGCTGTACTACAGATTTGTTAAGTATTTCTACAGAGCAGAAGAATATTTAGCTTATAAATAAAATAGAAAAGCTACTGCAAATGTCATGCTACAGAGTGTTTTTCTTCCAGGGAATCATACACATGACCCAAGCAACATACTTTAAATTCATGGTATTTTTAACATAATTGTTTATATTAAGAAAATAACTGAAAATACTTTGAAAGTGAAAAAAGTTTCTGCATTCCTGAGGCATGACAAGCATCAGGTTTTCAGTACAGTCAGATAATGAAGTCTAGTCTAATTAACTGTATGAGGTGGTGCTTCCCTGCTGCCTCTCAAGTCTCACTGAAATATATTCATACATTACTTAGAAGGGTGTTTCAAAAACAACATCTTAAGGTAACACTGACTTCAAGTGCTATATTGTGTAAACTCCCAAGTATCTAAATTAATTTCAGAGTTCCTAAATCTGTTTGTGTAAATTACTAGGAGGTTCTTCTCCATATCTTTTCCCACCAATTTAACTTTAATAACAAAGTCTGTATCACTGCAAGTTATTTCTTCAAACCAGTAACAGAAAATATTGACTCAAAATATTTCCTGCCATGTACTTGTAGTTTCAGTATATAGGAGTACAGAAACTACACATAAAATACTCATTAAGTAAAGAGAGATTAAATATCTATTTCCAACACCATCAGTTCCATATACACCATATGGCTGCTTTCAGCTTTGTCACTATACGTGCCATTAGCATACTGAAGACGGTAAGGTTTTCCCCTTCCTTGAGCTTCCAAGTTAATTACTATATTGTATTACTCTTCAGCATGAAGAGCCCTTTAATGAAGTAATCTAAATGCCATTGCATACTCTTACACCTTGAAAACAACAACCAAAAAACGTAGATAGTTTTAGCAGTGGCTTGCTTGCTAATAGATGAACACTGTTTTAATGTAGGACTGCAAATTTTATAAAACCCCATCCTCTAATGAGTGTGGTGGAGCTCAGATGCACACCTTCACACAAAACTGGAAGTAAAAAAGCAGATGAGAAGCTCATCTGACAGTACTTAATACTCATAACAATTCAATAGTACGTATTTTTAAGCTAACTATTCAAACACCTGCACACTGAGTAGACATTTAAATTCACAAATTTAAAGTTATGCCCTCAAAGATTTGAAGAGCTGAGGAAAATACTGGTATTACACAGATTACAATTTAAAAAAACCAAAAAAACCCAACAGTAAGTCATGTCATGTCATGTCTCCTTTTTTTACCCCCTCCTTTTACAAAGCTCAAAGGGAAAACAGCCCATGGGCACTAACAGTCTAACAACACATAAAGTAACCCTAATCACTATTAGCAACCTTTAGCAGAGAATAAGCAAAGTATGCCTTTGATAATAAGTAGAAAAGTGGGGTGAAATAATGAAAAATTGACAAAGGGATTTTTCTTCACCAGCATTAGTGGAATTAACTGTATGCAAAATCACAAACAGAGCCATTGAAGAAGCTTGAATACCTTGACTGTTTGCCTTTCGCCTGCTGTTGAAAAAGGATGCCCCTTAACATCTAGATTTCCCTGACTTTTTTCTTTCTTTAAACACTACTTGATCCATGGCTGCTTGCAGTAAGTCCTGTTCTTCTTTCCCATATTTGGTTGCAGGACAGAATATTTCCATCCGATTGGTAGTTTTCCTCTGGGGAGCTGAAGAGTGTTAAATGGCATCTCTGTATTATAGTTCATCTGAGTATATACAGTCTTGTAACTACAATAATCTCATCACTACAATAGCCAAAACCAGTTACTAACATCCTCACCCAAGGTTACACCTCCTCTATACAAGGATGGCTGATCGGGATGCAAGTCTGTTCCCGAGCTACCACAAACAGACTAACCTGGTATATTGAACTGTAATGGGCAGCACTGACATCAGCTGGTAACAGCTCAAGAACACACGCACACACATAGGGCATCACGAGACCAGTATTGCTGCCGGAGAAGGAAGCTCTGTGGGAGCTGAGTGGATGGCAGCCAGAAAAGTAACCAGCCACTCCTGCTACATTTCTCACTGACTGGGAATCAACTCCCAAAGGGAGAACAAAGCAGACTGTACTTTTTATACATTTACTAAAAGACTGCCTCAAGTACCACCCTTCATCACTTTCGTTTATGCAGACATCTAATAACAAAGTGTTATTCAAAGTACTTCAAGCATGTTTAAAAACTACAGGGAAAAAGAAAGCCACAACTTGGCTCTAAGACCCTGATGAACTTAATGGCAAGGAGAGAACAAGCAAACAAAAATAATCTAGAAAATCAATATATGCCAAGTCACTGAAGAAGAAAAAACATGAGACATTTACGCTGAATCAAATGAGAGAAATCACTAAAGAAACCTCATGTGTGTAGTCTATGTGCATGCGTTTCATTGCAGGAAATCACATCCATTAAGTGCAAATAAACCTTTGTTTTCCTTTTTCACACAGCTGTACAGAAGCAGAAAAGAAATGAGAATAACGCTTAGACAGGCTCAGCTTTCATTTCTTGCTGTTTTACAAGACTGCAGCAGGCAGCCTTGCAGCAGGCTGTCTGTCAACAAAAACTAAAGTTTAGCTAAATAGCAAAGGTTAGATTTCCTGGGAGATGATGTACGAGAATTCCGTCCATCCCACTTCTCCATTCTGACAGAAGATGGATACACCAACATGTTTCTCCTCAGTTGTAAGGTATGCTGGCATCCTGCTGGTACCCTTAGCATGATTGCAAGAAGGACTTTATGCTCTTCTAAGATATTTATGCAATCCTTTTAAACCTTAATACACTTATGTTAGTCAGGGAAAAGCTGGAAGACCACAATACTCTGCAAACCACCTTCTCATTTAGCAATAAGGATCAACAACATGCCTTGTAAAAAGGAATCATTTTTAAAACAAATTTGCTCTAAGATTTTTGTAAAGTTACCTGAAGAAACCAGTATATGATTTATAATAATAAACTGGCTTTGACAAGGAAGATTTGGTGCCTACTTAATTGAGAACAGCAAAAGAGTATTTGAAATGATTATAGTAAAAACAAAAGGAAGAATGGAAAAGACAATCAGTAAAATAAAAAATAAAAAAAAAGACAAAACCAAACATCATCTCAGTGCTTCTTTTAATAGAGGAGTACAGAGGAATGCCTAAATCCTGAAATGCGTGTTGAAAAGCCTATCTAATCTTACAGATACAGGCACCAAAACGCAATTCTAAATGCAGCTCATTTCTGAATCCCGATACTTTTCAAAACCTAATTTTAGAAATGCTGTCCATCCATTTAAAGCATATGCCAGAAAGACAAAAATAATAAACCAGACCACCCTCTTAAAGTGATTTTGTGGTCAGCAATAATCCGACCACTCTTTTAATATTAATGACTAAATAACATAATTGTGAGAAACAGTTTTCCAGCCTTTCCCAAAAAAGGAAAGAAAACACTTAGCAGGCACGCAACAGCTGAATGCTACTGCTTCATATTGACTTGCATTGATGTTGGTTTCACTTTCAAAGTTTATGCTGGGCTACTTCAGACTAGTATTTTTACAGTAAGCAGAGACACACTGTCACTGTGTGCAACTTCCAAAACACGAAGGAAGCCGGCTGCCGACAGATATATTCATGAAGAGACATAAAACAGGTACCATGAATGATCTTTCCTACAGTGTATCAGAACAGACATTCAGCTTCTGAGGCCAAACTTCTGCCACTGATCAACAGGGTACAAGGGCCGCAGTACACAAGGCACATACCGAACGGGCAATACAGAAACATACCCCTCAGCTAACACACGTCTGCATGCTTGTCTGCATCCAGGAAAATAATGCTAGAAACAAAAGGAAGACATTTTGAGGCAAAGGAGGAAAACACAAGAAAAGTAACAGAAACAAAAGCCTTATACCGTATTTCTACCGAAACTTACAAAGAATTACATAAGATCACCACATACTTCACTATCCTATTTGCTTGTGTAAACACTTCTTTTCAATGCTGCCATTCTCCCTAAATTACAAGCTGTTAATTTGTTATAATCATATTTGCTTCTGCCTGTCCAATTCATCTGATGTGGATGTGAAAACAGAGGAAGCAGCACTTACACACTGTAGCACCAAGCAAGAAATAGGACTTATCATGATAATTATGCTTCCCTTAAGGTGCAACATGGGATACTCTTTTCTTGAGGAGCAGAAATTAAAAATCTAAGCAACACACCAGGAGAACTTTTATAAAGTCACATTCATAGAAAAATTACAGTTAACTCTAACTTTAATTTTAAACACCTCACTAAGCATACCATCTACTCAGCAGATGGTTTCATAGCACATATTTGTAGAAATGGTATCTTGACCAGCAAGCTGCAAACTGATCACCTTCCCACTTATGCTTATCTGACAGAGAACGAAAAACATACATAATTCGTCTTTGTTCCTACAAATAACACTCATCTGGCACCAAAGATATGCAAAAACAGGGGAGAAAAAAAAATAATCTGCAGAAATTAATTCCAGGTAGTACAATTACTTTAAAGAGGTCCAGAGAAGAACAAAATGCCACCTTTATAAAAACACCCATAAAACTTATTATTATAAATCAAGCACATGCTGTTATTCAAGCAATAATCCAAATTTAGTTATCCATTAGTTATCTATTCCACTAGTAATAAAATAGTTAAAGACAAATTTATTCCATGCAGATTTGTCTAACACTTATAGAAGCTGAAACTAAAGCAGATGAAACAAGTTTTTAACATAGTGACTGATTTGAAAATGGGGAATCTGCAACTGGAGGACCTGTGCTTGAAGTAAGACTAATTTTCCTATTCTTCAGCTTCTCCAGAAAGTCCGTACTAATGTAACACTCCGTGGTCTTAGACTGCTCTTGTACCTAACATTCTGCCTGGATAATAGCTACACCTGTAGCTTCAAACTAATTCAGGTTAGTTTCTGACTGGGGCTGAATTACCCTTTAAATTCATATGACCAGGTCGGATCTCAGAGTTCTCTGCAGCTATCACGCCCATCACCTCTATCATGCCACTTTCAATAACAATAAAAGCTTTCTTTCATTAGAAGATACCACTCTATTCTCTCAATTTAAGATAAGATGCAGCAATCCTTTATAAAAGAGTTAACTCTCTACATAAATCAAAGGATTAAGTGGACCCATGTACTGTCTGATGGTAAAGAGAGCATAGTGCCTTGACTAAATAGAAATAAAAGCAGAAATATCTTTCCTATATCATCTGTACAGCGTTCACACACGGAGAAAAATCGCCAAGCGTGCCAAGGAGGAAGACGCACTTAATGACATTCCTCATAATCATGGAGAGGAAGGAACTGGCCTCTGGTTTTAGATTTTCTTCACAAAATTATCAGAGAGACAAATACAGTGGTTTTGCTATGTGGACACTGCAAAGATCTCACCATTCTACTCCAGGCCATACAAACTAGTTTAATGTTAACACTGCATAATACTTACCTTATTTCAAGGCCTTAAGTCGCCATACAATTCAAAGAGCTAAAGTTTCAAACCCACAGAGACTCTTACTTCCATGCCTTTATGCTCATTAAATCAGTTGGTACCTCTAATTTCTAATAGTGGAAAATTCTGACAGACTACAAACACCAACAACTGATGTTATCCTCATTCACCAGGTATGCAACATGAAAGAAATCTCATTTTTGTGAGATTCATATAGCTTTTGTTCATTCTTTTTTTTTTTATTGGACGGTGACATTTTTCCAAAGTAATAACTGTTTTACTACATATGCACTCCATTAACCCAAATATAACATATGCATAATATGAAAGTATATGTTCAGTTCAACACATAACAAGAGAAATGGACCTTCAGTAAAACATTAGGTACCCGGGATGTAAAGTAATTATTAAATAATTTTTATATTATTTTTATATATTATATAATATATATTATAAAAATAATAATTACTTTTCAATCAAGGTCTTTCCAATCCTTGAAGTAATAATAACTAGACAAAATATTGTAATATAGTATCTCAGATAAAGTACAGGCTACTATTCAATAAACAGAGTTCTCTAGTCACTTCTGAAAAGTTCAGAGTTCAACATCCAAAGACTATAGTTTGTTTTAGCATTACTTCCTATAGAAACAAAGCTAAACCAAGCAAGGCTCCTCCTGTCTGTATGCCCTACAGCCCTATCAGAACCACTCAACGAAGGTTTAACAAATAAGCAGACAGTTAGTGTCTCAACTAAGGAAGCAGCTATAGCAAAAATTCATACATTTTTATATATAGAAAAGAAATCCAAGGCACGGAGATTTTTAAATACAGGAAAAGCTTTATCTGAAGCTCAAAATATCTTCAAACAGCAAGGAGGAAAGTGGCATGGAAGAACTCCATTCCTCAGAACGCACCTTTCACAAAATTGTTTCATTGTAACAGAAAGAAAGATATCACCGATGTTCATTAGAAGTACATTGTTACTGTGATTTGTTTTTCATTTCTGAATAGCAGTTAAAAAGAGAAAGTCTTGGACGATACTTTTTATACCACTACCCTAAGAAATCACTAGCAAAAAATATTCAAAATTCAAACCATTCTCTATGTAGCATATACATTCAAAATTGAGAGCCTTTATTCCCAAAGTGATCAGTAAGTTCCACCAGCAATTTTATTATCTAGAAAATTCAAAATACAATCAATAAAATTATCTTGGACAACTTCTATCAATGACTAAAATCCTTTGTGTTTTCCTTCTTGCAGCATACTGAGAAAAAACACTTAATAACCTTTATCTGAACTGTTTCTATAGGAAGCAGAGTAGCTAATTTCATTAAGGCTCAAAGTTCAAGAACTCCAAAGTTGAGAAAAGCCAGAAATTTGCCTGAGCAATTTTCTTCTTTTTCTTGCCTCACATACAGCACAAAAATGTTTACATTAATTCTAGTCTCCACCACCCTTTAAAATGTATGGTCTCATCATTTACTTACAGTATACTAATTAAACTCCAAATTCCAGAGTTCACAGACAGAATTATTGGCTTCATTAAGCAATTTTTTTGCTGTCTCTATATCTGCCACTTAAATACTAATGCACAGGCATTCAATGCTCTGCTCCACACTTCATGAGCCAGAACACCAAGAGCTCAATTTCCATTTTTAGGTGGATTCATAAGCTGAATAATATTCACCATCAGGCCAAATTAAGTTCTGAAACCTGAATTCTGAATTTTCATAATGTGGATTACCAGTGGGAGTGGCAGTGTGTTTCACTTATAAGGGTTTTCTGTAAATACCTACTTAAATTTGAAAATCTCACCTGTCTCTCCGTGCAAGTAAAAGACAGCGACAGAATCAAATGAATGTGACTCCAGTAGTTGACTGCAACACCAAACCCGCCCACTGAAGGAGATCAGTTAAAGCCTGTAGGTTTCATCGTCCAGTGGAGACAAACTCAACCTTTCAGGATGCCTTCTATCACTGTCCCCTATTTAGTCATCATTCAACTTCCTGACTTTCCTTAAAACTTCACAGTTCAGCAGATATTTTACGACGTCTTTTCAGCCCAACTGCTTTGTTTATCAAAGCAGTAAGAGAACAGATCATCCATCTTCCAGTATGAAGAAGTATCAGGTACCCAGATGATGAACATAATCAGTGTCATATATCTTTAGGAGTTAAAAAGATGCAGGGGAAAAAAAAAAAAAAAAAAAAAAAAAAAAAAACAATAAATCCAACAAAGACCAAGATATTAATAATACAGAGGAGGAGAATAAGAAAAAATAAAATCAATTCACCCCCTAAGGTTAGTTCTAAACCATTAATCAAAGTCCAACCTGCAAACAAAATAAATTCAGACTAACAAATAGGCCAACAATATTTCTGTCCAGATTTTAAGCTTTACGTGACAATCTCCGAATCTACTAAACTGGGTGCCTCCAGCAAGGCACGGAGTATTCTCACAACCCCTACAGCATTCTGCTTGTGATAAAACAGATCTAAGGCTGATGGCCTGTCTTCCAAAAACACAGTTTAGGGTAAAGTACATTTTGACAAACTGCAAAGGTCAGAACTCCAACCAGGCTTAACTAAAGTAGATATAAACCATCTGATTTTTGTCTAAGTTCAGATACTCTTTTTTCTGTACCTAAGCACAAGCAATTTCACCAAAAATCAACAGGAGTTACAAGTACTCGGAGCACACTAGGAGAGTCAGGTTCCTCAAGACTTCACAGACACATGACCTTATACTCAGGATGTTGCTCATCAAAACCCTTCTTCCCTTCACATTCACAGAGCTGCTTAGGGAGTACCAAAATTTCAGAGTTGTTGTTGTGTTTGTTTGCTTTTTTGAAAATAAAAAACTCTTCAGCAGCCCTTAGCCTTGTTTTTGCATAAGAAAGAAGTACTCACTGTTAGCAGAACTGTATCAATGCCTGCCTCATGGCTACACTTTTACCTACCTCCTTAGGCATGTTCTAAAACTGCCCATCATCACCTTACAAAATCATGCTGAATAAAATACTGTGGCAACCACTTATTTTTCTGGACATGCTGAAGATTTAATGAACAATCATAATATCCCTCTGCATGACATAAGGAGCTTGAACTGAAAGAAATCAAACTAGAAATTCTAGCAACTTGGATAGTGGTCCTAGCCATCGGGGGAGGCACACATGGGTAGAAGTCTCATTCACTCTTGCAAAACTCGAAGCACTAAAAGACAGATTATTTTAACAGAGCTACTCACATGTTCACTTTGATGAACTGATATCTGAGTAAAACAATAATACAATATTTAAAGCTTCACTACCAATTATGAAATCAGTTTCAGAATCTTCACCATCAGAAAATGTGTTTCACGTAAGACAGTTACAGAAGAGTCATGTACTATCAGGTTTCTTAGAAGCACAGCACACAAAAACAAGATTGAAGAAGGCTCAATTCTGTTCTCTTTTCCAGTCCTATCACTCCAAATTATTTTTAATGCAATCCTTATTTCAATATATTCTATTTCCAGTATCTCCAGCATTTCCTCCCTTGGATTCCACATGACTCACAATCTAGGCTATCAACTGCTAAACAAATTTAAGACAGTTTTAAAGTTTTCTAGGAGAATAAATCCTTATGAATGAGACATTCGAAAACAATCCTTTGAAACTGTTGTGATTCTTTTAAGTGAATATTCCTCACTTAAAGAAAGTTCATATCAAATCACATATAGGAAGATCAGGTTAGGATCACTGTCACCCTCAAATCCAACCAACTTTATACATAGTATGTCAAACAGTATTGGCTACTGAAGAGCAGTCTGTCATGGACAGCAAAACAGATCCTACCACAGAAACAGAAAGCAGGGTTTATTTTACGGACAAGCCAGCACAACACAACAAACCAGAAGGGAAAAAAAAAAAAAAGAGAGAAAAAGGGAAAGAAAAAGGGAGAGAAAAAGGGAGAGAAAAAGGGAGAGAAAAAGGGAGAGAAAAAGGGAGAGAAAAAGGGAGAGAAAAAGGGAGAGAAAAAGGGAGAGAAAAAGGGAGAGAAAAAGGGAGAGAAAAAGGGAGAGAAAAAGGGAGAGAAAAAGGGAGAGAAAAAGGGAGAGAAAAAGGGAGAGAAAAAGGGAGAGAAAAAGGGAGAGAAAAAGGGAGAGAAAAAGGGAGAGAAAAAGGGAGAGAAAAAGGGAGAGAAAAAGGGAGAGAAAAAGGGAGAGAAAAAGGGAGAGAAAAAGGGAGAGAAAAAGGGAGAGAAAAAGGGAGAGAAAAAGGGAGAGAAAAAGGGAGAGAAAAAGGGAGAGAAAAAGGGAGAGAAAAAGGGAGAGAAAAAGGGAGAGAAAAAGGGAGAGAAAAAGGGAGAGAAAAAGGGAGAGAAAAAGGGAGAGAAAAAGGGAGAGAAAAAGGGAGAGAAAAAGGGAGAGAAAAAGGGAGAGAAAAAGGGAGAGAAAAAGGGAGAGAAAAAGGGAGAGAAAAAGGGAGAGAAAAAGGGAGAGAAAAAGGGAGAGAAAAAGGGAGAGAAAAAGGGAGAGAAAAAGGGAGAGAAAAAGGGAGAGAAAAAGGGAGAGAAAAAGGGAGAGAAAAAGGGAGAGAAAAAGGGAGAGAAAAAGGGAGAGAAAAAGGGAGAGAAAAAGGGAGAGAAAAAGGGAGAGAAAAAGGGAGAGAAAAAGGGAGAGAAAAAGGGAGAGAAAAAGGGAGAGAAAAAGGGAGAGAAAAAGGGAGAGAAAAAGGGAGAGAAAAAGGGAGAGAAAAAGGGAGAGAAAAAGGGAGAGAAAAAGGGAGAGAAAAAGGGAGAGAAAAAGGGAGAGAAAAAGGGAGAGAAAAAGGGAAAGAAAAAGGGAGAGAAAAAGGGAAAGAAAAAGGGAAAGAAAAAGGGAAAGAAAAAGGGAAAGAAGAAAGACGACTTCCTTCTTTCTGTTTAAAGACTAAGGGATTTTCAGTCAGGTGGGTGCCCAAGGGGAAATCTTCTTCCTCAGAGTATCTCTTGTAATTAAGTGGCCATCCCTGGAACACACTCTGGCAGCAGAACCTGGATCAGTTGAGAACAAGTCACATGGGGTGCATGCCCGCTGGCCCCCAAGGTGGGCAGCCTGCCTGCTCTAAGTTCCTAGGACCCACTGCAGAATAATCCAAGCTCTGCATTTGTGAAGAGTGAATGTAAAACACATCTTATTTAAAATATTTCCCTTCCTATTTTCACTGGCAGGAGGCCCAATAAGAACAAAGAGTGAGCTAATTATCTCCTTTATGGTTTAGAGCCTACCCATATATGGGAAAGAGGAGGCACGGCTGTGCTCAAAGTAGCATCAAATACACAGGGTAAACACACCTGTACAGAGAGTATTATCCTTACCTAATCTCACAGAATTACTTTAACATTTTATTTCCATTAAAACAGAAGGTGAAACACTAAGTAGGTTTTCTAAATTGATAGCCTTTTTAAGGCCAGGGAGTGGTTTTAAAAAGGCATGTCTGTTACCTCTGCATGGCTAGTGCACTGATCAGAACGGAACAGGATTTTCACTGTATGGGCAAAACTGCTTAGCCATCTTTTTTATGAAGTCCTGATTTATCAGAATAAAACCATTTTAAAGGATTATACCAGTTCTGACAAAGCTTACTCTACATGCAAATTTTCTAATTTTGGGTGAAAACTAGAGAGACTCTTAATTACTCATGATTAAGATCAGAAAGTTCTTTTTTCGCACCTACACACTAATCACCTGCAGACAGAAACATCTCCCTACCCCAAACAGAGAACGTGACAGAAAATAGTTTACTTAAAGTTTTCAGACAGACACTGTTTTATCCTGATAAACACTGGAAAATTTTCAGGTTTGGTTTGGGGTTTTGTTTTGGATTTTCTGGGCGGTGGATGGGTAAAAGAGCATTCCACAGAAGCAGAAAATAACTTTCCACACAGCTATAAACAATCTGATTTTGCTAATATTCAGTCCCAACCCAGCAAAGATTAATTAATTGTGAGCAGACATGTAAATCAATGGGACAGATCATTGTACATCATATAGCTTGCACATGAGGAAGTGGGGTCTATCACTGAGCAACTTCACATCAGTGTATAAATTCTCGCATGTAGGATCAAAGATAAAGTTTTTGCTGCCTATATGAAGTAACATGCTGTAGGAGATTTACACAAACTCAAAGCCTTTAAGATGGCTATCTCCAGAGCAAGGTCAAATTTCTGCAGAGCCAGGAGTATAGAAGCCTGGCTACAAAAGCTAGCTAAGCCTGAAAGTTCAAGCATGAGAAAATAGAGTCATGTACATGCAAACAGCCTGTTCTTATTCCTGTTCTCACTGGCACACATTTAAACTCACACACACACTAGAAGTAAAATGAAAAAAATTATTAGCCCAATTTAAAAAAAAAAAACCAAACAGACTAGAAACATACTTTTCCATGCTGATACACAGAATTTCTGTTCCTGTTTTCTGCATCAAATAACATTTAAAATACTGCAGATTCAAAAAAACCCACATCTTTCTTTTTAATGTACAGGACATCTGAGTCAGCACTGATGTAACAGCTTCCCTTCACCATCTTCTTTTGACCACTACTGGACTAGACTGCAAATAAGACTAACACATTGGTCAGTATAGACTCTCTTTTATCCCTTCAGCAAGAGACTGCAGAATGTTTACATATACATCCAAGTATTTTCCCAAGCAACCAGACTTTTTGCACAAAACTATGCCAAAAGCCCATGGCTAATCCTTTACCGTTTCTCAATATTATACTCACTATGAACCAAAAACTCTCTTCCTTTCAAAAGCCAAGAAGAGGAGAAAAGTCAATGTTTCAGAAAGCACTGGATCAGCATTGATTTTACCTCTGCTTTCTACTGAAGGGAGAACAGGAATAGGGGGGAAAAAAGCCACCAGGCACCTACCTTACCCAGACACAGACTTAGGATCTTACACATAACCTAGCAATTCGTACCTCTGAATGCACAAACCATCTATTCTCAAGTCAGAATAGTCGGTCTTTGATCCTTGGGCTGACCAAAATTCCAGCCTGGAAAACTTCCCCAGCATAGGTTTCACCCAAACCAGTATGCCTGCACAAACAGCTTCTGTTCAGCAAATGCAGCGAGAATTCCTCACTCGCCCAGCTCCCATCAGCTTCTGAATGAAGAGAGTTGACCTGAAAAGCTGCCTACCCTGGTTTTGGAGTACAGCTTTCACAAATCTCATCATTGAAGGCACAACTTCTGTAATCAGAAACCTCTGTCCTGATGCCACTCCTTGTCATTTCTCTATTTCAATTATTAAACTTCCTAATCTGATACCAAATTACCAACCGAAAGGGATTGCAAGGGTATTAAAACCCATTACTGATACCAAAAACATAGTCAACATTATAGCTAGTAACTGCCCAGTCTTATAGCACTTACTGAAGCAAAATCAGAGGAGACATGGTTCCCTAAATCAGAAGCAAGCTTGACTACTCTATCAGAGACATCTAGGGATCAAACAAACATGCTTCCGAAATGTTTGGAGTAGCCTACTAACTTCTTCTCAACCTATTTGAAGAATGCAGACTGCTTTAGAGAAGGAAAAACAATCACCTACTCAAGACTCCCACAAACTGCTGTTTTAGCACATTTACCAGAGAACAAGATTAATTAAGAATAAAACTACTCAAGAAAAACAGAGATCACACGCTCCAAAACCCAGCCTGACTGGAATCTCATTTCTAACAAATTTGTCATCAAGAGTAGCACTCTACGTATTGCTTTAAGTAACATGGAATATCCTTGAGGAACAATACCAAAGGTATTGTCTGCAATCTCAAATCCTGAAATTAATCAATGTATCTGCTAGCAACACTCACCATATTAACTCCAGACAATCAAAATCTTACACAAGTCCTCTTACAGATCAGTATCATATACCATTCATGTTAAATAATACAAAGACTTGCTGATTATACTCTGTACTAGGAAGCAAAGAACAATACCACACATCTGTATGATTTGCCTAGCAATACACACAGGTTCCATTTCATTGTTTAATATTTCTTTTTAACTAAACACCACTTAAGGAATTCTGAAAATAAAAATACTAACATCTATAATTTATACCTTCACTGCCAGAGAAAACATCTCTCATCCAAAACTGTTTTATAGCAGTTAACAGCAAAATTATCTCGTGTTTATAACAAAAACTCCATCTACTCTAAAAGCTTAGATTTTTTTAAAACTGCCAACCTATTGCACTTGGCAGATTACAAAAAAAAAAAAAATATGTTTCAAAGAAGACAGGAAGCCTCTTGTGATCTCTATATACGTACACAATAGAAAGAAATGTTTGGAGAGGTGCACCTGGACAGAAAGGCCTGTATACAGCATCCTTAGATTGGGGTTACCTGCAAGCCAGGAGATTTTTTTCATATTCCTCAAAGGGGTTTTAAAGTCAGAGGTTGAACAAATTAGTCAGTATATCTGCATCCATGCTAAACAAATAGAGACTTATACTTAACTTGTACAGTTTTCTTGGTGATGTAGCAACTAAGGAATAATTTTTTTTAGGTAATGTGGCTTACATCCTCATCAAAAATGCAACTATGTTCCTCCGAGTCCAAAGTACTATGTGAATGGTTAAGAACACAGAAAAGGGCCAATAATTTCCAGAGTATTTTATCTTAATATATTCCAGAAGAAAATTTCATGACAGTTAATAATTACTTTTTTTTAAAAATAAAAGATCTAGAGGTAGATCCTTAAATCCACATTACAGACACCATTGAACAGCAGTCAGAATTGCAAAGCCATACACCTCAAAACTTGCTGAAATTGTCTGCGGTTGCAGATGCTTATTGTTTGCATGCCTGTACATGACAAAAGCAGGAGTCAGAATAGAAGACCATGAAAAGGTGTAGAAGAAAAAATTTGGAACGCCTTTTATTTAAACAAGCTTAAGAAACCAGAGAGCTAAATTTCTAACACTTAGAAAGTTTTAATTCTCACAATAAGCAGACTAAGTCAGATTCTGCATCACCTTGCCTTTTCAATTTCAATTTGTGTAAACTCTAGCAAAGTTTGTGTAACCTTCTTTATATATTTGATGTACTAGACAATACTTTACAAGCAGTCAAGCTTTCCATTTTCATCCAGGGCAATAATTCAAGGCTAGCTTGTTTTGGTTTTGGTTTTAACCACCTGGAGAGACTCAAGCAGGTGACATGGTTTTGTTTCAACAGCTTAAAATCATTAAGCTACAGTGGGAAAAAAAAAAAACCTGCAACAAAAAACACAAAGTAACAAGTTTTTTAATGCTTGTTTCAAAACTAATTTTAACACAAAATTTTATCCATAGTACAGAGTTTCAATTCAGAAATCAATTATTTCTAGAGGAAAAAAGCAAAAATAACACTAAAAAAGCAAACTACTCTGTCTTATGAATCTTTATCCTCTGCTGTATGAGAGGCACATTTGAGTGGTATGAAGCTGCTTTTAAATATGGACAATAAATATTCCATTACGAGAACAATTTTCTTGTTTTCTAAAAAACCTGCACTGATGTATGTAACTTGCCATCTGAAATTGTGAAGGAAAATTTTCAGGACAGTTGTTTTTTTTTAAAGGATAATTCTTTGTCTGCTACTACTACAAATTTAGCGGCAAACACTGGGACAGAGGCTCTAAGCACTTGGGAACTTTTCATCAAATATATCTACTGTCTTCTTAAGATGGATATGTATTTCTAGAAAAATAAGCATAGACTAAAATGAAATTAAATTACATTTAGGCATAAACATAAGGAAAAGGAACATTAACAGATATTATGATTTCTCTTTAAAAACAAAAAGAGAAAACTCTAAATTCTGTATTTATTTTCGGTTTAATACTTCACACTACAAAATATACACCTAAATTGCATAAACTCTATTCTGCTTTTCTATCCCAATCTTCTCAAACTTTTACTCTATACATTTTATTTGCACTCCTAAAGTAATTGTATTTACTTTTATACTACTTGTATCTTCTTTTCCTCCTGGAAGCATCACAACCGCTTGAGGTATCCCCTCTAATTTGTTGCTAACACATGTTAAAGCAGAATCAAGAATGTGCTGAGACATACGCTAGCAGAGAATAGGCTCTTTTCTATCTACTTCATGTTATCACTCATCTCCCTATAACATATTGTACTACCCAAACACTATCAGAATAGCGCTGTGTAGGCCCAATAGAGCAGCAAAGCAATAGCCAATAAGGCACTCAAGTAGGGATTACCCTGGACTGTGGCTTTAGTTTTGCCAGCAACAGTGTAGCAAATAGGTAGTGAACTCAAGGAAACACTTACTGGATAAAGTCCTTCAAATGTTTACGTTGAAGTTTCTGTATGACCACAGAAGATTTCACAAGAAAGAGCAGAAACAATTTACTTGCTTCCTAAAAAGAATTCCTATGTAAGAGTTCACTCTCTCACTCCAGAACTTCACTGCACTGAGGACAGTTAGGATGTATAATTTACTTGCAGATCAATGCAGACCAAGTCATCCTTTCTTCCAAGAGTCCCTCTCTAAGAGTAACCCAAGGTGTCTGACTGACCTTCACAATCTAGGGTCAAAGAAATTAGCAGCATAGTATAAATTAATACACATCTTTTTTTTTCAGATTTCGATATTCAAGTTCTCAGGATGTTTAGGACTATCCATCATGTCTCTTGAATGCAAACACTTTGATGCTGCACATACGCAGCGTGTTGCTCACAAAAGCTCTGGAAGCACCACAGTTCTTCTTTCTTACTAGTCCATAGACTCGCAGCTTCACAGGCAGTTAGTGAATGCAAGTATCTCTGTATAACACTCCACTGTGACCAGTCATACTTTTAAGTATCAAGGCTTAATTTCAGTGACTTTCCACTTTTTAAAAAAACGATCTACTCAAATTTCAAACCTCAGGATATAGGGAATATGGGCTTGTTTAAGCATACAATAGGTGTAAAAGCTCAGTTCCAAACACAGCACAATGACACAAATGGAAGAAATATATAATTCAAGCACTGCTTAACACCTGATGAAAACTAGCATTTTGAAAAAGCTGAAATTTGCTTTTAATAAGTTACAGAGAATTGTGAGCTGTGATTACTGACTTACTGCAGACGAGTCAAAAAATAGCTACACATTCTCCAGTGGTTTAAAGTCTTCCAGCAAAGCTAAGTAATTTATTTTATAACTATACTGAAGCTTCTGTATTTTCTACAATCCAAGGATGTGTTTATTAACATGAAAAAAATAGCACTGTATTTTCCACCCAGAGCAGAAATGCCGATGCACTGTCCCTCCAGCACTTGCGCAAACAGCAGCTCTCTAGGACAGGAGGCCCACAGCAGGCACTTTTTAACTACAGGTGTAGAGATGCTGGACATAGCATAACCATTCCTGGCAGTTAGGAAAGAGGGGTTTGGGATCTAATCGTGAAAGGTCACAAGAATTTAGCAAATGGAAGAAAAGCTTTCCCTGGCTGAGGCGCATTCTGCAACCAACCTCTTCAAAAGAGCAACCTGCTCCACCAAAAAAACCCTGTGTTCCAAAGTAAGATGATTTTGAACATAGAAGATGATGAAAGGAGACAGAAAGACACAGCCAAAGTACCTCACATCACAGAAACATTGTCCTTTGCACCTCTTAAAGCCTCAGTGTTCTGGAAAGGCTTTTTTTTGTTAAGGGAACAGGCAGGCATGGGCTAGGACCAGCTGTTTTCTGAGAGAAGTGGCACCATTAGGGAACAAGAATGTGAAAAGCAACCTGAAGAACAATGAAGGCCAGTAAAGTTTGGGGGTTTGGAGTTGTTAAAGGCAAGTTTTCAAGTGCTGCCTGTCACAGAGAGCAGCCTTTCTCTGTCTCGCCCCTTTGGGAGCCTCTGGTGCACCCTCAACACAGCCACAGGTCACCCACCCGGCACCCCTCTGCCCCACAAGCCCAAACTGCACCTCCAAACACCCAATTTGCTGGAGAAGGGGGGACCCTCGAAGCCGAAAAGCGAAGGTGGGATTCAGGATAGGGTGAGGGAATCAGCCTAATTCAGGCGCCCCCGATAATGGCACCTGAAGGATGCGGGGTGCATTTGGGCAGAGGGACAGCGGAGGAATGGAGGGAGGGGGGAAAGAATGGAGAGGGGAGACGAATGGAGACGGGAGAGGGGGAGGAATGGAGAGAGAAGAGAAGGAATGGAGAGAGAGAGAGAGAGGCGGGCGGAATGGAGAGAGAGAGGGAAGAACGGAGAGAGACAGGGGAGGAAGAATGGGGGGGAGACTGGAGGGGGGGGGGGGGAAGGGGGACGGGGGGACACGGGACGGAGGGAGACCCCGACCCCCTCTGTCACGCTAGGCCAGGCGCTGCCCCCGCCGCCTCGCAGGCCTCACCGCGGCCCCGGTGCCTCGGCAGGGCCTGGCGGCGCCGCGGGCTCGGGCAGCCGAGCAGACAAAGGGAGAGGAGGCCGGGGCCGCGGCGCGGAGCGGGAGGAGGGCGGCGGGCGAAGCGCGAAGTCCCCATCGCCATCACCCGGCTCTCCCGCCCCGGCCTCCGGCGGGAAAGGCAGCGGGGAGAGGGGAAAGGCAGCGGGGAGAGGGGTCCCGGCCGGCTAGGGGTCGCTCACCCAGCGGAGGCCGCCGCGCCCCGCTTCCTCCCCGGGCACCTCGCGGCACGGCCTTCGCCGGCATCCAGGCGAGCAGCCTCCCGGGACTCACCGAGGAGGAGGAGGAGCTGCTGCAGCTCTTGCGGGGCCCCGGCCCGGCTCCAGCTCCCGCTCCGGCTCCCTCCCTCACCGTGCCGCCGCCTCCCTGTTCCTGGCGCCGCCGCTTCCTCCGCCTCCTCTGCCCCCCCGCGAGCCGACACCGCCATGGCCGCGGGCACGGCCGAGGCTGAGCAGCGGGGCCGGGACAGACACGGCCCTCCGCCTCCCCGGCCGCCCTGCAGCGCTCGGACGGGACGGCTCGACCCCTGCCCTGCCCCGGGCTCGTCCCCAGCTCCCCAGGCTCGTGTCCCCCAGCTCCACCAGCCCACGTGCCCCTACTCCCCCGGACTCGTGCCCAGCTCCCCAGGCTCGTCCCGCTGCTCCGCCCGAGCTCTTGTCCCCCTATCCCCTGGGCTCCTGTCCCTCTGTCCCCCGGGCTCGTTTCCCTCCGTTCCCCCCGGGGCTCGTGTCCCCCCGCTCCCCTCGGGCTCGTCCCCAGCTCCCCAGGCTCGTGTCCCCCTGCCCCCCAGACTCGCCCTCCCGCTCCCCCGGGTTCGTGTCCCCCCCCGGGAGCGGCGCTTGGGGTAAAGTCGTTGGGGCTTTGCTTTTAGCCCCGTCCCTTCCTCTCTTCCCCACCCCGCTGGGGCTGCGATCGCTGTCCTGGGCTACAGAAGCTGATCCGTGAAAGTTCCCGGGGAGCTGCTCCCTCGCATGTGTGTCGGTGAGGGGCATCGCGCTGCCAGGGCAGCTCCCGCATCCCCGGGCTGCAGCCCCGCCGCGGGGCGCCGGCGATGGGCGCACCCCTGCAGGCCGTGCTGAGGAGGGAGAATATCTCCCCTCTCCTCCGCTTCATCTTCCCTTGCACCTCTCCTGGCATGAACTCAGTGGGCGAGAAAAGGCGTTATTTTCGTGTTTAACTTTGCTTCACAGACGTCCACCAGAAAAGTGCCGCTAAACTTCATCCACATCAGCTGTGCTACAACAACTTCAGCAGAGCGTGCCCCTTCCTTACTTGCTGGTCCCCTATTTTTAAAAAAAATAAAATGTTAAATCAAGAGCAACAAAACAATTCTAAATTTAGGATGTGTGAGACTGATAAAAGCAACTCGCAAGGGTCAAAGAATTAAAATCCAGGGACAATTTGGGTCTTAAAAGTTACCACGAGTCATATTTGCTGATGGTTGTGGAGCTGGTAAAATACTACCTTCATTTGATGCTTGTGGTACATTACTGATGCAAATCAAGAACCTGATTTGCAAAGATATGCACAATTTGCTTACCATTGTAATTGCATGAAAGCCAGTAAGATTATTGGTATAACTTGTTATGCAACTACTGAACTGATTTTAAGGTTAAAAAGAATTTGATGAAATTTGCAAGGTTGTGGGAATATTCATGTACATAGTGCCTGAATTCTTCTACTGAGATTAAAGGTATTTGTGGGTTAAGGTCAATGAATTGTTTAATTGCCAAAGCTATTTGAGATCAGAATGTTCGTGACTGCATTTGCGTTGTTATACCTTAGGCATTTATTGAGAGTTAAAGGCTTTTCTTGAGTCTCATCCAAGAGTGTTGCGCTTCTTTACGTGTCTGATCAACATCAGCTGCTGGCAGACCAGGACCATTCTAGGAGATGATGATTCTAATAAGAGTTGCAAAAGGTTTTTTTCAAATACAAAAGTTCAGCTTTTTTTCAGATATATCCAGAGTGTTTTATGTTTTTGTTAAGTATTTTATTTTTCAATTGCTTGCTTTACATTTATTATTACAGGTTATCAGTGGTATAACAAATAGCTAAGGGTAGTTCCAAGTGGATCATTTTGGAAACCTTATGAAGTGTAACTCTTGTTTGTAAAACCAGAGCTGTCGGTATGAAAAATTCAAGTGACTTTCTAGTTTGGCAATGGTGTTCAAAGAAAGAAAAAAAGAAACAAAATGCAATAAATATTTTTCAACATAGTAAGTTCCTCCTTTCCAAGATAAACCATTGGGTCTTTAGCAGTCTAATTCAAAAGGGGAGCAAGAGAGATCTAGGTAAGACATGACTGCCTGGACTAGAAGTTTCATTTTAATTCTCATACGGTTCTGTGAGTTTCTCAACCAAGTTTTTGTGTGTGTTCTTACCTTCTTCGTAGGCCTCTTTTTCCTTTGGATACAAGCATTTGAATAAATAATTATTTTCGGGATCTAGCTGGGATTCTTTCTTGATGCATGGATGTCGTATATGCAATGTCTTCAGCAGCAGCTGTAGGACAAGAGCAGTCGTATGTGAAGAAGCCAAGTGGGCTAAAAATATTTTTCTGCCTTCAGCCAGTTTTAACATGGGCAACTTTTGCAGTAGACTATATTGCGTGTTAGACAAAATCAAAAACTGGTCTTAAGAGTCTTATTCTGCAGCCTCCTACGCTATTTAAAAAGATGGTTCTCATTGATGTGTTGACCAAAGGTTTTCATGTGTCTGAAACTGCCCTCTTGTCACTCTGTTATAAATCAAAAGACTTGGGGATCTTTTTTTCAGAAATGGCACTGACAGAAAACCCTACAGAGTTGAAGGGAAGTAATAGAAAAAAGAAAAACTTGGTAGCTTTTCCCCCTAGTTTGTCTTCCACACCTTAACTTTCTTCACACTAAGAATGATGCTAAATATGGCTTAAATTGGTATTGCTACTGAAAGTAGCTACTAAAGTAGTTACTAAAAGTACCTTCCTCTTTTTCTCTCTGTCTCCCTCCCTCCTCCTGCCCATATGCTCCTTTCTCTTTTCTTTATAGTGGCTCCAGTCCGCATTCTCTAAGCCAGCTCAGTATCTAAATCTCTTGGAATTCATTTATATAACAATAAATCATGACATAAAGTAGACTAAGAGCTTTATTTTTCACTCCCATCTTAGAAACTGTCATCTGTTGCTGCAACTGTTCACAAGAACAGCATTTTCTGATTATTAGTATTCAGCAGTTTATGAGATGTCATGGTCTTTCAAGGCTGACATGCAAACTGAATAAATGAAAATAAATAATACTTTCGAACTTAGTTGGTAGCTAATGTGGTTTAGCATGTTATCCAGGCAAGTATCACAACCTACACAAATAAAAGAGGTAATATGCACATTTTGAGTGGTTGTAGGGAGACAGGAGGAGGATCAGAGATTGCGACCTTCTCTGTAGGCTACCAGTGTGCTGTTGGCTTGTCTCAGCCTCAATATACAACTTGATGTTTGGGACAGGCCTTTTTCTGTGCAAATGTGTCAGCAAACAGCCACGTCCCAGTAAGAGGTACAGTTTATCACCACGACTGAACTCACTTAAGTGTGCTGCTGCCATTGCAATTTGGATGGCAGGCAAGGAGAATGTTAGCAGGATCGCTCATACAAATCTGGGTTTGGCTTAAAACTACGTATTGAACTAAATTGAGCATTTCTGATTACTTTGACCAAGGCCAGCATCTTGATGAGTTCCCTATTTTTATATGCTTTTGACTTTTTTTCCCTCCTTTTTTACACTCAGAAGAGTGATTACAAATTATTTTATAACTTCTGACTCTGATCTGTGTATTTACAACTTGTAGCTCAGAGACAGAGGTCAGAAACCGAAAGTATGAGTGTTCATTGACAACAAAGACAATGTTATGTCCATCATATCCACTTATTATCTTATTACTGCCTATCTGCCTGGCATATATTACCATTACCATGTACCAACTACTCTTCTCCTGGCTCTTTGGCCTGAATTGCAGGGGGAGGTTAATACCTTTGGCTTCTTATTGCTCTTTGAAAGCATGTGACTGTATGTGACTATTTTTAAGGACACGAATGCTTTCTTTTCCACTTCTGCTAAATATAATTCAGAAAGGGCATTTGTTGTCATTTTATTAAAATATTCAAAATATTGTAATGCTTTACAGGAACTTGATCTTTTAGATGGTAAGTGCTCAAACAGCCATGGAAAACCATACACTTTTAAGGAGAGCAATGTTCACAAAATCACTGTGGATTACTGGTCATTTTTGGTAAGTGTGGCCTAATTTTCTAGATTTTTTAATTCCTCTAGTCCTTTTTTATTATATGTATTTTATATATTCCTGTATTTTTATTTTTAGATAATACTGTATATTTGTATTCCTATATTATAATACGTATTAGAAATGTTTATATATCACATCATCATATACAGTTTTTGGACACTGTAGGTCAACTATTCCACTTTGTTTTCTCACAGATTCTTGCATGCTTTCTGTTAGTAAATTCAATTTCCATTACAGCAATTAATTTATGCAAATATTTCCAAAGCTGAGGGTGTTTTCTTTTTTTGGGGCAAGAACTTCCCTCAACCTAGTTTAATAGCAGTATTAACAAACACCCAAACCAAAACCAACATGAAATATGAAGGAAGATCGTTCAACGCTGCTTCATCTCAAATCGGAGTAAAATTTGCATTGTTTACTGGCACTGCTGAAATCAGTTTAAGGTATAAACAGCATTAAAATCTCGTTATGGGTACTCAGGATAAACTATCCATAACACACATATATAAATCATGTGTGATACTTTAATCAGAGTAGTGCTATTGCTTCTACTTCATACTCTGGTTATGTTGTAATATTCTGTATCTTTATCTGTAATGCATATGCCTAAAATAAGAATTTTTTTTTTCTAATTTACACCTATTTTGGTGTGCCCCTGTTTAATTTCATTTCAAGAGGAAATATATGCAAAAATTATTGATGAGTACTTCTGAAGTTAAAATTTTTAAAGCCACTACAAAGTTTTCTGTTGATGATAGGGGTGTTCATTTTTTAGCAAGTGCACAGCTCAGTATTTTCTTAGATTGAAGTTCTCTAACAATTATTTTATAGTAGGCAACAGTATAGCAAAATAACATTTCTAATAACAGCACAAGATGGCTAACTTCTAGTCTGCTGAGTAATGGAGAAAGAGAGGAGTCATTTTAATTGTTTATGGACCAAAAGCTGTATAAAGTCAGAGTAAATCGGGCCTCGTCAATAGATTTCTATTAAAGTCAGGGAAATAATGTATTGCTTTTCTTGTCATCGAAGACAAACATAATAACAGTTGCTGTGAGTAGCTCTGGACTGTCTGGTCAGCCTATGTATCTCATACATTGACAGTACATTTGCTTGTAAACTAGCTCAGCTCTACAGTGACTCATGTAGATTTGGAGATGCAGAAAGATAGGCAAAACGGAGAACTTTTTCCAGCTCAGATCTCAGCCACACAAGCACTGTTGGCACAACCAGTCTGAATTTCTTGGCATAGGGATTTTAACTTGGAGTAGGACACAGCTAGCTCAGACAATATACGTAAAGTCTGTACTCTCAAAGCTAATGCACTAGTGTACATACAGGCTTGTTTAATCTGTTTCACTATACTAGTACTTCAAAACAATATATGTAGAAGTCTACGGTCACATGTTTTTCTGTAACAGAAGAGCAGAAACCTCACAGGGTCTTAATTCTTCACCTTCTAAAGTTTATACCCTTCAAAGCTGAAAGCATGTGTCCAATATTTATATAGGTAGTGGTATCATGCCCTTTTTAAAAAATAGGGATATATTTTTATTTCAAACGTTACATTCTCCTCTGTAGCCAAATTAATTCTATTTAAACTCTTTATTGTTCTTTACAGTGCAGATAATGGGCTTGCCTTTGTAGCCCTTAAGTATTTACAAGTGGCCCAAGGAGTACAGAGCTGACAAGGAGGCGATTATTTTGGAAAGCAAGTGCTGAAGACAAACCAAAACAAATCCAGATGTAACTTTACAATACAAACATTATGAATTTTTGGTTATGGGTTTTCACAGGTCTGCAGGGTCAAAGGAGATTTGTATGATTTGACTGAGAATGTGGCTAGAGCATGCGGTCGTCAGTGTCTCTGTTTCCCGGTTTCCCTTTCTGGAGGGTGAAACTATTCAAGGAAATGTTGCACCTAAACTGCTTTTTCAGGGCAGATTTTGTGACAAAAGTGTTCCCCAAACACTACAAATATAAGTCCAGTCATTTAAAAATCAACAGTTCTGTTTATCAGAAATTTATTGTTCTTAAGCAGGACTGCTTAAAAGGAAAAGAAGCAATTGTTTATTTTGTCATCTTTAAGAGGGAATAGAGGATGGAATAAAAAAGTGGAAAGAGGTTAAAAGATAACTTATGCTTTTCCACAGGGAAAAATATTTTTGAAAACTGAAGAGGTAATATAATGTTGGCATTTTTAATTCAGTCATCTCCTGTCAGAGTTATATGAGGCCTAAAAACACAGCTGTAGCTAAATTTTATGAAGCTAACTAAAAGTTGGTTAGACATCAACAATCCCACATCAAGAATCATACGTAGTTCATTACACCACATAAAACAGAGCAAAGTGTAGATATCAAGTCTGAACGTTCACTACAAAGGATTATATGAAATTAAGAAAAGGTCTAATACCAGTAGTATCAGGTGTGCCTAGAAATTAACATTGTTCTACTTTTTGTGTGAAGAGTAACCGTTCCTTCTGGCTTGTTGCAGCCATTTCCTTAGTTTTGAAAAAGGTCAAATGGGTTCTTTCGAGTCTTCTTAAGAATATGCTTTTTAAAACATGCATAAAAGCATAAAAACCCCTTACTTCTTGGTCAGAAGCATGTTAAAAAAAACATAATAATAATAATAATAATCACTGTCCCCTAAAATGGTTGCAGGAAGACAGCAGATTTCACAATGCCAGCTGAGCGGTTCTAGTCTGGCCTTGATTGTCCTTTCTTTCCAGTTCACAGAAAATATCCACGTTTACTTCAACACTGTAAGGCTCTGCCTGTAATGCCACAAGCAATTTCTCTCAATTTCTGAACTCCCACTGACTTTAGCAACACCTAGGGCTGCTCCAGTATTCTCATTTCTCACAGGCTTATCATCATGCAGTGTACTTTCAGCTAGATCAAGAGTTTTCCCAATACTCTTTTTTAAGAGCATATCATTAGAGCGTGTATCTGCAGCCATTAGTTTTAATTGAAGATAGTTTATAAATAACTTTAACCCGTATTTATTATACTTATAGAGCTCAAATAAAAAAAAAAAAAAACCAAAACTAAATAAGACCCAACTCAAATTACTTCAAGCTACATCAGTCAAGTCATACAGTTCACAGCCTTCTGGAATAAAAATTCCAGTTGTTGAAGCAGCAATATTTAAATCTAGATGGCTCACAGAGGTACATATGGAACTTTTCACATTTAGGTCACAAGTTCAAATATGGTCTTCATTACCTGGAAATTAAAATGATCAATAACTAACATCTGTTACATAGCTGAGATAAAAGGAGCTGCTTTCTGAAGTGGAAAGTACAGAAGACATAATTGGTGAACTTTTTTCTAAATGTACTTTAAACGTGCATGTTTAAATATGTTTCTTCTCAAAACAGAGAAGTTTTGTCTCTCAAAAAGAAGTTGACGGTACCAACTTCTACAATTTTCCTAAACAATCTTTCACTACTGTTGTCCCAACAAGTAACAATATATTGACACTAAAAGCTCCGCTGTACCTGAAACCTACTCTCTCATTGAAGTCAGAGCTTTCAAACACAGTTCATAGCGTGCTGCTCTCTCAGTAGAGCTGACTGGCAAGGCAGTGTGGAAAGCCCCTGGTGTTCACACTATACTTTTTCAACAGGTCTCGGTCTCAAGTCAGATCCTGAAATGGCACTACATTCTAGGAAATAGTCTATTGTTCCTCTGCATATAATTTTTGATAAACTACCCTGATAATATTTATGAAGACATCTATTCATGTAGAAAGCCACAAAGAAATATAGCCTACATTTAAATGTGGGGAGGCTTCATGATCAGTTCAGTTCATGAAATCTGAGTTGTGCTTCAAAAATAATTTTGGCAAATTAATCACAGTAAGTATCTCAAATGTTTTTTAAAAATATAAGAGGTAAAGATAAGTTTCACAGCTTCAGAAACATAATCTTGAGATTATAGTTGGTTTTGTAGGTTGCTCTTAGTATGCAAAACAGCCAGGAAATATCCTGCCATCTTCTCTGGATGCTACTTGATGACCAAAGGCAGAGTTGTAGTAGTAAGTCAATGATCTTGTGTACAAGCCTTCTCCTTCCACAAAAGCTTTGCAGATACCTTAAGTATTTATCCGCTTTCCATTTATGAAGTGGTACATTTTGTCACTGTGATTGTAGCACAACAAAACTCTTTTTAATCATTCTACTTTGCTCTGGATAGAAGTTACAGAATGCAACTTTTGGAAGAAAAATAGAAGTACTCAGTGCCTACAACCTGGACACACTGAAGCTTGCATCAGAGCTCTCGTTCATTTCATCTAGGAACTTCAGCAAAGAAAAGAGCAGCGCTTATTATGAAATCTGTTGTTCCAAAGCCGGACATAATTACCAGCATGAAATAACATTGGAGCACCCTCTTTTCACTGCAAATGAAGTGGGTTTGAATGTGGCCCTTAGTACACCACTAAAACCTATATCAGTAAAGACAACACTAAGAATGATATTGTCATAAGCTCCAGGACTGAGGGCTTTCAGCTGAAACTGATAAATAAGGCTATTCTTTTTGGAAAAAGGAGGTTGGTGTGTTTGAAGAACATCCTCACATAGTGAATACACAATCATAGTCTTCTGTAGGTAAAAATCAGTCTTCAGATGGATTTCAATTTTGCTTCAGAAAAGAAAATGCTTCCTTTCATGGAAGAAATGTCATTTTACTATGTAGCATGCATCCAGGGCAGATTTTCAAAGACGTGAAGGGCTTCTGAAAAAATATCCTCCCTTGCTCTGTAAGGGTTTCCTTAACACAGATTTTCTTTTCTTTTGTGACTCATCTCTATCGTGTCTTTGCTGTAAATAAAACATTCTCTTGGTTTTATGAATATATTGATAGGCAGCATGAAAGCATTAATCACCATAAAGCTGAAGGATACTTAGCAAAAATGAAGAGCAAATTGGGGAATGTTGATTTAACCAGTTTTCAACAGCTACAAAAAATGCTATACAATCTCTGTATAATCACATCACAAAAGCTATTTTATCATGCATGAAAAATAATAAAATCACTATTTGTCTGATCTGAAACAAAAAGATAGTGAAACAAAGTCATTCAAAAACATGTTATGTAACACTAGTATTAAGTAGTTATAGAACACATTGACAAATACAGAATACTTCATTTTTTTTGTAATGGTAGCCATGTTTGATAAAAGAAGGTAATATATAAGTATATAGTGGGAACAATTTTTATATGTGGGTAACTAAAGGTAGGTGCTTAAGTATCAATCAGCATTTAATTTTGTACAGTAGGAAACAAAATTTATTCCATTTACATCCTTAGCAAAATTGCCATTTACTTCAGGAGGACTGTGGTTCCTCACTCTTGCTTAAATACTAACCTGAATGGCTGGTATTATGTATACTACTGAATAGTAAACCCTTCCTGTAATAATTCAAAGACAAAATAAATGAGACTTAATTTAAAAATCTTCGTGATTTGGATTCAGGCGAAGTCAAATTACTTTTTTTTATTAAAAACAGCAGAATTAGCTAAACGGACTATCAAAAGCAAATTAATGTAAACAGAAGTGGCTGTTTTTTGTTGTGTTAGAAGAGGCGATTGTTCTTGTAAAAATGTTCTATTTTATTAAATCCTCTAAATTTTTTTTGAGGAATTTCTTACTATTAACGGTTGCTGTTCATTCTTAGTTGAATTGGTATCAATAAATACTGATTGTTGTACTATTCAGCTCCTTTGTCTGAAGCATTCAAGTTCAGCATCGTAAGTGAACAACTGTCCTTACATACATAATTTCAATGAGATTTAATCTTCTCATTATCACAACTTTTTTTTTAGGTGTACTAACTCTTAATGAAAGACTTATTTGATAGTTAGATAAGTGTCAGCCTGTTATATTAGTAGTATTTCACTCAGCAGACAAATTTCAGTCTCATAAGAAGTCTGGTTAGTTTGACAAGACCTATCTCTCATAAACTTGTGATATTTGGCAATTAATTATATTTCTGTCTTTTAAGTTTCCATTATCAAAAACTAGGCTAGTAATTTTCTAATTTTTTTCCAGTCTTACTGAACACCAAGAGAATCTCTGGCTCATTATACTTAACACATATGTGGGCGGGGTTGGGGGGTTGTGTGGTGGGAGGAATCTTTTCAGACTTTTGCTAGTGATGAAGGCAACATTTCAGGATTATCTGTTTAAGAAAAAACAATCATAATTTTACATATTTGGCAAAGATACTGCTGTAATTGTGCCTGTATGGTCTCTATGCAAGGCCTGCAGCTCTTCCTTGAGCCTGTGCACGTCAGATTGGGAGGAGGGAGATGTGGTTAATTTAACTTCCTGCCTCATCTTTATTCTGTGTAATGTAAAACCAACACCCATAAGCAGGACTATAATTTTGTAACCAGTTAAAATACTATGTATGATTTGATGTGTCATGTTACATTTAAACTGTCTGATCTATGAACATTCCTTGATTCCCCACTCTCCAAAAAGTGTCCCTGATGCTTCCCTTGAACCAAGCCTAGAGATCGTGCTGTTGCAGGGAAGAATAAACTCAATACCTTAACCATATGCAGGGTCTTGTAGGGATGGAGGTGTACTAGTTTTCTGACAGGTCAACAAACTGAGCCAACTCACATTGCTATGTGATTGCTGGATCTGATAGAAGGTCAGCAGGAAAAGGGAAGAGCTGGGTCACCCTGATAAAGCAGCCCACAGTCACACCAGAAGAGGTGTAAGCTGAAACTGCATCGTCAGGCTGAGGTTTCTCTGTTGGCAAATCTGCCACTGCCACGCTGAGCAGCCCTGCACCTTCTACTGGGGCTGCTCCCTCCCAGCTCCACACAACCTCATGGCTCTTTGAGGGCAATAGTTTATGCAGCTGCACATGGATCATCAGGTTAAGGAAGTAATTTAGGTGAAAAAGTAAAAATAACATTAAGAAACTCTTTCTTTTTTTTGCATAAGTCCTGTCACCTGCAGATCACTTCATGAGCCTTGTTCCCAGTGCAGCTGTACTGCTTACAGTTTAGGAGGTGACATGGGACACACATAAGAGAATCATAGAATGGTTTAGATTGGGAGGGATCTTAAAGATCGCCTACTTCCAACCCCTCTGCCATGGGCAAGGACACCTTTCGCTAGACCAGGTTGCTCAGAGCACCTACAACCTCACCTTGAACACTTCCAGGGATGGGGCATCCACAACATGTCTGGGCAACATGTCTCACCACCCTCATAGTGAAGAATTTCCTCCTTATACCTAATCTAAATCTAGCCTCTTTCAGTTTGAGGCCATTACCTCTTGTCCTATCACTGTATGTCCTTGCAAAAAGTCTCTCTCCAGCTTTCTTGTAGTCCCCCTTTAGGTACTGGAAGGCTACTCTAAGATCTCCTCAGAGCCTTCTCTTCTCTTTATAGGATGGGTGCTCCAGCCCTCTGATGATCTTCATGGCCCTGCTTTGGACTCACTCCAACAGGTTCATGTCCTTCTTATGTTGGAAGCCCCACAGCTGAACACAATATTGCAGATGAGGTCTCATAAGAGCAGAGTAGTGGAGAAGAATCACCTCCCTTGACCTGCTGGTCAGCCTTCTTTTGATGCAGCCCAGGATATGGTTGGCTTTCTGAGCTGCAAGCACACACTGCTGGCTTATGATGAACTTCTCATCAACCAACAGCCCAAAGTCCTCCTGGGCTGCTCTCAATCCATTCTCTGCTTGGCCTGTATTTGTGTTTAAGATTGCTCCACCCAGGTACAGGACCTTGCACTTGGCCTTGTTGAATTTCATGAGGTCTGTGCAGGCCTACCTCTCAAGCCTATCAAGGTCTCTCTGGATGACATCTCTTCCCTCCAGTGTGTTGACTGCACCACACAGCTTTGAGTCATCATCAGATTTGGCAAGGGTGCATTCAATCCCACTGTCCATATCTCCGACAAAGATGTTGAACAACACTAGTCCCAATACTGACCCCTGAGGAACACCACTTGTTGCTGGTCTCCACTTGGACATTGAGCCATTTACCGTAACTCTCTGAGTGCAACTATCTAGCCAATTCCTTATCCACCAATCAAATCCTTGTCTCTCCAATTTAAAGACAAGACTGTCATGGCTGACAGTATCAAATGCTTTGCCACGTCCAGGTAGATAAACTTAGTGAAGCCATGTTGGTTGTCACCAGTCACGTCCTTATTTCCCATGTAGATCTGCTCCACGATCTTACTGGGCACAGAGGTGAGATGGGCTTGCAGTTCCCCGGGTGTTCCTTTTTACTTTTTTAAAAATAGGGGTTATATTTCACTCTTTCTAGTCAGTGGGAACTTCCTCAGACTGCCACAACTTCTCAAAGATGCTGGACAATGGCTTAGCAACTCCATCCACTAGGTTGCATCTCGTCAAGTCCCATGGACTTGTGAACCTTCTGGTTCCTTAGATGGTCTTGTATCTGATCTTCTCCTAGAGTGGGCTGTTCTTCAGTCTCCCAGTCCTCGCCTTTGCCTTCTGTGAAATGGGTGGTGTGGCTTGAGCCCTTAGCAGTGAAGACTGAGACAAAAAAGCCATTGAGTACCTCAGCCTTCTCCATATCCTAGGTAGCCCGGTCTTCCATTTCCTTCTGAAGAGGGACCATATTTTCCCTAGTTTTCCTTTTATTGCCAATGTAGCTACAAAAGCTTTTCTTGTTGCCCTTGACATCTCTGGCCAGCTCTATCAGGGCTTTAGCTTTCCTAATCTGATCTCTGGCTACACAGACAATTTATCAGTATTCCTGTCAGGCTACCTGTCCTTGCTTCCACCCTTTGTAGGCTTCCTTTTTGTATCTGAGTTTATCCAGGAGCTCCGTGTTCATCCATAAGGCCTCCTGGCATTTTTTCCTGACTTCCTCTTTGTTGGGATACATCACTCATGAGCTTGGTGGAGGCAATCCTTGAATAATAACCAGCTTTCTTTGGTCCCTCTCCCTTCCAAGGCTTTATTCCATGGTACTTAACCAGATCCCTGAAGAGGCCAAAGTCTGTTCTTGTGAAGTCCAAGGCAGTGATCTTGCTGTGTGTTCTCCTCACTACATTAAGGAGCTTGAACTCCACCATTTCATGGTTACTGTAGCCATGGTCACTCAAGCAATCCTCCTGGACTGCTTATGCCCTGCTGTGTTGTCCCTCCAACAGATATTGGCGTGATTGAGGTCCCCCATGAGGACCAGGGTTTGCAAAGGTGAGGCTGCTCCTATCTGTCTATATAGGGCCTCATCCGTTTTCCCTTCTTGGTCTGGTGTTCTGTAGCAGACGCCTACTATGTCACCTGTCCCTGCCCTCCCTTTAATACTGACCCATAAACAGTCGGTCAGATGAACAAGAGAAGAGGCAGCTGCTCCTTAAAACACAGTCTGATATGTATTATGGGTAGTCCCTCCTCTACAACAGTAAGAATTGGGGGTTTAGGACTTTCCAGACTGCTAGTTCTTGCAAATAGTCACTTCCTCTTACTATGTTCACTCTCAGTTTCCAACAGTGAAAAGACCATTTTCCCATTACTTTTCCTTTCTTCATCTTTGATGTGGCCCAAAACTTATGCCAATTCTGTGGGCAAAAGTCTGTCCTTTTTGCCTGTTCTCTCCTGGTCCGTTATTGGACTTGTCCTTCTCTGCCGGTCCTAGAAGGTCATCTTCCAGTGGCAGAAGAGGGAAAAGAAGGACAGAGACAGGCTAAGCCCAGGCAGAATAGACGAGAGACTACTGCTGCTCTTGCAGATGCTGCTGGGGAGAAGAGAGAGAGGGAACAGCAACTGCTGCTTGGCACAATGGTATTCAGGTCATGAGCTGCAGAACTGCACCACATCTCTTAGGAAAAGCATGGTGAGATTTTTTTCTATCAAATCTAGTGCTGAACAAACATCTTAAAAATGGTTTTCAACAGTTTTTTTAAGATTTCTTTTAAGATTTTTTAATTTTAATGGCACTTTTAAATCACTTTGGAAATCATTTAATAAATCACTTAATTAAGTATCACTTCATCCAGTAGGAAAAAAAATCAGCACTTGTTCTGCAGGTCTACAAAATGGCATTTTCTCCACCAAAAGCACACCCACAAACATAAATGGGAAAATACACTTTTAATTAAGCACACTGATAGAAATTGAACAATTTAATTTTCTTTTTTCCACAAAAGAGAATGATATTTTTGATCAATCCAGAAATTCTTCTAGAAATTCCTGGATAATACATGGTTATGGTATAGGCAGAATAAAAGAGTTACAAGTGTTTCACACCTGTGTGGGGTGACTCAAACTAGTGACTCCATCATTTCTGAGAATTTCTGTCCTTGTACCTGTGCTCTGTCATTTCTGGTAAGGAGTCGACTTCCAGAAGCTCTGACTGAAACTAAGATCTCACTCTCTTGGGCCTTGACTGCATGAAATCTCTGATTTATAAATATTACAATGTCAATAGGCAAGACAACTAAAAGATGAATGGAAGACATTGTGTTTGACCAAGGTTCAACAGTACTTCAGCACCAGCACACACACAGCTTTCAGAGTATTTTCTCAGCTGAATACTGCTGTTCTCATTCCTGAATTTGTCTTCCCTATCAGGTAAGAGCTCTAAAGCATTTATAGGAAAAATCCTATAAGGTATTCGAGAAGGAACCTCATTCAGATACATCAAAATAACTTTAACTACATACTTTATGCCATGGGAAGTCTCGGGGAATGCTTAGTGATTTCAGATTTTCCAGTCTGCTTGTGGAGGTATGCTAAGTGACTAATCTTTGATTAAAATCGATTCATTCCAGTGAAATTACACTAATTGATACTAGCACAGATTCTGTTTATAGCCAATCATTTACTTATCAGCCACTGGTGCAATAGGAAGTGAATGCAAGCCCTGCCACCAACACTTTCAGGCTACTGGCACATAAGATAATTACCACAGTGACTTTATTTCTTTGTAGTAATTTATATGACTTTACCTATCATTACCCTGTAAGTCAGTAGATTCTATGATATTGTGAGTATTTATATGCAGGTAGTTCTCACCAGCTCTCTAAGGACCCCGTTCATATCAAAGTTTAATTTGTAGATGATAATATACTGTTCTGTTTCTTAGCCAGATTGCCCTAAGCAAATAGGCAATGCATCTGAAAAGGGTCATTTTTCTCTAAGAATGAAATTTAGTAAGGCATGACTTACACTTCAGCATTCGTCAAATAATCAAAACATATTTAATCCTTATTTTTAGCTATCAATTCACAGGGGAAACTTAGATGCTTCTCCAGTCTGTGACTCCTTATGCAGATTCAAAAGACAAAAGCTGCATTGTCTGCTTCTAAGGAAAAGCTGCTGGAGGCACTTCTTTTATTTTTCTAATGAGCACCATATGAAAACAGGCACAGAACAACTATTTACTTACATGCAGTGGTCTTCTAGGGTCTTGTACATGGACCACTTCATTTGCTATGACATCGAACATGTTATTACATTGGTCAGTCTATTCTTTCTTTTTCCTTTTTTTTTTTTTCAGTGGAATAATTTTTATATTATTTTGACTTGAATATTTTATGACAGTCCTCTATTTAAGGGTGAATGATACTGTTATGTGTAGTTTACCAGACTTAAACACATAAAAGAGCAATAATAATTAGAAGTTTGAATGTTACAAAGCCAGTCTTGCTTATTTCTTTGCTTCAATATTCAGAAGTTCAATAATACTACAAAGAAGTTACTGTTCAATAATACTACAAATTTTATTGTACCTGGTGCTGGAAGTTTCTCATCTGTCTCATTAAGGATGGTCTGGAAAGCATGTTAAGAGCAACGGATATTTTTATAGACCTTCCTGGATTAAACATCTATGGTTAGATTGTGGGTTTGGTGATCGGGTACAATGATTTACAGACTTGCTTTTGAGTGTGTAAATTCCCCACTGCGTTGGATCCTTAACAGGCAGTATATATTTTCCTGACTCCACTGGCATAACAGCACTAGCCATGTTGTGAAACGTGTCACACCTTCGCTTCCACCATTATGTTGCAAAAGGGAGGGAAATAGTAGCTGTAAGGCAGGATCCTGGTAAATGGTTTTTTATCTTGTTAGATATATATGCAGGTGCATACGAGTTGAATATGGCACTGTAAAGAACAGCATTTTTTTGCAAACAGAGTACAGGTATAGACATACGTATATTTCCACAATTACTCATTTCTTCGTACAAGTTATTTTGTTCTTTAAGCATCACATTACAGAAAATGTCACCTACTTGTTTCATTAAGAATAACTTTGTTTTGTAAGAGTAACTTCTAGAAAAATTTCAGTAGGAAAATCATTCACTATAGTAAACCTTATTTGAGAAATAAATGCACAGTCCAGGAGGGACAGGCTAAACAAAAACAAAAGCAAAAGTGAAGGAAATTGCCTACAATTTTCCGGTTTCTCTCTGGAAGTTTCAGAACAACTAACCACTATCAGCTTAACATTACCAAGCTTGCTATTAAAGATACATAGCTTTCATTCAGTCAAGAAAACTTACATCAAAAGCCAATTATGTGATGCAATGATTTATTTATGTGCATCCCTCTATGAGAAAGTGACTTTCAAAGGCAGGAGAGGTGTTTTGAAAAACATATTGCCTTTGCTTGAAAAAGATCTATGCTTTCTATTGAACACAATGTATTAAAGTGAAATAGATAAACATATTTATCTGAAAATGATTGTGCAAATGTTCAGTTGAAAGAAATCATAGGCCACTTGTGGGATCTGATGTGTTCAAGAGCTTTTTTCCTATGAAAAGTTTGATAATTAAAAACACAGTTTATACAGGATAAATAGCTACAGTTATTTCCACTTAATTATAACTTGAGTTAGATATTTATCTTCTGTTAAAGAAAAGTATTGAGACCCACCTAATACTATGAAATAAGAAATAGAGCTTATATAGAAGAGCATTGGCAGGAAAAACATTACACGAAGAGTTATTTTAAGTTATGCTTCTCCCTCCTTACACCTATTCTGTCTAAGATTGTAAGTAATGGTGTGACATCTGGCAGCCATACTACCTCAGGCTGCGACCTTGTCAGTTCTTGTAAAACTGTGGGAAAAATTTAACAGTGTAAGCATCAGGTCTGGATTTTTTTTAACTGTCTAGAAACACAAAATCAAATATAGATACAAGCTACTCAGCTTTTTTGTCTCTAAGTAGCTCAATCTGTTTTCCTCACAACATTATTTCAAGGGTTGCAGTCAGGCTGTTTTTGCAGGCAAGGAAACTAAGTGCTTAGGGGCTTTTGGTGGAGGGCAGTTTTTAAAGCTTACAAGAAGTTTCCTTTATGTTCCAAATGAGTTTATATTACCCATGTTAAAGAAATGTATAGCGAAAGAAAGCGGATTCTGCAAAACTGTAAAATATATTATTGCAAAATTTTGTAGCTAGGAAACTTGTTGTAAAATTATGCATTTTTACTATTTACTATTTGAAAAGGATGCTGATTTCATTGCTAGAATGTTAATAAAGAATTAGATATGTTATTATCTGACCAGGTTCAAGACCAAATTTGTAGATCTAATCATAAATATCCTCTCTTCCACCTGCTGTCAAGATGATTGTACAAAGAAGAGAAACAAACGTCCTCAGCCTGCTTTCTGGCAGAGGTCACTTTCTGTTAGATGACACTGTGTTACAGAGTGAGTTGCTTTGTTCAGTCTCCAAGGAGTTCGTCAAAGTATTTTCTCATGGCATGGCAATGATTACTGCAGAACAGAGTTTTCCATTTCAGAGATGACCATTTTGCATTAAGCACTGCAAGGAGTGGCACATGGAGAAAGCACATCAGTGTAAAACGGAAAGTAAAAAAGGAACATTAGCAATAGCATTAGGCATGATTATGAAATCGGCAGTATCACAGAATGGAAAAGAAATCTTGGCTGAGTTGGTAATCTCCAGTTACCTAGAGACCACCTGCATTCTCTTCTCATCAGCAGGCCATTTCATAGCTTTTTTTTCTTACCAAAATTTCTCAAGTCTTCTTTAAATTGCCAGAGAAATTTTTTTTTCTACTGAAGAGACATATTATGGAGCCATCTAGTATCAAAGAACTTAAGAAATTTTTTTTGATATCTGAAAGATTTTGCTAGACTTAAGAAATGGCAGAAATGTTTGTTGTTCTTCCATATTTTAAAAAAAATAAATTTAAAAAGCATGAATTGTAGAGTTCTGGTTGCCATATCACCTAATGTAATATAGATCTTTGGAAGAATACGAAGAAAGGTGCCATCCTGCACCTCTGGACAGTTTCCTTCAGTATTGGGACTACAACACCATGTTTTTTTCTTCTGAAAATTGGTATAAGTTGTGACCTTGTTTATCTGTTTGTCCTTTATCAAAGGTACTATCTACATGTTCAATGCTTATACTCACATCATCACCCAGGTTATTGAAAATGGCTGAAACAAGCTGATACTTTCAGTGCACTTCAGCTTTGGTTTTCTTTATCTAAATTGAGTGAGAATAAACACTGAAACAGATAAAGACATTCGCATCTTTGTTTCTTAGGATCACATATACATGGAAGATAGGTCTTTAACAGAATAGTTAACAGAAATAGTTCTTAAATGGATGTTAATTGAATTAGTTACTGTGGACACAACCTTCTTCAACTGCTTGTATGTGTGTTGACCTTGGCTGGCTGCTAGATGCCCACTCAACTGCTTTCTCTCTCTCTCTCTCTCTCCTGAACAGGACAGGAGAAGAAGATGGAAAAGATGACGTGCGCTGAGATAAAGACAGAGAGACTGATCACCTATTAATGTCACAGGCAAAACAAACTTGATTTGGGCATGATTAATTTAACCTGATGCCGGTTAAGAATAGAGTAGGATGGTGAGAAACAAAAGACAAAACTAAAAAAAATCTTCCCCTACTGCTTTCCTCTTCTTCCCAAGCTCAACATTCCTCCTTCACTCCTGAGTCCACGATGTTCCCCTGCCGTTGCCAGAGAGGAGGTCAGTCCATAATAGCTCCTTGGCTGCTGCTTCTTCCTTGCAGTCTTTCCCTGCTCCAGCATAGGGTCCCTCCTGTGGGATGCAGGTCTTCATGAACTGTTCCAGCATGGGTCTTCTTGGAATACCATCCTTCAGGAAAAGATGGGTTCAGCATCATTCCCCAGAAGGGCTGCAGTTTGTGCCAGGAGCCTGCTCTTGTGTGAGCAGCTTCCTTCAGGGCATGTCCATATTCCGCAGCGTGGAGTCCTCCATGGGCTGCAGGGGAACAACTTGCATCAACACAGTCTTCTTGGACTGCAGGAAATATCTGTGCCCGCACCTGGAGCACCTCCTCCTTCTACTCTGTCCTGGGTATCTGCAGAGCAATTTCTCTCCCATTTTCTCTCTCCTCTCTCTCACAGCTGCTGTGCAGCAGTTTTATACTTTTCTTAAATACGCTTCACAAGAGTTGTCACCATCTTGGCTGAGGGGCTCAGCCGTGTCCTGCAGTGGGGCTTTTGGAGCCAGCTGAAATTGGCTGTGTCCCGCACAGGGCAGCCCTTGTTTTGTTCTTAGGGAGGCTGCCCTACAGCCCTCCTGTTGCCAAAACCTTCACGCCTAAACCCAACACACTGCCTCATAGGCCCCATTGGCTGAAACGGAGCATGAGCTGGGGCCTGATGCATAAAGGAATCAGCAGTGTGTGAACAATCAGCGCATGGGTGAACAATTCAATGATACAACTAAAACCTGAGCACCACACCCATTGCTGGTGTCAGCTCTACAAGTCTAAAACAGGTGATGGAACCACTTGGTAAGTGACTCCTCATTTTGGGCATGACTGTCTTTGGATTCAAGTACTTGCAAATAGATCTTGAGAGCTCCCTGAGCATCTCCAACCTCAGGTGAAGACAAGGGGAAGGACATGCAGGTGTTCAACACCTGAAATATGAACCCAGTGAAAGCAAGGATAATCACTCAAATCTGTGCGCTTCATTTGAAGGTACTCATCAAAATGAGCTTGCCCTGCATGAGGTACAACAGAGCAACAGAGAAGAGACTCTACCTGTAACAGCTCCACCTGCCATGGTGCCTGCATTCCCATTTTGTGTGGCAGAGAAGCAGCTCAGAGGCTTATTCAGCCTGAGCCCGGGCCTGTGCTGGCCTTTGCCTTTAACCAGTTTGTTCTCCGTTCTGCACATACAAAATAATTTCCATCTCTCACCTGTCTCAGAGCACTGTTGTGCAACTTAATCAGAAATAGCAAGAAATTCATCCTATGTGTCATGCCCCTTTTGACTAGGCAAGTGTTTGAGCATCTGCTGGGAACCTTTGCCAAGAAAATCAGTGCCTGTGGTCCAGATATAATTTCTTTTTGTTAAACACTGATTTATTTAATGTCAGTATCAAATAGGCTGCTAATAGCCAAAATTTGTGCCATCATATTGAGCGCATCAGACTGAGGTAGGACTTCCCTATTGTTACCCTCAAAAAATTCAAAGTAAATTTAAAAGCTTCTTGGAAAAAGAAACTTTCATATCAAGGACTCAAAATACTGGACATACTTGACAAGTGTTCTCTCTCTCTGTTTGTCCAATCAATATTCCCTATAGAAAATAGACTAAGGAAAGGGATGTCCATATACCCTAACATACATAATAAGAAAAGTTAAGTCAAAGGCAATGGGAAAATCTCTGTATTGCGAATGCACAAAATAAAGTCCAGTACTATCCATATGAAACAGAAACATCTGAATTTATTATACTAAATGCAAATCTAATCTATATAATGATACACATGATAAGATATTCTATTTCACTCATACAAAAAAAACCAAAAACTAAATCAACAATGTTAAAACTTACATATGAGATTTTACAAGCCTTGATATTCAAACTCCATTTTTTTTATAACCAGGGATTCCTATCTAACAATCAGAATAGCTGGTATAATGTTTAAGAGTCTGCAATTGTAATTGCTTAAAAAGTTATCTTAAAAAGCTCACCTATTTCAAGATACGTTGAAGACAGTATAAGAAAATTAAGCAACTTCTTATGTCACAAATTCCAGAACTGTAACTTCAGCATACTTTGCCAACAAGTTCACAAATATTTGCAAATCTCAATCTTTATTAGATTTTTCTGAATTGCAAGTAACTCTCAGTCAACTCGAGAGTTAACTAGCTTTTTGCTACCTTGGTAAAACTTTTCAAATTTGTCTTTTCCTCAGTATTGATGTAGTTTGATAATCACAGTTATTTCACTGACCATAATGTCCTCTGATATCCAAATCCATAATTCTATAAACTGGAAATACTTGGCTATGATTTGAGTTTCAGGATCCCAGTTAATATCAACTCAAACTAAAAAGTGTTTTCACAAAGCCCGTCTGGAGAAACTGGAAAATCCTATGCATCTGTACTGTTAATGTGTTTGTTACTTTTTTCAAAGGGCAAACTTACTTTTACTCTTATAATGAAATCATACCAATAAAATATGCTAATTCAGTTAAAAAACTTAATAATGTTCCTTGAAGAAAACACACAAAACAGTAATACCTTTTGCAATGCTTTAATTTTAATTTAATATTGGATAAATGACATTTCACATTCTTGACTACTTTTAGCTACTGAAATAATAATTGGAATCTCCTATAACAATTTGGTAACTTTTTTTTTAATCTCAGCTGAGACAGAGCTTCCAAGTGAGAGCAGATCTTGGTTGCAATTTGCACCAATGTAACTAAGTTTTGAGAAAATGGTTTACAGAATAAACAAAGAAATAAAGAATGAAGTGTTCTCTATGTAACAGTGGTTTAACAATAGTTTCACTTCATGTGTAGAGCCTTTGTTTCTCGATCTGGGAACAGCATATGGCCAATTCCTCTTACCCTCAAAGGTCAGATTCCATTATATCTGACCTCCACATTACAAATTAGCAAACAAAGGCATTTGTGAGCCTTCACTGCTTGTCGTTGTTATTCACGCAAATCTGCTATAATGTGCTATTTAGGACAGTCATTGTTGTAGCTCAGCTACATGACAATCTATGCAAACAACCATTAGACTGAGACACAAAGAAAGAAACAAGAAGTATGTTTCGCTTTTCCCCAGTTGTCCACATCTGTTGGCATTAAATAGCAGGAATATCTAAAAATAAATGATGCACAGTCCTCGGTGGATGAATGAGGGTCTTGCACCCAAGAAACAACAGAGAGAAGCTTTAGGACAAAAAGGAAGAAAAGGTGTGAATCGAGTTGATCAGATGCTTCAGAGCTGTTAAAATCCTCCGGGGGGCGATTGGGGGGGGGGGGGAAGAGAAATAAAGAAAGTTTACATTGAGAAGCAAGACTATTTCAATCCATAAGTGTTCTTACATGTTTATTCATGTTTTATTCTCTCACAAGGCATGTTTAAAGGCCATTAAATATGACTAAATTAACAACATTTGTTGATCTCACTGCAGCATATTCCACAGAGAATTTTTGGTGCAGACAGTTGCTGCCAAATGTCAGGATCTTCAGAGAGGGTATGTGCTATCCCCTGAAGGTGATCCTTTAAGGTATATTAAATCTGAGCTAAACATATTTGTAGCACTTGTTCCCTGTAGTTTGACTTTCAGTTATGGACTTTTCCATGTAAAAGAAAAATTAATCTGTTTTATGTTGTTAATCATGAAGGAAAAATTTCCCAGATTTTATGTACTTTTATGTATGTATGTGGGATATTCAGCACTTTGGCATAACAAATGAGTTGCATAGTCTGTAAAGTAACAAATGCAGATAACTCTGTATTCCTCGCTCTCTCTGTTCCCATGCTTTATTGTCTTTTCACTGCATAGGTGTCATACACCATTGTAAGACAAGGCAATAGGTCTCCACTGAAAGCCATATAACTAGTTTCCTTACTTCCACTGTTTTACGCTGTTTTTATGTACCCTTTTCTTTGGCTTGAAAGTTTAATTTGAAAATCATTTGGAACATTTTCCTCTGTCACTTATATTTAAATATATTTAATATGTGTTTAAATATAGTCATTAGGATTTTCTATTTAGGATGTTCCCATATGTTTAGGATTTCCAACAGAGATTTTACAAGCCATGAAATCACATGGAATGATATAGAGTAGGGTATTAGTTTCCATTAAAAAATACAAAAAGGAAGCACAAATACAAATGTTATTTTTTTAATAATATACAATCAGTAATATAAAGAAGTATATAATTCTGAGTATAACTGATCATATATTTATCTCATTTTCCTGTTTCTTACATTTAATGGCCAGGCCAGCCCTTCCAGTGTTTCGAGCCAAAGTCCCATTGATTTCACTGATGCATGAGCATAAACCCCTCCATGCAATTATAAACCTCCCTCAGTGCTTTGGTAAAACATAAATCTATAAAATTGCTGTATTTTTTGCCTTCATTAAAGGTCTCTATCTCAGTCAAGAGTCAGACCTTCTTTAAAAATCTGACCTGCTCCTCTATATGCAAATAAAGTAGTAATTTAAGCATAGATATTTTCTGTATGTTTTAGTTACGATTAGATAGTTAATTCCATAAAAGGGTATTTTATTTTTGTTTTCATTGTCATAATGTTCTAGTTAAGCTGAAAGTCATAGTCCATAAAGATCATATATCTGGCAATCCAGAGTACTTTATTCTATCTTTCCACATTTTGCAAGAATTGTTTCCATGCCATTTGCCTGGAATAAGTACTGAAGTGCACTTCAGTATCCTGAAATACTGCACTGTACGTTGCAACTGTTCTGATACACTGCTGAGCTGAAATATCTCTAATATCAATACCTTTTCTTTCCAAAACTCGTCATATCCGGGCACTTAAGAGTGTTTACTTCAACTGGGACAGTATCCCTTTTTGAAGTTATGAACCATTTTCTCAAACAAGGAAGTTCTATTAATATAAGTTTACAGGCAGAAGCCCATGTCTGTGTTCTCTGACTCATCTGTTATCGAAAGAATGAGTCTCGTCTTTAGAAAACACTATTTTACAACTGCAGCCTGACACTTCAAAACTGTTTAGAATCTTTCAAAGTAAAAAATTTGCAATGCTAACCTACCAGATTAAACAAAGAGTAAGAGGGAGAGAAAAACCACTAGCTTTATTTGAGTCATGGAAAGATACAAAGATGGGATTTACCATACCTGATCAACATCTGAGTTAACAACCTATCTAAACCTGGTAATCTATTTAAAGCTTTGCCTAGCGTGGGATGCTTCATCTAAAGAGGAAGTCTTGCTGTTCCCTCAAATACCAAGATAATTGTGTAATGTTGTTGAGAGCTTAGGAGATGCAACTACTTCCCAAATTGCCGAAATACTAAACCGAGCCCTTAGGCTTCCTTAATGTGCAGGACTATGCCTGAGACCATAGCCAGCGTGTGGTGACCTGCTCCCTGGCATCCCTTCCTACACTTTCTCCCTGCCAAATACATGTCTCAGTCAACAGCTGTATTTGATTCCTCTCAGCCAACTTAAAGCAGGGGGAACTATGAAAATAATTCCTTAAAACAGTGAAAACTACAGACAGGTGGTTCAATGAAATCCAGACTTAAGATTGGAGGATAAGCAAAAGGTTGCTACTAAAAAGTGCCTGTGACTGTATGTGTGTGTGCACGCTCACACCTGCATGTTTTACTGAAATATCTTTCACACAGAAAGACAGGGTCTTTTCTAGGAAAGGTCATTTTAGTGCTGCTGGATGAGATAGCTTGCTGTGCTAACTATGAAAACTGTCACATCAAAACCGAATAACTTGCGATTAAGTGTTTAAGTAACGGGATCTTCTTGGATTTCTAGTGGCATTCTTTCACAGAGTACTCATGCCTTCACAGCTTATGAAATTAGTGGAATTTCTTTAGTAGTGAATTACTGCTTATTTTGTCTGAAAGAATTTTAAATGTAACTATATTTTACTGTAATACATCATTTTTATCTTAGAAGAAGCAAAGGGTTATCTCAGTTTCACTCTATTAAGCTCCATTTTTTGAAGCTGGTAATAGTCAAACAATTTCAGCACAAGCGTTTATCACATAAGGCCCCAGATATGGAAAATATTTTATTGCTTAAATAATCTCTGACTCCATCTGAATAAAACATAAAACAGAACTATTTTGGGACTAGGTAGTGTCGAGGCTTGTTAAGGAACATTTTTCTCTCTCTGTTCTGAGTCCTAGTATTTTGATAGTAGGATTTGACAGTTCTTTTTTCCCAGAAGGCCAGCAAAATGTTTTAGAGGAAATCTAAATTCTTAATAGTAAAGAATTATGTTCTTTTTGAAAAATAATCCATATACATATACCCCTTAGGCTGGATATTTGACAATAATTTAAAATAACCCTTTGACTTGACAACATTCTAATTCACTAAAAATTACTCATGACTTAACTGGACCAAGGTGTCAACTGTTGTGTGCAATTTGTAATGGTGAGTGGGCTTGAATTTCTATGTACTACATTTGGTAAATCACATCAACTAAAAACTTTAGAAAAAGAATAGGCTAAATAGAATTTCATAAATACTAGACAGGACATTCTTCCCTTCAATGCAAAAATGCGATGGAAGTTTTTCTAGACTTCCATTCGTAATTTCTAGATGTGGATGTTGCAAAACTACCTAGCAACACCGAGTGCCCATTTTCCTTATTGTTAATGGGAATGGGACACCTAGCTCTCTTAGCTGGTTATGAAAACTCTGAGCTTCTATGCCATCATTTTGCAGTTAAAGAAATTTCTACAAAACACCTACAGCCTTTGAGGAGCTAAAGGATAGTTCTGTCCTCTCTTTTGTTAGTGTTACAGGTCATGCATTGCTTTCTTTAGTACTGTGTCTTAAGACAGTTACTATACCAGTGAAAGAATTTACATCATTAAATTTTCCCTTAATATCCCTCAAGGACAAGTGCAGGAAATCAGTTTTACTTCTGACCGCCTAAGAATTTACTGCGAGTAAATTCTGCTCTGCTCTTTACCAGATGTCCCAATCTTTGCTGCTTGCATCAGTGGTGGCTGGGTGCAGAAAGAAAAGGAGAAATCCAGCAAGATCCAGAGCATTCATCAGGTATTTTGAAACACTATTTTGAAACATTGCAGGATGAATTAATGATAATTGCTGGCTTAATATATGAGATCCGAAAAAATGTCTTTAAGGCTAATGACCAGCTTCTTTTTTTTTTTATTCCTCTTCCCCTCTGAAACCACTCAGTTGTGATAATATGCCCTGGAGCCAAATAGAAGTTGATGGAGATTCTTTTGCTTCTGAATGCCTTCTGGTGTTACATGCTTCTATCTATAGCATATCTCACAGAGATTACTATTTTCCCAAACTGTGCTTCTGCTGCATTTCAGTTCATAGGGCAAAAAAACCCCCAGTCTTGTCTGCACCATCAGTCCCTTGTATAGTGGCTTAACTTGCCTAGAGGGGTGTACTACATCTATCCACTTTTAGAATATTTCCTTTAAAAACAGAACTGACAGAAAAAAATAAAAATATTTAATTAAACACCTTTTCATTAATTGTCATGCACTGTAAACAGCATGTCAAGTAGTGATTGTCTATGAACATACAACCATGAGGCTGCAGCTGGTGTTCAGACAGAAATATGCTGCAGCTGAAGCAGAGGAGGATCATGTCATTTTAGAGTGTACAACCTATCGGGCAGTAATTTGGGGCTAGATTGCAGTTTTGATCCCACGCTAGCAGTGATGAAGATGAGCTGTACACTAATAACAGTTGCCAGTGATGCTCCCTGTTGTGCTGGGAGTGCACACACAGCAGATGCTGCTGCCTGTACGGAGAATTGTGTACACCCTTTCCTACACCAGTCCAGCTCTGCTGACATCTGCGTACAAACAGCATCATCACGTTAACAGTGTTAAGTCTACTGCCTACCATTGATAAGGTTTCTGTTATCACTTTTGACAGGTCCTGATGAAATACATGAAGTTCTGAAAAGAACAAAATAAGGAGAAAGAAGAATACGGTATTCTTTGTCTTCATTCCTATGCATATACCTGTGGAGAAATGTTAACCAACAATTTGTAATTTCACTGAGATATCTATGAAGTGATACAGCTTTCAGGCAGTTAAATGGGTGGCTTGGAGCTAAAAGACAAATCTGCACAGGCACAATCTGAGACCAAACCTCTCATTTTGAAACACCATCAGCTAAATGCTTTTTAATCTATACAAAGCGAGGTGACATGAACCCACAGTCATCTTGTGAGCCCCTGACTTGAGAGAAAGACAAGACTGAGATCTAACAAAGTAATTTATGCTTCATGTTGGACAAATTATTAGAATCTACACGCTGTTTTCTGAAAGGGTCACACAGCTTAAATGGATTCTCAATTAAATTAGTGATTTTAGAATTGTAGAGCTAATTGAGTTGTAAAGAGACCTTCTGGCACTTGAAACAGTCTTCACATTCTTCAGCTACAACCTTCTTATTAAAAGAGCTGTTGAACTACTTTAGGCTAGCTGGACCTCTGCTATCACTTTCTAATACGGGTTTCTTTCTGTATCTGTCTGTTGAGAATATTTGCTTCTTGCAAACTGCGAGATAATAGGAATGTTTTTATAATAAATGTCTTTCTTGGAGATTAAGCACACATCTGCTTCCTTCAGGCAGTGAATAAAGCAATAAATTGATACTGGGTTACTCTTCCCTCTGCCTCTGACATTAGCAATTGAAAGGTATATATGGCTAGGTGGTCCTTTTGCTATGACCCATATTCAATATGTATAATTTAAATAACTTAAAAAAAAAGAGTAAAAAAACCCCATCATTATGTTGGGAAACACAGATTTCTGCCCTGTAATCTGAAGAATGGAAACACTGTCCAACAAAACAGTGGTAGCTCTCCTAATGGTCGCCATTATAGTACTCATTAAAAAAAATGCATTTTTCTTCATTAACTATATGGGTTTAGAAAATTTAGATACTGCCTGTAAACAGCTTTTCTATGAAGAAATGAAAATTGAAACATTTTACAATTTTATCACTGTTACATCCAAATATGCATATTTTGTATGAAATGTGCTACCAGTTTGATTAAGACCAATGTGCGAACCAAGATGGTAAAGAATCCAGTGCTGAATAAAAAGTATTTTTAGCCCAGCATGTGTCATATATCTTGCATCTTTAGGGTGCTATTAATAAAATTTTCCTGTATGATACAGAAAAAGGCATTGCCAAGGACTGCACAAATATAAATTTTTGTCATTTACACTTCAAAAATCAATTAAATCATTGATTATAGCAGAAAGCTTCCCATATTTTCAAGCTTATGAATACTTCAGATTATTAACATCCCTTAAAAGTGCCTACATTTGAAAATAAATCCACAGATAACGCATGATATCAGATAATTCACACCTTTAGGCATCCCTGGCAAAAATCATCGTCAAAAGAAGGTGGAAACCTGAGACACATGGAGAGAAACTTAGCGAAAATGTTCTCCTTGTGTAACTTACACATGTATGTATACATATATAAAAATGTAAACATATATGTATAAAAAATCCTATAGTGCTGATGAAACATAGGTGTTTGGTTTGTTTTGCCTTTTTAAGAAGCACTGACATCTAAGCTTCAGTGTTTTAACATAAGACCTTATCTTCACCGCATGCGACTGAAGCTTCTGTGTTTTATATTTAGGAAGTTAACTAAATGAAATTATCATCAGAAAAATTTGTAAAAATGACAAGTTGGCAGCTCTGCTGGGTGTCTGTCAGTGTCTCATCTATTCTCTTGGGCTACACATGGCAGTACATGAACACAGTGCATGTCCCGTCTCCTCTGCCTCTCATTTGTTGCTTACCACCAGTGAAAATCAGAGAGACTCAATCTTGCTAATAATCAGCTCTATGGTTAATTCTGGAGGCAGAATATAGTCCATCCAGCTCGCTGCTTGGCAGCTACTCTGATGTAGCAGGGTGACATTAGCGAAAACGTATTTTTGTCAGTTCCCTAAGAAAAAATGACGAGGTGAAGGCATACATATGGTTACATTTTCAAAGTTCTGAAAAAAGTTCTCAGGCTATTTGGAAAAATGCCTGTTTTTTTTAAAGACAGAACTGAAATTTTGTACAGAAAATAGGCTTCCTGCATACACTGTATCTTTTACAAGTGCTACAGGTGAATTTGAGTATGATGCTTTCAGAAAAGTTCTTATCAAATAAAAAAAATGTGTAAGAGTTGCCATTCATAACATGCCAGCTGACAGTCCTCAATTTGCAGCAATTCAGAAGGAGATAGGAGGTTGAGTAGGGAAACATGGTAACAAATACTAGTGAAAGAGTATTGTATAAAATAGTTTAGATCAATTTACAGATCAGCTTACCATAAACGAGTACCTTATCTTTAAGATCTGTAGTCATAGAAGTATATGTATTATTCCATGGCTGTTTAATTGTCTTAACAAGGTTTGAAAGCTTGCCAAAAATTGAGAGCCTCACATTGTTCACATTACTGTCCAAGAGCATTCAGGCAATTGCAACTCCTGCAGATGTCATGATGTCAGAGTTGTGGGCAATGACAGGCCATGTGATTTCTTACTGCCTTCAGAAACAGCAACAGAGAAATATGCAGTATTGAGAGTCTCGAAGAGTTACTATGCCTATATAAAAGCATGCAGTACCAAATGAAACAGCAATAGCAGTATTTAAAGGACAGGAAATGGTACCACAAGATACCTGGAGTTCAAGATTCAGTTTCAAAGTCTAGGAAAGTCACATGAGAAATCAGGAAACTGGATCTAAGTAAGGGACAGTCTACAAAAGAAAATAAGTCTAAATCTGGAATTCACGCATATACCTCCCTGAAATTGTGTTCAAGATATAAATATTTTTATAATTTTTAGGATTTTCATAACAGAAAATTTTCCCAGTATATTTCTTTCACTTGAACAAGAGAGAGAGCATCTGACTCTGCTGACAATATTTTGGTATATGACTATTTTATTTTTAACATTTCTCAAAAAGTTGAGAATCATAAAATATACTATTTCAATTGCATCTGAAGTCTGTTGGACATATATGTTGTCATATAAGTATCCCTATCTTTCTTATTAGAAATTGTGTCCTACTCAAGCCAGGACACAATTTACACTACAATACTTGCCTCGCTGATTTTCCCACTCTTGTCTTTTCCGCTCGTTGTGAATCTACAGTGTTTGGAGGATGCAAGACCTATGCATGAAGAGCAGGCCACCATAATTTTGAGAAGCTTGGTAGATTCTTGAAAAGACAGAATGGAAACAGAATCTCATTTCCTCTTTCTTTGGCACTGTTTTTTGCTATTCATTAATTTTAAGGGAAGGATTACACTGAAGACAAGTATTAAATGGGAGGTACTCAACATTGGCCTCTCATTTCTTCTGTAGCTCAGGAACTCTGAAGTAAGTGCATCAGTTAATTAATGGCCAGAGTTGTGAGTGTGACTATGTGGCTGAGATGCACAGCGGTAATTACATACGTTTGGAAAATGCACTTTCTGAGGCAAATAACGAGTATTACATAGCTTGCAGATATTATAACTACTAAATAACAGTAATAACATTCAAGCTTATATTAAGCTCTATTAACATCACCTGAAGATTTTATAAGTCCATAAATTATTGTGATACAAAATGATTACTCCACCAGTATTTTAAGAACTATTATTTCCTGTTTTGACCTAGACTTGGTAATTTAATTACAGTTACATCACAACAAAACCAAAAATGTCATAACATTGGCTAAAATGGGAATATCTTCCAAATCCAAGAACTGATTACTTAAATGTTTTTATCTATTGCAAAGATGTACAGCAATAGTATTAGCAGAAAATGGTAACCCCCGTGACAATTTAACAGTTCTCAAGAATATATTGTTTTCCAGAATCGTAGACCATCTTGAAATGTTTAATATTACTAAAGCAATAAAATGCAGAAAGTTCTTTTAGAATAAACTGTCTTTATGAAGTAAGGCACTAAACAATGTGCTGAATTACTTACAAGCAGTAAAGTAGTGCATTGAAGCAAACCAAAATGCTACATGTTTTAATAACATCAAGGGTTTTATCTGAGTAGTTTATTAATTTTAGATGACATAACACTTGTACATAAAAGGGAAAATGTATCTGCTTTTTATGCACTACCCTATAGTCAGTTGCACATTTGCACATGTAATTTACCATAGAAGGTAGATCCAATTAAATGGGGGGTGGGGTTAGGGTAAGGAAAACAGATAAATTATAAAGTTTCACTAGGGAAGAAAACACAAACATTAAATTAATATCATAAATGAGCTTCCAAATTGGCATCTGCACTACCGTAAACACAAATATTTGAAACATGTACTTAAGTTGAGTATTATGTACCTAACTGGGAAGCAGTAAAATTCAGGAATTTTCATTAAAGCATCTGTTGAGATCCCATGACATACTTTAAGACAATGCAATAATAAAATACTGTTCCTGGCCACAGAAAGCAGAAAGGGAAAGTTCTTTTTTACATGCAGCTCCACTGTTGTTTACAGAAAACCTTTACAAGTCTGCTATCATCCTACTTATTTTGAATACTAATTTCAGGAATCTGGTAGTTACTTAGAGCAATAAACACAAGAGCTACAGCATATGCTCACATTGTCTTTACAGTGCATATGCTAAGTCCAGTGTAGACTGCGTATATAAGTAACAAACAAGCAGGTTTTTTAATTTATTTTAGGTATCAGCATGCTCTCGTTACCCATAGCAGCTAGTGAATGGGGAATGATGAGACAGCTGATGGTGACAGAGAAGGGAAGGGATTCAGGACAGGAAAGGCTATTTTTAAGTGGACTCCGAAATTAATAGAGGCAGATTGTCAAGTTGGTTAATATATAACTTTTTCATCTGGGGAAATCCTCACCTAAACTCTCTTGGTCATTTCTGCCTCCTTCTATTCCAGATGTTCTCATTCTCTTTGCTTTCTTTCCTTCCTTTTTGCAACCTTCTTTCAGCTGGTAAATCATTACCTTTATTTTAAATACAGCAGTCAGTGAGCTTTGGGCACCACACTCCCTTTTTGGGGTTCTCTTCAAAAAGGCACCTGGAATTCACGTTCTTTTGCATCCGACATGCCCTGATTGCTCTTCATAAGATTATAGAATCATAGAATAGTTTGGGTTGGAAGGGACTGCAATGATTGTCTGGTTCCAACCCCCCCACGATGGGCAGGGACACATCCCACTAGCTCAGGCTGCCCAAGGCCCCATCTAACCTGGCCTTGAACTCGTCCAGAGACGAGGCATCTACAATTTCCCTGGGCAACCTCTACCAGTGCCTCACCACTCTCACCGTGAAGAAAATCTGCCCTTTGATAGCTGCTCTTTGATGTATGTGAAGAGCCAGATAGCAGGACATTCAGGGAGAATCAGAAGTTGGAACAGTTAAGCTCAGAAGTGCATTAAGGATATTATAAAAAAATGGAAACAAGACCCTGTCAGATAAAATCTTTGATACGGTGAACTTCAGAGAACTTTAGGAACATAAGAGGACAGAACTAAAAAGCAGTAAGGAAAGGAAAAAAATGTTTTGAATAGACAGCTTTGAAAAAAGAATGCAGAGATAATAAGACTTCATTCTGCACTGAATGAATCACAGAAATGATAAATAAAAGGAGACTGAAAACTCTTTAAAAAAAAACTCAGAAAAAGTTTTTTTCAAGCTCATCTCTCTCTACATTTTACAGAAGAGATATTTCAAAGTTACAGAGCATCTCATATTAAAAGTGCTAAAACATGGCTTTGGTAAAAAAATCTTCACAAAACCATCTTCACTTTTGCAACTGCAGTTCCACGCAAAAACTCCATGAGCATATACACACAACATGTCCACTACTTGTCTACCTGTCATCGATGTGTTGGGATAGAACCCAACTGATAAGAAGTTTTTGGAATTATAGAAAGCAAGCTTGTGAGGAGACATGGGTGGGCAGCTCTTTAAAGTTCATCTTACATGGTGCAGTAAGAAAGCAACAAGGGACAATGTAAATGAGATTCAATGACTAATTTCCCCAGTGGTGGAACTCCTACACACTTTGACTGCAGATCAGTAAGAATATATACAGTAGAAGAGATATCCATGCTAAATAATGCCAATGGAGAAGAAAAAGTCAAACTGATTCCTGAAGCAGTTATGGGAATCTGCAATTTAATGGGGACAAGCAGATAGGAGGGAAAGTGGAGGGACTAGCGGCAGTCCAAAATGACACAGATACACAGGGAATCAGCACTGCTAGTAGTGACACTAGTCTTCTCCTATTTGTCTCATAATACCTACCATAATTATTGAACCCATGCACCTTTTTTTTTTTTCTCATTTTTAACATCCAGGAAAAGGTTTGGGTTTTTGGTTTATTTTTCATTCTTTCTTGAGACATACTCTTTGCCCTTAGCAAATCAATCCTAACAATGAAAATTTTATTACTATTGATCATCTTGCATGCCATCCTTGAATCATGAGAGCATGAAATACGAGGTCTGACACAAAAAAACTGAGACGAATCCTATAGCTCAGGAACCAAGTGTGAGTGAAGAGAAACAAAAACAAGATCCTCAACGGCCTTTCAGAAAATGACCTGCAGAATTGCTTTGGCAGCATCATATGCAGCTGTGTGTCAACTCAGAAGGGAACTATTTTGAACATGATCATTGCTGGTATTCTTAATTTGTTAAATAAAGACTTACAGGCACAGTCTTGTAGGTTTTTTTTTCTGCGTCAGACCTTGTATTGTGCACCAGCTGATACAGCCTGCTCCCAGACCGCTGTTTTGGGTACACAACCATCCCTTTTCAGGTCTAAACCAGCAGCAGTATAATCAAACCTGCTCTTTAAGGCTAGAAATACTTTTCAAAGTTAAACTTAATTAGGCCTTTGGTTAAGAACACCTGAATGAAATACCCACATCTACAGTGTAGAGGACTAAACTATCAATGGAGACTGCACGTGTCATCTGCGCATTAGCAACAACTCTAGGACTTGTCTGTGTAGCTACTGATTCAGACACTTAAGACAGTGCAAGAAAACATTTGTTTCTCTGATGCAATACAAATTGACCGTATTTAAAGAGGTGAGAAGGACCTGGATCAAACAGTCATATAGATGTGAGTTATGCATCTCTTTCTCCTGAAGAAATGTTATTACTTAGCCTATTCTGGGAAATGACTGCTTCAGCAATTCCTTCTCTTTGCTGGACAAATGAGATACAAATCCATTCCATTGGTATGGTGTGTCTCATAAAGGGTCTAATAAAGTTCTCATCAGTCCTGTTTGGGAAAATGTGAGGAGCCTTGTGCGCATCTGATTAGAGCTCTTCACATTTTATTACATGAGCATACTGTGCACAGCTAAAAGGAATTTCTACCTAGTCAGTGATGCTTCTTTTGTAATCGCTCTTGAAAAGCACTGATAGCTTCATGTGAGATCACCCTCTTGTGGAAAAAATAACCTAATTGCAGCAATCATAGTACCTTTATAATTAGCTTAATAAAGCCCCTTTGTTTTATTGCTCCATAGGTAGAAATACAATCTTGCAAAATAATGGACAGTTCAGAGTTGCAATTAAGAATTTAGTACGACCTTGATACAGTAGATGGAGGACATAAATGTAAGTTTACTGTGAAAGAACAGCACAATGATGGTGACCAGGGTGGAAGAAACTTAAACATGAACTGGGAAAGCAGTGACATACAAACTTTTGGAAATCATTTGCATAAAGCACACTGCACTTTTCACATTTTCATTGAGGGCTTATAAAAATGTATTTTTTCATGCAATACATGATGTAAAAAACAAACTATGACTATTACAAAGCCATCTTCTTTTGCGAATTTACAGTTACATGCAAAAACTTCACGAGAACAACAGTATCTACCAGTTGCCCAACTATCATCATTTTATTTCTTCCAATTATGATGGCATGCACAATCTTTGAAAAACAAGGTCAGCCTTCTGCTCAGATAAGTCATGACGTACTATGCATCTACACATGTAAGAAACACTTCTTTGGAAAACTGCCTTGCATTATGAACAAAGCAATATAATTCTAGAGTCCAGGTTACATAAAACAGAAAACCCCAAACCCTTTATGATGCACCTCCTACCTCACCCCTTCATGTATCTGCATTTCATAGGTCAGCAAGAACAATTTCCAGAGTGCTCTAAAACACATCAAAGAAACATTAGAAACCAACTCAGTTAATATTATAAACATAAATAATTCTCTGGCTTCCAAATTGGAGTCATGGTACTAGAGGATGAATAAACACACCCTTTTTCTTTTATTTTCATGTCTGAACTCAGACAACAACAAAAAAATCCCATTTTTACAGAAGGCAATGTTGCAAATACACATCAAAAAATGGCAGAACTTAAGATATGTAAAGCCCTTGTCCTACAGGTATGTGCCGAGTTCATATTCAAGTTACAAGCAGAACAGAAAGATGGCAGCTCCTCCCTGGACGGAGAACAAGTGCTATTGAAACACTAGCTATTCTGAACGGTGCTAGATAGGTAGCCCTTTTGGTTTTAGTAGAGTCATCTTAAGACCACCACCACCACTACATTACATGGGTCTGACATTCTCACCAGTAAGACCGGGATCATGCATACTTTTAAATTGCATGGCTGTTTTTTTGCATTGCACAGAATACTGATGGAAAGGGCTTGCACTTCTAGGGCATGGGTAATTAACATCACACTGGAGAAGCATGTCAGTAATTGCATGCATCTGCCTGAAGCTTCTCTGATTACTTTGAAGAATGAAACCACATGTCTGTTTCCACTGAAATTTTTTTAATTCTCTCAGGTGCAATTACTGAACAGCAAACCCACGTGTAATGGCCCTTCTTCTGTAGGAGAAGCATTGCTCTAAATATTTAAAACTTTACAGTGGCTTCTAAGTTACTTCTAAGATTCATTAAGATCCAACGACTTCCCCCACACCCTCATCCCCCATCCTGAAATCGTTTGGAGAAGCCTGAGGATAAAAAAAAGATACGAAGGATAGCTATTTCTGCCAAGAAAACCTGATTAAACCCAACAGTGCCTCTTTACCAGGGCATTCTACAAAGTCCTTCCCAGGGGCATGGCAGTGGCTCTCCTTTGGGGGAGGCTGAGGAGAGGCCTTGTTCCTCCCCTGGTGCCTGCACCAGGAAACAGCTTCAGTCTGCAGTTCTCTGATATAAAAATCATAGAATGGGTTGGGTTGGAAGCTCATCCAGTTCCATCCCCCCTGCCATGGGCAGGGACATCTCAACAGATCAGGCTGCCCAAGGCCCCATCCAACCTGGCCTTCAACACCTCCAGGGATGGGGCATCCATGGCTTCTCTGGGCAACGAGTTCCAGTGCCTCACCACCCTCATCATGACAAAATTCCTAATATTTAATCTAAATCTTCACCCTTCCAATTTAAAGCCATTCCCCCTCATCCTATCACTACATGCCCTTGTAAACAGTCCCTCCATAGCTTTCCTGCAGCCCCTTAAGGTAATTGGAAGGTGGCTACAAGTTCTCCTCTGAGCCTGCTGTTCTCCAGGCTCAACAACCCCAACACCCCCGCCTGTCCCCCTATGGGAGGTGCTCCACCCCTCTGATCATCTTCGCAACATGAGAAGACCGAGCCCTCACCTCCCACGCCCCGCCCCGCCCCGCCCAGTCGGGTGCCGCGCCCCGCAAAGAGGCCCCTTCGGCTTCCGTAGCGGCGCCAGAGGGCTTGGCGCGGGGCCGCATGGGACTTGTAGTTGCTGAAGCTCCAGCCCACGCGCTGACGCGGGAGCGCGGCAGTTCCCAGCGTGCTTTGAGCGCGGCCAGGCGCCGGCCCAAAGGGGGAGGCGGGGCGGACTACATTTCCCAAGGTGCCCCGTGGACGCTGTTGGGGCGGGCTGGCGGCGGGAGCAGCGCGGCGGTTGAATGCGGGCGGGGAGACGGGCGCGATGGAGTTGTCGTCGCTCGTCAGGAAGCTGGGTAACGGCGCCCTTCTCCCTCCTGGGGCACCGCGATGAATGGCGAGAGGGATCGCGGCTGCCCCGGCCGCTCTGTGGGGCTCTGTTGGGGGTGGGGGGAGGTGAGGGCCCTGCCTCCCGCCCGGGGGCAGAGCTGGAGGGGAGTCTGTGCGAGAAGCGCCCGGTGGCTGCCAGGGACTGAAGGGGCCTTAGTTGGCACAGCGGAGCGCAGCTGTTCCTGCCTGGCCTCCCGCCTCTACACGGCCGAAAGCCCCCAGGATCCGCCCCCTCAGTCCCCCCTTCCCTCGACCCCCCTCCACTGCCTTCCTACCTCCTGCTTTCTCCCCTCTGCCGACGTGGAGGGGACGTTGATGCTTCTTTAGGGAATGCCAGAGGTTTTCCCCTTCGATTCGTGGGCTTGGATAGGTTTTTGACTAATTTCTGAGTCTGAGGCAGCTTTCGGTAGCTACAACATATTCTGGTAAAAGTTTTCAGAATTTAGTTGACTGCGTCAAGAAAAAGGCTGTCCTCTTGTTTTACATTTGGCACCAGGTTATATCAGCGTGGTTTTTAATACTTTACACCTTAACACTTTACAAACTTGCTTAGCTCACTGCTGGTGAATGCAATCACATATGTCTTCCTGATGAGTATAATACCGACAGCATAAAACCTGTCCTTTTTTTTAACAAACCTTTCACAGCATTGAGGTTGTTTGAATAAGAACTAAGTTATATCAGCTGATTTAATGGGTTTTTTAATCCCTTTTTTTTGGGCAGGTCATGAACTGGCAGAGATACGAGAACGATCTCTAAAGACTATCCTGTTTAAATTAGACCATAACTTGATTTCGTATGCTGATCTGGTCCATGAAAAAGTGCTTTTCCTTAATGTTTTGGAGTGGTTCAATTTTCCAGTTGTACCAATGAAAGAAGAAATACTAAATTTTGTGAACAATTTGATCAAGGTATGACATGCTAACATTTATTTGCGTATAGACTATATGTCTTTAGAATGCTAAAGCTAAATAAAATTGGATATTATTTAATTATGTAGCTCCACATAATATGATTTTAGTGTTTTACAAATATATGAATAATAAAGCTGCGGCGTGTAGACAGATATGAAAACAATTTGAGTGACTTGTACTTGGTCACGGGGATAGCAGGAATGAATAATTTTCTGAGTTTCCACTGCCTCTTCAGTTCTCATTTACTCTGTAATTTCTTCTTTGGGACATGATTTGCACTGTTCTTGAAAAGTGAAGACTTGAACAATGGTGCAACTTACTTATTTTAGAAAGGTTGAGAAAATGTTGCAGAAATTTTAGAGATCTCATGAAACATTTTGATGTTTTAATCACTAAAAAGCAGCTATGCAGAGGAAAAAATATCCCATCCTAGAAACGAATGGCCCAAACAAAGGCAAAATCTAACTTTAGTTTTGATTATGATTCTTTTCTTTCCTCCTACTCTCTCGATGACAAGAGACCTTTGAGACTCTTCAGGCTAATTTGGTCCGTTATTTGTCTTAATGTAGCATCCACCTGCTGCTCAGAAACTGATTGGAATTGGTGCAGTGGAATTCTTCTCTCAGCTTCGTCCCAATGTGGATCCAAACTTGCAGGCTCTAATTGATGGGATTGTGGATAGACTGTTCTTCCTTCCTTCTGGACTTCCTCCCAGTTCTTTATCAGTATGTTATCAAACTCAGCCTCAGCTTTCAGTAGATCAGCCAGGTGAGTTCCATACTTTCAAGTATGATTTTCTAGAAATGAAAATAAAGTAAATGAAAAGCTCCTAGGCTGTGAAAAGTTGAGATTTTCAAGCATAGTAGGCAAATTATTCCTGAGAGACCAGTGAATGTATGGTAAGCAGATTCTGCCACAGAAAGTATGATCTTAGCTAAATTGAGTAGTGGCATTCCTGTAATGGAATTCTCTGTGCAAAACCAATCCTGTTGTTTGTAATCAGACTTTCTCTGTTCATTTCTTTATTATGTAATATCTGCTTGCTGTAATGTAAAAAGGGCATGACATAAGACATGAACTTCCAGACTGCTTTATGGGAGCAAGTGTAGCAACTTCTAACAAAGCTGTTATTAAGCTAGTATGCTTTGCTACTTTTCTTTGGATACTTAACTTTAACTTTCAGAGCAATTAAAATATTAAAAAAAAAAAAAAGAAAAGGAGTCGTAACTGATCCTAGTAGAATGATTTTTAAAACTATATTAGTATTGTATGCACTGTGCATAGTTTTGCATAAGTATTTGTCACAGAAAAATTTAAAATTTCTTGTTGGGAATGAAGTGCTTTGCATATATGTGAGGTGCTATTACTTGCTTCTGTTATCCAACTTATTATCTGTCTGTTACAATGAACTACAGTACCTCTTAGATGTAGTCAAGAAGTAAATCATGTGGTTCTCCTTTGTGTTAAAAATTTTAACGCGAAGTGTAGAGGAGAAAATTATGTACTGTCAAGATCCTGGTTGTGGGAAAGACATTGCTATTATACTGCATGGTGTATTAGTTACCACACCTCTGTCACTCATACTGTGTGATCTCTGAGATAAAAACAGTTCTCCTATGGTTTCTGCAGCTTGTCTAGTACATGGAGTTTTAGTTTGCTAGAACTATGTGGTGGCTGTTAATTGGTTGTTTTTCTAATACTTTTATTTTTTTCCTCCCTGTGCCCACCTAAGGGTTTAACTAGATTTTTAGCTAAGATTACTACTGTATGGGGAATATTATAATAATCTTTTAAATGTGTGTTCTTAAACTGCGTCTTTTTGAAACTGTGCAGTTGAAGTATTCTACTTAATTCCTACTTATGCTATGAATTATATGTATGCGTGGATTACATGATCTTAATTCTTAGTAACAGGAGTGTTGTATTTTTCTTCCCATTTCAGTTACTGGGAAAAATTGTGAACTAATAATCTGGATGTTATCTAGTCTGATCCTTTGAACCAAATACTGTGTTCTGGAGAGACTGCTTTTAATGTTACATTCCTTATGTATGTTTTTTTATACAGTTTGTGTATTAATAACATGTATTTAGTAATGTACATATTATATACAAGGGGAACAACTTTTCAGCTGATGTGAAAGGACAGCAGTTTTGGTAAAAAAAATTTTTAAATAGTTAATTCTAAAAGTTGATTTTATTACTGCTATAAGTAGATTAGAGGAAAATGTTTTTTTTTAGCGCCCAGTTCTCCATCAGGGAATATGTCTTGTGTAATTGTTTTTGCTATTGCTTTTATGCTATGCAAGGCAGTGTAAGAAATGGAAAACAAATATATACTGTTGCAGAATATAACTGTAAAGAATAAACATTGACACACTATTTTCAGTCTGCTTTCCTGATCATTTGAGACTGTTTTAAACTGATTTCCTTAATAGGTTAAAACTCAAGGGCAAATGGGAAGCTGTTATGGAAAAGCATGATGATAAATTGAATTTTGCTTTTGATTGGGTTTCTTTTTCATTGTGTACCTGTTTTTAAACTTACTCTTTATTTGTTTTAGTTACACCTCAAGAGGAATTATCCACTGGATATTTTTTTCAAGGTAGAAGTCATCTGCCACAGTTAGAAATACCTCCCAAAAGAACATTTGGTATGTGTAGTTATAAAATAAGAGTATGTTAATTACAAAAAGTTCTTTGAGTTGTAATTTAGATCGAATTCCAATACAAATATTATTATTCTTCCTGTTGTTATTCTCTGAAATCTAGTATCACAGATACTACAGTTATAATGCTTATTAGAATGACGTTTATTTTAAAAGATCTTTCTCTTTTCTGGTAAATAGCTAGTGTAAATCTTTTGAATATGTAATGTATATTAAAATGTGTTCTAATCTATAATATTATTTAAGTTGCTAATGCTTTTCTGAAGATCCATATTCAAAAGTGACTGTTCAGTATCTTTTTATTTTAACAGAACTTAGTCTAAAGTACCTTTCTACTTTTCAGAAGGCTAGATTAAGTGCTTTGGAAATCTTTACCTTGTATCTAAATTAAAAATTTTATGCTTTTATTTTTTGTTAATAAAATGATATAGATGTTTCACTGACAAATACAGACAAATATTATTTTGGCAGATCTTTGCCTGTACCAATAGACTAGTAGCATTTCACAGGTGTTATATTTAGCATATGATATGGTGCTGAGAACTAGATTTCGAGATATAACTGTATGTAAATCACCACATTACTTTTTTTTAGCAGTGTATTGGCTGTCTTTAGAATTTCATGATAATTATTACAACCTTGAAGTTAAAAATAGCTTTAATGTTAGTTAGTTAAAAAGTTATTATGTGTCATAATTTAGTAACAACTATAATCTCTACAGCTTTAAGAGTAAAAGCATGAGGTCAATTTAGCATTTTTAGAGATCATGCTAATAAATATTCTTTAGTAGCGGAACAAAATTATAATTTGACCAAAGCATGATATGGGAGATTTGAGTGCTTTTCCACTAATGCTATGTCTTCTACTTGCTAAAACTTTCTCCAGTAAGCGTATTTAATTTTTATTTGCGATTATCTTAATATTTTTTGTTATTGCTAAAATCTCTCATTAGAAGCATTTGAGTTTGTGCGAGTCTATATTTAGTAGACGGTATTTTTATTTCAGACACTATGTAGTTCATAAGTTTGTGACTTTGCAATGGAAATATACAGTAATACTTCTATAAAATATACTTCTATAAAATATACTCCAAAATATCTACTTACTTTTTCTTGCAGTGAAATGCTTAAAATTTTCCACATTTCCTTGGCTAACTCTGACTTCAACAGATAGACATGTTCTTTCATCAAATGAAAGGTACAGTAATAGAAGCATTACAATTTGCTTGTAGTTTTTATTTTCCTTGTGTAAGAGTAGTTCTAAATTTCTGTCTTGCTGCATCATTACACTGTTCAGGTAAATAATGTAATGAGATGTTTTTTGATAAATGATTGTAAAAGCTGTGCTGAAGTTGGGCAGAGCAAATAAAATGAGGTTGTAATAGGACCAGGTTTAATGTTGCTCCTCATAATTTGTGCTTAATTCAGAGTACTGTTTTTTTGTTCGTGACATGTTAGTCTGTCTTCTAAATTTCTCAAGTCGATCAACTATTTAATTCAGTTAATTTTAGAACAAGCTGGAATAGAATCATTATTTACTTTACCCCCATAGCCACTTAGCAGAGAAATCCATAGTTTAGGTACAATGCCTTACCCAGGCATTGAGCTGTTCAGATAATCTTTCTGCGGTGATTTTTTTGTTTTGTTTTGGTTTTAACTTTCATTAAGAAGACAGTGTCTGAAGTGACCCAAGGAAGAGTTCTGTAGTTGACATTCCTTAGGATTTGATACAGAACTGTTAAGAAATTCCTAGCATAGCCAGCAATGTAGTATCATGGAGTATTTAACAAGTTTACTCTAAATATAAGCTTTCTTGTAATAGGTTTTGGGATTTGTTTTTTTCTTTTTCCTTTCAAAAGATCTGGAGCTGGTAAACCTCTTTAATATTTAATTGCCTTTATGCCTGAGTCTCCAGAAAGAACACAGAATCTTAAAACTGGACATGTTTGATTTTTTTCTTACTTTTTGACAGTCGTTTCTGAAACAATAAAAATAGAAAAAAGAAAAGTGAAGTAGAATATCCAAACGTTCTTATTATACATGTTAGACAATAGCTAATGTATTGCTTCCTTTATGTAACTTCCCGTATATGTAGTTCAAGTGCTTCAAAGTTGTATGGAACCTTGGTGATGAAACAACTTTCTTAATGGTGAGAATTATATTACTTGCTGTATACCATTAAGATGATAACTAACTTCATAAGAAATTTCTAGACTTTATCTTAATTTCAAGTTCAGAATCAAACAGTTATTTCTCTTTGGGGAACTTAAGTTTACGTGTGGTTTAATAACAACTGGAATTGAGTTTGTTCTTCCTTCTGTACAGATTTAGCATAGCTAAGGAATAATTCAAGCTTGTAAAAAAGCATGACTAGAGTTACAGCATTTTTTTCTTTAGATTCTTCTGTGTTGTGATTATAACTTTGTAAAGATTTGTTCAAGCTAATGATTGCTGGTTGGATTTGTGTTTGAATACATATTTAAATGTGAATTGCATTTTTAGCTCTTTGAGAAGTAACAAACAAAGTTTAATTTGGAATACATGTGAACTTCTTCAGGACGTGATTATGCAAGATTTTCCTGCTGAGATCTTCCTTCAAAGGCCAAAGATTGTACAGGCAAGAATTCATGTAAAGTTTGAGGTTTTTATGGTGTTATAATTTGTGCCAAGTAAGGATTGATAAAAATGATACAATTTGTTTCTAAACAAAATGGCTAAACAGAAGTTGCTTTATTCCACTCTAGGTGCATAGAAAAGGGGACACTAGCTATATATTGTGTTGAGAAAGTAATTTCATTGTAATAACATATATTGCTAATTAGTAATAAAGTGTGTTGTGAAGTAGTACTTTGCTTCTCTGGATAAGGTAAAATTGTGTCACTGTTATAAGTACATTCTTATGTACTGTGTATTATGGTGTCCCATAATGGGACTAATGACTTTATTGGGAATAAAATGTGGAACTCTGCTGTTTCCTTAGGACTGACTTAGGTCTTGCATTCAGGCAGACAGGAGTGGTTAAGCGTATCTATTATTTGCTGTGATTTTTAAAGGATTACAAACATTTGTGAACTATATTTAGTGCAAGAGTCTTGTTGACATAGTTGTTCATGAAAGTGCATTAGTGTTCAGCTTACCAGTGTTTATGGTTTTCTATTTGCAGAGCCTTTTGTCCCTGCTAAACCTTGCTTTTGCAGGAGATGGAAGACATCGGTTAGCTTTGCAGGCTGTCTCATGCCTGCAACAGTTATGCATCTTCTTGAGAAGCAGACTTAACTTTCACAGAGATCCAAATTTTTCTTCCACAGAGCAAGGTAGGTATTTTTAAATATTTGAAATACAGCCAGGTAAGGTTGTCTAACACGATTAGGGTGAAAAAAAAAAAAAGCCAACCCACAGCTTTATAGCAAATGAAATCTTGTGAAACTGTTTTGCTAAATGATGATATTCAATACTATTCATGTTAGTAAATATTTGAGTACTTGCTTTATTTTAAAATACTTACTAATTTTTTAAATTTCCTGTGATTGTCCATTCATCAGCTTTTCCCAGCATTCAACAGTTTGGTGTCAGCAGGAGAAGGATGTCTAACTAAAATTAAATGGGACCTGTAAAATGAAAGTGGGCAGACTTTCACAAAAGTTTTCAAGCTATTAGCACGTTCAGTTACTATTTTGTGATCTATATTATTTTTTTTTTTGTTCTGAGAGCTGAGAGTAGTTTAATCATTGCTTTGGATTTTGCAGTCATTAGGGCTATTTTATGATGTTGTTAATGCTTAGATTTTGTGTATTTAATAATGAAGATGCTCTTCCTGTTTCCAGTTTGTCAGATGAATTTAATCAACTTTATTTCTGTAAATTGGTAGTCTGATTCTTTTCATAAGGATTGCCACTATATTTGATATCCTAATAAATTACATTGACTGTTTCTATGCTAATTAACTTATAACATCAACAAATCCAATGGTCTTAATCAGACACTGTATTTTTAAAACTCAAGATTTATGATTCAACTGAACTTCTCAGTGATTTTGCCTTGGAATTGATTTTCTGAAGTCTGCTACTTGCCACTTATATGTTGTCTTAGCTTTCCAATGTTTAGTTGGTATTTTCCATACCCTGCGTTAGTTACTTTTGCCATTAGTTCACTACGTAGTTATCTTTCAGAATGATGGATGCCAATAATGGATAACATGTGATTTATGTTATATAAAGGTACAGCTTCCCAGAATTCATCTATATCTTACTGTCATGAAGCAAGAGTTCCTCCTCATTCTCAAGATCCATCACCTGGAAGTAGTAGCCCTCGGCCATCTGTGATTGGACGGACAGTTCAGCGTCCTAGAGGAGATGGTCAAGATTGGGATGCAGCATCTTCTAGGTGACTAAAATAAGAATAAGCTTACACTTAAATTAAAAATTATTAATATAGGATTATATCGTCATGTCCTTGTCATTCTGTGGGTGACGTGAAGGTTTTGTTAACTTGTGAAAATTCAAACCATGTTTATGAATTAAACTGTTAGTTCTCTAAATGATGCTCAGAATACATAAGACAAGTTTTACCTGACACATTCTGTCCCCATCCAACATTTCTAACAAAATCTCTCAGTGTCAGTTTGTTTTGCATGTGCATGTAGTTGTAAGGTACACAAAACAATTTATTCAGACTATTGCTGTGGAGTCGGGGATTTTTCTTGTTCTTCAGCAGATGACCTCAGTTGAATGGCCATGCCATAGGTAACAGTGCACAGTATTGTCAGAAATGCTATGCTATATAAAGATTTCCATTAAAGTCTTTTAACTTTGTTGTCAAATCTGACAACAAATTTCAATTGTATGTCATCTAAAAATTCAACTGCAATATGAAATTATGAATTGTTTGTATGACTTCAGAATGTTAAGGTTGTTGTTTGTGTGTGGTTTTGTTTCTCCTCTTGACACAACAGACCTAAAGTGGTATTGAAGAACCAATGATTTTTAGTATAAGGGAATTTAAATGTTCTTGTTAGTACTTTCTATGTGCTTGTAGGTAGTTCTTTTGAGTCTCTGTGGTATTTTGGCTTAGTGATTCAGTAACTCCTAGGTATTCAAATAGACTAATAATACAGTGAAGAATAGCTCATGTATTTAATTATAAATGCATCTTGAGAGTTGTATATATTAAAAGGTTATTTTTAGTCATCTTAAGCGTAATATGTACATTTTACATCGTGTAAGTAATGTGGCACTGTGAATGAACTCCAGGCTTTATGTGTTCTAGGATCTGACCATTTTGTCTAGTTGAACAGTTAAGGGTTTAATAGCAGCTGCTGTATATTGTGCAAGAGATGGGAATGGCCTGGCTGTCAGTGTAGGAAGGAAATCTGCATAAGAGTAACTACCCATTTAGGCAATGAGGTGAGATCTACCAACCAGGGATTGGTAGTTTATTAAATGTGTAAGGCCATATTATGAGCTTTTCATGACTCTAATCTTTCATCTTCTTGTATCCTGTGTGCTGCAGTAGCACTGCTCACTGCCCAGGAATCCTGTTTCTTACAAAGATATAATTTAGCCCAGATACAGTGTAAAGTAAACATGATGTTGAATAGAAAATATAGAGGGAAATGACTGTAATGTTTCTCTGACACTGCAGTTTTTGATATCGAAGAACTGCTTTTAGTGCATCTTGTCTTTTTCAATGTTTGTAATATAAATTGTTTATTGCTGTTCTATATGTAACTCTTCTTTTTCCTTGTTCTTAAATCTTGAGACTCTTCAATCTGTCTGTTTATCTGTTTCAAATTCTACCTGGAAACTTAACCTTTCCTCCTCTGAATTGTTTTTATGATTGATACCTCTCCTTCTTTACCCTCTGGTAAGTGCAAGCAGAACTACTACATGTTGGTGAATTCTTCTACTTTGCTTATATTCTTCTATCGACCTCTTAAAATCGCTGGCTTATAAATTTTTAATTGCTGTTCTTTCGACATCTTTTACATTTAATTAGGCAACATAATGTAACATAGTCAGGACATGATTCGGATTTCTTTAGCTTTTTTAATAACAAAAGCAACAAACCAAAAAAACGAGTATAAATGTCATACAAGTTTTTAAAGTGATTAGAGATTGCTCAGCATTGTTTAGGATAAGAAAAACTTTCTTTCTGAGTTGTATTAATTAGAATGTTGCCAGTAAAATTAGATTCTTTTTGAAAACAGTTGGAAAATTGTGTTCTTTATATAGAGCTCATAATTTTAACTATATGTGTATTTTGTAATATAGCAATAGGACAAGAGGAAAGGGCCTCAAGTTGTGCTGGGGAGGTTTAGGCTGGATATTAGGAAAAATTTCTTCACCAAAAGGGTTGTCAAGCATTGAAGCAGGCTGTTCAGAAAAGTGATTGAGTCACCATCCCTGTAGGTATTTAAAAGATGTGTGAGTGTGATGCTTAGGGACGTGGTTTAGTGGTGGACTTTGGCAGTGTTAGGTTTAGGATTGGACTTGTGATCTTAACGGTCTTTTTCCAACCTAAACAATTCTGTGATATATTTTGTACTTAAGGCTTTCTTGGACAAGGGAGTATTTTCTATTTAACAGTGGACAAAAGTCCTACAGGCTTAAACATAGAGCACACTTAATTTTTCTTCTAAGGATTCTTGCACTTAGCCACATAGTGGTTTTAATGTAGTAGATACAGTTCAAGCTGAAATTTGATTTAGTAAGTGGGTTTGCCTCAAGCAACTGGTAGACTTTGTTCATCAGAAATAACTTTTCAAATAATCTGATTTTTCTCTTGCAATGCCATATTCAAGTGTATTTCTTCCAGTATGGATTTCTGGGTGCATTTGAACACGACTGCCAAAACAATAGTTATTCGGTTGTGAAGCTACCCATTCTGACATCTAAAAAAACAACCAAACAAAATCTCCCTCTTCCTGAAACACTAGTGTATGGGAGAGAAAGGCTTGGGTGGAATGAAGGATATGTATTAAGGAAAGAGGACATTAGAATACTAGATGCTGGTACATCTGTACACGTATGGGGTTTTTCTTTGTGAGAGGTTTATTTTTGTTTGTTTGTTGTTTTAAGTGGAAACAGTACTCAAGCAAATGCAAACTCCAGAATCTCTCTGCATTCCCCACTTGAAGTAGGACATATTGACCTACCAGATATTGAAAATGAGGACATTTTGGAATTACAGATGAAGCAGCTTAGCCTTCCTCAGTTCTGTGTTTCTGTTTTGGAAAATGCAATACCTCTTCTAAGAACAGGTAAGAAAGTTTTGAATTAATTATTTCACTTAAATATCCTTGCCAATGTAGCACAAATCTCTTAAGAAGTTGGTATAATATTACGGGGTGAGTACCTCAAAAAAATAATGTACAGATGATTACTGATGCACAGTAGCTATTTATAACAGTTGTTTTCTAGGGACTTTGTTCAGGTCATAAAGTTGGTTGATTTCCAGAATTGCTGCAGAATTTTCAAGTCCATTTTACTGATGGTGGCAAGTAGTGGTAGGAAGTAGTTGTGTGGTAGAAAAATGGTATGGCTGAATAAAATGTTATTCAAGAAGATGAAAAAGTAACTACGCTTAACAAAACATGTTCTGATCTCTTAAAGCATAGAGTTTTCCTCCTGTTCAAGAAATAATAAACAAAAAAGTCTGGGAAAAGGTTTGTTTTTATTCTTATGAATGCAGTAACAGATTATAATTATGTTTAAAGAAATAAAAGTAATGGTAGTCTGATTGCAACTAATGATTTTTCTGTAACTTACAAAGGTTTTAAATTGTAAAGCTTTTTTGAACATCAGTGATTTTGCCTTTAGGCTGTCTAAAGTAATATTTAGTTTGTAAAAGAATGATATTCAAACGATGTATTGCTAAATGTGGTAAGGTTTTCAAATACAGGAGCTGGAAATGTGTATCTATCTATGATGAGAATACTAAAAGTTGTTTTTTTTTAATGTATCTGTCAACATTTCCTCAGCTGGGTAGAGGTTTTAACTTACAGAAATTCTATGAAATATATATGAAACTTCGGTTTACAATTGTTTTAATGATTGTACATAACTTCTTACAACTTTCTGTTCTGTCAGAAGATATTAATTTACTTGTGTATTTCATAGTAACATCAGCATTAATCTCTGCCCAAAGGAAAATTATTCAATCTTCATTTTTTTTGTCAATAAGCCAAACTAAGATGAATAAACCCCTTTTTCCCTTTTCAGAATCGTGATATTTAAATATTAATTCTTCACAAGCACATTTATGACTACTGGCATCTTTTATTTATAATGTAAAACTACAGAAACGTATTTTCTGTCTTTTCCATTTCTAGTGCATGTCACTTGAAATCTGCAGAGTTAAAATATAGTGGATTTTCCAACTTTCAAGATTCTTCATTTACATCTTAAGATAGTACTAAAATAGTTGAATTTTCAGATGAAGTTGATTTTTGTTTCTCCTGCTTTCGTTTTTTTTTACACTTTTTAAACTCTACTAGATCATTTTTCTTCATTCTTCCACTGTGCTGTAATGAGCCACAGATTGTAAGCAAACTAATGTTTTTATCCTGTTCCCATTGATCTGAATTCCTGTGATCTGAAGGCACACTGTGATACTGTAAGTCAGTGACACACGGTAACAGTTTCTTGTGTAGTTACATTTTTTGAACTGTTCTCTTCATGAAATAAACAGGCACTTTTACTAATGTTATTATCATTTTTTACATTAGCTATGGTATAGTATAGATTTTTTTCCAAACTGTTTAAATTACTGGGTAAAGGAAAAACAGCAAGCTTCACTATAAAATTTGCTTGCTTGTATTTTACAATATAACGTATATTTCAGTTAAACTCAGATTCTGTTTCCTGTGGAGATTAATTGGATTTTTTTTTCCTTTGTGCTGACCTGTCTTGTGAGTGAAGGAATTTCAGAAATCAGTAGTGGTGTGTGTTGTGGTTGAGTGTTTGTGTTTTTTTGGGTTATGTTTGTGTGATGAGTTTAAAGCTACCATACTTGTCTGAAGTTCAGTATTAATACTGCAAAAGATTCATTTTACAGTCAGTGATTATATCTGTTTTATTGTGCATTTGTTAATACTGAACTCTTAGCATATACTAGTTGCCACAGGTGTTGAAAATGAGTATTTCGCAGATATATTCATTTAAGATTATGGTGGAATTAACTTGCATGTTTAAAGATCATAAGAACCTACAGCGAAGTGTTGTTGCAGATGCTTTTAGTTATTAACTTAAAAATATTTCTGAAACTATAACTCAAAACTGCGATTTCTTAATACTTGCCTTTTAATGAAGAAATTTACTAAGTCACTTTTCAAATTTGATTAAGAATTTGTAAACTAATTGTGAAGAGAGAAGTGCATTTTTGAGTTTTCAGGCACATACTCTTCAAATTGGCAACATTTTGCCTAAAATAAATAGAAAATATCACTTCTGTGAGCAAGAAAAAAGCATGATTTCAAAAAGGCTTTTTACCTTTCTCTGCCATATGATCACTCAGAGCAGATTATTTAGACTGCAGATTGCATGAGCTGTGGCCATTATCACTACATATATAGTCACGCACTCACATATTTTTTCCTGACACACATCAACAAGGCTTCTACAATATAAAAAATCTACAAAAGATAGAATAAGTGACAACTTAATATTCAGTCATAACAAGCAGTAGAGCTTGCTTCTTTTTTTAAAACAGATTTTGAAGGATGCAAAATTTTTATGGTAGTTAAATAAATTGGAAGTTCAGTGTTGGTGTGTGAAATCCATCCATGGTTTTAAATAAAAATGTATCATCAACAAGTAACTAAGCTAACAGTTGCACTAAATCAAGTAGTTGGGGGAAGCTGTCACCGTATGGTTTCCTAGGATGCCAGACAGTTTTGGCATCCTCTGTTGTATGAGGTTGAGAATATTTGGTCTGGCTCCAGATATCCTGCCTTGCTTTTCATGAAACCTTCTAGTCTTTGAGTGCTTCTCCTCTGTTTTCTCATTATCTGAGGACCTCAGGGGGAGCTTTATATTTGTAGTAAATGTAGGCTGTAAATGATTAAGCTCTGGCTAGGTGTTTCTGCAGCCCCGTGTTCAAGCATAAAACTGTACAAAGTATAAAAGTTACTAACAGACCATATTAGCTTTGTTGTTAAGAGATACTGAGTCAGAAGGAATGATGAAAGTTAATAAATGCTAGCTTAAAAACAAGAGAAAAAAATTATTATGGAGAAAAGTACAAGCAGATAAAGTGCATATTTATCTCCTTATCTTATAAAAAAAGTTCTTAAACAAAATAATCCAGGAAGAAAGCCACTCCTGCTATGCCAAAAACGTAGATTAACAGGAATAAGTAATATATGTGGGAGATCAGTAACCTAGCTGGCTGAGTGGGGTAAATAAATGACTTTATACTGCATGTCAAAGAAATCTATAATCAGATTTACAGTTGTAATAAAGTGCATTTAGTACTGTAGGATTTAAGGAAAAGCAGTCTATTTATCAAGCGTATGATTGCTTTAATCTCTTCTATTGTTATTTTGGCTAGTTGTTGCCTTGCGTGATTAAGAGCTATTGGTGGCTGAAGGCAGTTAGCATTATTTTAGTAGACGTGTATAGGAAAACTAGAATTTTGGACTTGGAATAATTTCTTGTTCGTAATGGTGCTTTCTGTGTATTGTAATATAATATTTTGTCTATATTTGAATTTATCCTCATTTGTATTCCTAGGCAGTAGGAGAATGATGATGGAAGTTCTCGAATTGCTTGTTGAAGACATGTTCCTTATTGGTGATACTATTTCTGAAAATGTTTGGGAAGATGATAGCCTTTTTGCATTGGAATTGGTAAGATTCTTCAGGCTTTGATCAACTGTATCTAACAGTTTGCTTTTATAAGCTTCTGACATTTTCTGCAGTGATTCATATCCCTATACAATCTTCTGCAGAGCTACTCTTTTGAAAATCTTTAAATTTTAATATTTAAAATAGTTTAGTACTAGTTTTATCACTGGCACATTATTTTATTTTAAATGTAAGTTCTTTTATGAGATGATATTTGAAATTTCACCTCAAGAAGATAAGTAATGAATTTGTCTTGTTGACTCTGTAAAGCAGCCACTGAGATAAACGTGTAGGGAAGGAGATCTGAGGGAAAAGTACTGACTACCAATGTTGGAGACTAATTTGATGTAAATGACAACTTTGACTTTCTTTACTCCTTTTAAACTATCTGTTTAAAACTAAGGAGGTAACTGTTTAGATCCAAGACTGGAATTGTAAGATGCATGATACCCGTTTCCTACACAGGACCTAGAGATTGCTGCACAGATTTCAGCCATCCTTAACTCTGTTGTTTAGTTGGGGAAGAAGGAGGAAGTCTTTTTGGCCTGGGAGAGGTTGGAAGCGTTGAAGTGCTGTTGCTCGAACAATTAAAATTACTAGAACTATGTACCTAAGCACAGCTGAGAGTTCTTATGTACATGAAATAAATTATTGAATAACAGATTAAATAACAATGGGTGACTTGCTTTTTTGTAGACAACTGAAAGGTGATATGTAAGCGTGGCTTATGCATGTAACAAACACATAGCAGTTGCAGACTGAAACTTGTCTAAAAGCTTGAGTTACGTGTAGTTAGTCTTAAATGCATGTGACTTAAGTTAAAATTCATGAAAATACCACAGAAATGAAACAATAGTATTGCAACAAGTATTAATTGGAGTATTACTGTAAGCTTCCTTCTTCTCTATTTTACGAATTATAATATTTATATTATTTATAGGATCTAGCAGTGAATGAGAAATTTTCTTTGAATTAAGTGTACTGCTCTGTCAAAATCTACTGTAATAGATCACATGAAGTCAGTACTGAAGATTTCCTTGCTGAACATTTAGTCCGAGAAGCTTACTATAATCTTTTGTGTAGTATAACCTGGATCAGTATATTCTGTTGCATTTAAATCTGTCAGACTACAGTAGAAACTGTGAGCATCGTCACACTTCACTTATATCATACTGAATGTTGTTAGTAGCCTGGAAATAAACAAGCAAAAGTCTGCAATTTTATGCTATTATATTAATTTTTAAAAAAAGAAAAAAAAAGACTTTGCTTATATAACTTTACTGGCTTGGCAGAACCTTTAGGCTTGTTAGTAAAATACTTTTCAGATATAAAATTCACCACTCATTGAAAGTTATGAATTTGCATCAATCTGTGATGCAGAGCTGCACTGTGCAGTACAATTCAACAAAGCTAATTTTGATAAGGCAGTTAAAGGCAGGAGATAAGGAAAAGATGAAGAGCTAATTCTAAATTTTAAGGAAATTCAAAATAGTTAAAATTGCAGAAGTTCAAAAGTGTACTGTGAAGGAATTAGGGGAGGGGAAGGAGAGTAACCAGTAATGGGTAATTACTTACCAAAGTATTCAGAACTGTAAGTGAGTTAGAGTGAGGTTTAGAGCTGAGCAGATGACAAAAAAAGTGCTGTGTATTTTGTACCATTTCTGCATTTTTAAATAATTTGCTATACTTGTGTTAGGATGCTCTGGGTGTTGTATAAATACTATAAAGATACGGTAATGTTTCAATTGTTTCCAATGATTTTGTTTCTGATTTTGTTTTCAGAAAGACAAGTTGCTTCTGGTCTTGGGTTTACTTGGAGAAACTATATTATATCACAAAACCAATATAAGTGCAGAACAGCCTGAGGTGATGTTGGTGCATCACAGAATGGCTTTTATTAGCACTTCACTTTTCACTGTTAGATTGCTGCAAATACTTCTCCCTGTTGAAAAGGTATTCCGTCACTAATTTTAAGTGATTGTCTTTTGGTTTTGCATTTTAAGAACGCAAAATTGGTACCTTCTTTAGTGATTAATACTAGGAGAATAGTCACTGGACAAAGAAATTAATGTGGTTTACATTGGCGGATGTATGATCACAGAAGGCAACTTTCTCCATTAAGTTTTCAGTGCATTGTGAAGAATATTCTGCAGATTTCAAGTCTTCAAAAAACATTTTTGATACAGCTTGTAATGAGTTCTTAAAATCCAGTGTTCTTTCTCCTATGGTGTTTTTCCTGATACAATGCATGGTTTGCAAAGCTGTACTGCCCCCTGCTTGTTTATAGTATGCGTGCAAGTAAGACTGGAACTAATGTTGAAAAACAGCACTCTTAATCTGATGGAACATTGCAAGCAATTATCTTTCATAAATCATAGTGATTTTAATTTTTCTTTGCTTGCTATGCTCTTTGAGAAGTTCTGCTGTAGCTTTTGAGTCATAGTTTGTTTGGTTTTTTTCCCCTGTTTATTTCAGACAAAGAGTTCTGACATTTTAAAGTTTTGAGAGATGGTTAGTGTTAGAAGATGTCAAAACCTTACTTTTTTTTTTATTTATTTTTACTGCAGTGTAACATTTTTAGATGTTCTTCAGTCTGCATAGCAGATTAATTTTCAGTTACAGCCTTTTTTTACAATATTTAAGTCTTTCATTATTAATATAGGTAGTTTCTTTTACCTGCAAATAAATGTAGATAGTAATCTAATGACTTATTAGAATTCTTGCTTTATGTTCTTATATTCTTACTTGATGTCAACATTTTATTTGAAGGAACACTGAACACTTGCAGTAAAAAAAGACCCAAAAAACAACAGAAATCCCCGATCTTAGTATGTGTTATTCCTATGTGCAACTGTAGACAGCTTTTTATTAAATACAGAATTAATTCTGGTCTGTGTATTCTCTGCCATCTAGTGGTTAGACCACAAATTGTCCCTGACCAGTGGTGTGGGTGGTTGGTGGTGTTGTGGTTGGGTCATGCACAACTTTTGTGACTGCTTGCAGTTTGATATCAGGGCTGATATCTAATGAACTCTCACTTTTTAATTTAAAAAAAAAATATTTTTTCCTACAAAACTCGTTTGATGTGTTTCTCTAATTTTTAAGTAGCAACAAGAGTGGTTGTACTTGTTGAATGACTGTAAATGCTATTATTGGTCTTACTGTGTTTTCAAGATGTCATTCTGATAGTTGTTTGTTTGCTTTCAAAGGCGAGTAAAGTTTTACAAAAGAGTTTGCTGAATGCTTTATTTCTTCTCTCTCTGGATATGTCCTTCTCTTTGGAACATCCGAGCATTCATGAATCTGTTGCAGCCTATCTGGAGCAGATGAGTACTGAGAACTACAGTATTTATAAACAAGCTTCAGAAGCTGCATATTCGATTGAATGCACTTGTAGCTTTATGACTGAAGTTCATAAGAAGGTGGGGAATTTTACTATATAAAATATTTCTTATGGGCAAATTTCTTCACTTTCTCTGTGGTAGAAACTGTAGTCTAGCACAGCTGAGGAAAATCTATAAGTATCAGTATTCTGTTCCATGCAAGATGTAGTTACTTTGCTTTCACTACTACTACTCATGATGCTTGTTTTTAGTGAGAGTAAGATTTTTACAAAGAGATAAACACTTAGTGATTGGTAGTAGTCACAAAACCTTTTATGGGCGAAGAAGTTATAAAAAAAGCGATTACTCTATTCAAATATATAGTATATGTATGTGTTTGTGTGTATGTATGTAAGTTGTCCGGTATTTAAACAGTTCAGAAAATTTTAATTCCCATCTACTTGGCAAGTGTAGCTCTAATAAAAAACTGCTTCTAGGCTATGTGAGATTTATGTTTCGCTTTGATATGAAGACAACTAATATATTTTGCTTTATTAATTAGGAGATTCTAGCATACTACTGAAATATTCTCTGTTATCCAAATTGGCATGTAATTGTGCAAAATGCTTGTTACATTGATGCTAGAATAAATGAAGAAAATACAGCAACATAAATGTAGAGCTGTCTTAAGTGTGAGTTAATCTATCCTTCATATAGGCAAGTTCTGAACTGAATAGAAGCAATACTTTGCTCATAAAATACTGTTTACAATAAAATTAACTCCAAATTTAAATGGTTTCTGTCTAGTGTACTTAGTAACCAACAATATGAAGACATACATACTTAAAGTAAAAAAAACCACAAGCTTTTTCTTTAATGTTAATAGTGAATTGTTAAAGGTTTAATAATTAAGTCTTTTGTTATACTCTTCTCACATAAAATGCATATTGACTTTAAAATATAGTAATTTGATTATTTAATAATAATTTGATTCAAGGATGTGTCTATTCTTGGGCATTTTAGAAAGCGTTTTGAATAGAGTTGTAGTGTTCATACTGTAAAACGTTAGACATACATTATTCACATTGAGTGTAATATTTTATTTGGATTCAGTATCTGAAAGGTTTTCAGCTCCCAGGACTAGGTTCTAAAATTTATTTGTTTGAAATCTATTGAATTTGTTAATGAAGTGTCATGGTTTAGCCCTGGCCTGGCCAATTTTGGCAGCGAAAACGGAGCAACTAGGCTCCCAATTACCTTCCCCCTGCCCCCTGCCACTCCTAGGGAAAGGAGGAAGGGGACTTGCGCATTGGAAAACTAAAACTACAGCTTTAATAAAATAATAATCAAAATAATCAGATAATAATAAAATATATACAAGTATATGAGGTTGTGTGCCCGCTCCACCTCTTCATGACTAGACATCATCACAAGGGCTGCAGAGCAGGCACAAGGGTAAGGGTCTAAGGCTAGCAGTGAGCTGGGCTTAGGAACTGGATTCAGGAATGCATGGATCCAGGATCGGGGCAGACAGATGAGGTCTTTACTGGACATTGGCCATCACAGAAGAGAGAGACCCTTATGATGTCTCAAGTTTATACTGAGTAGGATGTATATGTATATGGGATGGAATACACTGTTGGTCAGTTTGGGGTCCCCTGTCCTGCCCACCCCTCCCTACAGGTGTGACCCTTCTTCATCTCTGACTTGCAGCACTCCACTAGCTTGAGGACAGCCTTGGTTACTATAGAAATAAATATAAGCAGTGGCCTTTCTGCTTAACGGTGCCCTGTGTTATCACTTATAGAGACAGACACTGTCTGAAAAACATGCAATTAACTCTTAGACAAGACTTAGCTGAAGTTAGAAAACTGATTCTACTTTAGCTCAATCCAGAACATCAGGTTAAGTATAAATTTGGTGAAAGGCATCATACATAGTTAGAATACATCTAGTTTGTAGATGTATTAAATTATGATAAATTCTGAAAGATTATGCAATAAAAATGTATATTTTGTATATGAGTAATTTTGATACTTTCATTCTCTTCATTTACTTCTCAGGGGGACAAGAATCTTTCTGAATTAGTAGAATTGGCAGATCAGGCCTTGAGTAGTCTGCCCTACCATCAACACTTCACTTTGCTCCAGGAATTCATTCATATATGCTCAAATATGTGAGTACATTACTATTTAAAACTCTTACTTGAGAAAATATAATCTTTTTTTATGGATAAACTTCTCAAGTAGGAGCTCAGCTTGTTCCAGTACAGGGAATGGACAGTTGTTTTCTTTTAGCCATTGAAAGGTTTATTCTAAATAATGTCGTTCTGCAGTGGATTCCCTGAAAAATGAATTCCAGGTTCTAAAAAGTAATGTTTTAATCTTTTCTATGTGTAAGCTTTTATGATTTTGTATATAAAGTCTCTGTGCTTTACAAAGAAATATTCTTAAACCACTTTGACCAGTCTTTAAACTTTTTAAATTCCTTTGATCCAGGTGTATTTGTGTAACTTAATTTTATTCTACTTTGAGAAATCCTAAAGAACTTATTGTAGATGCTGTTTCTCACAATATGGCATCTCATTTATTAAAGAACAAGTTTTTATTGCTTTTTAGATTTTCCATGTCTCTACTTAGAGTATTTAAGTTACCCTGTGGTACCTGAAAAACTTCTGTATTGAATGCTTAATTTGAAACAGAAAATCTTAGTTTTATGCTGATTCAGATTTTAAGTGTAGCGATTATTTTCAAAGGCAACCACATTTAAAAGCTCTTCATTGTTTTTTAAATTATGAAAAATCCAACCACTTTTCAGTGTTCTAATGCTTATAGAATTATTATTTGATTGCTGTTTCAGGGAACAGGAAATTCACTTCTTTTTTTTACTCACATAAATTGACTTTGTGATAGTCAGATGGACTTATACCTATACAAGGAAAAAAATTCTGAAAGCATAGGACTTTATATTTTTTATAGTCATATACTGTGATGTAAGGAGCCTGTTGAAGAGTTTTATGTTTTCAGGTGAACAGAAATATTTATCAGGCTCCTAATTTTGATAACAGAATTTTGAAAAAATATGATCTTTGGTTACCTACATGTATAAAAATAAATGTACAAATGTGAAGATTGATGTTATGATTTTGGCAAATATTTTGTAATACCTGATCTTTTGTCTGTCAAGGCATTTTTCAGGATGTACATTTCAAGAAGTGTTTTTGAGAAACTATCCTGAAATTTAACAGGAAAATTTTTGTTGACATCTTTGAGTACTGTAAGATAAATAACAGTTAAATTATTTTTCATATATAGTTGGAAGTCTCCCGAGGCTAACTCGTCTCTCCAGGCTGAGGGTCAGAAGGTGCTTCTCCGTCTATTGTCTCATCCTTTACTGAATATAAAAACTGAAGCCTATCGCTGCTGTTTGGAAGTGGTTAAGGTTAGAACTAATGCTCTTGATGTTGCTCTAAATAATGTCTCATATGATTTCCTCATTAAAAGCATTTTTAGTGCAAATTCTGTTTACTGTGTTATATGCTTTAAAAATATATATAGGCCTGGGCTTGTGGTTTGGTGTTATATTTTTTGGTATTAAATCTATTTGGTTGCGTTCCTTCAAGTATTGCACAGGATCTGTAGAGCAGGGAAAACAGTGACTGACAATTTCTTTTTTTTTTAAGAGGATTCTTAATGCTGGTTTCTTTGAGCTTTTTTTCTGCTGTTATACAGAAATATTTCCTTTTCATTTTGCTTTTGAATAGAGTTCAAGTGTTCAGTTTTGCTTTTCTCCTGAAATGAAGTTAATAGAATCACAGACTCCTTTGGGTTAGTCTAGCAGTCTGTTTCATTAGATCAGATTGCTCAGACCCCTATTCAGCCTGACCTTGGATGTTTCTAGGGATGGAGAATCTACCACCTCTTTGGGCAACCTCTGCCAGTGTTTCACCACCTTCACTGGAAAAAAATAAATAAAAAAATAAATCTTTCTATATAGTCTGAGTCTAGTCTCTCTTTAAAAGCGTTATCTCTTGCCCTTTTGCAACCGGCTCTGCTGAAAAATTTGTCCCCTTTAAGTATTAAAAAGACGCAGTTGGGTCTACCCAGAGTTTTCTTTTCTCCAGGCTAAACTATGCCAGCTCTCTTAGCGTTTCCTCATAGGAGAGGTGTTCTGTCCCTCTAATCATTTTTGTGACCCTCCTCCAGACCCGCTTTAACAGGTTCGTGTCTTTCTTGTGCTGAGTGCTGCAGAGCTGGACACAGTACTCCAGGTGGGGTCTCACAGCAGTGGAGAATCACTTCCCTCAACCTGCAGGCCACACTTCTTTTGATGCAGCCCAGGATAGTTGGCTTTCTGGGCTGTTAATGCACGTTACTGTCTCATGCCCAACTTTTCATACACTTGCACCACAGTCTTTCTTTGCAGGGCTACTCTCAATCCCTTTATCCACCAGCCTGGTTGCCTCGAACCTAGGCACAGGATCTTGCGCTTGATCTTGTTGAACCTCATGAGGTTCACATAGACCTGCTCCTCAAGGGCAGAATCATAGAATTGTTAGGTTGGAAAAGACCTTTGAGATTAAAGTCCAACTGTACCTGTGCACTACTAAACCATATCCCTGAGCAACTTGTCTACCCATGTTTTAAACACCTTCAGGAATGGTGACTCAACCACTTCTCTGGGCAGGCTCTGCCAGTGCCAGATAACCCCTTCAGTGAAAAATATTTTCCTGCTATCTTCCCTGCACAGTTGAGGCTATTTCCTCTCATCCTGTCACTAGTTACTTGGGAGAAGAGACCAACATCTACCTCAGTACCCACCTTCTGTTCCCTTCATAGTGAATTTTTAACTTCCCTCTGCTTTGTTTTCAGGTTATTTTTTTTTTTGTACCTGAATAAAAATAATTTTGAATTGACTGTTTTTCTGCTTTATGCAGTGATGCTTACTGAAGGAAAAGTGAAACAATAACATAGTAACAAAATACTGACACTTTCAGAATAGGTATTTTTACCTAGTTTACACTTTAATTGCTTGGACCTTATAAAAAATGTGAAAGAAAAATACCTCTTTTCTCTTATGTACAAAAGCTTGAGTTGTGTTTATGAACATGTAAGTCCTCTTATGTACTCATTGTTTTAAAACCATTATTTTGGGTTTTATTTTGTTCTATGAGGACATTTTGTCACTGCCTTAGTTTTGTATAAAGATAGTGCAAGAGAGAAAGCGTGAACTTCCTGAAAGCATGACTGTACTAAAGAATGGCAATAACATTCAGGTCATTGACTATTTCATATTCAGGTCATTTTAGGTATTCAGTAATATTGGCTGACAAAATTAAGTTTTCTATTTTGATATAATACTTTTTCATAATTCTTATTTTCTGTAATAAACGTCAGCTAAACATACTATGCTTATAGCACAATTCACTAATGTACAGAGATGCTGAAACTCATCTTTTGGAAAAAAAAAAATATCTCCACTGAAGTGACACTTGTGTCTTTTTGTGAGATTTTTACCTCCAGTTTTAGGTCTTGCTGGTTTTATTGTAATACCAAATAACATATAAAGTTTGTCTAATTTATATCTCTGATAACAAAACTGAAGTTATGTTGTATTTCTTAGTCCTGTGTAGCAACAGGAATTTTCAGTCAGTGATTCAGAATGATAGTGTTTCTTTCAGGGCTGTAAAGTTTAACTTCCAGAACTGTAGTCTTCCAGACAGCATGGAGAGCATCTTTTTCACTGGATGACGACTTCAGACAAGTCTATAAAACATGATGTAGTAGTGGAGACTATCTTGAATTTTAAAACTAACCATCTTTATTTTTACTGAAGGACTGTTTAGGTATTCATAATATGACTAGGCCTGTGTCTTCAGTCTGCCATGGAGTACACTTTCTTCTTCATCCGAAAGTTTTATATGAAATCTGTACATTTGGCCTTCAGGAAGATAAGAATGAGGTACTGTGTTTAGTATCTATAAGTTGGTATGCATAGGCAGTAGATGTTGATATTCTCCATGGTTAATTCAGAGGCAAAATAATGTGCTAAGCATAGGTTGCGTATTACATTCAATAAAGACCAATGAAAAATGAAAAAAAAATGTTTTTTAATATTTTACTGTGATACATTCAGGCTTGATACAATGTGCATATGAGGAAATAGTATGTATAATAGAAAACATTAAGTCTCACTTCTTTGTAAAGGTGGAATGACCTCCAAAATGCGTGCATTGGTTGAGGAACAAAAAGACATTTTAAATCTGCAATGTCTTTGTTATAAAAATATGTTTCATCACTACAAATATACCTGTGTTTTAATTTAATGCCCTGAGTATTATAGAAATGTTTTATAGTATTATGGAATGGGGTCAAATTTCAGTTGGATTTGTTCATATGCATGAATGCTTAACATGTATCCACTATTTTCTAGCTTATGTATAAAGCTCAGTAGGGAGTCCTGAGAGGGTCTAAAAAATGGGTTATTTGTACCTACTTTCTAGGTGATCTATAAAGAATAGTTGGAGGAAAAAGAACATTGGATAACAATGTTTTTATTTGGGTTTTTTTCATCTTGTCTCCTGAAATGAGATCTTTTTTTTTTTAACACAGTGCTGTGCATGATTCCATTAGTTTTAGTTGTTAGCATTTCAAAGGGGGAAGTAAAATATCTTTGATAATCTGCTATGTATTTGTACTTTGTATGTAATTTATCTTTTCTAAGGGAATAATTTTTATTTTGTTTGATTACTCCCTTGGATGCCTAATTAAAAAGGCTGCCAGTTTTTCCTTTAGTTATTGGTCAAGCATGACAACTAGGCTTCAAATGATATTGAATTTAAAAAGGTTGTTGGGATAGAGAATGCATGTTTGCAAAATTATCTCATTTTGTTCTTTTGACCTTATAATGCATTCTTAATATTCCAATAAAATATATAATGAAGATCATATCTAAGCATATTTTTTTTTTACTTCTTGAAGTTATATCTGCTACTTAAGTTTGCATAAAGCATCAGTTTAATCTTTCAGGCGTGTCACAGTGAAAAGAAATTGAGAAGGACCCTGTATTCCAATGTTGGGCTTAAGATTTGTAATGTGATTTTACAAACCCAGGCCCTTAAAGGTTGGCTAGAGTGATATTATTAAAGGCTGTTCTTCTTGCATGGGTAAGAGGATTTTTAGCTCTGACATAAAATGTAGTGTTTTAGCGGCTAAAGCTAGGTAGTTTTACACTATGCAAGGAAAAGTGAGTTCTGAGAAGCTGGGTTATCTTCCCAGCTTCCTGTTTTTTTGTTTTTTTTTTTTTTAGCTTTCTTTGTTCCCATTGTAATAACAGTATTAACTAGTAGCACTTTAATATTGCATAAAGTATGCATTGCATACTGTATACAGGATACATTAATGCAGTATAAGTGCTGTATCGTATACCTTTTTTCTCTTCTGTTAAAGAGTTTCAGACTAATTCATACAGTTTGGAATATTTGGTAAAATTCCTAGTATTAGCGTTTGCCTCAAGAAAGTGAAATGGCTATGTAACAGGCTTTTAAGTCTCTTTTCTTCATGTATCTTCAGAAGCATATCATAAAGACTAGGAATGAAATACCCCAGAAAAGTAGGGTCAGGAAAGAAAAGAAACAGAATTTGTTTTACCTGCAGGATAGAGGGACAAGTAGGTGTTTAGATTGAAGTAATGATTTATCTTATTTCAGAAGAGACAAACCAGAGTTTTAAGGGGAAAATTATTGAGTGCTGTTGAGGCAGAACTATTTGTGTGTTTCCTCTGAGAGGTTTTTCTAACAATTTAATGTTTAGTGTGGCTGACAATTTAAAAGAAGCATTTTGCAGTGGCAATATTTTTGTCTGTAGATCCTCTTTGAGATGTTTTTGCATAACATTCCAAATTAACGCATTGGCAAACTGTCCTAGAGACATCGTTGATTGCATTAGTTTTGTTTCTGAGCAGGTGAACTCTACAGCCAAGGCCATTCTGATGCATCTATTCCAAGGACGGCTAGTAATGGCAGTATTGACTTGGAACAAGTTTATTGAGGCCCTCTGTCCCATCATTCCTGTTTTACAGGTACTTTTAAGTGCTTTAATCTGAATTTAATGCATGAAGTCATGCAAACAGCAACACTGTCATGCTCAAGAACAAAGAGTACATACACCTAAGTAGCAGGTGGGAAACAGTTTAACAGTAGTATACCTACAGACTTGTTTTGTCAGATACCAAATGGAGAAATGTTTTATAGTGATTCCTAATGCCAGCCAAAGTTTTAACTTTGGATTTGTAGACAAATTTTAGCTTGGTATTACTAGAATGTGAAACTTTGAAATTTGTAGTAGAAATCAGCAGGTATTAACTGGGATTGAAATGGTTTTCAGATATGAGTGGATAATCCAAGTATAGTTTAAAATATCGCATGTTTTTGAAAGTTAGTAATTATTAGAATGTCTCTCATATCTTAAAAATGAAAATTTTAACTCGTTTGTGATGGCTGTATCATTTTCTCATCAAGTATGCACTTCATAAATAGCAATAGGTATAAGCTGTATTTTATGTGTATTATCTTTGGGTTTTTTATTTGTTTTCAACATTATTTGAACTGTCAACGGTCAGTGTTATCCCTAGACCTTTGTCTTCACATCTAAACAATGTGCAAATTTTCTTTTCATTATCTTTACTCTTGGCTCAATCTAATGGGAACTTAGCCTAATTGCTCCATGTAAATTCTTTCTTGTTTTTTTTCTAGTGCTAGAAATTTCCCTTCTATGATCTGCCTGTAGTCTTCCAGATTAGATTATTTTGCTGTACTTATCCAATGTCAGTTTTTCCTGATATCTGCTTTTGTGCCTTGTTTCTGTCTCTTATTTAACTTAGCTAATGCATCCAAGTATATTTTTTGTCTTTTATTTTTGTTCAAAAATCACTCTTGATAAGTATACTTACTTATTTGTAGCACTGTTATATATTAATTTATTACCTGCACCTCAGTATGACCACAGATCGAAAAACATGCTTATATGCTTAAGCCCTTACAGAAACTACACAAAAATCAAGGCAAAAATGGCAAGAAATTGAAGATAAGATGGGCCGTGAAATAGAAGGCCTAGATGGAAAAATGTGCAGAGAATATACTGAGAACTGAAAGTGGGAGAAAGTTTACTTAAGAGCTTTCTCACCCAGTAGTGTCAGCTTTTCTACATTGCCCATACATATCTTCCATAGATACTCAAGATTAGGTAGATGTGGGGGTTTAATATAAGCTGTATGCTAAATGCGTAAGAAAACTTATCCACCCCTCTTATTTCTGTGAGCAGAATTTTCCTGTATGCCATAGCCTGTATAGGCTATGCTCAGTAGATACTTGAGCAAAGCATACCAGGCAACTATATTTACCCAATGCATATCAAATGCCTTTTATTTTACTCTAGTGTTTAAATCAATGCTGTATCATTGCTTGATGTAACTGATTCAGGTTTGTCTTGGTTGTGAAAACCATTTGACTAAGTATCTGAAAATAGATAGGATTTAATGTTTTGCAGAAACTTTGTAGTAGGGAATGAATTGTATTTATTGAAATGGAAACTGAACTTAGTGAACAGCATCGTGCTAACAGATTGAAGGATAAAGTTTCAAATCAAAGAGCCTCTGGGCAACATAAAAATCCTTATTTGGATTTGTATACAGGATCATTTTTTAAATTGTTTTTATGGAGAAGGATCAGTCTGCAGAAATTGAATGTTTTCTTAAAAGTTGTTATTGTTTACCTGGGAGGTGGAGCGATGTGTTGCTCCTTCCTCACCTTCCCTTACCTCCTAAAAAGGGAATTACCTTGTCTAATTTCCTCAGTTAGTAAGCAAGTTTTTTTTTTAATTTTGGAAACTCTTGGTTTTTGTTTATTTTAGGGTTATGCTGACACAAAAGATAAGCTAGGAAACTGTGTCCTCACTTTGAGTGAAACAACCTCTGATAAAGAAGAGGGTATTCTCCCTAGAACTACTAGACTACGTGCCGCTCTGCGTCTTCTCTTCTCAAAAAAGCAGTTGTAAGTAATGCTCTGTAGCATTTCAGCACATCTACTGTTGATTTCACAAATACCTACTCTAAAAAGCCAATCAATTATTATTCAGTAGGTTGATTTGAAAGTAGATTAATCAATAATGAGTTGAGTAAGTACTTCCCCAAGACTGTAGTAATTTTATTAACTAATTATTTTTTATATATACAACTAAAGTTTTCAATTGTAAGGACTTTATATATTTATTTTAATTTTTCACTCCTATAGGGTTCGTTCTGTAGCACTTAAACATTTATCATTCCATCTTTTGAATGAAGAGGAGGCAAACCTGAAACGCCCACATCTGCATGATAGTGTGCTTTCTGGTGTCTCAAACTTATTTATTGTAGAAAGAACTATTGAGATAAAATTGGATGACAAAATTGAGTCAGTAATTAAGGTGAGTAAACTCTGTCTAAATATTGTCATTAATCGGCTATTCTACCTGCCCAATCACTAAGTTAGCATCCTTTCTGAAGGATGCAGTATTTCATACAAATTGGCTTGCTTTATAAAATGAAATCTGTTCATATATTCTTTCCATGTGAACTTAAACACTTGTTTTTATTCTACTATATGCAATGATGAGAAAATAATTCCTTTTCTTTTTCTGTCCTCTCTGCAAATAAATTAATGGCAAAACTTCAGTACAGAGATCACACGTGCTCTGTTTACAACAATTTCATTGTGCATGGGTAGAGTCTGATTTTTCTCACATAGAGCCTTTTTTCCCCACAAAATCAGTTTTACTGAAATGGGCACAAATTTTTTAATATGAAATATTCTAGAACAGATTACAAATTTATGTCTGTGTATTCTTAACTTCGCTACTTTTGCAAAGTAAAAAATAAATCACAAGTATTTGACCTATGAGAGAACTTATTTTGTTTTTCTTCTTTTCTCATCTCACATCCATTCTCCTTCCTTCTTTACTCTCTAGGCTTTCAGATTAACAGTGTTGAAAAAATGCTGAAATGCTTCCCCTCTGAAACAAAATATTCTGACTGCTTGTACACTTGATTTATACTCTTCCCTCTACGTCCTTCAAAAAGTTAGGACCTGAAATTTGTATGGATATATAGGTTTATTTAAATTTCTGTAGCCCGGTTGCCATTAAAAAGTCAGTACCCTTCACTTAGAAGCATATTCTGGCATTTCTGTGTAGCGTTGAGCTTTCTGTAGTCCTGTGTGAATTAAGCATTACTTGTTAGAAACTTGGTTCTGTTGTGTACAAGAAACTATTGTCTTCTTATGTTCCTCTGGTGTTATTAGAGATTTTCTTTTAAAAAGATTATAACCTAATCCTTTTGTATTACATGATTGTGGAATCTAATCAAATACGTTCTGATAAGGAGTATAAATATTCTTATTTCATACTTTCTGGTAGGAAATGTGGCTGGTTTCTTTGTTTCGTAATAGCATACTGGATATAACCTAATAGTTTTACTTTTAGGTAGAAACTATTGAAAAGCTGTATGACATCTTGACTTCTGCTGCTGTTGACCTAGCTTTACGGAAGTCTGCAGCTGAACAGCTAGCTATCATTTTGGAAGGTAAAATTCTTCAGAAAATTATTATTCGTGTGCAGATCATTGCATAAGACTGCAGTTCCTGTATATTTCTACTAAGGGTACATTTTGTAACTTATGTAATATATAATTGGACCAGAATTTTAACACTATTATGGATAATCTAGCAATTCGAATTAAAAAATAGTTCTTTGTTGTCGTTGCCCTCAAGAATGAGAAATAGTGGGTTTTCTGTTTCAAAAACCAGCTCCCTTGTTTAATAGAGAAGTAAGCTGAATTCTGTAAACTCTGTGAGAACTTCTGTCCTGCTTTCCTTCTTAATATCTGTGAAGTTGTTTATCTGTCTCAGGGCTAATATTACTTCAAATTTTTCAGTAATACTCAGATACTGAATCTTGAGTGAGGGAAGTGATAGTCAATGTGAGATACATAAATATTTTTGGTGTATTGGTATTTTAATTAGGAAAGTTAATTCTTAGATTACACAAGCTAGCTAAAAGGATTTTATACTTCGTGAGGAATTTATTTTATCATCCTGAATTTCTTCCTCTGTTTTGAATCGGCCTAAGTAGTAACCACAATTGCAATGGATTGAAATGTCATTTGTGTTAATGAGGGTTCAGTGAATTCAAGCTAAGTTTTCATGCTTGTGTCCTCTTTTGATATCAAGAGGAAGACTCCCTGTGGCACTTCATCTAATATGTTTGCAAGGAAAGCGTTTATCTTTTTACTCTTTATAATTTAAGTGACTAATCATAAATTTGCATCACAGGAGTTTTTTTATAATTACATTGTTTGCATGGGAGAAATTATGAATTCTGGTAAATAATATCTGATTCAATTAAGTCATCTTGCATAGAGCACTATTTGACTTGGTGCGGGGTCATAACTGTAGTTTCAAACCTGGATGTTTGTACTGTAACTACTTAAAGTCTGATTGAAGTATCAAATTCTAATGATAGAACATACATTTTTTTCACTGTGGGAAGGTGAGGTCTTAGGTGATATTAAACTTTTTTCTTGTCAGAAAAATGATCACAAAAATGAGGAAGTGTCTACTTTGTCTCAAAAAATGTTTAGTTATGGCTGCCAAATTTTTCAGATGTCAAAAAGTAATATGAAACATAGCATAGGATGAAATTGCAAAGGAAAAAATGGAGCTTTTTTAGGACAAATTTCATATGAAGGATCACTTTATAATTATTTTAATAAATCAACAAACCAAACCAAATGACATGGGGTTTCTGTAGTATTTCAATATTCTTAAGCCAGATGCTCTGAAAGATGAATTCAATGGAAAATACTTTCATGTTGATTGAGTTTTTGTAAATAGCATTTTTAGTTCCGTATTAAATTGTTTAAGACTTTTTAAATATTACAACTAAAATCCGCTTTCGTCAGAAATTGAGTTGCACAGAGGATTACTCCAATTATGGAACATGAATATTCTTATCGGAGGTTATCGAATATAGCTAAGAGCCTGCTGTTCAAGAGGCTACTGTTGTCAGATAACAAGACTTTGAAGAGGCTTGCCTTGGTAGAGCTTGTGCTTCTGTTGATTAGCAATTTTGGAAACTTGTTCTCAATAGCAAGCATTTGTGATCTTCCAGAAAGAAGTTTAATATGGAATTCGTGCAGAATCAGTGATTCTTACTATCTTTTGATCTACCTACAGATACCAAAATGCATGGTATTGTGAAAAAGTTGGGTGTGATAGAAGAGATTTTGGCTTATCTGAATGAATGTATACATGTGGATGGCAAGGTAAAACTATTGTTAGAACTTCTTCTGCAAGCATTTCACAGCAGGACAGTAGTAGATTTTACCCATTTTTACCTTTGTAGCACTAAACTTTATGCGTTGATTCTACACAGAACACATGTTTAGTAACAGTTGTCATTGTGATATGTATTTTGTTTATTGTATTTTTGATAATACTAAGATTCTTTTAATGAAAGATTTGTTTACCTACGTTTCGGGAATAGTTAGCCATAAAACTGTGGTGTTATTCAGAAGTATTCCAGAATGTCTCTGAAGCTTTCTCAGTAGAGACCGAAATAATAATTTTTACTGACCTTAGGGAAAAAGAACTGTTATGTTATATATCGTAGTTTCTAACTTTTAAGTCCTGAAGCAAATAATAATTAAAAATGAGGACATGTTATTGTAAATGGGAATCTGTGTCAGATAGAGTTTCAAGTATAAGTAATTTTCTGACCAGTACAAGATAACGTCCTCAGGGAGGGTCTTAGGAAATAACATCATATTTAGACTTTAGTGTATATTTGTTGTAGATGATGAAGCTTTCCATTTTTGTAGAATGTCTGATGTGATGCTTGCTGAAATTCTCTGTTTAAAAACATTTTATTCAAGCTTATTTAGGCTATAAATAATTCATCATCACTTCACTGGATAAACTTCTTTCATATTTCTTAGTTTGCTTCCTTAGTATTGTTACATCAGTCCAACAGTCGAAACATTGTTTTAAGAAACCATGAGAATTTTTGGATAGTAATGACTTCTTTCCCTAAAATGTACAAGAGAAAAGAACTGTTTGATGCTTAGTGGGATTCCTCTTATCTGTCAAAATAATGAAAATTACATTCTTCAGTAATGGTAATATTTTCACAGCTTATCACTATCTATGATTTTGTCCCTGTAGCATTAAGTTGTCTAGTCCAGTTTATGACAGATTGGATATGAGTACGTTTTGTAAACCACTGAAACCCGCTTGGAAAAAATGCAATAATGGGTTCTTCAGGGTTTTTTAACTGTTTTTTTTTTTGTCGTCATTTTTTTATCATCTTACCTTTTTTAGAGATACAGAGTGATGCAACTGTTATTTTATTTTGGATAGTGTGTATATATTGATGTAATTACTTAACAGTGCCTAAATACAAGCATGGCAATTTTATTATCTTAAGCAGATCCTTCGTAGCCAGGTCACAGTCTAGGATAAACTTAAAAATAAAGTTTTTAGCTGTTTATAAACTTTAATTTAATCCAGGAAGGGCACAGGCAACAACTGCCTAGAGCTGTGACGCTTCTCTTTTGCCTATATGGCTTGTGGAACACAGAATCTTTATGATGAACAGGATATTCAAACTTTACATTATGAAAGCTGCAGAGTATTTTAGAGGAGAAATCTAAAATTACACGTGTTGAACAATGAATGTTTTAGATCAGGTCGGCAGGAGAGTGCAAGTCAAGAGCTGTATATGAAATTCTACTTTTTTAAGTTCTAGCGTTCAGAAATTTGTTTTTCGGCTCGGTGTTGAGGGGAGGTTGCTGTTTCAAATACTCTGCTCTGTGGAATAACTGTAAAATGTTTCCTTTGCATAATGACTAAGCAGTCTTATTCCTGTCTCTTGAATGCAACCAGTAGAGGTCCCAACCTTAGCTCCCTGAAGCTCTGACCATTCACAGTACCTCGCAAGAAAATCTATTCTGGAGCTATCCACCAGAATAGAAAATAAAGTAGGAGCACTGCTTACATCTTGTTTGGTATAGCTTAGTCTAAACACAAAGCGCTGCTGGTTTCATTAGGTCAAAGAAAGACCACATAGATTTGATTAAATAAGTCACTAGGACTCTATCCTGAGGGAATGTAGCCCGGATTCTGGTTCTCCCCTCAAATGACTATTTCATCATGAGATCAATAGAAAAGCAAGCAAACAAACCAACCAAAAGACCTTGCATATTCTTAGAAATGTGGTTATTGAGAAATGGGTAAGGGATGTAGTACACGGAAAAAGCATCATTGAAATAAGACTTTATGTATAGCTGTGCATAACACTCATAATGAATAAGCAGGACTTTTGTTTATTCAATATTAAACTAAAGTGTATTTGGTGATTTAAAGTCAGAACCTCAGGCAAGCAAAATAATGCTACTGTGAAAGATATGTTGTCTTTTCATTCTTAGGAGCAGTGACTTGGGTAATATTTATGGATATTCAGTAACTTTTAGCAAGCTGCTTTCCCTTCTCAGATTTACTGATCTGCCAGACTGAAATACAGAAAATTAATGGAATACAATAAGCTATTTGCTTTTTCTGAAAAAAAAAAAAAAAAGAATAATCTTATATGGTTGTAAATTTTTGGAGTTTTTTTCCTTACATATATGCTTCTTAAAAATATATCTTTTGGAAGCGAATATTATAATTGTTGTGATGCTAGAGACCAATAAAATGGTGATCAATTGCTAAGTCATTAAATCCAGAAATGAATAAATGTTTTCTAATGAAAATGCTATTATTGTCTGGATGAAATCTCCTGGTCAAAAGGTGCTAGGTTTCTCTACTATAAATGATGGAATGTATTGCTTCATAGCAATATGTTAAGCGTCTTATAACAGATTATCCTAATAGTTATCTACATTTAAGTTTTTTCTCTCTTCCTGCAGCTTATGGAGCCCATGGTGTTACCATGTCTAATACTTTTACGCAAACTTGTATATGCCGATCCAGTTGTTCGTCTGTCCCTAGCACAGCAATCTTCTTTGCTGCTTTTGCTATTCAGAGGTAAAGGTGCTATTTTGACTTTGATGCATATGTGGAAAGAAAATGTGTGAAATATGGATAGGTGTTGAATCAGAAGCCTTCTTAAGAACCTTAGATCACATCAGAGTCTCTAATATTTAAAAGATAAACTACTGTATGCTAGTGGTGCTAATGACACCCATGTTGTAGCATCTGTTGAAGATGTTGGCAAAATGATTGTGGAAATTGGTTGTTTTTGATTAGCGTCATTCTATGTATTATTAAACATTTTCCTAACACAATTTTAAATATCTTTATTTCATTCAGTTTCCCTGCTATTCCAAAGTGATCATGCTGTTTTAACTGAAACTACGGTATTGCTTTGTCTTCTGTTGTTTGATGAAGTAGCAAGAACAGAAACGTGGTATGAAAAAACAGTTATTTAATGGCATATACTCTAGTAAAAATTTAAGGTTTTAATGAAATTTTTTTATATATGCCCAAACAAATTATACCTCAGGCTTTTATGTTCAAAATTGCATATTTACAGGCCAAATAAATTGTTTCAATATTTGGGCCACATGCTGTGTAGGTCTATTTGGCATATTTTTGCAGTACTAATACTTTGTGCCTCAGTGTTTATGTGAAGTTTACTTTAATTTTCGAAAAACCCTGATTGGTCTTCAGTCCTTGTTTTCCGTGACTATAAAATACACATATCAAATAACTAGCTGTAGGTATCTTTTATAACTTAATTAGCTTTTAAGTGTAGCAGTTGTCCTTAAAACAACAGGCCTCAATTTATGGTGTTTTATTATTTGAAATTTGCATGTACTTCAGAAAAAAATACACAAATATACTGCCCATAAATACAATCTGTATGTGTGTGACCTAAGAATTACTTTAATATTGCATAATCATGAAAAAAATTTGTTTATTAATACAAATTATAATGGGTAGAAAAGAGCTAGCTGGAGTTAAAAACACAGCTACGTCTGAATACTAAAGAAATAATAAGTGGAGAATTAGTAGAAAATCAAATCTTAGAATAGCTCATAGTAACTATAATTTATTCTTTTTCAGGGCTGATGGCGTAACCCATAAAGATACTGGCCTACCTGCCTTCACTTTACCTGTTGCTGTTGTTAGAAGGTATGTGTGAGAGGCTGTGGGGGTTTTTTGGTGTTTTTTTTTTTGTTGTTTTCTTTTTTTTACAGTTTACTTCTTTCCATTTCCTGTCCTTCCTGAAGTATGGAGGTAGGAGAATCAAGGGAAACATTTGATGTGAAATCCAAAGTTCTCTTTATTTTTAAACATGGAGTTTTTCTTCAAGTCTTTGTTCCCTGAAAAAGAATTTCAGAAAATTTCTTCATAAGTTTAAAAGCTTGTTCTAATACATCTTTTTTTTTAAAAAAAAAAAGACAAAACTGCTTTTTAAAATTATTTATTTATTTTAGGTATCATCTCCCAATCAGGATCACTGCTCATCATGTGGTTAGCCCTAATACTGTTGTGGTGCCGCTGTCTTCTGAGTGCTTGGCTGTGAAACCTGTGTCGGATATGCTTAAGGTGGCTTGGAATCTGTCGTGGTACAATGGGATTGAAAACCTACTGCAACTGATAAATTATGAGGAAGAAGCAGAAACGTGAGCCATTTTATCTTGATTTTAAATCGTAGTATATTTCAATTAAATTAGTCTTGCATCAAGTTTGAATAGGTTTTCAACTTCAAACAACAGTTTAAGATGCTACTGGTTTGGGAATGCTGTCATTAAAAATGTAAAGAATCACATCCCAGAGAGGTTGTAATATGTTGTCATAGCTGATGTTTTACCTAAACTGCATTTGTCTGGAGCTCAATCCTACTTTTATTTATGGTCAGACTCATTTCAAACATTTTTTAATGGGCTCTGTGGCTGGTTTTCTTTGTAGTTGTTGTAATTTTTTAGGGAGATGCCTTTTTTCCTTTTATAGTTGCGTGACTGATTTTTTCTTTCCTTGGGAATTTAAATTTGAAATAACTGTTCTTTTTAATGATAATATGAAGAATTATGGTACATAATGAAGAAAATTCTTATTACATCCTTTGGTTCTTGATAAGCGTAATTATTCTTGAGATTATTTTGTATGCAGATTCTTGATTTAATAGGACAGAAGTGCTTGTATTGATATCTCAGCCCACCTTGACAATTTTTCAGTTTTTGCTTGTGTCCTTTAAGGGGTACTACAAATTTTGTTAGTAAATAGTGTGGTTCTGAGCCATTGGAAACTTTGCAGTCATTGATTTGATGAAACATTTTCATTTTACATTCCCTCAAGCAAAACCAGAGCAGTCCCTTAAAAAGAAAATAGGAAAATAGTATAGTTCAAGTGGCTGACATTTACAATAGCATGAAGGAGAAGTTCATTACAAACAATGTGAGTAGCACCTTTCAAATAATTTTTTTGAGAGGTGCCATTTTTCCAAAGAAACCAAACAGCTCAGCATTTAAATATGGTGGGGTTGTTTGTTATGGTTGGGTTTGTTTGGGATTTTTGTGATGGGGAAGAGGATGAAGAATTAGTTAACAGAAACTTTTAAGGCACTTTGTTTTGTCTTCTCATTTGAACTGGAAAATGAAGGAGTCAGCAGTCTCTAATATAGTTTGTAACGATACTGGCTGTTAATCATTTTTCTTTTATGCCTTTTCAGATTTTTAGACTTGCTAAAACTATCCTCAGAAGACTTTCTTATACTCAAAATAACTTGCACAAACTATGGACTGCAGGATTGCCTTAATTCAATCATTCAGGCAGTATCCCACAGGGATGTTAGGTGTGCTCTTACCAGGCTTAGCTTTTATGTTCTGAATGACAGACTTGCATTAAAATGCACTTCTGGGTCTTGTGGAACCACTTTGAAGAACTTTGTTTGGCAAAAAGCAATAAACAGGTAAGCATATTGACTACAGAAAACTATTAAAGACTGATTCTTGAGTTGTAAATTTTCTAGTTTTCATGTTTTCAAATTTGTGGAATTGTGAGAAAAGGGAGGAGGACAAAAATAAGATCACAGTGCTGAATTTCAGGAGAGCAGACTTTGACGTGTGCAAAGGTCACATCGTTAGTGTCTGGTGGGACTAGGCCCTGGAGAAAGAGAATCGAAGGAAGCTGGTTAATACTCAGTGATCGCCGTCTCTGAGCTCAAAAGTGGTCCATGCCATTGAGCAGGAAGTCAGGCAAAAATTCGAAGAGGCCTGCATGAATGAACAAGGAGGTCCTGGCAAAACTCAGAGATAAGATGGAGGTCTGTAGAGGGTGGAAGTAGGGACAGTTAACTTGTGAGAATTGCAGAGCCATTGCCTGACTGTGCAGAGGTGCAGTTAGGAAAATGAAAATCCCGCCTGGAATTGAATTTGGTGAGGGACATAAAAGGTAACAGGAAGGGCTTCTGTAAGTGCATAGGTGACAAAAGGAAGGTTAGAGAAAAAGTGGCCTTGCTGCTGAATGAGGCATGGTTCCCAGTGACACAGGACATGGGAAAGGCTGAGGTCCTGAATGCCTTCTTCGCCTCAGTCTTTACTAACAAGACCAGCCTTCAGAAATCCCATGCCCCAGAGAATAGGGGAAAGTCTAGAGGAAGGAAAATGTATTGTTGGTGGAAGAGGATAAGTTTAGGGAATGTGCAAGCAAACTGGACTTATATAAATTCCTTTGGCCCTGATTAGATGCACTCATGAGTGTATCCTAGCTGATGTAACTTCTTGTCCACTTTGATCAGTCAAAGTGATTGGGAGAGATGCCTGAGAATGAGAAGGAATCAAATGTCATGCTTGTCTTCAAGAAGGGCAGGAAGAAGGACCCAGGGAACTACAATTCATTCAGCCTCACCTAAGTCGCTTGGAATGTGATGGAGAACTGAGTCCTAGAAACTATTTCCATGCATATGAATGCACAAGAAAATCGTCAGGAGTAGTTTGTATGGATTCACCAAGGGGAAGTTATACTTGACCAGCCTGCTAATAATCTTCTACAAAGAAGTGACTGGCTTGGTAGGTGGGGTAAAGCAGTGGATATTGTGTACTTTGACTTCAGGGAGGCTTTTTAATGCGTAAGATCCTTGTAGAGAAGCTGATGAGGGGTGGGCTGGGTAAGTAGACAGCAAGATGGATAGTAAACTGGCTGAATGGCTGAGCCCAGAGGTTGGTGATGAGTGATATGAAGTCTAGTTGGAAGGCAGTAACAAGCAGTGTGCCACAGGGATCAGTTTTGGGTCCAATCTTGTTCAGTATTTTAATTAATGATGAGACACAGTGCATCTTCAGCAATTTTGCTTGTGTTACAAAACTAGAAGGAGTGACTGAATGCCAGAGGGATGTGCTGCCATCGAGAGGGACCTCAACAGGCTCAAGAATTGGACTGACAGGAAATTAATGAAGCTTAACCAGGGGAAGTGCAGTCTTGCACCTGGGTAGGAAAAAACTCATGCACCAGAACATGTTTGGGTTCAATAAGCTGAAAAGCAGCTTTCCAGGAAAGAGCCTGGGCATCCTTCTGGACACAAAGCTGAACATGAGCCAGCAATGTAGCTTTGCAGCAAAGAAGGCCAGTGGTATTCTGGACTACACTGCCAGCAGATCGAGGCAGGTGATCCTTCCCTTCCACTCAGTACTCCTGAGGCCACACATCGAGTGCAGTGTCCAGTTCTGGACTCTCTACTACAAGACAGACATGGATGTACTGGAGGGAGTCCAACAAAGCGCAGCAAAGACAATTAAGGGACTGGAGCATCTTCTGCCTGAAGAAAAACTGAAAGAACTGGGACTGGTTAGTCTGGAGAAGAGAAAACTCAGAGAGGGGATCTTACAAATGTGTACAAGTACCTGAAGGGAGAGTATAAAGAAGACAGAGCCAGGCTCTTTTCACTGATGTCCAGTGACGACCAGAGGCAATGAGCACCTGCTGAAACAGGAGGCTCCCTCTGAATATCAGGAAACACTTTTTCAGTGTGAGGGTAACCAAGCAGTAGTTGGCCAGAGAGGCTGAAGAGCCTCCGTCCTTGGAGATACTCAAAAGCTGTCTGGATGTGGTCCTGAGCAGTTGCTTCCATGTGTCCCTGCATGTGTAGGGGGATTGGACCATGTTGCCTCCAGAAGTCCCTTCCAACCTCAATGATTATGTGGTTCTGTAATTCACTGAAACCAGCAAAAAATAAGAATGCTGTATTTAAAATAAGGATTATTTAAAATGCATTAATACTATTAATTGATTTTATTTAATAACTAATTAGGTTTTATCTTTCCTGCCTGTGGCCCTGTTTAGATTTTTCTGCCTTCTGCTATATGCAATTCCGTGTTTACTATACATAGACTTTTTAATATACATAAAAAAATTTGTTATAATACTACACAAGACATTTATAATAGTAAATATTTTATTTAAAAGTGTTCAAATACAGGTAACTTACTATATATGATATATTTAATGTAATCAATGTGATTCCTTATAACTATAGGTAAATTTATGTAACATACTTATTTACTCTATAAATTATACATTTGCAGGTGTTGTCAGTCCTGCTAGGCTGAGATATTAAATTTAATTTTAACATACTACAAGAATGGAAGCGAATACTTTCATTTGCATTGCAGGTTTCTGCAAGTACTTCCAGCTTCTGTGGAGGATGAGAAGCTTTTAGTAGATGTCTTAAGATTTTTAAACAAATTGCTTAGAGAACAGAGATCAAATTTGGAGTCAGACCATCTAAAGTGGATCCTGAAATCATTGCATAAAAATGTAAGAATATATCCAAGAAGTTAACTGTAGACTAAGAAATGACATAACTGTGAATGGGTTTGCTGGTTTGTTTCTGGTGTGTTCCTCAAGGAAGATGACTCCTCTCAACAAAAGCAAGAAATAGCTTGTGGCATGAGTGTCTGCCACTTTGGTCGGTGCTACAGTTTCAGTGTTTGGGGAAATTAACTTTGAAGGAGAGTACATTTGCTTCTGTCCTTTTCTTAGTGTACAAATTGTTTCTCTAAAATGAAATATTGTCTTTGCTTGATGCAAACAACCTATACATGTGTGTCTTGTTCTGGTAGAGTTAACTATGGTAATATGCTTGTATAGAGCCATATAATTATAGTTAGCTATCCATATCTCTGTGCAGAGCTTTATAGGTAAGTATAACTGCATATACTTACATGATATATATATCAAATGACTATGTTTTTCAAGCAACTGAGATGTACATGATACATCTTGAACTGATATTTCTGCTATGTGTTCTCTGTTTTTCTTGTGATCTATTTTTTTTGTTACAGGTTATTGTAAGAACTTTGACTTTTCTTTCATGCTTCAAAATGCACTGTGTTAATGCCAGGAAATTTTAAAAGCCTTAAGGGTAGATTCTTTTATGGCATTTAGTAGATTCAAAATATAGATAATGGTAATTATAGGAATTTTTTACTGTGCTCTTTACAGAAGTACTTTTTAGTAAAATGATAGTGGAATTTGTGATTTGTAATGTATGTGATTTTTCAAGCTCTCAACAGGAAAATGGCTTTAGTGTGGGTATTATGATGCATTGTTTAAAACCTATTTTGTGACTATTTTTATTCTTTTCGTTCAGAAGCCAAAATCTCTTTTGGACCTCCTAGTGCAACCAGAATTGCAAGTGCGGGATGAAATAGATGAAACACAGACTGCTGTCAAACAGCAACTGGATAAAGAACTCATTCGTCTCTTTAACACATTGTTATTTTGTTCTGTGTCGCTGACTGATAGGTACAGTGTAAATGGACCTGCCTGTGTAATTCTGGCTGGGGATCATAATACCTACTGCTATGTTCTATCTTGGTCAGAATTTGAATATAATTATGTCATAACTCAATTATTTTTGAACTGTAAAAATAGAATATTCTGTCCTTGAAGATCAACATTTCATAGGCCTTTTCACAGTGAAATTAGGAAATAAAATAGGAAACTTGGAAGCGTATGTACCTGTGGTCAGCAAATGATAATTAAATTGATTGCAGGGTAAAGATAGGGCTGTTTCTTTTTCACTGCTGGAAATTTGCACAAGTGAATGTTGACTTGGTTGTAGCATTGATTTATAGCAAGGTAAAACATGAAAAGATTTTAAATATCAATAAATGTTTATTTTCATTGACCTCCTTTTTGGCCTAATATAGTATATCAGTGCACATTAGTGATTGTTTAGAACGGCTACTTCCAGCATAAAGTTCCAGTCTTTTTCTGGCAATCAAGACATCACAGAAATTAATTTCTGCTAGGTTTTTTTTTCACCGCCCAACTGTAAATCTCTGTCCAAGTGAATTCTAAGATACCGTAACATTGCAGCTTAAGAAAATATTTTTTTATTTAAGTGCCATCACATAACTGTTTGTACAGATACTTTCAAAATGTTACTTTCTTCATTCTTCTCACGCAGTTATTAATTTCCTAAAATATTTAACCAGAAAAGGGAGTATTAAAGAAATCCTGCTGGTTGTATCTCACAAGATTTTCTGTCTACCTGAATTCTATATTGGTGGTATTTTGCAAGAAATATCTTTAAACTTTCTCTTAATCCAGAACAAAGTGTAGATAGTAAGTTTTGCAACTCTTTTAGTGTTGTTATCTATCATTTTGAATCTTGTGGTCTTTATTCAATATTATCTTTAATAATTAAAATTATCTCATTTGTCTATTTTTGGTTATGCTGCCCTGTTATAATCAGTTGCAATGTTCTGCTTTCAGAAACTGGGTGATGCTAGAAATGTCATTTAATTCCATGTTATTCTGTAGATGAGGCAGTAGTAACTAATTGTGATGCTAAGACTCATAAACTAGCAGAAAAATAAGGTATTGACCTCCTGTAAAATGAATTGTTATAATGGCTTCATATTGACGTTTGATTTTTTTTTTTTCTTTTGGTTTCTTTTGCAATTAAACCAGAGAGGGCTTGGAGCTTGCTAGCTCTTTTAGAACTGAGCTGGCTCTGAAGCTGCTACAATGCTTAAGACTAACAGATGCACCACACTTTTATGGACTTCCTTCACTCGAGAGAACATTAAGAGGAATGGTTCACGTTACTGCACTTCCGGGCTGGAGTACCTATTCTGCCGCAGTTGAGCCTCTCACAATTTGTAAGAAATATTTAACAGGTCTTCTTGAGGTAAGTAGTTTGTTATGATTTAGCCTTTGGATTGAATGTTTGCAAAGAACTGTGGAACTAATGACGTTATAATTCTTAGGATGTACTTTTAGTGAATAATGAACAGGTGTGATCGGAAAGATGCTTTTTTTCTGCTAAGTAAATAGCAAAAATATGGAGGCTAGATTAAGTGATGTGTGTATGTACTTATGCAGATTAGTTGTATTGTGCATGCCTTCATGCCCCGTTTAAGAGATAATGTGAAGTGACTGTAGTTTAAGCAAAGTGAAATTAGAGGTATGTTTTTTTAATAACCGAAAGTCTAGAGGAAAACTCCAAGATATTCTTCCACAGGCAAAATACATGTGTGAGAAGTGGTTGGGGGGAATAGCAACTTGTTAGGCTGGTTATTAATGCAGAGAAAGAAAAAAAGAGGCGGTTCAACATACTGCAGTTGTTGGGAAGCCAATATTTCATTGTTGCCTTCAGTATTCTTGTTTTCTTGTATTCTTCAGTATTCTTGAAGTCTGTGGATGTTATAAATAACTAGTTTTTGCTCCTAAAATCATGTATTTTGAAAATTCCAGTAGCCTTAAAATTGTAGTGAAAACATAGGTCTGGCTTTGAGGTTGTTTTACAGGTCTTGAGTAAGATAGGCACGTTTAGAAATTTTCTTTTTGGCTTCAAATACTGAAATCTATTTGTTGCATTGATGGAGGCTTGAAAAAGATTTTAAGTAGTTTTAATTAATTTAGGATTCTAAATTATATGAATAGCAGCCAGGTAAGCGTCTGGAAATTTTATATACAGATGACAATGATCTTTGTCTTGAAAAAAAAGGTATCCCGTTTTAGGGGAAAGTCTTAACTTGCCAAGATTTCATGAGTAGAAATAAATACTTTCAAGCTATTCAGTTATGAGTTCTGCAGTTTTAAGTCTTGACTAAAAATGTCACCAATGTTATAGATTTTGTAATGGAAAAGAAATATTACTGGACAAAATCCTAATGAATATTATGGAATGAAATCAACTATTAATGCATAAGCTTTATGTGTAAAAGAATTATGCAGTTCTGCTCGACTTAAATATGAATGTAAATGTCGGCTTATTTTTGGGGGGAGGGGAGAAAGTGGGTTTGAAAGAGAGCCTCTAGAGTGGGACATTAGAAGAAAGAACCACAGCAGAAATGGAGAGGTTTAAATCTCCATGCTGTAAGAAGAAAGGTACATCTAGAAGCATAAGCCTTTAAGATTATATTATTTTAAAAAATAGTTTTAGACGTGTTTTGTTGAAAGCAGCATGCTTTTTATTTTAACATGTATGGCTGGATGTTTAGTCAGTTTATTTTGTTATGATCCAGTGACCTTTATTTCTGTTCATTAGAATCTGATATAGAAAGCAGATATATTTATTCCAATTCAAAGCACACAATTTTTGAGCATTGAAGAGAAACTATATTTTTAATTCCAAATATAGCATTAAAAAAAGGTACAGTAAATAGATTGTTTCCGTCAAAAACAAAATTTGAGGTTTTTAGTCAGTTTTGTGCTTATTATTAAGCTTGACTGCATTCTTCACTTGGAAAAGCAAATGAAAACCACGGATCTTCAGATATTTAGCCATGCAGAAAAAATATTGCATGACCAAATGACTTTTAAGTAAATGAATTCTTAAAATTCAGCTAAACTTGTGCTTTTTTTTTCATCACTTGAAATTATTATTTATTAGTGTGCAAGATAGTTTGTACTCTAACTATATACTGCTTACAGTAAACCTGCCATGAACTTGTACTTGACTCCTAGGTCATCTCATCATTTTACGTTGAATGGGGAGGAAATGCCATGTCCTTCATGGGAAAAGGAGTTACAAAAAGCACAGTTCTTTGCTTGCTTCACTTATCTCATGAAATGATGGCTCAAGCCAAGGATATAGTGAGTGCATTACAGTTGTCCTTACCTTGTCATTTGTGAACCCTATGCATTGTTATACTTTAACTGCTAAAACTAAATGATAGATTTTTCGTATGTGGTGGCGGAAGGTGTTTTGTACAGCAACAGATAGTAAAAATAAAAAAGAAATCTGGTAATCTCATTTAGTATATAATGTTAGATAAATTAATAGGGTAGTGTTTAGTATACCAAAAAGTTGAAGTTTTAGTTTTGGCCTTACTGAAATTATTTTGCAAATAATTCTGTGACCTTCTTTCAGGATAAGGTATGATTTTCTTTTACATTAGTGTGTGTATAGGGAAGAGCTACAGCTGTCATCTACCTGGACTTCTGTAAGGCCTTTGACATGGTCCCCCACATCATCCTTGTCTCTCAATTGGAGAGATATGGATTGAGTGGGTGGCCAATTCAGTGGATTGAAGTGGTTGTATGGTCACGTCCAAAGAGTAGTGGTCAACGGCTCAATGTCCAGATAGACATCAGTGACAGGTGATGTCTCTCAGTGGTCTGTATTGGAACCAGCGCTGTTTAAAATCTGCGTCAAAGATGTAGAGAGTGGGACTGAATACAGCCTCAGCCAGCTGGGAGAATACACCAAGCTGAGTGGTGGGGTTGGCATATATGAGGGATGGTATTTCAAATAAAATGTTTAATCTCTTTAGCGCTACTGTCCCAATTCTGTGGAAAAGACAACACTTACTTAATTTTTTTCATTTTCAAGTCAGCAGGTTTAAATACATGTTATAGAGGCAGAATCGAAATATTTTTCCTGAATTATCAATGTTTTAGTATGTAATTTGTAGCTCAGGCTGTTGGTAGACTGACACAGCACTGAAAGATTTATGAAATAATTTCTTAGTTGATTTTCTGGTTTGTTTTTTTTTATCAGGACTGGATATCTCTTTGGTCTCTGCCTTTTGATAACAGTGAAGAACAAGTTCTTTCTCAGCTACGTCTGGCATGGCTGGTTCCTTTATGGGTAGATAGAGACCCTGAGGTTAGTTAATTGAACATTAAGTAGATATCTTGTTTTGACTCTTAAATATTTGCAAAACTTTTGTTTCATTAATTTATTTAGTATTGAAATTACTGTTTTGTGTTATTTGAAATGTTACTGCCTATATCCTAAATAACAGTAACAAAGTCTTGAGGATGTTTCCATATAAACATCTTCTGAAAAATCCTTCCCTACATCTTCTATTTTCCATGTATTCATTAGTCACTCGTGATCATGATTCAAAGGCATTTTTCATTGACATTGCTGTTAGCTGCAAAGCAGAAATTCTACAAGAACTACAAATTTAGAACAAATGTATTTGAGGCAGATTTGTTAAATTATATACGTTTGTTAAACAGAACTATTTTTAAGTGGTAAGATGTGCAAACTAGTGAAGGCTATCTTAGTATTTTTAAGTATTCAAGAATTATTTTATTAACTCTGTCATTGTTACGTATACATAGTTATGATTATGAGTGTAGGGCCAGAGAAATATAGGAAAAGACATTGTTACTTTTTAAATGATTCCTTTAATCTCCAGACTCATTTGCCAGAATTTAATAATGTAAAAAATATATTGCTAATTACTGTAAGAAATATCTCTTTGTATTGTGCTTATCTCTATTAGGTCAGATTTACAGCTCTTGGAATAGGATCAGCTCTTACATCTCTTGACACAGGATGCATTGCTTTAGCAGAAAGTTGCCGAAACATTTCAGGAGGTCTGTGGGGAACAGTGATAAACATCCTTTTGGACCAATCTGAATGTAGCATGGTACGCAGGGAGGTATGTTTCTTGTGTCTTTCTGCTGTCTTATATTGTCCATTTTTTTTCTTTAAGGAGAAAAGATTTGTTGTAGTTTTTTTTTTTTTTTAAATTCACTGTCTGTTTTCTAATGCTCCACAACACGAACTGTGTTGTATGTTAAATACTACTTAACTAAAATAAATGTTTAGTTTCTTATTTAGAATTACTCAAGAAGCAACAATTACAGATGACTAGCGTGAAAGCAGAAACAATCTAAACAATACAAATGAATGCATAAAGTGTCTGCTTACTTACGCAGACAAATAGGATGTGAAAGCATCACTAATAAGTCCATGTTTTAATGGCTGTTTTTTCCATTTATGAACACTTTGGCACAAACTCATCACCTGATCTGTAGTAAATATTACATGAAGTAATCTAATTTGCCTAGGCAAATTAAGGTTAATTTGTGAGAACTGAAAGTTTGTACTCTGGTAGAACAGACTAAATATGGACAACTGTGATAAATAGTGAGTTAGTTTCTTCCCAGTTTTGTTGCTCAACTAATTACATATTTCAAAGTAATACTTTGATAATTTGTGTGAAATGCTTTTTAGAATGCATGCTTCATTGTTTTATTTAACTTCCAAATAATTTTAATAGTCTCATAAGAGTCAAATTAGTGACAAGATTGACAAAATATGAAAAAAGCATTTCCAAAGCACCCACACCCACATATATATATGTGAAATGTTTGTAATATGAATTAGAAAAGCACATAGGCCATATACTTAGAAAGGAAAATCCTTGGAACATGTCTCTATGTGTCCCAATGTGTCCCTCATGTTGTTCTAATTATTTTATAGTAATTAAAAAAAAAAAAAAACAATAAAAAAAAAAACCCAGAGGAGAAAGAGTGAAGGGTCATAAACAGTTATACAGATTCTTCTGCTCGGGTTTTTTTTTTCCCAGTACTACTTGTTATGTAGTGCACATTCAAACGAATTAACTTTACAGGAACAGCGATGAAAGTATTTTATAAAAAAATAAATTTGTTTCCTAGTAATTTCTATTCAGTCTTTTCCCTGTCATTTGTTTTTACCAGCCTCCTCTTGTGCCATGCTCTAATGACATCTGTTGTGGGTGAAGTTTGAAGAGGTTTAGGTTATATCCTAATTATTTTTTTTTCCAACATGAACATGAAAATTCTTTGTTTTGACATATGTCTAAAACAATGAAATAATATGTAGACTATGCTGTTCATTCTGATGTTTTTTTCTAATTGTGATGGCTAAATGGTAATATCGATGCTTTCATTTCTTTCAGGCTGCTTTTATTCTACAAAATCTACTTGTGATTCCAATTCCTGCAGAAGATGTGAAAGATAGTATTTGGCAAGTGAGTGACTATTATATTTGATGAGAAAGGTCATAGTGTTACAGAGATAATATGATATAAAAACTTATTTCAGTATACCTGTAAAAAATGAACTTAAAAAAATATGTCTAGAGCCACATTTTGGAATAGAAATATATGAGTACACAAGTTTTTTTCAGACTACCAGCAAGCTCAAAAAAAGAACCGAAGTTAGTTTTGTATGTATGTTAAATTTCATGAATATAGTTTCTTTGGGCTACTAGGAAACTTGCTTACTTATGTACTACCATTAATGTTTTAAGATAGAAATCAGTAATTTATTTTATTCACTCTTGCAATGCAACATGATTTGAGGTATATGAGGAAGAAGAAATTCTGTGATTGCGATGTTTAGAAGATGTTTTGAAACGTGTATGTAAGTAGTGAGAATCAAACCTTTCCAAAGAAGGCCAAATCAGCTTGTTCCTCAAGTCAATTTAAACATATCCTCTTGCTCAAAGCAGTGTGAACTAGAGCAGGTTGCTCAGGACCGCATTCAGTTGTATTTTTAGTATCTCCAAGGAAGGAGGCTCCACAACCTCTCTGGACAACTTACTCTGTGTTTGGCTACCCTCACAGGGAAACTGTTTTTCCTTAAGTTTAAATAGAGTTTCCTGTATTTCGGTTTTTGCTCATTGCCTCTTCTCCTGTCCTTGGATACAAATGAGAAGAGTCTGTTTCCTTTTAGTCTCTGTTATCAGATATTTATATAAACTGATAAGTTCCTCTGGAGACTTTTCTCCTTCTGATCTTGAGTCAGTCATCTCATGTCGCCTTCAGCAAGTCTGGTTCATTTTACATAAAGATCTTTGGATCTTAGTTCCCTATTTTTCACTTTTTCTTGCCTTGATAACTGTTTTTTCTGTCCATCTTACTCCTTCCAATATGTGAGATGGTTCCTACATGAGAACAGTAGTACAGTGTACGTCCTTTATGAAGAAATTTGCAGGTACTAATACATCCTGTTCCATCTGTTCCTTTCTGCAAAAGATCAAGTTAGTGCTGAAAATAGTGCTGCTATATTAGTAAGATAAGTTATCTATCATTCAGTTGCACCCAAAATCAATTATGCTGTTTCTTGCATAACTGCCTTTTACAGTATGTTTTATTCTTCCTTTATATATGGTATAAAGGAAGATGTTCAAGCCATCTTACAAATCTGGCCTGTTTCAGTTTTCTTAGTTATCACTTATTATCTTATCAATATAAATAGTAGTTCTTAATAGGAGATTTACAAGGTGCAGCCATTGTAACTTGTAACTATTAAATATTGCTTTTCAATCTTTTTAAACATTTGAAGAACTATGGTGAGGTGCAAAAATTAAATCCAATTGCAAAGTTCTGGATGAGTTCCAGTGCAATTAATAGAAACTTTGAGTCAATGTGATTCTTATTAAGAAGTGCAATTTAATGGAAATTACTCATCACTTAATAAGTCTTCGTGCTGAAAGATATTATCAAACAACACTTCATGATAACTAGTAAATTAAACTGTTGAAAATACAAACAATTAAAATTTGGAATACACCACCAGGATCAAATTATATATTTCAGAGTTAGTTTTCCCCTTTCACTGAATAAGGTGGTTTATCTGTTGACCTTAAAGCAAGGAAGTTAAAAGGAGAGCTATAACTGGATCTGGATGAATAGTAGGAATGTACCATAGCCAAAGTAGAACATTATAGTTTTTTCCCTTAGACAAATAGGGCTGGAAAAGGAAAAGCTATTAATCGAGTTTATACGTCAATATCCTCACGAGAAAATTTTTAGTCGTGCTTAAAGTCAATCTGTGTGAAGTGTTGTGAGACTGCAACATACTGTTTTGTATGAAGATTGCTGAAGTCACAGCATTTTATGAATGTGATTGATAAGCAACTCTTTCAGGGACACTGTTTTACAGTTCAAGTGTCAGGCATTGCTTTTTAAATCGGCAAAGACAATTCTGGGTATTTTGACTTATTTTAATAAAAATTCCAAATTATGCATTTGTCATAGTTGCTACAGTCTTAAGTGTATTGCTACTAGTAAATGAGTACAGTTTTATAATTCATTGTGAAGAATTTACATGAAAAACTACATTCTTCAAACTACCATGCCTGATTCTCCATTAATTGGCAGAAAAGGCAAACAATGAAAATAATGGGTTTGTATATTACAGAAACTGCAAAGAATGAGCAGTAGCAATATAAAACTCTGGTTATAACCTACTTGTTACAAAAAAAAAAAAAGTTTTACTGCTTCTACTTGATTTGGTTTTTGTTTTGTTTTATTGGAACATAAGCTTGAAGTCTGTGTAAATGAGGGGGTTTGAGGAGATCTAGAGCTGCTTCAGGATAAGTAGTGTTTTTCAAATAGCTTATTTGCAGTTGATCTCTTTCTGCTCTCTCCTGACTGCCAAATTAATTTCCTAATTAGCACTGATGAATTCCTTTTTTGCAATTTTAACTAGTTTCTTTTTGAAGTGCTACAAGATGACTCGTAAAACTCTCTTGCAGAATGTAATTGGTTTGAATTTTTTTCACTCTGCGTTCTTTTGCCAATTAACATCTAATTTTTATGGTCACTTCACAACAGGTTATGTTTTCTTCTGTTACTGTAGAAAACACTGGAGAAATACTGTAGCAAAGGCAGTCAAATCAAACTGTTTAGAAATAAGACTATAAAGTCTGTCTTTTCAGTTGTAAATCCACTTCACTACAAGGTTTTACTTCAAGTTAATATTTAAAAAGAAATTACTAAAAAGCATTATTCAAAGAGAACTTCTTTCATTCTATGTCTTGTTTTCTAAATAAATATTTTATCATAATAGATTGACATAAATAGACGTAGAATAATGGCAGTATATTTTAGAACAGGGTGACCTTTTCAAGGTATTTTACCTTAGTATGAGTGGGCTCTTTGCCTAAAGAAAACTTTTGCATTAGTTGATATCTCTAAGTAGTATTGAATGAGAAATTTAAATTATAAAGTCTCCTGATACATACACTGTATTAAAACCATCCAGTTATAGCTTTCCACGGCTTTCTACTTAGCTGAGCTTTTTCAGGAGCTAAATAACTACTTCCATTTTTCTAAATAGTTACAGTTTTAGTAATATGGTATGATTTAGCTCAACCTTAGTTAAATCTGTATTTGGGTTTTGGAATCTGTTAGTTACAGCCTGTAAAACAGCTATGTCTATGCACACGTATAGAGTATTACACTTAATTTGGGCTTTTTTTTGACAGCTTACTTTATATGAAAGTTTCCTTTGAAGAAACTGTGTTTGTGAATTTCGTGTTTTCAGGGTCCCTGTGTACACGATGAAGAATCTGGCCTCTCTCAGACAGGAAAACCTGCACTTAAGGCCCTTTTATATCACTGCCAATTCTATGAACATGTGAATCAAATGGTGAAATGCTGTTACCTGGGATGTTATATGTTTGATTTGAATTCTTCTAAGGAAAACAACCTCATCATAGAAAAAGGTGGTAAGTGATGTTAACGTAATGTAATCTTGTTGTATTTTAAACTTAATTAAGTAACTTCTAGATTTAGGAGAGTTACCTCAATTCCTACTAAAAATGGGACTGAAAATGAATATATAAACCATGAAGTATGTTGTTAAGTCAAAATATTGCTCTGAGGATTTAAGTAGATAAGTCACTAATTTAACATAGCTCAGAAAAAGCTCTGAGCTGCTATTCACATCTTCAAAAAGTTACAATGGGATAAGATGTTATTGATTCTGTAATATATTTTTCTTGCTAACTGTTGGATGTAAAATACTTCTTACAGCTGTGAGCTGATGACAGACCAGTGCAATGAAAATTTTGTTTAGTTTTATGAAATGGACTGTTTATGAAAGTTTAGTTTAGTTTTAACTTTTTTATGTATGGACTGTTTCTTGGACTCCTATTTCTGTTTCTTGATGTGTTCAAATTTAAAGATGCATGAGTAGGAGTGAACTCTACTTTGTTGAAGTTAGGAGCATTCCAAGAGATAATTCAGAGATAATTTAATTCATAGGCTGATCAAATTTAATTCTAAGATTGGATTGGGTTTTTTTTGATAACCTGTATACCCTTGGAATATTTCATATCTAGCTTTTTTATCAACTAATTGTTTTCTGAACTATATTATTAGTCTTAAAGTGATTCATTGTGGAAACCCACGTTTGTCCAAATATGTATTATGATCTTAAATTTTCAATTAAGAAAAAACATCTAAGAGAGGGGAAATATACTAAGTTTATTCTTCTTGGATTCTTTGGCTATTATCTGCTTAAGTTTCTGTGTTTGTATCTCCCAAGGCTACACGTTTAAGCAATTCTTGTAGGTCTGCTTCAGTTAAACTTATGTTACAGAAGCATGAACAGAAGAGGAATGGTTTTTGCCCTACTAAGTTATGTCTTTACTTCTTTTCCTTAGGTGTGTCATATTCTTGGTTAACTCACTGAGTTATCAGAGAAGTACTTAAGCAGTATACAAAATTCCAGCCATGAAAATTCTCAGTTTCTTCTGCAGCTGCTGTATTTATCTGAGTGTAATTTTTTCAATCCAACACTCTTCTCATGATCCTCTTATTTGTGGCTCTTGGTAATTCTGTTAGCTGATGCAATCATATCTGAGAGCAGCTCAAACTCCAGGGTTGTAGAACTTTTCAGTGAGCAGCTGAGATAGGTTTTATCAGGTCATTGAAAAGCGAAGTAGAAACAAAATGTTTTTCCAGGAGCTTTGAAATAAGGAAGAAGAATCTTCGATGCTTTTTCAGGAAAAAGAAAGATAATTTTTGTTTTTTTTAAAAGGAGAGGACAGGACAATGTTTGCTCCATCTCTAAAACTATAGTGCTTGAAAGATTTTTTTAGTCCTTCATTTACATGTTTACAATTGTGTTGTTTATCTATAACAACCTGTTTCTGCTTTTTAATAAGTCCTTTGTCTTTTCTTAGTAGAAGATCTTGCTTTGGGTTACCTTCCTGAACCTAATTTTAGTGGTTTTTTTTTTCCCCAATCTATTTTCCTCACATTTTTCAGGAATACAAAAAAAAAATCTCTTCTGCAAAGTTATGTTAAAAGTGTGATAAGTTAGCTCAGTTTAGTAATTAGCTGAGGTATTTATAGTGCTTCTACTTGTATGGGTTTTGCACTCAGAAACTGTGTAATCTAGTGCTTTATTCTTTGGTGTTTTCTGAATATATGAAAGCCTTAAAACCTATAATTCTGAAAAATTACAGAATTACAAAATAATTCTACCTTCATTATACTTATGGATATGGGTTCTGTTAAAATTGCTTCTCTTAAAATACATGTTTTCAAAGACAAGGACAGCTGCTTATTATGTTTGTTCTGTGAGTCCGCAGAATCTTCAACAATTTGTACTATGACATTTTGAATAAAACTAAATCTGAACTATTTCAAATGACTAAAGGCTGCGCAACTGCAGTTTGAGCTTTTTCCAGACTGTTGTATGTTGCAACTGAAAATTCTATTTTATTTAATTTCTGCTTATTCAAGGAATTTGCTGAATAAGAATTCATAGGTACAGTGTGTGAAAACTTATGTTCAGAGGTTTGAAGGATAATTGTGATTGGCTTTGAAAAGCTTATTTTGCCCTCTGCCGCTCTTCTAGCAATAAAAAAGATAACTCTTGTTTGATTTTGATTTTTATTCTTATTTTCGTACAGATTTTGATGATTCTCTTAATCTTTGGAAGGCTCCATTTAGTCAAAGCGGATCTTCACATTCTCAGTCAACATCTGAAACGATGGTAACTTGCAGAGTAATCTATTTATTCTGAATGTAATAATTGTTCATTAAATGCTCTGAAGAAAATGAGTGCTCTTACAAATACTTAAAAAAACACCCAAAAACATAAAACAAAACTGAAATTAAATTGAAAATTAAAAAGCTGGGACTAAGTAGAAATTTACTCTGAATTAGCTTTAGTATGCTAAGGGAAACTTTTAGTTATTTACCTAAGCAAAAATAAATAATATAGCTTACCTTGACTACTTAAATACGTAAGACAGGGCTGAATTCTGTAGCTTCTCACAATAAGACATATTTTCTAGAGATTACTTTGTAATTGGCTTTATTGATAAAATGCAAGTCATCTCAGTCTATAGTTGCCACTTCTGCTGCTTTTATCCAAACTGTCCTTTCAGAGTGAACCTATATTTGCACTGCTCAGGTACGGTACTGGATCAATCAAAAACACAGTACAATTGGGGTAAAATTATAATAAATTAAACTCTGGGTTATGAAAATGCTTTTATAAAACATAAAAGTGGCATAAGTGGCATCAGAGTTTAACATAAAAGGCAGAGCTCTACAATTCCTTTTTAACATATGGACAACTAATTATTTAAAGGGGAAAGCATAGTGCACAATTAAGTCATTTGTATCAGTCTTCCAAATGTTGCAGACTTCATATTTGCTAAGGTTATGTTTTTACAACTTAATATAAGAGGTTTATTGAAGTTTGGGTTTTGTTTTGTTTAGTTTTTCTTCTTCCCCTAATACACATGAAGATTTCACTTGATATCTTTGATTATCGTTTATAGAAGTTAATTTAATTTACATTTGTCCTTCATGGACTTTTTTAGCAGCTGTCAGCTCTTGTTTTTATTAACTAAGTTTCTTACCTTTAAACAAATACCAGTCCTCACCTGACAGTTAGTAAGTTTCCAAGCTGGAAGGCAGGATGTAGAAGTCTGATATTTGAATGCCAGTTCTACATAGGAGAAGTCAGAGAGGAAGGGAACTAAAGCTAAATAAAATCTGTATTTCAGGGGGCAGTTAATGACTATTGTCTATCTATTAATTTTTGGAAATGCTTTTAAAAACTCAGACGTCCTGAAATCAGACATTTTCATTTTATTCATATGTAACTTTACACTTCGTTTCTACAGTTTTGCCTAAAGCTTTCCACTTTGATGTGTGACCGAAAAAAAAAAAAAAAATGAAGTCATTACCAAAAGTTTGTGGAAGTTCGTATCTAAATTTTGTTTGTTGTTGGTAGCAGGAAGATGTAGTTTTTCGAAGCCCACTAGGTGGCACGCTTTCCCCATCACAGATGAAGGAGAGTCTGCAAGTCTTATTGAAGGGAAAAGTGGACGGGGGTGTATGGCACAGGCTTTATGACCACAGCCACATATAGTTATGAGTTACTAGATAACGAACCAAGTGGAGTTGTTTCCATTGGAAGTTCTTCTATGGTATTTTAATGATATTTTTTTTTAAAATATTCTTCTAAATACGTCCATATCATTCATTTCATGAATGTTAGTCTGGGAAGCTGAAAGTACTTTTTGCTTTAGTAAGCCACATCCTTAAGATCTTTACAGAAGCAAAAGTAATGTCTTTTTACTGGATTATGTGAATTTCTTTTCTGTAAAGTGAAAACATCTGCTCGATTTTTTTTTTTTTTTTTTAATATTTAGAAACAGTTCTGACAAGAAAAATACACTGTTAGTTTTAGGTTTTTATTAGTTGTAGTCAATACTTTAATTGAGCTAGCTGCTGTCTAAGGATAATTTCACACAGATTTCATATAACCTTAAATGAAAATAGTATATAAACTACTTTTTTGCTTCATCTTTTTTTCCTGCTTGGTAAATTCTTCCCCAGAGTTGCAGAAGGCAAAACTCAGAAAATTAGAAGGCAAGTACATTAATAGCATCAATTATTCTTTTTTTACTTTAGTCTATAAAATAAGTCTCTCAGAGCTCTTGCAGAGACTGTAAGTACAATTTTACCCATTTTATAGAGTAAAAAATAGTGATGTGGGGGTGCAATCAATGGTTCAAGGTCAGAGGAAAGACAGCAGCAGGTATGGACTGTGTGGTGTTAAAACATATGCACTGTATTTAGCTTCTTTAAGATTTCAGGGGATTATAGATTTTTGTCAAAATTATCTTTGTTTTTCTGTAAACTGGAATGTGAATACTGCAGTTAGCCCAGTTCTGAAAAGAAAAAAATACATCGTCTTTTATAGAAATCATAGTTTAAACATTAATTCAGGTTATCATTACAGAGAATAAATACTTTGTGTTTTGCATGTGTGATTGAGAACATCAATCAGCATGGAGATACTGACTTGTCTCACACTATATAAGTACACTAGGGCTGTCCTGTACCCAGGAATGCATAACAAAATGACGAAGTATTTAAATACTTCAACTAAAAATGGTACAGGTTGAAGATCTACAGACATTGCCCAGATAGCTTTAAGTCATGGCCATTCTTTCCTAGGAAATTGTCTTGGTACTTTATAAAAATGTGTACTTTGTTTTCTGGAACCATGGCTACCAGAGTGCTATATAGTTAATTGATTTAAACCTTTGAAAAGAGAACTGAACAGAATTAATCACTGCAAGCCTATTAAAGTAACGCCAAAGGGATTCTTATACTAGAGGTTACGACCTTTTATTCATGTCTAGTAGATAAACAGTAAAACCCTCATATTTCTTTTGTATTTCTGCTCAGACAGTATTTGTGTTCTTTTGTATTAGTTCTAATCTGCAGTTGTCATCTCCTGACACACATCAACCCTTCCTTTTCCCCCAATTAAACCCCCTTCCAAAGTCTATTTCATGGTTAAGCAACGGAATATTTCGTTGCTACTAGAAAGAATCTGATGGCAGTATATATCCATTACTAGATATATTGTCCAAGACCCCCAGTTCATCCTTATCAAAAATGATTTATAGAAGCGGTAATGTCGTTTCTTTCCTGGAAGGCAGGAATATTGTGGGAACAACTTCATTGTGTTACTGTATGTTTTCTGTTAAACTAGCAGAAAATTTCTGGGTTTGACCCATATCCCACTGTGAAGCAATTACCGATAAGTGTTCCCTCATTGCAGGAAGCTGATATTTTTCTAAACAGATAAAGCTTTTATTGATTTTTATTTCTTTAACATAGCTAAGACCTTATTTTTCTTTCTTTGCCCAAGGTGTTTAGGTAGTTTTAGAAGGTGGAGAAAGAATTGTTGTACAATGTAGAAGATATACAAACTTTCACATATTAGTAAATAATAAATTCGTAAGAATATCTTTAAGGTGACTCAGCGTAATAGTAATTCTTCTTAGGGCTTTGCTTGTAGAAGAATCGTATGGGCTCTTGCGTTTTGGGTTTGTATTTTTTAAAAGAGTGTTATTTTTTTTGGTAGCTTATTAGTGTGCTATGGAAATTACTATATGTGAAAATGTATTAATTTACTATAATGTAAATGATGGATTTTAATAGTTATTGACATCAGCATGCATAAAACTTGAAATCATTTATTTCAATCAACAAATTTTGATTATATTTAGAAAATATAGACAAAATGTGAATTTCAGTTGGTTGATAAAATTTGGTACTGCATTTTGTTAACAGAAAATTATTTAGCCAAGTATGTCCTTGTGTTTGTGACCACGCCATATGTGAATCCTGTGTTTCAGACGTACCACAAATCTTATTGTGGCTTGTCTTCTATGTTGCAACAACCTTCTGGCTTTTTTTTGAGGAACCACTAAGCATGCTTGTGGAGAAATAAAATGGACAATAGTGGGAGATCAGAGGAAAATGGGAGAGACAAGGGAGTTACAGCATGGAGGTGCCAGCCTTTAGGTCATGCAGGGACTTGTGTGTCAAGTCAAGTTTATGTTGATAGAAGCCTAATAATATTTGGAAGTGATGGGGAGTGGAGATAAACCGAAGGGATGAGAAAAGACTAAGTAGGGAGTTTCTGTAGTTCAAATTGCTGCTGAGTAAATAAGAGCCAAAACTGGAAAGCAGTAACCTAACTGCGAGGATGCAGTAGTGAAGAAGGGAGAAATCTATGATTCCCTTCCCTACACCATTTTTGTCAATAATGTCACTTGATTTTTTTTCCTTAGGTAAAATAAAATATTTCAACGGTATTGTAATAAAACTTTAAAAAAGAAGCCTTTGAAATATTTCAGGCTTCCTTAGAAAGCTCACTGTGAGGAAAAGTCTTAATAACATCAAGGTGTGACTGTCTCAGTTTCTCATTGTTTTTACCCAGCATTCTATGTTCTTTACACTGTATAGAGACACTCTTGAAGAAAATTTGTCTGATGTGAGTTATCCAGCTATAGAACAAAAAATAGAAGTGACCTGACATGGGAAATGCTTGTCCCATATTCTGAAACAGGATCACACATCTTGGTGTGTCACAAAAGCATATTATTAAGCTGGAGACTCTACGTCTTCTGATGTCAAACTTGTGGATTTAAATTAGCAAGAGCATTAAGAACTTCTGAAAGCATGCAGAATTAATAATATGATAAATAATGTAGAATTGGTACAAGTAGCCTGGTAGTATGACAGTAAAATTATCTACTGTCATGCAAATACCCCATATCTTTGCCAGGAAATGAATACCTGTACGAATCGCAAAACTAAGGTTAAGAGAATTGCCCAGAGCTGGAAAGACTCTGGAACTTCAGCTTTGGCAAATGACTAATACACTTGTGATATTTTTATCTGAGCATGTCCTGGTACAAATGGACAGGTGCTGATGCTCTCAAAGCAAATAGTCCATAAAAAAATTGAGTTTAAATGCTCTAGTAATGCCTTTCTATCTTAGTCCAAACATAGATTGAGTCAATTATATGGAGGAAATAGGATTAAGAGGAGGAATTTGTAGTAATGTGGGCATTGATCAGTTTTGTTCATAGTGCACATCTTTCAGTAGTTTCAATTATTGGATATTTGTAATTTTTATATATATATATATATACACACGTAGCAAGCAAAATTTAATCCAATTTGTCGTGAACAGTAAATTTTTTGTAGATTTTTGAGTTTCTGGGTCTGTTGGTTTTGAAGGAATGTTCCCCCATCCTCCAGGCAAAATATAAGTAGAAGTCTGTTCCGTAGGAGCTGGAATCAACTAGTTTCCTTTTTATGTCTTTCTAGATTCGATCTGTATCACCATCACTGGGGAGTGTTACTGAGCTTCAGGCTACAGTCCAAATGAATTCAACCAGTTTTATTCCTGAAACTGTAGTTGATCGGCTTATGGCCCAAGGTAAGCAAGTTTGTGTACATAATGATGAAGAAAATGTTAGCCCACTCATACTCTGGTATTTCTAAGTGAAATATAAAACTTGTGTATTGATGAAACAATTACCGTTGATGCTTCTGGTGCTTGTTTTGGAAGACAAACATGAAATCCTTTAAAATGAAGTGGGTAAAATACTTTGAGAAAAATAAGTAAAAACGGTTGGTACTGCTTGAAATGTAACTCAAGATTTAGGTTTTATTCCTCTCATCCAGTCACCCTTTCAGAACATTCAGTTTTAGTGAAGCTGTCATATACATATATGCACATGTGCGCACACACACATAAAGTGGTGTATATATATCATTCTCTTTATATCTAAAAGATAAAAATGTGTGTAAAGTGAAAAAAATATAAGATTATCTATGGAGAGAGATATCTAAAAATATAAAGTATTTTTTTGTCAAGGAAAACTGAAAATTTATCTATTTCCAAATTTACTGTTTATCTGTAACTATTATTACTGCCTTGTAAAAGGAATATTTATTTCAGAAGTATTTTAAATAACCTTTTCCTGGATCTGACTTCTCAGTTGGTCTTTTTTTTTTTTTTATTTTTTCTCCCTCATTTCAGACTATGCTGTTATAAATGTGGAGGGAACAGGGATATTTTATGAAAAACAAAAGGTCATCTGTTTTATGTAACCGCTATAGTTAGTCTTCTGTGGTTTTCTTTTTCTCTTTTTTTATTCTAATTATTTATTCTAGGTCAAAGTGATACAACCACAACAGAATCTCCAAGTCAGCATGATTCTCGTATGTCTACTACTCTGTGTAAACAGCGTGCAGTAGTCACTCCTGCCCTTTTGTCGGCTATTTGCAACCTGCTGCACAATCTGCTGGTTGTCACACCAAAAGATACTGGAATTGCTCTTCGACAAACGCATTTGCTAACATCTCTCAGCAGGTATGGGATCAATAACTGCTGAACTACAAACAAGGTGTAGCAATAGAGGTGAAAAGTTTGAAATGAAATCTACTAGTGTTTCTTACAGAAACTGTTAAATATATTGATCACTTCTTGCTTCTGAAGTGCTCTAAACCACCTTTTTTAAAAAATGCAATCAACAAAAGACAGTAATTTTTTCTCTTTTTTCACTGAAAGCATAGTCATATTTGTGATTCAAATTGTTGTCTGTCTTCTACAGGACTACTGTGTTCCTCTGCTAATGTTTCATGGTTTTGTCTAGATGGCCGTTTAGTCATCCTTTCTGAGGAGCTAATTTTTTTTCTTTAGTAGAACAGTATGTGTTATAGTCAGGTATTCAGAATTGCAGGTTATTTCCATTCATTTTATGATCTTCTGCTTTTAATTCTGTAAGCAATATTTTGATGATGAGCCGAGGGCTGTCACAGTAAAAGAGAGTAAATAGTACTTGCCAGATTTAGGGAAATATTGGATGATAGACCCTAGCGTTTTATTTCTTTTTTAAAGAAGGAACTACTTCAAAATAGTCTTCAGATTGTATTCCATGTTTCCTCTGGTATTGTAAAAGATTCTTTCATCTATAGAAAGTGTTTGGAAGTCCTGAAGTGAAGCATGAAAATTAGTTCAGCGTTTTTTTTTAATGTTTTGAAGAGCTTTTGTAGTTACTCTTCATACTGCAACTAATGAAAAAAAGAACCCAACCAAACTTGCTTGAACACAGTTTATATTTTTACAGAGCTTTTAATTCTTCCACAGGAAAGAAAATAATCAAGGAAATTTAAACAGACAATTTTTATCAATGCAGTAACACCATGGGAATTTATATTATTCTATTTTCAAACAACTTAACTGCTATTATAGTTGCCATTGCACTAGACATTCTTAAAATAGTTGGGTTTAGCATTAAGTTCTTCATAATTTATTTTTCCTCTGTTTATTTAAAGTGTTCTCTTCTATGGATATTACATTAAAGGAATGTTTAATTATTTAAGTGCATTTCTAACCAATTTACTTTGTTCTATTTTAGTCTTGTAAGTGCTAATCTGGTTGAGAGATGCATCTTGGAACTGAAAGCTCCATTGGGTCATCCGTGTCATATAGAACATGTAAAAGCTCAGGTTAGAGAAGCGTTTTGTTAATTTCTAATTTTTTTAATTTAAAATAATTATTTTGTATCATCTTTATTATTGTCATCATCCAAACACACTGCTGTTAGCTACATTCATGAATTTCTGTGCTTTTGACAAGGTTTAAGAGAAAATAAACCGTGTTATATTCTAACATACTAATGTCTGTGTTAGAGCTGTACCTAGAACCATCAGTCTGAAAACTAATTGTATTTTAAAGATACAAATTGGGTTTAGCAGTTACAAAAATCATGTGATAGAATTTACTTGTACAGTATTGACGTATGAACTAGATACAGTTACAGACACATGTCATATTTAATTTCCACAAAAAATCCGGCTACTTTGCTTTTTGTCCGGTCCTTCAGATGCTTATGTAGTTCACAACTAATTTTAATGTATGCCAAGTGTGTAGGGTTACTGCTACTGGAACTATTTTTGTATCGAATTTAACTTTGTATAACATATAGGACATACTATGTTCATGGCAAAGCTCTGTTTTAAAGCTTCTGCTGCTCTCAGATTTGCTTTGAAGAAGGATACCCAGGTTATTAAGGAAGCATGTTTCTGTAGAAATCTTGTGAGTATAAATAAATAAATGTCAGGAATAACTTTTTTTTTCCCCTAAAACTTCAAATTGAGCTTCTGTTTTCAGGAAATAAATATATATTCATCATATTTATGACCATTTTCGTTTTTCTGTGTGACCTTCCAGGGTATATGTTGCTGTATATATAATCACAGTCGTGACTTTCTCACAAGGAACTTTATTCTTTATCACTAGAAAATTCATTTCACACATGTGTTTCCAGAAGAGGAATTCTGTTTTATGATCTGTAGTAAAAATAAGAAAAATTTTTAATTTATATCCTATTATTTCTTTTAAGTGATGTATATGAATTCAAAATATTATGAATCAGTTGAAGTAATACTAGTACTTAAAATAAATATGTGAAAGGTGCAAATATATGGCTTTGTTTCATATCTTTCTAAAAATATTTAACAGGTATTATTACTTCTTCAATACTTGTCATCTGTGTCCAGGCTTCTGAAATCATGTTTATTGGTGGACTCTCAGATTGTAATCCAGGATGAACTGTTGAAACCTCTCTTGAGAAATACCTTCATGATTCTTGCCATTCGCCCCAAAGATGGGTTAGGTAATGAATCGCTTTGTTTCCAGTATACCGACATAGAGGCAGGTCTTCATTTACGTACCACCTTCATTTAAACTGACAGTTGTTGTCAGGCTTAGCTATCCAGGTTTATGCATATGTGGAAATGGTTTGATTTTTTTTTTTTTTCTATGTTATCTTTGCAGACACGGAGTTGACATCTGTACTTCATGAAACATGGGTGGACTTCTTCACCCTTCTAACTACATTATTGTGGAAGAGTGGCCAAGTATCTTTTCCGTCGGTGATGGCAGCCCTTGCAAATCATTGTACAGCAATAATTGGTAATAACTATTCTTGATTGATTTTAACCTAGCAACTAGTAAATGACAAATAGAAAAGAGGGGCAGTCCTATTTAGATGCTGTTAATTAATTGCCAATTGCATATCCAGAGTGCTGTGTGTCCAGAGTCTGACTGCCTTTTTCTTTTAATAGGATTTTTATAACTTTCATATATCTTGACTAACTTGTGAGCTGCCAGAAAAATTCACAAGTTTTGTTTGCATGTATGGGTTAGTGACTCTTGTTGTAAACCTTAACAAAATATGGCACCTTTGAATAGAACCTGAAATGATCCATTAGCACGTCATCTTTTTCCTAATAGTTTGTTTGTTTTTAATCTTACATAAAAAGAAAGGAAAGTTTTGAGGGCAGATAACTGAAATAGTGATTGAAGATTATTATGCAGGCATTTGTTTGTTTGTGTGGTTTTTTTCCTTCATTAGTTAATTGCCTAGTCAAGGCTCTCGGTCACCCAAATTCTGTGACTTGTTTTGATACTGAGGTATAAGCATAGTTCATCCAAGCTTGTGATTTGCGGTATAAGCCTAGTCCATCCAAGCTTGTGATTTCAGCCAAGTGCGTGTTAGGTGATCTGGTGAATCCAAATTGAGTTGGACATAAAGCACCTGATGGGTACTGTTGGTGTTATAATTTAAGCTGTTGAATAAAGTGAGGAGAGTTCAGAAACTTGTCGAACTAATTAGTGATTTAACAAATGGAAATTGCTTTTTTAACTTTGTACTACAATTAATGCAGAGCAATTAATTCATACAAACCTGTAAAATGCAGACATTTCTTTCTTAGGTTTTAAAAGACTCATCAAATATATAGAATTCTTTGTGCAGTGCACAGGTATAATTGCTTCTTGGCTCATATACTTTTCGATGAGACTTTCTGTGTTCCAAAGCACTTAAGCTTTATTTAGAATGAAACGTAAAGATTTTTTGTTCTCTGTTTAACCTTTCAGATACCATTTGTGATTGTATTCATCTGTCAGCCACATATCCTGCTTTATATACGGCTAGTTTACAGTTCCTCTCTGTCCTTTTGAATGAGGAAGGAAGACGGAAGCTCCAAGATAGACAAAGTATATGTCAAAATCGAACTATTAGCTTTCTTCTGGATCATGTTGAAGAATGTCAGGCATCAGTAACTCAACTTACTGCATTAATCATTCAGGTATTTAAAATTTGATGATGTGATTGCAGGATATATATTTACATTTTTGTATTTTGTTAAAAAGGAGTATGGTCTCCTAATAAAAAGTCATTTCCAGTTATGAATCAGGACATCTTTAATTTGAGACATCTATCACACTTCTTTTTGAAATTCATGTAATAAGCTGAACAACTGCAGAGAAGCAACTTCTAGGAGTGCCTTGCAGAGCAATTATGCTGCAACAGCATGATGTGAAATCTTATGTAGAGAAGATGAAACGTAAATGGAGAATGTTTGCCAAATGCTGATATGCTTTTTTTTCTCTGCTTTTCCAAATGTGTAATTAGATTTTTAAGGTTTGAAACATAGTTATTTCCCATTGTAAAGGACAGCATTGTTCTTAACAGTTTTCTTCATAAAAATTGTGAGCCAAAATGAATCATTAAGTCTTCCAGTTCATTCCCTGGTAGTCTAAGGTCAATGTTGTTGCACTTAGGGACCATATATTAATGTATTTTCCAAGCTAGTTTTAAATTGGCCAGGTAGCATATTTTCACTAATTCTTTTAGGAAATTGTTGCCCAATATAACATATATTGATGACAAGATATTTTTTTTCTAGATACTTATTCTGAATGTTCTGTCTTTCTTAATGTAATCCCTTTATTCTTATTTACCCTTTTATATACTGAACTTAATAATTCTTTAACTTACTTTATATTTACATCCTTCACTTATTTACAGACTGTTACAATATCTTCCGCTGTTTAGTAATAACAAAAGTTACATGTGAATGTTTTGTCTAATTTTTTCCCTCATAAACCAGTTCTTTTATCTATATACTCATAGTCCATCTTTGAATTATGTGCAGTTTATCACTGTAACAATGATAGTGATTCATAAGTAACATTTTAGATTTGTCTGGAAGATACATGTTTCATACAACGTAATGTCACTGGAGCCAGTGTCTTGTAATTATTTTTTATCAGAATCATTTAGTACTATTTTACTATGTAAAGCATTATTTTTTCAACATGTATTAGTGCATAATGGTTGATGTGACCAAAATAACGCTGTTTTAGTATCACTTCATCTCCTTTCTTCCTATGGTTGCTGAATTCTTGTAGAATAACCTCATTCCTACCAAGACTCATCCTGATCTAGCAACCATGTCACATAACCTGTGTTATGCCACTGGGGTTGTATTGCATTTTTTGAGGGGAGTAGCATTCTGTCCACTGAGAACCTGGTGTATTTCAGGGAGGAAGAACTTCCTAAGAGGATCTTTCTTGGCATCGCTGTATAGGGCACTAAAGCTAGAATTCCCCATGAATTTGGCAACTAACTTCAGATAATTTCGGTGCATAGAGACTACCTGTAAGGGCATGATTTTCAGAGACTTCAATGGCAAAACAGGGGCACTTAATTGAAATCCCATGACTTGCTAAATATCCTGTTAGGTTTTTGTCTTTAATACTAATGTATGTGCGTAAAACTTAACTTCTTGGCTCTGGCACAAAAATACAATTACATGAAAGTACAATAGACAAAGATGTGTTGTAGGTTAACAATCCTCTGGTTTTGTACAAGTATACATAGCTAATTACCAGCCATTGCCAGGAAAAGGTTAGGATTCTTATGTTGACATCAGAAAAAGTCTATAAAATGAAGAATTAGTTACATCAGACACTGACATAGTTTGAGTATTGTAAGAGATAACTTGCTTTTAACCTTCTCTCTAACTCTTCAGAGCTGTAGATGGACATTACATTTTGTTCATAAACCAGTTGAAAATATAACCTGTGCTCTCCGGTGTTTAATAATACATGAAAAGAATATAGCTGCTATGATCCCAAGAAAAGAATAACAGAGTTGTGAAAGAAACAGCTTCAATTTTTTAGAACAAAGTATATATTTTTTTTTTACTTCCTGCAATGCCAGTGGTTATTGAGAGGCAGTTGAAAAAGAGCTATTAAAAAAAACCAAACCAACCAAAAATGTCTAAGTATGATCTTTCTTCAGGAGAAGCACTCAAGCAAATAATTGATTAACATAGAAAAGGCTGTGCGAGAGAGTTTTCAAACAGTCAGTCATCTCCATTAATCATTCTAATTACATAAAATCTACAGATAGATGATACGCAGTGGCATATGGTAACTTAGGACCCAATTTGCCAGTGTGAATATTAGCAGACTGGGTCCTATATTAGTATGCAGTATTGCATACAACCAATTTAGTGGATACACATACTGACTTTGAACGGGTTTGATGCTTTTGTGCATGTAAATTTGAACCCTTGTACATGTGTTTTCAAGATCAGAAGTAAAAGAAATAAGGAAACAACAATCCAATGTTGCATTATTAACAACAATAGAGTATCAAATTTAGACTGTACCTGTTTTTCCAAGTATAAAATCCACAGTGTTTTGAAAAAGCTGTGATCACCACTTCAATTAGCTTATAATATGTGCAGACTACTGTAGCTAGATCTACTGTGGATTTATGGGACATCTTAAATTTACTATACATCATAATTTCAAAAAATAATTAGTGCCCTTTCTCATTTTAATACTTTAATACTATTAGTTTAAAACTATATTATCTGCTGGTAGAATGTATTATAAATCTACGTAGTTATTTTTTCCATTCAACTAGTAGCTAATCATAAATTAATTATTAATTATTTAAGGAATCCCTATGATTGACATAAATTTCCTTCTTATAAACTGCAATTCTTGATTGCAGACTAAGGAGAAAATGCATAAAGGAGCATGCTTCAAGAAAGAATGCAATTTAGCTAGTTTTTAAGATAAAATTTAGAAAATAGTAAGATGAAATGGAAAATTTTAAGAGATGCAAATGTAGGACAACTCACCTTAATTATTTAATTGGTTCTAATGAGCCATATAATACTTAATTAAAGGAAAATAGCCAATAGATTGACAGGGAAATGTATTCTTTAATGACTAAAATATTCCTATGTACTAAGAAGAAATAAAAATAGCTAGCAGCTTAATAAGACAAAAGCCTTTGAATGGAAAAATCACAAAATCTGCATTTTACGTTATGCAGGATTGAAGGAACTCAACATTTTGTTTTTTCCTGGCTTGCGTAAATTGGCATCATGTTTAAACTTTAAGTTTTTTATATTGTAAACTAATCAAACGTCTAGATTCTGTCATTTGAGAAGAAAACACCTATCCATACAGAAAATTAGTTTATTTACTTAGAACATTCTCGTGTTGCTGATAGCTTTTAAGATTCTGCCTGGGATGTAATAAGACCAGTTGTAGTTTAAATGTGATTTTTTTTTTGTTAGCTACAAATGCAGAACATACACATGCATGATTTGAAGCATTGATTTGATGTCAATTGTCCATAACAATGAGGGTGGTGTTTGTTTTGGTTTGTTTTTAACTTATTAACTTACTAGTTAATAATAGTAACTTTATTAACTTTCTAGTCTGGATCCATTGACCTTTTCAGTCTTGATTACGTTGAACACTACAATAAATGATAATCCTAGATTGATATTTTACTACATTTTGAACCTTGAACAATCTGTTATGCAGTTACTAGCTAGAGGACTAAAGGCAATAAAAGGTGATATGTGATGTATGTATCTATGAGGTCCTATAGTTATCTACGAGATTTCTCTCTGAACTGTTTTCTTAAAATGCTGTCATTTTTTACTAACTTTAGAATATACTTTTATTTCTACTGTGATCCAGAAATAGTTCTTATTTCACTATGTTCTTCTGATTACAACGCATACCATTTTCCATTATATTGGATGTCAGTATGGAATGAGTTTTGAGGAAAATTGCTACACCAACACAGTTCTCTAGTGGATAATATGTAAAACACAGAAAGCTCCTAGTCTTTCAACTATCTTGTTTTTTGAAGCCAAATAAATATTCTTTTGAAAGCACAGAGATTGTATTTATATTATTAGAAATACAGTGATGCTCACAAAGACCTCACAGAAGTAAAACAAACTGCCATTTTCTCCGGTTGGAGGAGTGTCTAAAAAAATTATCGGTCTGTCAATGTTGCTTCTTCATCATTATGTTGAAGGAAAGTGAGATTGCAGTAAAGGTATGTCAGTGAATTGCCTGTGATAGCAAGCCCAAATATTAGGAAAGGTTTGGAATGCCATGGCTAGGACTCTAGGCTTTAGGAAAGTAGAATGGTAATAAAACAGTAAGAGGTGTAAAAAAAATTGTTTTCTTAACTTTTTAATTAGAGAAAAATAACAAAACACTTGAATGCAGACAGACTATAAACATAAACTATGAATATATATAGAGAGAAGTCTGGATAGGAATATAGTGAGAATCATCCAAACGAAAATATAGAGTAGACAACTAATTTATAGATATGAATACTACTTTTAATATGTTCAGTTTTTCACTTTGGTAATGACATTGGATTATCTTTAGGTTTGTGAAAGAAAATCTTCAAAGGATGTGCTGAAAGAAGTTGCTACAAATGCATTGCTGTCTCTGTTAGCAGTCAGTAAAAGTGCCCAGAAATGTGCTTTGGAAGGTGAGCGTTTCAAAATGTATTGTAAATGCCTTGTAAATCAAATGCTTGCAAGTAGTTTTTGTATTTTTTTTTTTAAATCATAATGGATTTTGAAGTCCTAGTTTTCAGTAGCATTGTTTGCAGAATTTGAGAGAAATCTTAATAGTAATTAAAATTTTCAGCTACAGATAAAATATTATGTTGTAGCTAGTCTAAAAGTTTGTGATGAAATTACAGCTCTGTGTTAGAGTGAGAAGAGACCTGTGAACTTTTACTGCTAGCGACATATCCATCCATTTGAAACTGGAGATTTTGCGCTGGTAATATCTTCCTTATCTTGTTTCATTCTCTGACAGTACAGGTTTGTAGGTATACCCTGCGTTTTCAGTTCTGGCTGTACCTAGACAAGAAGAGACTTCTTTTTCACAGCTTTTTTTTTTTTTCCTGTGTCTTTGTGTCTTTCTTATTTTCTCCTATTTAGCAGTTTAAGTAGGACCTTCTCCCCTTGCAATGCAGCATCTTTAATGCCTAAGGTTCTTACTTTACAGTTGTAAAACAAAGCTAAAAATCTAATCAAAAGCTTTTTGTGCCCACCAGAACATAGGGGAGGCTGGTTAACTTGCACTTCTCACGAACTATGCATTTAATACCTGATCAGCCCAAGTGTGCTTTACCTTGGGTGCTTTCTTGTTACTCACATCTCTGTGGATTTGTTAGGTCCTTTAAGCCTGCTCTAACTACACTGATGTAGGTAGCCTAGACATACCTGCTCCATGTCTGATCCTAATAGAATCAAAGAATCATAGAATGGTTTGATTTGGAAGGGACCTTAAAGATTATCTATTTTGACCACCCCTCTGATGGGCAGGGATACCTCCCACTAGATCGGGCTGCCCAAGACCCCGTCCAACCTGGCCTTGAACACTTCCAGGGATTGGGCATCCACAGCTTCCCTGGGCAACCTGTGCCATTGGCAGAAATATTATGGCAGAAAACTGTAAACTTCAAATTCCATGCTACATACCTGCTTCCTGCACTTTCCCAGTGTATTGGTGGTCCACTTAGCCCTTGCTTCAGTCAGGATTCTTCTTCTGTTGATGACCTACTAGATCATCAAAGACTTGACTTCCTTTGAAGGCACTACCAGTTCACGAAGTGCATCACATTCTGTGCTAAGAGTGCTTCAAGTCATCCTTGCTGTGGTGCAATGTATATCTTAGAGAAGAGGAAGGGGATTTCTGGGTTTCAGATATCTGAAGATATTTGTAGTTCTACATCACCTGTCCAGTTCTTAAGGACTACTTTTTAAGATACAAATGTGAAGTCAAGTACTTGGAACAACCCTGTAGTGCAGGATAAGATGACTGGGGAGCAGAAAAGAACCTTGAGGTCTTGGTAGGCAGCAAGCTGCATGTGAGAAGGCTAGCAGCACCCTGGACTATATTAACAGGAACATAGCCAGTAGATTGAGAGGAAGGGATTATCTTTCCTATACTTAGAAATTTTTAGACAAAATCTAGAATAATGCATCTGGTTTTGGCCTAGTACAAGACAGATGCCAGCAAACTGGAGCAAGTTCAGCAGAGGGCCACCAAGGTGATTGTGTCCACCTGTCCTTAGAGGAAACTGGCCACATTCAGCCTGGAGAGGTTTTGGGAGGATCTAATGGCAGCCTTCTCATACCTATGAGATTGTGAAGAAAAAGCCATTTTTTTTCACAGCAGTGCATTGTGTAGGAGGATGAGAGAGAAAGTTGAAACATGAGAGTCAGACTGGCCATAAAGAAACATTTCCCATTTCAAGGCAGTCAAGCAGTGGCTAGACATACTGTGCAATCTCTTGTTTTAGGGCATATTCAAGACCAATCTGGAAATGGTGGCAGGTAAACCTTGCCTGGTCTTGTAGCAGACCCTGCTTTGAGCAGAGGTTTGGACTATGTGACCTCTGGAGGCCATCTCTTCCAACTTAAATTATCCCATGAACCTATGATTATAGAATACTTTGTATTGGAAGGGAACATACAGGTCATCTCCTCCAACCTCTCCCTGCGATAAGCAGGGATATCTTCAGGTAGATTAGTTGATTAGGTTGCTCAGAGCCCTGTCCAATTTGACCTTGAATATTTCCAGGGATGGGGCATCTACCACCTCTCTGGGCAACCTCTTCAAGTGTTTCAGCACCCTCACGGTAAAAAATTAATTTCTTCTATCTAGTCTAAATGTACTCTGTTTTAGTTTAAAACCATTACCACTTGTCCTATTGCAACAAGTTCTGCTAAAATGCTTGTCCCTGTCAATCTTATAGGTCTCCTTAAAGTATTGAAAGGCCACAATACTGTGCCCTCTGGAGCCTTCTCAAGACTGAACAGCCTCAACTCTCTCAGCCTTTCTTCGTAGGAGAGTTGTTCCATCCCTCTGATCATTGCTGTAGCTCTCCTGTGGACCTACTCCAACAGGACTCCAGAGCTGGTGGGGTCTCACCAGAGCAGAGTAGAGCAGGGGGAGATTCACCTACCTCAATCTGCTGTCTATGCTTCTTTTGATGCAGCCCAGGATACAGTAAGCTCATGTCCAGTTTTTCATCCACCAGTACCCCCAAGTCATTCTCAGCAGGGCTATTCTCAATCCATCCCTCAGTGCGTATTGATTACGAGGGGTTGTCCCAACCCTTGCACTGGGCCTTATTGAACATCATGAAGTTCACATGGGCTGAATTCTCAAGCTTGTTTAGGTCCCTCTGGATGGCCTCCTGTCCCTCAAGCATGTCAACCACACCTGACTGGTGTTATCTGCAAACTTGATGAAGGTGCATTCAATCCCACTGTCTATATCTTTGATGGAAGTATTAAACAGTGCTAATCCAAATATGCATCTCTGATGGACACCCCTTTTCACTTGGACATTGAACTGTTGACCACTACCCTCTGGATCATAGAATCATAGAACTGTTTGATCCCCTGCCTTGGACAGGGACACCTTCCACTAGATCAGATGGATGCAACCATCCAACCAGTTCTTCATTAACAAACTCCTGAGAGATGCTACTTGTCACTGATTTCCAGTCAGTCCATCTATCAAATCCAACTCTCTCTGATTTAGAGAGAAGGTTGTTGTTGGGGGACTGTGTAAAAGGCCTTAAAGAAGTCCAGATAGATGACATTTGTATGTCTTTCCTTGTCCACTGATGTAGTTGCTCCATGATCTTGTAATAAATTAAATGCTCTAGATCCCAAGAAAAGAACCTAACTCAGCTTTTTGCAGTTTGAGTCACCTGAACATTTTCTTTATCTCATCTCAGATGCAGCAAATCTACTGCTATTAGGGAAGAGTTGGGTAAGATAATTACATGCCCTATCTTCATAAAGCTTCAGTCTTCTAGACAGTATCATTGAGGATATCCTGAAGAGTTATGCATTGCTGTGCTCTTCATTCCAAATAATCTTCCCCTTTCCATCTTGTCAGCCCTTCCTCTCACAAGACTGTTATAAGAAGACTCAAATGTATTCTTGCTTCTTGAGATCATTCAACTAGACGCACTCTATCTCAGAGACTGTAAGGTACTTCCTGGTATCAAGGAGACAATATATTACAAACTCACAGGATTTGGACGTCTGAATCTTTAACTCTTAGTTCAGGAGGGTAATAGCAGTCAAGAACATTGCAAAAAAAGTATCATAATGTTTCATAAAATATTTTTAATTTTGAATGAACTTCTAAATGTCAATATTTTGTTGTCTTCCAGTTGGTCTGATAGACAGCTGTATAGAAGACATGAAACATATTCATGCACAGCTGAATTTGGATTCCCTAAAGCCTGGGAAAGCACAGAAAAAAAAGGTAACTATGAAAACTGACAGGCTGATATGGTAAGGCTCTTCCCAGGTCTTTTTTGTTTCTTTTCAGTTTTTCCTTTGAGGCAGATACTATTGGTGTGCCATAGGTGAGACACAGAGTAAGTGACAACTTGTAGTGGATCTGGATACTGGGAGTTCTTTAAGACTCAGTGATTCTACTAACTTGATTATCTCACATGCTTACTCCCAGAGTTATGTTCACTAGGTCTCAACTTCCTTTTTCAACACTGAGATGACTGCTGGTTTAGGAAAGTCAAGAAAAACATCAAATCAGTTAGTGCTTTGCAGCTGCTCAGCTACTAGTCTTGCATGTTACTGGTATTGAAAGTCCCTGGGCACGCAGTGATGTTTGTCTCTGTGTATCTCTCTGCTCCTCCAACCACTTACAGGGTTGTTCCTTCAGCCAGAATCTTCACATTCTTTTTTTAGGCCCATTTTTTTCTTTCAGAGACTATTTCATTTAAGGAATCCTTCTTTTCACCACCAACTTTTCTTTCCAGATCTCTAAGCTCCTGTTTACCCAATCTAAATAATCTGTGTGGAAAGTACAACAAATGATCAGCCTCTGAATTAGTGGTTCTGTCTCTTATCTTTTCATTAATTGGAGGATTTGGGACTTATCATTTTTAGTTCAGGTTATCAGAATTAGTAACTGGCTGATTCTGATTGAAGCTCGCAACTAGCAAGCTTCTGATTGAGGGCTGAAAAATTCATTTCAGACATTCACAGATATACACCTTCATCCATTGCTCACCTGTCAATGCTTGCAATTTATGATATTTATTTAGCCTACAATATCCAAGAGTACTGTATTATTTTCAAACATGGATGGACTTTCAGCCTTGATTTCATAGTCCTGTCCAAGCCAGATATTTTTTCCTCATCTTGTTTCCACAATAATAATTCTTCTGTTTCTCGCATTTTCTTTCTCAGTGCCTTTCAACCAGTGCTAGCCATTTTGTTTATTTCTGTTCCTGTACAAGTCAATCTCCCTCCCACCTCAAAACCAGTCCCAGTCTGCTTGTGCATGCAAGTCATATTTTTTTTATTCTCTATTTTCTCTTTTTATCTGGCTTCTAATTCTAATTATTTTCCTGTCTTCCTGCATAGTTGGTCTGGATATTTTTCTTTTGTCATCAGACTCAGCTGTCGCTGTCTTAAACTACTTCTTGGAGGTTTTTTTTACCTCATACTTGTGCTCCTTCCACTGTCTATCCTCTCAGTTGCTTCTTTCCGTTCACAATTTCTGTAAGCTTTTTTTAACCTCTCTTCCAATTGTTCCAGACTCTTACATAACCCAGATCTTCCTCACCACATGTAGACGTAATTTCTTTCCATTGTACAACAGTTTCATAATAGTTTTGTTTCAATCTGCTTCTTTTCTACCACTTTCATCTAAGAGAATTATTAAGATACAGACAATAACCTCTGCTGTCAAGTTTGATATCTTGTCCACTCCCACATAAAAAAAATTCTGCTGAAATTGCAGAAGTCTTCTTTCTGGAGGATATTTCTGCATTGTTTGAGCTCAGTAGTATTTTTCTCTGAGGCACTGGTACAAACAGACCTTAGCCTTGATTTGTGAGAGTGTGGAACTGTGTTTTATAACAATGAGCTCTTAAAAGAATTTGAGTTTGACCCTGACATTTTAAGGCTACAATATTTTTTTTCCCCTAAATGCTCTTATTATCCCTTCTACAAGGGATGGAGGCTGAAAGGTATCCTGCCGCAGATTTGTCCAATAAGGTTGAAGTCAGCTGGTTCTTTATATTTCTTGGGTTGAGAAGGGGGAAGCTGTGGACATTGTTCCTCTGCTAAATGCAGAAGGAATTTAAATCTTGAAAGATATTGAAGGAAAGGATCCTCCAAGAAAGATCAGACCAACTGTTTCTGTTTAATTATGAATTTGTTGAAAAATATTTGCAAAAGACTCTTTCTCAGGTCTCCCTGCTGAGCTGGAGCTTCAGGTTCTTATAGTGTATGTAAACATGCTCTTCGTCATATGTGGTGAGACTTTGCTTTCGTAGTCGGATTTAGCTCATCTAAAAACTACCCCTCAGCCTAAGGGCACAGCTCTCAAAATGAAGTTATCAGGATTATTTTCTTTTTCTCTTTCTTTTCTTTTAACTGTTGGGCAAAACGTGTTTGACTTAGCGTTCATTCTCAGGGCAACTGAAGTATTTTACCTGATAATCCTTTTCTTTCACAACAATTATTCTGTTAACAAAGGGCACAAAGAATATTTACAAATTACCACATTTTCAAAAAAAAACCCTCAAAACAGGATCTTATAGATAAAGATAATATAAATATAAAATAAAGATACACAAAAATAAATATGGACTGTGTCATCAACATAATCTATAACTTCTTTGACCTTCTAAAAGTTTACACAATAAGTACAAGTAGTAGCTTGTGGCATTTTATAGGATTTAGTGCTATTTGTATTTATTAAATTAATACATATAGAAGTTCTTGAAGGAACATCTTAGAGTTAGCCTTTTATTTAGCTAAAAATGAGACAAACCACTTATAAAATGCATTTGTAATGACTACTTGTGTGTTTCGTTTTCATCTGCTATACCTGACTTTCATTAGCTTTTTTGTTATAGATTTTAACTTCTCTAAATGTCATCAACTGTACATGATACGATTTAAAGGCAAGCATTGTTGCTTCACCTTGTTTGAAATTAAGCATGAATTGTATTTTACATTTATTTTTTTCCTTTATACTCAATAAAAGAGAAATAGTCTGTAACGGAGGACAAGCTTGTTGGAATTTTATCATCCTTCACAAGAGGATTAGTGTGTCAACCTTATAGAAGTCAGATCAGCCATCATTAGTCTTTTAGTGTCACAGCAGTATCATGGAGATAGATTATGTTTTGTTTGTTTACTTCCTTGTATGCTTGAATTTTGGTATAGCACCTCACTGTCCAAAGGTCTGTATTTGTCTTTGTAATATTGTTATCAGGTTGGAAACTACTTCCATTGTTAAGGATAGAGATTAAGACGCAGGTAATATAAGAATGGATTGGTCTGACCAAATGTAGAGAATGGCAAGACAGATGTAGTTTATCCTTGGTTTTACCCAAGGAAGAAAAATAGGTGTTTCTAGAGAGTGAATCATTTGACTTGCTTTAGATGTCTGCTTTAGGGTGGAACAAATACCCAGAAAGTGTTCCTACCTATTCCTCATTAATTTTAAGAGAAATGGAGCTGTACATTATGATAAATGAATATAATGAAATATTTTAGGAGAAAAGAAGCTGTCTGCATTTTGCCACATCAGTGCCCTTAGAAATGGCATCTTGAGGGTGAATCCTACCTGAGATCAGAAGGAAATTCTTCTGAAGAGATATGACCAAAACGTTGATGCCTTAGATTTGCATGTCTACTTTGAAATCTCTTTCCTCCTTGTACAAAATTCACTCTGATCTTATGTTGATGGTCTTCTAATGTTTTTCCCTGGATAGGAAGAAAACCTTATCAAGCAGTTATGGTGTTCTATGCAGGTCCTCAGAAACTGCCTCTTTCAAAATGAAGAATGCAAAGTAAGTATTCTTATACTGAAATTTGTGAGCACATTCAGTTAGTGAATGAAGACTATAATTTTCTTTTTTTCTATTTTGAAATTATTTTCAAGCTGGCTAAATTTAACCTTGATATTAATGACAAGAAATATTTAAAATTTCAATATTATTCCCACCCCTAAGAATATTTCATATGTGCATTAGGAGCTAAATGTTCATATTGAAACATCGTCTTCCAAAGGTTTCAGATCACTGTCATCCTTTATACCCACTTCTGCTCTGCTTAAATTAGTAATTCCAATTTTCAAAGCATATAACATGATAAATAGATGTGGACAAGAGTGTGGGGCCACAAGAAAAGTGCGTAAGATACACTTCACATCTTGGAAAGTACTTTTCTCTCTTTGTGCCTCTCTCCGTTTTTCCTTTCGCTTTCTGAAAGACAAAAAGCCCAAACCCTAAATAATAATTTACCATTTACTTTTTTTTCTGAGTTAAATTACACTAATTGTGCAAACACAATTTTGGTTTCATCTTGATTTTTTTATTTCATCATTTTTCTTCTGCAGAATCTTGTCTTGAATTTCTTCTTTATTTTTCAAATTCTTTGTCTTTTTCTTTGTGCTTTTTAGCTTCTTTTTTTTACTTCAGTTCTTCTGCCTACCTGGTTTTTCTATGGGGAAAATACTGCTTTCCTTTTTTTCATTCTTTCCAGTATTCTTTCGGATCACTGCTCTTTCTTATTGCTGATACCTTTCACACATTTATTTCCATTTTCTCTTTCACAGTTTAATTTGTCTTGACCTTTTAATGCAACTTGTACTACTTTTATCAAATCCATTGGCAGAACCACAAAATTTCCAGACCTTCTAGAAGTACCACTGTTAAGGGCATATATTACCATCTTTTCTGTATACAGAATGACATGTAAATTATGTGCCTGAGTGAGCCATCTGGTTATCCCTAATGTCCCCATAACTTGGCTGTGCCAATAATCAGATAAAATTGTTGTGTAATATTTTTCTTGTTTTCATCATGGGTCAGCAGAGACAAGTGGTTAGAGGAGAGAAGGAGGTTACTGCTGATAACTGAAGTTTTCTATAATATTCTCTGTAGAACTACTGTCTTCTATTTCCATGCTTTTTGAGTTTCAATAAATTAGTTGGAGTAACCTAAAACTTCAGAATAGAGTGTTCTTGAATAATCACAGTTGGAATGAATAAATGTTTATTTTTGCTTCCATGTCTCAGTAAATAAAATGTGTGCTGGTTTTGACTGAGTTAGAGTTAATTTCAGGAATGTTGAGGATGTCAGATCTCTCCATACAATCTTTTAAAGAAAACCAAGGGGACACAATTAAGATTAAAAAATTCTTTTCTCACTCAATTTATACTTCATTTAGAAAGTGTTTAATAGTACAGTAGTTTAAAATCTTCCTTGTGTTCTTGTAGATGGCAGCACTCAAAGCTCATCTTGTTCCTGTTCTGCATTCACTGTGGCTGTGGTTTTTAATAGATGACGACGCAATGCAAATAGCTCTACATTTGCTTTGTGTCTACACTGCAAACTATCCAGCAGGTATGGGAGTCGCTTTATGATGTAATACATCAAAATATTTAACAAGAATAATTAAGACAGAAAAGCATAATAAAAGGAAAGGAATGTCTATTACTACCATAAGAGGAAAGTATAAAAGCACTGGTCCATCAAAGTCTATCAGTTTTGATTTTAATACATTCAAGACTTTCATTTAGATCTTGTTACACTCTGTTGGCTTTAGAAGGAGTACAATTATATTAAAGGATTAAATAGCATTTAATTCAAACCATTATGCTTGGAGTTACTCTAAAAGTCCTGCCAAATAGAATTGTATACTGCAGAAATACTGCTCTAGGATTTCTTTCAGAGAATTGTATATTGATAATTTATACAGTTTGTATTTCAGCCATTATTGAGAACATTCAATTTTTCAAATATTCAATGATATAATTTAATTCTGTATTTCTCCATTTATTTATACATTGGGTTCTGTAGCTTGTATTTGACCGAAATATATTTGTCATAAGGATTCTCTTCTTTGTTTTAGGAAACCCTTTATTTCCATTAATGGGTAATCGTGCCGAGTGCTAGAAGTCTGTTCCTTTTTCTATTATGAATTTATCTCATTCCACAGCCTGAGATTATTGACTCACATAATGATTTATTAGTGCTTTGAAGGGACATACAAGTATCAGTTGTTTTCTCCCTGTTGATACCATAAAAGAGTTAGTGTGGTTAAAAATATTAATGGAATAGTCTCTGAGCTTTTTTACCCTCTTGTTAAGTCCAGACCTTAAAAGAGCTTGTGATGCTTATGTTTTTGGTTTTTTTTCATGAAGACATTTTTTTAATATGGACTGAAGAAAGGTCAAATATGTATTAGTGAAACACAAGATATAAAATTAATATGTAATGTCTCATAAGATACTAGAAATCAAGCTAAAATTCTGATGGTTGGTCTTGTTTCTTAACTCAGAGTGGCTCTAGGCCGCACTTTATTTTCCTTGCTAAGAAGGGCAAGTGGTTTTAGATTAATCCTGTTTTTTCATTCTGTCCAGAATACTTGGCTTATAAGATGATCCAAACTTACCTACTCTGAACTGGTCAACTACTTCCCCTTAGTGTAGTCAGACGAAGATATGCCTGTAGATGTTTGTAAGAGCTAAAATTGGTCTCATTTTTATTTATTTTTGCCATGTGAGAAGTTAACCATTGTTGCAGATGGAAAATGGCACTAATTAAAAGTTATATATACATATTTGTGTACAAACATCATGCTGGTATCTTAGTTATTCACTGCTGTTGTATTAATTTGACTTGTAGTTCTGTAGCATAGTATTTTTGCATATTAGTGTGTTATGGGGTTATGACAGATGCAGACAGCACTTTTATTTCTCGTTAAAAAAAATTAAGACAGTTGTTAAACCTTTCAGATGTAAGACACCTCTTTTTCTGAACCAGCTTCAGAGGGTCCCTTCAGTTTCTGATGCCAAATAATTGTATAATGCCTTAGATACAATGTCCAGTGTTTAAGGAGACTTTCTAAGATCAAGCGATGGCTTCTCTTTAACAGCAGAATTGCCTCTTAGATTCTAGAACAATAGAACAGTAGATGCCTATTTCAGTAAACTGCCACATTCAGGCGTCTTTCTATTCAAAGCGTGTCCCATTCACTCTGCTGTGGTTCAAAGGGAAAAATACTCAATCCTTTCAAAAATGCTATCTCAGTCTTTGAGCTGTAAGACTGCTCTTTCTTTTTTTTGCTTTTTTTGTAATGTATTTGTGCATTTATCATGATAAATGTTTCATTTCCTAAGGTTGTTCCTCCCTTTGTTGGGCCAGCGGTGGACAATCATCACTTCTCTCTGCACGAAGTGCAGCTGGCAATTCATTAATGCATAACATCTTGAAATTGGCTTCCCAAGTGTCGAATGATAGAAGCCCAATTCAGCAGGTGGTCTTTTGTCTTCTTTCTAACCTTGCTCTGTCTCATGACTGTAAAGGCCTTATTCAGAAGGTAAGTAAGTAATATTCTTGATTTTTGCAATATGATGGATGCATTTTCCTTTTAAATAAACCCTCATATTTTGATATGAATTGTCCTGTGGTCATAGAATCGTAGGTGATATAGGTTGGAAGGGACCTTAAAGATCATTTAGTTCCAGTCTCCCTGCCACGGGCAAGGACACCACTGGATCAGGCTGCGCAAGGCCCCATCCAAGGAAGTTGTGGGGGGACCATGTCAGAGGCTTTTCAGAATTACGTCAGATTACGTCTGTTGGTTTTTCCAGTGTCCACTGATGTGGTTACCCCATCATAGAAAGCCACCAGGTTGGTCAGGGAGGGCTTACCATAGTGAAGCCATGCTGTCTTTCTCTAATCACCTGCCTGTCCTCTGTGTGCTTTAGCATAGCTTCTGGGAGGATCTGTTCCATGATCTTCCCAGAAAAGGAGGTGAGGCTGACAGGTAAGTAGTTCCCAGGGTCATCTTTTCTACACTTTTTAAAAATGGGCACAATGTTGCCCTTCTTCCAATCACCGGGGTCTTCTCCTGACTGCCATGACTTCTGAAATATCGTGGAGAGCGGCTTAGTGACCATATTGGCCAATTCCCTCAGGACTCTGGGATGCATCTCATCAGGTCCCATAGACTTATGTAAGTTCCTCAGGTTCCTCAGGTGGTCATGAACCTAATCCCCTTGGTGTACCTCCTTGGTCCCCATCTTGTTGACCATTGACCCAGGAGGGATGAGGAGAACAGTTGTCAGTGAAGACTGAGGCAAAAAAAGTTGAGTATCTCAGCCTTCTCCTCATCTGTTGGTATGAGGTCACCATTTTCATTCCTTGGGGATACACTTTATTTAATCTTCCTTTTCTGACTGACACACCTGTAGAAGCTCTTCTTGTAAGTCTTCACTTCCCTTGCCAAGTTCAGCTCCAGCTGTGCCTTGGCCTTCCTGACTCCATCCCTACACAACCAGGCAGCATCCCTTTACTCTTCCCAGATTCCCTGTCCCTGCTTGCACTGCTTGTGCAGTTCCCTCTTGGTCTTCAGTTTGACGTTCAGGTCTCAGCTCAGCCATGCTGGTCTCTTCCCTTCCCTGCCCGATTTCCTACATCTAAGGACTGAGCACTCTTGTGCTTTATGGAAAGCATCCTTAAATATTTCCCAGGTCTGTTCTCTTCCTTTGTCCCAGACAACCATATTGTGGAGTGTCTTACTGACTATTTTAAGAGCTGGAAATTTGCTTTCCTGAAATTTAGGTAGGGTCCTGCCAATAGTCCTTGCCTGCCCCATATCCCTCAGGACCTTGAACTCCACCAGTGTGTGATCACTACAGCCCAGGCTGCTTCCGATCTTGAAATCACTGATGAGCTCACTTGCATTAGTGATCATCAGGTCCAGTACTGCATCTGCTCAAGTGGGGCCGTCTGTTACCTGGGTTAAGAAATTATCTTCATACACTCTAGGAGTCCCCTGGATTGCCTACAGCTTTCTGTGCTACTTCTACTGCAAATGTCAGGGCAGTTGAAGTCCACCAGTAGGATGAGAACTTGTGATCATGAAGCCTCCTGTAGCTGGAGTCAGAAGGCTTTATACAGAGATGTGTCTCTGGGAATCAAAACTATTGTGTTTTCTCAGTTAGTTATGTTACTCTTCCCTAACTGCAGCATATAATTCGGTCATAGTCGTATTCTGAACAGAAACAGCATATAGAACTACATATTTTTTGCTAGAACGTTCTAAATCCCTTAGTTTCAGTGGGATCTAAAATTCTTAATACCCATACATATTGATTGCAATCACTAGTGGATTGTGAAAGTGAGCATACAGTAGAGCAAACTGCATGAGAGTAAACAAGAAATTAAATGTTGTATAAATAATTAGGTATACTGTATGAAACATAATCTTTATAAAAATTATAGTTTTAGAGATGTTCTACATGTCAGTAATTGGCTGTTAGGTATAAATCTTTTCTTATATAAATGCAAGTACTGTCTTTTGCCTCTTTAATTTTTATATTGAATGATCCTTACACTATTTTATCAAATGTTCTTTGAAAAATCTGTTTCTTTTAAATGTAAATTTGATCATTTAAAGGAATTCAGCACATTGAGACAAGAAGTCAAACCATGTAGAAAATCAACTACAGTCGTGATATGATAAAACTAGCTAACACAACAGAAATTATAAAAAGCATGAGGTTTTTTTAGCACCTTTTATAGCAGTTTAATAATTTGAACAGTTTCTTTCAATTTACATTAACGATGTTCTGTGCTTGGACCTAATTACCTGCTAGAAAAGGCAAAGGGAAATATGATCTTTTTGTGGTGCTAATTATGTAAAATCTGGTCATACAGTTACAAAATTGCTGATATTCAATAGAAGTGAATAGCTGATTACCTTTTCTATGGTAGCTGTTCTGTTCTGTGAGTTGTTTTGTCTTTTGCTGGCTTCAGAGTTTCATTCTAGCGTGATAGTCTTCATACTGTCTCCTGAGCTCCACTTTCATAAGTGTAAACAATGCTAAATTACTAATATTTACATCTGTGAAAATGAAGTTATGAATATTACCACAATTAATTTCTATGCTGGATTGTTTGCTTTCAACCAGATAGATGTCTCTGTGTGTTGTCAAGGGTCAGTGAAGTTAGGAATACTTAGTCAAAGACTTCTTTCATCACAGTAATGTCATGTTAAGAGTATCTCCCTCTTGCAACACAGGAATAGATTTTACGTCCTCAGAATCCTCTTGAAGTAGAGGCAAGCCCTGAGATTGGGAAGTGGTAGTGTGTGCCATATGAACACACAAATACTTTTCTTAAAAGCTTGCAAAAATAGTGAATAATACTATGGCTGTTAGTGAAAGGGGAGATACTATAGATACTTATGGGCCCCTTCCAGCTGAAGAAAGTCTGTGATTCTACAATACTGTTAACATTTGCCAATAATGCAAGCAAAAATAAATAAGGAATCAAGAATATATTAGGTAAGTAGTGCACTGATTCAGTTAAATTGCTTCTAGCTTGTTTTCAGGCAGAAAGGCTAAGGTGCAAAGCAAAAAGTTTATGTAGTAGCAGGAATTTGCCTTTAAAGAAATATAGTGTGTTGGGTCAACTTTTATGTATCTACACTGCATAAATTATTACCGAACACAATGTATTTCACCATATTAACTTTTTAACCAAGATGTGAATTCTTTTTTGTATGTAATTCTTTCTTTCTTGATTAATAATAGGTCTCTGAATTATGTAAATGGAACATTAGTACACTAGTTTTTGGTGAAGTATGCAGATTGGAAAGTTGAACATCAGTCAGCGAATCGTGGCATACTATAAATTCTAACATCCTTTTTCTTCCTTCTGACAGAGTAACTTCCTGCAGAACTTTTTGTGTCTCTCATTACCAAAAGGAAGTCATAAAAATCCTGGTAATGTGTGTATTCTTTGGCTGAAGCTGCTACTGAACATATCTTTTGAAGAAGATGGGCAGCAGATGATCATGAAGATTAATGGATTTTTAGACCAGGTTGTGGAAATGTGTAAATACAAACACAAGAGCAGCCAGCATCTAGCACTTCTCATTCTACATAACTTATGTTTTAGTCCAGCTAATAAACCAAAAATATTAGCTAATGGTAAGTATATAAAGGTTACACAAGCTATTTCACTCTGAGAATACTGTGTCTTCCAGAGTACGATCCTTTCATTGCAGTTTGCTTTACTGACCAACAACTCAATATTGTTATTTATAAAAGCATTTTTATAAAAAATATTTTCATATAAGTAATTGTAGAAAGCAGAAAAGCAAAATAAGGCTATACAGCAAAAGGAAAGGCAAATAGTTTTTTATAAAATCGAGTTTTAGTGTGAGACTGATCATTTGAATGTGTAATGAAGTTAAATGAAATGAAAAGATCTTTTCTCAGTGAAAAGATTTTTGCAGTTTTCTCAAACAGCTAGTTTTCGCCAGGGAGAGTTGAAGCACTCCTTATATCAGTCAATTTGAAGTACCTAACTTCACAAACGGTTTAAAAAAAATCCTGGCAATGTGTTCAATATTTAAAAAATATTTCTATGATGGAAGTTCTTTTCTTTCAGTTGTCCAAAATCTAATTAGCTCCTGCAAGTCATCGACGTTGAGACAAACTACTTTGTGTTCTGTCATTTGCAGAAAACATTTATCCTAATGATAAAATTTTGATCATGCAATATATATTTATTGTATCAACATGCACAGAACTTCTTTTTCATTTTTTTTTGTATAAACACTTGTTTCCCCCATTTCCTTGCAGAGAGAATGCCTCCTGTCTTTGTTATAAGTTCTCAGCAGGTTTTCCATAGTGTCCATGCTTTTCATTTTTTTCATAGATGTTGATTTGCTGCCTAAATTAAGCTTGCATTATTCAGTTACATAATCTGTGAATTTTTAATATGAAATGAACAAGCAAATTTGAAGAATCTGGCTTCAGAGCAACACTAGGAAATTAAGGCACTTACAATAGGATGGCAAATAGTTCTCCTTGGTTACAAACCATCTATGTAGGAAGTGCTAAGGAACGCAGAAACATCTTAATTTCTGTTCTGATGTGGCTCCAATTGTGACTACTGGGAGTTATAAAAGACTTTTATGGCTTACTCTGTTCCTATGCATAGCTGATGGCTGTACATCACATGCATGTTTTATTACTGATGGCTTAATTTTTTAGCATTGTTTGGTTTTGGTTTGCTTTATTCTTTTTAACACTTCTTTCAATGTAGTCTTTCGATTTTATGAATGCATATATATTTAATTAATCTGATAATAAAGTTTCTGTAACTCCCTTGTCATATCAATACTTGTCATAGAAGTAAGTGTAATTCAAGCATCAAGTGTAAATACATTTGTGTACCTTGGTTATATTTTCTAGATGAGTTTTTTTAAATTTTTCTCATTAGATGAAGCGATTGCAGTACTGTCTGCCTGTTTGGAAAGTGATAGTTGTGCTGTTCAGAGAATAGGAGCAGCTTCATTTTGGGCTTTACTTCACAACTATCAAAAGGTTAGTATTTGAGAAATACTTGAAAAAATTGCAATGTTAATTTTATGCTGTAAACAGTGCAGTAACCTTTAAGTAAATAAAAGTAAAATTTACTGCAGCAGTTCCATTTTGTTCACATAGCAGCCCAGGCTAGGAGGTTTAACATATATCGTAAGAAAGCAGCTTGTCCTCTGTGATTGTGACTGCTTATATAAATACAATCTGTATGATCATAGTCATATGCTAATTCTACAATTCCTGCATCTCATGTTCTCCTGAGTTATTGTAATTTTCTAAATTTTTCTGTTAGTGTGAACGTGTAGAGAAGAAAGTAGAGTCATTGTATTTTGTGTGTTTGTGTGTGCTACAGGCAAAGGTGACTTTGAAGAATCCATCAATACGGAGAAGAATAGATGAGGCTTACTCATTAGCGAAGAAAAGTAAGTCTTGGTTCCAACTAATGCCAGTTCTGGTTTTTTTTTCCATCAGGTAGATCATTAACACATTTATATCATTACAATAAATTTTCGTTGTGCTATCAATTTTGAAGAATACTTTTGTCTCTAAGATCTTGAGTAGTAATATGCTTCCTGGTTAGGCATCATACTTTCTGAAAGCTTGAGCTTTTTCTCTCGAGTAACTGAATATAATTGTTATTTGAATAGCTTTTCTATCTTAGGTTGCCATCTTCAGCTCAAGAGCATTAATTTTGAAAGGTGTTCAAGCACTGGTCTGGAGCTCCAAGAGCTAATGATGGATTTACTGGTTCTTAGTCACTTCAACACTGATCTTGCAAAATCATGTAAATGTTTCATTTTAAGCCAATGAGTTTTCCTACCAATTTCAGTTACTCTGTAGGTGTACTCAAATTGGTTTATCAACTGGGGGCCTTATAACACAGAATAACCACAAGATTTCTACCTATGTTGAACACTGTGTGTCAGTATCCTAATGAGATGTTTTTGCTAGAACATCTCATGATAGTTCTTTCTGTTCTGTCCATTGATTTTTGTCAACGTACTGTTGTTTCAAATTCATCCTTTACCAAGTCAACCATTGAATGTAACATAATGCAACATTTCATATACTGATGGTGTGTTAATAAATAAATAAGTTTGCATTGTTCTTTACAGCATAACTGCCACTGATAAGAGACTTCTCAAAATATATTGAATGAACAAGGTAGAAGTATGGAGCTTTTGCAGACTAGCACCGTGTAGCATTGATATCCATTTATGTGTTACTGTAGATGTGCTAGATTGATATGTTGATTTTTTAATTCAATAAACATTTAAATATAAAAATATCGAGTATGAAAGATTTTATGGAACTATAATTGGTAACAGTCACATGGAGTTGTCATCTATGTTTTCCTGCAGTAAGGTTCTTAATTAGCCCATTTAAAACTCTGATCACTTTACAGTGATAATTGGGCTAAAATGGTAGATTGTTCTTCTGAGTACAAGTCGGGGAATTTTTCAACGTGCCTATTGCTATTTTTTAATTTCCCACTTTGTCTTACCCAAGGAGAAATTTTGGCAAGAACAAGACTCACTGTAACGAAACATGATCAAAATGCACTTTCTTTGTTACTACTAAGCACAGGTTTGGAAAGCTATTAAAAAACTAGCCTTTTAAAAAACAAACCAAAAAGTCCACACTTTGCAATACATTAGTACTTTATTTGCTACTAGTAATGTGGAGGTTAAGATCATAAAATAGCATGAATTCTAGCAAATCTTAGAAAAAATCATTTTGTGTGAAGAATCAACTAGAAGTTCAAATCTTGTTTTTTGTATATTTTAGCTACTCCACAGCCAGAAGAAAATGAGCTACATGCCTACTATTTAAAATGCTTGGAGAATATAGTGCAGCTTCTTGATTGTTAATGATCGTCTGATGACTTTGCATGTTGAAATTGGAGAACTTATTCAACGGGAGCCTGAAATTTAAAGAAAGCACTTATAACCCATGGATTAGAAGCAGCTTACATGCTACAGAAGAAGTGAAGTGTTTGAGAACAAAGTTCATCACTTTGAACCAAAGAAATCACTCTAAATGTGGTTCATGCTGTTTGTACTATAATCCCAATGGGAAACTAATGATTCTACTGTGTAAAGTATGTACACGGAATGAATGTATAGAGGAAAAGGATGTAACAGATGAGAAAATTTCTTAAATTATGCATTGCAATTGCTACTGTAAGGTATTAGGATTGCTGTTTTGGCCTTAATAAAGGTTTTTTTTTAAATTGAGATGAGCGTTTGTTTTGGGTGGATTGCAATGTATAAAGTTGCAGATTTGCACAGTGCATACTTAGCATGAAGAACTGAAAATGTTGGTAGTCATGATGTGTTATACCTACTATGTATAGAACAACAGCATGTGTGTTAGTTTTGAGGGACTTTTCAGTTCAAACTGCTGCATCTTTTTTTTCAATGCTAACAATTAAAAAGTTCTCTCAATTACTTATGTTACAGGTGACAGTTATGTTAACCGAGCAGTTTATTCAGGATATGAGATGAAACAGATTTAGTCACAACATCATAGGAAATATTTGAGACACAATCTGTTGGTTTCCAACTTATAAACACTTCAGATTTTTTCTCACAGAAAAAACAGTTATCCAGGCTTGTGTTTTCTTTGAACTGCTGCTATGTAACTGTTGTCATAAGTTTTCCAGTATTCTGTGCTAAATGAGTTTGAGCGAAAAATGTTTAAACATTGAAGCCTAAACACATGACAGTTCTGCTGAACGTGCTTCTGAAATATCTAGAAGTGTGTTTAAGTTTTCCTTAAAATATACTGTTTTGTGTTAAGGCAGGCATAGATAAAATTGAGCAAATAGAAAGCAAAACTTCGGAAATGCCTCTGAAACAGTTGTAGCAAGGTCATGTTTACCTGTAATTAGCCTTTTCTTCCTAAGGAGGTGATGAAAGCATTTTCTGGTGACACCTGGCATTTTTCTGTTTCTTTAGCAATGCTTGTAAATAATGTGTGACTTGATAATGCTCAGTTGAGATAAGTGTGATGCTTTTGGAGGCTGGATTAAACCATTACTAGAAATGTCATTATCAGCTAACCTGCTCCTCCACCAAACAAAAAGTAAGGATGGACCCTCAGAGTCTGGTACTTTTCCACTTGATCTACTGCATAATTATTGTAATTTGCAAAATGGTTGTTAAATGCTGTGATGCTCATCCTGTAGTGTTGCAGATAGTAAGTTGCAGGGCAGCAGAACACTCAGCAGCAGAGAGCTCTGTAAGTCAGTGATACCTGTCTGGGCTTGGTGAGGGGGTGTCTGTCTTTCCCTCAGGCTAGTGAGTGCTGATTCTCTTCAGAGATGTTTCAGCATACTGGTCCCCGGTGATTTCTCTCATGAATCAGATTGTAAGTCAAAATGCTGATTGTTTGTCAGTTTGCTTTCTTTTTCGGGGACACAAAAAATGAGAGAACGCGGTGCCAAATTATTTCCAATTGAAGTAACCACTCAGCAAGGATGATGAGCTCATTCAAAGTGTAGAAACGTGCATGGATCTGGTCAGGTGAAATAGGGCTGCGCAGTTGAATAAATTCATTAAATTCAAGCACAGTATAATAAAAGCAGAAGAACTGAATACTTGTTTTCTATTAAACTTTTCTATTTTACTGAGCTGTACAAACTCTTGACTAAATTATTCACACTGAAAAATCCAGGTAAATTGCTAATACATTTGTTACAGTAGCTTTAGTGCAAGCTATGTGTTTATCCTCAAATAAGCACAGATCTAAGCTGTTTTCTGAGTATTTTGCAATCTTCTGCAATTGTGGGAGGCAAATGTAGTCATGGCATAAGTATATACCTCTGTTTGGTGTTGCTCCTCAAGGAAATAAAAATAATTTTTAGCTATCTATATTCACTTTGTGTACAAAGTCTTTGCAGAATACTTAAAACTGTTTTCCTTCAAGATTAAGGAAAGAGGAATTTATTTGTTTATCTAGAGGACAACACTTTCTTCATCACTTTTCCCCTCAAAAATTGAAATTGACCTACAACTGCTTCTGGTCTCCCTGCATGTTAATAAAGAGGTGGGTTTATTGGTTATAAAACATAAATGACCTGATAAGTTTTGTTAACTGGCATTTTAGACTATCACAATTAGCCTCACAATAGCCTTTTAGTGTTAATAGCATTCACAAAAGAAAATAAAAATATTGAGATTTCATTCAGTTTAACTTAATTTTAGAATTTTGGAGATGCATCTATTTTCAAGGATGTGGTATTTATCATGTTTGAGTTTTCAAAGTAAACTAAATACTAAAATACCAGATTCTAAAAGCTGTAAAATAATTTTTTATCCTACAGAGGAAAGTTCAACTAAAATGTAGATGGATTTGCTGAACAGAATACAGAATTGAGAAGGTAACACTGAGCATGCATCTAGTTTCTCTAATAAAATGCATAGCCATGCAAGCTAGGAGTCTCTCAAAAATCCTTATCCAGGAGAGCACAATTATCATTTGCAATAACTGCAGATATATTATGCTCTCACTTTGTTGCTTTATCTTTTACGATAAATTTGCAATCAAATAAGTTATTTTAAATTCCAAAGAGGCATGTACATAAAATGCACTACAAATGAGGCTTTGAGATTTTTCAAGACTAATGTGTCATCTATTGCACGCTCAGAACTTATGGAGAAATAATTTTTGCTTGAGTGGTAAAAAATTGTAGATTAGACTTAATTTAGTTTTGATTGTGTGTGTGTGTTCATGCAAATAGAGACATTAAGTCATGACTTGCTGATGAAGTTTTCAAACCTTTGAGTAACAGATTTTCAAGACTACTTGAAAATTTGCTGTAAAAGATTTTTTAAAAGGCACTATTTTTTTTGCTATTCCAGCAATTTGGAACTATGGATTCTCAGTCATAGCAACTACACATCCCCTGGTAGAACTTTTCATTGATTCCTCTCCATCAAACTTGCAAATTATAGCAATTACAGGCTTCTGTGGAATGATGAAGCAGTAATGGCCAGACTGGTGAGGAGAATTTTGTATGCTGAGACTTTGGCCCAGATTTATATAAGTATTACCCTTCACAGTAAAGTAGAAGCTACTGTGACAGCTTCTCAAATCTGATTGTCCTTCAGAGAAGTGTTTTAATGTCTTCCGGGGAAAAAAAATTGGTTGGCAAACACCTGAAGATTGCTCTCTAGGGAAACTGCTGTTCGCTTGAGGTTTATTCTGGTTGTGATAAAAAATGTGTTCCCTTCAGATCTTTCCCCCAGCTGGCCTCCTAAAGTAATCGTTTACAGCCACACCACTATGATAGCAGTCATACTGCCATTACTTTAAAAGAAGGTAAGTTGTGGTAGATATAATTTCATAACTCTTCAATTCTTTTTGTCTCATCCTTTGGCTCCTGAGCTCGTGCTACATGTGTGTTCTTCATTTGTCACCTCCTTCTTGTTTTTGTTGATTACCTGACTTCATTCAGCAAATCTGTGTGATTCCTGGGCATTCTCAAGAGCTGGTTAGTCTTCCTGTTGAGTACGTAATCCTGAAGAGTTTGGCCCCATAGATGTGGGTTAGTTTGTGTTCTCTCTTGTAAGATCCTGGTCGTTAGTGTATAGTATATGTGTGCAAGTCTTTGTTGAGCAGAAATCAATATTGCACATGATTTTTGCATTGATTCTATAATTTTCTATAATTTTATTTGAAATTTGTGTTCGGAGACAGTTAGGAGTTAGAAGAGATTTTAATAAATGCACAATGGAGCTGATGGAGTTGTTTGAAAAGAAGCTTATTGTTTATTCCACAAAACTTATATTTACTTTCAGCTGTAAATAATCTAATTTATAAAGATTATTCTTTATAATAGATTATTCTTTATAAAATCTTAGGAGACTCATAAATAGATTTTTTAAATAATAATTATTAATATTTTTATGGGGTTAATTTTTATAAATTTTTAAGATGGTTCTATTTTTTTCCCAGAGATTTCCAATAAAATTTCAGTAAATTGAATGCTAGTGTTTTTTCACTTTTATTCTGCCTTTCTCCCTTTGTTTTAGATTGCTGACATATCATTATCTATGTTTTATATCCAATAATGCATTATTTAGAGCCTGAAAATGTGAATTCTTCTGGATGAAAATTCAATGAAATACGTGAATTTTGGATTTCTTTTGACATTGCTAATGCTTCTCAATATGAACAACTATGCCATTTACATTATCAGCCATTATAATCAAATTAGTTTGAAATATAATGTTGATTTTTTTTTTAATTAAATCACAGAGCAAGAACAATAGTTCTTGCAGTTTTATTGAAAAGTGCATACATTATTACAGGGTGGTTTTTTTTTGCTTTTATTTTTTTATAGGCAACATCCAATTTTACTTTTCCCAGCTTAATATGAACATTCGTGTGACTTCAATGAAATCATAGAGGTCAATAGTAATTCCTGCTACCTAATGCTAGCAGGTATCTGTTGGCCTGTGGTTTTACAAAGCATGGGTGATGAATACAAGCCCCTTTTAGTCTTTTGGTATTTTCAACTTGTCAGAGATATACCTCTGCATAAAAACTGTAATCTTTGCTAACCTCGCTTGTTTTGCTTGCAAATCCAGTACAAGAAATTATCATATTAAATAGTTATAGGCAAATACTTATCACAAGTAATGTTTCAAATGTATCGCTGCATGCAGTGCTTTAAGCTGCAAGATTTATTTGTATATGTTGTTTTACTTGTTTAGTAAGCATTTTGTAGTGAACAAAACAATACCACACTTAGAATCTGAGGTAGATGATTAGACACAGTCTTTAGTCATCTTACACGTGGTGTTTTATTTACTTTGATGTTGTGAGACTTTAAGGCATATGGTGAGAAAAGAAAACCAACCTCCACAACAATTTCAGAATAGGTGTCTCTAATATCTTCAAAACTTAATAGCTACTTCATAGTCAAGTTATACTAGGAGAGAACCAGCCCAAAGCTTGTCCAGCTGAGAGCTGTGTTCACAAGCCATGAGGATGTAGATTTGAGCCTATCTTCAAAATGACAGGACAGAGTGCCTTCACCAACATCTATTAAAAGGAAACACTGGCCGAAGACTAATGATTCATGGTATTTAGAACAGGAAAGTTCTGGTTGAATGCAGTTTCTGATATTGATAAGAAGACAAAACTACACCCAACTTCAAATTTGTTTGTTACTTGTCTTTGAAAATGAAGGAAAAGCTGTTTTAGGTGTGCCTTAAATATTCTTGGTCCATTGCTGACAAGGATAGGTGGAAGCTGATTGTTTTTCTCTTACTTGTGAACCATTTTAGTGCAATATAGGTCCAGCTGGACAGAATTTTTGGAAGAGAATAAAGAGGGTCAGAAAAATATGCCATACTTCTTTCACAATTAATACTGTCGAAGTTATATCTGCTTTTGAAAGAATAATTCTATGAGGGCGCTTCTGACTGTTAGTACCAAGGCTGATATTCCTTCCTTCTTGAGAAGCCTAAGGTTAACAACCCCACATCATACATATTATATGACTGCTTTCTGTAAAATAATTTATAGTTCACTTACTGTTTTAGAATAAAATTTTAGCTTTTTTTTTTTGTTTTTTTACTTAATATTTGCCAAGAACAGCAGAATTAGTATGAACAAAAAAAAAATTCTAAAAATGAAAAGACTCATAGGAAACTTGTGGGGAAAAATATTTTGTGTGTGTGTGTGACATAAATTTCTAAATCATCCAGGCAGGATTGATTAAGTCGCAGCAGCTGATTGTTATGGCAAATAAAGAGTAGATTTGAACATAGCCATATGTACTTTCTGTAAAAGCTATTGCTTTTTACTAGCAGGTAAAAATTACATTTTGTTTTCTTTCTTTTTCGATAGGAAAAGTATTTCTAAAAACTGCATGGAGTGTACAGTAGTGTGAGATAGGAAACACTGCCAGCAAGTTGAATGTTGAAAGCCTTGGAAGCCATCAAAATACAGGCTGGAAATTCCAATGATTCATGTAAGTAACAAGATTTTTTTCACTAGAATAAATAATTCATATGCATTGCATTTTTTATACTGCTGTTGGCTGTCCTTCTTTATTAGAAATGCTTCCTAATTGAGAATATTTTCAGAAGACTGACCTGTTGAAATACATACGAGATCATTAGCAGCAGGGAATGCCTTTTACAACCAAGTATTTTCTATTCTTACTCCTTCAATAACTCTACAGGCCAGTGCAGATCTTCATGGAGACAGAGTGGAACAGGAGAAAGAGGAAAGTCCACACTGCCTGTGGCACAGCATCTTACACATATCAGTAGTTAAAGGATCACCTGTGTCCTTGGATTAGAGTTTTGAGTAATAAATGTGTGTTATTAAAAACTTGCTAGCCCGTTCAGATGAGGTCTGATAACTGAGTTCAACAAGAAGACAGTGTCTCCTCAGTTTCATTCCCGTGTTAGGTCTGCATCACCAGTTGCTACCGAGTCCAGAGACTAGCTAGGGTGGCTTAGTGCCAATCGTTAAACTAACTGATAAAACATAACCCAAACATCATGGCAGGAAGGAAGGAAACCAACAGAAAAAAACTTCAAATGCTCTTTTGAGAGAACACAGTTGTTAACGCCTAGGTTAGCTGAGAAAGATGTGCTTCAACAACCAACACACTAACTTCAGAACAGCAGCACTCATCATGTAAATACAAATTAAGGATGTTAAAAAGCACAAAGGGCTTCCACTTCAAAAATCAAGAAGGGGAAAATTGCCGTTCCTCTCAGTTACCATTCCAGGACTCTCTGACTTTCCGTAGCTGGGGATTTGCAGAGAGGGCCATTTCCAATTGCTGTGGCAGCTGGTACATGACTCACTTCTTCTCAGCCAAAGATTTTCTTGCCTAATGAGAGACCTTTTTCCAGAAAGGTGTCTTCTAGAGCTAAATGACACCACCTGAATAAAAGCTTTGAGTTGCTTCCAATTAAAGCTACTTTATCTGAATTTCAGAACTTTTCTAATCCTGGAATTTATTGAATTCAGAGACTAAATACAAGGTTTAGTGCCTTTATGATTAGATTCTGCAGTTTGGAATTTTTTGTAAATGGCAAATAACCCTGAAGTTACAAGAGACAATGTAAGCTTCTGCAGGCAGCAGTGTCACTGGAATCTGCAATTTTTCTGAGACTTTTGGTGTGTTTCTTAATCTGCTTACCTAAATAAAGATATGTGCTGCCTATTATTCCACAGCTCAGGAAAGTGTTACGTAGACTTTTTGGTGTGAATTTTTTTTTTTTAATTACCTGCAAGATGTACAGTTTCCAGATTTAAAAATAAGTATATAAAAAAAAAGGAAAATTAAATTCACCTGCATATGCTGCAGTCTGACCTAATAAAAATACTAGAGTGAAAAACCTGCATTGTCTGAAATGACTGTGCAATAACAGAAGGTTTACAAAGCAACTCTGCATAAAGGTGTATTAAACACAAGGAGGAATGGAGCCATTCAGCAGGATGTCACCAACAGGAAAGGCTCTGATTTTTGGGGTGCTGCAAAGCCTGCAGCTGCCTCTACAGCTAGGAGGTCACTCTAGTCTGGGGGTTGGGGGAAAGTAAAAAAACAGCAGCCAAAATAACTAGAATTACTTCAAAGTGAATTATGATGTTTAGTGTAAATCTAATGATGGTTTCTGAAAATCTTTCCTTACTATTTTTCGCACTTAACATTTATAGGAGAAAAACTATTTCTGCTCACGTTAGGTGTTTGTTGACAGTAATTTACTGTTGAGTTTTTATTCCATTTCTTGCATTTATCAGACGTTAACAGGACACATATGCACATACACCCAACCTCCTTCCCAGGTTGAATAAAGGGAATCTCTTTATACAGTTTTAAATGGCAAAATTACTGAGGCTAGGGTCATAAAAATGCCTTTGAATATTATTTTTAAATCTGATTTTCGTAGTGACAAGAAGTTAGTACCTTGTAAGAATAAAAATGAGGAAAAAATGGTAATACTGTAATGGATTGAAGGCGTTTGTATTCTTACATCTGTATTATTAAGGGTCCGCATATGGTTACACTTGCAGTTTACTGTTGTAGGTTTTATCTGATATGCTTTTAACAATATTTTATGACAGAACGATGAGCATGGGAAGAAAATTGTTCTGGATGTAACAACAACTAATTTTAAGAAGCTGTAGGTCATAAAAATCAATAGAAAAAACTTACTTTAGTTGATGTTGGATTAGGTCCCAGCAGGGGAAACATTATTGCATGGACAATTTCACTAGGGAATACAGCAGGAATTGAGGTCAATATGTAATCATCCAGAATGTAGCTCTTCAGGGTGGATTATTTTACTCTCCTTCTGAACTGAAACATCTCTTAATGTTAACAAATCTTATTATCCTGTACTAGGAGTGTATTTGCAATAATGTATCAGAAGAAAGATCCTTAACAGCCTACACACTTTTTAATATGACACTTAAATATTCAATGCTTTCTCCCCAGCCTACTGGCATAATTTTATTGCAGTTAGAGATAAAATGGCCATCTGGAAACAGAGGTAGGTGGCAAGCACTCTACCAGGGATTTGAAATATAACTGAAACTTTAGAATAAAAAAAAGAGAACGAGAGAAAGAGAGAAAAGAAAAATATCAGGTAAAATAGCCTGATATTGTAGTAAATAACTCCAAAAGACTACAGCTATAAACGCTTGTGAAAAGAGCAGCTATCTGTGCCATCACAGTTGGTTTGAATTTTCTTTGTCCGATCTTTATTTTCTATTTTTTGAATGACCTATTTAAGCTGGTTTCCATTCATGCAGGTCTCTGTTGAACTTCATGAATTTCAGTTGAAGTGCTTAACAATCAGTGAACAGATTTTGTGCCAACTCCTTTAAAGTTTGGTATTTCTATACCAAAATAGTTACAGTACTCTAAGATGGGGTTTGTATACCAGTGTAACAGTATTATTGGTGACTCTTTTACACATGTGCTACATACAGTTAACTTTCATGTGCATAGTCATCTTCTCATATGTGAAATAAATCATAACTTGTGAGTAAATAAAATTTTGGATTGGTACAAGTGCACTTGTTCAAGGACAACGTCATTACTCCAACCATGGGAGTGTATAGGTACAAGTTTCACGCACAGCAAAGCCCTTGATCTTTTCTGTGGAAAATAAAGAGAATATATTTTGATCTACTTTGGCAGTTCTATAGTACCTCTGCTTAAAACATCCCCATCCTGCCTTTTTCTTACACTCTGCTAGTAGTTCTTTCTGGTTTTAGTTAGAATTTTTCTACCTTTTCTTCTGATTTCACAAGGACTAGCAAAGCGTATTTTAGAATTATGAGTAGTCTGATGCTCACCAGCAGAGAGAATGAAATGGTGCGCAAGCCCACTGCCAGCTTCTGTGCCAGAGAAACCATGAGAAACACGCCTACCTGTGAAGCAGGCTGACTGCCTTACGGGGCAGCGAGTAGAGTTTTGTGCTTCTGTTGTTGTCTGTTGCAATCAGCACATTCAAAAGGAGAGAATTTCTTTGTACAGAAATCTCCACATAGAAGAGGTAAAGTCTATTGATTTGCTGAAGTCGCTGGAAATGCTTTACTTGGTAGCTAATGATACAAGTGATAAATTCTGAGGGTTTTTTTGTTTTGTTTAATTTCATTTCCCATGCTTTTCATTGAATAAATCAGTATAAGAAATATGACAGCTTTATTCAGATGCAGCAGAAGGTCATATAAGTGTCAGAAAATTATGTTAGCAGAAGTAAATAACACTATCTTTTCAGAAAAGCAAACTGAGAACTATTTAAGGTGATTTGATGTTACCCATCCTATACAAATATTGGCTAATAGCTGAATGACAGGGAAACCTCTATCTTTGTTCTCAGAAGAATTTGTTCACCATTTGATGAATTAAGTCAGCTGTCACATTCTGTATGTCATTATATATATGTTTTTTTAAGTAATAGAATTTCTATTTAAATGAAAGGGGGACACATACGTATTCATCTCAGGCCTAGTAGTCAATACAGTTGATTCAGCTTCTTTTTTTTTTTAAAAAAAAGCCCATTGAGACTGAAACATAGTATCTAGGAAATATCATTTACCATCATCTACAACAGAAACAATAAAAAACGGCACACAAAGCTCTCAGTCCCAGGAATCCAGGGGAAAAACACAGCTGTAAGATACAGTGTACCTTTCATTTTATGCTTTGGAAAATAATCAAACAAAAAAAACAGCAATGCAAGGATGTTGATAAATGCAATTTTGACCTTGGCGATCTTGATCCCAGCTATTAGCTTGAATAACCTGAAACTTGAAATGGGGCAGTCCATTGAGTATATGAGGAGCCTCTCCTTTAGCTCTTAAAAATAAGCTGCCTGCAAAAGCAAGGTCTCCGGTTATTTCTGACCACCCTAAATTCAGTCAGACAACTTTTTAAAATTATCCTAGCAAGGTTTGCCTCTGATTATCTGTTTAAATTCCTGCCAGTCTAATGCATCAGATTATTCTGCTAAGCTTTTGAGCACTCCCATATCATATACTCAGATCACTAACTTTTAAAAAATCTCTTTCATGTTAGCAAAAAGGAAACAAAAATTCAATTAGAAGTAGAAAGACATAATTGAAGAAAAGAAATATTTGACATTTTTAACTTTGGATGAAAATGGCTTATACTTCAAACTGGCAGGAACTTCACACACGATTTCAACTAAGAGGTATTGAACCAAATCATAAAAATAATAGCATATTATTTTAAACTGGTAGCAGAATCGATTTGTTAGGATAGTTGATAAGCCTTTTTTTGAGCAAGTATACTACTTTATAGGATTTTATGATTCCTATAGATCCCACACATAATTTTAAAAGAAAATCTATCAGAGACCATTAATGAAATAACCGACCTATGCAGTCATAACAATTCAGTTAAAAAAATGAATCCTCATAAAATGACTTGTGATGATTCTGTAATGGGTGTTCTGAAGCCCTATAGATGTAATTAAACTTTCAAGTTCTTAGAAATCTATGGACAGGCTTGCAGGCTAAATTTTGCAAAATAAAGAAAAATCTCTTGTGTTCCTTCTTGAACGGAAGAGACTAATTGAGAATATGACTTACTGCTGCTTTATGTGAATATAAAGATCATTGATTTCCTTGGATCTGCATTAGCATAAAACAGATGTAATATATTGTAGTGAATCGGGCAGGAGTTTATGGTACAATTATGCTATTTCTACTAAAACAAATGATTGCAGGAACTGTTCCTTGGTTCCATTAACTTGCAGTCAACTATGATACCTTTCTTGAATAAGCTCTACTCTTTTGTTGGGCTTTGCCTAAGCAAATGAACTCCTGTAAAGCAATGACATGCTCAAGGAACATCTGTTCTAGATTCTACTAGGAAAGGGATTTTTATTGAGGAGTTGCTAGCTATTGGTATATGGGGGTGTAGAGTTAACAAAAAATAAATGGCTCCAAAACTGACAGATTACCTTAATTCATTACAATGGAACAATATTTTTGTTTAGGTTTTGTTGATTTTTACATTTATTTACATATGTAAAGATTCGGTAAGTGATAGTAGTTTTTACCTAGTTTCTCGATTCTTCTTAGTCCTCCTCTCCAAGGTCGTTTTCTCCCTAGAGTGGGGAGATCTTAGTCCATTATTCGTTGAAAAGCTTAGTTGGAAATATTTTTTCATTTTCTGTTCTGTAAAAGCAGTAGTACTGTAAGAGAAGTTTGTTCTTATGTGTGCTTCTTTTGAGGAGTGGTTCGAGTGGTTGGATTGGTACCTCCTAGAACATTTAACACAAGTGAAAGATGGAAAGGAGGAAAAGAAAACAAGTGATCATACATTTGAGCCAAGGTAGGTAACTGAAAATCTGAATACAACCCTTTCTTTTGTAAAGGACCAGTAAGTCAGCAGGACCTCTGAGTAGGGACTACCGCTGCTTTCCTCGACATCACTGTAGCAAGGTATGACCCGTGTGTCCCTGGCCGACTTTCTTCAGAACACAAGTAATGAAACAGAGCAAAGTAACTCTTTAAAAGACAGATGTCAAATATGATAGGTATGACAGGCTAAGTAAGAGTTTGAAAATAATTTTTCCTCCAAACCACGCAATCCCACAGGAAGAGGTCTCCCTGAGTCTTGCTGCAAAGCTTCTACGCTTCACCTGGATGAGCAGCCCCCCCGCAGCCTGACAATGACTCTTGGGTCTTGTCTGCTTTGGGATCCCACATCATCTGCCCCCAACTTCTCCAGCCAGCGCCTGCAAGCAGGTGACTTCCTGCCCCATCTGTGTCTCAATGCCTGACTATACCCAGCACATCTCAAAGCACCACCAGCAGCTTCCATCTCTGTTGCACAGTGACATCCCCACACCCTTTTTCAATTTTTAAGCAGAAAAAGCAATAGGCGGAACTCGTCAAACTGGAAATATACCTAACAAAGCAAACAGTCATCTGATTTTCTGCTTTTTAGGCATCATTGCTGTTACCTTGAGGATACTTGGATTTGGTGTTTGGGGTGCTTTCCTTTGGTGTTGGTTTTCTTTGGATTTTTTTTTTTTGCATGTAAATTCAAATGTAATTCAATGCTTTCCTTTGTGAATGTTTCATTCATTTCTTTAAAATGCTGTCTTTGTTGTTATTTCTGGATGAAAATGCATGAATTAATTATCAACAAATTGTGACTAGAAATCCAGTACTAATATATTATTTTCAAAGAAGAATTTATAAAATATTTTTAAGGACAGTTTTGACACTTTATTGAGCTAATCAGTGGCAAACATTTACAGTCAATATCAGTGAACAGAAAATATTGAGACAGAAGGTAAAGGCGTGGTGATAGCTTTTATCGCTAAACAACCACATATATAAAAATGTAAACAAAATAATTAATTGGATGTTTTATTGGGATTATTTGTTGAGGTTTTCTTTCTTTTTTAAGTAGATCAACTTGGCTTTTTTAATTGTCTTCATAATTATCTTCAATTCACTTTTTTGTCATATTCACCACTTATTCAAATGGACAAAGGAGTGCTTTGAATGGGTGCTTTAAGGATTTTACCCTCACGTGCAGACATGCAGTCTTCACTGAAGTTGAAAAGTCATCACAGACAGACTCTCCTGCTATCATAGAATCATAGAATCACTAGGTTGGAAGGGACCCACTGGGTCATTGAGTCCAACCATTCCTAACACTCCCTAAACCATGCCCCTCAGCACCTCATCCACCTGTCCCTTAAACACCTCCAGGGAAGGTGACTCAAACATCTCCCTGGGCAGCCTCTGCCAGTGCCCTATGACCCTTTCTGTGAAAATTTTTTTCCTGATGTCAAGCCTGAACCTCCCCTGGTGGAGCTTGATGCCATTCCCCCTTGTCCTGTCCCCTGTCACTATAAGCACATCAAAGGAACATTACTTACACTGTGCACTTAAAAAATACCACAAACCTTCTTATCTCCTACCAACACGCTTTTGGCTTGAGAGTCATCTGTAGTAGTGCTTTATGGTGCCTGGTTCAAAACCTGTTCAGCAGTGGTGTTTCTTCCACTGCCTTAAACAGACCTTGATACTATTAGTTCATCTCACCATTAACTTATTCTGTCACTAAACATAGCTTTTCTGTATTCATACAGTATCCATTACTCATGAATATTCCCCCTAAAAAAAACCCTGCAAAAAACACTTCCTGAATCTCAAAATTTAGTGTGAACTGGCCTTCATATGACAGCTGTGTTTTTCATCACAAACAGTCTTTAGCTTCCTGACCCATTTAGGTGTTCAGCGTTATGTTAGGATGAATATTCAGTTAGTGGTCCAGTTGCAATAATGTAAGTAATTTTCTGTTTCCAGAAATGTAGAAACTTAATCCTTCATTTAAAGATTCCTGAATACATATCCTCTTGCAAAGACTGACTTTTTGAGGTTGAAGGGTTTCATCATAGGACTGTAAATTGTATAGTATAGCCTCTTGGAGGCCTGTATAATTGAGAATAAAAATTTATTGAGAATTTGAGTGTGTATATTATATTATCTTTATTTTTCTACATCAGGGAAAGCCATTTAGATTTAACTTTTTTTTTTTCTTTCCTTCTCTAAATAATATTTACAAATATATCCCTAATATGTTATTGTGTTGAATTCACAACTTTCTCCTTTCTCTCTGAAGGAATACCTGGTACTAACCTAACCTCTGCTTTGAGGTTAATGAATACATACTGAAGAATCCTATCCATTATGTTACTGAATCAGGCATGCCTATAGATTAATCTAATTTGGGGAGCTTTATCGGTTCCATTACATTAGATGCAGAATAGGAAAAAGCAGATTGAATTATTGTACCTTTATCCAACTGTACCACTCAGCCATCTTGCTTAAAGAAACATATAATGGTGAATGGAAAAAGAAATAATTTTCTCCATGGTAGTGCACTGCCAACAAGGTGACACTCAATCACAGAGACATACTGAGTTGTATCAGTTGTTACTGAACTGTTAATTCTGGGTTAGCCTGGTTTTTACAGAGTATAGAGCTAATACACAGCTAACCTCCCTCCTCCCAGCCCGCTTGCTTCTTTATCTTCACTGAAAAATTCACTAAAACTGAAGAACATTTTTGCTCTGGTTGTTTTCCAGTTGGTCTTGTTTGCAGGTAAAGTAGTATTGGTTTCTGGGAAATAAACACACCAGGAATGGAAATGACTCACCCAGACTCACCAAAGGTAGGTATGTTCAGATCGTGATTAAAATCCACTCTGTAGATCTCCATTGCACTTACTGCACAATCTTTTTTTTGCTCTTTGTCTTTCATTTAAACCACATCCTACATTTGTACATTCATGTTGAAAATTCCACCATGCTGCTTTTCTTGTAAAAGTGTAAAAGTTGTTGGTATTTAGCCAACACCTAGTTGTCTTTGTAAGTTTTCCCTTCCTTTGCTTGGGGGTTGCAAGGATGAAGACAAAGAGGGGCTACTGGGAAAGAAGAACCAGGCGATGGGGAACAGTGGGCAAAGAACTGGAGAGGCAGAGCCGAAGGAACTGCTCAAGTGATGGAGTGACTGTGAGAAGTGTTGCAGCTGCTGCTGCTGTGCGAGACTCTTATCCACAGATGATCAGAAATATGTGTATTTTCCAGCCTTTGCGTGCTGGGGAGGGAAGTTGGGACAAGCAGAGTTTAGAGGTAAGGGAGGTATAAGGGCAAGCTGGAAGGGAAGGGGCTGCATGATGAACCTTCCCTTCCGCTACCTACTCTGATACTTCTATTGCCCAGGAGGGTAAGGTGGCAAAAGTGTGTATTTCTCCTTTTATTGGTTACGTCTTCTGTGAAAATCTGATACTTTGAGCATGTGCCTGCTCCCAAATTATGCCAGTAGAGTCAACTTTCATAGTGCCTACAGCTTTTGGATTTGTGGCTTGCAGGTGCCCAGTTGTCTAGTAGGCACTTGTACGGGTGTCTGGAGAGAACTTGTATTGCAGCCTTTAAGAGGGATACCCAATAGTGCTTTGGTTATAGGCTGTTTTCTTTAGCAGATACATTGTTGGGACTTGCTGACCAAGAAACCCTGACATTTGTAGTGACTGTGTGTGTTGTACAGCAAATAAATGTCTTTAGACAACGTATTATATCAGCAATACTTAGTCATAATGTGGGGTTAGACACTAATTTCTTGACTTCTGTTTTTCTTTCAGTGCCAGATGGAGAGAAATGAGCATGAAATTCAGAGCAATAAAAATTGCCATTTATATTTATAAGTGGATGACTGAAGAATAATTTTCATTTAAGGGAATTTATCTTAATTTTGGAGATTTCCTGAGTACTTTATCCTAGCCTTAATTAAAGAAAACAATCGTGTAAAAAGTTTCATTTGTAATAATAATAGTAAAAAAAAATCATATGTTTATGTATTTCATTCTACTTTAGATTTCATGGAACAACACTCATCTGTAAACTGTGATATACATATCATAACATAAAGAATTAATAATTCAAGCTAGAGAGATATTTTTTCTTTTTGCCTCACTTGCAACTGCAATTTGACAACATATAGCCACTGAAAATCAGGATTTAAATGTGGGAACTATATAAATCCTTTGTAGCTGGTTTAAAGGCCACTAAGCTGCACAGCATCCAGGAACTGGACCACTTTAGCTCACAAGATCCTTTCTTTCCTGATACAAAATCTGCAGTTTAGTCTCTGAAGCTTCCCATTTCCTCCTTTTCTTATCAGCAGCACTTTTGTTTCCTGAGACAAGCTTAATGTAAATTAATCTTTTGATCTGTTTGAAAAGATAACTTTGTTATAATGCAAATAAAACAAGAGTCAATCTGCAACTCGGTTCCCTTTTGTTTAGTTTTTTTTATACGCAGGCAGTAGTCCATCTGATGCTATTTAAGTGTACTTTGTGAATTCAGACAAGGTAGAGTAGAAATAAGTGCATCTGCAACAATGGAGAATTACAGATTTAACTAGGAAGTCACAAAATGGAGTAATTGCAAACGTTCAAACGTGTTATCATAAAACATGCTTAGTTTAATACAAGTAAATATATACATATTTTGATTTTCACGCAGGTTGTGGCCCTATGGGAGGAATTTTAAACAGATCTAGTGCTAGCTTCTGCTGAAGCTCATGCAGTCTATTACTCATGTAAAACATCAATTTCTCTTGTCAGCTTTAGTTCGAGTTACATTTGTTTCTTCATTTGAGAATTTTAACCAGTTGATTCAACCTTATTTTTAACTTCAAGTCAATCATGTTGTCCCAATTTTAAGCAGCTACATAAAACTACGGCCTGTCAAGTTGCAAAAATGCTTGCAGTTGTCCTGAGAAAAAAATCCATTAAAAACGTAAGTGTGGCTTGTTTTGACAAATTTCAACATGACTCACGAATACTCGGGATTCTTACACCTCTGAACAAGAATTTTCTAGCTGCATAATTTTGATCTCAAAATACTAGCTCATGACATGCTATCACAAATGAATTCTCAGACCTTAAGACATTACTTTTTATAACTAGTCACAGGATTATTATGACCTCTAATATGCAGCAATTGTCTTATGCTCTCTTTAGCTAATATTCCTTGAACAACAGATAAATATTGAAGGGTCAGAAAAATGGAGAAATTCTGTTGATTTTGGGATACATGGCACAGAAGAATTGTTTGCTTCTGCAGATGAGACCTGAAGTTCTTCGCTTTATCAATTATCATAGTGTTCATGCATATTGTTAGAGACTCGTTAGTAATGCAAACTTTTGTCTGAGGCAGATTTTGATAGGAATTTAACCTCTCTCTGATGCGACTGCACTGAGACCTCAAACACGGTGTTTCTTAGAATGTAGAAGTAAAAAGAACATGACGTTTTTCATATTCGAGAAGTAAAAAATCCTGTGAGAAGGTGCACAGAGATTTGAATAAAACCATGTGGCATTGCAGTCACTGGTTCCATTGCCCTTTGAGATGGATCATGCAGCTCTTCTTATTGTTATTCTCCAGCTTTGTGGCAGTAAGGTTGTTAGCTAAGTATTCTTAGCTAACATCTTTCCTTTTTTCATTGCATTGTGACAAATATGATCAAAATTCACAATTGTTTTATTGTGTAGTTCAGACAAATTTTAACTCTCCAATGATATGCACAAGTTAGAAGTAATAATAACGTCTAGAGTTTGGGGTTGGCTTTTTAGTGACATTTTTTCTTCTGTTTTTTGCTTGTAGCATTGCCAAAGTTGTTTCTGAATTTTTGTATAATTCCAGATTTTTCAATGAAGTAAATGCTGAAACTGAAATTCTGTGTGTTTTAGCCAACTTGGAAGGAAAGTTTGTGGATTCAACTGTAAAATTTATTGAGAAGGTAAAACTGGAATGCATATATGCCAAAAAATCTATGATAATCCAGACATCCCGGATAAAATTTAACGTAACTCATAGAGAAAATATAGCTGTCTTGCATCCTATCTATGGCATACATATTGAAGACAAATACAATGGAAGAATTTGTTGTGAAAATTCTTCCAGAGAAGACAAGTCCTTGTCCTTTATCAAAAGCATTTTGGGGGATGTTGGTCTGTACTTCTGCTCCATTGTAACTTACCCAGATGGAATTTGGGAAAAGGCAATAGAAATTATCCAGCCAGGTAAGTAATTAATTCATTTTAAAAAAAAATTAATTATACAAACCAGAAATCCATGTCAATTGAGGGAGTACCTGGCGTTGTAATTTTTTTTGCAGTCGTATAGTATGCAGAAATGGAGTATTTGGGGAAAAAGAACTAGCAGAACAGAAAAAAAACAGAAGATCATTTTAGGAAAAGTGGGAAGTAAGGAGAAGAACTGGAGAAGAACAGATGTCACAGCAGCGATGTATTACATGGCAGACTCCAGGTACTAAAGACCATTGCAATGGTGATGTTCCCATAGGGCCAAGGTGCTTATAACATTTCAACACACCATAGGATGTCTTCAGAGGATGAAATTGCAGCTACCCATGAAATTACATGGATCAACCTTGTAACTACCTATGGAGGATACTATATTTTCATCATTACATTCTGCTGTGAGGATATTCCTGATCTGAAACCATGATTGTGTTCTTTTCCTAGAAGCTTCTCTGTGCTTGCTTTTTTAGGAACAAAGTAAACATTTAGGAATGGTGTGGCAACAGAAGAAAGGAAGGCAGGGAAGTTTAAATGAAGGAAAAAAACCCTTTTATTTAAAAGGAGACTTTTTTAAAGATGGAAAAGTGAAGAAGGAATGAAAAAGATCCAGTTATACCCATGTACTTTCTGTGTAGCTGACTTTCCAATTGGAAAATCTGCTCATCCAGTTTGGTTTCCTTTCCAGTTGTATAAGTAAGAGAAGAAAACCCTTTTCTAGTATTTTTCCATGCCTGCCTATTCAGCATTGGTCAACTGACAGCTCTGGTGCAAATTACCAAACCTTTCTGATAGAAGTCCTTAGATCACTGTGTCTATATGGTGGAATAGCCTTCAAAGTATAACTAGTTTTAGTTATTGGTTTGTTGATTTGAAATTGTGAATGTAGAAAGAATCTGTTTCTCTTTCCCATCCTCCACAGTGAATTAGACTCAATTCAATATTTTATGGTATTTCACAGCTAAGTAAGAATGTGTTGAAAGGAAAATCCAATTCCTAACATTTGAAAGACCAGAAGATAAAAATAACAGTTCTTTTCCTAGCCTGATCCTTCTGAGTCATCATTTCAGCCTTATTTTATCTACACTTCTGTAATTTCAGTGTTACAACAGCGGATTTGACTCTTGTAGGAGATACCTCAATTTTTTGAAATAAAGCTATGTTGTTCCTGTCTTCACCACTAAATGTTTTTGCAACTTGATTTTAGCCAGTATTTTTGTTGACGGCACTGCTGAAATACGAATCCCAATTTGTTTTCTTGTCTCTGCTAGCTTTTTATTAGTAAATATTACTGCTCACCAATGCAGAAATTAAACCACACACATTATTGCTCTGACTTTGAAAAAATTTATTCTGTTTTCCCCAGATTGTTTAGTTTGATAGGATAGTTTGGACCTGAAATGATTTACCCATTTGTGGAGCATTGACATAACCATACAGTTCACAGTCATTCACATGCAGAGGGAAAGTCCTACTAGTGAAAGAACTGAGTGGGATCCCTCAGGGAAGGGTTGTGGTTCAGGTCAGGGTTCCTCAGCCATAGTTTCTTTAATTCTTTGAATGTTTGCTTGGTTCTGGTGTCTTCTTTATTATGCAAGGAATAACATTTCTGAAGTAATAACTCCCTAGTTCATTTTTCTTCAGCAGTCCCTTTAGTGCATGATATTAATGCAGCTGTAGGCATTAGTAACACAATTTTTATTTGCATTCAAATAAGCTAAATTCTGTAAATCCAGGTTGCTGTTTACAAAAAGGAATATGCAAATTAGCACTCTTACGTGGTTTGATCTAACATGAGTTCTGGCAGAGCTGATCCCTTATTCACGGGTTCACCTGATCCCTTATTCAGGTTCATTTTCGATAAAATCCTAAAAGTTAGATGCAGGAGAGTTCTGCAAGCTCATATAGTCCTTTTCCTGGCCAAGACAGTACTGATCTCAGCTTTTTGTTCCTGAATATGCTGGCTGGGTTGAATCTGAAATGATGCAAGAAATAAGGCAGTCATTTTTCCTGTGGAAACCAGTCCACTACTTTATTGGACATTCCACTTTTAGATTTAATCACATAGCAAATCACACAAAGAATGGAACAGTTATCACAGGTATTTTTTTGTTTTTTTAAATGATACTGTCAAGTTCAGTATTCTCAATATGTAAGATTTCTACCTTGGTTTGAGCATGTTAAAACACAAAAGATGTTAGTCTCATAATTTCAACAGACATGGATCTTGTATTATAGAATTAATATACATAGATAGTTGAGGTCCTGAAAAACAAAGTGTTTGTTAAGGAATCTGATGTTATAAAGGAATCTGGCCAACTTACTGGAAAGATCATTTTATAGGTAGTTAAATTTTTTTTTCCAATTTCATTGTTTTCTTTGGATTTATGATTTATTGATTCCTAATAAACATTACTCTTTTGAAAGCATTGATTCACCTATACTATCCCAGACAAACAACTCACTCACTGCAAACTCTATTTCTTCTATTTATAACAGTTAAAGAATAAACATTTAAGGTTTTTTTTTTAAAAAAAGGGAATCGCATAGTGTCTAAACTTTGTAATTAGTGGTTTTAGTTTTAAGAATTAGTTGGCCAAGCTAAGGTTGTATTTGTCTTTAAATGAATGAAACTTTGTGGGCATATAATAGCCAACATGAAGCTTAACCTTGCTCTGATAAATTAGTTAATGATGAAGTTAAGTGGATATTATTAAAGTTTTCATGTCAATCAAAATTGAAGATGCTTTATCATTTAATTTGTGCTAGCAGTGCATTGAAAACTGTCGGAATTTATCTGTACTAACCTGTTAGTGTGGCACCCATAGGCATTCCTGCATCAGCTTATGTAGGTAAGTACACCATTAAGGAATCTGCAGCATATACCTCAATGAAAGCTGGTAACACAATATACATACAGAATATATGATTGGCTTTCAGAAATACTGCTAAATGGAAATAACAGAAATATCATAAAAGGAAATAATCCCATATGGGATTATACTACCCATGGAGATTCCTAGCTAGATTAAAATAGATTGAAATGTTTTTCACATGGCAACCATGTCTGCTGACAGTTATATAAATTTGGATAAAGTATCTTGGATTAATTTTTGATGGCTTGGAAAACAATGATTATTTCTGCACTCAAAATGTTCAAAGTGGCTTCAGTGTTTCATTACTGGTAATTAGCAGAGGTCATGAGTCTGATTCTACTCTCGCATGTGCTTTGTATAATTTTTTAAAACTGTGAATACGAAGTGAGAAAAATGGTATGATTCTTATTTGCCAACATTTTTCATTTGCATAGTTTGAAGCCTCAAGTGCTGATGCTTAGCGAGTAAATATTTCGAGTAACATCTAAGGGTTATAATAGTGTCACTGCATGCAGCAACTCAAATGTTAACAAGACCATGGCGCTACAAAATCACGCATTTTAAAAAGTTTGATGATCATGACTTGCTTTATCAAACAAAAACACAGAAAGAGAAGAAAGAAGTATTTGAACAGCATTAATCGTGTTTCCTTTTATTAGTGTTTTGACAATTCCTCATTTTCTGTCCCTTTAGATTAAAGATGTCTTTCTAAATAGAAAGTCCACTGTGGCTACACTCTTTCATATGTAATTAAGGATGTTATTGAGGGAATAAAAAAATCATAACAAGTTTTCATTGCATGAGGTGGCAAAATAATAAGGGAAAAATACTGCTTATGACTCTGCCTCTAGCTTAGTGTCTGTTTGCAGAACAGCAGTTCACCCCAGCGTTGTCTGGGTGGGGTGAACATGATTAATTTTCAATCAAGGATAAAAGTAAAAAAAACTAAACACCCTTCCTCCCCCAAAAAAACAAAAGAAAACAAGAAGAGATAACCAATGGCTGAGCTGTCGTAAAGACCTGAGATCCCAGGAGACAGAGGAAGTTATAACTGTCATTGCTGAGATCTTCTCTTGGTTAACTATCCTCGTTGCATCAGTGGCAGATGAAAGACCCTAGAAGTGGTGATAAATCAACACTTGTATAAATTTTTTTATGTAATTATTTTAGTAATTGATTTTTTTCCTTTTCATAGATGTGGTTTTAGCTTAGTACTGGGGCTGTATCAGGATATATAATAAAAATGTTAGGACATATTTTGTTCCTCCTGCCTTAAATTTTAGCTGAAGTTTTCCTATGACATCTGTGAAACAGGTGAGTAAGAACTCTTGCGGACTGCACAATTTTACCCATCGTGCTTTCTTTATTGACAGTTACTGAAACATACAGAAATGCAAAAATATTTAGGGTATTATATTGGAAACTTCAGAGGTTATGTAGCCATAGGACATTCTTACAAGTGAGTGCAGCACTGAAATTCTGTACCGTAACTGCAAAGAACTTGAGAGTATCTTCTGCCACTGTTACACATGAATATATTGGCATGGAATAGTCTAGTTATTCCACATGAAGAAACCTGCCACCTGCATGGTCTGTTGCTTCTTTTTACCTGTAGTATGAGCACATATCCAACAGTTTTCACAACTGAATTAAAGGGATTTTTTTTTTCTTATAATGTTCCCACATTTTCTAAGTCACAACTACTCATGCACTAAGCAAACAAAACACATACTTCCAGAGAAAACTTCTTGTCCAGTTTTTTATGAGGTGTAAGGATTATGTGGGAATAATCAGTAGTTTTGTTTCACCTTTCTTCCTGAACAATTTAAGGATGATCTGTAGTTTATCATAAACAGTGCTTAGACCTGTGTGTTTGAAGACTGATTTTGAGTGTAGTATAAAATATGAGGAACAGAGAGCAAATTTACTATTAATAGAAAAAGCATTAGCATTGGAGACATCAGGTAGGAATAGCTGATCATCAGAAAGATGTTATTTCATATGCCTGCTGCCCGGAAGAGAAAGCATTTGAGGCTGAAAGTGGTGTAATCTTACTTTCAAATGAAAGAGCAAAACACAGTCCTTGACTGAGTCGTTTGCCAATTGGCAGTCCTGTACCTAACAATAAACTTTTGTAAAGAAATGTATACAGGGAAAGCATATATTTCCAGCTTCCAGCACTTTGGAATGGATGATTGGATGATATTAATTTACAAAGGAATTGGAAGAGGTATTGGCAATATTCCTTTTTTCCTTCATGCTTTTTTCTGCATACCTCTTTTCTTCATGTATCCTTTGTATCTTTCATGTTTATTCAGATCTTTTCTTACCTATGGTGACTTGAAACATTTGTTTACTTGATCCTTTTACAGATCTGCCTTCAGCTCTTTGGTTCTTCTGTCTTCAGTTAAATCCATAACTACAATAGTTACTCAATTTTGAAGCGATTTTTTTTTTTTTTAAGTTGGAGTAAAGTATCAATTCACAGAAAAAGAGTTTAAGGAATTATTCTGACCTTTTCATTATTTATTCAATAAATGTCATGCATATCTGCCTTTAAGTTCTTAGTATTGTCTGTTCTTTTCCAGCCATTCTTGCTCTGCAGAGCATTATAATGAGAATATATCAAAGGAAAGATTCAGACATGAATCATGGACAAATATTTGGTTCAAAATATGATTTCCATTTATATCTGTTCATCAAGATCTTAAGAATTCCACAAATCTGAAGTGTATTTCCGTCTTGTTTCCAAACTGACAAAATAAATTAGTGACAATTTATTTAAAATGTCTTCCAGGTCCAATACTTTGTTAAACTTAACGGATTTAATTTTGGCTTCTATGTAGACACTATATAAAAACTTTTTGCTATTGCACCCTCATATCTGTGATGATATACGATGTACCATTACTACGTGGTTATAGCTTTGTACCGTCATTACCCATAACAATAATCCTGCCCTTTTCTGTCTTGCCCTTATGAAAGTATGAGGCATTCCTTTGTCAGCTGCAGTTCAGTGAGATATTTTTCACATTACCAGACCACTGTATGGATGCCTTCTACACAGCTACAAAGTGTCCTCTGTTTCATTCTGTCTTTAGGAGTACTGAAAAATACATTTGACTTCATGTGTTTTACACATCCTCCCAAACCACTTGGACTTATTGATAGTTCTGTAGGCTGCATAGCAATAAACGTAGCAATCCCTGACTTAAGGGTTTTTAAGTCTCCATTGAAAAGTATAATTATAATATTGATTGTTTTAAATTTAACAGAATCAGAGATGATTAAGTGTAGGTGAAAACTGTCTTAAAGCAAAGAAAATCAATTTGTGAAGAGCTCTGTGATGAAAAACTCAATCTTTTAAAGTTGGATCAGCAGTATTAAAGTACATGACAGACAAATTTACAACATAAATATAACTTAAAATAGAGAATATAATAAATATATTTAGAGAGATCACAAACTGACATTTTTCTACTCCTATATGCTGTGCCTTTAATACAGATCTAGACAGAAAGTCAACAGTCTTCAATAGTGAAGAATCATGTGATATATAAAATGTTTAAAGGAAAATGGGCATTTATGGCAGGGCAGTGTTGTACATTTGTTTACATAAAGAGTGAAGACAATTAAAATTGCCTGGAATATTTTTGTCCCGTGTTTGTTTATTTGCCTTTCAAAACTGTTGAATACTAACATGAGTTCTTATATGTTTTGAAATTTATGTTTATTTCCTTAGGAGTTTTGTTTCTGTTAGGTGTTGAAATAGTACCATTTTGACTTAAAAATTCCCGTGATACACTCTGGACAAAATAGGAAATATTCTTTTGATGTTCCTAGTTACTTTTAACATCCATAATATGAATTGTGCAGAGCCACCTAATTGGTTGGAGTATTTTTCTGTGATAGGATTGGAATTTTTTATTTTTAATTTTTTTATTTAATGACTATATCTGTGTTTCTGTCAATCAGTGACAATGGACCATTTGCTCAGGGATATGTTTTGCTAGCAACTCTGAATAAGAATGGAAGTTCGTTAACAGAATATTTAAATGCCAGATGTACTATGAAGCACTGCGATCAACCACTTCTGTGATAGCAGAGACAGAGCTTTTCTATTCTTAGCTAGTGTGATGATATCCATGCCTCTCAGCACTTACTTCTATATTAATGTTCTTCTGCCTTCCAAAAGCAGCACACTGCGTAGATATTTTTTCAAGTCCCTATTCACCTGAAATAGCTTGCTTTCTATTTATCTCTGTCTTAATTTAGAATGTGATTCATAGATCTACAGTGAAAAATCATCAGCCCTTTGAAACACATGGAAGCAAGAACTAATCCTGAGGGATCTTCATTCTTCGGCTTTTGGACTCTGAGCTCCCCAGAGCAACAACTATCTCTGTGTCTTATACAGTGTTGACCACATTGTCAGGACCCAAATAAAAAGCAAGACGTGAAGGTAGGGAAGATGCCTTTCCACCTCTGCTGTGATTATTGACCTGTTAAATGCTGGTTTTATTTATTTATTTATTTTTTAATTTTATTTTCTGTGATAAACTAGAGATTGGAAGCCCCTTCAATATAAAAGGTTAGGGGAAAACTCCAAACCAGCCCTGTTGGGAGTAGAACAGATATCTCCTCTTCCTTCCTAAAGGAAAAGCTTAGATCAAAAGGAATTATAGAATTGTGAAAAATTCAGACTTGTAGAAATATTTCACATTCACCTTATCCAACTCTGTGTTCTGAGGCGAGATAAGCATAGCTTTTTCATCCCTGTCTGATTCCCATGTTGGAACTGCAAGCATAATACTCTAGTATATGTCATTCTAGTACTTAACCAGTGTCATAAGGAGGGTTTTTTTTTTGCATTATAGTTAACCTACTATCTCTTGTTTAATAATGAGATTATTCACTGTAGTTGTTCCTTTGAAAAAAAGAGGAAGGCATGAGAATGTTGCTAGCCTACAATCATCCCTTTGTACTAAACAGAGTTCTTTAACTTTTCTTCTTAGGTCATGATTCCAAATTTCATCATTTTAGTTCTCATCAGAATTTTCTCCAGATTGTATATAGCCTTATTAAAATAAGATACAGAGAATGAAACACCATGTTTCATCTAAGGTCTTAGTATTGCTAAATGAAGTAAAATAATACCTTTTTTCTATATGACGCTCAGTTGACATACTTGAGAAAATATCTGTTTTGGAAACAGGCAATATGATAACATTTTCAATGCTATTTGGCTAGAAAACAGAGCATTTATTCAGCACTGGTGATTTTTTGACATTTTTTTCCTCTTTTCTTCTTTTTACTCCTTACCACTTTGAATGTTCAGTTAATTACTAAGAATAATGAAGCTGTTATGTACTCTTGGTTACTATGTGTGCATTAGAATATGCTATTTTTTTTCAACAAGCTGGTGAGGGGACGTTTAATGGGAAAGTGAGATGACAACCCACAAGTCAGCAAGGAAGTGGACTGACCTAACAAGCAAATGATCTGGGGTTATACGGACAGGAAACGCCTTGAAAACAACAAATCAAGGCACAAGGGTGACCATTCCAAGTATGTCTACACAAATAATGGAATCGTGAGTGGGCATATTACACTGCCCACTCACAATTGACATATAAGTGGGCATAATATCCCATTATTAGTGGGATACTCTCACACCTTTTCTGGGAAATTAGAATGACTGGATGGCCATATGAAACGTCTGTACACCAGTGAACACAACACAGGTGACAAACAAGGAATTAAATGTCTATGTGCAGTTGCAAGGCTACAATCTCATTGAGATCACAGAGACACGGCAGAATGGCTCACATGACTGGAGTGCTGTTATGACTGGATACGAGCTCTTTAGGAAGGACAGGACAATAGGGAAAGAGAGTTGCCCTTTGTGTGAGAGAGCCATGGGAATGCAAGAAGTTCTGCCGAGGAATGGATGAAGAGCAAGCTGAGAGCTCAAGGGTCAGTATTAGCAGGCAGATCAACATAAGAGATGTGATGTGTCTGCTATTGGCTGCCCGACCAAAGTAACCAGTCCTGATAGAGATGAGACCTCCATCAGTCCATCAGACAGTTGCCAGAATCTTCACGTTCTGTATTCCTCATGGGAGAGTTCAACGAATTAGTATTGGTAGAAGAGCAACATGGCAGGGCACAACCAACGTGATATTTTTCTGGAGTGCATTGACGATAACTTTCTCACTCAGCAGCTGAAGAGAGGAGGCACTCTGTTCAACCTCACATTTACAGAGAAGGAAGAACTTGTGAAGATCAGGGTGACCTTGGCTGCATAGTGGAGTTCAGAAATCTGCTTGGAAGAATCCCAGGGGTGATGGAAAAAAGATTTTCAAGGAAAACCTCCTCAAATGATCCGTGCAGACATGCAAGACGTCAAGCAAAAATGCTACAAGGCCTATGTGGATGAAGGAGAATCTCCTGACTAAAGTCAGGCATAAAAAGAAAACATAGATAAGATGGAAGCAGGGGTAGATGACCTGGTAGGAGCCTTGTCCAAACATAAATGAGTGTAGTTACACAATTACCTGGAGCTGAATCTAGGGGTAGTATTCCCCTACCTATATAAGCCAAAAATTCTTCATCTTCTCAGCTACTATTCCCTAAGTCTATTGCACTGCAGATGCGACTGGGAAATTGAACTAAAATATTGTATCATCTCTAGTATGAACCATAACTAATGTGACACCCAGTAGTTAAATCCAGATCTGAGAGTTTTATAACTGTCTTTTGTTTCTCAAAGTGTAAATGCGATGGATGAAATTTTGAGATAATGGAATTTGGAAATCATTACAGGATGCAATTATAGAGGAAAATGGAAAGCGCTTAGTGACAGCTTTAAAATATTCAAAATCAAGGAGATGACAGCATTAATTTATCTAGGACAGACTAAATAATATTTTATTTGGGGAAATACATGTTAGGTTATGGAATGAACAGATGTTGGTGAAAAGCACAGGGTAGGAGGAATTACAGACTCAGTTAAAATTCCTAATAGTCTGAAAGAAATCACTAAGAGGTGATTAATATTTTAAGTTCCAAATATTTTCCCAACTGCAGAACCTCTTTTCTGCTGCTTGTATTCCTAATTATGAATCTTTCTTTCAGCTAATCCATCAGACAGGAATGTAATTTATAACTTACTTACTAAAGATAAAAAGTAGTACAAGGAAACATTCAGTAAAAAATACTGATTTATTGCTTTCTTCCGTTTTCCAGTACCAAACTGTGTAGCAAACTTAATATGAAATTAACTTTGTCTTTCCTCCTTTTCCAATATACTTTCAGCCCATACAAGCAATCCATTAAAAGTGATAACTAGGATATGAGATGCAGGGCAGCATTTACCTACAGTGCATCCTTACGTTTCACTTCTGGGTGTTACAATGCTTCTGGGGCTGAGCAGCACAGGTGTGTGCTCTGTCCATTGCCTTGGCAGCTGTGGTGTTCCATTCTAAGAAACATTCGTTCAGATAGTTGTACTTAGGAGCCAGTTTGGTTTTTTACACACATCTCCTTCTCGTATCCCCTGCCTTATCTTCCCTCTGTGGCTTAAAACTTTAAAACCTCTGCTCTGCCTGAGGTGTGACCCTCTGGAGCCTCATGAAAGACATGAGCTGGTAGGCACAAATGCACACGCATGTGTGCTGTGAAATGCATTTTTTCAGCACAGCATTTCTTTCCATCCACTATGAGACAGTATGGATCATTAACAATAAGCGAGCACAGTATCCTGTGTCACTCTTTCTGTCTCCTGTTGCTGGTAAATTCTCTTCATCTCATTCATTAAATTCCTGGAGAGGATGAAAATTTGAAATTCTGACCTCTTATGTCTTCAAGACTCTCCTGCAGGTGTATCGTGGCATAGTACACGATACGCTTTTATCAGATGACTTCTTCTCCAACAACCAAATTCTCCTTACTGGAAGTTCATGAATGTTTACATTTGAAGAGAGGAAGATTTTCTCACTCTTATTAGCACTGTACTGTTCTTCTCTTCCTTTCTTTGACTTTTTCCTTTCCTTGCACTTCAGGTAACTAAAGTTCAGCTCAAAAGAGTGAAATAAAAACAAAGAACAATAGAATATATGTGATCAAAATGGAATTGGCTGGTGAATTACAGTTGCATGCTAAGTGTTTATAACATCAGGTAGAATCAGTAATTTGTACAGAAAAATGCACAAAATTGTTACTATACAATTTAATACATATTTAAAGGGGTGTTTCAAGGGTATAGGAGTGTAAGGACTTCATTTTAACTTTTATGACAGAAATAGTTAATATTAGAAAAAGACATCCCTTTCAAGTATGGCTCTACTGTTGTTTTCTGAGTCTGACTGTAGAGCTGGTCTCAGTAGTTCATTAGAAATTAAGATCTCTGCTGTCCCAAATTATTTAATAGCTATGCATACGTGTTTCTCCGTCTTATCCAAGGAAGGGCAAAAAATATTTTTTTTAGAAACTCCACAAAATTGTGTTGTATGTGCCAATACCAAGGAAAGGTGTTAGTCTGGCTGCTAAATGCAATTCGACATTTAGCTTATTCAGGAACAATGAAGAGGTCACTCTTGAAGTATTTTCTCATCTGGAAATAGAATTCTTGTAGAAGGGGGGCAGGGAGGGAGGGGCACAGAAGAAGGAGGAGTGAAGATGGGGGTGAGAGGAAGATTACACTGTTATTTTATTTTTCCTCCAAAAGCAATTTCTTAACTTCATCAGTTTCCTTTCTGCAGAATTTTGGTTTAGTTGCTTGATCCTTTAGATCCTGTGAAGTTGGTTTACATTCTGTTATATCTCTATGTTTCTCAGATTTTCTTTCCAAGAAAAATATTGATATATTATGTTTTGAAAGACATGGAAACTGACAGTTTTTCTCCTTTAAATGACTAATAGCCATAAAGCTGATAAAAATACTTGCAACTGCAGTAAATGATGAGATAACTCAATGCAGACAGGATATCAAACACAGAACACTTCTTTACTAAGCAGAGGCAAATGCACGTACCGTGAACGCTGTCACCTTCTCCTACTTTCTGTCAAGGAGGAGAGGTGAGGTGGCCATGGCAAGGGACAGGCAGCAGTGGCCAGAATGAGCAGCAGGCAGGGGAAATCTATTTTTATCAGATGCAATGACGCATTTTTTGAGCTGAACTGTTCACACACGTTGTGTCACTTTGGGTTGTGTATGTGTGTGGGTGAAGGTAAGTGGGTACGCCTCTCTTCCCGTAGAAGTATTTCTCAGAAAGAGATGTTTATCCCACGTGTACCAGACCGAACGCAAAGAAACTGTGTTGAGAAAGGTGCTAAATAAAGAAAGTGTTTGAACAGGGGAGGGGGAGGATGAAAGAACTATGCTGATGCTGTGTCAAAATGAAAATGGGACAATTGCTTAAAACAAAAGCCTGGAACACTTTAGTGTAATTGGAAGATTTAATTAGACCTGTGTAGGCCTGATTCTTCTTTGCTTTGCCTTACATAATCATTTAAGTTGTGCAAGGTATCATATGGGAAGAAGGGGAGTGGTTTCCATCTTTCATCAAGAGTGAAAATGCCTGAAATCAGCTGTGTACTGTCATGATGGAAAATGTACTTGCCATGCAAAAGAAATAAAATGTGTCATGATGTCTGTGTTTGCTAACTTTTATGATAGACTGTACAGCAGCTAAGAATGTCAAAACTGTTTCTATTTTTATTTGGCTGTTTGTACACAGTTCTCACTATTAACACATTAGGTATTATTTGTATACCAGCAAAGTAAACAAATACATCAAGATTTTTACTTGGAAATTCTTCACTGACGTTTTAAGGCAACCTTAGCTTTGTAGTGTACCTGTTAGGGTATACTATAGTATATTTTAGTGTTACATATTATTGTGAAAATATGATATTTTGTTTGACAAATATAATATACAAAGTTAACGATTAAGTTTTAAGACAGAAGGGATATTCATTATTTCTGTGGAAAAGGTTTTATCTTCTTGTTTAGAGTTCACCATATGTATAACATATTTTTTCTAGCAAATGTACAGCAGGGCAACAGGAAGAAGGCTGGATTTTTGTACAGTTCTGGTTGTTGCCCTTTGGGTCATGTGAGAATCCTCTGAAAAGAAGGAGGTATCGTCATCATATACATAATTTCCCCATGTAGATAGGAGAAACACCTGGGGTTCAGGGTAGCATTGCCATGAAGTGAACAGGACAGGAAGGATGGACCTAGGAAAAGATAAAGAGACTTCAAGGCTCCTGAGGAGAATGTGGGTAACAGCAAAGACTGCACAGCAAAGAAGACTTCTTAGGAAAGAACATGTGGTTTATTGCAAAGAGGGCAATTGCTGGAACTTAGTGATCTGGAAAGTGAGACAGGAAGAAAGGATTTGACTTGTAAGAATATCATGGGCAAATGAAAGAATTCATTTCAATTACCTTTTTATTTACCTGTCTTCCCTGGCAGATCTAAATATGAATCTGTAGATCTGAATCTGCTAGATATAAAAAAAAAAAAAACCCAAACCTTTTCTAGTGTAGTGACTTTTAAGGGACTGCACTACAAGGACCTTCTTTTGCAAGCTTCAAGTCCCATCATAGTAATGTGATTTGAATAATACTTAGACTTTCATGAGTGAATTCTTGCTGGAACTGGTATGATATCTTAAATGATTTTCCAGCCTTGGCAGCCATCTTTAGTAACAGAAAATTAGCTGTCTTTGGCAAGCTGTCCAAGGAGTTAATTAGCTTCACTGTGTTGTACCTTCTGTTTAGTTTAGTGAATTTATCTCTCTTCTGTCCTTGTCTACAATTAACTTTATGTCTCCTTGATTGGAGTCTACACGGGTCTTCAAGTGCTTCATTAATTTTTTTTAGGTAAGCTCATTAGACACAGTTCCTTTTGTCTTTCAGCATTTCAATATTTTAATCACACTTCTGCTCTCCAAAGGCAGAGGGAAAGTATTTTTTCTCTGCTGTGTTCCATTGATAAAAGAATTGCAGGCTAGACTTTCTCATTCACCATTTCACAGAGACAACACAACTCTCAGAAGTCACAAATTTCCATAATGAAGCTTCTATCCTGTTAACATGAATGGAATCACTTATTCCTAGATTTAGGGTAGTATACTTTCCCACATGAAATCCTATTACTGTTTGCACCTAGCTTAGGAGGTGAGGTAAGCCACCCTGTATTGATAATTTCTCCGGTACCTATGATCTTGACAACCTTGGCAGTATAAACATGCAAAGCAATACAGTTTGCCAGCATTTTTCCCCTTGAATTTTTGATAAAAATGTGATATCGAGGAGGATCTAAATCTAGCACAGTCCTACAGTGTATGCTGTTCCGCTTTGAATGCTACTACTAACATTTCATTCCATGAATCTGGCTACAGCTTTATTTTAAAACTCCTTTTATTGAAAATAAAACATATTTTGATGTTTTTAATAATTGTCATTTTTCCTTGTTTCCGGTTGTTACAATGTGTAGAGGTGAACACATCAAAAATACGTACCAGTGACATTTATTGACATAGAGACATCTAATAAAAAAGGAAACTCATTGAACAGCTTAAAGATGAGTTGTTTTACAGTGTAGGAAGAGTAGTCTGATCATCAGTCTTTTTCAACACTGAAGTCTTCAAAAAAATGACAGTGCTAGTCCTAACTTACAAATATATACATTACAAAGTTGACTTTAGATACCAAATGGCTATTGAGTGCTCTGAATATTAGAAACATTGACAATCTTTCTATTGAAGACTTAAAAAGAATGTCTTCATTTGTAAACAGTGAGTTCTATTACTAAAACCATTAACTCAGAGCAGGGGAATTTCAGTCAAAATTTTTTAAGACACAATATATTTATAGATATATGTGGCAGCAGGCTCAAAATTGTCTGGAAATCTTTCATACCATAGCCTGACTAGGAGAAGAAGGAAATGGCTTAAAGCTACTTCAGAGGAGGTTTAGACTGAGTGTTAGGAAAAATTTATTTTTGAATAGTGGTGTGACATTGGAACAGGCTGCCCAGGGAAGTGGTGGAGTCAGCATCCCTGGAGATGTTAAAAAACTGTGTAGATGTTGCATTTTGGAACATGAACATGGTTGAGTAGGCATGGTGGTGGTGGGCTGATGGTTGGACCTGATGATCTTGGAGGTCTTTTCTAACCTTAATGATTCTATGATTCTAAGATCACGTAAGATCACACAGTATACAAATAACTAAGAGTTTCTTTTGTTTAAGTGGTGAGGTTTATAATTCATAGGCTGGAATATCTTGTAACATACTTTACTAATGCACATCCTAAGGGTCTCATCAAACCATTTTCTTTTTATAATTAGTGTGAAAGCAGAACAAGACTACCACAAATTTACTTAGTCTGGCCCCATTATTTAGGCTGTTGAATTTATACTGAAACAATTATTACAACATTTATGTACTCAAAAATTACAGAACTAGTTTCTGTCATTGCAGCCTCACAGTTCCATGAAGACTCTTTTGTCTAAATATGCACAAACCCATAGTCATTGATAGGTATAAATGATATTTTTTAATATTTTAAATTATTTTAATTTCCTTCTGTTGTAAGTCAATTTTGTTAATATTTGCCATACAGGAATTGTCAATACTAAACTTTCCCTGAATGAAATCTAATTTTTTTTTCTTGTTTTTCATGTTTTCCAACAGGTGGTTTTGAAGTATCTGTGAAGAAAAATAATCCTGTGTTTACTACACCCGGAGGAAATATCAGTCTTACTTGCCCTTATAAAACGGGATTCAGTGCAGCAAGTGATTTGAGAAAGGATTGAATCAGATCATGTAGATACTGTTGTTCTGTGCAGCTCATTAGGAAAGCAAAGATTTGGTTTGGATATTAAAGAGCATACGCTGGTGAATTGCTCTGATCAGGAAAAATCCATCATTGACATTCAAAATATTACCGCCTCTGACTTTGCAATGTACCGTTACGTAGTTACTGGAAGAAACGAAACCTATGTGATGAATTTTTCTGTGACTGGTAAGTGAAGGAGGAAGTGGCAGATGATTTTACAACAGTATCTTCTGAGATATTAATACTTTTATCTGTATAAAGTAACTCTTCAATAGCAAGTGAGGTTTTATTTGAAAACCACATTTCAATTAGCAGTATATAAAAGATAACAAAGATAACAATTTATCATTTTTTCCGCAGAAAGAAGGTGATTATAAGCTTGTCTGATCCCATTATAGGTCTTTAGACCTGTTTATGAGAAACTGGTTTGGTGCTAGGAAGGAGATGCTTTAGAAGAAGAGAGCCTGCCTGACTTTGCAGATGTGGGCAATCTCCCAGAAAGCCACAAGGGGAATTTCCCAGTATCACAGTGCTTTGCAGGGTCTTCAGTGAGAAATTTATCCCCCCAAAAAAGGCAAAGAGCCCACTTTCATTTGAAAAAGTAAAAATTTGTAAAATGACCTCTAACTTAGTAATGAAAGAAGTTTCTTCAGGGGGAACTGAGAAGCTCTCTAGATTTTTCTTTGACTGTTGTGACAGTTTGATAATAATGGGATATTAGGTGTTCATACATAGACTCTAAACACAAGGTTTCTCAAATTGTGAGCTGAATCCCACCTTTACTTCTATTTTCTGTTATGACTGAAAAAACTCAGTTTTGATTCTTCTCTGTAGCATTCAGTTTGAAGATGCAGTTGTTTAACAGCCTCAGTCCTTCTTGTGTTGCAGCGTTCAGTCCAGCTCTCCAGTATCTGCTTTTGTTCCTGGTAATAAATACGTGTTAATAGACCTCTGTTTGGCAATACTAAGATCTGTGGCATGAGGATATGAAACTTCAGATCATGTGTGGTCTGTGATGTTGTTAGGATGACCTGCTCTACTCTGAATACTTGACAATAAAAGTCCATGAAACCGAGCAGAATGTGATGAAAAGAAAAGGGATACCAGGAGAAAAATTCCTCTCATTTCTGTCAATTTTAAACATTCAAATTTTGAATGTTGACTGTATTAATTTAATCAAGAAAAGTCAAATTGTAGAGCAATAGAAATATTTTTTATTTACTCCAAGTGCAGTTCTTGGAGTAAATAAAATACCAAAATGAAAGCATATAATAAGTTGCCAAACACCTCAATACATTTAAGAATTGTCAGTCTTACATACACAAATGATTTCTTCTCTGAAATATTATAGTTTCTGTGTTTCTTTTGTTCCTGAAACAGATCCAGTTTATTATTTTTAGCTCTAAAAATGCCAGCATAGTTATGCCTGTTTATTGGAGAAAAAGAGGTGTGAAACCATTGAAGAAACTGAAATAGAGTATGATTCAGAAAACAACCCACTGCCTTTCTTTCAAGCCCTCAATCTCTATTAAGAAGTGGGGTTTTTTGAATTTTCATTCATTCCAAATGAAGTGAAGTGTCAGGGATTTCCAATTATTTCTCTTTAACATTTTGAACTGTATCATAACATGCAATTAATATTTCCAGTGAGATACGGAGAAACACTAAGGGGAAAGGAGTGGCAGACCAGGTGTCAGCTCCTAGCACATCCTGTGGTACAGCCAGTACCACGGGATATAAATATATATTATATAAATAAAATATTTCCAGTTTGGTGCAATTCTGCACCAATTCTGCAAACCTACTTGCCTTGCTCGATATCAGGAATGTTTTGAAATATTGAATCTAGGAGCTGGGAGAATATTCACCTGTAAACAGCAATAGGGAAAACTCTGTTTGTGTTGAGAAAGTAAGACGAAAGACAATCTTGGGAGAAAAGAAGTAAGAGCATGGGATTATTTGTAGAACTGATAATAGTTCTAAAACTGCTCGTTCAAAGAAGTGGTACAGTAGGGAGGAGCCACTTGCTTCTTGTCTAGAGGTGAATGTATTTTCGCAAGGAACAGCATGGAATTCCTATGAAGAAAAAAAGGGAGAGAGGGGGTAATAGGTATTCAAGTGCTGGGAAGTCCTGTGATATTCTTACAGTTGTATTAGTAGCAGTTGGCAGGGTGCATTTAATCTTTTTGAACATTAGTGAAAATAAAGCTCCATTCAATCCATTCAAAGATCCATTCAATAATATTAAGTTTGTCTATTTTATATCATTAAGTACTGTGGCTGTTGTTTTTCAGTAGCAGGAATTCCAGCTGAAAGTAGACTCTCACAAATATTTTTTGACCTCAAAACCTGGAACACATAAAGTGTATGTAAAGTAGTGTAGTTTTTGTTGGACGACACTGACTGCAGGGTGAAAGTTATGTAATTATAGAATGAGTTCAAGAGATTTCAAATTAATTTCTGGTATGTCTTTCACCATATTTCCTATGAGTTCAAGAGATTTCAAATTAATTTCTGGTATGTCTTTCACCATATTTCCTTTCTACATATTTTATTAATATGGAGATCTGTCATATCACCAGATCCCACATCAGAACTCATATATACTTACTATGCTTTTTCCTTTGATTAGAGTCCATTTTTTTTTACAATGTGTTTGAAGGAAGAAATCAAACTTAAAATCCATGCATTTTTTTTGTAGATGATTGGAAAAGAAGGGGAGATGTCATATGAAAGAATTGATTAATTAGAAAGTTTGAAAAAGAAAAGCTTATTCCACCCTGAATACCTAGACATTTTTAGAATTACAGAATCACAGAATCATTTAGGTTTGAAAAGGCCTTTAAGATCATCATGTGCAACTATAAATCTAACACTGCCAAGTGCACCTCTAAACAATGACATAAAGTGCCACATATACATGTCTTTTAAATACCTCCAGGAATGCTACCTCCATCACTTCTCTGGACAGGGCCTCCCATGAAGTAATATTTCCTGATACACAGCCTAAACTTTCCCTGGCACAACTTGAGGCCTTTTCCTCTTGTCCTATCTCTTGTTACGTGGGATAAGAGACTGAAACTCACCTTGCTACAATCTCCTTTCAGGTAGTTGTAAAGAGCAATAAGGTGTCCCTTCAGCTTCTTTTTCTCCAGGCTGAACAATCCCAGTTCTCTCAGCCGCTCCTCATAAGACTTGTGCTCTAGACCCTTCATCAGCACCCCTCTAGCCCTTCTTTGGACACAGTTCAGCACCTCAGCTTCTGTCTTGCAGTGAGAGGCCCGAAACTGAACACAGTATTTGAGGTGCAGCCTCACAAATGTTGACTACAGAGGAATGAATTCTTCCCTTGTCCTGCTTTCAACACTATTTCTGATACAAGCCAGGATGCTTTCAGCCTTCTTGGCCACCTGGGCACCCTGCTGACTCATATTCAATCAGCTTTGGAATATAAGCCAGGTCCTTTTCTGCTAGGCAGCTTGTTGAGTTTCATACTGTTGGCCTCAGCCCATTGATACAGACTCTCCAGATCCTTCTGTATAGCTTTCCTACCATCAATCAGATCAACATTCCTGCACAGCTTGGGGTTGTCTGCAAACTTGCTGAGGGTGCACTTTATCCCCTCATCCAGATCATTGACAAAGATATCAGAACCAGCCCCAACACTGACCCTTGGGGAACACCACTTTTGACCAGCCTCCAACTAGATTTAACTCCATTCACCACAACTCTTTGGGCCCGGCCACCCAGCTAGCAAAGAGTGCATCAATCCAAGCCATGAGCAGTCAGTTTTTCCAGGAGAATGCTCTGGGAAATACTGTCAAAAAATTTACTAAAGTCTAGGCAGACAACAACCACAGGCTTTCCCTCATCTACTAAACAGATCACCTTCTCATAGAAGGAGATCAGGTTAGTTAAGCAGGACCTGCCTTTCCTAAACCCACACTAACTGGGCATGATCATCCTTTATGTGCTGCGTGATGACAGTCAAGATGATCTCCTCCATGGCCTTCCCCAGCATGGGACTATTTGACCAGTCATTGAAAGCTATCATACAGTCCTTCTAAGCTGGGAGGAGACAGCAGTACTTCTGTGCCATACAAAAATACAAGAAAATAAAGCTCTACTGGTACAGTGAATCGGGGCAGGAGAGAAATTAACTTCCTTCATGAATTCATGCAGCATGAATACAAGATATCATTTCATGTCTGTGGATCTCTTCTCAACAAAGCACCTTTCTCTGGGCATGACTGCATTCACGCTGAATTTCTGCCTTTCAGTTGCGGTCAAAACGATTTCAGTGATGTCTAGTTAGCATAGCATATGTGTCAGTCCAGCAAGGCATGTGACAAGCTACATGAAGATCTTTACAGTGCAGTTCAAATCTCTTGTTAGAACAAATAACTGTCTGGCCCCTCAGTGCTTCCTCCTCAAAACCAAAGTCAATGCACTGAAGGTCAAAAACATTCTCCCTCAAAAATTTCACAGTCTTGCAGAGAAAATACCAAGTCTACAAAGACGGGAGAGAGACACACACATTGTCTACTACTTAACAGATTTTGTACTGATGCTGGAAATATACTTGATAGCCTCCTGTCAGCGTATCACCTTTGATGAGAGCACAAGAACTAAAGAGATACATGATAAGCCTCTGACATGGTTCTGCAAAATCGTGGGTGCTATGTTAAAGACAGAAATTACAAAAGGTTTTCTGTAGTTAAAGCAAACAAATGCCTCAGGAAAGCTTTGCTCACTTCAAATGAGAAAAGGCAAAAGGGCTTTGAGCTGTTGTCTGCTCTAAAAAAAGTCTAATCATTTTTCTCATCCAAATTTAACTGACAGCTGATAATCTCAGCTCTCAAACTCATTAACTCAGAGATTATTATCTTGCCCTGATAAAATTGAAGGTGAAACTTCAGAAAAAGAAAAGTGAGATCTGGAGTGCTTAGGCTTAAGGGTGGGGATGCTACTGAAGTCTGGAACACTATCCAGATTCACTCATTCTTGATGATAATTAAATACATGATTTTTAAAAGTTCAGCTAAAATCTTAAAATTTCTTTGTTGCTGACAAGGTGTTTTCTCCCTACTACTCTAAGTACTCGCTGGCTTAGATAATGATTTTCTGTGGTGGGTAGCTAAACACCTGGAGAAAAAGACATGATAATTTTCCCTGAAGTTGGACATAGCTATATGCACCATCCTGTCATTTTAAGTACACATATACTGGAAGTAGAATGATTTCATATGCGATTATAATACAAAAGACGTCAGTTTTTGTTATTAGGCAGCCTTTTCTATTGTGTCACATACTTGCAGTGCAGTAAACTTCTGAGTGAATTGTCTTTCTTTTTTCTATCCCTTAAAATAACATCGGAATTCAAGGATAAGACTCTTATGTAATCAGTATGTTTTGTTATCCTTTCCAATGATCCCATTAATACTAAAGAGGTGTACCTGAGGAAGTCTCAGTAGCCAGATAAGCAGCACTGAAAGTTTTTGATTGAGAAGAAAAAAATCCAGCTGGTTAACTGGGAGTACTGTCGTTAGTAATACTGATTGTTTTCCCTATGAACTGAGCATGTAACTTTCTTGTCTAGCCAGAATGAAAGCTCTGGGGCAGCTGTGGTTTCGTCTTCAGACACTATCTTTGTGCAGTCTGCAGAACATTGAAGAGGAGCTACCTAAAGGCAGTCTTTTAGTCTCTGTTCACCAATGAATTGTTAATGTTCATCCACAGTGCAAGAAAAAAATTGTGGCCATGAGGTATGACCACATTCTCTTGTAGTGAGAAATACAAGAGGCGTTACTCCTTTTCTCTCTCAGGGCATTGTCACTTTTTTTGTAATTCTTGTTTTGTTTTACTCCTACATGTTGATAAACTGAAGAACATGCAGGAGACATTTCTTCTGCAGCAGGTAGCTGGGCATAGTCACAAGCAACTCTTGCCTCATCAAGATGTTGCTGACGCATAGGGTCATTTGAGACTGTTAGAAGTCAGTAAAATCACCCGGTTATGGTGAGTCCTGCAGTAGCTGATATTGCTAACCACAAATATGCTATGTACGCAAACCTTTATTAGACAGTATTTGTGTTTCTTTGCTTTTTGTACTATTAGTCTCGAGCCTGCATGGTGCAAGTGCAGAGATGCAACAGAAGCAGGGCACTGTGGTGGGCTGCAAAAACCTGCCTTGAAATTCTGTGGTTTAACATTGTTTCTTCTTTTTTTTTTTTTTTTTTTTTTTTTTTTTTTGTAGTGTTACACTAACCAAGTTCAGAATTTTAACAAGAGAAAAATTCAGAAATGTCTAAAATATGTGATAACTATACTAAGGACCTGTATGGTGGACTTCCTGTGTGACATTGAGTATATCACTTTACTTCTTTTCTCTGTTTTTTTTTTCACTTTAAAAATGAGAATATTAGAATGTTACTTTACCTTTCCAGAAGCTTAAGCACCGTAAGAACATGACTCATACCTCGAAACCATCATCTTACCTGTCTCAGTGCTTTAGTTATTACATGCTACTCCTTAGCTTAATTTGAAAATATGACTCCATACTTGAAGATGCCTATGCATTTTAAGCAAAGCTACTATAAATGAAACTTTTCCCGACTTAGCTGTAATTCTCAAATAAATAACTTTGTTTAGGCTAGAACAAATAGGGTGAGTTTCCTGACATTCATCATCAAAGTATAAAGAGTACTGGTCTATAAAAATAATGCAACCAGAATAGGAGAAATTTTTGTGGAAATATTTTTGTTAAAAAATTGAAGAGATTTGCTTTTGAGTTAGAACAGAAAATAGCTGATAACAACTGCGCAGCACTGAATAGAAAATCTCTTGGGGGCTGAGATGGTCTTTGTAGTACTCTGAAAAATGTCTTTTTGCCTGTGGAAAAATTTCATGATTGTTAGGTATCTCTTATGGAACAACCTTTAACAATTCAAGGAACATTCACTTAAGTAGTCCGAATATTTTTTTTATTGATATATCAAGTCACTTAGGCATATTGTTGGATTGCTTCCTCACCAGGGGAAGAAAGGAGATGGGAAAGGATTATACAAGGCATCCCTGTTTTTTTCATACCTCTGTGCTATGTTCACTCAGTTTTGGTCACCGCAGTCACAACTTTCATAAGAGCTATGCAGCATAACAAAGGTATTTTAGAAATGAGGAAGTGGTTGTGAGGTCTGAGTGTTGTGCATGAGCTGTCATGGAATAATGTCTTTATATAACTATTGATTTTCAACTTAATCTGTCACAAAAAGTCAATGCTGGTTTATAGAAAATACTAATCATATTTATTACAATTTTATTTTAGCAGCTTGGGATCACAAATGATTTATTATCTATAAAGATGGAGGAATTTCTGCTGCTGTCTTACTGTTAGTGTTCTTACTGATCTTCTGCATCACCGTTGCTTATTGCAAAAAGTGAGGAACAAACCAATTTTCTTGACGTGTTGAGGCAGGTAAGTATGAAAGTTTTAACAGTTCATCCTACTGTTCAGAACCAATTAAAGAAATCTAGACGTGAATATTGAATTTTCCTGTCAAAATTTTAAAGCTGAAAAAACTCATCAGTTCTGCATCCTGCAAAATAAGTGACGTAGTATTTTTTTGCTTGTTTTCCTTTTTTTTCACATTAACAAAAGAAAAATTTTACTCAAGTTCTCTTGTCAGCTCACTGCCTATAGTATTATTAGCTGAAATTTCCTACCAAGGGTGATTTGTCAGGAGTAACAGCCTACCTACCGGCTGTTCCTCTCTTGTGCACGGAGAAGAGCAGGTGACACCTTGAGGTTTTCTATATCTTCTAGCATTTTTTTGTTTTCTGATATGATGTTTCAAATTTGTTCACAGCTGAATCCATACTAATAGTTTAAACCATTATGTATTTGCTGTATTCATCACCAAAGATACGGCAGTGGCCTGATCCAGGATCTCTGCTTCAAATGAAAAGAAACAGTGAGCAGAAAAAGTATTTCTTTACCTACCACAGTACAGGAAGTTGCTGGAACTTGTTGGCAATGTGTTATTCCATTTGCTCCGGAATCAGGAGTCCTTTTCATCTGCATTTAGGCTTTTCAAAAAGCTGCTAATCTCATGCATATTAGAGTTTGCGTGTAAGAGGAAAGACTACTTGTATTTTTCTTGTATTTATTTGTTTTGTGGGAAAGTAAGCCTCTTCTATTTAGGAATTATATATTTTTAATTATACTGCAGTGCAGTGTGCAGTTTTCTCGATTGTGTTTCTGACTGAATGTTTGTCACCAGAAAGAAGAGGAAGAGAGTCACAGAGGTCTTACCAAACCATTTATATGTTACTTGGAGCAAGGTAAGGTCAGCTAGAGTTCACTTGTATTTTGTATTGCATATTTCGTAACATCATTCTCTCCTATATCTGATCTTTATATCCTTTGATTCTTAAGTCTAATCTTTTTTTTTTTTGATTAATATTCTTTAATGTTTTACAGGTACATTTAGAGACCCAGCTGTGCTCCAAATTATTAACAAGTTAGCTCTTCTGTTTTGCTGGATTTTATGTTATTTGTGTATTGATAATATATTTTTTTCTCAAGTTGCTTCTTGTAAAACTAACTCAAAAAATGGTATCCTGGGATGCCCTTTGTCTTTATCTATTTCTTCTAGTTCAGCTTCTCTATAATTTGTTGGGATTGCTGTATCAGTGTTTCTCCTTTCTTTCTGTATTGTAACAATCAATGTTTTGGAGCTCTGAGTCTTCCCACCACCACTTAATAATCCTATTCAAGGCCTGAAGTTTAGAAGTATAAAGATAGGAGCCAACTTCAGTGCTTTTGCCATGTCGTTTTATATCTTTTTAAGTCAGGGTATGAAGTTATGGTGTTCTTAGGCAAATGGCCCCATTCTCACAGTGATGTGAGACAATTTCCACTGATCTCCTCTCAGATCCAACAGTAAGGTCTACTTAGATATGTCCTTACAAAGGCCTTTGACTTCCTGGCATTTCCATTTCTCTCATTCTGACTCTTGCATCACTGTTCTAGAATGAAGCGCTTCTTAGGCTGACCATAGACCAGGGACTAGACATTTGCTTCAAAAAACATCTTTACTTCCAAGCCAGTTAACCCTTACATTAAGTTGCCTTAATGACATGACTAATTCATAGCTTTGTTGATACTTTTAGAGTAATTATTGTTTTAAGATTGACATAGGAGACTACTTCTGCATCTGAAATGAGCATGCAAGGGAAGGGGGCATTTCACTGGTGCATTACAGGCACCTGACATGGGACAGCAGTAAAACATTCAAAATGTAACTTCTTTTTTCAAGCAACTTGAAAGTGACATGTATTCCTAGAAAATAAGAAGACAAAATATATTTTAACTGATGATTGAATATTTCCCAGTAATATATCAGCATATTATTTTTCTCCTTTTTCAAATTTGTAGCTGTTTCGAGAAAAGACTTTCAACTTTTTTTTTTTTTTTTAGATGTTGTTCTAGCCTGCTAATAGTTATGGAAGATCCAATTTTCATGGCACATGGAACACAAAAAGAGAAGCATCATCATTTGGGCCAACAATGGAGATTTATGTCACCTGTAAAAATGCCTCACACAAGCCTAATAAAAGACCATAAGATTCCTCCTTAAGAATGAAGTAACAAAAGAGCAAGCCTTATATTTGCAGCATAGACTTTATTTTCTTTGTGCTGACTGGATGTGGAAGGTCAAACTGGCTGTTGTGAGCACTGCTTGAGCTGCTTTGGTTGGGCAGCCAGCTCAAACCAGGTTACACCAGGTGTGTCTGTGTTGCATTGCAGCCTGCAAGCATTAACGTAACCTTTGGTTCACACGTAGAATTCAAGATCAATTTGTAATTCTGCAATTTGAACGTTTTTACCCAATAAGTGTACTCCTAACCAAGAATTTTAGAACAGCTGAGATATGAGAATGGAGCTGCACGTTTACATAAAGTTAATACGGTCTGAGAAATCTATATGTATGAGAAGCCCATGTGACAATGTGAGAAAGCAAACGTGCATGATGTTGTCTATATCCACGACTTCTGCATCTCAAATTAAGAGCTCTATAGAATAGTAAATATCCATGTTTTTTTGGCACAGGAGGTGTTATTTTGTTGCTAGGCAAACAGTACAATTCAGCTGACAAAGGCAAATATATCAGGGATCCTTGAACCTAGATTTAAAAGTATAAATGGAAACTTGCTATCTGACAGCCATGTGGTTTTTCAGGATTCTTGCTTCTCACCACAGTTTCTTCAGCACTTTCTATTTGGAGATGGAGCAGAAGCATAGCCCCTTCTTTCCTCTGTCCCTCCTTTTTCCCCAGACTCTCCCTCCATGCCCAGGAGAAAACAAAACAGGAAGACTCCGTCACTGTCAATTTATATTTAATAATAATTTATTATAAGGTTTAGTTGCACAAAAAAATAAATGAGAACGTGGAAGATACATGAATAAATGATGTAAAGCAGAAAAAAGCATGATTGAGAGCACTTACAAAACAATACACACACATATGTAGTTGTATGTGTGCTTATGTATATATTCTGCTGAAAAATACAGAAGAAACCACGCATAAATTGAACAAACAGACAAAATAAATCATTAAAGAAACAGAACTAGAAGGCAGACCTGAGAATTAGGATCTACACATCTTTTGGCGTTTTACAAATCTGCTGTATTACTGAGGATGAAAACTCAGCAGATGACGGTGTTGTGATGGCTGATAATCATATATAACTGCTTACTACAAACTGTGTGCCTGGCCCAAAATGTGTGCCTGGCCCACCTATGCATGATTCCTCTTTTCTCTTGAAGCGTTAGTAAAAGTGTTGCCGAATATGTTGGCTGGCTAGGAAGGAGCATCAACAGCTTGACAGCGAAAAGCACATTTTGCGTAGCCTTCTCCAATAGAAAGCTTCACGTGCACAGGAAAATAGGACTCAGGTTCTTCTGAGCATAACGTGGACACAGGGCTTCTCTGAACTATTTCAGCAATAATAGCATTGTGTGGTAATCCTACACTTCAGCTAAAAATCTAAAACCCTAAACCAAAAGTGCCATTCAACTTAGCATTAAAGAGTTAAATTGTTTACAATTTCATATACCATTAGAAAACATCTGATTTTGGCTTTGTGTGCTCCTGAACATGGACAAATACACATTGCAAGGGATATTTTTTTTTCTTTCACTTGCTGAAGGTTTTCATATATAGAAAAATGCTTGCATGTGAAGTTGATGCGGATACGCAGAATTTACTACTAATAAGTTGGTTTATTTCCTGAGTTATCAAATGTCATAGCAGATAATTCTATGTTGTGCACAGCATTGCAAATATAAGACCCTGTACCATTGGGTCGTTTCTTTGATGATCCCATTTATATTAAAATGCCAAAATGATAATATAATGAATTTGATTTCACTGAAGTTCTCAGTTGGAATCCCGATACAGAAATAACCATAGCTGAGAAGTTGGTGTTTCACTGCTTGCAGAGACAGTCAAAATACACCCCTGCTTTACTCTGCGTAAAAAAATGGGGAGAGGTTGAGGTTAAGTACCTGGAATACCAGTTTTCTTCGATTATTTCTGGCAATGACCTAATTTCTTGCCTCCCTTGGCACTTTCAGCTTATCTTTTTGAAATAATTGCTTATTTTTGAGATTTGAGGAAGAAAAAAAAAAAATCTGTAGTGCACAGCTTTTCAGGTATTTAATCTTTTTAATTCAAATTCCATAGACATTACTTCTACCAGGATAGCCCACAGGGAAAACCACATCACACATAGCAAAATAAGAACAAGATATCATCTTTTTCAAAAACAAACCCAAACCAACAGCTTCAGTTTTGTACCATGGTAATATCAGTGAACAGCAGCTGAATATGAGAGCGATACAAATGAAAACAAAAAAGAAAACAACCTAAATCTTATAAATATTAGCTTAAAAATTAGTAAAATGTGAGAGCAACTTCCGAAAGAGTGACTTGAAATGTAATACTAAAAATCTTTAAATATTTTATGAGTGTGACAGGAAAGGACCCAATAAGAGCCTATTTGCTGTGACAGAGTTTGAAATATGTAAATAGACTTACCGGAGTAAAATAGGACAAACTATTGTTTATTGCTGTTTATTTTCAATATTTTCTATAGATTTGCCTTTTTCTTTTGTAAACCTTTCATTTCTTTTGAATAAACTTCACCAACTGTAATTTGGAAATTTTATGTTCAACAATTACTGTTCTATTTTGTGCTGTACTGCTTGCCCAACTAGTTAAGAGGGAGGGAAAAAAAAATCAAATAACATGACACAGTTATGGATAGCAACCAGCTCAGCATACTATCTGAACTGTAAGATAATTCTGGGGTTTTTTTTTGCGCTTTGCTGAAAAGAAACAAACATAATAAAGTACATTATCATTAAAAACTGAGTCACAAATCACTGGGTAACTATACAGGTCTTATCACATAATAAGGGTACAGAAGGAGAAGACCAAGATAACAATGGAGAATAGTTAAAGTATAGGTACTACCAGCATTTTTTAGTTTGATGACAAGTAAAGGGTAGCTAACTTCTGAGAGAAACCTTACTTCAGAAAAAGGAAAGATTTCAGAGGACTGATCTTGCAGTCATTTGGGAACCATAGCTCTGATCTTTTAAAATTTATTTTTTAGATCTTATCTGCATCATGCTCCTCTAAGCCTTCTATGTTATTGACCTATGCAAGAGTTCAAATCAATGATAATATATTGACAGTAGCTGAAACTCTGCTTCAGTGAGTACTCCCCAGTGCAAGTGAAAGACTTATCTCCTTTAAAGCCTAGATGCTCAATAGGAGTTAATCCCCTAAACAGGTCTGTACGTCTGACACTAAGGGCTAGTTCCAAAACCAGCCCTGTCTGTCTTAAATAGGTGCAAAAATGCTCTCCTAGGCTCTAGACCCTGGGAGTAGAAACTGCATGCCACGTTCTCATACTGTATTATTTAAGGTGTAAGGCAGCGCAAAAGATATTTCCAACGCTCACACATTCCTGAGGAACCATTATGAGCTAAAGCACAAGATATGCCTCCATTGCCTTCTCCCAGTGAGTTGTGGCATCAGGATATGGGTGGGCTTGGAGTGGCCACTGTCCTTTTGGCATCTAGTGTGAAAGATTCCACCCTGCTGTTTAAGACTCACAGTGGTCTTCAAAACACTAAGCTGAAATAGGCTTTCCACTATCACAGACATGCTATGCTGGCTGGTCCTGCTACCATGGTTGGTTCCAGCACCCTACTTGCCAAATCAGCCAGGAAATGGAACACTCTGGCCCAGATTTCCCCCACCCTGCATCAGAGAGCACTCTTTCTCCCTTCCCTTTCCAGCCTCCTTCCTGATGCTGGGCTCCTGTACAGCAACAATTCATGTTTTGAGGTCTAAGAAGAGCCTAAGGTCCTTGGTAGGGCTCTCCTCCAGTGAAAGTGTCCTTGTTTCTGCTTTTGACCACCACTCCTTTCTTTTCATTCTTTTCTAAGAGTAAAATGCATTAAAAGTGATGAGAAGAAGAAAAGCATCGGTATAACCATGGGACAAACAAGTGATGAGTTTCCAAATGCTCCCTTTAAAATGAAGAGAGCCTTGGGATCACGTAAACAGCCTCACCTGTGGGAGCTCAGACATTGTTGCCCCCACACCACAGCATTGTGCCATTGCTCTGACTGGTTCTGAGACCCTGATCAGTCTTAATTTATAAAGCTGTAGATTTATCTTATGATCCATGTTATAGTCTTGCATTTATATATCCCTACGTATAACTTAGGACACAATATTCAAGCTAAAAATACCACAGGAAAGGTACAGTTATCTAAGGCAGGTTTCAAAATAATAATAGGTTTCTTACTTCCATGCTATTCACACTGTTAACTGGAATAATTAGATAAAATAACTAATCTGAATTACTAGCAGTGGCTGACATATTTGTCCTAAACTTATAGTGAGTTATGAAGAGAGTTTTGTAGTTTTTGAAAAAATGTCTCAATGATTCTAAAGGATATTTAATGCCTTTCTTAAAAGTTTATTTAATTAGATTTTTGCACTAAATAAATAAATTGTATTATTAATGAGTAAGATTTATAACATGATTTAAATGATCAGTCACTTAGCATACAAAGATGTAATCAAACAAATACATAGTATCTTTCATTTTTTCTTTATTTCAATAACTTTCTCCATTTGTGTTGATGTCTATATGTGTATTTGAAGACAGAAATATATGTTAGGAATATAAGAAAGTATTAAAATTACCTGCTTTCAATACCATTTTTCTCTCTTAAAAAAACCTGTTTAAAGCAGACATTTATTATACTCTTTTAAGTTTCCTTAATTTACTCAAAGGCAGTAATACAGGAGGAACATTTGCACCGAACTCTGTCAGATCATTTTGTAGTTAGAAACATAAAGGCCAAGCATCTATGTATGTATTTTTATGCATCATAAATGCAGATGTTGCTTTTATTACTCAGAATTTGATCTGCTCAGAAATATTCTAAATCATCTTTTTAGCAATATCTGGCTGAAGTTCATTCCACAAAGCTGTGAGAAAAAAATTGAGATGTGTGGTGAAAACTACTATTTTTTTAAACATCTATACTGCATAATGCATGTTAGCTGGAGTAGTACTTGGTTCTTCCAGCCAGGTTAGGTAAAATGAGCCCAGCACTTCTGAGTCCTTTGCTGTAGAGCAACTTAGACCTGTGAGTTGGACTAAACACAAAATGTTGTTCCCAGCTCCTGTTAAAGTCAGAAGAAGTTGAATACTCTGGGATACTGTTTTGCACTCAACATGACTCATTGCTACGTGCTTAAATGTCTGCTAAATTCTCCTAATATTTTTAAAAATTACAGAATCTTTTTAATTTTTGCTGCTCTCTTGCCCTATTTCTGGTTTCCTTTTTTATTAGGTTACAAAAAACCTTTTTATTAGGTTACTCTTTTTCTATAATGATGTTTAGAAGGAAAAATAAATAAAAGGTGAGTATGTGCCATACTTTGTCAGGAAGCCATAATACTTTTTTTCTCTGTTGTCTCTTTTTCCTTGAAACCATCTTAAATCAGTACAACTTACAAAAAGGAGACCTGCAAAATAAATATGTCCTGTTGCAGCCTGTCATCTATGGAAACTCCGGTAATGCAACAATTAACACCAGCAAGGATTTTACACAATTTATTCTATTTTAGCTAGAAGAGAAGTGGGAGAATAACTATTTAACTACAACCTTATTTTTGCTATTAGTATGGAATTTACAAGACAGCTGATTAATTAATTTTATGCTATTTTCTATGCCCATTGCAGTCTTTCTATCATACAATGAAAAAAAAAAAAGATTGAAAGCAATGTGTAACCTATATTAAAAATAAGAGTTAACTTCATTCATGTCAAATATTGTTACAGGAAAAAAACCTACTGTAAAATGTATCCATTCACTTAACAACCCCAGGTTTGTAAGGGAACATGGTAAATCTATTTAACCTCAGAAGAATTTCTTCATGGAAGGAAAAAAAGCAATGAAGACTTCGAGACCTTAGAAAGAGATTTAAAAAGATTAACTCTTTCGTGTTAGAGACAGTATTGGATTCTGAGATTGCGTTTAGTTAAAAAGGAAATCTTTTCTCCATTACACCTTCCAATATTCATAACAATATTGACAGTTTGAAAGGCTTTATTTATATCAATATCACTTAAAATTCTTTATCTGTTTTAACCATATCCAAAAAAATCTGTCAAGTTGCACATGCACGCAAAGATGGAAAAAGCATCTTTGCAAAGTGAAACTTCCATGTTCTTCAACAGAACCAGTTTGCCTACGGATTCTACTATTTAGGTTTCTAAGCATAATGACATTTAAATAATTGCTGAATACACAGCACCTTTATCTGTAACCTTTTACTGTCTTGTAAGGGCCGAGACAGAGAGACAAACTTCTTGTTACAATAGATCAGTCAATATTATTCTTAATTTCTTTCATTGCATCATATGCCTATTTCCAATCTAATACCCTTTTTACTGTAAAATCAAAACTAATGAACATTTATTTATTATATCAAGAACATACTCAGCATTGTCTATGGAGAGTAAGACTTTATATCTGCAGAATTATTATATATAGCCTTATACCATTGGACAGTTAAGTTATGCCACTGAGTGGCATTGCACATTCATTATCTTCTAGTTACAAAACAAAGGCAGGCACCCAATCTGTTATCTGTGGTGAAAAATGTAAGATTCTAATACATACACGTTGTGCAAACAGTTGGTTTGGAAAGAGTCAAAAGTATTTGGATGATGTATGGAAAATTGAAACCCCCCAATGCTGCTGGATCTGTTCTTGTAATCAAACAGCAGCTTTACACACTTTCTCCACAGTCCGCTCTATTCTGTGTGTGAATAAGAGCCACATGTGTTCCTTTGCAGCAGGTATAAAAGGAAGATAAAATACACTGCTATTAAACACTAAAAAATGAGATTCATAAAAAGAGATAAGTTGGAATACCTTCCTCCTTCAATTTTTTTTTAAGAAGAAATAGTTGCAAATAATGCTGTATTTCACGCTAAAAAGCACAGTCCCTCAAGAGACTTGTATTTTCTCAGTTTCTAGGTTACCAGATGAAAACAAGTAAATGTGGCTGGTGAGCTGAGTAGAGGTTTATGTGCTACAGGCTGGTGGTCTTCGTAAGTTCCTAATGACCAAATATCTCAAAAATCACCACTCCTCACAGTATTGACTATAGGACTAGAAAACTGAACAAACATGATGTCCACTCCTTTTCTGATAAATGCAATTCAGAGATCTGATTAGTGCTCTTTTTTTTTCTCTTTCCCATGAATGGGTGGGGGTCTTCACACACTGCCTGCACTTAGCAACTGCTAAATAAACGGATGCCCGAAGGCCACGACTTAAATTATTGATATAGAGAGCACTTTTAACAGACTTTCAATTTCATTCCCTCCTCCAGTAAAGTCTTAATAGCTTGGAACAAAGCTTGATTAGAAATTTATTTGTTGCTTCCCATCAGTATTTCTAATCACGTGCTGTGAAATGAAGTATTTTCCCAAAATGTCATGGTAGACTTTTGTCAAAACCAAAGAGAGGAGCTATAGTTGCTGTCTAACAAACATCTTTGGTTTGTCAATACATTTTCAAGCTTTATTTGCTAGCTTTAGGGAAAAAAACAAAACCCAACAACTCAAGAACAGAAGTTTGCATGGACTTCATACATGTGAGGAGCTGGAATCAGAGTCTACCACAGAAAGTGAAGTCTAAACATTTACTCAGTAAGACAGCAAATTCCACATTACAACATCTTCTTTTTCCTTTACATAGGCAGGCAAATTATTTTCAAAGGCATATACTCATAGGTGATTTAAACTATCAATAATAAAATGTAGCTGTTTGAAAAATGGGGCCACTCCAGTACCTTAGTGCCATTTAATGATTTATTACCAGTCTCCCTCAATTTATCTTTTTCTGCACCAAGTGACTTCAAAATCAAAAGTACCAGCATGCATCAATCTATAATATTCACAGTTAAGATATATGAGTAACTATATTTAGTAATGCTATATGTTATTTGTTCATACGGTGAATATATTAAGGGTAATTTCTAAAAAAATCAGTCCTGATTACAGTTATATATTCATAACACACCCTCAGAACCAAAATGAAAGTGATAGTATCTTATTATTCCTTCTCTTTTATAATGTACTAATGCCAAGTTCCATTTGTACCAGTTGCATCTGGTTACCACTGAAGACATTCTGTTGCCTTCCATCTCTTCACAGCCTGTTGCCTGAAAACAGAGAGCTCCTCTTGGGTCAGGAGTAAATATATTATCTGTGTGCCTTGCGCAGGAAGAAAGCCGAGACTTGAACGGGGACCCATGGGGGTTCCCAGGCCTATTTAAAGGCCCTTGCAGTCTCTAGGCAGGCAGCTCTATCATGTGTGCCAGAAGAGAGTTTTCCTTCTGGCGGAAACACTAGAAGCTGTACAAAATAGTGTCATTGAGGAATCACTCCACAGGCATATGCCAGAAATTAAAGTGATTCCCTGAAATCAGAATTTTCTGGCAAACTGTTGGCACAGTGCCTGTCTGGTTCTCATGGAGCTCTTCTGAGGAACATTTCTGGAAGCTATGTGAATACACAAATGCTGCAGTGATATCATCTGCTATTCTGGAGTGGCACTAATGGCAACAACCATTGTCTGTTGAATACCTTCGTGCTTCAGGTGCCCAGTTTTCTCAGACTGTGTTACACTATGCTGTAAAGTTGCATCCTTATTTTCAACTTCCAGTGTGGTTGTTTTTACTCTTCACAGTAAATAAGTTCCCCATAGGTCAGCTTTGCTTGTTGTTGATTTTGTGCATTTTTCTGCCTATTGCTACAACATGTGATGTGACAGATGTTATAAATGTATGAGTTGAGAGGATAGCTGCATTACGTAATGAAAAAAAATAGTCAAATTCCTATACAAGACCAATCCATGCCCCCCCTTTTTTTTTGTTTTGTTTGGACATAGCATCTACAGTTTCATTAACTAGACAATAGTCATGCGCTGCATAAGAAGGCAACATCATCTGTGACAGATAGCAAGTGTTCCCCAGAAAATGGAGAGAGGATGCAGTATAGACCTAATGCTTTTTATTTAAACACAGCTGAAATACTGACTTTAGGATTTAGACACGTTCTTAAAGTATGTGGGCACTGGAACTATATTTACAGCAGTTTTGATACTCTCCTGTTTCGCCCTTTCCCTACTTTTGGACTATGTAGAATATGTAAGTATTAAATGACTAGTATTCAAGTCACGGAGGAAAAACAATTACATAGACACAGCATAGAAATCTGCAGAACGTATTGCAAACTTAATCTAAGGATTTTTAAAGCAATTACATAATTTTAGGGCAAGTGAAAGAATCACAGTTGCATAGGAATAAAAATAACTAGCCAGTTCCTCAAAAGGTATATACCTGTCAAAAGCGGCATTGAACAGTGGAATTGCACCAGCAGAGTATCCGTCCCTTTCTATCACATTTTGCCTGTGACACTTGCAAACTGGAAATTTTCCCAAAGCAATATGTCAACTAGAATTTTTTTTCTGAAATAAAACTGTGAATGAAGCTTCCTTGATGGGTACAGCTCAGAGAGCACCATAGTTACAGCTCCCTGACAGCGTGGGAGAGCAGTTTTTCATTTTAACTCATCAAAACACTCTCTGCAGGGAGCCGTTCTATTCCTGAGTATGGCAGCACTGTGAGAAGGAAAAGAGGTAGTGAATGAGACCGGGAAAAAGAGGAAAAATAAATAAAGCTGATTGTGGTGGGGTAGAAGTGTTTCATTCAAGTGGATCACAAAGTTTTCTCATTCAGCAGCTGTTCACTGAGGTATAGAAAGCTGTAAGGTTTTTTAACCTGAAAAATGGTTGGAAAAGAGTTGGACATACTGTATCAGTAAATACTTAATCAAAAGCAGAAGTTTCTTCCATACTTTTTAATACGTACATACATACATATATATGCATATAAAAAACAACCCAACAGCATTTTTTTCAGTTAAATTATGGTACATAAAACTGATTGTTTCATTTCAAAAAAGTCTAAATGTCTCCTCCCTCCTCAACCTCTCCTGAGAAACAATTAATGAGATGAATCCCTCTGGTAATCATGGCAATTGTTTCACACTAGAAAGAGAACAAAAGGCTGCTCAGATCATAACAAGAGGGCAGATTTTTCTTCCCACAATTTCAAACATTTCAGGGCATCACAAGAAATACATAAATATTTGATGCCATTTACAAAGATCTAAATGTTCAGCATAGGTAAAATTTGTTCCCCACCTAAGGGTATGCCTTCCAACTTATTCCCTTATTACAGATTATAAACACAGTTACTACAGTTAATTTTTTAAAGATGTCTTCCAAAGACTGAAAACCTCCATTGAGATGTACTCATCCCTCTTTCCAAAATAAAATGATGCTTGACACGTGATCATACAAGATACAATATGCATCTAAAACAGAAATCTGAGAAGGAAACAGAGAAAATCAAAGTAATGCCGACCAGAAAGACAACACCAGAGCTCAGTTCTACCATATACGTCCCAGCTGTGGCACAGACAGGTGCCATCCGGGTATGAGGACTGCTTTTATTTGTCTGAAGAACAGTTTTCCTGCTCTTTAAAGTTAGGCTTGCAGGCATGGTTACCTAAATAATTTGCAAAGAAGAGGACTTCACAGCAGCTTTGAGGATGAGACTGTGGTACTGATATGGATGTTCACAGCTCCCAGGAGTGTCATTAGAATTATGCACCTATTAGTAAGGGATGAATTTGTGTCCTGGGAATTTAAGTTTAGAGCCATACCAGGCAATAACCTTACCTTAATGCATGAAACTCTATTCCCTGCAAACCATATTAGCCTGCTACTCCAGTATCTGTTGGCATCTGGCTCAAAAAACATCTGTCACTCTAGGGTAATGAGTGAACTCACTTGGATCTGAAGACGACCATTGCAGCACTGACACTGTGTCTCGAATTGGTGATATTTCGGTGACTCCAGCAGAGATCAGTGGGCTGCAGCAAGGACGTAAATATGCCATGAGTGAAGACAGGCTGGCCTGCTGGTGGAGGCGGGTAGGAAGGCCCCAATGTTGAATGTGCCATCGTAACGAAGCCCCAGAATGGGCTTTCTCCGGTCATGCAGAAACCTTCACGCTAACACAGTCTTTCTCACAACACGAACGTGTCCCTTTCCCTCCCACCCCCACCCCCCTCCTTCCTGAACGTATTGACAAAAGGAACAGCAAAATAAATAAATAAAGACTTAGCCTCTGCTTTGGGGAAGCCACCTCTCCAGGTTTCCGCATTGGCGGTGACCCGGCTGGAGCTGGTAGGCATCACTTTTCACGGCAAATGGTGGATGCAGAGGGGACTGGTGCCTCCCTGGCCCGGGTGGCAGGCTTCAGGCTCGACTGTCTTTCTCGGTCGGCCGCCCCAGCTGTCATTGCACCAAGCCTGAGCCGTAGCTGAAGGCATAGCTGCTGGCCAGAGAGAGGGACTGCTGGTGCTCTTCGCCCTGCTCTGACGGGTAGCTTGGAAATGTCTGCGCCCGAGACACCTTCACTGAGCCGAGGCTGTGACCTGTGGGAGAAGGACATTAAGATGTAACTTGGCTTTTAATTCGCTTGAAGATTTTCATTGCGGACATGGACTCAGATGGACTGATTTTGTATTGCTTTGTGACACCAGGGTGATGACAGTGTTAGCATAGAGACAAACACATAACCATTCCAGGAAGGTTATATGTGGTGCTTTATTTCGAGGCCCCGGGAACCAGGGGTATTCAAACCCAAATCAGGTTCCAAGACGATCCTGGCACGTCCGCAATTTAACCCTTAAGTGTTTCACAATCTAATGTATATTCAACAGATTACATCATTTCTTCATGCACATGTATTTGAGGCTTGTCTCATCATTTGTGTGGACACCAGCATTTCTTTATCTTCACTTGACTGCCCTTGGTATGCTTCTGGCCTTCACAAATGTAGATTGTGTTCAGATAAGGTTGTTAGTAAAAGCATAGGCTCTGCTCAGATAAGGTTGTTAGTACATTCTTTCTAAGCACTCCCTAATATCATACTTGTGAAGGTTATATGTGGTTTGTGAGAAAACCGTCACTGTCTACAGGGACAGACGCAAAGTCTGCACAAACTTAACTATAAAGATCAACAAAATTAAAAGCTAAACACAATATATATCAAATGCTAAATACAATATACATAACTTATAATTCTAATCTTATTTTAATTGAGCCCTAATTCTTCAGCTAAATTAAAGTTTTTCCAACAACAGGAGAGCAAATGTGTCACATTGTGCCTTGGTGCGTCTGCAGAGGAGAGTTTTGCACATACCTGAGGCGGGGATGGGAGACAGATGCCCAGTAGAGGCAGAAGGTTCCAGAGTCAACTCAGACACTATTTAGGGTCATTTTTTTTTTCAAATTACAGAATATCATATCTATAGATTTCCTGCCCTATAAATCTCAGCTGTATTTGTTACAGCTGATGAAGAACTAATGCGTTTCTCATCTACCTCAAGCATTGCTGAGTTGGTGGAAGTAATGCCAGTGGTTTCAAAGGGATTCGTCACACAAACACCACTTTATGCACTTACTGTCTTTCAAATAGGATGCCAGTTTGTTAGGTAAACACAGTATGATTGTAATTTCAAAATGAGTTGGAGGTGGGATACAGCCAAGAACACTGGTTGAGAAGAGGATGTACGAGATCATTCCTCAGACAGGCACGTGAATATCGAGGTTATATATAATCACAGAATCATAGAATGTCCTAAGCTGGAAGGTACCCCGAGTATTATTGAGTCCAACTCCTGTCCCTGGACAGGACAACTCCAAAATTCATACAATGTGTCTGAGGGCATTGTCTAAAGGCTTCTTGAATACTATGACTAATTCCCTGGGAAGCATGTTCCAGTGCTCTTCCACCCTCTGAGTGAAGAACCTTTTCGTAATATCCAACCTACATCGCTTCTGGCATGTCTTCTTGCCATTCCCTTGGGTCCCACCATTGGTCACCAGAGAGATGAGATCAGCACCTCAGATGGTCTCAAACCTGATCTTCTCCTACAGTTGGCAGTTCTTCATTTTCCCAGTCCTTGTCCTTACCTTCTGCAACTTGGGAAGTGCAGCTAGAGCACCTTCTGATGAAGACTGAGGAAAAAACCAGTAATTTTCCTCCATTCTCTTTATGTAATTTATACAAAAAATGTAAACCACAGAAACAGTCCCTGTGACAATGAGCAGGAGTAAAGACAGTGGCCAACCAAGGGAGTTCCATAAATTCAGGCCTATTTGTATCATGTGCTGTATCTCATTTAATTAATTTTGAATTCACTTCTGTACAATAGTGCAGCTTTAATACAATGATAAAGAGTGCCCCTACTAAACTAATGTCTAGCCAAAGTATCAAGGCAGCCTCTTACAATACAGAAGATTAATTTGAACCTATTAATTTTAAAAAGGAAATTAAATTCAGGTCTTCCATTTCCTGGATGTGTGCTTCAGCTGCGAGAACATCCCTTTCTTTAAAAGAAAATTTGTAGCTGCTAAATCTCACAACAGGACCAATTTTAGCCATCCTGTAACCAAAGCTGTTAATGACGATAAATGACTTCTTCCCTGACTGGTAGGACATAGTAGTCAGAGAGATAGAGAGAGTCTCAGATCCAGAAGATTAAAAGACACAGTCAAATAGAGCCAAAAGATCTAAGACACCTGGTCACAGCTCAGTCTGAAGACTATGACATCAATCTATGAAAATACTAAGAAAATTTGTTTTCCCCCCTGTCATTCCAGCTACTGGGAACTACAAGGGAATAAATTAGAAGTGGCAGGAAATAAATAACTCTCTCCGAACCTGGTGTGAGGAGCAAAACTTTGGGTTCTTTGATCATGGGTTGACAGGGAAATCATCCAGCTTGCTATACAAGGATAGGGTACACCTTACCCCAAGGGCCAAAATGATACTCACCAAGAAGACAGCAGGGCTCATTAACAGAGCTTTAAACTAGATGTGAAGGTGCAGGGCGACATAACCAGGCTTGACAGAAAGAAAGCCTGGGAATGGCACTCCAGTGTCTGAGGAATGGTGTGTTGGCAAGGACCCTTGGTCTGCCACCTCACAGGAAGTGAGGAATAACACTTTAAATGGCTCCACGGAAGGGTTAGGTAGATCAGTGAGTAGTTGCTTAGAAAGTAAGACTATTCCTCTTAGGAAATTAGTAGGATCAACAGCCTAGCTGAAGTATCTACACCAATGCAGGCAGCATGGGCAATAAAGAAGAGTAACTAGAAAGTACTGTAACGCAGGAGGACTATGATATGATTGCCATCACAGAAACGTGGTGGGATGACTCACATAACTAGAGTGCTGCCATGGCTCGCTACAGATTCTTCAGGTGAGACAGGTAAGGAAAGAGAGGCGTGGGGTAGCCCTCTATGTTAGAGAGAGATTTAACAGTCTCAAACTCATTGATGGTGATGATAGGATTGAATGTCTATAGGTGAAAATGAGAGGTTCACCTAATAAGGCGGATATCATGGTGGGAGTCTGCTATAGACCACCCAGCCAGGGTGAGGAGGCTGACAAGTTGTTCTACAAGCAACTCGGAGAAGTCTCATGATCGCTAGCCCTTGTTCTTGTGGGAGACTTCAACTTACGAGATGTATGCTAGAAGCATATTAGAGGAGAGGAAACAGTATAGGAGGTTTTTGGAGTGTGTGGAAGACAAATTCCTAACACAACTGGTGAGTAAGCTGACTAGGGCCAGTGCCCCGCTGGACCTGCTGTTTGTTAGCAGAGAACAACTTGTGGGAAATGTGACAATTGGAGGACACCTGGGGCATAGAGATCACAAGATGACAGGGTTCTCAGTTCTAGGAGAAGTAAGGGGAGGGTGTCAGTAGAACTGTCATCTTGGACTACTGTAGGGCAGATTTTTGACTGTTCAGAAGACTGGTTAATAATGTTCCATGGGAGACAGTCCTTAAGGGCAAAGGAGCCCAAGAGGGCTGGATTCTCTTTAAGAAAGAATTCCTGATGGCACAAGAGCAAGCTGTCCCCGAATACCAGAAAATGAGCTGGCATGGAAGAAAACCAGCCTGGCTGAGTAAAGAGCTCTGGATGGAAATCAGCAAAAAGAGGAAAATATATGAGTTTGGAGGAAGGGGAGGCATCTCAGGAGGACTACAGAGATGAAGTGAGATCATATAGAGATAAATTCAGAAGGGCTAAAGACCAATTACAACTTAGATTGGCCCATTCTATGAAAGATATTAAAAAATCCCTCTACAAATAGATTAATAGCGAAAGGAGGCCCAAGGAGATTCTCCATCCTTTACTGGATGCAGGAGGAACAATTGTGACAAAGGATAACTATAAGGCTGAGACACTTAAAACCTTCTTTGCGTCAGTCTTTAATAGGAAGGTAAGATGTTCCCTGGGTACTCAACTAGGTTGGGTCTTTGCCAACCTAGTGATTCTATGATACCATGATTCCTACTAAATATTATTTTAATACTTGTACAGCTGATCAGCCTTATGGAGTCTTAGGTACTGCAACTTATCTGCAGTTACTCTTTATGTCTGCAGTAAGGATTTTGAAACTAAAGATTTTGCAGTAAAGAATTTAAGTTCCACAGCTTTCTAAGCTTCCTGCAGCAGTAGTATTTTCTGTGTCATATTCGGGCCTTAAAAGTTTAAGAGAGAAGAATAATGCTGTTTGTGGGTTTTTCAAGAGTACTAAACTCTGCTTTACAGATCATCTGAAGTCAACATAAGTGGAATTTGATTAACACACAATTTGTGACTTGAAGAACCCAGTACTGGGAGAGGTTTTTTTCCTGTGTCTTAAATATGAAATGTTTGGGGTTTTTTTTCTGTTCTAGGACAGGACCTTGGAAAGGTATTATTAAGTCTACTTCATCCTTTTCTTTCAATTCACTCTCAGGATCATAGAATGCAATGAAGCTGCAGTCCAAAGCAATTAGGTATGAATGATTCATCAATATAATTTAGTGTAACCTGGCAAATTACAAGAAAATTAGCTTTTTCCTCATCTTAATTACGTTGGAAGAAGAGGCAGTACACACAAGGATCTTATTTCATGACATAGCGCTTATTTATAACAATTCTTTAGAGGAAAAAACCAATGGTTTCCTAGTAACAGCAATGACTGGTATACATATAAGTAGATTGATCTCAACTTCTTAGAGAAAACTTGCAATATTCAGCTAAATGAAAAGAAAAAAAAAGAAGAAAACAGAAAAGATCCAGGGATAAGCTTTAAGAGTTCCCTCACTACTGCTTCTTGGGTGATGTTTCTCACTGCTTTGGATTCAGAATTCAAATTCCTAACCAGAAGGCAGCTGCCAAACATTTTTCTGTTCTAAATGAGAACATAGGTCATATTTTTCTTTTCCAACACAAGAATTCAAGACTCTTTCATCTGATATTCTTTGGTTAGAGAACTCATCTATGATGCACAAGTCCTGTGTTAAAATTCTCCTCTGCCTGTGGATAAGGTTCAAAGTTACTTTCTGTAATGTAAAAATCAACCAAAAATGTTCACTTTCTCCTGTCTGACCACACTCGAGCAACACGTGACCAAATGCAGGCAAAAGCTGTTGATACCAGACTGCTCACTTCTGTGATGCAGGATCAGTTTTGAAACCCTGTGACTAAGCTTTTCTAATACAAGATCTAATATAAGCGTATATTTTTGCAGTACAATGATTAAAAATTAATAGAAACAGAGACTCCTGTGTTTCAGCTTCTGCTGCAGGCCTTTAAAGTACCTCATATTAGATAGAGATTAGGTGAAATAAAAAAGCATTTTTTTGCAGCTGCACAGCAGGCTTTTATCTCAGATTTCTTAATCTCTGAAAGGATGACTTAAAAAAAATAATGTTTTTCTAATGCAGTTTTACTTTTCTAGGTAATAATAATAAAATTTATTTTGGAAAATAAAATGTGGCATTTCCATTCCCGAGATTATGAGCACAAAACTGAAGTCATTAAATTAAAGCCAATTGGATAACTTTATTAGTATTATGTTTTGTGTATTTGTACTTGGGAGTGCTCTGAGACTTCATGAGGACAAGAACACTGTAATTGCTATAGATGTTTCTATAAATGTTATAGAAAAATACAGTTGTTCAAAATACACTTCTATGAATCAATTAGCACAAACTAAGACAAAATAAAATGAATCACTTGTTGCATTGCAAAGCAATCTTTTCCTTTTAGAAATATTAATTGGAAAATCCTGTTGTTTACAATAAACAGAAGCATCTGGAAAACAGCTAAACAGAGACAATAAAGTTTTCTCAACAAAGGACATTGCAAGGAGGTGGAAAAAACCTGATTAGCTAATGTGCTTCAGAATGAAATCGTAGTAAGGTTTTAGTTGTATGTTGTTTCTTCACAGAAGTCCCACTGGACAACAAATGCAACCCTTCAGCCAGAAAAAGTTCACAAAACTAGTACCAGGCTTTAATCTAGATATATGTTCTCCAAGGACCTTCACAATAACAGTGAAAGCTCCTATTTACAATGGAGGAGGCCTGCAGATTGTACTGAGGTTGTGGTTTTGACAGGAAAGAGTGTCTCGATATGTTTTAATTTGTAATATTCTTTCTTCGTAGCAGTTTTGTTAAGGCACGGGACAAAATGAGAAAGGCACTATAGCTATGCACTGAAAAGCTCACTAGGGAAAATGAAAACACTGCAAGAAACTAAATTATTATGACTGCTTATTTCAGATGGAAGCCTTTATCTTCTAAGAGTTTTTGTTGCAAAGAAAGAGACACCACATTTTATTCTGGATAAAGGAAATTTTCCTCAAAAGAAAAAAAACCCTATTACAATCTCAAATCAGTTAAGTGGCTATTATTGCACCAAAAATGATACTTTCATTTAAGGCAGAAAATAAATGATTGCTTTTATCCTATTTATAAACTGATACTGGTTAAAATTCTGCCAGCTCTCTGTACTGAATATACAGTCTCTTCTATTGAGCTATTGATGACAAACCAGCTTTTCCTTTTCTGCTGCTAGGTGATTGGAATAACTAAAGCAAAGTTTCATAGCAGGATAAACGGCTACAAAGCAAAACACTTATTTCACAGTAACAACGCATTTGGTTTGGAAAGGCATTAATTGATACAGAAATTATCCTGTCACTCACAAAAAGATGCGATGGAAGGGAGCAGTTGGAAACTGAAAACCAGCGTAAACTGCATTACAGCATATTGATTTCCATATACGTATTGAAAATGAAACTGTGGGTCTTTTCAGTTCCAAAGAAAGAAATACAAATTTTCCCTTGAGTTTAACTATAGTTGGAATTAAAACTCCAGGAAACACAGCTGGGGTCCAACTTCTATATTTTCTAAAATCTAAAATTGGATTTCATTTCATTAAATATTTATCTTTCTGAAGGGAAAATGAATATCAGGAAACATAATATTTGAATCAGATTTTTAGAAAATGGTCTAATTTATTTCTTAGAAAGATTTTTGTATAAAAATAATTGAAATTTACTAAAAAATATATAGGAAATATATTAACAATAAATGTAAAAAACAGCCCTTCTAACATTTTAAAATATTTCATTTTTTATTCCTAAAGAAATAACATTTTAGTTTCTTTAGAAACTGAAATGAAATGAATAATTTTTTGTGCCAGCATCAAGGTAATGAAACCTCTGAGTAGAATATAATTGTTACAGAACCTTAACACTTTCCAGAACTGTAAGAGTATTATTTAATAAAATTTTTTGGCATCACTATCAATTCAGCCTCTAGAAAAGAAGAAATTTTACATACACATACAGAAAATATTGCAGGATAGGCAATTTAAAAGTAGTAAATTTACAATATGTCAATTTTTTGAGTCTTAGGGAAAAGCTTTTTAGTATTTCACTTTTGGCATAAGAATGCTGGAGTTTTGTGAAAAGTACATTTACATGTCAATATTTTGAAACAAAGAAAATGCTTTTCCTTAGGGCTTTGCAATAGTGATAATTGTTTCAATACCCACAAGTAATGTGAATTGCTTGTAAACATTATGCATAGAAAAAAAACAATGTTATTTCATCTGCATCGCTACCTAAAATGGCAAGTATTTAAAAGCAGTGTCTTGAGTCACATAACTAAAACTAATTTATTGATGAAAGATCAAGTTGGTTTAATTGAGATTGTATGTTTCCAGATAGTGCTTTTAAATACATGCTTTCCTACTGCATATAAACTGTATATTGCCTACTTAAGCTATCACAAGCTGATGTAGTACCTGCAGCAGAAATATCAGAACATCAACCACACTTTTCTCAAGGATGAAAAGGTTTACCTTGCCCTCTAATTTTAATTGATTATTTTGTTGATTGAAGTTTTTTTTTCCAGTAATGCATCTTTTTAATCCATATTGCCAGGTTTCTATGCCTCTGTGTATTTATACAGCTAGGAGACATTTATAATCACTTGCTCCCTAAAATCTCCACCTAGGAGGTTGAAAAGTTTCTTGCACACATCTGACATTATGCAATAGTCTTTCTCCTTTCTGCCTCCATTTCTGAAGCCAAAATATGACACATATATGGGAAAAATAGTTTATTTTGCATATAACATCTCTTTGACTTAATCTCTTCTATTTGTAATATTAATAAATGTATGTCTGCATATCTGAACTACAGAGAGATTAAATAAAGGAAAATATCTGAATGGAGTGGCAATTTTTTTAAATCCTGCACTCTGAGCCAACACTCAGGCAAAGACGGTAAGCTTGTACTTAGCTTTCTTAAGCTGTCTTCTCTATACATACTGAAGTGGTCCTTACAGAGATTAATTTATTTTATCCTTGCAGCTTTTTACACTTGTGCTAATGTTGCAATATCAAACCAGCCTCGCTTCTCCCTCCGTAATGAGTCCAGCTCCTTGACGATGCCAATACTGCTGAAGGAGGCATAATCACGTTCTCAATTAATACAAAATTAGGCTAACGCCTGACTTTGCCTCAAAACAAATAGATTTTTCCAGATGAAAACTCTCTGAAAGAAAGATGTCCAAGTTTGGTTTCACAGATTCGTCACAAATGACATTTTTTGCTGAGATACTTTAAAATTTTCAGTTTAGTGATTTTATAGTATTTATCAGAGACCCCTGATTCACACTATCTATATATTGAGCAGGCAGCGGGGATGAATCAATTCTAGAGCCATCTTCCACTCCAAACTATTATGTGATATGATGCAATACTTTATTTTTAGTCATTTCTCTTCATAAGAGAAAACAAACTACCCTTTTTCAAATCTGTTAAAGAAAACATTCATGGCACATTATATTAGGAGAGTTGTGGTTTACTCAATGTCATTAAACAAATAATACATTTTGTGTGTGTTGGAGAAGTGATTATGGTCAAAGATTTTGTTTCATATTGAAAGATCCAGGCATTGTGACCTTGAAGAAATGCTTTTGAGAAGAAATATGTGCAGTTTAGCACTGAAATGTGTCAATATGATCACCAAGTTTTTAAAGACTCTACATATAATCTAGAATGAGTGCCCTAACAAAGCTACCTGAAAGGGCTGAGTACTTTGTACAAAAAGTATAGGCTTGCATCCCTGACCTAATCTATCCTTTCAACCACAGATTCAGTCAAACATAAACTAATATAAAACATTTCCACATAACTTGTAAAACTGAGCTTTATTATAATAATAACTCTGTTCCTGAACTTTACACCTGTCCAAAGTAAAGTAAAATTATTTCAGATGTAAACAAAACCCAAGCATTTTAATACAAAATACAGGCAATATTTTTCCTATTCAAACTCAACACTTAAAAATCTTTTAAAACAGAAACTTAACTAAACTGAAACATGTCATGTTAGTAATGCTAAGTAAAAGAAAAAGAAAATAGTAGAGGAGAAATTTCTGCAAGTGACAATTTCTTTCACTTCAAAGAACATTTGAATTGGAGGAGAATGCTGACAAATGATAAGACGAAGGCAAAATGCAAGAAGTAAGAAGAAAACATTGCTCTGATCCTAAGTGTATATGGGAAAGGCTAATGCAAGGGGGGAGAGAAAGCAGCTAAGAAAATCTCCAGTAAGAATATTATTTTAATCTTGACAGCACTTTGCCGTATTGGGACATAAACCAACAAAAGAAAACACTCAGAAAAATTACACTGCTCCTGGAATAACTGAAAAGTGGGAAGAACACAAAGGCAGTGAAAAAAGAAACAAATAGGAAAGAAGGATAAAATTGTGTGGATTCAGTAACTGAGTGGATCAAGAAGTGATATTTTGCTGTATTTAAGTAGATAAAGTTGCACACTTTGCTGTCTTCTTTTGCTTCTGATTCCTTTGTAGTGCAGTAAGTCGTCATGAGAGTCAACTGATTGTTGATCTCTGTGCATAAATAGATTTCCGGTATAATTTTCTTTTACATCCTCTAAAATTACATCTACCAGAATAATGTAAAATAGGTAGCTATGTATGCAGTGTTATCATCTTGGTTTACCAATTTATTAGCTCACTATTTACTTTTCCCTTCCTCAGAATATTCTTGTTATATTTTTATCAGAGCCAAACTAAACAACCAGTCAAAAAACAGATCTTATCAGATACCTTGTTAAAGAAAAAAAAATCACCCCTTAAATCTGTTACTGATTTAGCATGAAATATCTTCCTAAAAAATGCAATGCAAAAATGCAAATTTATACATTACATATCTCTTTGATGATACGGAATATCTCACTGTTACATATCTATTGCATTTCAATTCATGTCGACATTTCCCCTTGGATACACTATTCCACAAAACACTATGCGGGCCTCATGCAATTCCACTGATACTACAGAGGTGATGTGAAAGTGGATTTTTAATTTCATATTAGAGTATCTAAAGTGAAATGAAGAAAAAAACTATTTACACTGACAAAAAATTTATAAAGTGGAGATAGTGTACTCCCTTTGAAAATGCTATACTACTGCAGGCTGATTTATCAGTACTGTTCAGTCTTGTTGCTGTTATAATTCTGCTGATCTCTAATATGGCAAGTATTTCCTGACCAGGTAGTATTTTCATTACAAAAGCTCCTTTCACAAGGATTCATAACCAGCCTATAGAAAATTTGCCATAAAATGAAGCCCAGCACGAGAGTTCGGAAGCCAGAGAGTAAATTTGGTCTGAGAGGATGGAGGGAAAATGATTTTCACCACGTTGTTGTGTAAGTAAATTACAGCTTTGATTGGGAAAAAAAATTAAGAGAAAAAAAATTGACAGGCAGTATAGTTTACATTTCTTGACATAGGAAAAGAAGAGGAAAAAGGATTTACGCCCTCGGAAATGGATGCCTATTCTACAAATATTAATTTTAGAAGACAATATTATTATGTGAGTATAATATAAGAACTAAACACATGTAAGTCTAAGACATTCGGGGTAAGTGTGTTTCTTTTGGCACTCCCAGCCAGTTTTCTTGCTCACCTGAGAAGCCAGGGAAATAGGGAGATTAATGGCAACAAACCCAACCATTATGAGAAGAAAAAAAACAAGCCAGAAGAACTAAAATGCAAACCAAAACTGAAAACTTGTTTTATGCCTGCTTGGCTTTCACTGTGGAGTCAGTCAGATGTACTCCATTTTAGAAATATAGAGATGCTTTGATACTTTTCCACTAAAATAACAAAGACAATCCGCTGAATGCTATGCAGTCATTAAACATGTTTGTAAATTAAAGCTGTTTCTTAGACTAAATGCATCACTGGTGCAACCCCCCTAGAAGCATGATGATAGCTAATTGTAAAGTTAGAAAAGTATCACAAAATATATCCTTTCCTTTCATGGTAGAATTATAGAAAAAGTGTATTTAAAAACTCTCCCTCTTCCTCCTATCATCTTTGCAGCAAAAGCTCATATTATATATTTCTGGTAGTAGAAGATCAGCAGAGTGTTTTGAAAAGGAGCAGTAAACCAAATAAAGCTTATATACACAAGAGAGAATCTTTCAGTTTAAATGATAGTGTGATTATGTGTTTAACGTCTGCCTGTAAAATGAAGTTGTAAAGTTTTACCAGAAAGAGTAATTAATGTTCTAGTAAGGAATTTTGCATATGCTATTGTAAATTAGGATTTTGAGTTTATTTTATATTTTAGAGAGGAAAATCTCATTTTCAGCTGAGATTGAAAAGATTGATTAGAACAAATTATTACTTTTTATACTACAAAAATTTTATTTAAGTTTTGGATATTTCTTGATCAATATTCCATCTGCCTCAAGCAGATCTCTTGAATATTTTCTGAAGAGTAACAATTCAGTGCTTCCTTTATTTTCACAGGATTTAGTTCAGATTTCTCACATTTCACATTTTATTCAGTACAACTCAGGCATGATCTACCAAAACAGAAATAAACCTCCTTGCCTATCTAAAACTTCTCAGGGCTTAAACACAAAGGCAAGTCATCATAGTATAGAAATTCTTCTTTAATGGGAGAACTTGAGATTCATGTGGTAAAAACGATGTAACTTGAGCAAGTTTGAAGTAAGTATCTTAGTGGATTCCACCCAGAGATAGCTTAACAGTCTTGATACTAATTGTCAACATGGTAACAATGACTATTTCCAGTACTTATTTAACTGAAGATCTCCCCATCTCCATTCTCTCCTCAGTGTCTAGAACTATTTTTTTTCTATGAACAAATATAATATGAATTTTTAAAAGCTAGTTTAGTTATGACCTTTAAACAGTTCATTTATCTTTAGTTAGCCAAGACTCCTCTTGAGATAAATCAATATACATTGATCTGAATTGGAAACCAAATTCTACAATTTTCAGGTGAGAAACATACACACTTTACACAAAAAATACAGAAATGGATTTTATGATAGACAATGAAGGTATATTTTGAGTCTGAAAAATTCTGTAACTATTGGGAAACTGTATAAACCTGACTTTGGGGACAGATACATCAAATCTACATATTTCCATGCCTTCTTCTGAGGCATTTGGTAGTAGCCATTGCAAGTATTTGGACTGTTTATTGGGTGGATGTAGATTTCATCCAGCAGGAAAGTTCCTACATTCCTTCCCAAAGCTTGGCTTCTGTGCAGCCACTGATGATGCTGGGAACAAAGGAAAGGTTTGTGTTTGTATTACACTTAATAGTATTTTGAGTTCTTTTGTTCCTTGCAGAGATTACATATTTAAAATATGAGGAAATAAGGCAGTTCACAGAAACTAAACAAATTATTTTCCTTTATAATTTATTCTCTAAAATTAAGTACATTGATTTTAGATTACATAAGTTTAATTGGAATAAAGCTGCCTAAAACATCAATGAAGCAGTCAGGAAAGTTAATCTATTTTTTTATGACTCTGGAAATAATTTCTTCTAGCTGTAAAAGCCTTCAATTACCCACTAGGAAACAAAAAACAATGGCTGTAATTCATTGAGAGATGGAAGTGATGTTCTTTTGCTTTTTTTCCCCTGAACGGGAATTCACTGTGATTCAGTGTGAGCAAGCTGTGTCATTTGCATCAGACTTGTGTAAAGCTAGAGGAAATAAGCAGAGGTAAATCTTGAAAAGGTGTGTCAAGCAGCTTGATCTGTTTGTGCCTGCAGATGGAGGAGTCCCTTTTTCTTTACTGTTTTGGATGACAGAAGAAACATCATAAGCCAAAGCACTTATAAATTGAATATCAACACCAATGAGAATAATAAGACATGCTGGAATTATCATATATGCCTTCTTTCCAGAAATTTGTTATTAAACCTGTGAATATCCTGTCCTGTGTTTTTTTGTGTGCCTTACGTTTTCCTCAAGTCATGAAGTCTGTTTTTTTTTTTTTCCGCTGGCATTCCTTTTGTGGCCACTCAAATCAGAAAAGCTGTAAAGGCAAATCAGTAGAAGTTCCTTCAACAGCTTTCCTTAATCCCACATACTGGAAAGAGAGCGCTGACAAATGCCTGCATGTTCTTCCAAATCAATTGACCAATCTGCTGAAAGCAGGAAGGGATAGAGAACTATAATCTCTTAAGCGACATTCATTCTGCCCTCTCTCTCTGTCTATTAGTTAAGGGTTACTAAAGCAAGGTAGGGAATGAAAAAAGTGCCCGTAGACTAAGGCAATAACCAGCAATGATATTCAGAACATGACATGTACAAAGTAATTATGCTTCATACAGATGTTTGGAGAAAAGAGTGTCTTCTATTAAAGCAAGGCTTTTTCCTAATGGTGATTTTGCTATTGGCCTTGACTGGAACAAGCTGTAATGCAGAAGTTAAGTTCATTATCAGTGTCTGCAGTTGTGGTATACACATAACAGATGACAAGGTGAACAAAGATGAAGCTAATGGGATAGTTGAATCATAAAGATATTGATGTTGGGTAGCAGTTTAACTAAGAGCAAGATGGATGGCATAGAGCCATTAGCAGTGGTAGGGGAAAAAAGTAACATAAAGGACACACTCCATAATTTCTGAGTGGAATCTGAGGAATTCCTTGCTTATGGCTAGACCACTCAGTGCTTCAGTCATTTTCGGCTACTGGCAGCAGCTGAAATTCAGAGCAGCCTTTTGTGTATTGTTGCTCAGAATATGCTGGGACACAGAAGAGACTAAACTCGGCTTTGCCTTCTACCACCCCGGCTTGCTGCTTTCTGTGCTATTTCTACTCTCAGTGCCTGTTATACCAGAGCAGCATTTAATGTAGAAGCAGACAATATGAGATGGTATTCTTGAGTTATGGTACTACTTCTTCATGAACTCTGCAAAAATTAACTCACATGTAAATTTTCAAGTTTATTACCACAGCTCTAAAAGGAGAGAAATAAGTGACAGAATGCAAGTAGTTTTCCAACAGGAGCAAAATAGGAATTTAGAGATCTGGAAATCAGCTGTGATTTAATATGAAGTTAAAGTACAGCTTTAACAGAAATTACTCTGAAGGTATTATATCTGATGAAGCGTGATGACATATTTTTTACATCAAGATAAAATGGCAGCTTCCAAAACTGTGCTGTATACAGTACCATCTCCAGGTTGCAAGTGTAAACCCAAACTAAAATTAAACATATATATCCTCTATTTTAAGAGGCTACTGAGGACAATTTTAAGGGGGAAGACCCCTAAGAATACCTAACAAAGCAATTTTGTAAAATAAAGAAGAAAGCAAATGGCTTTTTCCAGTTATTTTCAGTTTATCTCTTTATATCCTCCTCATCCCTAGAGAAATAATAGTTAAAAAAACAGTAATTGTGAGGACTTTTACTTTTTGCTTGTTAAACAGAATAAAGCAGTACTGAAGAGTACTTAGCTGAGTCCTAAAGCTGAGGGTGAGATAACTCTCATAGAACAGGTAGGCTATTAGCCAAAGAATATAAAGAATTTATACCAAAAAAAGAACAATAACTAAAATATTTCATCTTATAGCTCACATGCGTAGTAACTGAACAATCCTGATTACTCAGGGCACTGATTCTTCATAATAAAATCACCATATTTACATCCTATATCTAGAACTTGCAGTTAAAATTATTGTCTTAATATGGCCTTACAGCTGCAAACATGAGCACTACTGAGGCATGGAGGAAGGAGTATTAAATCCTTCTTGGAAATATTTGTCTCTCATAGGATGAAACTGTTTTGTTCTTTTAAGATTTTATGTTATTCTTCATAAGAGTCAGGAATGAGGTCTGGGTAACAGTTACTTTATCTTTTGTCCCTTTTATAATGGGTATTTAATGAAATACAGGAATGGGTATAGAAGCCTCTAACAGAGTTCAGAAACTGCTGTAACAGCTCAAAATGTCAGCCGCTGAATATTAGCTTAACAATCCCTGTCTTTATAAATTCACTTTGAAAGGCAAAACAAAATTAAAGAAACATTTCAGCCTTTTTAAAGAGCTTCATGAAAACAATCAAATGCTAAAAAGGAACATTTCTGGGACGTAGAATCTGTCTGTCCATTTGCATTAGAGGATAATCAGGGATTGAATTTAAAAGACAACTGGGGAGCTATCTGAATTTTAGAAGACATTCAGACCTGCTGCCAAAGGCTGTGAGACCGTATGCTTTGCTCCTATAAATGCAGGGATTTCAGTAGAAAGAATAAGCAATGGGAGATGCAGTTTTTAAGTCAATGGTAGAGTGGCTAAGCTGAATCAGGCAACCAGACCACCACGATGCATTACAAAACAACCCTATTACTACTAAAATGTTACTTTAAGAGCAAAAATAAGGAAGCAATAGCAGAAAGGAGAACACTGAAAAATGTAGTCTTACTGTTAGCTAGCTATTATTCTTATTAATTTAAAAAATGTGTCACATGAAAAAGGCAGCAGAGATGTGGCACAATATCTTGAATTTCCTTTCCCCCCAAAGTAGAAGAATCTAAAAAGGGGAAGGAGGTGGGGAAGGGGAGGGGACTGGAGGGGAGTTCTACAGCATATGCTTTTTTCCTTTTTGCATACTTGAGTCATGCAAAAGGAAAAAATGTGAGGCAGGTCTCGGACAACAGAAACTTTGCAAGAGGTAGAGGAAAAGGAAGCATTATCTTAATATTTTAACTTTGAAGTAAATAAAAGAGACAAATAACATTTCCTCCCTTCCTCAAAATAGGATGTGATTTTTGGTTCACTGCATACCTTCCTTTGATCTGAGATCTTGTATCTGCTCTAGTCACTTGTGTGATTTTGCACAAAATATGTATTTTTCAGTTCTTTTAAAGAACCTAACATATATATAATGTATGTATATAAAACTTACCAATTAGAAGTTATGAAAGTAGTGAGAATAATTTCAAATTATGAGCAATACCAAACCACCAAGAGATTCGGTCCTTTGCTCAACCCACCCGTGATGTAGGAGTAGAGCTGGAAGGTGTCTAATCTTTCTGCCTAGATCATCAAACAGAAGCTAAAAAACTCTTTTTATTCTGCGTTAACAGCAATCACTCTGCTACCTGCTTTACTCATTGATGTTCAAGGATAAGGCATAGGGATGGGGTACAGCTCTTTTTAGTGAGACAGAGCATGTCTCCTCAAACAGACCTTTCTTATTTTCCTCCCATTATTATCATTACCTACTTCATCTAGATCCTGCCTCACTAGATACGACTAGAAAGCAGAGCTATTGCAGTAGGACTTGTCTCTAAATTAAATGATAGTAAATGTGCATATACAAAAGATGGGGGATATGGTGATTATTTCTCCCACTATATATAACATTTAATATTATTTATTAATATGGTTGGACTCAATGATCCAGTGGGTCCTTTCCAATCTAGTGATTCTATGATTCTTTGATTTAAGTTAGATTTTCTTTTTTAAATACCACCCCTCCCCAAATTGCTGTCATATATTCAGTAGTTCCATGAAATGGAGTGAATTTATCCCTTTTGGCATGCAAACATATTTCTTGGCTAATTTTTGAGAAATTTTTAAAATTCTTAGGGTTCAACAGAATTCAAACATTCACTTCTGCGCTGACAAATGAGCTTACTGGCACTATGCTACTTGTCTTTTGTTCACTGAGTGAATAAGTACTGAAGACCTGGTCAATGAGGAACAGAGAGAGACATATTCAAATGTTAAAATTTGGAGAAATAATTTTAATACTGAACTAAAAGATATTATTTTTCATTCCCCTCCTCCACTTTTTCCAAATAATTCAAATATTGTCAAGCAATAGATGATGGAAAAGTCTGTCTGATGAGATGATCAGATATAATTGAACTTTCCTAAGGGTTTGTACATTGTCTGTTTCCATATTTCTGTAACTTGTTTTTTAACTTTTTCAGCAATATCACACATAAACATCTTCCACTAAACATTATAGTGTGATCTCCAGAAAATGTATAATTTAATATAAAGGATCTCAAAAATATTCTAGTAGATTTTGAATATTTTTAATTTTTACTATTTCACTATTTTTTGTAACAGGATTTATTTCTATGTTCCTATTCTGTATATCCAGATCATGTCTTGGGTAAAAAACTGCCTTTCTCTATTATGTGTTCCTCAAGTGCCCATACATTTTAAAGGGGACTTGATAAAAAAGGATGTTTTATAGAGCACACACTAAATGTTATTGAGGGGAGTGAAGAGAAATATATGGAAGTATAGTAAGGTGTGACACACCATTAACCATTTTATCACCTGTAATATGTCTTCCTGGACTCCTTTGGCTGTTTACCTGTCTTAGAAACTCTAAATAAATCCATTTTTTTTAAACTGGTGCTTTATCAGCTGGAATACCTCTGCTACTTAAAAGATATTAATATCTTAGCTCCTTTCATCACAGCTGCTGTCATGTCACAGCATTTAGCAGAACGTTCTACTGTCACATGAGAAGTTAGCATGTCTGCTGAATACTGTGAATTCTAACTAACTGTATTACAATGCAAATTATTTTCATGCACCACAGAAGTGTATCAAATGGATAGAAAGCACCTGGATGAGAACGAGATGGTTCCACCTGAAAAATGGAAACTTTTTTCCCCCAAAGATCCAATTTCCTGATAAAACAATAGTGTATTATATTTCCCATTCTGTTACACTTTTTGTCTGACTGATTTTTGCTGAGAAATAGCTAGCCAAAATCCCTGTTGCGGTGTAAATACCTTCAATGAGCTGGATTATTTTTATTTCCACCACCAACACACCACTGAAGTGGAGCACAGCTTTGTGCACACCCATGTATCCCCTCAATCTCCATCAATGTTCCAGATACCAGCTGCAGCCCTTGATCCTAAAAGCCATAGAAATGATTTCGGCTTTTGAAAGCAAAGGCTGATTTAGGACTTGACAGTCTCCATCCCCCCCTGAAGCCTCACAACCTCATTTTGTAGCACGTCCTGCTGCAGTCACACCTGACTGCACCACGCACGCTGGAGTCTGTTACGTGAGGTGTGAAAGCCAAGTGTGGGGCCAACAGTATAAAAATCTCTCAGTCTTACTCAGTAATTGGGACTCCAGCTGCAGCTTCACAAAGCAGCCAGTATTCTTTACACTGTCCACTGCTTGGATAATCGGTGTGACATCTCGTTTCTTCCTTCCCTGGGAGAAGACATTCAGGCAGAAAGATCTTTCTTCCAGCACATGCCTCCGGCTCTGAGTAAAAGGGCAATTACGCTTTGAGGTTCAGGGGCTGACACATTTTCCAGAGTGGTCAGGAGTGACTGCCCTCTGCCTTATCACTCTGCTGAAAACGAGGCGTTATGTAAAAATGGAGCAAACGTGCTTCCTGCAAATTTATGTTGTCAGGTAGTTATGTGCAGATAAAACCTGCCAGTCACATAACTTGGTATGATGCCTGTGCCATTTCTCTCCTTTCCCCTCCTTCCCCCAATTCCGATGCCTAAGCAGAATTGCTTAATTGCTTACCAAATGTGTGACCCCTAGGTTTAACTCTTTCAGATAAACCATAAGTGTCCATGGATTAACATTGACATTTTAGGTTAGAAATTGTAGCTCTGATTGTAATTTCTCCCTATGCCATTTCTGCTCTTTGTTAGTCCTTTGGAAATGGAACACCTTATACCACTGCGGTTGTTTCATATACTGTTTTATATCTTGAATTCCTGAGAGCTGTCATCTCCACTTTAGAAGAAATTTCTGTCATCAAATAACACTGCAAGGGGCCACAGAAATTCTGTAAACAGAGCTAAAATATTGACCACAGCATTAGCAAAGGTATTGTAATCTTATAAATTAGATTTCAGTCATGAGAAGATTTGTTGGACATGAAACTGTAATAGAACTCTTTTTGCAGCACTCACTGGCCGCAAGAAACAAACAACTACAACTCTGACAGAATGACAGATTTAACTCCAGTAAGAAACTTATCTGTATTTTATCAGTGTTAACATTATGAAGGAGTGTTAACCAATCAAGGACTATGATCCAAATATACAAGTTTAGGAATATTGTTTCAACTGAGCATTTTTAAAATCAAGATATCATAAGAGCAATGTGATGCAATTAAGTAAATGGTTAAAGATTATCAGCTTTGTGGCAGGACTGTTGCAGTGTTGTCTTTGAACAAATTACACGTAACTTCCCTCAAATAAATAAACAAGGCACAAAGGGAACAGCTTCATCCTGTAGGCTAATATAAAATGTACAATCAAATGCAAGATACATTCATCAGAGGGTAACCTGTCACTTTCCAGCATGAAAAAAGGTTCTGTTTTATAAATATTCATTTATACATAAGCCAGTTACAATCAGATTCTCCAAAGCTCATAAACTGAACAGCAACACACGTCAGCTAAGTTACTTCCAAGCGAGACAATCTGAACTTCTTGGAATAAAAGGAGACACCAACAGGAAATGCCTTTAAGGCTGAAAACAGCACAGCAGCATTTAAAGCCTTCATTTTCTTTATTGTTGCAGATAGCTGCAATAACAGATGGTTTCAAAAAGATATGTTTCCATTTAGGCTTTTGCTGTATTGTATCTATGAGTCTATAGTGACAAGACATATGTCACCTGGCTTTGAGCTGTGATTTATTAAGCTGTAGCACTATACTAGGTGAAAATCTTTTGCAACATTGAAGAAGTTGCTGGAATTCTGTAGGAATAAAACTCCTGCAGTTCGAGGCATTCTACCCTTTTTCAGTAAGAATAACTATACCTAATGTACCAACTATGAGAAAAAGTAATGAGGAAGAATAAGTGGTAGATGTAGGAGATAGGCAGTCATTGACAAAGACCAAAGAACAAACCTCACAATCTATATGAGTAATGAGAAGAAATTAGTTCATGAAATCTAGTCCTGAAGTCTCATTTCCAACCACAGATCTAATGCATGATCCACACATGTTACTTATTCCCTTCTGCAAAAATATATGTGTCTGGGTACATCCACAGTTTGTATCTTTATGTATACAAAAAAATGTCATAACATGATGTGTGTTTTCTCCTTTCAGGCATAAGTTTTGAATAATGCTTTGTGGAAACTATTAGCTTTGTTAGAGTCCTTCTGGAAAAGAATGGAAGGCGACAGACACTTAATTGGAGACTTCTCCTGGCATTGACCCACTAATGGGCTGAATACATATTTCCTAAGGGCTGAAGCACAGACATCTGCATGAGGTAGCTGCAAGATTTGTTCTGGATAGTTTAAAGATACTTCTGACAGAAATACATAAAGAGAGAGGAAAGTGACCTGTCATTTCAGACTCAAATCAAGCTGCCAACAAAACTCTTCTCTATCTTGTTCAACTTTACTTGCTATGAATTCTGTGATCACAGCCAAACAATGGTTTTGGAAATACGTAATGTAGGAAAGAAAAAAATTTAAATTTCCCACACATTAATGAAACCACTTCAGAAAAGTTTAATTTTGATGACCCATATAGACAAGCACTGGAGTTCACCTCTGTCTACTTCATATACACAGTGTCATGGGCCAAAGACAGTAAGGAAAACAAAGGAAGCCAGAAAACTTAAATACAATAAAAAATATCCTTAACTTATCAAGACTGAGGAGACATTGCATTCCTCCCATGTGAAACGGCTAAAAAATTAAAGAACTTTTTCTTTACACCTGCTTGATTTCATAGAATCATAGAATCCCTAGGTTGGAAAAGACATTTGAGATCATCAGATCCAACCGTACCTGTTGGTACTAAATCATATCACTAAGCACTTCATCTACATCTGTGCTGCCATTTGAAGTGCTATCACCCGCTTCCCCAGAGGTGGTAGACCAAAGACACTGGAGTGACATTTGCAGGCTTTTTTCTATCAAGCCTGGTTTTGTCCCCCTCCAGCTTCACATCTAGTTTAAAGCTGTATTAATAAGCCTGGCTATCCTCTTGGTAATTATCCTTTTATACCCAAAGTCTATAGCCATTCTAAAAAAAACCAAAACCAAAAAACCATCTTGTTTCAATTTTAATACGAGGCAAGTGTACACACAACTCATAAATAAGTTTCATAAATAAGCTATTGATAAGGTAATTGCTTTGACTGATCAGACACACAGGCAGGTTTTGGCAGCCTCGTTATTGTTACTCAATGCTTACACTGTAGCCGGAGAATAAGATAAGATTTAGGATCAGAACTTTGCACTCTGTTCCAGCTATATCATAGGCAAGAAATTAAATAATACTTTCCAGAAAGAAGCATTAATAGTATCAAACAGTTGTCTGCTCATATAGAAATGCTATAATTTTTCCCCAGTTTTCTCCTTAAGAGCTGGGAAAAGCTCAAAAGAAATGTTAATAAAGATTATAGAAAAAAATCTACTATTGAAGGGCATCTCTCTCTGAATGCAGGAAGACTTTTATAAATAATCTTTCTGTCCCTGAACTGAAATTTCAAACTCTTTTCAAACTTTTCATTTATTTGCTCAGACTTCCAGCACATAGAACAACTATTGCAGATAGATATGATGTTGAAGCCTTTTGTGGAATCTTCACTTTAAAAATTGAGGAGAAAAACTACCTGTATTGCACACAACAAACTGAATGGAAGGAAACACATTTTATTCACTCAGATACTGCATGCTTAGACTACTAATGCAGGTGGAGAAGCTTGCTTTTATAACAGTATCACCTGGACTCAACACTACAATCCCACGAGGTATGGGCTAGGGAGAATGACACATCTGGGATAATTCTGGGGGTTTGGTGGGGGAAAAAGTACAGTCTAAATAAACGTTGTACTTGTGTGTGCTAAATCCAGGCCGTACATTGTCGCAGCTAGTGGCTGCCCAGGGATCCAATTTAAAGGAGATTGCCTTGATATAGAAATGTAACAAATCAGGAAATTTCTTATTCTTTCCCTGCAATCTCTGCTAGTGCAGAGAAAAAACAGTGTACTGTTTTCGGTGTGCTGCAATCCAAGCTGCAATTTTCCTAACAAGGTAAATAGTGAAGACACTCAAAGGCTTGTGATCATGCAAAAAGAATATTCACTGTTACTTATTGAGTAATTTCCAAGATGTTGGTCATTGCCTTGACATAGCATGGCACAATGAAAGACAAAGGGCTTGGGCATTCTCTGCTTCTGTGTTTCCCCCATCCCAAATGGCCGCTTTTGGTGATGTTCAATTTACAAAAACCTAAATCACACAAACTGAAATTGCATTAGAGTGCTGTTATTTGTTGTAGGATTATTTTTAAAGACAGTAGAGTCTGTGCCTCAACTCCTGCTTACATCAAGGGCACATTCGTGTCCTCTTTTTATGTATCGTAATGATCACTGGATCTTAATTCCTTGGCTTTGAAACCACAATACGTTTAGTTAGGCCTATAAAAAATTAAATGGCCCTGGAAAGTGCTATCTTTTTGGTCACATTGCACAGTATTCCTGTTTGAAACGTGCATATATTTCTAAGTTGCATTCTCTTACCCAGACATATGCATATTTATCCATGAGTTATAATTCAAGAGAGTAAAATGTTTGAGAATGTTTTTAATAAAGAAGACATTTAAAGCCACCATGTTCTAATATCAATAACGTGAGATAATTCAGAGGTATATCATCAGATTTGCATAAAAATACAGATTGACAGCATCATAATATCTATGTTTTATTGTATTCTTAGACAAACAAACACAATTAGAATGTGTTGTAGAATGGAAATTAATGAATGATAGCATAGATGCTTCCACCCACATACTTTGCCTGAGAATAATACTGATCCAGGAGCACTGTATGGCCACACATACAAACAAAATGCTAGAACTTAACAGTGTGGGAATTAAACAAAGTACCTGTTTAAAAGCTCAACTTTACAACTTTACAGCATTAAAAATAATATCATGCTAAGAAATTAAGGCAATAATTCTTATGCTCTGTTTTTTAGGAGTTTTTTACCAAAACATTCAATGGCATTTGGGTCTTGATTCACAGCCTGCAGAACAAGGGATATTTTAAACTTCTAAAATTTTCAGCAGAAAATTAATGTTTTCATCCTGCAGTTGTGCTAAAATTATGGGAAAATGAACTTAGCACTGTAGGTTTAATACTGTTCAGGAAATCATAGTCAGGACTACATGCAGAACTATGATAAGCCTGCTCTAAGAAATTACTGCTTTCATGTGAACATGCATAGTAAATAAATTCTCCAGGAAAAAGGAATTTGTGCTGCACTTGAGATCATCATGCTGTCAAAAAGAAGAAGGGAAGTATAAAGATACACATTGGGAAGTTCTTCAAAAGGTAAAAATACATGCAAACATGAAAAAGATCCCATCTCAGTAATACCCTTGTTTCAGTTTGATGAAAAATCTGGATGATATTTTGTTAGGACAGTAAAGATAACAACCATGCTCCTCTGTCATAATGTTTTAGTGAGTACAACTCGACTTCTTCTATCAAATACATTACTCTTGTAATAAGCATTTCTCTAAAGTTGCCACTTTTGATTCAGAAGAGGTTCATTTGGGCAGACAGAAAAATGATTTGTATGCAGTCATCAGCACAATTCTTTTTTCATCATCCTAGATAGATGAATTCAATCAAGTCTGTAGATCAGTCTGATTAATGATAATTAATATTGAATTAAAGTATAAGTTGCAGAAGTTGCTGCACTGTAGTATTTCTACTGCCCTATAGTAGATTTCATTTGTGGTTCATAAATGATTAAGTTTGTGTACAGTTACACAAAAACATCTGACACGACCATCACATCCCACCTCACCCCCCAGTTCAGCCTGTCACATTTTTCTTTTAAAGATCTGATATCTAGTGGTCGGAAGCTCTTGTCTGGAGTATTTATGTCACTTACCCTTTTCTCTACTATGACATAGATGCACTTCAGCAGTCTTGTAACTGCTGTCTCTTCTCATCGCAAAATGGCATTCAGTCTATGAGCCAATTAGTTTTGCCAAGTTTGCAAATTACCAGGGGGACCATATTTGTAGTCTTTAGAAACTGACTGTTTCATACATTGTTTTGATGGCTTAGATGTTAGGCATTATTTGCACATTAGAACTCTTCCTTGCTCATTAGCAGTTAATGGATTGGGAGCAAAGGAAGAAGCTAGTTTTTGTTTCGTAAAGTCATGCTGAATGAGAAGCTTTAGCAGTGGACTGTGATTAGCTAAGTAAATAAGAAGGAAAACAAACTCTCTGAGAAAAACTTAACTTTTAAATATGAGAATAAATAATCTACCCCATAGCTAGCAAAAGTAATACGATAAATAGTAGACTGAGAAGTTATCTTCAGCCTGCATTTTCAAATGCTCCTCTCATTAATTTCTGTCCTCCACTGATTTATGCTAGCATCTGAAATTCATAGAAAAGTCTGCTTGTATACAACAACACCTGGTAGACATCACTCCTCCTTATTCCCACCAAAATATATGGACTTTCCAGCAAAAGTAAGCATATCTCAGGTCTGGCCTAATTATGGCCTTTTTCCACTTATGGGAAAAATGAAGCCTCCTTAGGGCAAGAAACATATTTTGTTGCAGTAACATGTACTTGGCAACAGTGGCAACAATGACATTAAGTATACCTCCTAGAGACTTCCAATTGTAATCTTATAGCTACATAATGTGCATGCGACGGTGAAACTTAGCATGCCGCTTCACCAATGGGAAGATGTTCAGATGATGTGTTCCTTTTTTATAGAAATAACTCATGTCTCTTAGTCTCATGCTAACTGGAGAATGTGACTCTCCTTTGGATAAAATCTAGATGCCTCAGTTCCAAGCACTTGTTTCAGCCGTTTCAGAAATATAATGACTGTCAAGAAATCCACTGTTCTCATCATATTTACTTTATATTATTTGTCTGAAACCACAAAGATGGTGATGATAGGATATGATTTTATGACATATATGGGTATATTATAACATATCACCATGAACTTATGATACTTGGAATGACAGAAATACAAATAAAGTAAAATTACACATTATTCTTGGATGGATATTCAATGTGAACAACAAAAAAATATACATAATAGGAAGAAAAGGCTAAACTTTAAGATAAAGTTTGCACAAAAATGAGTATTGATATTCCCATATTCATTCTCCCTTTCATCTGAGTCTTTCATTACAGTGTTTTCTGTTTAAATTATAAAGAGATAAATGTACTTTGGTAGGGATTTTTTTTTTGCAGTTGTCTTTGCCTGAATTTTATTGCACAACTTGATGGCCTTTGCTAACACAGTAAATAGAATTATAATTCTATCATCTATTATATTTATACTACCAGGAAATTATATAACGGATCAGTGGATCATATGTTTGAAATGACAGTGAGGACATGATAAGATGCATCCCAGAATCCTGAAGGAATTGGCAGGTGTGGTTGCCAAGCCACTCTCCGTGATATCTGAAAAGTCATGGCAGTCAGGAGAAGTTCCCGGTGACTGGAAGAAGGATAACGTGCCCATTTTTAGAAAAGGTAGAAAAGACAACCCTGAGAACTATCGACCTGTCAGCCTCACCTCTGTGCCTGGGAAGATCATGGAACAGATACTCCTTGAAGCTATGCTAAAGCACATGGAGGGCAGGCAGGTGATTAATGGCAGCCAGCATAGCTTCACCAGGGGCAAGTCCTGTCTGACCAACTTGGTGGCTTTCTATGATGGGGTAACCGCAGCAGTGGACATAGGGAAACCAATGGGTGTGATCTATCTAGACTTCTGTAAAGCCCTTGACATGGTCCCCCATAACATTCTTCTCTCTAAATTGGAGAGATATGGATTTGATGGGTGGATGGCTCAGTGGATAAGAAACTGGTTGGATGGTCGTATTCAAAGAGTAGTTGTCAATGGCTCAAAGTCCAGATGGAGATCCGTGACGAGTGGTGTCCCTCAGGGGTCCGTACTGGGACTGGTGCTGTTTAATATCTTCATCAATGATATGGACAGCGAGATTGAGTGCACTCTCAGCAAGTTTGCAGATGATACCAAGCTGAGTGGTGTAGTTGCCACACTGGAAGGACGGGATGTCATCCAGAAGGACCTGGACAGTCTGGAGAAGTGGGCCTGTGAGAACCTTGTGAGGTTCAGCAAGGCCATATGCAACATCCTACACCTGGGTCTGGACAATGCCCCATTTCAGTACACGATGGGGGATGATGTGATTGAGAGCAGACCTGCAGAGAAGGACTTGGGAGTGCTGGTGGATAAGAAGCTTGACATGAGCCAGAAATATGCGCTCACAGCCCAGAAGGCCAACCGTGTCCTGGGCTGCATCAAAAGAAGCGTGGCCAACAGGGTGAGGGAAGTGATTCTGCCCCTCCATTCCTCTCTTGTGAGACCCCATCTGGAACACTGTGTCCAGTTCTGGAATCCTCAACATAAGAAGGGTGTGGAGCTGTTGGAATGTGTCCATAGGAGGGCTGCAGAGATGATCAGAGGGCTGGAGCACCTTCCCTACGAAGATAGGCTGAGAGAGTTGGGCTTGTTCAGCCTGGGGAAGAGAAGGCTCAGAGGAGATCTTATAGCGACCTTCCAGTACCTGAAGGGGGCCTACAGGAAAGCTGAGGAGAGGGCTATTCATAAAGGCTTGTGGTGATAGGATGAGGCAGAATGAGTATAAACTGGAGAGGAGCAGATTTAGACTGGACATTAGGAAGAATTTCTTCACAAGTGAGGGTGGTGAGACACTGGCACAGGTTGCCCAGGGAAGCTGTGGCTTCCCCATCCCTGGAAGTGTTCAAGGCCAGGTTGGATGGGGCCTTGGGCAGCCTGATCTAGTGGGACGTGTCCCTACCCATGGTCGGGGGATTGGAACTAGATGATCTTTAAGGTCCCTTCCAACTATAACTATTCTAATGATTCTATGATATTGCTGGAAGTCAGTATGACTTTTTCTCCTTTTTATTAGGAAATCTCAATTGGAAATTAAAACAAATAAAATATTTAAGACAAAGCTGATTAATGATTGAGATGTTCACTGAAATCTATGTGCTTGAGCTAATCCTTTAAGAATGATTATCGGTAAGGTAATCTGTTCACAGACACAGTTAGCTCCTCTTGTCTGATAATATTCATTAATCTCCTTGGCATGTTAAATGCAAGCCTGAAAATAACAAAGCATTTATCACCAGAAAATATACTAACAAAAGATTAAATATATCCTTCTATACAGAGGTCCAAAATTGGTTTTGATTGTTGTTGCTAGAAAAAATGAAAGATAAAGGCTGTGAATGTAATCAATGTGTGAAAATATTAACTAAAAGTCACTCCTAAGTGGTCTGTTTTATTTCAACAAATAAGAAAAGGAAGCAGTACAAACAGAAATCTAGTCAAGTCCTGATGTAGAATTGATTTAGTTTATGTATGTACTGTGAGAAAATAAGGTTACGAGCAGATCTATATCACACAAAAGATAAGCAGTTTTCAAAGTTAAAAAGCAGCTTTAAGTAAGTTTTACTGTACTCAGACACTATATTTCTAGATGGACAACAAATACAGACAGATCTGACAGATAAAACACCTAACTGTTGTTCTTCCCAAAAGGCAGAACATACGTTTAGAACATACGTTCTGCCTTCCATCCTGGAAAAGGCTATATAACATTGTCAGTACAGTGCTTTTGTTAACATTCCAGGGCAGAGAACAAAATATTTCATATTTTTTAGTCACTGTAAAATATAATCTCTCCTTCTCCTTCCTTCTCTGTTTTCAATAAGATTACAAAAGTTGATGATATTAAACAAAATCATTCCTCCATATCAAATAAATGATAGACTATATAGCCTTGCTACAATTTGATAAAAATATAAAGGTGCTTACCCTTAGTAGCTATAAGATAAGCTGTAGACAAAATGTACTTCTTCTGAGCTATTCGTAATCCAAAGCAAAAAGAGTGCAATTCACTTCCTCTTTCTCAAAACTCAAATCCAAATAGAAACTCTTCAGCCACGAAAATACAGCAGTTATTAAAAATAAGTTTAAATCCTGGCACGTAGCTTCTTTGGTGGGAGGGACTCAATATAACATTGATAATTCACTTTTTTAAAAGTTCTCTTTCCAGCAAAAAAATTCTCAGAAAACATCCTCCCACTCTCACCTACCCTTCCTTCCCATCCTGAAGTATCTCAGCTATTTTCTGGCTTCTTGAACTGACTCCGAGTCTCAAGTTAAATGATGAAGTCAAAATTTAGTGAAATAAGTCTAATAGTAACAATGTAACAGTAAAACTACTAAAATGAACCATATCTTGAGGAATCATGATAAAAAAATAAAGCATAATTATTTGTTTGATTTCAGAATCAATGTTTAATGACTGACAGTCTTTATCCCGATAATGTACATAAAAATACTGTAGTATACTATGTATAATATTTGTCCAAATCACCCTGTTTCTTAGTGGAAAAAAAAATAACTTCAGAGACAAACAAGGTATTCTCAGTAATTTCCATGGGACCAATCTACCATTCTCATTCCAGAAGGAAGAAACCGTTATTGGTGACAGTTCAGTCATCCCACTTCACAGCATAAACTATTAGAAGGAAGAAAAAGATTGAGGAAAATAAAAGGCTATCACAGAAATCTGTTATAAAATAAATCACAAACATTTTAAAATATTTGTTTTTTTTCATGAACATGGTCCGTACAAGAAAATATAGACATAGGTATCTGTATCTGCTTTCATTGTTTTATGAAGACTTCATCTTGACACACAGTCTTGAGAAGGACTGAGCTTTTTTCCAATATTTAAAGTACTTCCTGTACCAACCCTATACTCATAGCTGGCATTCAGGGCACTTATCCACTTTCCCAAGAGTCACACCTTCAGCTTGCATGAACTGCTATAATTGTATAGTATCAGTGCTAACTTCTGTTAAGGGACTTACATGTTCCAGAGGCTTAAGGAAACATATAGCCCCTACAATACTGAGGAAGAAGTAATGTACATCTGAAAGGCAGACTGACTGATTCAGGGTAATTAAAACGTCAGACTGGTTCAGATGCAGTATCCAATTACATTTTGTCTCAAAATGTGTGTGTCATCTGTCGCATCCCTGTTGGTGATCTAGTCTTTGAATGGTGACCAGTGCCCCACAACTGCAGCAGCAAGAAGAAAAATTCTAAATGGAGTTTTTGGTCATGGATCTGAATATCAGGAAGGCACAGACACATCATTCGATCACACAGATTGAATTTAGATCAGGCTCAGAACATGAGCTTGTTTATACTGAAGAAATGTGAACATCCAGCAGAGTGTTTATGCTAGGCACAAGCTTTTCAATTGGCGTTATGCCAACAACAGCAGAACAGACAATACCTGATCTGATATAAAGTTGAATTGATACAGGAAAGCTGGAGAGGGGCTGTTCATAAAGGCTTGTGGTGATAGGATGAGAGGGAATGAGTATAAACTGGAAGAGGGACAGAGTTAGGCTAGACATTAGGAAGAATTTCTTCACCATGAGAGTGGTGAGACACTGGAACAGGTTTCGAAGGCAAGTTGTGGCTGCCCCATCCCTGGAGGTGTTCAAGGCCAGGTTGGATGGGGCCTTGGGCAGCCTGATCTAGTGGGATGTGTCCCCGCCCACGGCACGGGGTTTGGAACTAGATGATCTTTAAGGTCCCTTCCAACCCTAGCTATTCTATGATTCTGTATCTCATTTGGCATAAAGTTTGGCTTTACAAAGCCTACCTATCAAAATATTTTGAACAAATTTGAACTGTTTTAATGTATTTGTGTCAGTTTACCCTTTAAAAGTACATTGCCATGGTGTTTCTTATCAAGGAGCAGGCAGTTTCAAACTGGATTCACTGTTTTGTCAAATCACAGTCCTATTCAATACATCAAGAGGATCATAAGCAAACAAGGCAACATTTTAATCAGGACACTGCAACTACTTATAATAATTTATATCTCTAAGTTGTGCATAAAAATCCATGCAGAGATTCTTTTATTAAAAATGAGCAAGCAAAAAAAAAGCTAACCACAAACATATTTCATTAAATTAGCACATGAAGACATGAAGCCTTTCAACTTAACAGTGCTCATTACTACTATTGTATGCGAACTGCTAAGTAGACTCTATTCTTCCTCTTTCACCTAATTTTTCAGTATACTAACTGTCACAATAGATATGAAAGACCTGAATTGCTTATCACCTCATAGAAGACTCACATCAAACGCATTTGCATTTCAGTCTAATATTGCACAGCAAGTACTTACCAGTGGCATCATAGCCATAATGCCAACATAAACCAGTTAAGTCATAGTTTGGCATACAAAACAAACAAAAACATGAATCTATCTCCTAAGCAAAGGCAACTTTAGGATGAATAGAATGAGTTTCAAATGAAAATTTTTTTTTAGCATATTAAAATGGTAACTACAGTAGCAGATACTGCAAGTACAGAATACTAACAATACACCTAATTGTGGTGAAGCAAACATTTCTGATGTATTACATCAGAGAAGAACAGAAATATGACCCTCTAACAAACACAGTTGGAGGTGTCTTTAGCAGAGCTATGCTGATCTAGAACTGACACATAATCAGGCATACTGCATCTAATTGTCACCAACTGTTTGCATATTTTAGACATTTGAATAATAGAGAATAAATGCACTTACGAACTATGTGAAATTAAAATAAAGTTACACAGAAAAGAAGTGAGAAAAAGTTTTAACAGGAACATAATGTACACTGGGCAACTCAAAAAAGCTAAATGTCTGACACAGAAGCTGTAAGATTTAGAATATGCTGTGCCTGGCCATATATTTTATGTTTGTGAAGTCTGGTAAATGTATGTAAAAATATGATAGATAACATGTATTTTTGTTTCACTCAAATTTTCACTAAATTTATTTTTGATTTAACACTTCTGTGAGGAAAAAACATGTTGATGAGAGTTGGATTCCAGTTTGCAGCTATTTAGAACTAAATATATAATTTACAAGATATATAATGCACATAGCATCTGAGACATCTTGCAGTATTTTAGCTATAAGTTTTGGAAGAGATTTCACATTGAAATATCTGTGTAACAAAAATGTATCCAAACGTAATGTATGATAATACATTCAACTCTTCATGCTGAAATGATCATGTTACAACATGGTTTGTCTTAACACGCATCTTATCTAAAATAATAGATTTTATTTTGATCTGCATAACACATTTTTATTTGCTTATTTGCTTTGTAGGTTTCAAAATCCTGTTAACATTTTTGTATGAGATATTTGGGGAATGATTGATATACTCATATGCATGAGGTTTGTATTTAGTTACTCTTAGTAAAACTCCAGATAAAAATCTCCACTTATAATTATGCAGAAAAACTTAATTTGTATATTTGTGTAAGCGAAATACATATAAATATTTCCATTTCAAATTTCTGGATAATTTTCTCCTTGGAAAAAAATCTCTTGATCTGTTAAAAACTTCAGTGGCCACTTCAAGAAATGACAAATTTCAAACAGCAGGTACTAAAATTTTACACGCACTCTAACATCATGGTAAAGAACAGTACTTGGCTATTGAATGAGAGATGCCACAGTGATTGTGAGATGTCACCTCCAGGCAGGTGAAAACTGCAAATGCTGCATGAACCAGCAGATTGGTGAGTCATACTTCCTTTAAGAGTAAGGTAATTTACTCCTCTGATGTCAGCAAAAACAAGGCTCAAAGCTAATTCTGTCTATCACTACTGGATAAAAAATACTTTCAAGAAGCAACCCACAGAGTCTGGCTTTAGAGCTCCTACTGGCTAAGGGCTGTTTTCAGGAAGATAAGGGCATCATTGCTCCCCTACTGTTGAGGCTGAATATTGCTTTACTGACAGCGTAATGGTGTGGAGCCATTCTCTAGGTATTAACCTATACTGCAACTGTATTATGTTGGGACAATTTCATGCTATGCCAAGGCTTTATTAAACTATTTCTACAGTTGCAATGATATTCCTAGGGTTTTTTTTGTTTGTTTGGTTGGTTTTTTTTTTTTGTCTAATCACTTCAGTGTGAAAAAAAAGAAAGAAGAAATCTTTTTCATATAGGTGACATAAGTACAAAGAAAATGTGTCAATATTTTATCTTACAAAATACATTTACATTACTATGTAAAATTCCAACAGAGATCCATGACTACCAGAATAAAGATTAAGTTAAAAAGGCTCTACAGAGTTGCATGGGCCACTGAAGAAACGCTCAAAAGTGGGAGTCCTGTTTATGCTACAATGATCTGTGGACGTGAGTTACAGGGAAAAGTGTTCATCTTGCCTAGGTCAGCAGAATCTGTTTTTTCTTAGGCAAGGATGGCTTGCAACAACCAAGGACCAATGCCTTAAGAAAAAATGAATGTTTCTTGTCTAGTTATAAAGGTTTTATTTTATATCTTGCACGGTTCTGAACATTTAAAGAAGCAAAATTAGTAAGTATCCTACATTGACAGGAATGATACTATTTAAATTTTCTGTACATTTTCCCTTTTTATAGCAGTTGTGCACTAGCATAATGTCATTCACAACCCTAGCAATATTCCTGATTTGCAGCATAAGCAAAAAACCAGTCACACCTTGAAGATAACGGGTTAAATTATCCCCCTCTTTGGTATTTCATTACTCAGTAAACACCACTGCAAAATTTATGGCTCATTCCTACAGTTTGATACAGGGTTTGAAGAATAACTAAGGTAATAAGAGTAAGTGAAGGGGCATCCTGAGCCCTTCTTTATATTTCATTGAATCATAGAATCATTAAGGCTGGAAAAGACCAGTCCAGCTATCAGCCCAACACCACCATGCCTACTGAACTATGTCCCAAGTGCCACTTCTACATGTTTTCTGAACACCTCCAGGGATGGTGAATCTACCACTTCCCCAGGCAGCCTATTCCAATGCTTTACCACTCTTTCAGTAAATATTTTTTTTCTAATATCCTGTCTAAAGCTCCTCTGGTGCAATTTGAGGCAGTTTCTTCTCATGCTATCACTTATTACTTGGGAGAAGAGATCAGCACCCACCTCGCTACAATCCCCTTTCAGGTAGTGTAGTTGCAGAGTTCGATAAGGTCTCTCCTCAACATCCTCTTCTTCAGTCTAAAGAACTCTGGTTCCCTCAGCTGCTTCTCATAAAAGTTGTGCTTTAAACCCTTCATCAGCGTCATTGACCTTCTCTGGACACACTCCAGCACCTCAATGTCATTCTTGTACTGAGGGGCCCAAACCAGAACAGTATTAGAGGTGTGGCCTCACCAGCACAGAGTACAGCAGCATGATTACTTCCCTGCTTTTGCTGGTCACACCATTTCTGATACAAGCCACAGTGCTGGTAGTCTTCTTGGCCACCTGGGCATGCTCTTGGCTGATGTTCAGCCTGCTGTCAACCAGCACTCCCAGGTCCTTTTCTGCTGGGCAGTTTTCCAGCCACATTCCCCCAGACCTGTAGTATTACAGGGGGCTGTTGTGACCAAAGTGCAGGACCCGGAATTTGGTCTTGTTGAATTTCATACAATTTGCCTCAGCCCATCAAGCAAGCCCGTCCAGATCCCTATGCAGGGCCTTCCTGACCCTGAGCAGATTGACAATACCACCCAATTTGGTGACACATGCAAACTTTCTGAGGGAGCACTCAATCCCCTCATCCAGATCATTGATAAAGATATCAAACAAGACTGGCCTCAACACTTAGACCTGAAGAACACTGTTTGTGACTTGCTACCAACTGGATTTACCTCCCTTTACCACAACTCTCCAGGCATACTGACATCCAGCCAATTTTCCACCCAGTGAAAAGTATACTTGTCTAAGCCATGAACCAGCACCTTCTGTAGGAGAATGCCAGCAAAAACAGTGCCAAGGCTTCACTGAAGTCGAGGTAGATAACATCCACAGCTTTTCCTTCATCTGTTGGGTGGGTCACCAGCTCAAAGAAGATCAGGTTGCTCAAGCAAGACCTGCCTTTCATGAACCCATGCTGTCTGTGCCTGATACCCTGGTTGACCTGCATTTCCCTGGTGAGCTCATTCAAGATGAACCTCTCCATAACCTTTCCTGGTACTGAGGTCAGGGTGACAGTCTTCTAGTTCCCCAAATCCTGTTTCCACCCTTTCTGGTAGAGGAGTGTCATATCAGCAAGCCTCCAGTTGTCTGGGACTACCCCTGCTAACCAGGACAGTTGATAAATGATGGAGGGTGTCTTGGCAAGCTTCTCTGCTAGCTCCCTCAGTACTCTTCAGTGGATCCCATCTGGTCCCATAGAGTTGTGAGTGTCTAGGCGGTGTAGCAGGTCATTGACAAATTCCTCCTGGATTATGGGAGGGTTATCCTTCTCTCCATCCCCATCTTCCCATTCAGGGTGCTGAATACCTTGGGGATCATTTGTCTGACTATTAAAGACCAAGCCAAAGAAGGCATTAAGAACCTCAACCTTTTCCTCATCCTCTTCAGTCCTAAGACATTTGGTACTGATCCAATCTATGAGCATAAGATGGAGTAGTTCTTTCCTTTGAAATGCTGGCCAGCAAGTCAGGAAATAGTACAAAATGATAAAGAGGCTCAGGAAAAATCCCTTTTCCTCATTCTTAAGCAAGAGGAACAGAGATCTCTGATCAAGAATTATCAAGAATTTTGCAGCCACAGGCATTGAGAAGGGACCTTTCCATAGGTATTCAAGGGAGTCAAAAGACGTTACTAGTGCATACAAATCATTATATATTTGTAATAAAAAATCACACACCGGTACAGCTAATGTTCAGTATTTGCTGCCTCTGACCCTGTTCCCTCCTGCCTCTCTCCCCCTTTACTTCTTAAAAATGGGTTGTCTTAGTTAATATATGGTGTCAGGAGAAAAACAAGACTTTCCATAAACAGATTGACACTTAAACTAAAATTCACATACTTGATCAGAGAAAAATGCTTCTATAAGAGGCATGAAAGGGATTTAAAACTGCTGTGGTATTTCTCAGAATTAAATACCTGCTATGACGAATGGGGAATAATGAGGCAGTTGACATGATTGAATGAAATACATTTCCATTTCCTAACCCAGAACAGGTTATATTTTCCATCATAAACGCTTGTGACATCAAATATTTGGTGATGATAGGACTGTCATCTCACAAGCAGAAGCCCTGCAAACCTGCTGAGATGTCCTGTAACAGTATAATGGCAATAATGGATAAAAACAATTGGCAAAAGTCTGTCAACAATCAATCAAATAAATTGATGCTGCATTTATAATAATTACATTGAGAATAGGCTTTTTCAAATTACCTTTGAAGTTTCTACATAGTCATATAAACAGGCTCTGAACTGTACTTTCAGCAATAACATCGCTGTGATTATTTCCAAAACCTGGGATGTCCACACATGAAGACAAGAGATAGAAAGCACATTTGAGTACCTGCACTCCTGATTTAATGCCATCAGTTCAAGACCATGAAACTAGGAAACCTGACAAGTTGGCATTAGACATCCTAGTGCAGCATGCAGCAACCTGATTAAAAAGCAAGTCTTGTTGTGTACAGAGGTGCTACTCTGGCATGTGCATAATAAGTATTTAGGAAGAAAACATTCTGTCATTCTTATCTATTTGTACAGATGTGTGGAAAAGTAGCAAAAATTTCTTCATGCAGTTTTCACTAACTTCCATTAAAAAGCATCATACTCAGTAATGACAATTTCACAGACACACAGTACAGAAAACAATAAAAATGATAGCATATAAATGCTTCATTAGCGAAATGCAAGAACAATGAGCAAATTCTAATCCAGCAGAAGAGTATTTTTCTTGGAAGCTGAAACCAAACAACTAATCAAAATCCTCTTTTAATTACATTTCATTCAGAAAAACAAAGACAGTGGTACAGATACAACGAACTAGACAAGTTTTCTGTAGGTCAAAAACATTCCTGTGCCTAATTAGCAAATTCTCAGCAAAATATTTAATTGATAAATTAGATGCTTTACTTCAAGAGCGTGATAATAGCGACTATAAGGAAGTTGCACCTAGTTCAGCTCATATCAAGCAGCTTTGAGAGCAGTCTGCAGTGGCTCTATATGTCTGAACAGAGTTTGGACAGAAAAAAATGGGGTCATTACTGGTAGTGGCAGTCCGCGCCCTCCTTCCCTAAGGACTATTCCCAGGGGCAGAGGTGGGTTGAACAAGATCTTGTTTTCTACCCTGAGTGAGGATGAAAGTCCATGGTGGACAAGAGGTAGAGGGAAGATGCATCCTTAGTTTCTCAGTCTACAGATCCTGGGCAGAAGAGCCTCACTGGCCGGGGAGACAAATCATGTCTCCCTTGCAAGATACTGGATTTTCTCCACTTCCTTGGGATGGGCTGAGGGATGGCATTACTGCACACAGGAGAAGACAGGATGCTGCTGGGAGCACAACCACTCATGCCATGTTATGTCACACAGACTACCAAGTCGAAGAAAATAGCTATGATACAGTCTTGCTGTATGTAAATTTGGGTGACGAACAATTACAATTAAGTATTTAAGTCATTAAAAAGAGTAGTAAGGATCTTTTCATTTCATCTTCACTCTTCAATTAGGTCATTTGCTGCTAAACACTGAAAACTCTCATTTCACTTAGGACCTCATCTCTACTCTCTGCAGTCAGGAGAGGTACAGCTTTACGGTACACTGCTCTGCTACTCTGCACTGAATCCTAACGTGGACACTTTTTTGTCAGAGGTAGGGAAGGATAGAGCTTTTGATATTTATAGTGTAAATTCCAGAACCTGCAGTTATACATTACTGAGCCGCTGACTCCACCCTTACTCCAGTTCGTACCAAGTCCTTTCTCTCTTACTTCTCTCCCAGTCTGCTACTGCATTTTTCCCTTCTTCCATATAGCTTTATAACAGAAAGCTATTCTTTTCTTAAACTCAGGGCAATGAGCCTTTGATTAAAATCCTTTCATAAAAGACATGTTCAAAGACTTTTGAAGGATAAACAAGTGTCTGGCAGCTAAACACTTGCAGTATTCAAACGTGGACCTGCAAGATATTGGCACACTTCAGTTTTGGGAAAGATGAAAAATGTCACTTTGGTGAAATGTTGCTAACTCTGCATTAGAGGAAACTATCATTGTTATTCACAGTTTTTACTTTTGCAAAATTCATTTTCATTTCTTACAATGTATCATTTTAAGCAAATAAAAAGTTGTCAAGATATAAGAATTCACCAATATGAAAAGGCTTTTTTTGAACAAATAGGGAAAGAAAAATGTTCTAAGACTTTTTGAGCATTTTTTTCTCTCTACCAAATAGTGTATTTTTTTAATCAGTTCCGCACTGTTGAAATTCACTATGGAGTTATAAAGAATATGTTCTTATGGTTCAATTAAATTAAACATACTGAGTAGGTTGTTCATTATTCTCATGGCCTTACCATGAAAATAAATATGTCTGTACTAACAACAGACTACATGTTGTGTGCCACAGATACTGTCATCATAATATTGTTGCATATTAGTTAAGTGAGATACACTTTTATAGAAGACAATCTTACAGAAACTCAAGATTAATGTATTTGAGATCTTACCATACTCTTCCTATAACAAATGTATTTTCAACAATATAATAACCAAATAACAGGTGGGTAGGTCAATGTTACACCACTTCAGACAAGCAGTTAAATATATATAATTGTTAGAATATGAAGGAGGGGGTTGTATCCTTTTTCAACATAAAGTAGAACACAATCAATTGGACTTGAAATCCTTGGGCTTGGCTTCTTTCCTCATTACTGCTGGTGAAACTGGTATTATTAACATCCTCCCACTCTTCCCATTACACATTCCCATTACACAGACTATCTTTCAAAACTTACATTGTCTTGATCGCAAAATATTGTAAACATGTTCTATAATAGTGTCAATTTCAACAAATTTACTTTATTTAAAAATAATTACTGAAAGAAAAAGAAGTATAAATAATTTCTGCAAACACATACTAATGGTGCCCAGCTGTGTCCCCCGTCCTCAGGCAGGCTTCCTCCTGTCCCAAATTGTTTTAAAAGTGGTTTAATTCATTCATGATTTTGAGTAACAATTTTACTAAAAAATCTGATTTGTCAATATAGAAATATTTCAATTTGTTTGAAATTACAAAAATGAACCCACAATCTTCTTGATTTTAGCTGTGATAACATGCTTAACAACAAATGAGAATCATAGCTAGAGCAGTTTGGATTTATTGGTGAAACGATTTAATAGAAAAAAGCAGTTTTCACAAAAGTGACCTTTTACAAGTATTACAATTTTCTCTTTCATATAGCATAGCAAATTGTTCTTCTTCAGACAATCCAATATCAGTTTACAGCTATCATCCATAGAGCTGGTTAGACCTATTGTCCCACTATACATATTCTTTTGCTGAACTACAGCATATTGTGCTACAATACAGGTCCTTTGATTTTATGATATAGCAGAGAGATCAAATGACTGTAGCATAACTGTAGTTAGTCTTAAGCTAGCTCAGGGTAAAGATTTTGGATTTCAGTTCAGTTTAGCTAGGGGCAAAGCTTGATTTGCTTCTCACAATGTCAGTGAGTGAGAAGCCAATGTCACCACATAAGCATTAAGCTGAGACATAAAAAGATTTATGACTAAGAATTTGTGTAGTGTGCACTGAAGAGCTTACATTTGTTGGAGTTTGGAGGGAAGAAGAGGCAATCAGCCAATATTTAACTGCCCTTCCTACACTATTTTGGCTTTCAGTTGTAACTTGAGGCTATAGTGACTGCTACGCTTTCTGGTGTAGCACAGAATAACCTCCTTGACAAGGGATCTCACTGGAGAACCATCTTCTGAGAGCAAGGGTATCACAATATAGGGCTTAAATGAACTCAGAACTCCTGAATTTGGCAACAGAATATGCTTTATCAATTTTTTTTTTTTTTGCTTCCCTCCCTATTTTTCATGGCTCATAACTGTAAGAACTTCTTACATCTGCAACCATTTACTAGAATGAAAAGGAATGTGTCAAGATACTCTTTGAAGCTTGTCAGTAATACTCTTAATTAGTTATAGCAGTCGGTGTTGAACAAAATGAGGTGGTTCTTTACTATTTTCTGAGTAAGATATTTCCCATTTTTGATAAGCTATTTAAAATCAGTCTAGTGATGCACTATTTTGCACAGAATTTGAGAGTCCAAAAGAAAAAGAACAAATCTAATGTATAAGACTAGAGAAAACACATAATACGGTCATTTTAAATGATGTAGCTCTTATGTAGTTTCTACTCAGTAAGTATCTTGTTTCAAGTGTCCTCTATTCACAGTTCAAATTTTATAGGCTTTATTTACTAATGTGAAAGTCCAGATGAGATTCAGCAAAGAGAATGGGAAGGTGGCAGGCTATAAAACATTTCAGCTTTAGCTGCTGGTAGACACTCAGTGAAATGTTACTGAGTGATCAGGTTTACATAGCAGATATATTCTAACATTTTAAGTCATTTACATTATTCTGGTGTCAAGATTAGATGGGGAAATGGATTCTGTACTCTGTTGCTGAGCATATGAACAAATAATGGAAACGCCAAAATTACAAATGTCCTTCCATTCATTTTACATACTTTAATTTGCAGAAAACTGCAGAAGCCCACATAGGAAATTCCTGCAGGATTAGCCTAAGAAGAGTTGAACAACATGATTCAAACTCTTTTAAATATTTAGCAACTCGGATATTCTCTGGATATATTTAATTATATATCAGAACTTAAATTTTGAAAAGGCTGGAAACTCACACAGCAGGAAGACATCCTTTGTGTATGACTTGTCTCCCTTTTACATACAAAACCTTTTAGCTGAATGGGCTAACACAAAATGTTATTCTACTTAAAATGTATTTTTTAACAAGAAAAGGGTGAGCTCTCACCTAACAAAGTCAAAAGACAAGGGGCAATATAGGCTTGCTTACTGAGGCCAAAGAAGGGCCAGATCTTCTCCTTGTTTTGATTTGCAAAAGCAGATTTATTTTCATTGCATATTTAGTGTGAAATACAAAAGACAACTGCATCAGTGACAAAATTCCTACAGACCTCATCACATCCAGTTTTTACTTCCATATGGTTTTAATTTTGTCATGTACTTACGAGCTTAAGTGATGCTTCCAGCTTAAGTCCTCTATGAAGACTATAGTTTATTTCTTGAAGTTGCTCAGTAAGTTGAAAAATGTAAGACTCTAGCTTTTTGCAGACCTCTTAGTATTTTTCAGGCAGGCATCTTAGTATTTTTCAGTGTACTTTAATGACCGTGGTATGGAATTACAATAAAATATGGTAAGCATTTGTGATAAACCAAATAAGCATTTATGATAAGCAACTTGTGGTAAGCAATTTACTGCGGAAAAAAGCATTACTGTCGTCTTTGAGAGGAAAACGTAAGATGTAACTGATGTAATTCTTATACAAATATGTTCCTTCACATGAGTACTCTCATAGAAATGTGTAGGATTGCTAATGTGGGTAAGTGCTCATCACTTTCAGTATGGATAGAAAAATCAAAATCCAGATAAGGAATATGAACTAAACTCAGATACAACAGTGAAAGTGATTCTTAATTTTGAATTTGTTGGATAAAGGCCAGAGTCTAATTACATTTTCTGAACATAATTTCCTCAGGGATTTCAATAACTGCAATACAAAATCTAATGCAGGTTTCCATATGAAATTTTGTTTGGACTTATTTGTTTAATAATATCCAAACTGACTGCGTTTGAAATTTGTACTATGCACATGTTCTAGAGCAAGAACTATAATACTAAGTTTCAGCTAGCTGAAAATTCAGTTGGCAATCCTTATTTCAACCTAGCAAGTTTAAACCCCAAAATGCAAAATTTAAAAAAAATCATGCATTAATTCTGTCTAGTGTCTTTTGCTGTATAGAAAGACGTGCTTTGTTTCAGTTTTTAATATCTCGTGAAAGGGTACTAAGTCATACGTCAGGTAATACTATAACAATAAACAATGATTTATGAGGATACGTAAAGAGTTTTTTTCATGCTTACATGGCTTTTGTACTTGTGTTTTTCTCCTTGTTAACAATGATTTCAGTCCACGGCAGTGCTCTTGATTTATAATTTTTGTGGTTTTGTAAACCTTGATGTACTAGAGGCCATAATTTATCAATGTTTGTCTTCTTTTGGGCTTTCATTCTTCATGAAGCTGTCTATTATTAATGAAAATGTACAATTCCTTTAAGTCTTACTCATGTATGCACAAAAGGTAATGTATAAACATTTTTTTCTTTGTTACTTAAAATATTTTAGGATAAAAATCTGTAAGGAGTCTATTTCATTTCTGAATTTTAATTAAAGGCAAGATCTGGATTATTAATATGTGTGCTTTATTAAGAGGCATTGTGATCTGTAAAACAGTATGTGCCAGTTGGAATTTTAAGTGAAATCACTCCAACACAGAAGTTTAGATCAGAAATTAACCTGATGGCTGTAAAAACTTTGTGCTGTTTTCAGGCGTGGCAGCAATTTCCCTTTTCTTTTTTTATTGTGCAGCAGTGGGGTTTGCCACAAGCCTGAGGTCATGTCAGATGGAGAGGAGAGGCAACACACAGTGCTGAAAGGGCATCACTGTGTCAAATAACGAAGCCCCACGTCACAACCTCTGCACTTCATGGATAGAAACGCTTGTCAGACCTGCAGCACTAACCTGTAAAATTTGAAGTGAATACTAGTAGTGATGTGCTGCCACTGGTACAAGCCAACAGCCACACTGTTCCTGCTGACAAAATTAAGGATGCAAAGAAGATATGAATGAAGGAAAAGTTGCATGAAGAGAGAAACCAGCCCACTTCATTTTTAGAATTTTTTGTGCAACTTGTGTTCCTTCAGTCCTTTAGCACTATTATTTTGTGTTTTAATCTTCTCAGGACTTCGCATCTAAATGTTGTCATGGGCAGATAGAAGACGACAAACAATTTATTGAATTGCTTTTTCTTATCATTTTTTAAGAAAACAAACACTAAATCTCCCACCTTCTTCTACTACAGCATACCTACAGCTCAACTCACACTACTAATTGAGTTAAATTTGACAGCTAAATAACTCCCGAAGAGCCAATTTATCTAAGGTAGTGTAAGCACATATTCATTTCTCCTTATACATCACCAGCTGTTATTAATTAAATTCTAGTCACTTCAGACTGCAAGCTTGAAATTATTGCCACTATGGAAACACTTTTAAACTCTACTTAACAGTAAGTGCAGCTGTTACTTTACTGATATTAATAGTAATCTGAGTATAGGTAGACACCACTCTAGTCATTTCATTTTACAGTTTACAAGATATTCAGAGGAATGTGTGGAATTTTGAAATTAATTTCTTGAATGTAAAAAGCTTTGCCATAAATACACTTTAAGCGCAGCACTGAGTTTGATGGATTATTCTCTACAGAAAACATCTCCTGTCTGAAGGTGAAACATACCTTTTCAAGTTCAGACGAGACCACAGCAACAGCATGTGATTTTACTCTCTGCGACAGCTACTCTCAGCTGGTAAGGCGAGGGCTGAAGTGATGCTTGCAATTTGCTTCCTTGCTACCCACCTTCCACCCACATCTGTGAAGCATCTGTGAGCCTATGCTTTGACAACTAGTACATCTCTACTGTGCAGACTGCCAGTATGAACAGGTATTAGGATGAGAAGCTGTACTTTGCACTCCCTTAAGCTTCTGTATAAATCCATTGCATTTAATTAGGCATTGCAGCAGACGGTTCAAAGAGACCTTCATTACAGATAATGAGCAATACTCTGCATGTAAAAGTTTTGCAACCAGGAGGAGATAAAATTGTCCTCTGGAAGCATTTCTTTGCTCACTGGTAAAACTGAACTAGTCTCTCCTGAAATCAGCTATGTTTTCTCAAGTTTCGGTCATCGTAGTACATATAAGAGAAACAAAAATCTGCAGTTCTGAAATATTTATTAGCCCCATGTTTCCATGGAAGTGTGGATGAGTCACCCACTGAATTCACAGCTCACCTGCTGATTTTAATTTATGTGATAATTTATAAAACAAAACACTTAATGGTTTTTTTCTATATACTGAATTTCACTTATTTTAATGAAAATGTGTACTATGTTTTATTGCACTGGGTACTCTTTTTTTGTGATCAGTTTCGTCCTCTTACCTAAATGTAAGCTGCTTATGATATTTGATTATTAAGACAGAAGCAAACTGAAATCCTTAAACCCTTTTTGAGCAATACAAAGGAATATGCTTATGGCAATATGTTACTTTTCAAAAGTAAAACAATACTGTTAACTAAGTTCTACATTGTAAATTTAACAATAATTTCACTTTTCTAAAAGATACAAATAAATTTCTGCTTAAGAATAGTGAATCATCATCACTGTCATCAAGTTATGCTAATTATAACATGTAGAGTCTTAGGCAAATATCTTAGGACCTAAACATATGAAAGAGAACAGGAAAAGTTATGTATATACAGAAGGCCTGTAAGTTAGTCAGTTAGTCATATGAACTATATGAATGATTCGCCAAGAAAATTCACCAAGAATAGCTCTCATTCCTGGAATTATTTTATTTTAATGTTGCAACTCATATAGCCACTTTATGTAGATTTAATTGGGCACCCTAAGGTTGCCCAAATACATACACAATCTCATTGGAAGGAAATACTAAAGAAACGTGACATTTTAGCTGCTGAGACACTACATTGAGCCAAATTGTCTATATAGCTTTATGTGGAGATTCTGGGAATAATTTTCACCATTAGTTTACAAAACGACTGAAAGAAACTCATTTTATGTAAATTTGAGAATCCTGCTGAGGTTCCTGACAAGTGATAAAATGAAATGGAGAGAAAACAACCAGTGCAAATAAAAAGCAATTTGCATGAATTCTGGTCAAAAGGAAAGAAGTTAATGGACATGGCATTTACTTATAAGGAACTTGCCTTGTAAACTGTAGATTTCTCCAACGCTGTTTTGCCGGGTGATATGATGCCAATATGCACTACGAGGAAGTGAAATCGACTTGGATAATGTCATTGGTTCAGACAGACTGGTCTGGAGCTAAAAAAAAAATAAATACAAATATAAGATAGTTCATAGCCATATTTGATAGATAACCTCAAAACTGCAAATTGAACGAATGTTGTTAGGAAGATACTATTTCCTGAATTACCACAGGTTTTATACTCTCATTTAAAATGTCTTACAAGCATCAGCATTGTGAATGCTCAGGAAAAAGCTTCAAAAGTGCCTTTGGGTATATAGGTTCATTAGCACAGTTTAATATTAGAATTTAAGAATATGTTCCTATTTATTTACAACTACTCGTGTTGCTGCCAGGATTCTGTTGTTTTCCTCTACAACTTTATGATAATGACAGATTACTTCATGACTGAATTCTTAAGCTGCTCTACACATCTTGGTTATTTAGCCTGCATATTGGATTGAATACCTGGAAATATGCTAAGAGACAATTGGAGACAACCAGCAGAGAATTAGCAATGAAGAGTCATTAATCTCCTAATCCTCCGTTCAAGTGGAGGCATCTCATCACCAGTAGTGGCCTCAAGTGCAAATTTTCCCAGTCTGGGGACATCATATAAACAAAACCGTGAATTGCAAGGTAAGTGCCCATGTGTACAAGAGCTATAGCATGGAAATCTAACAGGAGTAACATAAACTTTCATAAAGAGTGCTTTGTCTCCAATGCACTATAGATGTGAGTGAAAGACAAGACTAGGCTACAGAAAAAATAGAATGATGGAGGATTGTGCAACATGACAGCCTTTTTGGATATACCTGTATGACTCAAGCTTTCTCTGTCTAGAAAAAAGGGAATGTAGCTCCAAATGTAGCTGGCACTACAGAATAAAAATATGATCAGTAATTTGCAGGATCTAATAAACCACAATGTGAGGCATGGGTTTTTTTCAGGGGATACCTGGAAGGAACAATACTGAAGGATCAATTACGTCTGAAGATTTAGAGTGGAAAACCCCTTAATTTTAGGAGTGGCACCAGGATGATGAGGGTGGTACTCTGAGAGGTTGTGCCTAGAAAACCACATTTTCAGACAGTTCAGGCACAGAACAGAAAGTATTCAAGGTCTGGATCATTTAGTGTAGGCTAATCCCTCTGAGGGATTTCTCATTAATAATCATAATGTTAAATTTAAAAAGGCATTTTTATCTATTCAAACTCATGTTATTCTGTAATAAAAAGAAAAAAAAAACTTTTAGAGACAGTATTCACAATTTATAAGCTATATTTAAATAATCTACAATTGTTTCATTTCTTTAGTATTAACACACACTAATGTTCAAGAGGTATTTTACTTCAGATCAATATATTGTAATTACTGTTGTTGTTTTCTTGAGAATTGTCATCAAAATTACTCCCTGTCTACAGCTAATGTCTTTTTGGCTCATGTATAGCAAATATTACATTTCATTTTTCAGTGGTGCAGATCATCACTAGAAGCTATTTGATATGAAGTAAAGAGCTTGCAGAAACATTTCCTACATTAAAAAAAGTTCAAAAACTTTATCACAGGAACCCTATTTTTAGGGAGTCTTGACAAGTTTATTGATACAGAAAATTTCCTTTATTGTGGGGACCAGTGTAGTAACAAAACTTTGAAGCCATTTTATGATGTTAGTATAGCAAGAGTAAAAAGAGTAACTGTTAACAGAGTGAGGAAAAGAAATAAAATCAAGTAACTTCAATATACAGATGATTTTTTTATAATTTATTCGCACAAAAGGTAAATTCTAGACTTCAGCCAATAGGCAAAACTTTTTGTTAATATACATTCTGAAAAAAATAATTCCAGTAAAGAGAACCACTTTGACTATGGTTTGTTATCGCAAAGCTAAACCCATAGAATGAATTTTAATGATTAAAGTTACATCATTATTCCTGATCTGAGGTGACTAGTTCATGCATGATCTGATCAACACTGATGTACAAGAAATTCATATGCACACATTAAAGCTTTGAAAAAAGACCATTCTCATTATCAGTTAAGGTAAGAACTGCTCTAGTGCAGACACATTGTGAGCATTCACAGTACTTTGTTTCCTCAGATTCTCTAATCAAAGAACGACTTCCAATATCACCATTTGGGCAAGAAGTATCACCATATGCTGACTGCAACAGAAGCAGATGAACTGTATTTCTTCAGAGACTTCATAGGAAGTAAACACAATTCCTGTTTTAATAGCATATCATTCTCAGAAAAAAATACTTTAAAATACATTGTAAATTTTGTGTTTGAGACTTTAAACCATAATCACATGGATTTGAAGATCTTATCATCTTGTATATAATATAAAGGATGACAATACAATAGCATATTAATTTGCCCATAAAGTTATTCTTGCTAATGACTAGATTAACTAGATTAGCTACAGTTCTGCTCTTAGTCTTTTATCAGTGTAAAACCCACATTACTGGCCAAATGTAATTGACAATGACAGAATGCTTACTCCTGCAAACTGCTGTTTGTAAAACCATTTCTTTGTTCGAAGAAAATTGGATAATCTGCTGATAGAAACCCTTTCTCTAGAGACCATCTTATATGCTAGACTTTTTTTTTCAGAAAAAACACTTGAAACCAAGGTGAAAAAAACGGGCATATAGACATCCATCAACCAATAATAAGCTATTACTAAATAGCTTTTTGCTGTATAATTATTACAGGTTAAACCAGAATTTAATGTAGAAAGACCTACTGTTTCATAAACCTTTTCACCCAACTACAAATGAACTTCTGGTAGCTACTGATGTTAAAAAAAGAAAACAAAACAAGTTGTAAATCAGGGAAGGTGAACCAGAACTCTTTACTTGTTAGATCGTTAATCACTCATGTTTGAAACTTTTGGTGTTTCAGACCACTGGAAAAACCTTTATCCTAGATACTCTTACCTTTTGGTTTTTTTGCCTCACAAAAAAGGAACTAACTTCTCTCTACCTTTTTCTGAATCAACTAACTCAAACAGAGAACATTTCACTATGAAAAATCAAGTAAGTAGCCTTTTTTTCTCATAACATATAAACCAACAGTTTCCTACACAAATTTATTTCTGTCCTTAATTTAACATAAAGATTCAAAAAATACCACGAAAATTATTTCACTTATCTCCTTAAGCCTATTTGACACTTGCAAAATTTAATCAACATCTCTGAGTATGGATGCCTTCTTATGTAAGAGGCCAATGTTCAGTTGTTGCAAACAGACTCGCATTCATTAGCCTCAACTGCACAGAAAGGGCCCACAACAGCACAGGCAGCACAAACACATAGAAGAAATAAACACTTTGACCTGGGACTGTTCCAGGAATCTGGAACATTCTAGGTCAGGTTGTCAACCCTTAAAGGTCTAGTACAGGCTCCCTCTGCAGTGAGCAGGGTTCCTTCGAACCTAAATCAAGGGGTTTTTGCAATCCTGCATTTATAAACTAACCTTAATCTTCGGTATCTAGGCATGGAAACACAGGAAACTAAAACCAGTATACCAAATTAAATATACATAACATGAGGTCTGACATAAAACCCACCAAGATTGTGGCTGTAGCTCTCTTTAACAAATTAAGGAACTTGACTAAAATCATCTTCAAAACAGTTCCCTTCTGAGTTGACACACAGCTTCATAAAATGCTGCTGAAATTCAAAGCAATTCTACAGATCAGTTTCTGAAAGGCTGTTGAGGACCTCTGCCATTTTTGCTTTCATGTCTTTCACCAATAAAAACCAGGTTTCTTTGAGCACTGATTCAAAAATGCTTGCACAAGATACGCACTTTTTTCTGTAAGCCTCAGTCAGTAATTGAAAATCTTCCGTGATGGAATTCTTCAGTTTCACAGGAAAACTTGACGTTAACTAGCTGTTCGCTCTTGCACTCTATATTTGAACATGCTTCCACTCATACTGTGTGAAGTGATTGAGTTGAGCCTTGTCTCACTGTGACAGGTTAGAATATGTTCTATAACAATCTCTTTGTCCACTCCCACTCTTGGTTCTCAAGCAATAGGGTTATTTAGTCATTTTTTTTGTGTTGCACCTCATGTATTAACATAGCTTTAAATAAAATATGCATCTAGAATTAATTTGCTATAAATATTTCTTGAATCTCATGAGATTTCAGGAAACAAAAGACATAATCTAGACTCCTTTTGTCCAACTTTAGAGGGAGAAGATGATGATGTAATTAGAACTTGGGTGAAAAGAAAATTAGAAATGAATACGTCAAGACCACATAAACTCGGGGATTTTTTTGGTGCAGATACAGAAAAAAATTCATCACTGAAGTGTTTCTATTACCTGACATCAAATACCTAGCAGTTAGGTTCCCTACAGTTTCCTCCAGGATCTTTCTTTGATAAGATACCCTTTACATAGTGATCATTACGTATTTTCCTATATCCAAATCCAATACCTAAATGAAAATATTTAAAATATTAAGTCATATGACAACTTTGTGCTGTCAGTGAAAACTTCATCATTCTTAATGCACTATTGGATTAAAAGACAAGTTAAAAATATCTATTCATCATAGACTCGCAGAATCATAGAATCATAGAATCATAGAACCATAGAATAGTTTGGGTTGGGAGAGACCTTAAAGATCATCTAGTTCCAATCCCCCTGCCATGGGCAGGCACATCCCACTACATCAGGCTGTCTAAGGCCCCACACAGCCTGGCCTTGAACACCTCCAGGGATGGGGCAGCCACAACTTCCCTTGGCAACCTCTTCCTGTGTCCTGCTGGCCACGCTTCTTTTGATGCAACCCAGGACACGGTTGGCCTTCTGAGCTCTAAGTGCACATTTCTAGCTCATGTCGAGCTTCTTATCAACCAGCACCCAAAGTCATTCTCTGCAGGGCTGCTCTCAATCACATCATCCCCCATTGTGTACTGAAATGGGGGATTGTCCAGACCCAGGTGTAGGATGTTGCACACGGCCTTGCTGAACCTCATGAGTTTCTCACAGGCCCACTTGTCCAGCGTGTCCAAGTCCCTCTGGACGACATCCTGTCCTTCCGGTGTGGCAACTACACCACTCCACCACTCAGCTTCGTGTCATCTGCGAACTTGCTGAGAGTGCACTCAATCTCGCTGTCTGTATCATTAGAGAAGATATTAAACAGCACTGGTCCCAGTACGGACCCCTGAGGGACACCACTCATCACAGATCTCCATCTGGACTCTGAGCCATTGAGCACTATTCTTTGAATACGACCATCCAAACAGTTTCTTATCTACCGTACCGTCCACCCATCAAACCCATATGTCTCCAATTTAGAGACAAGGATATTGTGGGGGACCATGTCAAAGACTTTACAGAAGTCTAGATAGATCACATCCGTTGGTTCCCCTGTGTCCACTGTTGCAGTTACCCCATCACAAAAAGCCAATAAGTTGGTCATACAGGATTTGCCCCTGGTGAAGCCACACTGGCTGCTATTAATCACTTCCCTTCATATTTCACTGTAAGTAGTTACCCTTATTTTTAATTATTGGTCTTTCATGGACAAGGGTTAAGGGCTAAATTTTCTTGTATTTCCCATAGGCCATCTCCATTGACTTAGATGTCATTCTGATATCAATAATTAATACAATTCCAAGAATGGAGTCTGTTAAATATATTAAGGTTCTGAGCTTTGATCTGTTTAGAATATTATTTTCTCGTATTCTTTTTGCTTTAGAAAAGTTAAAACACTGAAGATGACAGAAAATACATTTGGCTTGAGGAGAAGAACTCAGCAAAATACAGAGCATTCCAATTTTTAGCCTGCAAAAAGACAGTTTGTTTTACAGATATGCTCTGGAAATAGGTTAGATTATTACAGATAAAAACACCCAGATTTTTTTATATTCTCATTAGAGTCTTTAAACAAATAGCCAGAGAACTAGGTTATAGAAGACTAACAAGAACTGTAGTCTGGAAATATGAATTAAACATCACTATTTAGATTTTTTCTCTTTATAAATCTGAAGAAGGTTTTTTGTCTGTTACACTTCAAAGAGTAAGATGGTTCAAGAAATATATTTCACTTCTCAAGGGCCAACAGCTAACAGTAGAATAGTATAACCTCATTTCATTAGTACTCACAGTGAAAAATTACCAGAGTTTAAGAATCACACTATCTAGAAATTAGCATCAGCTGAGGTACCATGAGCTACCAGCTCAGCTATGAGCTGAGTTAGAAAACAGGAAGGAGGGAAGAAGTTGTTTTTTTTTCTTTTTAAAAAAAAGTTTTCAGTAGTGACCAAGAGAAAGTTGTCATGTTTTCTTCCCTTGCAAAAGCAGACACTGTTGTTCCAGTTCAGCTTGTGTACTGTGACTCAAAGATCTGTTCTGCCAGAAGTTCCCATCCAGTACTGCGAAGGAGATTATTCTTTCTTAAGCACAGTGTTTTGCCTACGTTTCTGTTGAATTTTAATCTGCTGTTCCTAGCAACTTGTCATTTTGAATTCTGTTCCTTCATTGACCCACTTCCATACTGTCTTTTAACCGTAGGATCTGGAATTCTGATCATTAGATTGTGTCTTGATCTGGAACTTCTATGAAAATACTTAATTAAAGTGGATGCAGGATATACTCCTATGAAAGTCCTGTAAGAATATTCTTCCCTTTGGTGAAATGTTACTAATAATTACTCTGTGGTTATAATTTACCCATAACCCTTTGTTTATGATCGCTTAAGTCACTTAGAAAATTTTGAGTCATGTTATTTGGATAGGGTTCATTACTTAAAGGTGCCTACTGTTAATATAAACACTAGTATCAGCATACTATTTATTTGCTAAGTACTGCTTTATGTTTAGTTTTACATTTTTATCCAGCTTGCTCTTCCTGACATAATACACAGCACTGGCAAAAATCCCTCCAATACGTAACCTCATAAGTCTTCTGAAAAAAATCTTACAGCAAAGCTAGCAGTGAAAGTAATTTCAGCCTTTATGATATACTTCTAGCATTTAGGTTTTCAGTAGTTATGCTAACCTTGTAATGACCTTTTAACGAGTTTCTTAATCAATTATGGAGGAAAAAATTTCAAAATAATAGCATTGCTTTGCAATGCCAAGGTGGATGATGATTACTCTTTAGCGGTAGAATAACCCTATGTATGAATAATAAAGCAATGGTGAAAGAATAGCATTGTGAAGGGAGATTCACTGGGTCTGACATTTTCTCTAATCTCCTTGGCCACACTATAAAGAGAGAATTGGGACATTTTACTTTTTTTTTTTGGCAGAAGTGTGGTTTTCTTTTTACTTTTTTTTTTGTCCTCTTTCCTCTGAAAGAAGCTCATAATAGATCACTTTGTTGTCTGACAGAATGGATTAATGTTGGAGAAAAGTAGCTGGATTTTACATTGCATTGGGATTATATTCAGTGAATGTCATTAAGGTGTGTGTCTTCACCTATATTCTGTCACAAAAATGTGTTTTTATTTCTTTCACAAAAGAAGTGTTCTATTTATGGAAACTATATTAATTACTGTGAGGGCAGAAGGTCAGGTTTTTACATCTTTACAAGGTTTGAGCCATTGTTGACAACAGATGAAATATTTAATCTATTTTTCATTACATAAAACCATTCATTAATAACGTTGGAGATGATGTTGACATGAACAGAGCTGAGACTATTTGAAGCCTGACTATACAGTAGGTCTTAGTCAAGACAAGCACAACTAAAGGTAGGAGTCTGTAACACATAGGAGAAATTGTTAGCAGGTTGAGCCACTTTCTTCAATAAATGCATATTTACATACATACATACATATGTATATGATAGAGAATTGAGAATTGCACAGACTTTATTTGCAGATATTGATTGTTACCATGAATTGGGAGCTTTTATGAAAGAGACATGCTGGATGACATGAAGGAAAAGATTTTACAGATAGATATTTTCTGACCTGAAAATATATAGAATTTGGGAATAAGACTGTGTGAAACTATAAAATAATTTCTCTAAGCATCATCACTCAGGGCAAAGTCTTCAGGTTTTAAAGGCAAAAATCTAGGATTTTTTTAAGGTGCTCAGTACTCATATATTTGTTTAAAGGTATGGTTATTTGCAGATAGGATATGGGGATGATCAGAGCAAAAAACCACATAAAACTGAAAATCCAAAATAACACCACATCCCCACACATTTTATTCAAGTAAAAAACGGAAATGAATCACAGTCCTAGAACAGTTCATCATGTTGACACATGAAAGCTTGAAGTGAAGACTAGTGTAGAACACACTGATATAGATCAGCTTAAATTCTAGAGTACTAGGTTAACCTTCAAAGACACATTCTAGGGGTCATACATATCAATCCATTCATCACTGAAATGTCCATTTACAGCCTTGTCTTGTTTCAAAAACAACCAGTGAATTATGTGCATCATTATAAGTGTTTGTTAAGAGATGATATAAAGCACAAGTCAATGATGTGAGGGCTAGGAGGAGTTAACTGAATTAAAGCATTAATAGTAGCCAGTACTGTGTAGGAGATCTTATTTGATTTGCCAAAACAACACTGAAATTGGGAGAGACAAGTGAGGACAGGAGAAAAATCAATGACACTGCTATCGTCAAGAAAGACAAGAAAGAAGACCTAGGGAGCTACAGGCTGGTCAGCCTCACCTAGATCCCTAGGAAGATGATGGAACAGCTAATCCTGGAAATAATTTCCAGGTACGTGAAGGATAAAAAGGTTGTCAGGATTAGTCACCAAAAGGAATACGTTTGATGAATCTCAAACTCTTCTATGGTGAAACAACTGGCTTAACAGATGAAGGGAGAGCAGTGGATATTGTCTACTTTGACTTCAGGAAGATTATTGATACTATTTACCGTAACATCCTCATGAAGAAGCTGATGAAGCATGGGCTGGATGAGCAGTCGATTTCAATGAGGGAATGGGAGAGTGTCAGATCTATCTTCTGAACAATGTAGGGATAAGTAAGCTAGAGTGGAAAAGAACAAACTGAAATGCATTAATTGGAGAGGTCAAAGAAAGAGAATGTCCTGACATGTGTGCCTCACTAGGACTAAGTGTTTTCTGGGCAAGTCTACCTGAGATTTATGGTATTCCCGAAGGTTGTTTTTTGTGAGGTTTGTCAAGTCAAAGTTTAAAATAGTGATGCTTGCCATCAGTGCAAACTAACAACACCTTGACCTTCTTCCTCTGTGCTTCACTGTCCTTACTCTGCTGGGTGTTCCTCTCTGTAGCAGAGCTGACTGTGCCTGACTTCAACCTGATATGCTCTGGAGAAGATTTAAAAGTATGCAAGTTTTTCATGGTATTGGTTGCTGAAAGAGATGACATATGTTAAAGAGGTATTTGGGACACTTGAAGTCCTCTATTTTAGTTGAGAGTACCTGAAGGTCAGCCTTTCTGACTTCATAGAGGTTACTTTGGCCAGTTTTAGAGCTGGTATGGTAAAAGTCAAGCCATGAAACAATGTCCCTCTGTGGAGAACAGTCTTTAAAAACCCTTTCTAGCACATGGCAAGAAAGGTAAAATAAAGAAGAACTCAGAACATCCCAAGTTGGGAGGAGCTTACTTGGGTAAGTTTGGAGTTGAAAAATTGGAATTCTGAGGCTTACATATGTATTTTGAAAAAAAAGAAGCTAGGATCTGCATTAAAAGTATTCACCGCGCAGTTACCTAGGTTTCATTCTTTCTGATAAAACAAATACCTTGGACCTCAGAAGCTTCCTTATGAAGTTTTTCTTTTATTGTCTAAAACAGATCAGTTTCCAATTACATATACTTTTAGAAATCACATTTCTTTTAGTTATTTCAATTCAATACATAGAAATAGGTGGTGTCACTGAACTTTAATAGAGTGACGGGATGAAAATTTTTTGAATACTTGCTGAAACAATAATCATCAGTAATCTTTCGTGAATCTTCCTTATTTATCTTATCAGTGTGACTCCAGTATTCAGTAACACACATAGTCTTGCTGACTTCCTCTTTCTAATATCTTCAGAAGCTAGTTTTATATGTCATACAAAGATATTACAATTAAAAGAAATAGCAAACCCAGAATAAATACAAATTTCTCTCATGTAGTAAAGCCTTCTTAGGTGATTCTTCAATACCTTCCAAAAGAACACTTTTCCTTCCTTTTAACTTGTTACTTTTAAACCCTACAAATGGATCTTGATTCATACATACTGGGTCTAGCTGTACATGTTCAATGCACATGAATGTACATGAGTGTAAATTATTAAATTTTAGCTTTGAAATATACTATATTTTGGGGCAGATGGGCTAAAAGATATGCTTGAGCACATCAACACACAAAAGAATGTATTAGTTTAATTTAAAGCAATTTGTTCATATTTCATTTAGTATTTACTTTAATAGCTCCATTGTCTCTAGGGGTTTTTTACAGACTTAAAATCAACTGAGAAGTTGGTATATAGAACAGAAGGGCTATTCTTTTCCATTGGCTGTGCTAACACTCATGGGGATCATATACAGATAGATACAGAGAGAGAATTCTTGACATTTCTCAGTTTTAAACTTGCAGTAAGAATTAATTCAAAAGCAATGTACACACTTCTAAATAAATACTCATAATGTATCTTTGGAAATATTTTTTTGGTGTCCAGAAACAACTTCAACTGGGAGATAAGACTCTCCAAATCACAGTCCAAATTTCTGCATATAAAAGAAACTAGTGAATTTTTTTCTTCCTTTACTGGTGTTAGTTTAGTAATGAAGCAAAACCAGCTGCAAATCAGGAACCAAATTTGGAAAGGAGGAAACGGAGAAGTGTTTGCAAATTGTTGTATCTTTTCAACATACTTGCATCAGACTAATGAATCCTACAACTGGCAACTTTCATCATTTAATTTCAGTTTCAGACAATAATTCAGTATTTTTTTTAACTCTGGCCAAAGTTGCTTGGTGTAGTAGAAGTTGTAGACACATAACCACATGCCATGTAACTCAACCCTTTTGAAATCCATGGTTGCCATTTAACAGAAGAATCCTTTGTCTCTGAGCTGGTTAGCTCCAGCTTCATGAAACAAAGGAAACAGAATTATACCTGTTGCCATGGAAATCTGCAACTCCATCACTTTTTTTCTTCATGGAATACAAAACATGTGTAAAGGTGATCACTGAACAATGTGGGAAACGTTACAGAAATGTCATTATTTTAAAAATTATTTTACAAAATCTCTTTGCTATTGGCAATTGTAGCTTTTATCACTGTGACCTACAAGGAAACAAGACTAATGAAGAGATAAGTCCTTTCATTTTTATAAACAAGAATCTATGCTGATTTGTCAATAGATTTTGAATCATAGATGGTGCAGAGATACACGTTCAACAACCAGCCATATGAATCTTGCCTGACAGCTTCCTTTATGGAAATGGATTCTGACAGACTGAATATGTGATGAGACTGGCAGCTTTACCCAGAGACAGTCATAAGTAACAGAGCGAGGTATGCTTCTACCAAAGCATGGAAAACCTTCATTAAGCCCTTGCTGCTGAATACTGCAGAACTGAAATATTTTTTAAAAAATGATTCCTGCAGTTTAGATATGTCAGTAGTGCAATGCTTTTTAACACCATCATCATCAACACAGGCAGTGGGACAGAATCCACCCTTAGCAAGCTTGGAGATGACAACAAACTAGGGGAAGCAGTCAAACACCCAGATGGGGGAGGCTTCCAGTCAGCGAGACCTCAATAAAGGACTGAGAGGATTCTCGTGAAGTTCAGCAATGATAGAAGTTAATGCTGCAACTTAGTCAAGGCAACTTAGTGCGTGAGTACAGCCTAGAGACTAAGCTGCTAGGTAAAAACTCTGCCAAAGGACCTAGTGATTCCGGTGCTAACATGAATGATCAGCATACACATGCAGTGATGTAGGTTAATCACATACTGGTCCATACTAGCAAAAGCATCACCAGCAGGTTGTAGGAAATCACATTTCCCCACTATTTGGCATTTGTGAAACAACTGGAAGTTCAGCTGTATTCACAGATCCTTTAAGTTTGGGCAGCAGCAAAAGAGAAATGCCAAACTGGAGAAAGCCTAGCAGAGAACCTCTAAGAAACCAAATACAATCAGTGATGTTGGATTAAGTGTCTAATTTTTATTCAGCATGAGAAAGAGAAGGCTTAGAGAAATCTAGCTCCAATTTGTCTCATCCTTCTTAAAAGCTTGTTGCATTAAAGATTGTTACCAGAGATGCACAGTGAAATGACATGAGAACACAGTCACAGGGGAAATTCAAGACAGACTTAAATAAAAATTTGTCACAATGAGAGCACCCAAGCACTGGAATGGATGCCCATAATCCTATGAATAGGGGTATTAAAAACCTTACTGGATAAGACTGTCAGTAAGCTGATCTAGTTTTGATGCTATCCTTGCTTTGAACAGAAGATTAGGTGAGCAGACCACCAGCAGTCCTTTCCAATGCCTGTTTTTCTGAACCTATAGTGATGGGTTTGAAAATCCCATATGTGCTGTGCCAGTGCATTAACCTGACATTATTTTGCTTACTATAGTAGCTGCACATCTTTATATAATACAGGTAAGCATAATAAGTGAAGTGTAATATAGTGTAGCGTAGTGTAGTAAGTGAAGTAATGACAAATCAACCGTACAGGGTCTGAACCAGAGTCCTGCACAGCTAATAAATAAAAATAGCTAGTACGACTGGCATCGTAAAGTATACCAGTAATGTAAGAAAAATGACCCAACACCGAAAGAAAAAAGGAACATAACCCCTATCTGGACAGGCTTGATTAATACATATCAAAAGATAGCTTGTACCTGGAAAAGTGCTTGCTTTTCAGATATGGCTTTTTTAGGTACTAAGAATCTGTTGTATTAGGTCTAAGCATAATGTCCTGGTTTTGAGGGACAGAGTTAATTTTCTTCATTGTAGCTGGCATAGTGCTGTGTTTTGGATTTAGGATGAGAGCAATATTGATAGCACACTGATGTTTAAATTGTTGCTGAGCAGCGCTTACACACAGTAAAGGAATTTTCTGCATCTTCCATCACTTCACCAGTGAACAAGCTGAGGGTGCACAAGAAGCTGAGAGAGGACATGGGTGGGACAACCAACCCAACTGACGAAAGGGATATTCCATATCATATGGCACTATGCTGTCATATGTATGTGACAAGTATGAATATAAATATAAATGAAGACAAAGGGTGAACTTTACTCAATTTTTTTCCTACCTACAGGAACTTGATAAGCCAAAGCACAAAAAGCACAAGAGGGATTTACAGAGTAACTTTAGGACTACTAGGAGAAATTTTGATTCCCTCTCAGATTATTACTTTTTATAATTCATCTATTCGTTGGAAAGCACTGTGACCCTCTGTAAATCATTGCTAAAGAAGTTTCTTATTAATCAGAGACAAAGTCTTACCTATTGCCTCAAGTAATGTAAAGAACTCCTGAACAGAGTCGCTGAAACAGAGGAAAACCTGGCATGACAGGAGACATAGAATGATACTATAGTTCAGAAGACTGATGAAAATCACTTAAAAGAACTTTTTCAGAAGTTAATTCTTCTGTGAATAGTTAATTGACTGTGATCCAGGATTTGTTTTATTGTTTTGTTGCTGTGCCATTTGCAGCATGAAGCTGATTGCTTTATGATCTTGGACAATTCAGATGCATCTGAATTTGGTCTTAATCTTTCTGTGCCTTATTTTACTCATTAGTATAATTATAATAATACCTGCCTCCTGAGAGCACTGAGTGGCTTCAGCAGCTATTATTTTTGCCAATATTAATAGCAGTATAGGCTATTGCACTATATTTTACAAAAATGTTTTCTCAAAATAGCAGATATGAGATTAATAATTAATTAAACCCACTGGAGAATGGCTTGAGAATTATTTTTCTGGTAATAGTTAACATAAACTGTTCATCTATTAAAAGACATTGATGACATAAAGCTACCAGCCGAGTTATACAAGTATGTTGTTTTAAAATGTATACAATGCCAAAAAAAACCCTTCCCTTCTACATTAAATGCTTCTCAGCATTTAGTTAAGGAGAGGTCTGAGAATAGCCAAGTAGAGTTCATTCAGGCATGTAACACCTACCATATAATTACAGCAACCATTCCTAATTTATCACTCATATCACCCACAGCTTTTAGCAAATAAGACTGCTAATGAAATCATCAATTTCGTTCAGGGAAAGTTCTGTGGCTCTCCACTTTCTGCATTATCTGGAAACAAATATGAATTTCAACTTGACAGTGCCTCTCCAACTACTTTGATAGCTCTGTAAACATACAATATTTTGCAAAGTACAAGAAAAGCAAAAAACAAAAAAAAACAAACCCAAATCCAAGCTTCAAATCCACTTATATTGAAATGCATCTTCATAATATTGAAAAAAGTATACGTGACTTCAAAGAAATATGCACTTAAGTCTTTAAAATGCCTAAAAATGTAGATAGTTGGCTACACGGATTTTTAAAGTGCCTATGTGTTAAATTCTCATGAGAATTTGCATCTTCAGATACCTTACTATGCAAACATTTTTGCCCTGTTGCATTTCTACAAACTAACCAGACCTGAGATGCTTAAATTGAAATGCTTACAGTACAGTATATTTGCATGCAAACATATAAATAAGGTGAACGAAAAGAGAAAACAGTGTCATAAGATTCCTTTATGTAGCTTTAGAATGGATTCATAGGATGGAACGGGCTCCTTGTAGGCAAGAAATAGTATTGTCTCCACTACCTGTAGAGCCCTTATTACAAGTTTGGGTTCAGCTCCTACTTTATACTGGGAAGAAGGCCGATTTCAATCTGAGCCTTAGGTAGCACAATAGACAGAAAGCTAGAAGAACACTGTAATACTACACAAAATATTCCAGAAAATTTTTAAGCAGGAAAGAATAAGTAATTTTTAGCCTAGTATGTACATTCATGTGGTGAGGTACTTGGATTTTAGTCTCTAGGAGATATTTAGAGCGTCTTTCTCCATTCAAGATCACCCAGCTCAATGGGAATAGATTAAAGAGATTTCAAAAATTGTGTCAGGCAAGGGAAGAATTTAATATTTCCTACATGATTGGAGTGAGACCCTTTGTGACTACTATGACTTCAAAACCATTCAGAGCTCCAGTGCAAGCTTTAGTTTTCAATTGGCAAAATTGCATTTAAATTACATCACCAACTACCAAAATATCCGATACACTCTTATGCAAGGACTTGTCACCTCTGCTCTCACACCTACCCACTCCACTTACCTACACACTCCACCAACCTTTATGTTGTCTGCAGTGTTTCTGACATGACAAACAGCTCTCTTCCCCGCCTAGCTCTATTACCTTATAGCTGCACTAAATCTTCATCACCATAATAAAGACTTTACCTGTGCTCCAGTTTCATTCAAACACAGCAAACATCCAGCAACAACAACCACCTGCATCATCCCCAGGAAAAGCAGGGCTCTACACCTCGTCCTTTCACTGCCTGCAAGGTGCCATATAGGGGCACAATAAACCATTGTCAGAGAAAGAGGGGGTAAAAATGGTGTTAACTTGGTAATAAAGGCATAGGTGAGGGACTCCAGTTTCATCATACTGGGATGAAATATTTTCCTTTAGGAAGTGAATGGCACTTGCTGCACAGTTTTTGAATGCTACTGCAGTATTTGGATGTCTGTTATTGGATATGAGTAACAGTCCCTGAAAAAATGCCAATGAAATAAATCTATATTCAAGAAAATATTTTCTTTCAAATAAGATAAAAAAAAAACCAGCTCCAGTCTGAGTAATCATTAACTGCCACCCAATCTAAACATCCACAAACTTCCTACCTTCTTCTAAAGCTATGAAATTTGGAAATAAGTTTGTGGCACAACTTGAGGATTTAATTCATCCAAGTACACATGGTTTTCTGAGCCTGAGGACTAACAAAGACCCTGGCAAAATTCTTACAAGGTTCTCACAGAAAAAATAGAGTCAGGAAAAAAGTTATGATGTGCTTAATGAACCAAGAACCCTTTGGGAAATTGCTGATACTTATGGGAACTGGGTTTACAAAACTCAGACCTTTTGGACACAGATTCTGACTTAGAGGGGGAGGGAAAGTCAGCATTCTTGTTCCTGTTGTTAATATTTACAGATGGTCATGATTTGCCAGTGGATAGACAGACAGACAGTGGAACATTTCCAGTATTCTGTTGTGGTTTCCCTCCACAAAGAAGGGTTGCTTTATTTGTCTGGAAGTCCACTCTTGCCAAAAGCACTGCAAAGCTATTTCATCTTTAACTTGTAACTTTCAAATATCTTTAGAACCAATAATTGAAATAAGCTTCACAACACCTGTGCAAACCAAGTGAACAGTTCACCAACTACATATTGCAATAGGGCAGCCAGCTTTTCAATTTGTTATAAAGTTTCTAAATAAACATTATACAACAACATAATACAGCAGTTTCAGATGGGAAATACAGAACAATATTGAGATAAGTCTTGTGTGAATAACTGACCTGAGGCGATACTTTAGCTTAGTCTAAGTGCGTGAGTTCATGAACAATCATATGCATTCAGGACTTCAGTACTTGAGCTAAAGCATAACTTGGAAACAGAAGAAAACATACAGAGACTAATGTGCCATGACATGGGATCATCTATGGATGAACTCCAGAGTTTTCTTCTCTGTTATCTCCTCTGGGTATTGATTTGATCCTAATGCAGTTAGGCAGAATTACAACATAAAAGGTCTTTGTCATAGTAGGGAAATTGCAGTGCTGATATGGAACCCCAAAGACATATATTTTAATTAAGTATTTCATATAATCATTGGGTCGGCAGCTGTCAGTAGTGTCTCTCTGAATTTTGCATACTTCACAAGTTGAAAATAATAGTTATACCATTGCACAAAGACATAAATAACAGCTATAAACCAGACAAAGGCCTGAAGATGCATTGGCAAATGTAGGATACTTCAAATTGAAATAATAGTTTAAAAATAAAAATCTAGAATGTTTGATGTGTTTGTTGATAACGTTTGATCCTGTAATGTTTCAATGTGTATGTGTTTAAGTTGTGATGAGGTTAAAATACAAGAAGAACTACATAGGACAAACTTGTTTACAGAGCAAATCTAAATTAGAAGTTCACTATGAAATTAATGTTATTTTCTCCAGCCTCAGAGTCTGGCTTTTTTTAATTTTCTGATTCTAAGACAATTTATGACTATATTCTTAATTTGATTTACATTCTTACTAATATCTATCCTCAGACCAGTCCTATTAAATACTGTTAGCCTCCTCATTCTGTTTCAGATAAGAGAAAGATTAAATGACTCATAGGCTTATTTCTTAGCCACCTTCCTCTTCAACTTCTACTATCACCCAATGTCATTGCCTGATATTTGTCATCTTGGGCACATTAATTTTTTTCCCTCCTAGTAACTGTATTTTTTAAAATACTGTATAAACTAACTGATATTATTTGGTAAATGACAGAAATTTATCATGGTAACTAATTAACTTATATGAAATTGAATATTAGAGACAAGACTTGTAAATAACAAGAATGGAAGTGGAAGAGAAATATAGAGATGTGGAGTTACATAAACATTTATCTTCTGGTAAACATTACAAGGATCAAAATCTAAAATGACATTTTTACAGTTCTTTCGTCTAAACTAAAACATATGTCATAGAATAGTTCACATGATAATGCTATGAAACTTGTGCCATTATAATTTCTTCATGCATTTATACTTCTCTTACTAATGCTTGATTAACTTCAGCTCTTTAACATCATCTTTAGTGTTATATAGAATTGCTCTTTTGCTCTTGTAAATTTTTATTCTTTTGAGATATGTATTTTTCTGGCAGCTCTTGAAAGAAGTGATTCATAAGGTTACAAAGGCATGATTATTTCCTTAGTGTGCCTTCCTCACATGCGCAATCATAATATGAGAAATCTACAGTTCTGAACTCCCCATTTTATACTTTTGAACAACAGTGGGAGAGGAAGTTACATCCACAGTAACATCCAACAGTAGGAGTGTTTTCAATAGAGACTGAGTGGCAGAACATCAAGGCTGGCATAAGGGAGGAAAATCAGGCCTTAAATTCCAATGCCATGTGACAGAAAGCACATCGTCATCGTAGTGTAGAGGTTACATAGACAAATTTGAGGTTTAACAAGGCCAAATGCCGGGTCCAGCACTTGGGGCACAACAACCCTATGCAGCGCTACAGACTGGGGGAAGAATGGCTGGAGAGCTGCACGGAAGAGAAGGACCTGGGGGTGCTGGTTGACAGCCGACTGAACATGAGCCAGCAGTGTGCCTAGGTGGCCAAGAAGGCCAACGGCATCTTGGCTTGTATCAGAAATGGGGTCACCAGCAGGTCCAGGGAGGTTATTCTCCCCCTGTACTCAGCACTGGTGAGACCGCACCTTGAATACTGTGTTCAGTTCTGGACCCCTCACCACAAGAAGGATGTTGAGGCTCTGGAGCGTGTCCAGAGAAGAGCAACGAAGCTGGTGAAGGGGCTGGAGAACAAGTTTTACTAGGAGTGGCTGAGAGAGCTGGGGTTGTTTAGCCTGGAGAAGAGGAGGCTGAGGGGAGACCTTATTACTCTCTACAACTACCTGAAAGGAGGTTGTGGAGAGGAGGGAGCTGGCCTCTTCTCCCAAGTGACAGGGGACAGGACTAGAGGGAATGGCCTGAAGCTCCGTCAGGGGAGGTTCAGGTTGGATATCAGAAAAAAATTCTTCACAGTAAGAGTCATTGGGTACTGGCACAGGCTGCCCAGGGAGGTGGTCGAGTCGCCTTCCCTGGAGGTGTTTAAGGAACGGGTGGATGAAGTGCTTAGGGACATGGTTTAGGGAGTGTTAGGAATGGCTGGACTCGATGATCCAATGGGTCCTTTCCAACCTTGTGATTCTGTGATTCTGTGATTCTGTGAAATGCTGCTGAGAACAATTGTATTCATATGGTGATGTGGGCAAATTATTTTCACTGAGATTCTTCATAAAAAGATTCTTCATCAAACTCAACATCATCTACTGACTGCAAGAAAGAGTATACTCAGCATTTGTGGAGGGTGAACTGTTCTTTTTCCTTCTCTCCTCTGGATGGGATAACGGGGTAGATTGGATTGTTCACTGGTGCCTCTGTAAAACTATTCAGCTCAGTAACCCCGTAGAAACCTCTTCCTTTTAGCTAGTTTATTTTTGCCAAATTATCAAACTGAATTCATTCCCTGAGTCAGATAAGTACCTGAGCTAACAGCAGGGAAGTTGTAGGAGCTTGCAACCCAGGTGGGGGAGTGGGAAGGGATGGAAGAGCTGACTGTCACGACACTCAGATGTGCATCTTCAATGTTCGACATTAGACTACAGTTAGTGGGCATGCATGCTATTGTTGGGGATATAATTTTTTAAATTTAATTTCATTGAGTTTTTTTGAGTAACTCCAGGACTGCCCATCCAACCAGATTTCTAAATGTTACATTTAAAAATAAAAGGGAAGGATAGCATGTACGCATGTGCAAGAGAAAAGGTATGTAAGAATGTAGACTACTCAGATGATAAAACCGAAGGTTTTGACACTCTAACATAGATAATACAACAGCATTAAGGATTTTTTTTTATTAGAAAGCCAGTCATTTTTAATTTGAATTATTTTGTTGTGTTCGTACTGTAAAAACACTAATAAAACACTTCTATATTACTCTTTCCCTTAAAAAAACCTAACAAAAATTATCATCTGTACTACACTGATCTATAAAAAATATGAAGAGTGAAAAAACTGAATGTACAGATAACAATTTTCCTGAAAAGAATTTCAATTTAATTACTCACAGTGGTTCAAATTTGCTATTGTCCAAAACTAAGAGAGAATAAACCACTATCCCTTCGCCAGTTTAATGCTTGAAAGCTTGGTCGAGAAGAGCACTCGAGCTAAATTAGATCACTACCCACTTTGCCATAGTATCTGAATAAAATCCAGTCTGCTTGAGTAAAACCAGTAATTAAATTGAAACCCCACTTCTGCCAGGGACTATTGATCTCACATTTCAGGTCGTTCTTCCAGTGTTATAATTTGAAAGGGAAATGGTCAACAGATGAAGTGTCCACATGACTGCCTACTTTTTCTAGGTCTCTCTTGCCTGTGATGACAATGAGGCAAACTCTGTACTGTATCAGCTGACACAGAAGAATTCGCCTTTGAGCCCATATCCATTCAAAGATAATGGGGAGAATTAATTTCCTTCTCATGTCTCTCTCTTATTAACATAGTTATCCAGCATGTTATTTGGCTTGAGCTATAGTTTTCTTAGCATAAAGATGAATTTGTTGCTTAGCATTCTGAAGGAGCATTTTTGAGTGCATAGACTTCCATAAATGCAGTAAATGTGGCCTCTGGCTGCTTGCAATACCTTTATCTGACAAGTCTTTGGCAGCAGTAACTAATTTTACCTTTTTTCCTCTGCTACAATGGTTTTCTTTTTTTTTTTGTCTGCTTTGAGTCTTTCTGACTTTTTTATCAGAAATGCAATGCACTTTGTATATTCATTATGAGAACTAACCGTGACCTATATATTTCATCAGGGTTGCTTTAGTAAAAAAGGCACTTTGATTTCCTTTATAAAGTGTATTCACTTTTTATAATATTGAATTGCAGCCTATTATAATCTGAAAAAAATTAAATGAAACTTCAGTGTCTTAATTACTTAAAATATGTTAATATTTATGACAGAACACACACATATTTAGGAGTCCTTTCTTATACATAACTTCTATTGATTGGAAGGAAGAAGTAAAGATGGAATTACTGTTACATTTCTTCCCTTTTTCTGGTTTGTATAATAATGGATATAGCATAAAGCATCCTTCACTTTTGAAAATTCTATTTTCACTTTTACAACTCCCCCTGCAATTAATTTGATGAGACTAAATATGAGTTGTTCATCACAGAAAGGGTCAGAAAAGAGCAAAAATCCCAAATACAGAGCTAGATACAAAGGATCAAAGTTCAAGCTTTAGGAAGACCTAAAAGACATTTATGGTCTATAGATCCAGGATTTTAAAATATGCTTTTCCTTGTATTTCAATTTCAGATCTTAAATAAAAAAAAAAATATGTATAGTCATTTGATAAAACTGTTGCATTTAGATATTGGAGAAGCAGTAATACTTGATAAAGGAAAATATCACATATTTTGTCTGTGTAAAATAACATGTATCATTAGATTTTTTCTTCTACTATGAATACAACCCAAACGCTGCAGATGACACAGATGACCCCTTGAAGTTCAGGACCCCATCAGTCAGGAGAAGCCGAGCTCCTAAACCCAAACCAATGTTAGCTTACCAGTTGAAATATAAACTCAACAGGTTTTTCAGTCTCTTTTACATGGCCCACAACTTCTGTGCAGCCTACGGGCAGCCTACAGCAGGGCTTTACTGATCTCCCTCTGCAGATCACAATGCAGCCTCATTCAGGAGCCAAGTACACGATACACTGCATGGCTGATGAGTCATTTCTATTTCTCAGTCTGCTCTCAGAGTTTTATACTACATACCATATGTCCATACCCTTCATAAATGAGGTTTCAGGGAAGTCATCTGATGGCAGAATGGAAATGGCTATGCTAAGCGGTAAAGCTGCTGATTGATGGGTGGAAGATGTGAAAGTGGTGGTTGCATGAAAGGAAAATACCGTATGATTCTGGTCTTGGTCTAAGCGCTTACTGTGGCAGCAAAAAGCCAATTTCTCTTACTGGTGTGGACACTTTAAAAGCAAATATATTTATAATGATGCTTTTTCGTGATTTTGGACTATTATGCAAACACTTTCTGCCTAGCAGAATGCAGTCAGTTTTACCAACACTTCTACTACTTCAGATGCTCTTCCATTTACTCTGTCATCTATCTTGTCTTGGACTTCCCAACAATTGCTCCCGTTTCCCTAATGTTATTTTAATCTTGATTAAGTCTGCCTGCTTCTTCTGTCCAAAGTTGATGCATCTCAACTATCAGGCAAATGATCTTGTTTTCTCTAGTTTTACTGGAAAACTCATCTACTTTTCTTCATAAATCACCAAAAAAGCCACATTTTAAGGCTTCCTGTCCTTCAGCCCTTACTCAGAGAGATGCAGAGTTTGAGGGAAGAATTCAGCATAACAAACTTTTGCCACAGAAATCTGTGTCTTCTTCATGTTTCTTTTTCGGTAAATATAGAAAGATAGACTTACCTGGGGAGTAATTATGGCAAGGAGTTGAACACTTAGGTCTTGACCTGCCCTTTGCAGAAGCCTTTCTCTCAGGAGTGTGAGAAAGATATTTTGACAGTGATGGAGTGTGTGGGGAGAGGACTATGTAAGTTATCTTTGCATGACTGTGGATACGTACAAGGTAGGTAAGGGGAAAAGGAAGAGAGTCACCAGAAATAGTACAATAACCCTGAAATCTTTTTCTAGGAACAAAGATATGTGAAGAATTGTGGTCATCTGAGAGGAAAATGAGGTTCCCTGGTCCCCCCATATCTTTACTCTCTGGTAGATATAAAGGTAGCTTCATACAAGTTGACAGCTATCTTTCCAGAATGATCATTTAAGACCATCTCTACTTCTAAGCATAGAGGGATCACTTTTTTTTTAATTCTTGCCTTAAAAATCTCCACACTTCCAGTACTTTATTTGAGTGATTAAAGATAACTCATGCAAACTGTAAAATCTAAAATTAAAATAATAAAAAGAATTGCTCTTTTTTGAACCTGCACTGCATTACTACTTACTATAAGTAGGGAAAATCATCCTTTTCAAAGTTGATAAAAACAGAATATGTCTGCTTTCACCTAGAAGTGTTTATACTGGACTTTTTTTACACATGTGAGGCCATGAGGAGCGGTTAACACTTATTTGTTGATAGTCAACTCACAGCTGGCTTCAACTAAAGGCTTAATTTTTGAGCAACAGCTACAATTTTCAAGAAGGCAACCATGGATCTAGCATTAAGTATTATTAACTGTTCTAAAAAGACACCAACAATAGATCGTTGTCTAGCACACACTGAAAATCCCTGCAAAGGAAAATCCATAAATACAGAAGTCTGTTTTGTCTTGGCCACACAGCTAATACCTTTATTGTAGCTAAATCCACAGGCTGCCATTACTACATACTTCTTTTGTTCATTATCAGTTTTTATAAGTTTCAAGGTTTCGGTGAAAGGACCTTACCCGTGCCTTCTGCTCCATTTCCATCATTAATCTTTCATGTTGCTCTGCTATTGCCAGTGTTGCGGAATGGACTTTCTGATATATCATTTCTCCCTCTCGTGTCTGGAAGGTGAACAGTCCTTCTCCTGTGTCACACATCCTGCATTGTGATTTAAGCAAAAGGAAAAAAAAATGAGTAATGTAGAATTTTTATCTCACTGTTATAAAAAGTGCACTCCTTGCACTAGAAAATGCCAACTTTTGTAGTTAGATTCTGAACATCTGCAGTTATTTTTACCATCAAGGAAAGACGTATTCCAAGAGATGTGCAGAACTCATAAACGTAACCTTTAAATTCAGTTTTAATCATCTTCTGGGTAGTGAAAAAGAAGTTTTAGCATAGAATAAAAACTTGAGGTAATACAGTCAGCTATTTATGACATTGTTTCAAATGTCTGCACTGGTAAGTAGGAGCTAAATTTAATTCTCTTAACCAATTGGTTCCAGAAGTACATAGCACATCATGACTTTGAAAAGTTGACATTTTAAGAGAACTTTGACCAATTTAAAGTGCTATTATGGTTAATGACTACAAAGAAGCTGTATTGAAAGACAGTATTAAGAGGGTTAAATTATAACTGTCTCTATTAGTACATTTATGTGAGGCAGTGTCTAAAGCTATCTTGATAATTACAAAAGCCATTCAGCCTATTTGACAATAGGAACAGTATTTCTGTAGTATAAGAAGATTAAATAGTGAAAAAAAAATAACCCAGAAATAAAAATTGCTTTCTTCTTTTGAGAGCAACTGCTGTTATCCTTATCTGTGATACTGCCATAGCATTATTCTGAGGAAGAAGAGTGGTACATGGTAAATGCAATGACAAAAAGGACTAGAAAATATGGAAAATGTGAGTAAAGAAAAAGTTAGGTTATTGAGTAACTGTTACTTTCAGTATGTGTACTGTATTAAGCAGTGGTGCAATTTGACATACTTCTGTAGTTCCGTTACATTATCAGTGTCTGATTGGTGTATTTTTATAGAATTATTCTTGTCATTTTAGAAACACAATTAAAGAAACCTTTTTCTTTGATCTGATACCTTCTGTAAAGATTTTCAGTGACAGAAAATTGTTGACTTGAGTCACTGACACATAACATCCTTCAATAACAGAGAGATTTCAATTTGCCTTAAAATACCAGATTCTTTTAATGTTTGGGTTGTTTACATTACTTGTAAGGACACCTAATGTTTTTAAGATCCCTGCACCCTCAGCATGGTCCCAGAAAGCCTGAGGCATACATTTTAGAAAATTTACATTTTAGAAAAATGTATCTCAAGTAGTCTAACATTCTAACAGGCTTTCATTTATCAATATCCTTAGATTCTAAATCCCAGACCCTCCATGATTACTCACACATTAAATTTTACAAAACATTTTCCCATCAAATGAACATATAGATCTATATTGTTTTCATTAAATAATCATTTAAATATGTCTCCTGATATATTAGATGCACACAGAAACACACAGACTATTACATTATAGCTTTTTGAAAATGGTATAGTTTTTTCATGAGACATCTTTTTGTCAAATTAGAATACACCTTTCTACACAATTATATTTCAAAATTCATCTGGACAGAACTATTGTGCTATATAAGAGATTACTGAGTGTTCAGCAGATGCTTTTAATTCCAACGCTGACTAGCAAAAATAAACCCTTATTAACATTTACAAAATCTCTGCCTGTTTACTGGAGGAGACATGCTTTCATGAACCTTCTATAAAGAACTTTTGCATGACTGTGTTTGGGAAGAACAGAAAGTGTTGGAGGCAGAAACAGATAAAACAGAGGTACTGCTGGAAAATACTCGGTCAAAATACTTAGTGATGATCAATTGAGCTGTGGAAAAGAAAGTCATAGTCTTAAGAATGGATGATTTGTGATATTATTCATACGGATATTATACACAATCCTGGAATAAAAATAGTCTCCATCCCAAGATGTAAAGAAAATGCAAACCTCTTTGTATACAGGTATTATCTGATCAGTATTAATGTGATGTGCCAATTAATAGATTTTTTTTTTTAAAAAAAACAACTCTTTTGTATTAAATTCCAACAGAGATAAAGATCCCTGCTGTAAACATTTAAGATATTTTATATCCTCAGCCACAATTCTCTGAAGAGCTTCTGATAGAAACAAAATGTCTCCAGAGTTTTGTGATATTATGGCAACAGCAGTTCAGATCCCTTAGGGCATCATATAGCTGGTACTCTGCTTTTGTGTAAAGAGATCTTAATAAAATTCAAACAGCATGAAATGGAAAGTCTGGAAAAAATGACGAGGTTTCAGAAACTGAAGCAAAATAAGATTTTTTGTTGGTTTCAGAGGATGAAAAATCCTACAGGGATAAAAACAAGGAAGCTGGCAACAGGACATGATTAAGATTCAGGAATTAAGCTGCTGTTTTCATGGAGGAAAACCTAACCACCACTGCTGCTGATCAGACCAAGGTTTGTACTGTCTGTGTGAGCCTGGGCAGAGGCAGTGCAGCCCTGCCCTGGCTCCTCATCCACCCCACCAGACAGTGCCATGAGGCCCTGCTGCCCTTCCGCAATGGGTGACTGTGACAGATGTGTCACGCCAACCTCAGAAAGCCATTGATGGCAGCCTCTCCATTTTGGGATTGTAGGCATAAATTTTTATAACTCCCTTAACTTGCTTTGAAGTTTAAAAGGAGTTCAAGGCTCCAAGAATGAAACATTGGGTATCTGGCACATCTGAGCTCTGTAAAAGCAAAAATTGTTACAACAAAGCTTTCTTTATTCCAACTAAATTTATTAGAAATCTGTCTCTAAAGGAGATGAATATCTTTACCATAGTCAAGTTTTTAGGCATCCCCTCCTCTCCCCTCCTCTCCCCTCCTCTCCCCTCCTCTCCCCTCCTCTCCTCTCCTCTCCTCTCCTCTCCTCTCCTCTCCTCTCCTCTCCTCTCCTCTCCTCTCCTCTCCTCTCCTCTCCTCTCCTCTCCTCTCCTCTCCTCTCCTCTCCTCTCCTCTCCTCTCCTCTCCTCTCCTCTCCTCTCCTCTCCTCTCCTCTCCTCTCCTCTCCTCTCCTCTCCTCTCCTCTCCTCTCCTCTCCTCTCCTCTCCTCTCCTCTCCTCTCCTCTCCTCTCCTCTCCTCTCCTCTCCTCTCCTCTCCTCTCCTCTCCTCCCTTTGTAGAACAAGGAAACACAAATTAAAGTAGAGCACTCCTAAGCATGATGGAGATGAGGACAGGGAAAGAGGGAATTGCACTCTCATAAGCCTGAGGGTTTGCTTAAAAAACAGAGGACATTTACTCATCTGGTCAACAGGAATGGACAAACCCGTGAGCTGAAACACTCCTCTTGTTCTATTTACAGTCAAAACACAGTCAGCAGAACAAACAAACTGTTTGCTAGTGGCCTTTACTAGATGCCATACAACTGCCCATTTAAAGCTCCAGTTTCAGGGTTAGCCTTGTTAATGAGTTGCTTTATTATGACTGAAAGTGAAATAACTGTGGATAAATGCAAATTCGTCTATGTTTAAAGCACATATGGTTGTTTAGTTGCATCCTTTTTTTGGTTACTAAGAATTATACTTTAAAATCAATTAAATACTTGCTGCTTGCACTTAGTTGCTTTGCAGACTTTAAAATACTTGGTTTTCTACCAACCTTTTAAAACAAAAAAAATGAACTTTTCCAAAGTATAGATCAAAACTTGTTGTTATTGCTTTTTTTGTTTTTCTGCCTAATAGTTTTCTGCATTTTTGATACTTAATGAACAAAAATGTTATTATAATTTCATATCAATTTAATAACATCAGCATAGCTTTTATATCCCCTAGAATGACTTCAGAAAAAAGACAGAAAAAATGTGTGAACCTTTTCTTTTCCTAATACTCTCACAGTTACGCAGTGCAGTGCAACCAACTCAGTACAACCTTCACTGCCTTCACTGTCAAAAAATGTCACTGATTTAGTATAGTTTAATTTTTTGGAGAGAGTAATGTGGATGTCTGAAAAATGCTGTCGTTAGCTTCTCTATGTTTGTGTTTTCGAACTTTAAAACAAGAATGTCATTAACCTGTGCTTTAGGATATTTAAGGATTCAAAGCATTATAATCTACAAAGAGCCTAGATTGAACTAGGAAAGTGCATTTTTTTTCTGTATTATTACTGAATCATATAACAAAAGAGAGAACAAAACTAGTAGATAAACATCGTTGCAGTTGTTACTTCTTAAAACACTGCTGCAGCTTTTCACAATAATCACTGTAAGTAGATCTATCTCAATAGCCAGGGGATAGAATAGGGAGAAGGTGACGGCTAAGCTTGTGACAGAGGACAAACTGGATTCTGAGATCAGCAGCGGAAATTCTTGCTTTTACTCAAATGTAGGGCTTCTGTTCAAGCCAAAGAGATCTTCCCACCAGAATAACCAGATTTTTTTCTACATTTCCCAAATTCACACAATGGTTTTCCACTGCCTCTCTTTACTACAGTAACCAGTCTTCTAGAGCAGAATCACTACTATATATTAACTATATGGAATTGCCTTCAAAAGGGAAACTTTGTAGACTTGACCATCATTTACAAATGGTACAATTTCCCCAAAAGAGGTTCGTGCTTTCCTGTCATGTGTGAAATATTTTAAAATGTTAACAGTGCAATATTCAGCAACTGCATGAAAGGACAGGAATTTGACATCTCAGCTTCATTTCGCTATATCAGTTAAGGATAAAATGCATTTTCACAATAATGAAAGTTGTCTGAAACCTAAGATGCTCAGAAACATTATATGCTCTAAGACCTTGCTTTACACAAAAGGATAAATGACACTGGTGACCAGAAAATTCTTAGTTCTTCATATGTCTGAGTCTACTTTTGTAGTGGATTTTAATTGTCTTTATTCACAAATAATTTAGCATTAAAGAAAGTGTATTAAACTACATACAAATAACTAAAAAAAGGTAAACATCTTCACATAAGCACTGAAAAAGTACCATCTAAAACTTCTGTTATTAATAATTGCAGCTGTTAATAACTAACACATAATAAATAGCTACTATCATAGTTTAGCATTTCTAGTTCTTTAAATAATAATGGACTTTAAATTTTTAAATGAGAAAAGATCATGAATAGGTATTTCAGTAATGAGAGTGCTAAAAGCTACCAGTACCAACTGGATGTAATTGCTGTTGCATAGTCCGCACTTAATGTGACAAAGCTGTTTACTCAGACAGTTCAAGATCCAGAAATTAAGGTAGCTAGTGCTTCTTTCCTGTATACCAAAGAAGATGCTACATATGGGACCAGATCTGTGACTGTCACAAGATGAGTGATAAACAAAAGATGGGCTTTTTTCATGCTTTGAAGCTGTGGCTGTCAGTCAGGAGAGAACTAATTGGTACGCAATATTTAATTTTGAACTGGTACTTTTATTTCTTTGGTTGCCACAACGCTGGTTTTCTAGAAGTGGTAGAAAGTAACAATTTGGTCTGCAATTTAATTGGATTATCAGAGGCACACAAACACTATCTCTCCTGTGGATACCTTAACTTTTGTGCTGTCTTTGCTTGTTATCTCAGCTTGAACTCAGACATTTTGACAGAAATCCTGTTTGTTCTTCGTATGCAAGGATGTTACACACAGCATTCACTAAAGATAGGCTAGGTAACCAGTAGCCCTCACTAAAAAATGAAAGCAAAGCTCCCCTGAGGGTCTAAATTCTTTGCTCATTCTAGCCTTCAACACATGCCAACTTGCTTCCTCCCCAAGTTGTTTTTTTTCTGAGAAAATTAAAAGGAAAAAAAAAAGAAAGGAAGGAAAATAAATAAACTCTTTGTGACAGGTGCATATTTAGATAAAAATCTCCCTTTATACCTAGGAATATTTATCAAAACAACTGTAAAATATGTAAATGTTTATAAAATTGTAAGTGAACTTATGTGTTGAAAGGATAGAAGAAGAAATAAATAAATAAGAAAATGTTGATAAGAAGCCTAACTTATAATAAAGCAGGCAAAAAAATTGGTGGGGGAATCAATAAGAAAAAGATGATTACATAAATAGTATATGCATGGGACCTAGGAGAGGTCTATAGGTGATGCAGAGAGAAGACAATGAGTGTCAAATGTGCAAAAGATATAATTAATTCAGGCATAAGGTATAGAACTTTGACAGAAGATATGGTTAGAAAGACCTAAAGTTGGGACAAGGCTGGTAAAAGCAGGGAAAAGCAGGGAAAATGTCCTATGAAAGATCTGTGAAAGGAAAAAGAAAATTGCCAACACGAAGCACAGCAATGATATAATAGGCAACAATCAGAACAAGCAGACAGAGACTCTCAGTCTCGCCTGTTACTCACTCCCTACATGAATAATAAGTCAGAATGCCACACTTTGCCGTCAGCATTTCAGCATTTTATCTGGAGTGCCAAACTCGTATCCTTGTAATTCTATGATGTGACAAGCAAGTAATGAAAATTATCTGATATGAGGCATTTGCCTGCTCCTCTTAATGATGGTTACTTACTGTCAAGAATATAGAACACAAAAAAAGTAATTAGTAATCATATCTACTAATTGCTGGCTACAGACATTCCTCCCTAACGTTTACTGTCATGCAGTTGCACTTCTGCTGAGGTGGGCAAATTTCCACTGTTCTTGCATATCCTCATGAGATATAAGTAACAGTGTTTAATCTCAAATTACCTTTCACATGGAATCTCCTTGAATTTGGCCTGAGTTAATACAGGGAACATGGAGTATCACCACGCTTCTGATATAGTTCAGAAACTTGATCATGGAGCTTATTTGTTCAGGGTCAGATCTTGCATTTCTTGAATCATCCTCAGTGTTTTCAACTAAAAGAACTAAAGGATCCCTCATGCCATCAAAGCAGCTTTTTTTTGAATAAGGGCATTCATGGCAACATTTTGCAATTCTGAAGAGGAAAATGCTCAGAAATGAAGGAGAAATGAGTGATGATGATTTCTCCCAAGTATCTGGGATGCTGTCACTCAGACGAATCCATCAGTTCTTCCCCGATATTTCCTAAAGCACCTTAGTACTTTCCAACTGATAGTTAACACGTCTTTTTAAGAATTAATATGCAGTCATGGTAACAAAAATCTTATGTTCTAGTTTGATGAATACACTGCTAGAGTTTCTGACCAGAAGTGTAACACTCTACAATTTTTTTCTCTAAAAGGAAGCTTTTTTTGTGTGAATGGTGATTTTTCATGATAAGATAACCACCATTTAAGCGGTATAATATAATGTAAACAAAAATTTTCTTGTGAAAATATGCTTTTATTTGTTTTGTCAGATGTGAGAGACTTCTGCACAGTACTACTGGTAATTATGCTGCTTGGGATATTTTTTCTTCTCATTGCCTATGCTGCTGCTGTGATAGCACATTTAGACTAGTGGGGCATATATCACATTGCTAAAGCTTCAGCGACACAAGCCCATTCCTGAATGTCAGATGCTTTCCACTTTTTGCTTAACAGAAGTGCAGAAAGCAGGGTATGTCTTTCTCTGGACTATATCAATGATTAACCACTCACACTGTAATTGTCTGATTTATTTCCACCAGGTTTATTTCTGTCCATCATAAAATGCAGTAGAAAAAAACTGTATTTTAGTTTTTTTCCCAAGGTTGAATTTTGATAAGATGGAAGATTCTGTCTGGGACTTGTTTCAGGCCATTTTTATGTGATTGCTACAAAGCTTTCCCATGTATTCTCATTAAAACACTCTTAGTGATGTTAATTAATTTGATTTTAGAATAAATATAGTAGTGCTGAACAGTTAAAGACTGTAATTCATTCTCAATGCCAGTTACAGTTTAAAAAGCAGAAAAGCTGGCTTTTTGAAATTGTGCATAAAAGATGAAATGTGGAGATCAATGTGTAACTGTGAAATATATCCATCCATACATAATGGTAAACATGTTGTGCAGAGGCTCTGTTTTCTTTCCTAGACCCTAAAAACTAAGCTATAGTCAATAATAGAAGCGATATTCTGGAATCTAAGAAGCTGGATTCCGACACTTTACCATGACTGTAACTACATTTTTTTGAATCTTCCTGCTTATAGACTAGTTTCATAAAACATGACCTAGACATTTATCAACTGTAAGACGGATTCAAGGTTGGACATGTAAATTACCCTCTCATGTCAGTATTCAGTTCATATTATTTAAGAAATCAATGTAGGTAATTAATGCATATGTATACGAAGAACAATCCACTTTATATCTTCTTTTGACTCCTTATATTTTCTGGAAAAAAAATCACATATATTACACTAAAAGGGGATTTATAAAAAATAAAAAGACGATGACAACAACAACAGTTGTTGACAACAACAACAGTTGTTGACATGTTCTTAAACAAACAAGACATTTGCATTCTTGACAATTTAAGTAATAGAACAAACACGAAAATATTGTTAGATCATTAGTTTTGTTTGACTGTAAAGTTCAGGTCTTGTTCATGAAGATGAAATACTATTTAATGATGTCTTGGATGAATATCTGTTTTTACCAGCTCCGTGAAAGATAAACCAAGAACTCATTTATTGCTATTATCATTTTAGCACAGACGCAGCAGTTATGGTTGACTGTGCAGCAAACGGACCAGTGAAAAACATTGGCCTGAGAAAAAGAGATTGCAAGGTCTGCAAACAGCTAATTTTTTTTATTAAATCTTTTAACTTATTAAAGTTTGGCTATTATTTTTCTTCTCACTTTTGAATGAGAGACATGTAAGTATCAAGTCCTGGAAGCTGGGATCATATTTAAATACAAATATTTTCTACACGACTTCTGCAATCCTTTTAAGGGTTATTATTCCCCAATGAAGATAAACACATCTCATTACAGTATAGCTCAGTTCTTCTGTCTTTAGTAGCAGAACCAACATAGACGAAGCAGCATTAATCTACATGCTGTTGACTTTGACAAATACAAAAATGTTAGACATAAAACCCAAATAAAGTCATTACTTTACTAAAAGAAACTATACTGTAATAATACAGAAGCCCTACGGCAGTGCATCACTGTTTGTTACAACAGAAGCAATAAAACTTTGTGCCGTAGGATCTTTATTTCCTTCTTTTCTTTCCCTTTTGGAGTCCTAAAGTCACTGTTCTGTTCGGGACTTCTCCTTGCCCAGGGTGTTGTGGATGGAAATATTATCAGCTGATACTTACTAAAGTCTGAATTAATTCTGAACGTAGTGTGACACAATTCTGAACTTACTCAATCCTCTCTAGGGAAGTAATGAGCTTTGTAAGAGGGAGGCATCTGCCAGTTAACAGATGTGAGCGTAGTAACAGACAAGAAACTAATTTGCATAGGTATAATTGCTTATTTTACTTCATCTTTGAGGAACTTTGGGTGCTCAGAAGCTATGACACTGAACAGTATTGTAGCTGTGCCAACAATATTTGGAGTAATTGATCATGGTCAAACTAAAAGTTAAACTAAAAAGAATTAATAATTCCAGTTTTGCATCTGCACATTCCAACAAATACTTATTAAGAATTTAACACAGTACTATTTTTGAAAGGATTTATACGATTTGTCCTATAATGCCTCAATAACCTCTCATGTATGTATTGAATATTATTGGAAATACATAACACCTACCATGATACAGACAGACATTGTGTCTGTGCTATTCCTCTCTTTATTTTGACAGCAAGCATAGGAAACAGATATTTCCTGCATTTTGATTGAATTATGAGAATATATCCACTTAAGGAGAGGCAAGAAAACTTCTGGAGGGCTGAATGAACTAACAAAATGAACACTTTTGATGGATGAATAATATTAAGACAATAGAGACAAAAAATATTAAAGAACTAATAGGTTTAGAACTATAGAACTGGGGAAAAAACCCCAAATTAGTCACAATTAAAGTGTGTATTCAAAATAGCTGTTTCCTCAGTTTGTGGAAAATTAACACTTTGTTCTCTTATTTCTAAAGTGGGACACACAATGTGTGAAGAAATTATGAGAATAAACCGAAGACTCTTGTTGATTTTTTTTGAGTTTTGAGTACTTCAAAATAAAGCATTTAAAGTGCCCTCACCTCCACTTCCCTTTCAAATGCACCATCAATAATGCCCTGAGTCACCTGAAACATTTACAATCTGCCACTCTCTGAAACTTCCAGTGCACTGTGATTTTACTGTGCTGGGAATTTAAGCTGTCTTCTTTTAATGTTGCTGTCTCTGTCTTCGAGGTATGAGAGCTACTGCTTTGACCATTCTGGCCACAAAGGAATATTCAGAAAGTCATATGCAAATACGATGGGCACACAGGTTTAGTTCAGAGACACTCACCGTGCTATGTACATACACTAATGAGTAATTAACATATGCTAATGATATCTGAGGACTCGTCAACACTAATCTCAAAACTGGCAGGTTGTCAAACTCAGTTTGAGAACAAACTGCCACAGCAGCAACCTCTGGGACAGACAAAAGTACCAGGGAGGAGACAAGGCTTGGATTTGTTTGAAAAAAATGCTGTATTTCTCAGGTGTTGACAGTAAGAACAGAAGATCTTAGCTGAAGGCCACATTTCTGGTCTGAACTTTAACTAGACATGCATACAGACAAAAGATGTCAAAGAATGCCTTTGGTGGCAAACTAAATATGCAATAATTATGTAACATCAAGAAATAATTACAGAAAAGGTACAGACCCCACCACAAGTATAAAACATTCTCTGAACTTCCACACATTTTCTACAAAATTTAGAGAGGAAGTGTGATTTCCCTCACACTTGCTTTAACTTTGATATAAGCCAGACAGAGGTGAAGTAGGTAGATTTTCACTGTTCCCTCAACTGCAAGCAGCAGCAGTTCTTTTACGGATCAAGCAACTCATGCTGCACTCACCTGGCACCTCTGGCCCCAAACCTGATTATATATATGATATTCTTGCATTAGTGCTTCCAGCAGTGCAAGAACTCTTTGTAAGGATTTCTCATTAGCTAGATAGCTAAAATCAGTTGTAGTTTATTTTCAGTTAAGCAGCAACTTGATAAAGCCTTGAGAACTCTCAAAATATTTTTTGGAAAAATTTTTACATAAAAGAAGACACTCTTTTAAATTACAGAAGTAAGTGGATAGGGAAAGGTAAAAGCTGATAAAAGAAGTGTAAAAAACAAATTAAAAAAAACAGAGAGCACTGCAAAAGAAACTCATCACAAAGAATCACATATATCAAGTCACACTGACAGGACAGGAGAAGCATGCAAAAGGATGAAAAATAAGCAGAAAGAGTACTTAAGGTTTATAGTTACATACTTGGGCTCCTTATGTATTTTCTTAGACTATCTCATATCTATCTCATATCTCATATCTCATATAAAATCTTCATTCTAAAACTTCAGGGGATGCAACAGCTAGCCATTTTCTGATGTTCTAATAAGTACGTATAATCTACCTCCAACTAACAGCATCAGTTACGCTGATTTGGTTCTCTTAGTTGAATATCTACGATGAATAAAATGTGAAACAACTGATGCTGTATTGGATAAAAGTGTTATGCTACTGTTAGTGAGAATTTTGCTTAAAACAAAAAGTTTAAAGTAAGAAAGGCAAGAACTATGGCCATTGTTTGCGTATGCCACCATCTATTCTGGGCATATATTCCCTCAGACCAGTTTTGTGCATAGCATGACAAGGAACGCACCTTGACAAGTCTGCCAGAAGAGGGGAAAAACAAATACTGCAAAACAAATTTGGAATTGTAGAATCTAAAAGTGTGTAATGCATCTTCTCTAATGCATAAAATCTTTAAGCACAGCATGCTTGCTCTCTTTGCAAGGGACTTGGGGTGTTGTTAGAAAGCAAAATGAAAAAAAGCAATCATCCTTTGCTATGAAAAAACACTTGCAAACTACTTTTACACTGGAGCTTATGTTCAATATTTCAAATTTAGGCTTCTACTCTTCTACACAGTCTTAGTAATATTTTTATAAGAATTTTATAAGAGCCATGGAACTGCTCTGAACACTGGAATGTGCAATCTCTTCTGTTCATGATTCTGTATGTCAGGTTTAAAAAATCCATGAACTATAGAAGCAATATGTACTGACTTCATTAAACCTTTATATATAGCTATCCAAAAAGGAAGAACTATAGGTGGCAGAAGAGAAAGGGTGAAAATCCCTTATTGACAAAATGATATCTAGTGGATAATCATTTTTCTCATGCAGCAAAACATGACCATGCCTTCCCTGGATATTTACATATATTAGCTTGGGCACGTTTGTTGCTATTTCATGCATGCCATTAAAACCTTTTTGATTATCCTAGGTAATATTTAAGTCTTTTGAAAGAATTCCCCATTTTTTCACTCTGGAACATTCATATTATAGGTATCCTTCATATCATAGACAGAATATTAGTCTCAAGATAAATGCTAATATACGTTTCTATTCCTGTGTATCATTATTTCTGCTGTAATTTCTCTGATGGTCCTTTTTATTTGACACTACTTCCACGTGTACTGAACACTTTTTCCTTGGCTGCCCTCCATTTCACCTGTGCTTCTAAGGCTGAGAGCTAATCATACTCATCTTTCTCCTTTTTTCCCCTCTGAGAAATTGGTCCAACAGGGCTTAAAGAAGCCTTCCATAAAAAGGCAAAGTACCTATGAAATGAAATATTTCAGATGGTGTTTCAATATTTGCTGATGACAAGGACGTATCCTACTTTTTGCTCAGATCTTCCACGCTTTCTGATTAGATTTTATTCCTAAAATGCTATACATATTCCAAAAGGTACTGCAGTGTGCCATCAGAAAAACAGCTACCTTTTTCTTTTACTCAGAAGTCCCTCTCTATTTCTGTTGTATCCCACCAATGTGTTCCACCAGCCCACTCCTATGACCTTCTATTCCATGTGCTCAGCCCACTTTGCCACCACTGCCCTCCAAACAGTCCCTCCTGTTTTCATTAAGCTCTTGAGTTTATTTTACTCCCAGCAAGCTGGTCCACTCCCTGTCTAATGTGTGTGCAAAACAGCTTTCGCACACTCATGTCCTGGCCCTCCCCAGTCCAGTGTCAATTTGCATCACTGCTGTCACTGTTCTCTCATGGCAGTGACAGTACTATTATTTAAGTAAGTCACCAGAAATATAGATAATCCAGCCTGTTCTTTCATTAAACAAAGGTTTGGCACCTCATCTGAAAGAATTTCAGGGTTCTCCGCTGAATTACCACTTGAAGATTTATGCCCTTCAATCCCATTCCTGACAGTAAACGATACTGATGGTCAGGAAGTTTCAGTATTCTTGAGGTTTTAAATACTGCATACCAATAAATGCAGTTTTGCAATAAATAACATTGCTTTCTATTTACTTTTATAGCCAACTTAATGAAATTCCAGCCATAATAGCATACATTTCAGGAAAAAGAAATCTCTCCTGTCATTCATCCCAAAATGTTGCTTCAAAAAGTGTATGAGGGATCATTTAAATTATCATTTTAAAGGAGAGATATTTTCCAAGTTGGACAGACAATCTAAAAAATAACATCATTTTAAATGTAAAAATCTTTTTTGTTGCACTCGTTCAAAAAAGCCACGTGAGTGCAATGTTATATTTGACTTTTTGGCCACTAATCGGGTAATCAAGTAGATGAAGCATCTCAGTGAATTATAGCTGTACTGATTTTTCTTCTAAAAAGTCAGAAAGATCAAACGACGTTTGGAGCTGCTGAGACTGAGGGGATTCCATTATCTGCTGCATCTCCCTCTCTTTGTTCTTACAAGATGGAAGCTTTTCAGAAAATAAGTGACAAATGACTGTTCACAGCAGAAGTAAATCACACATCACACAGTACAGCATTGTTAATAGTGCAATAGTAGTAATAACTTACCATGATAGCAAATAAGTACTATTAGGAGGGACGCAGCAGCTTAATAACATAAGGAAATGTTAATTAACAAGGGCTAAGGGACAAACCTTTCTTTAGTACCTTACAGGTAAGTGGAAGATTAACGAAGCGCACTAAACCAGTAGAGCACACCACAAGAATGGCCCGACTGTTCCAGAACGCTATTGAGCAAGCCCCATGTGTTAAGGGCCTTCATCTACCTTACATGACCATGTTTTGATAGTTCTTTAGTTAATTTAAATTAGGGTGAGAGGACACTTAAGTTCAATAAAAGACTTGAGGGGGCATAATTTATGATAATACTGGGAGGGTCGTGACATGGTTTTCAATTATTTAGATTTGTTTTCTCCTTAGCAGAATGCTTTGTGAAAACAAAACCTGAAATTTATCACATGGATTTGTATTCAGTCAGCTTATATTGTCACTATCTAAAAAACTTGAAGGAAACACTCACAAATGGTCAATTTCAGGTCCTTTCAGGTCTTCCTATTTAGTTACATAGCTTTTTCTGGAAAGAACACATTTTGTATTATTTTATATGTGTCTTTAACAATATTCATGTGTGTGTGTGCGCACATGTGCGTATTTGTCTTGGTAGCAAATATTCACAATAAGTAACTTGGATTTCATTAAGGATGCAGCAGTTGAGAAGTGGTGAAGAATCTACATGAGAGTTTTTAGCATGTTTGAAAGGTTTGGACCAAAGTATCCTAGGTATTGCCTTGTTTGTATGGATGTAAAATCTTTTTAAAAAGTTACTTTAATGCAAAGAGCAAATGAATGCAAACTAGTCATTAATTTACTTTCAATATTAGTCATGATTTTGTTTACTTATAGTTTTTACACAAAAAACTTGTTTTTCTAATTACTAACTTAATTAATGAAAGGAAAATCTCACTTTATTACAATATCCAGAATACATAATTACTTACAGAACTGCTACTGTATATCTGCAACTGACAATAAAAGCCAAACCAACTCCATTGACCTCTTTTTTGAAGCCAAGAATTTACCAAGTGCCTTCATCTTCCAGAAAAGCTACATCTTATTTAAGTTAAACAGAAAGATGTAAATAGGTGTCTTATAAGTGAGTTTGTTCCTTTGGAAGAACAATGAATTAATCTGAAAGTACAGGGGAATTAGGCAGATATTAATCAAACCTTCCAGATCAGCCTGTTAATGTAACTTTCTGAGTTCATAATTACTGACTAGCATTCATGCTACACTCAACCTGATTCCAGTACAGTCAAGTCCAAAGACTGAGAGAAAAATAAAATTCCCATTGCAGTTTTTCATGTGTGACATAAAAGAGACAATTGTTCAGACACTAAAATGACCTTTAGAAAAAATGTGTGCCAACTGAAGCTGAGGAATCACTGTTCTGACAACAGATGAAGCCCACAAACGTTTAAAACCATGCCCGTATATGCTTCTGCAATTCTTTGCGTGTGTTAAATGCAAGTGCAGGTTTACACTGGTTCCTACATATTCATGAACAAGGCTCTTTTGTTGTGCTAATTCCAGCCTTTGCATTTTGATTACTTCCTTCCAAGTTTGTACAGTACACAGCCACAGCACAGAGGATATTTCAAACCTCTTCCTCAATCGATGATACAACATTCATAAGTTTTGGAGAAAAGGAGGATTGATTTGTGCTTAGCATTCCTGTGGGTTAGATGGTTCTCTGTGCAAAATGTGGCCTTCTGGATTGCCCTTTGTGAAATGCTTAACACTCTCCTACTGTCTGTATAGATAATCAGCTGCCCAGTTTCAGCATATTTAATTAGCTCATGCAAATAAGGTTGTTGAGAGAGAGTTGTAATTATATTTAAGTGCTAAAAAAGACACTCTGGCTCTTATTGTAAAAGATGCCTATATGAAAAATATAGAGTGTTATGAAATCTATTAGCATTTTGTATAAATGGGTTTTGAAGTTGATTTTTCTCTTTTTTTTTTTATGGGGCTTTGTTATTGTTTTCCTTTTAAAATCTGACATATTCCAGTCCTTCTGTATTTTGAGGTAGAAGGCTAAATGTTATCATGACTTTGGGGGAGGCAAGAACGCATTCCTGGGGAATCTCAAGATATTCAGAACTGCTATATTGAGATTCATTTTTGCTGTTGCCCACTGTGGAATTCAAAGGTTAAAATGTAGACTTGAAACTATAAGTGAGTCCTAATATAATTAAAAACTTATAAGCTATTTTGTCTGTACATTACATTACACAGAGATAACCTCATTAGTCATATGCAGCATCAGAAATATTAATGCAACAATACGTTCTTACAGCAGCATATGTGTGTAAAAGGGGTGGTTAGAATACAGTAGGTAAATATGAAATCTTCTGGGCTGAAGTGTGCATTTAAAGCCATCTGAGGGCAAAATCATGTCTGGTCTTGAAATTTTAAACAAACGCTATTTTGATTATGACACACAACAGTGTTATGAAAGAAAAAGGCAAATTGTGCACAGCTAAAGGGCACAGTTCATGTTACCTTGCGATCATCAGAAGTAATGTAATATGCTGTCTTCTAATACATTAGCCAAATGCAATAAAATTGAAAGTGACTATTAAAAAGCTTTGTTACATTTGAATTATACCAATGATATTGGTGATCAGCTAAAAACTCACGTTACGTCCTCTGGGTTGTAAAATATGCAAATACAAGCCACTTCTATAAATACCATACAGACTATGGCTTTACTTCTGAATTGTATGTCTCTTGTGTTAACTAGACAAACTTTAGGTAACTATTTTTCTAATTGCATACATTTTAATTAGTGAAAATTCATAAGGAAATTCACTTTTTAGGCAATGGTGAATTAATGAGTTAGTGATGTGCTCATTCCTATCAATTCAGTATTTACAAATTCGTTCATTAATATGCGACACAGTTTCAGCTGTGGAGCTTGCTGCTTTGTCCTAGGACTCACTGACTTAATTTATTTGCAATAAAATTTCAGCTTAATAAAGGTAACTTTATTCTTCTACTACCTTGTCATTTTGAGATACCGTTGTTTTCCTCATCAAAATTAGAGCTTTCACAACAAAGTGGAACGGCTCAGGCATTCTTTGACAGTTGGGGAAAGCGTTTTGTAGGTGTGTATATTATCACTGAATTTTCAAGAGAGATTAAAAAAAGAAGCAGAAGACTTTAGAATACACTGCAGAAATTTAGGATACAGAAGCTTGTATATAATCCCTTCTCCTATTTGCCTTACTCACTTATACCATGGAGAATTTAGTTGTATAAGAGTTTAGGTGGAATAGAGTCTGACTTCCTAACACTAGAGCAGGCTGAGAAGAGGCTTGGCAGAGAGAAAAGGTAATGAGCACTTGATAAATCACTTGCAACAAGCTATATTGGTTTCTGCTAGTAGGAGTTCTTCAATTATGTAGCATGTTCAAAAACAGAGTAAGAGTTCTGTAGATGAGTTAATCTCACGAGTTAAACAGCTTCTTTTTAAGTAGGGTTTAAGTGAATCAGATGACTAACATGGAACTTCCAGGATGAGAATTTGGCAGAAGGCAAATTGAGAATTGGAAGGAAGTTAGAAAGGAAAAAAGTAGGAATGGAACTGCCATTACAATATAGTATAACCTCGGCACTGCTAATATCAGAAACTTATTAAAACTTGTCAGTGGTAAAAATGGCAGTTGTCCTAAAATCAGACCTAAGTGATTACTGAAGAAAAAAGAGGGGAATACGTACAAAAGATTCCTGTTTCTTTTTTTAGAATTATTTTCAGATTTATAGTAACAGTTACTCCTTAGGGAAAGAATACAAACCTCAGAAAACTCACATCTCCTGTAATTAGAATTTTTGAAAATATTAAGAAGGTTTAAAAGAAGAAAAATATCTAACAAACCTATTTATTTGGAATACCAAAAGCTCTAAGATAACATTTCTGTGAAATGATAAATCTTATTTATTGCAGCTGCGCAAGAGTTGCTTCTCAACACAAAGTGACTTACAAATTCTATGACAGGCTTATGATTTATAATGATGATATATTTATAATGATTTATAATATATAGCCTATAGTTCTAAGATAAAACTATAATAAACTTAATCCACAATTTAGATAATCCACCAACAATTAGAAATAGAATTCTTCTCTTCAGAAGTGAGCAGATACATACATTGGTGTGTGAGGTCTCGGAACCACTGTCATGAGGCACATACTTTTCACATAATGGAAAATGAGGATGTTTTCTGTACCTTAATTTTAAGGGTTAATTGACTAACATATTTCACATTAACACCAAAAATCACCACGGAGGACTGACAGACAAACAAAAGATGTCAGTCAGACGTAGTGCCTAAGCAAAACCTGAACTTTCTGCTTCAGATAACCCTGGCATCTGTGTATCTACCACTGAGAAAATGCGTATGTGAGTCGTGGGTTGCATAAAAGGAAAAAAAATCTGAGAAATTCTCATGTCACCACTCTGCAATGCCTGAGCTTAAGATTTTCTCAACCAAAGAAACAGATTTCAGATCTTAGAAGTGACAGAGAATATCACATTTAATTAGATTTTCTCTGACGAAGAAAAAACCACAAATCATTAGCAAATAAAGAAGGAATAATTTAGTCTGATTTGATGTCTCTGCATACACTGCATGAAAAACTTGGAAATAGTTGAAATCATTTAAATTTCAATGTCTTGCCTACAAAACAGAAGAAAGTACATTTCAGAAAAAGGAATGTGGCACAAATTTGTAGCTCCTGTTATCAAAACTCCAAGAACATAAGTACTGTGTCCACCTCTCTGCTCAGCTGGAAACTTACATTTTTTGACAAAGTTTGGCTGGGGCTTCCACACCCCATCCCCTTGTTGTATTTCCTCCATGTCCTTACTTGACTTCAGCTTGACTCTGGCTTTTTTCCTTTTAATACTACTGGCCAGCATTTAATAGATTTGACCAGGGAGCCTCCATACATAGAAAATATTGTTTAAGGTAAATGGCAGAATCACAGCAAAGCAAAAGAGAGAACATTTCAAAAGGAAAAAAAAATTCCATGTGTGCTTACTTTTCTTGGTGCCCCACCCCAAGTGATGAAAATAGTTATCAGCTGTAGGAGCTTCCTATTATGCTCTTAAACATGGTGCCTCAGACATCTTGTTTCACTAAAAGGAAAGCTTGGACAACTGCCTTTTGCATTTTCCAGAAAATAAATTTTAAACATTGCTTATGGCTTATATTATGGATTGTTTGGTTTACAAAATCAGCAAAATGAACCCTGTAACTTTGGCAGGAGTCTGAAAAGAATATCACAGAATCATAGAATAGTTAGGGTTGGAAGGGATGTTAAAGATCATCTAGTTCCATCCCCCCTGCCATGGGCAGGGATATCCCACTAAATCAGGCTGCCCAAGGCCGCATCCAACCTGCCCTTGAACACCTCCAGGAATGGGGCAGACACAACTTCCCTGGGCAACATGTGCCATTGCCTCACCACTCTCGTAGTGAAGAAATTCTTCCTAATGTCCAGTCTAAATCTGCCCCTCTCCAGTTTATACCCATTTCCCCTGGTCCTATCCCCACAAGCCGTTATGAATAGCCCCTCTCCAGCTTTCCTGTAACCCCCTTCAGGTACTGGAAGGTCACTATAAGATCTGCTCTGAGCCTTCTCCAGGCTGAACAAACCCAACTCTCTCAGCCTGGCCTCATATGGAGGGTGCTCCAAGTCCTTTGATCATCTTTGTAGCCCTCCTTTGGACCCGTTCCAACAGCTCCATATCCTTCTTACATTGAGGATTCCAGAACTCGACATAGCACTCCAGATGAAGTCTCCAAGAGAGGAATAGAGGGGCAGAATCACCTCCCTTCACCTGCTGGCCACCCTTCTTTTGATGCAGCCCAGGATACAGTTGGCCTGTATCCTGGCAACCTTCTGGGTTGCGAGTGCACATTGCTGGCTCATGTCGAGCGTCTCATGGACCAATATCTTCATACCTGATCTGGGCCATGAGATATTTCACCTGTACCTCTTTTATTGCTTTTCTGTCATGTTTCTTAGATTGCATATAATTAATGCAGTATAAATTTACAGTACCTTAACCTGGACAGTTAAGTGGGCACAAGGACCCCACTTCCCATTGCAGGGTCTTAAAACCACAGGTAGTCAGCGACTAATTCCCACAGAGGTGATGCAGCATTTCCAAAAGTTTGAAGAGAATTTAAGTGCACTCATGCAGACCAATTGCATTTTTGGCACAGTGCCTCCGACAGATTTAATATTCAAAATAATGTGAAACTCCATAAATGACAGAAACTCTGTTGAGTTATTGACAATTCAAAATTAAAACTCCCCAAGTCAGTCTGAAGCTGCTCAGGAGGAAAGCCTAAGTCCTTGAAAAGCAAATGCTAGGCTCCTACCCCGAGTGCTCTGAATTACTGTGGGATATATTCAATATGTTAGACTCACAATACTGGTACAAAGCTAGTAGTGCCTAGTGGAGTTCTGAATTACTGTTTTCTTGTTAATAGATAGATTCCATGGGATTAGCCCTCATCAGGTACTTTAAATAATAAGAATCCCTCCATCCAGCATTGAAATAAACCACACAAAACTGTGTTTCCTCCAAATCTCAGCAGAGTTTGGATAGGGAAGAATACAAATTAAGGAGGTCATTGTGCAAGGAATTTGGTTCATCGGTTCACTAAATAATGTAAAATAAGGATGTGTCTAACTTCATACGTAGTGTAAACATACATATTTACAAACTCCCATTCAGTGTAAAACTAAACACAAAAATCTGACAGTTTAAAAGAATCTGTGTTCATTCCTCCCAAATTCTAGACAGTCTCCCAGTTGTGCAGTTATTACACTTAATTAGATAAGTGAACAGTTTAGGCTTTTACATCTGAGTTTGTATTCCATTTAAATGCAAAGGAATATATATTTAAAAGATAAAAACCTGACCTTTCTTAAAAAAATCTTTTAAATAAACTTATCTATTGTCTGAAAGCTTAATTTTGATCCATTTATTTATCATAGTATCTCTTTATCAATACGTTCATTTATTCTCAAGGGAGAGATTTATTTTCTGAAACAAAGTAGTACCAAATAGGATAGATAATAAGTATATAAAACTGAGCTCTTAATGTTCATACAAATTACACACACATATACTGCATAGCTGCTAAAACTCAGTAAAAAAATAAGAACCTATTTAAAAATATTTCCTTAAAGCTATTGTCTACATTTAATATTTAAGCCTTAGGGAAAAATTAAAGCAACAACCATTTTACTGTGCAACATTCTCATAAACATGGATGAGAGCTTCACCTCTGATAAGACAGCATGCATCAGGAATTTACCATATTAAGGTTCTAGTAGATCAAGGGACAAATAAAATCATGTTCAGAAAGATGAGAAAGATGCTGATTAAAAAATAAAAATAAAAGCCCTGACAAATCAACAACAGATTTTAAAATGAGCATTAGTTGTGCCCTATATAGTTTTCAGATGTTATTGAAGACACTGGCTTTTCTCCAGTCCTGTTTTTCACCTCTATTTTTTCCTGCCAGTCTAAATCTAGTCCTTATGCATTTCCAAATCAGACAGATAAAGCACTCCCAAGGAAGCAAAAGGCAGGAATCTGATCAAAGAAAATAAAGCATGACAGATGATATATATAAAAATAAATCACAGGAATACAATATACTTTTCATCAGGTTGTTTGGCCCATGGATTGCAGGGGAAGATGATACTCAAATTGGAGTTAAAATACTGTAGAAGGTCTAAAAAGCCAGAGAAAAACCCCACATTTTACTTGAATGTATATGATCACTAGACATAGTTTGTAAGTAATGATGTGCCATAGATAAAAACAGGACAGTACAGAAAGCAACCATCAGGAAAAAAATTAATTTCAGTGATATAGAATGACTTTTATCATAATTAAATCACTGTAGTGAATGACACACCTACATTGTAAGATGTATTCGAAATCAACTTCAAATGATTCATCAGAATTGGTTTTAGTAGCTTAATTTTAGTGAACAACGATTCTCATTTCTGAAGATAGCTTCCTTCAGAATCAATTAAAAGAAGTGGGTCTACTTACAGACAGATAAACTACTCTGAATAAGCAAACGTTAGTGAGTCTTCAGTCATTGACTTTTTATGTAAAAATAACCCTTTGCCTCTAAATAAAATGTGTAGTTGCAAATGCAAGTTTAGCCAGAGTCAGATGAGTGGGATATTCCCAAAGAATGGGTTAAAGATGAATCCTAGGGGGTTTGTTTCTTTGTTTGTTTTTCCTAAGAATAACATGGTAGGTTTTTAGGCATTATTTCAGCATTTTATTTGCTTTCTGGTATTTTGTAGATATGATGCTTGAACTAATTTCACATGAGATAGACTGAGGCTTAGGGGAAGGAACAATTTAGCAAATCATCCTCGCTAAAACTGTAGATTTGAATCAGCCCAACAGCTTAATCATTGAAATTAAATTGAAACATGGGTCAGCTATTGCTGATTTTTAGAAAAGCAATATCAAATTAAAAGAAGTAATCATGCCTTCATGATTTTTAACGGTGAAGTCATCACAGAAATGTAGCAGAGCTTTAAAATGCTCAGACGTCAGTCTGGATATACAAAGTTAAGAGTTAGGTTGCAACTCATCTATAAGAAATTGAAAAGGAATTATGGCCATTACCTTCTTTTTGTTAGTGATCAGTAAGTGTAATTATGTAAATATTTGTTAATGATAGTGATTATGTAACTACACATTGAAACTTATGTAAAGATTTTAAACAAGGCACTGTGGCTAGCCCAAGAGCGCAAACACATCTGCAATTTCACAGATTGCTTCAGAAAATTCAGGCTCAACATAAAGGAGAATGACAAACACAGAAAACTTTAGAACCGTAAAATATAAGATGAAATATCCCCAAAGACAGAGAGAAAAGCAGAAATGTTTCTGCTCAGAAATGCAGAAAACGCAGTGGACCTAATGGCAAGATACAAAATACATTAAAAAGATATGAAAGGGAAGAAACATAGAGCTCCATGGACATTTAAAACTGATCTGAGGATGGAAATGACAATGGGGATTAAAACTGCAGGCCAAAAAACGAGCTAGCCTTTTTATGGATTCACAATGTTCTCTGTACTCCTGCTTGTAATTATACACTAGCATGGCAATCAGTCATCAGGAACATCCAGAAAGAGTAATATCTTCCATAACAGGAGTTATTTCATTCATACTGTGTGATGAGCCTCTATTCAGATCCAGAATTAATTTCTTCTATATCAAAAGTTCTCAAATTATATCGCACTAGTGTTTAAGCACAGTAAGACTCATAAACATTAAGAATGTCAATTCAGCTACAGTTAAATAAAAGCCAGAGGAATTTTAAAAATAAGTTATATTAATGTTTATTTTGAACAGTGGCTTGAATATATTGAAAAGTAACATTCAACAAATCAAAGTCTATGGAGAGGCTGTGTATTCTCTCTTTCTTTATAATGAAAGGCTAATCGGACACTTATCGGACACTTCTCAAGAATCACTGCTTATTATTTTGTCTTGCTGCTTCTCCTTAGCTCTTACCTTCCAGACTCAAATGTGAACCATGTTGAGTCACGTCCGTATCTCCTCAAAGAGCTCAGAGGCCACATGACGAGCTTGACCTTGGCATTGTGGATGTCCCAGAGATAGATGTTTTCATGTGTGATCTGCATTGTGCATTCCCCATAGATATCTAAATTTGGTGTAGGCATAAGATATACATTGAATCGTTCTGGAAAAAAAAATACAGAATAAGGCATTGCCAGTTAAAGCAAGATTTTATGCTGGGGAAAAAAGATAATAAAGTCTTTAGCTACTGATGGTTCAGAAATCAAGGCCAATTTTCTAGCCTTGTAAAGAAGTGAGGATCCACTGTTGTCAAAGAAGCCTTGCTAGTGTGCATGAGAGGAGTAAGAGGAAAATCTTCATTTCAATTTCATTATAAATAATGCAGCAAGCTAAAACATTTTTTACAGATGATCTGCATAGCCCTCTTCGACATATGTCTCCATCAACTCAACTGAAGTCCTTTATCCTTAGACTAAGGTCCATGACTCTGCAAATCAAAATTCATAATGATTTGAATTCTGATAGAGGCTTCTCTTTCAAAGAGCAGAACTACAGATATCTTGGTGAAACACGCATGTACAACGATTTCCCCTTAGAAAATGGTCATTGAAATTGCAAACCTAGGTTTACTTATGGAAGCTTACTAATAATTATGTTCTTTGTGTTCAGTTTCTATGTACTTGCCAAATTCTTTATCTTTTGTCAAATTGGTAACATTTTTAATTATCTGTTTCTTGAAAAATCTAATTTAACACAATATATTATTATTATGGTCATGACATCAATTGCTATCACCTGCACTTCCACTGCACAGTGCAGTCCCTATAGTAAGAGGTCAAGGGCATTAACAATTTTCTGAAGTGCCTTAATTGCAGGGGATTTAATAAGCAACACAAAAAAATCTTAAAAAAAATAGAAAAAACACAAGATGATATAAACCACCATTAACTCATGTGGAAGGAAATAAATCAGAGTACTAGCAAGAGAATTTTAAATAAAAATGTAATTTTCTTTGACGAATAACTGCTGTTTCTATGAGTCGCTTCTACAAAGAACAAAAAATTAGTTGGAAGTGCCATCCTACATTTAAACTCTAAAGGCACTGAAAATATAGGGCTTAAAAGCATAATATGAGACAGTGCAGCTGATACACAACTTCCTCTCAATTTCCTTTCATTTTTGAAAAAGGACAGAAATGCAAAATGCCAAAGCTACTGCACTGAAGGTTGTTAATGAAAAAGGTAATGATTTAAAGCACGAGCATAAGCAATGCTCATTCAACAAACAGTCCTGGGAAAATGTACTTTAAAGGGAAACCTAATAGGAAAATTGTCTCCAATTACTTAATGAATGAATGACAGTTTGACATGGAACATTTTTAACCCACCATTTGCACTGAATTTTCTCATGGTCCCCTCAGAAAAAAATAGGAGGGAATTTAAATTGATCAGAAGAGGAACAAAGTGAGAATAACTTATCATAACTGTCAAAATCAGATGTAGCTTCACATTATGTTTGACATCACATCTCTATTTTTCAAACATTTGATGTATATACACTTTTCTGACAAATTAGTGAAAATATTTCAAATGAGTTAATATGAAAGATGTTAGAAGTGTGTGTGTGTGTGAGTATGTACGTGTGTGTGTCAATAAAGCAGAAAAAGTTGGCTGAGGAATTAATGGAAGCAGAGAACTGCTGGCTGAGCAGTAAGAATCACTGTCCTGCATAGCTATAAGTAAACTTGTCATCTGCAATATTTCAGTCAATTTAATTTTGTTCTATTAATGACTCCCCAACTGGTTCATTCAGTCTCATAGCCATTCAGCCAGGCTCTACATCTCATTAATCACACTGATGTGTGTTAGCCCTAAAGTTTTATTTTACAACTGAAGTCCCGAGTGTGAAAGTCCTAATGTTTTGTAAGTCTTCTGACACACAATACAAATAGATTAGTAGGTGCTGTTGAGACCACTACAAAGAATTTCCCCTAGCCCTCAAAGGAGTGCACTGGGCACAGGCCTAATCTAGGCCCTACTGAAGTGAATGGAAAGACTTATGTGGGAGCATGGGTCAATAACTACTTTCCATTGCCGTACTGTTACTTCCCGTTACTCACCTCCTGTATTTGAAACACTGATATAGAAGACTGAGCCATTATGCTCAGCCTCCCCTATACATTACATGAAATAGCACAATATGTCCATGGGGGAATAGGTATGAGAAGGGAGATGTTTCCCTTTCCCTGTCTTTACTGACCTTGGTGCTCAGACAGCAGAGAAAATGGAAATCTGTAATTATTTTCTGAAGTAAACATTAAACTGTTGTGTTGAAAGCACAGGTATTTCAACCTGTTTTAGAAGTTACTATGATACTCATGAAATGCTCAACTTCTCTGATGTGTTTGAAGGTATTGTTGCATGAAGGGTATTCCGGACATATGGTATCCTCAAACTGTCAGGAAACATTTGCTGACTTCGCATGGGAGGTCAGTGTCTAAGGCGAGGTGTCATGGATTAAAGAAAGTATGTCTGATTAAACTGAACATCAGCTGCAGGGCAAAACGTAGCACACTTGGAACTTAATCAAATTGATAAGAAAAGTAGGTGTACAAACCTATGTGTTGCAGAAGATCGAGGGTGGATATATTTGCTTTTGAAACAGACACTAATAGTTTTGAGTAGGGGAAGACTGAGGACATGGAAGATGTGGATACTATTAAATGATTTTAGGGATTAAAATGTGGGTCAAGTTTTTCCATTTCAGAAAATATTTGAACAGGTATCTCAGCAATAGTAATACAACCATTCAGTTTTCAGAGCCAAATTTTGCCCTTGAAGTCAACCAGGCAAGAACAAATATTCATTGTATAGATTTAGGAATCCCAGTTGAATTCTGTCTTCAGCTCTTTTGAATCACATTCAATATGATATTAGCTTCTCTGTGGTTCAGACATCTTTTGCATATGAGTGGGATGAGATAATAGCAGCTCATTGGGTAATAAGCTCAAGTAAATAGAAGTTAATAAAGGACCCAGAAAATAGCATTTTTGGAAAAAAACCAAAGAAGTTGATGCTATTCTGTTGGACAAGACAAGGCTGAAACTAAGCAGGTGCAATTCCTCAGCATTCAGCATCATTATGTTCCTCCATCGTCTAAAATTGGTGAGAGCAAAGTTCAGGTCACAGAAGAGTCAGGGTGAGAAAAAAATGCTGATGTATTGCTACATTTATTATTCCACTCTTGTCAATGTAACTGCTCTTTCCGATCTCCTTGAATAAGCAGAGCAATGCTTCATCATACACTATGTGTGTATAAAGGTGTCTAGAATTTGGTCTTTGGCAAGAATGTGACATTTAATGGTGTTTTCCAAAGCACAAGAGTCTTTGTTAAAATGAGCATATTGACTGAGACAGAGACTTGGCAGGAACTCTGAAATGCTCTCAGCCTTTCAGCTCAAAGTCCAGCTATACTGGGGAAGCAAAATGACTACGAGGCCAAATGATTGTGGATCTGCCATTTTATCATTGGATTCCTTTGCCTAAATCATTCCAGATGGAAAACTGATCAGATGACAACTCTCTATGGTGCTATGACACTATGATTCTATAATAATGCTTTCTTAAACAATATTGAATTGAATATTCTGGTTTCTTTTTCACTGTTAACATAGTCTGTCATGGTATACTGTCCCTTCAGATGACTTCTTCTTAATTACTTCATTTTATTAAAAAAAAATACAGTGACACATTGGAAATCGTGATATTTTGCAAAAAAATCATGAGCATAGGCAAATTCTAGGTATGACAACAAACAGACAGGCAAAAATATTTTTTTAAAAAAAGGTTTTGTTTTTGTTGTCATGTTTTGGTTTGTATTACCAATGCTTCCAAATGCATTGAGAGATGGAAAGGACATTTCCACTTCTTGCAAATGAAGACAGCACTCTACATTTTTGATTTCTTTCCCTAGCAGCACCATGATGAACCTAAGGAATATGAAATGTATGTATTAAGTATCATAGGACATGGCTTAGAAGACCACTTGTCAATGGCGTTATCAGATCCAGCTGTGTCCACATTTTCTTTCCTGGAGTTATAACTGTGTACTATTATTTGTCTTATCCTTGCCTATACAGCTCCACTGCCATTATAAAGTTTTTTATCTGAATAAGATTACATAGTCTTTACTGCTTTTGATTTAATACTCTATTTTAATTCTTTCTCAAATAATCTAAATCACCATTCATAAAGAGTAAGAGGCAGAAAAGAAATTTAAACAGAAACAGTTGCTGCTATAGGGCTAAGGAACACCAATAAATCACTTAGATTTACAGAAGAGAGAAGGTAAAATGGTTGGAGAGTAACAGAAGCTTGTTTTCAACTTTCACTTTTATTGGAATCTGCACATCATTACAAACTAAGCAGACATTAGTTGTGAGCCTTAAACATAAAAAGAAAACCACCTAAGGGTCATCTTCCACCGCAGAGTTTACATACTAAGACTTGCAGTAATACTTCTTTAAGGTAATAAGAGAGAGAAAATCCACCGAGAAGCTTTCTGTTATTGATGTGTTTTGCACAAGAACTGCTTAGATGTCTTCTCTGTTCTTCCTTCAAGATACATTAGCTAGAGATCTCTGTTATAAAGAGTGGAGATCAGTGGTTTGGCTTTTTTAACTGTCACTACTGCGGAACTTCTTGGTCCTGGAGCATCAAGCAACAGTGCAACCACAATAAAATAGATGTCCCTATTCTGAACAACTTCTGAACAACTCAGAAGTATGAAAGAATGGCTTTTTTAGATCACTGCAGTACTGTAAATTTTTATCCCCATGTGACTGAAATATTTTATGAATATATGGCCTTTTGCCATATATTGACATTTGCACACCAAACAGCAATTTTGCCAGCCTTTGGAACAAACTGTTTTGCAAACTATGTATTTTATTCATATCACAGAAAATCAGGTATATTCCCTTCTGAAACTGAAGGTTCGTCTCAGAAGAACCACAAGAGTGAAAGCGGGAAGACAAACAGGCTCAGATGTAAGAAAAAGACAAATCATGTTAGGTGAATCACAGAAAACAAATGTATTTTCCTTGCCAGTTATTTTCTGAAATGTGAGTCCTTTGGTATTAAAAATATAAGTAGAACATAGCAATGAGTTTTCATTGTCCCAGGGTATATACAATACCAATTAAGAAAATTATTACAAATGTGGTAAACTGAAGGCATCAGCTACAGGGCTTTACAGACTAAAAGAGAAACTTACTCCACAGAAAACTTACTGTTTTTTCAAGAGATAACCAATATAGTTGATCACTTCAGTGTATACACTTACAAGTCCATGACATACACCATGCAAATAGCCACTAAGGAGTGGAATGGGCAAGTAATTTGACAGATGAAGAACACAGTGTATTAAAAACAATAATGCTAGGCAAATGTAACAGCTCATGAAACAAATTATTAGGCCACTTTTTGTGACCAAGGAAGTATCTTTATGAAAATTTCAACATTTCACAAAATATTTAGGGAAAAGTAATCATTTGAAAAAAAGACAGTGGAATGAGATGCAATTAATGGTTAATACATTTATCCTTTTGGGATTAATGGTATTAACACCCTGTCATATCATAGAGACATCAACAGTGTAACACCAGTATTCAATTGCTTTTAGCCCTTATGATGTAAAAAATACACCTAAAACTGCAAAATCACTAGCACTGTAGTCTTTATGACAACGTAATGTGTGGTCTTGCTCAGATACTAAGAGGTATCTTTCGTTCAGCGACCTGAAAGAAAGTCTTGCCTTGTACAGTTCAACAACAGAACCCACATGAAATCAGATGCTGAGGTTTTATGGTTCTATTACAGGTTTTACAAACTGTATTCTCACATCTCCATTTCAAGTAAATATTAATGCATCTACTAAATCAAGAGAAATTCTATGAAGTTGACATACATGTAATATGTTTTGAAATCATGACATTTAAATCTCAAAATTAATAAAATTACTCTGAGAGTGATGTATTTCATGCCAACAGTAAGAATGTCTGTACTCTCCCCTCCCTCCAGGTTCATTAAAAGACACCCAGCCCAGAATTTGCTTTTCTTCTGAACAAGGCAACTAAGGAGACAAATTTGAATTTCAAACATGCTTATTCAAATGCAGAGTTGAGCATCAAGGGGTTGAGGGAAGAAGGCAAATAGGTATCAGAATTACTTGTCTGAGATAGTATAACTAATTATTTAGCAGAACATGATTGTTAAATATTGGTTTATATGTATTCAGCCACTTTGTTTAAAAGAATTGGCTAATGATACCCCCATGCATTCTTATTCATGTGTTTTGTACAAAAAATACATGCTTTGCCTCTTTGTTTCCTATCATTTATTTAATCAGAACAATAAAGATGTTAATTACATTCATATATGCTGATTGGTAGCACTGCAATTAATTTCTAGACTAAAGCAATCGAAACAAGACAAGTTCACACGAAAGAACTAATCTATATCTTCTTGGGGTCATGTGTGTATAACTGGATCTCTTTCAAGAACAAGATGAAATGCAGTATTTGCCATCTATGTTTGAAATCCACTGGACAGTACATGAATTCACTGCAGAAAGAGCTTGAGAAATTTCAAGATATTTTTCTGCTCGCATCACAGGCTTTTGACAAAATTTATTTCCGTTCACATTTGGAAGAAACACCACCTGCTCACATAGTTCCCCCTTCAATAACATGCATTTGAGTTTTATACCTATAGCCTATAAGCATAAAGGAAACAGAATGCTTTGAGTGGAATCTGATCGTTATCTCTTTCCTATAACTTTAGTAGATCTTTCTATAGTTAGTAAGTAGTTTGAGACTACAAATTAAATCCTCTGTCTTACAGTAGGGAAACTACTTCACAATTCTTTGAATTTCCTTTAAATTGCACTTGAACAATGTCTGATTTTTGAACAAAATTTCTTGAAGATTTCACTATATTTTATGTTAGTAGGTTCAGAGATGTCAGGACTCTCCTATGAAATTAATACAATGCAATTGATATAGTGCTGTTCATTCTATAATTTAATTATGCAATTTTGTTTATAATGATTGTTGGCTTGCTATTTTATGACCATTGAGGTAGTTTGTTTTATTACTTTGTTTAAAGCTATTGGATTTTATAAAAACATAGACAGTAATAACCATTGAGTGGTTAATAATTTAGGAAGGCATAAATGAGCACATTTTGTGTTGCCCTCATGTTCATTAATAGAAATTAAATGGCAAGATAATCACAGCATTTCTTTGTTATTGCATATTCTATCAACCAGTGTCCTTCCTGTGCACGCCTAATGTAAAGTTCTGTTCCAAGCAGCCTTTAGATGAGATTTACAAGCTCAGGCTTAGTGCTGACTAGAATCTATCATTGCCCTTTTCACCTGTATTTGACAACATTTAGATGACCTTGATTCCATTATTCAAGACAGGTTTTGCAGTTCAAAATGGTGTTGATATGTTCATCGTTGTCTTTTAAATGGTGTGGTAGAACAGCTGCTGTTTTATTCCTCTGCATGGGAGGCCATTTTTTCCAGAACCAGAAAGGTTCATCATTTCCCATGACAGGAAAATGTAAACTCAACAAAGTCGCTCCAGGTGTGCATTTTGGCATGGATTTTAATCATCTTTATTTGTAGGGAAAATAGGATTAAGTCTCAAAAATGCATCCAAACGTTTAGTTATTAATTCCTTGCTTCTAGCTAATAGTAAAAATCCTCACAACAACAAACATAAGCAAAGATAACATGGGACATCACGTAAGAACTTACGTAGGAGCATTTACAAAGTTACTTACCATTTTGTTCTCTCTGGACTCCAGCAGCAAGCAAATCTGGTTCCCCAAGACTTATATCATTGAGCCTGGTTCCCAGACACTCCATGCAAAGATGCTTGCACCATTCCTCTGCCTCTAATTCTGGAAAAAAAGAAAAAATAAATTGTTAATATCAACATTTTACTCGCAAAAGGGATGAAAGTAAATCAATATGTTCTTACTGCCCAGTTTTATGGCAATATGCTTGTGTTGAAGCATTAAGTTCCACACAAATTTCTTTGCTTTGATTTATGAAATCCTTAAAGGGTTTACACTATGAGTAACTCATCTTTGGTTTTCAAATTTGGGGATAGGAGGTAGAGTTAACAAAACAGAGAAAGGAATAGAGAGTTTTAACAGCAGTATATTTCTAGTAGGCCTTCTTGAAAGAAAAATGTGATGTAGAAAAAGATCAAATATCTGAAATATTAGTTTCAGCTCTCTGTGTGACCAAACTATTAAAACACTTTCTGTTTCTAAATGTTCTACAATAGTTTTCTTGGAGAAAAGGAAAAAAAAAAAAAACTGTAATAAAAAGATCTTCAGATGCAAAATTTCCTTCTATGCTGTACTAAACAACTATGCTGTCAAGTTAGTCTGAATAATTAGTTTTTTTCAGTTCTGCTCACCTTTTCATCTCAGAGAAATTTGGGCATTAGTCAGAATATTTGTATGAAAATTCAAAACTGCCTAGTCCTTTCCAAGTCCTCCATTGCACCCCATTGATGTTCATCTGAGAGCTCCCTATCTGCCAGTCTACCAAGACAGAAACTTCCCAACATACGATCCCCTGAGAAATCGCAACAGACCCCCACTCTTCACCCAGCCCCACTATATCCATTTGTCAAACTTAATAGCATGAAATTTCTGCAACTGGTCAAACAAACAACATCTCAAGTTGATACTCATACAGTCTAAAACCACAACTAATAAAACCCATGCAACTAGGTTGTCTTTTATTATAGAGTAGGTTTTACTTTAAGGAAACTTTCTGGAGAGCAGTCTTGGCAGCAGGCACAGACTGAGAATTCATTGTTACAGTCAGTGTGTATCTTATCATCTTTAGGAGTGAATGACTCCAGTAATCTAGATAGGTCTCTTAAACTCTTACAGTTTTTTTCATTCCTATTTTTGGGAACATCTGGAATATATTTCTGTGACAATGTCTCCAACCTAGTGATGAAATTTGGGGACACAGAAAAGTATTGCATGCAAGCCCAGAAGCATCCAGTGATGATGACTCATTGCAATTAGTGAAAATTTATACCCAAGCAAAATCTTTCCATGCCTAATTGGTACAGTTCCCACATCCTCTCCTCATTAGGCATAGTTCTCAAATGACAGAAATATTTGATGGACAAGAAAGAGAGACAGTCGCACAATTCCAGATCTCCAAGAACCTTGGGATGCCCTCCTTTGTTCAGAGCCCTGAATTATTCAGGAATAAATTGTCCTGACTTATTTTGGCTATCAGCTGACCAAATTACCAGGCAGACAGCTCAAATGACAGAGCCTGTTTCAGGAGCCAAATGTGGGTGTTGTCAGAGGGACACAGAAAATTTGGGGTCTTCTTCAGACCACAGTAAGCAAAGGGATTTCCCTTAACCCTTCGTGATTTTTTCAGTTTTTGTCTCTGGACACAGATACCCCGAGTTGGTTTTCTCATAATATCCTCAGCTTCTAGTAATAAGAGAGAGAACTTTCTGCCAGTTCACCCAGATGACATTTAACTTTGTATGTAAGAAGAAAATACTGAGGTTGCAGTGCACTGTTCCTTAACTTCTACAGACAGAGCCTCCTTGACAAAGGTAAGGAGAGAACAGGTGTATCTCTGAAAAGTAATAAAAACCTAGGGCTGTTAAAGGGAATAAGATTAATTTGTTTAAAAGCCTACCTCCAAAATTCATATTCTGATCATGCATGAAGAACTTTCCCTCCTGTTTTCTCTTCCTCTCCTTCACCCTTTGCCATTTCCTTGGATATTCATGTGGACTAGAACCATGCCTTATAAATCATACCTTCCTATGGAAAAGACTTCATGCCAGGGATGTGATAAAAGTGGAACACAAGACATCCTGTCACATTCTGGCAGCACGCAGAGGGGATGTGGAGGGCAATGCCCTGGCACATGGGTAAATTAAGACTTCGCAGGGAGGGTTCCCACTGAGCTGCCCAACATCTGTTTCTAGCTACAGATAAACTGTGGTGAGTCAGTGCAGAAAGGCGACAGTGCAAAGGTGACTGCAAATCTAGACCAGTGCTCACATATTTCCTTCCCTTCCCTCTCACAATTTCTTTTCTGCCTAAACCATATCACAGAACAATATATATGCTGAGAGAATGCATAACTCTATATAAAGCCTGTAATTTTTCCTGGAGTGTGGTCAGGATATAACATTTAGCATATTTTACAAAATCTGCATTTTATTCCATTGTTTCATTGTGTCTGCACCCAGACTGGAAATGCAGAATGAGATGATGGCAAACAAACACTAAACTAACCTTTCTAATTCTACAAACATCTAAGAAGGCAGGAAAACATATTGGCATTTCTATAAATCCAGCTTAACGTCAGTATATATTAATGTAAAAGCAACAAGTTCTATTTATATGTGTTCTCATACTACATTTCCAGCAGATTTTTGGGAAACAAACAAACAAACAAATAAAAAGCGTTCTAGGAAGCTGTTTCTTGTGAGCATCTTGTTTTCATCTCCTATCTTTTCTGTTACTGCAACATCTAGATCTTGATAGTTTGGATCCAGAAACTGCTTTTCAATGTGTTTGACTCCGGCAGTTTAATTTAAGCTGCTACTTCTTCACTGCCACATATTGATGATTAGACCCAGATTAGACCATTCTCCAACCGCCACACAGAAGAAACTTATCTTACTGTGAGCATTATAAGACCGTGGCTATATTTTGCAAAGTGTAGGCTATATCATGCTTTGTATGCCGTATAACTCAAAATTTGTGTCTTACAATACCTATCAACTTAATGCTACAGATAATGTAGTTTCAATGCAGAACTTAAATACCTACACGCAGAACTGTGAGGATTTGTGTCTGCTGTCAGAAGCATCAACATTATCTACAAATGTGTTTGGAAGGTCAAGAGTATGAGGGTAATGTGCGGGTTAGTTTTGCCTGATGCATCCTGATAGCTATTGCTTTCTTGCAAGGCATTGCCTTCAACCTTTTCCTTGACAGATGTGAAATCTTTAGAAGCAGGAGAGTCACCTTTCAAAGCCAAAGCCATATTTCTCCTTTCATCATATCTGTCTATAAAGCAATTTACCATTCTTTTGTAAAAGATCTACAGAATACTTGTGTTTCTGGTTAACAAATTAAATGTTATTTATTATTATAAAAATATTTATTATAATTTATAGTACATAAATGTATCAGTCACAGTAGCACAGTATCTTTATGTATGACAGCTACCAGCTCACAAAACAGAGATACCACCGTACCACTGTTACTTCTTTATTTTAAGTATATACATATATTGAAACAGAGAAAATATTACAGTGAAACCAAGTTATAAAATCCTGCCAGCAAATTGCTTCTCTTTAATGCATGTAGATTAGATTTATTGGTGGTAAACGCTGAGTTTTTAGTCATAGCTGGTACTTGTCATTGAAAAATTTAGTTTCCTTTTAAGATAACTGAATTCTTGGACTGAATAATAAATTGTAAAGCATGCTTTCACAGATATAAATAAAATATAAATACTCGCATTTTCATCTTTACTGTTACTAGATTATAAAATGCTGCTACACAAATGTCATGAAGTAAGGTAAAATATAAAAAGATGGGGTACCCTAATTAGCCACTGTTCATTGTGTAAAAAATATTACCGGGAACAAATCTGTAAACTTGTTATCTGAAAATACATGCCTTCTTATTGGCAATATTTTCCTGCAATTTAATTGAGCTTTTACATCATGCCTGAGGTTATACGTAATTCCTACTTCAGATTCCAGGTGATTAAACTGGTGTCATACCTACTCCAATCACTGAAGTTGTGTATTGCAAATAGGTTATACCACACACAGGATGATAAATGGGTATGTTGATGTAATAGTGAGGAAGAAAAAATATTAGCAAATGGTGTTAGATATACAAATTTGTACTAGTGAAAGAGGTCTTCTTCTCCTTATGATTTAAACCAGAACATATTCTACAGGAACGAGGGGCTGGGGCAGAGAAACAGATATAGGGATATATTTCACTTTACTGTCCTTAGACATCCTCTAAGGCTAGAGTTGAGATTGGGTTTAGACTCCTAAATTGGGAAGCAGCTTGTGTGTGGACTAAACCAAACACTTTCTGAATCCTGATATCCTCACATTTTTTCACAGTTACCACCTTCGTTCACATTGCACAGTCCTACAGGAGTCTGACATCCACCACCAGTATAGCCAGTATAGCCAAATGCCACTAGTCTGAGATAAAGCCCCAAAGCGATGACCACTCCTGCTCGGGTCAGCTGTTGTCTCCTTGAGTAACACCATCTCTTGCTCTGCAAAACTGGAATGGAGGGCACAGTCTTGTGACTGAAGGGAACTAACAGCAGCAAATTAGTGCATTCATATTAAAATGACTCAATTTATACGCAACTTTTAAAGTATAAAAACAAAGATGAGGAAGCTTCTTTCTTTCTCTTTTCATGCAGCCCACATAAAGAGAGGTCACCAAAGCTTTAAGTCAAAAATAACACGTGCAGTATTAAAGGTGTATAACAAACTTTGTCCTTGGGCAAATCCAAAAACTTCATTCATTTTTTGAGCTTTCCCTAATGTTAAACTGTATAAACCTAAAATGTTAGTTCCCTCTTTCTGATTTTTTTTTGTGTGTATTTTCTGCACAAATTCTTTGACTCTTCCTCCCTTGAAACTACTTCCAAAAGGTCCAAACCCAACTGAATATTCTTACTCTGAATAAACTGGAGATATTTTTCTGCTTGGATTAGTAAGACTTAGAACTGATACCCTCTAACAAGAAAGACAGATGATGCAGAAAAGCCACATGTACTAATATATCTCTTCTAAAAATCACCAAGCCTTAATTAGAAGTTAATAGGAAAAATATCGCAGAATTCCCACAGGACTGATGTGCTATTATACTGTGTCACATACAATCTATGCAGTAACTTAATTTCCTTTTTATTTATTTTTTTTTTCACTAGCAAATAACCCTATTGCCTGCAGGCATATGATTACTTATAAAAATCAATAATACCTTAAAAAAAATCTTTATCCTTCATTAGGATACATAACATCCATTGATGATTCAAACACCTTTTTTTTTGCAAAAAAATTATTTAAAATATGTTATCATACAGTGTCTCCATTGCTTAAGGTACTTATAATAGAACACATCATACACACTCAGACTTATATACAAACTCAAAGCAATATGGTTAATTCTTCTTGTTGCTTGGAAAAACATATAGATACTTCTCACTTTGTGTAATACAATGTACTGCTCATTAACACTATCTGTGTACAAATTAAGCAATTTTTTGTTAAATGATAGGAAGTAATGAAGGGGACATAATTTTTATTTAGTGTAAAATAGAAAATTAAGTTGTCTGCAGACTAAAACTTGCTTTCAATTAGATAGAGATAGAGGGCTGTAGCTCTGAAAGCAATATAGAGATGAAAACTATTTTGTATAGACCAATTATATTTGAAGATATTTTAAGATATTGCAATAATACATACAATTTTTGCTTATATTACCTCTAAGGAAACTTCTTTGTATTTTTGTTGGACTATTTCCCACTACTAAAATGTATTTATGTCTTTGAGTATGCCACCAATTTAATGATATACTCACTTTTGTCTGTGCCATTTGAGCATTATAGATTTTTTTGCGTATTGAAATACTGAATAATGCTTCAATTAAGCTAAATGAATGATTACAAAATATGAACACATATTATTCTGAAACTTTAACTTTTGGTATATTATGCTATTAAACCTTTTTAACTGAAGGAAGATAAAAAAACCCCAAACTTTTCCCATAATTTGCTATTTTAAACTTGTGTTGGCATATGGACAGCATACTTAATTATAACAATTACCAGAAGAATTTATTAACTATACTAAAATTAAAGTTGATATATCTGCCAAAAATCATCCACACTTATCTGGATATGCTGCAAGATACATCACGAATGAGGTTGTGATAATTTTAATTTAGCACCTACCTGTGTCTGCAAATAGCCAGATGTACCCCTGTACTTAATGAGGTATATGAAAACTGACATCTTCCTGACAATTTCCCCTTCCTTTCAAAAGTCTGACCAAAAAATTAGCTTAAATATCTAGCACTCCCCTACTAGACTGTCTGCTATCCTGTCTATAATATAAATATGTGCAATGCTAAGTGAATGCTCTTGAAGGCAATTTATTTAAAAGGATTTATCATATTGATGTTACTGTCCACTAAATTTTCCCTAAAATAGACTTCAGTTGCACATATCCATTCTTACCCACATTACTCTTATCCAGTGTAAAATTGCAGTGAAAGAGTATCCTTCACTCAAACTCTAAAAGCCCTCCACAACGCTAACAGTCCCTAGCCAAAGTTAAAGCAGTAGAAAACAGTTTCCTACATGAAATGCTGCTTGAGAATGTAGTTTTCGTACAGAAACAGAGTTTACTCGACTTGATTAAAAAATGGAGAACGTATGGAAACATGAAGAGAAATAGTTAATGTACAAGAGAACTACTTCCCTTGCTCAATACTGGCGCTAATGTAACCATAGGACATCTGTTTTCTTCTTTCTTTAGGTAAATGGCTAATTACTGGTATTAAAAAAAAATAATATCTCTTTACTCAGTGAGTAGTCCTACAGAAATGAATGATACTATTAGGGGAAGAAGACACTGTTTAGTGGGTAAATTGGTCCTTAAGGGCAGATTTATAGGTATCCTTACAGATTGTGTATTCTACTTCACACTGGGGACTAGTGACTCTCATTATACCATAAATGTTCATCAAGGATTAGTGTGTCCAACAGATCAACAGTGAGCTGATGGAGCATGACTACTCAAAAATATCCTTAACAAACTTTTACTCTCTATTCAAACTTTCAAGTGCAAGGTAATAATTATGAAAACCTGCCTGAACACAGAAGAAACATTTTGTCTGAAACTAATGGGCCGGTTAGAAGAAACTGGCATGGGAATTTGACGGTTCCCCAGGATTGTCAATCCATACGTGTTTCAACAGTTATTAACATTAAATGACAATGCCATGAAAATAACCTCAGGCAGCTTGCCTGTAGTGGGAACACAAGCACCATCAGTCAAGTGTCCAAAAAGGGTCTGTCACCAGTAACGTAACACACAAAGGATTCTATCACGTCAATTTATGCAGCTATCCCATGACTGACAGCAATAACATTTTTCTAGTTTAAAACCCAGCAGTATTTCATATTTAGTCTCTTCCCACAATATTTTTATTTCTCTTGGCAAAGTTATAGGACCTTTTCTGAAATGCAGAGGAAATTTAATACCTTCTGTGTAAATCTGAGGTATGCTTCTCACTCTCAAGTGTTTAAGTTACGGTCTAGCAAGCGGATGCATACTCAAATAAATTAGATGAAATATTAAGGTCCATTTCACTTTTCTCATATTTTAAGATGTTAAATATTTAGTCTTATCTTTGAACTATTGACAAAATCTTCCTGATTGAAGATCAGAAATATTGTTTGATAAGATAAATAATTCTGAAAATATTCTTATCCTATACAAAATGAAGGTGATTTTAGCTAGAGATAAGTATGTATGTCTTCTGCTTTATTCTTGGTGGATTTTAAAGTGATGGATTAAAATCAGTGGATTAAAATCTTGGTGGATTTTAATTTTTTTACTGCACAAGGAGAAAAAAAACAACTTTTAAAAGTTGCATGGCCTAGAATTAGTATTTAAGGTAATAATGAGAAATATTTTTTTCAGATTTCATATCTACAGAGTTTAAAGTCAAAGGGATATTTTTTTAATGAATTCTTCACATTTCTTACTCTCCTTTTACACTTTTATCTTTTGTTCTTGGTATTAAATGGGTCCCTACATTTGATGCACGTAAATGTTATTTAAATTTAAAAAATGATTTTTTTAAATGAAAATATACTCACTGTGAATGTCTATACACTCTGTGAATCTCCTGTATATATCAATCTCCTAAAATAATATTGTATCTACGTTACACTATTTTAGATTCCTGTTATTGGTATATAGCACTGATAACTCTACCAACATGATCTTAAATAAGAGGCACATATAGGTGCCTCAGAAGAGGCTGTTTGCTTAAAGCCAAAACTCAGAATCCCAACTTTCATCAAGTTAACAGATTTTTTTCTCATTTCAGTGGAACACTTCTAAGATTCAGCACATCAAAACTGTGTCCTTTGCTGAACCAGGAAAACAACAAATAGATCCAACCTCAATTATATGTCGTTTTCCTCCAACGAAATCAGAATACGTCTTGATGAATGCAATCTTACAGAACACACCAAGACTAAATAATTTGAAACTTCAAGAACACTGCTGAATGATGGCTTAAGACCACGTTAACTGGAGACTCACTAATGAAAGATGTTTTATTTCCAATCTTTCATCCTTATTTAAGGGTAAACAACTAATCTTAAAAGTATAAAGAATATTTATATTTAATAATTTCAACCATATAAAGTGAGAAATGCACAGAAATGTTAGGATTTACGTTTGTAAATCTGTGGTGCTGATTATAGTGAAAAAGAGTATCTGAAGATGAAGCTGTGATTTATGCACGTGATTAATTGCTCACGTACACCTTGTGAACTGATTTATAAACACACAGTACTGGAGGGCAGAGCATAACTCTTCCTTTAAGGAAGAGTTAGCTTCATATACTAGCAAAGACCAGTCTTCTGTGTTCCTTATTTGGAATTCAGGCAAAAGTCCTCTTTGGGATCTTTCATGACTTAAGCTGAATTCAAATCCAGGTTCTCGTAGGTTGATATCTTTTAATGGTAGGAGCAAGCTGAAAAAAATGGTGGTAAACAGAAATGAGTTATTAAAAGTAGGTATAGGAAGATTGATCACTGTTACTTTAAAAGGAGTCATCTAATACTGTCAATGCATTCAACAAATGGACAGAAGTTCAATATATGCCACTCTATGTTTTTCTTGTTTTCTGCATTAATGATTTTAAAGGATGAATGATTTTAAATGGCTGAATTAAATGGTACTCTTCCTTCCACTTGGAAACTGTGTCCTATTCCTAAGCTCTGCCATTTTAAAAAAAGCAAAAAAATAACCTCTTAATTTAATGATATGTGAGGATAACCAGGGGTTTATTGACTTACTCATAAAAAAATGAATTTAACAACAATCTTTTTTTTTCCCAGGATCGTAGTTTTACAATGAAAGCATGAAAGCAGCCAGATCACAAAAAGTGACTAAACACATAATTGTCTCCTTTTTTTCTGAGTCAGATAAGGGCACTTATTATGCTCTACATTTTCATAATAAATCCTATCATATGCCTTTGAATAGCATCTTTATAACTTTTAAAATTAATGAATTGGTTTCCATGCCCCAAACCAATAGTATAATAGTAGATTGAAGCATGAATGAAAGAAATTTGTTATATAAATGGTAGTGAAAATTTGGAGGAGTGTTTCACTGAGCTATAAAGATAGAAAACTTTTCTATTTATATCAGAAAAATTGGCATTTTCTTTTACTCTCTTGATTTGATCCCTCATGAAGCCCAAGAATTATGTTGACAGATACATGTATAACGCTTATAAGTTTAAAAATTAAATTTGAATGAAGGTTTTTACATATATATTACTTAGAGATATAAACTTGCAGATCTTCTAGACATCCATTAAAGACAATTTTTATTTCTTCAGTATTCATCAGTATACATAATAATTTTTACATGTTGTCATCCATTTGATTCACAATGGATACTAGAATTATAGATGTGACAACTTACAAAATCAGTGATTTAAACCCTCATAACTCATGGGCTACCTCTATTTTCTTATATTATGCACACAGACACAAACTGCCTAAAAGATATTAATTGTTTGACATATTCACATGCAGAAACATACAAATCTTCTTCCAAATTCTTCCTACTCACCTTTTCTAGTACTATATGATCATAGATTTTAAAAATAAACCCTTAGAAATCCAGCCTTCTCACTTAGATTGTTGTATTATGCTATTAAATTTTATTATACTTATGCCTACATTTTAACTAAAATAGCAGTTTTTGATAGGACATGAATCTAAGGAAATGTCCAGATAATTAAAGAATGGCATTGCTTTTGAAAAGATAGTTAATGACACATAAGATGATTGGAATTTGTTTTCAGTTGGTCCTTAACCACAGTAAACTACATTTTCATCTAAGTCATCTTTCTATAGACAAATAACAAGCACTTCTCAGTAAAAAGTGTAACTGTCAACATGAAATGCCGTATGGGAAGAAAACTAGTTATATTCAGCACACATTGGAATTATTGTTAGGCAAACAGAATATAGATAAGTTATGTTCTGAACAATGCTGATTTGTACTTTGTTGCTGATGAGTAACACCAGCAAAGACATAATTTATTAGCAGGGGAATGTGGCTGTATCAAGTGACACATGCTGGGAGCACTGTTTCTTGAACATAGATGTCACGGATGTTGTACTACACTTGGTAAAGTTTCATACTATTCCCTAGAGAGAAAAAAGGATATAAATATCAGACACCCTATTTAATTCACTTCTCATTTTTTCAGTGAGGTGATTCTAAGATATAGTAAAGCCTAGGCTAACCCCGCTGCACTTTCAAGAAAATTTATCACAGTAGGATCGTTGTTGATTAGAATACAAAGCAGAAGCAACACAGTAAACACAGTAAGACATTTTGCCATCTTACTGGATTAATGTTCATAGGAACTTGCTTAACACAAACCTGTCTCTCCTAGATAGGTTAGCCTAATTACCTAGAGACTTGCCCATTAGCACATTCGAATGTTCTTTCATTTTACATTTATTAGGCATATTAATTTTATGTGCCCGCAGCAAATTTTCTAATTTGATTATTTCAATTTCTAGGTTCAGTCAAAATTATCATCTGTAACACAATCTGGGCAGAAAAAACCAGCTATAATACTGACAATGTTTTATTTATGGAACTTCAGTTACAGGATTGGTTTTTTTCTTCCCTTGAAATTGAAAAGAAATGTTGAATTACAGAGAGGTTTGGTCAATCAAGAATTTTCAAAGAAACAGGCAAATTCATGCTGTCACTGTCACCATTTTGAAAAGGACTTGACTATTTTCCAACAGCAATCAAAAGAGCTGTGTTTGGGGGACACTTTATGAAGTACTTCCTATTTGTTGAAAGAGATAGTATATATTAGTGAGACATTGTTCTTATTTGGAAGATGATGAAGATGATTTGGAATGATCACCTTGCTGACAGACTAATTGCCCAATTTTTCTGTCAGAAAACAGGCTTACTTTCTTTTCTCCTAAAATTGGGATTATTTTTAATTACGTCTAGTTTAGGAAAAAATGATGCTTCATAGTAGACCAGGTTTTATGATTTTACTAATAGAAAAATACTGTATTATTCTTGCATTTTAACTCTAGAACTACATACATTTTTAAGAAAAGGCCTAGTTTTAAAAACAAACAAGGAACTTAAGATTAGTTTTTCAGTTTTACCATACTTGATCATAAACATGTAGGCTAATCACTCATTAATGCTGTCCAATAAAGTGCTAGTCTCATAAGAATTGCTAGTGTAACCCTATGCTGCTTCAGCTTTCAAAAAAATCATTGCAAAATTAAGCCCACATACAGATAAAAACATTGAAAATTTAAGAGATATCCCACACTTTCAAAAAAGCACATGGAAAATAAAATGGATCTAGATTTACTTTCATGAAAGTAAATGGATCTAGATTTGCATCATTGAGAAGCATACAAAGATTCTTCATAATTCTAATTAATATGCAGCTTTCACTTCAAAGTAAAGCTCAAATCTTCATAAGACATCAGAAGATTAGTACGTCATACAGATTTTACTAAATATCATGCCAGAACACTATGTGGATGCATTGTTAGAAGAAAATCATGCATATAGTTTGGGAGTGTTTACATCAGTGTTGTGAACAGAATGGTTGATTCCATCTTCACATTGGCATGTGGAATAATTGAAACAGTTGATCAGTCATTTTGAACTAAGAAAAAAATAAGATCCTTCTAATATGAAACAATAAAAAATTTGCGTGAAAGGATGTAGTAAACTGTCACACTAGGTAGCCATCAAAATCTACTAAATAGCATTGTAATTTTGAGCCACCAAACATCTGAGAAATTTAAACCTAATATGGTGTTTGTTGTGCTTTCTGGAACACTTACAAATTGATAAAAATGGAATCTAAAGCAAAAATGCAAAGAAGTTCACAAATAAGAACATAAATTTTCTATATTTGGATATAAAATATCCATAGTAATCATAGTAAACTGCTTCAGTAGGAGGGAGAAAATGAATATATTTACCATCATTAACACCTTATCTGCTGTATTTGCAGATTAATACACTATTTTATAACTTTAACAACTTGAAAAATTGAAATTAACAAATTGAAAAACAGGCAACTATAAGACTACTTAAAAACTAAAATGCAACTTGTTGTCAACAGGTTCCCTCTATTGTTTTCTCCATTAATTGACTTCAATTTTAACCTCAGATTAACTTGCAAGGCAGATTTAGTAGCAGTTGGAAGCAGCTGGAATTGCTTAAAACAAGACTTTAAAGGCAGCCGTGCTTTAGGAAATAAATTGGAAAAAAGAAAGCTCTTAGAGCTAAAAGGTTCATTTTTCTGAATAGGTTATTAAAACACTATATGAATGTAACTTGACTGCAGTTACTGAAAATATGTTCACATTTTCCCGTTTCAGGGCAATTTTCATGTAGAACTGACTGAATTGCTATTAATGTCATATTGATTTGAAGAAGAGCGGTGTACTTCAGGACACTTGTTTAACTCCTGCTGCTTTCAAACTACATTAAGAGGTGCACCAATTATTATTAATTCAGCTTCTTTGGATGCCTGAAATACAATTTGCTTCTTGGTGATAAGACTGAATTTCCTTATTTGAAAAAAAAATAAAAAAAAAAATTTCTGTAAGATCTGCTGGAAGAGTACGAAGGCAAGCCTCAGGTAATCCAGGAAAACCCTGGAATGCATTGAGGATAACTTCTTAAGCCAGGTATAAGATAATCCTACCTGTTCGAGTGGGTTCAGAGAAGGGCTACAAAAATGGACAAAGGGATTGAACACCTCCCCTATGAAGAAAGACTGAGAAAGTTGAGTTGTTCATCTTGGAGAAGAGAAGGTTGCAAGAAGACCTTATTGCAGAATCTCTATACTTAAAGAGGGTTAATAAGAAAAATGGGAACAAACTTTTTAGCAGGGCCTGTTGTGATAGGACAAGGGGTAATGGTTTTAAATAAGAGGATAGATTTAAACTAAATATAAGGAAGAAATTTTTTTTTTCTGAGGGAGATGAAACACTGAAACAGATTTCTCAAAAAGACGGTAGATGCCCCATCCCAGGAAACATTCAAGGTCAGGTTTGATGAGGCTTTGAGCAACCTTCCATAGCTGAAGATGTCCCTTCTTATTGCAGGGTGGTCAGACTGAATGGCCTCTAAAAGTCATTTCAAACTTGAACTGTTGTATGATTCTATGGTGATCTCCAGAAAATATAAGGCTCAATATGCCAGACTGACAGAGGAACTACTCACACATTAAAATTCATTTAGGAAAATATTCTTATTTATTTATGAGGTAAAAGGCAAAGTCATCTCTTTGAGATATTTAATGCTTGGAACTTCATCCCAGGATCACCAATTAATGCAAAAATGGGAACCTTAGTTGTCTAGGAATACACTGTTTGGGAACTGAAATCTCCGCTAACTAGTGTATTTGTAAATCATTTGCATATTTACCTGAAACTGGAATCTTGACCACTGTATGAAAGAAACTGTTGCATGTTTGTAACTGGAACCTTTCTTTTTTTTTTTTTTTTAAGATTAATGAACTACTGTAGTTAAATCTCAGAAAACAGAGGCCTGACTCAATAATGCTAAACTCCTCTCAGAAAATATTCTTTTGATAAGTCTACTGATAAAAACAATGGATAACTACTGGGAAGGAGTTGTTATTTTAAAAGTTAAACATTGTTCTGTATAAAAGTCACAAAAGGACTGGTTATTTCTCCAGGTAAGAGATTGCTTTGTGTACTGTGTGAGATTACGAAGCCATACTTACTTGCTAGAAAGCTTCATGTGCTTTCCTGAATTAAGCACATTTTCCACTTTTATTTTTGAGGACACGACAAATTACAGATGTGTCTGTTCAAACAGACAGGAAAGGTAAACAATTTGAATTATTGAAATTTAGAGTCATTTCCACCTAGAATTTATTTACTTAGGTTCTTAAAGCTAAGTCATCTAAGTCATGATTAAATATGCTTTCCCATGAACTATTGTCTGAATGGGCTGTGACAACGCACTAAGTAACTTTGCTCTGCAGGTATGGAAGCTGAGACAACTCTAGAAAATCTCACAAAAGCATGTGGCCAGAAGCCACAAAAAAATTGTCTTTGCGTATAACTATATGCTTGTAATAGTACCACTCATGGTTCAGTCTTAAGAGTTGCTTTAGTTCCCATTGCTAGCCAGCAGTAAAATGCAAATTTATAAACTTTACCAGTCACCCTGACTGCAGTTGTTATTCTGATTCTCAACAGCCACTAGTCTGGGTTAATGCTGAGAGAAACATCGATATTGGCAGCAGACTTCTAGTAATCTCTTAAAAATATTATGAAGATAGATAAACTGTGAACACCAAATATTTGTCTTACGTGGGGATTTTTTGTTGTTTTGGTTAGGTTTGTTTTCCTAACATGCACAAATTTACCCAAAATTTTCATATCTAGATTGGACATGAAGTAGAATATGTCATGCTGAATACGTAGTTAAGTACAGATTAGTAGCACACAAATCTTTCTGTGCTTATTTACAAAAGCTATTCTCAGCTTGTCTTCATTCAGTGACAAAAGTGTTTTAAAAGGCTTGAAAGAGCTAACCTGCTTACCGTCCCGTATACCTTACACACTTCAAGCAGCCAAATGTAATGCAAGCTGAATAGTGACAGAGAATGAAAAATAGATTGGGTGTTTTAGGTTTGGAACAGTAAATTATTGTGTTATTCATTGAACTCTCCCTAGGCTCAGCTAGCCATACATCATCTGTCAATACCCCAAATTAAATCTATAAATTAATGTCATGAGTTTTGCGCTGTCACAAAATGTATGCTATTCTCAGGAGAGGTCAGAAACTGCAGAAGTCACGTAATTTTACAGGGTGATGCATATTCACAAATCCCAGAAGATCTGACCTACATTCCATTTGGATGAGCAGGAGTCTTTTTATCTCAGCTGATATCTCAATTCTACTCCAGTGTTAGCAAATTGCAGACAGCACATCATCATGGGAAAGGAAGTAGAAATATGCTCAAACACAATAAGTGTGAGTTAAGTAGTTGTATCATCTATTATTTTTACAGAAAGCTTCTAAGTGTGTAAAAATTATGGAAAAAAACCCCAACAATCTAGAAGTCCACCAGATATGCACTCCTCTGTTGGTGTACTAGCATTGAGTCAGTAACAACCCAGTAATTTCCAGAAGAGCAGACTGAAAGGATTTAGAGTTTTAGTTAGTGATAATCAAAGTAAATAGATGTACTTAAAAACCAAGTGCCTTAATACTGCTAGTCCCAATAGTAAAAAAAAAAAAAAACCAAAACAAAAAAAGAAAGAAGAAACATAAAGTAAGTGATAAACTGTTACAAAGGATTATATTAAACTTGCTTATTTGCTAACAGTTCCCTGATGAATCAATATTTCTTTATATATATATTGGTTTTACAGGGCAAGGTCTTGGTAGTGAGGAACGTCGTAAAGGTGATGTCTGTGAGAAAACACCAGAAGTTGCCCCAATGTTGAACAGAGCTGGCTCCAAGAAACCTGCTTCTGGTTAAAGCTGAGCCCTTCATCGCATTGGTAGCACTTCTGTGAAAACACATTTAAGATACAATGAAAATGCTGCACAGAATTGTATGATATGGATAAATGAGGAAAGGGTGTGAGGGAAACACCCTTGTAGGCACTAAGATAAAAGAAGAAGGAAGGACAGGAGGTGCTTCAGGCACTGGACCAGACTCCCTCAGAGCCCTTGGAAAAGACCACGGTAATGCATGTTGTTCCCCTGCAGCCTATGGAAGACCACAGTGGAGCCAATATCCATCTCACAGCCCTTGAAGGACCCCACTCCATAGCAAGTGAACATGCCCTGAAGGAAGTTGCAGTCTGTGGAGAGCCATATAAGAACAGGCTCCCAGCAGGAGCTTCAGCCTGTGAAGGGAAGCCCATGCAGCAGCAGCAGGTTTCCTCGTAGGATCTATGACCCCATAGGGGAACCATATGGGAGCAGTCTGTTCCTGAAGGATTGCACCTCATGGAAAGGATCCATGCTGTAGCAGGTCTTGAAGATATGCAGCCCATAAGAAGAACTCAGGTTGGAGAAGTTTGTGAAGGATTGTATACAGCAGGATAGACTCCATGCTGGAGCAGAGGAAGAACATGAGGAAGAAAGCGTGACAGAGATAAAATGTTACAAACTAAAAAAAAATCCCTCTGTGCTTCTCAAAGGAGTAATTGGGAGTGAAACTGAGCCTGTGAAGACAGAAGGGGTAAGGAGAAGGCATTTTCAATTTTATTTTTATTTCTATCCTACTCTTAGTTATCCCAAGTCAAGTCTGTTTTGTCAGTTTCAGTAAGTAACAAGCAATCACACTATCTTTATCTCAACCCATGAGCTTTTTGTTGTATCTTTTCCTCCTGATGAGGAGGGAGAGTGAGAGAGTAGCTTTCGGGGTATCTGGAGGCCATTTAAGGTCAACACGCTACAATACATATACCTGTTTTCTGTGTTCTAGGTATAAATGTTGGAAACAGTGGTGGTCAGATTTCTTTTACCTCACAATACAGTCTGAATGTTCCCATTGAACATGCTCTGCCTCCTTGCAGGTCTACAACAATGCTTACTGATAAGAGCAAGTGATCAGGTTTCTGTCTTGGCTCTACTGCAAACCAGGTGAGAAACATGGGGAATTTGCAGAGATATGATGCCTTCCTAACATAAAGCTGCAATATTTACAGGGTAGAGTTGGCTTGCAACCAAGGCTGGTTGTATCTATGCATAACAAAAAAAAAAGCTTTATTGACTCTTGCCTTCATCAGGCAATGAAAAATACAACCCTTTGCACACGACATACCTTAACATGGTGCTAACAGTTCTATACAGTTTTAAGGGATAAATCTCAAGACAGTGATGATATTCCCCAAAGCATGTTATTCCTGGAGCCTCTTGGGATTTTCTGACTGAAAGCAGATTCACCAAGACCTAAATGCCCTGTTAGAAATCTACTCATCTCCCTGGCAGGCTGCTGAAGAATCCATGACTTGAGTATCAAAGGCAGTTGCATTATGTTGATGGGGATTAGAAACCTAAAAGCCTGGGGAAGAATAGCTACATTACAATAATCAGGTCTTGAGTTCTGCCTGAATTTACAAGGAAAATGTCTTGTTTCAATTTCCTTCTTATATTTTAAAAATCTATTTTTAAACCGTAATCTTTAGAACAGAGGAAGTAGTGAATTTGAAATCATACAAATCTACATTTCTATGTTTTGTAGTGCTAGATGCTTGAAAATATAAGCCTAAGGAAAAAAAAATCTGTTTCTCCTGGAAGAAAAAATCTAACACACTAAGTCTCATTCACTTCTTTTCCAAAGTATCTATCGCAACAGAGGCCCCTATAATAAATGATTTGATTAAAGACTACCACGTGCATAATGCAATATGAGACAAATTAACCAAGATGAAAAAGACAGACTTTTGAGTTTCAATTATATACTGCTATGCCATACTCTTTTCAACCTTAGTATTCCTCATATATTTTTGTTTCTTTTAATTCCCTAAACAGACAAGATACAATCTACCAAAAATTATATATATATATATATATATATATATACTGTAATATACATGTGCACCTATTACTAGGTATCTTATACTTCCTTAGGATGGAGAAGCTTGCCAAGATTACTTCCAGCCTTATTTTCTGTCATAAATATAAATAGACAAAAATTATTTTCTTCACTTTTTCCTGCATGCTAAGACTTACTTTACATTTTTCTGTACTTTTTGAAATGAAATTTGATTGGTTACAGTTGGTGAAATGCCAATCAAACTAGCATTTCAAATGCAGTGGTTATTAAGACCTCAGTTCTATGACTATCGTAACAAAATCGAGGTAATACGCCTAGGAACCTGAACAGCATATGGAATAAATAACCTTAAGTACGATGACAACACTACAAAGTCTTTAAAAAAAAATCCCAAAGCCTTTTATATTACTGAAAGCAAGCAAGAAATTACTTTGCTTAGTGTACAATGATAAATGCTTATAATGTTCTGTGAAAGTCAGACTGTGTATTAAGATGGATATTTAAAAGGTACTTTTAAAATGAAAACATTATATTTTCTTGCAAACCTCACCCTTTTCAAGCCCAATATCTTGCTTCATTAACATGATTCCACATCTAAGAGTACATTAAAAAGCAATCCTTAAAAGGTTTTCATTTCAACACTACATAAAAGATGCAGGAATTTGAATGAGCAAGGAGTTTATCAGGAGGAAGAAGGCATGGATCAACTACTTCAGAACACAGTTCATCTATTTTCTGACAATGTGGAAAGGCAACTGTGCAATTTCTCTGATGAATGCCAAGGTATGGCCACAGAATACAAGCATCTGTCTAGATCAGAAATATGTGGACGAAAAGGAATAAGGAGGGTTTTTTTCTCTATTTTGCATATTTTTTGAGTATTTCGCATTTCTTATGGGTAATGGCAATTATAAATCTATGTTACAACTTCACACATGGATAATTTAGTGAAAACAGACTTTGTATTTATAGATGTTCAAGATGGAGAGATGTCCTGTTTGAGATTCTTTGTCACATTCATCTGCCATTCAGTTAATGAAGTTGGATTTCCATTCCCTTTTCTGCAAACTGCTAACAACTCAAAATATGAGGCAATTTTTTGCATAAAAGTCATCAATATACTTTTATTCTTGTGTGTGAATGCCTTTTGGCAGTGTAGAACAGGCCAACAGTTTTATAAGCAAAGTGTAGGACATTGTAAGACATGTAGCATGAAGGCGTGCTAAAATGTGTAATTCATTATTGCCTTATGTTCGTAATAAAATGCATTTACTTGATAGAAAGTAGATTTGAACTTTCACATATATAATACAATTAAAAACTATTCTAAATGTCATTGAAATTCATTTATGCCTTGAATTATACTAAGAATAAACCAGTATCTATCTTTGCTCCATAGGACTAGCAATTATTTATGACACAGTTTATTTACCAGATCCACCAAGAATCACAAAATCAGATCAGGAAGAAATCTAGTAGATGGACAAAATAGTAATAATTTTATATTTCAGTTTAAGATAAACTGTCAGAATCTAAGAAAAACATTTCTTTTTTTTTCTTGTAATCCAAATGTTGGACCATGGTTTTGGACTGCATTTTCATAGTCTTGTGTTGTCACATGAATAGAGACTTTGTTCCAATACAAAACATGGAGGCTGCAGACATGGCAAGGTTCTACGGGTGTTTACCAGCTTATGAAAAATAAAACCCCAAACAACAAGTGAGCAATTATGAAACTTTCTATTACAGTCCAACAAACAATCTCATACCTCCATATGCCAACATCCTGGACTCCGTAATCACTAACCTACCTCCACTCTGTGCTTACTAGAAAAGATAACTGTATGCTAGATGTCTAGGGCTGAGGATTTGAGATTCATGTATTCCTCCCAGTCTCTGTAAAAACAAAATTCAGCTGACCTTGCACCATCTACCAGATGAAGCTAAAATCTGCTTGCTTTGCTCTGTTTGTCCTCTGCAGTTGCTCAGCTTCTGCAGGGAAGATTTTTTCCTACTCTTTTACTCTCAAGGAGTACTATGCCATAAAATGGATGATTCACTACTATATTTGCTATCTTCTTCAACTTTTGTTCCTATGGGAACAATTTATATTTCATATAAATTTCAATCCCTTTGAGTGAAACTCTGATAAGGAAAGCATTTACAGTGTCTACACTTCAACATATTTGTCTAGAAAGAAGGAATAATATAGAACCTCTCTGCTTATCTAGATCCAATATGTTAAACATTAGTGAAGAATGCCCAGACTAGCTTACAGTATGTGAACAGCAGGGGCGACTGAACCCTTACCATACCTTCAATATACACAACTATGTAACAAAACTTTAGGGAAAGCAAGAAGAATTTTCAGCCTCCAAATATTTTGACCTTCAAAGCCTTAAGTTTAGGTGGTTCCCATATTACAGCCCCACAGCAAGTTTATCTTTTCCAGTTTCCTCATATAGAAATCTTACAGCTTTCCTACTCTTTTAATCACATCCCCTGTGCACGTTCCTGCTAGGCAGGACCTTGTTTCCTTCTTGACCCCTAATTGCTCTACAAAGTGAGAATGTAGCAGCATTCTCGGCTCGGAGAGAAGTAGTGAAGGGGTGATGACCATTTTGTGTGTCTACTGTTTTCAAATTAAGCAGCTGGCTATTCTATTAAAAAAACAGAAGAGTTTGTCCTCTCAAAATATTTTCTTGAAATGCTAATTAATTTTAGAACTAAGTTTGCACACAATTAATAACCTAAAAGTAGCTGAAAAGGATGGAAAAAAATAGTTTGGCTGTGTCCTGAAGATGATATTTTCTGCAGTTCTTTCAGTTGTTAGCTATACGTATTACCTACGTGTGTCAGAAAATTGTAAAAATGTAGTTCAGACAGATAAACACAGAAAAATGAGAACCAACAGAAAGGCAATCGACTATGAGAAACTGGAGCAAAAGTCCAAATATTCCTGACTTATAAATGTTAAAATCAGAATACAGAAGCACATTTTTAGGCAAAATAGAACATAATATTTATAACCGTGACTAGGACTGAACTTTGCCCTGAAAGCGGACAGTATTTCAAATACAAAGATCAAAAAGGGAGAACGTAAGAATCCAGAGCAACATATTTAACTTCATGCAATGCCTGTCTTTTCACTCTCTTTTGATCTCAAAATACTGTGGCATGTGTGGAAGTGAGAACATGCATTTGACCTTCAATGAATCAGATGTTTTACAGAGAAGTACATAATGCCCCTTTAGTACATGAAAAAAATAATTACAAACAGAAAGTAGAAAAGGCAGGGTCATAAATTCTCATATAACAATCCTTGCCTCTTTAACAGAGAAATACACCATCTTTCGGAATATTTTCAACTACATAGGATTATTTTTATGCAGGCAAAGGAAAGCTTTGTTTGTATTCCTCTTTCCAGTACCAAAATTGTATTTGGTACTTCCGTCACCTTCATGATCCTGGAGCTTCAAACTCACAATACTAACAGTGAAAATAGGAATTTAATCTGGATGTTTTTAAAGCTTATGTAGCCATTTGTATTTTTAGCAATAACAGCAGGTATGATCACTGGTGATTCTTAGCAATACTTCAATGTTTCACTGTAATTTTAATCCAAGCCCTCCAGACTTCTTCTTAGCTGTCAAGGGATATAGTGATATGAATGGCATCTGATATTCTACTGACATCTGTCAAAGTCTTAAAGCATAGAATTCTTTTGCTTCTGAAAACTAACAAGGAGGAAAAGCCCAGCTCATAATCAGTACGAATATGGCAATAGCCTGAAACCTTTTCCAGTATAAGAATGAACTGAATTTGTGCAGTTTAAAACAACAGCAGTGATGTAACTTTTTTTTTTTTTAAAGAAAAAGAAAGCAACACCAGCAAAATGTAAGAACAGGTTTAAAAGGAAAAATACGTATAGAAATAAAAAAACCACATTGCTGAACACATTGCCACCACTGACACCAAAAATCCTTCATTTTCAATAAAGAAAAAGTTTTTCAGAGTTATAACGAGGTTTACTTATGGCAATTTGACTGCAATCAGAAAAATTTGAAAGCATAAGAATATAGAAGAAAGAGTTTATTTTACAGATGTATAAGAGAGTTTTGTCAAGATAACCACCACAACAACAAGACATTCAAGAAATCAAACCGATGGATTGAGTCAAAACAATTGCACAAGTATTAATATCAGTTAAGCTGTATCAATATAGTGTAATGACAGATAAATCCCTAAAACAGAATTTTCAGATAGGGTGGCTGATTGACTGTTTGCAATACCCCAATTCTATTTTCCCCAGGACTAGAATAACCGAAGTTTTAAAGGAATGCCAACAATGAAGGTGTTTCTTGATTGTGATGAGTCTAGAACTGCAGTTAATTATTGCCTCAGAAGAAATTAACCCTTTCAATTCATCTATTTCAACACAAAATGGGGCACTTTACTGAAGAGAAGCCAGACAAATATCACTATCTTGAGGAAGGTCTGCATTTGTTTCACTGCTGCAGTTGTAAGATTTCTCTGTGATTTTGACCCCCCTTTTTTCTCATATTACATCTAATTCTATACTCAAATCACTGATAATCGCATATCAACCCTAATTTATTTCGTCTCTCTCTCTGAATCTGTATTATTTTCAACCCCTCTCTTTCTCTTATCAACAGGTTTACAAGTTCATCAACTTTCCACACATATACAGCAGCCATGAGTTCTCATCACCTTACTTCCACTGAAACAATTCTGACGGTAACTGAGACAATTTAAAAATGTTGCTTATTAATCACGAAATTCTCAAGTCTCTCCCCACTAGAACAGATGTCAGAAAGAGATATAGCAACAGCAAACAGCTTCCTTCTCCCCTTGAAGAGGCATAATTGTTCTTTAAAGACTTGTTATCTCATGCTTGTAATTAGGGAACCGTAATATCTGAGACTGGGTTGCTCTTCAAAATATTTCAATAGTGCTTCAGAATTGAATAGATTTCTACAGTTGTTGTAGATGTTGGGAGCACTGGTGGTAGCAAATGAAGATTACCAGAACCTAGATGGCCTAAGATGACTAATTTGCTAAAGTCCTAGTGGCAATATGGAGCTGCAGCCCACCCAGAGATCAATTTTACCAATAGCTGCCTTGAAGACAATAAGCAAGCTGAGAGCCTAGAAGCCACAGGAGCTTAGGGAAAAATTAAAGGCTCTCAGGCAGCCCACACAGTGGGGTAGCATTACAGCTCTCAGGCTTTCTGGGGAGTGCTGAAGTGTCCTTTAACTTTAGAGACAAATTTCAAAACAGAATAGCATTTTACTGTAGTACTTTTCATCAAATGGACCTAGACTGCACAGAGGAAAAGATAGTGCATGCTATCAAAATCAAAATGTTATGATTCTTTTAAACCATTTCCTTGTACAACAAAACCCCTACCTCACATTGTTCAGCCCCCATACAAAACCAGCGCAGCTTTGAGCACTATAACTACCTAGTTTAGAACACACAAAAGTCAGATTTTAATGAAACAAAGCAGTGTATACATTAAATCTGACGGAGATGATGGAGTTTATATCTTTAAGATAGACTGAAGGCATGGAGAAAGGCAAAGTGATTGAAACTGCACTATACCCAGAGTTAAGAGTTGCAGTCTTTCAGAAACAGCAAGATATCTGACACTTCCATAGCTCCATCTCTTTAATCTCGGATCAGGTAGTCATACGGAGCAATAAGATCCTCCGATCTATAGTTATAGACCCTAAACACTTTTAACCTACTTCCACCCCATGTTTCTTGAGTTTAGGTTCATTCTATTTAATCTAGATTGTAACACCATGCAGTATTTATATGGTACTAGTAAGACAAAATTCTAAAATGTACAGTTTCAAATATGTCACTGAACAAATAAACTTTATCATTAAAAAAATTGTCATTCTGTTTAAAAACATTTTTTCAGGGAAAAGATACTCTAGCATGCAGACATGTACAATTGCATTTTCAAACAAGGAAACAATGTACTTTAATAGTGCAGCGTTCGGTGTCTCACAAGTAGGTACCTGTCATTACGTACCACGATGCCCAAAGCCTGTTCTCAACTCATTCATTATACCATAGCCAGCTTTATAACATCCTGAGGTCTGAGCTGGTATTTACCTTTTATTTGCAATGGCATTGTAATTATCAGTTTAGTAAGTGCCGATGGCAAAAATTTGGTAAAAAAACCCAACATTGCACATCTTGTCTTAATAACAACCCATATGTATTTTTTACCCAGTTTTGTAAGTTTAGCTGAAAATCTCTCGTTTCTAGACCACCTGTATGCAGTCAAAATAAAAAATGGAAAAGAGAGTTCTGCAATACCCTCTACGCCTCCCGAAGTATATTTAAAAAAAAAAACACAAAAAAAACCCCCAAAACCTAATCTGTAAATTTCCAAGTTATTTTTTACAAAAAAAATTTTAAGCGAATGATTTCTATCTGCTGTTTTAAGTTAATTCATGTGAGCAAGAATTTGATGGGTATCTTGATTTCTTCGATCTGCAGAAGTAGTACCAATTGCTTACCTGAGTCACACGCAAATGTCTTTGACGTCTCATCATGAAAGATAATTGCCACTGCATGCTTCTTTGTCTCTCGAGGCAATCTAGTTATGTTTTTGATATTGTGCAGCTCAGTTACCTTAAAATGAAGAAAGGCATTTTAGGCCAGTTTATAAATAATACAAATAAAATTATTAACCATAACTACTAACTTTTTAATATAATTTGTTTTCTTTTTTACAGGTTATTTACATTTATAATTTTTTTAATTGACAAAACCACGTAAGTAGGTAGAGTATAAAGTTGCAGAACCGTCTATAAAATGTAATGTATCATAAGTGAATGGTCTGCTTCTCCAATAAAGCTCCACTAGGGAACTTGGTTAATACAAAGACACCAAGACAGTTCTGTGATTATTCTATAATATATTTTTCTATTTCTGTGTTTGTATAACCTTGATAAGTTTCAGAATCTACATTAAATACATTACCTAATTTAAGAACAGCAGTGTTTCATTAGTTAAGGGAAGTAATTCAGTTATAATGACAATTAACATCACTATATTTGTAAGGATATATTCTCACCCATCTTTAAAGTGTAATTGTTATCTCCATAAGAACTCACAATTTTATCTTATTATCCAAATACTAGAAAAGCTTATCAACAAAAAAAACCACCCTCTTGTAGCAAATTTACAGCATAAACAATTCAATCTACTTCCATTTTTTCTTTAATGTAAGTAGATAACTACAATTAACACAAATGGAAGAAAGATATGTTATTACAACCAGAGCTGGTAGCACAGTCTATATCAAAGTGCTTAATGCTTTGCATTATAAAAACTTTTTCTCAATTTCCTGGAATTCTGGGAAAACTTTATCCATTTATAGATAGCTTTTCCAGGCAGGACACCTGCCTCAGGCAGAATTAATTTCTTAAAAATGTCATCCACGTGAGTCTAGACATCGATGTTGAGGGGAAAAAATGGACTAAAAGCAGGTAGAATTATTTGTTTTGTTCTGTAATTTTGATGCTTCCTGTGTACAGCTCTAGCATTCTTTTTCATGTGCTGGAAAGAATTTTTTTTAAGAGATAGAGATTTTACATGGTAAAAAAATGGAATATGTTGGGGCAAAGACATTGCCAAAACGGTTGAGGGCCGGGGAAAGAAACTGAGACAAGCATGAAGTGTAAAGTGCAGATGCTCGTGACAAACCTGAGACCAGAGCTGAAGTCTGCTGTGGGGACTATCTTGATAGCCTTCAGCAAAACTCACTCTAGTTTGTCAATATCTTTGCTGTTGCTGGTGAGGCAAAATTGGGTGCCATACTCTAGATATGGTCTAAAGAGTGCTGAACAGAGGGGGATAATTATTCCCTTTATTGACTAGCCGTGACCCTGTTCATACAAGTCCATGGAGCTGCTGGAAATTTTTGCTGGTTGAGGTACCAAGTCCTTCCCACAGGGCTGCTCCCAGCCTGTCCATCCCAAGCCCATTTCATTGCAGGGGCTTCTCTGTCCCAGGACCAGTGCCTAACACTTGCCCTTATTCAGTTTCCCAAAGTCCCTGTCATCCCATTCCTCCCGCCTGTTCAGGTCTCTGGAAGGTAGCCTGACTGACAAAAGCATTTCGATTGATCCTTCCCAATTTGCTATCTGCAAGACAATTGGTGAGCGCATGCTCCATTGCCTCTTCCATCTAGGTCCTTGATAACAATACCAACCAAGAGAGAACCCAGTACAGACCCCAGCAATTCTATTCTTGCTCTAGGGAGAGTTTCACCCATTAACCGTGACCTGCTGTGTCTGACTAGCTGACCAGCTTTTCATTGTCTAGACATCAATCACCCTGGATGATAACACCCCAACTTGGATATAAGAGTATCATGGGACACAATGTCAAAAGCGTTGCTAAAGATGAGAACGCGACTACATCCACTCTTCCCTCCTCATCCCAAATCCTACACGGCTACCAGATTGGTCAGACATTATTTACCCTTAGTAAATCCATGCTGCCTCTTCCCAGATACTATCTTCTCCTTCATATGCCCAGAAATATGTTTTAAGATCCATAATTCTTCCCATGTGCTGAAGTGAATCTGCCAGAACTCTAGCTCCCCAGGCTGATCCTTTGGCAATTTTTGGGACACAGGTGCAGCATTTTTCTTGCCGTAGGGTTCCTAATCCCTTAAAATTCTAATTTTAGTTATGCATTTTCAGGACTTCGCAAGAATCCATTTATTTCTCTGCTTTTTGCTTAGAGGAAAAGAGAAGTACTGAACACCACAGATACCAGTGTCCCATTAAAGAAATAACTAAAACTCCTTGTTAATGTTCCTCAATCTATGTATAGTAAATGATCTAGTATGTGAGAAGGCTGCTATGGCTTACCCAAAGCACTAATCTCAAGGAAATCGTGTAAAAGGGAAAAGAAAGCATTAGTAGGTACAGGAGAGAGAAGACCCTGGAATTCAAAACCTGAGGGAACAATAACAAATCCAGAAGCCATTACTGAATTCTGAAGGGCCTAGAGTAGGAGACAGGGAAGATGTGGGTTTACTAGTGTTGCTAAGTATGAAGTGGATATAAGAGAAAATTTACAAAAAAAAAAAAAAAAAGGAGAAAAATTAAGAATATTTGGGACAAAAGGAGTCCAGGTTATTCTTAAACAGAATTTATCTATTTTTAAAATGATTTAAAGATACACATAGCTTTCCTCTCAAAGGTTTAAAAGATAACTCACAGTCCAATATGAAAGGGAAACAATAATAGGAATAAACCCCCCAGTGTTTCTAAGGCAGGCAAACGAAACAGAAAATGATATTTTTATGTACGTGTTCAAGTGTGACTAGGCACACCATGTATTAAAAAAACTCATAAATCTTTTTTTTATTAAAAAGAAGGAATACTCTCATTCTGGAATAGCAGGAAAGGAAATAGAAGTGCTTTGAATAGTGACAACAGGTCATATTCAGCCCTCTCCCGGTCTCTCTCAGACAGTTTTTAACTTTCTTTAACATTTGAATGTTACAGATTACTGAAAGTTTCTACAATGCTTATAAATTCAATAATAGGTAAAAACTCCTTACATTCCTGGCATCAAAGCTACCACAGTTTCTCAGTAGTTTTTGCTTGAAACATAACGACATTCAACTGGGGATGCTAGACATCCATAAAGATGATTTTATGTGTTCTCTTGTTGATCAGTACATTAAGCCAGTTTTATTCAATATATTGACAGAACATTTTGTTATGGAAGATTATTCACACACTTAGGAATATTGTCAGCAAAAAATGAACAAACAATAGAATTTTATTGTATTTGCTGGTGGGAATTTAATGCCTGAAAGAGACAATGAAAAGACTACCAAACTCCGACATGCTGCTTTTCAGTACCCATATGAGAGATTTCGTTGAACAAGATGGAAGGCAAGTGAAGAAAAACAGTCTCCATTCAGGGGAAAAGGGGCTCATTTTAAACACACTACATCTTTCTTTCGTCTGTGAAATCATACTGCCTCCCTGGACAGCACAGAACTTCTTATAACTCAAATGTGACAGGAAAAGAGTTACCCGAATTGCCTCTTCCAAACTCACTTTTACTTTCCTTGTTTAAAGGAAGTTTTTTGAGCCATTCATAGTTTCACACATTCCTCTTGTACACATCTCTCCACAAAAATGGACCCGTTACGAACTATCATGATATATTGCGGGATAGCTCTTTTTTGAGAACTTCTTTAACAGTTTAAGACTACAGCCAAAATATTTCTGCCAGTTTAAAAAAAAAAATTAAAAAAAAATCATATCCTTTGCCTTGAAATGATTTGTTTTACAAGAACTGAAGCCTTTCTTGTAAATAATACTGGTTTTAGAATAATATTCTGAAGATAAAGTGAGTTTATACATACTTTTGTTAGAAAAAAACAACTAATTTTACTAGGTAAGCTAACAGAAAAAAAGGAAGACATAAAAAGTAACAGAGCTTCAGAACTCTGTACCATCATTGTATCTGGGAAAGCAGCATATTTCACAGAAATCACTGAATAGTTGAGGCTGGAAGGGATGTCTGTAGGTCATTTAGCCCTCCCCCCCTGCTCAAGCAGGATCACCTAGAACCAGCTGCCTGGGAACATGTCCAGATGGCTTTTGTATGTCTTCAAGGTGAGAAACGCAGTAACATTCCTGGGCAATCAGCGCCAGGGCTTGGTCACCTTCACAGCAAAAAAAAAAAAGTGTTTCCTGATGTTCAGATGGAACCTCCTGTGTTTCTGTGGGTGCCCATTGCCTCTTATCTTGTCACTGGAAACCACTGAAAAAAGACTGGCTCTGTCTTCTGTAAACTCTTTAAGTGTAGAGATTATATCCACTAGTGAGTATACAAAGAATGAGCCTTCTCATCCCCAGGCTAAGCAGACCTCCCAGCATTTTCCCATAGGACACATCCTTCAGCCCATTCATCTTCATGACTCTTCACTGGATTCTCTCCAGCACGTCCAAGTCTCTTCTGTAATGGAAGCCCAGAACTGGACATAGTACTCCAGGTGTGGCCACTCCAGTGCAGAGTAGAGGGGAAGGAGAACCTCCCTCAGCCTGCTGGCAACACTTCTCCTAAAGCAGCCCAGGATTCCATTAGCTTTCTTTGCAGCTAAGAGCAAAGTGCTGGCTCATGTACACCAAACAATATAAAAGTTGGAAAAGCAGTTATGGTTTTATCTGTTGGGTCTGTCAAGAGCTTGACATCCCCCCCACACCAGTTAGCATCTCAGAAACACAAATGAGAGTGGCCAAATTATCAAATAAACCCCTCAGTATTCTATCGGTTACATAATTTTTAGTATCAAATAGGGATATGAATCATTGCTTCCATATTCATCTTTTGAAATGGTACTGTATGTTTCCCTCCACAATCAGAACAAGAAGATAGAGAAAGAGTAATTATACTGTGAAAGGCTATCCTCCCACTGTTAGAAAGAACTGATGTTAATCAAATTTTGATTTCTGGGTTTAATGCCAGTGAAGCATGAGTCACTTCTCTATGTGCTGAATATTTGCGATTAAAAAATAAACATCTAAGTGTTTATATTATTTTTATGAAGGAAAAATAAGCTTTGGTTTGGCAACAGACTGCTTTATTTCAGTGAATTTTAAAACTGTAGTTTAATTTTTTATCTTGTCTTTTTCATAAATAAATAAACAAATAAACCATCATAAAGGAGAAAGAATTATCAAAGCTACTGAAAAGACTAAAAAATCATGAAAATATCATAAATTTTTGGAATTATTTAAATAATTTCTTTGCAAGCTTAGAGAATGTTTTATAAGATTAATCAAATTGAAAATTTATCAGAAAGAAAAATCCTCTTTTTCATGAGAAATGTATTAGGAAAACCTACTTTTTAAAGAAAAAAATTGCTGTCTGTGTTAACATTGCTAACAAAACAATCACAGAAAACATTGCCATCCTTCACATCAACAAAACAGTATTCTGGAACTACCTAGGCCATTGGTAACCTTGTACCAGCAAGAAGAAATGAATAAAGGGAAAATTTAATAGTTTATTAAACATGTAAGAATCTTACCTAGACTTTCCACAAAAAAGATGGAAATCTACCCACTCTGGAATAATTCTTTGGCTAAAACTTTGTTAATATTAAAACCAACCCAAACCTATAAAAGCACAGAAAATCAGTTGTCATATTTTCCCCCACTGGCATAGCATAGCTCTAGAACAAAATGAACTTCAACAACAATTAAAATGGCTAATACTACCTGTTCAGTGTGTAATCTTGCAAACTGATTTCTTGCCTACTCTTATCCTTTATGATTTCTTCAGTAGGCTAAATGGATTCTTTTATATTAAGTTATGATTATGTAGTTTACAACTTTTCACTAACTTAGTATGTTAACTTAGAGTTTCTTTTCGCTACTAGACATTGGTGTTATCATTTAGTGCAGTACTGTACTCCATGTGGTGCTCAGTGTGCTACGTTGGGGACTCTTAGCACCTGGCCCATTTCTCAGTTCTCCTACTCCTAATCAATAGTTTCTGCCTCATACGTCAATCACTCAGCAACCCACATGTAGATTTCCTTGCACTTTTTTCTACATGGTTTCATGATCTTTTCCTGTATCAGTCTCTAAATACCATTTTCTAGAATACCAATGAAGAATGGTTGAGGAAAAGATGTGGAATATTTACCTAACTTATATGTAACAACATTTTCTTTGCTAAGCTTTTTTTATTCTACTTATTTTCACACACAAAAGTTTTTTCCTTTGTTGGGTGGTTTGTGTAGAGTTGATATAGCTATACCGGAGACATTCAATTCCTTTACTTCTGGTTAGTTCTTGATGAAAGGACATAACCCCGAAGAACTACAAGGTAGGAGAATTCCTAGGATTTGTAAAGGGTGCATCTCATTCCTGCAAAATTAAACTAGGCTAAGCTTGCACCAGGGTCTCAAGGCTACCTATAAATGTTGGTTTCTGTAACTTACTTCCTCTCATAGTCAAGAATTTAGATCATCTCAAAGATTCCACTTGAGCACAGCTGAAAAGAAATGCACTTGAGTTACACAAAATTTTTTTTGTTGAGTCTCAGATTGTTCAACAAAATGCAAAATTTCTTTACCGAGGCACATAAAGCACTGAACAAGAATGCAAAAGAGCCTATAGTTATTTTTTTTTTTTTTTGTGGCCATTGCTCATGTGTCTAGAGTGCTAAGGAATCATCAAAATGTTCCTTGATGTAAAGCAATGTACTTCCTCTCGTCCTCTTTATTTTTCTTTATACTGATCTGCAGATAAACTCAAAACTTAAACTTCTTTTATGTTGGTATAACAGTTCATCTAAAAAAAGTACCACTTTCAGAGTTTCAACTTTCTTCTTTTAAGTAAATGTTATATGGTAATAATAAAATCAGAAATCATCAACACCTTGTAAATACTGTCTAGCTACACCAGGGTGGATCAATCATTAAAAAATGAAAGAATATATAAAAAAAAAAACCAAATTAAAAAATCTGTCTGCTTCTCTGTCTTATGATTGTATTTTAAAAGTTTCTATCTTTTTTTTTCAAAATAAAATAAATAAATAGAATATAGAACAATGCATCAGCCTTAAGTGCAGGAGGAAAGGCTGGAGAGGACTTCCTTGAAGGAACCAACAGTTAACAAATCTCATGTTATATGGTCAGAAAGATAAGAGGATCAGAGGAAGAAGAGAGCTTAGCACTCACTTAGGAAAAAAAAAGAAATATGTATATAAAAATCTTTTTTTCCTTGGAATTTTTTTCTGGTCTATGTGTTATGATAATAACCCCTACCCTGAGAATTTCACAGGAATGCAAAGTCTCCTTTCTGCATGAATATCCTACATTTGATGGCAATTCCAACCTGCTTCAATTCCCTACTCTCTTTCAGAATGCCCAAGCACTGACTGATGCCAAGGGACTGAGTTACAAGGAACACTAAAGCTTTGGTCTGTACTAGTTTTGGTGCTCTTCTATGCCAACAATCTTGGGAAAGATCTTAAAAAAACCATACTGATAGATTTCAGAAGTCTAACTCCACCTCTCCCTAGCTAAAACAACTGTCATTTAGTTTCAGTAAAGTCATGCGGCAGATTCCTAGTAAGTAATTCAAGCACAGGAAAATTACAGATATAAGATAGCTATGAGTAGGTATCAATAGCTTAAAACCAAGCAAGATACATAGGCATAGGCTGATGACTAGGGAAAATATTCAGGATTGTTATACAGAAAATAAATCCACTGAACAGTAGACCTACCCTTTGAGGCTGACATTTGCCCCTGACCATTCAGAGGAAATCAGATAATAGATTGTTAGTAATGAACTTCTGGTTTCTTTAAAAATGCTTTAGTCCTTACGTGTCTTGACATGACATTTCAGAACTCTCCCAACCTGAGCGATGGCTATAACAACAGAAAAGGTGGAGTTACTGAATGCCTTCTTCGCTTCAGTCTTTACTGCTAAGCATGGTCCTCAGGTATTCCAGATCCTGGAGGAAATAAAGTCTGGAGAAGGAAGACTGTGCCTTGTTTGAGAAGGATCAGGTTAGAGATCATTTAGGCAAACTCAACACCCACAAATACATGGGTCCTGATGGGATACACCTGTGAGTGCTGAGGGGTCTGGTAAATGTTATTGCTAAGCCACTTTCCACTGTCTCTGAAAGAACATGGAGAACAGGAGAGGTGCCTGAGGAATGGAGAAAAGCCAATGTCACTCCGGTCTTCAAAAAGGGGCAAGAAGGAGGACCCAGGAAACTACAGGCCAGTCAGCCTCACCTTAATCCCTGGAAAGGTGATGGAACAGCACATTCTGTATCTGGAGGAAAAGGAGGGTATGAGGATTGTTTAACAAGGATTCATGTAAGAGGATTAGTTAACAAGGATCCATCAAGGGGAAATAATCAAGGGAAATCTAATAGCCTTCTGTGATGGCCTGATTGGCTGGGTAGATTAGTGGATGGCTGTAGAAGTTACCTACCCCAACTTTAGCAAGGCTTTTGACAACATCCCACCCATCTCTCACAACATCCTCACCGCTAAGTTTAGGACATCCTCATAGTTACACTTAGGAAGTGTGAGTTAGAGGAGTGGACAGCGAGGTGAATTGAGAACTGGCTGGATGGCAGAACTTACAGGGCTGTCATTGGTGGCACAGAGTCTAGTTTAAGCCTATTGTTAGCAGTGTTCCCCAGGGGTCAGTACCGTGTGGTCTTTTCAACATATTCATCAATGACCTGTGTGAGGTCACTGGACAGAGTGTACCCTCAGCAAGTTTGCTCATAATACAAAACTGATACACTAGAAGGCTATGCTCCATTCAGAGAGACCTGGACAAGCTAGAGAGTTGGGCAGAGAAGAACCTAATGAAGCTCAACCAAGACAGGTGTAGGGTTCTGCACCTCAGGAGGAATAACCCTACGTACCAGTACAGGTTGGAGGTTTACCAGCTGGAAAGCAGCTCTGCAGAGAAGGACCTGGGAGTCCTGGGGAACAAGTTATCCATGAGCCAGCAATGTGCCCTTGTGGCCAAGAAGGACAATGGTATCCTGAGGTGCATCAAGAAGTGTGTGTACAGCAGGTTGAGGAAAGTTATTCTTCCCCTCTACTCTACCTTAGTGAGGCCACATCTGATGTACTGTGTCCAGTTCTCGGCTCCAAAGCTCAAGAAAGACAAGGAACTACTGGAGGAATGACAGCAAGGGGCCATGAAGACAACTAGGGGACTGGAGCATCTCTCTTACAAGGCAAGGCTGAGTGACCTGGGTCTATTTAGCCTTAAGAAGACTAAAAGGGGATCTTATCAATACTTATAAATATATAAAGTATGAATTTCAACACAATGGGGCCAGACTCTTTTCAGTGGTGCCCTGCAAGAGGACAAGGGTCAACAGGCACAAACTGGAACACAAGAAGTTCTTGTGCAACCTGCTGTAGGTGAACTTGCTTTAGCAGGGGGGTTGGACTTGATTATCTCCAGAGGTCCCTCCTAACCCTGACCATTCTGTAATTCTGTGATTCATACATTTAGTTTCCTCAGAGACAATATATTTCTTAGGAACAATTCAATACTCTTTCTCTTGAATCCATTACACTTCATCACTGAAGTTCACTGAACATTTATTTGTTTGCTTATTGTAGTAAAAATCTGTTCTAGTCAGGGAGCTGAAAAACTATCAACTTTTGTGTAACATGGATATGTAAAGACTATGTAATACATCTAGGGTTCTGATGCTGAAATTATACATTTAAATAGATCAGATAACTCTTCCACAATTATAGAAATATTACTTTCAAATTGGACATTACATCTACATCACTAAATAAAGCCCTTAATTCCACAGTAAATAAGAACCAATGTCCAGAAAAATTAAAAAAAAACCCACAAAAATCATGCATAGACTCTCAAGTGTTCCATTTTGGGTTATATCCTACTTGAATTCTTCCAGATGTATGCCTCCCATATGAAACTGGGAGGGAAATGATTCTGCGATTCCACCTACTGAAAGTTATTTCTACCGTGAAGAGCCCTGCAAATTGCTTGGGCAGAGGGAAAGGTCTGAATTTACATAAATGGATTTCTGTTTTGCATTGTGCACTACCTTCCTGTCATTTAATTTCTATCTAGCAAAAACAGAAGCAGAAGAGAGAGCTACAAAATGTAATTGTTCATCTTCTTATTTCTTAATAATGGGCCACATACTACCATCTGTTATGTAATACCACACAACAGTAATGTAACAGCAAAAGCCAATACAGTGGCAAGGAACAGGGACTCTAGTGAGTGATGCCCAGACAGCAGAGATCTACCTCAAAACAGATATACCATGACAACAATAAGAAAGCAATATAAGAAGCAAGAGCTATGTTAACTACGTCACAGCAAGGAAGGGGCAAAGGAGGCAATAATACGCAGATGTTACTTTGAATGCTGCTGTCAGTCTGCGAAAGAAGAAAAGGAGATGCTGGTCCAATGCAGATGAAAGGACTACAGAGAGGAGTGTCTCAAAGAAGCAAAACATCTCATTTCGGCTCAGTTTTCACTCATCCTATCTGTAATTAGTGGTGGCTCCTTTTATATGGTTAAAACCAATTGCCAAACAGTAGTTTTGCTACTGTTTCAGAGCTGGGTGTGATGTTGGCTCTTAAAAAACAAGGGAATCTGCTGGCTGAAAAGCGTAGGGACTATCAGGACTGGGGAAATGGCTGGATAAACAGAAGCATGGAGAGGACATCAAGGGAAGTGACTTTTATTCTTTACTCAGCACTCATTAGGTCCATCTACAATACTGTGTCAAGTATTGGGAAGCAGTGGGACAAGCTGACCAGAGAGGCTCTGCAGTCTCTCTCCCTGGAGATTTTCAAGACCCAATTGGACAAAGCCCTCAGCAACCATATCTGACCTCAGAGCTGACTCTGTTCTGAGAAGGAGTCAGGCAAAAAACCTTCTGATGTCCATTCACATCTGAATTAACCCGTGAGTCTAAGAAATGGATTCTAACAGATCTGTAAGGCTTTTTGGACCTTTATGGGTTTGGGCAAATCCATATAGGATTAAGCATTCAGAGTATTTAAAATGAAACACATTTTCCTGACTTCAGCATATTCTGCACAAGAATAGCGTGTGACAATCAACAAAACAAGGGATACAAGAGACTGAAAACAAAACTTCTGGTAAAAATGTACTAAGGGGTAAGAAAGAAAATAAAAAAACCATTTCATGAAAGAATAACAAAATATAAAAGATACAAAAGGAACAAAGAAGGGAGAAGAGAAATCTCAAGATCAGAAAAGTGAAGTAATGGATCCTATAAAAGCAAAACCATTCACAAAGGAAGCAGAAGAGTTTTCCTCATCTCTGCATGTGGATTTTTTCTTGGAAGAAAATGTGTTGTTATGGTAACAACAGTCTCCAGGAATTTTGCCAAGGAGTAGCATATCAACATCCACATTAAGCCTCTGGGGCAGGTCTCCAGCTGTTATTTCAGAGGAATAAGAGATTAAGAAACTACTACCAAATGAACGTTCATTCCTGTCAGCACTAAATGGAAACCACTCCTCTAACACCAGTAAGAATCTTATCTGTTAACTGAAAAAGTAGCTAATAAATACAAACAAAAAAAGGGGACAGAGTGAATGTATATATTAAAAATAAATCAGAGTAAGTATAAGCCAGCAATGCCAGGAAAAGAAAGTGAAGTTTGATGGAAAGAAATATGCTCAGGTCTGATAGCAGAAGGATACTGAATAATTTCTTCTTGTGTTCCTGATAAAAATGAAATTAAAAAAAAGTGAAAACACTTAAAAATCTTCAGTATTTTTTGAGAATGTAGATGGCAATATGTAAATTTAGACTGAATATAGAATAAAATAGCTGTCTTTTAGTGTCTCAAAATTTAAATAAATGTAAAAGAAAGATAAAATCTGAATCGTTGCCTCAAGACTCTCTTTTCTTTCTAAGTAGTCGCTATTTTGAAGTATTGCGAAGTATCAGTATTGCTCACTTTTATATGGGCTACTACCTAGGTACCCAGATTCATGCTATATTATAACTTCCCACTTACCATGCAATCAGTTACAAACTCTTCACTTTTCCTCAATGAAATCTACAAAAAATGAAGGGTGAAAACCAGACTTACTTGATTAGCTTCTGTTATGCCACTTTAAACTAAATCGTTCCACAGTGTCTGTAAATAAAACCTACCAAGGCAGAAAAAGCATATTAAGTCATACCAGCTACCTTTAATGGGCTGAGTAGAGGTTTTGCCAAGCTAAGTTACTTTACTTTCTCTCAGACTGCACTGCTGTAATACTGCCAGGATTGAACTACTGCATAATCCATAAAATCAAACAGTCTACTGGGATTATTCTGGTATTGGCTGGTAGCCTGGTATTTTAAAGCAACAGTTAAAATCTGATCAGTTCATGTGTATGTGGACCTCATCCCTTAACAAACACTTTAATTAGGATTTTAAAATACATACCAAAAAAGAAATACCTTCACACTGTAAAGGTTATTTTCATAGACAACAGTTGTCATACAAAAATCATTTCCTCACTGTCCTCACACTATCTGTCCTAAAGAACCTCTGAAACATGTTTTCCAATCTGACCATTTTGATGTGAAAACTGAATACCAGAACTACCGTGTTAGTATAGCATAAAACAAAAATCTAAGGAAAAAAGCAGTCTTCGTTAAAAGTGAATGTTGAGTATATTTTAAATAACTAATGCCTTAATGCTAAAAGAATACTCTACTCTGAAACCCAGGTTCACACTTGAAAGATAACACCATGCTAAAGAGACGTCAGAGAGGAAAGATGATTCATAACTGAAATAAAATAGACTTCCCATTTATCTTTTCAAACTTCAGCTACAACTAAAACCAAAGATACTTTCAATATCAATCTTACTGTTAGAGTTACTTGGTATGCAAACAGTAGCACTGTGCTTATGGCCGAGAAACAAAAGGGGGCATTTCACTACTGTAGTCTAATTATCCGAGTGGAGTAATAACACAATACTTCCAATGAACATGTAAAGTAATTAGATCATTATATGAGTTTTAATATCTTAATATCCGTACAAGGCTACTAAAATATACCAGACAGCTAGAAACTGTTTCCATTTTTAATCGTAATCACTTTTAACATTCTCAAAGTATGTGATTATGCCCAGACCTTTTCTAGTTTCAGCCCAAAGGTACTGGTTAATTAAAAGTAATATGTTATTCACCTTCAAGTAAAAAGAAAAGGAAAAATATACTATTTGAAAAGTTATTCTAAATTTTCCTCTTGTTTTACTTAAATTGGCTGATCTGTAATAATTCCCAAACTTCTCTTCTTAGATAAGCTCAATTAAATGTAAGTGGTTAGCATCACAGACTACATCCGAAAAAGCGTTACAAGCAAAGACATCCTTACAAAATATAACTTTGCTGAATGCAGTAAGTGATGGGCATATAATACTTCCTGTTAAACTGCTAGGAATAACCCTAACTATGAAACCTCTCACTGTATTGACAAAATTGAAGCAAGAGTGTAAGAGGATATAAGTAACCTTAGGCTTTCAATGAACATAAATTATTTTGTTTGTATCTCTACTGCACATTATGTCAGTGGCTGATCCCTAGGTTTAACTCCTTTTTCTACCCCCTTCAAACTGCGAAAGGGATATGCTTCACCTTAGTTTGTAGGTCCCTTTAGCCAGATCTTGAAATCACGGCGAAGCCTTGGGTCAAAATTACGAGAAGAAGCCTGGCTTACTTCCATTGTACCACTCACAGGGCAAAAAATAATCATAGCTGAGAGGCATCTCATGATGCAGGTTTTAAGGACCTCTTAGATGCTGGATATCCGCTGAACTATCAAGAGCTAAATTCAGAAAAAGAGAAATTACATTAGCCACTATGGAAGGAGAGGGGACATCATGTTTGCCCTCCCTGTTCCTGGCTCTTCTTTGATCCCAAAGACAACGAAGCCACAGACAAGAAGAGGACCCAGCTGGGGGCTTTGCGCCATAGCTGACTGTGGTGAATAAGAAGTGATACAAGCCTGTATGTGCCCATGTACAAGTACAACCACAGAGATATCCACTAGCCTAAATTGTTTGGGTTTGTTTCTTAAAAGAATTAGAACAATAAATACAAACTCACACAAAAATGGTATTACTTAGAAAATGTTACTCCCATTGATTTTTAAGACTGTAAATACACATCAGTATCTTTAAAAATAAGCCCCATCCCAATGCAACAATAGCAAAACTGGCATTTTGATGGTGGTTTTAGATACTAACATAAATATTAACGGCAGATATTTTGAAGGAAGTACTAATAGTACCACATAATCTAGGAGATTTTTGATGTTCATCAGAAAAATGCATCAACTAGATGAAAAAGAAAGGTACAGAAAAAAATTTATGCCTTTAAATTAGTCTAAATTCAGCAGGTTTGTATCGGTGTGAGTATATGCACTGAAAGTGGTCCAGAATTCTCAGGAGAAAAAAAAAAAGAGAAAAATGCAACAGAGAGACAAAAAAACCCCCAAAACATGGAGGTGTGGGTGTGAGCAACACACTGCAGTAAATCGAAAAAGAAGAAAATGAAAAATTCTGAACAGGATTGCAACCCTTCTTTTATGATTTTTTAAGTTTTAATTTTTTGACAAACTTTTTGAAATGTTTTCACTTTATTTGCTTCTAAAATTAACTGAAATTTGTTAGCTGATAATATGAAAATTCTTTTAGCTTAATTGTCATTGGGGATAAATTTATTTTGAATACCTATTATGACAATTACATACAGCTATGTTTTAAAACCTAATGCATTTTTAATAACCTTCATCAGCCATTGATTTGAATTTCAAATTTTCTTCTATGAAGCAAAAATTAGATAGCTTTGTGCCAATTTTCATAATAAATTGTTCTTTATTTATGTTGCAAAGCCTTCCTTACTATAAGCAAATAAAAACCTTAAATGAAACTTAGTATTCATAAAACTTAATATATTTAATCTCCTTTTATTAAGATAAAGTAAATTACAGTGACAAACCAGTCTGCCCTCCCTGGTATACCATAACATGATTTTCGTTTCTATCTGTTTCCTTTTATAGCTATTGCACAGGGGACCACGCCTCTTCCAATTTCCATATCAACATGGTAAACATTCCTCCAACAACAGACAAAATTCAGAGTAGCTTCAAGGGAAAATGTTGTAATTCAGAAAAAAAAATTATGCTCACATAATATTTCTTTACTAGTGTTATTAACAGCAGGCTAGGTAATTAGGTCTTTAACTTTCATCATGAACTCTTGTTTTTTGTGTAGTATACCTGCTTTCTGCACTTGAATAGTGAGAGCAGACGCATCCAATATTGGAAAAAAAATGAGAAATGCAAAATCAAATGCTGAAGGCTAGGAGAGCAAGATAAATACTACCTTGACTGCTAGTTCTAATTTTCCTATTGCTCTTATGCTGGTGAGCCCCACTTGGTCTGATATCTGTGTGTTAAGACAAAGTACTTTCATGTTTATCGATACTCCTTCTATACACATCATGATATACGTTGTCTTAATCATATGATTGTATTTGATTTCCCGTAACTATTTTTCACCTCAGTCAGAATCAATCATAAATATCATTCTGTTAAATAGAGGCTTTATAAATTATATTTTCTTCTCATGCCTTCATACTGTTTTTCTGACTTAAAGATATATTGGTTACACCTGGGTTTCTCTCAGGGTTCTTCGATAATTGTCATCACACAAGTATGTTTCACACACATAATTTCACAAATATTAATTTCCTTTCACATTTTCCTCACTTCTGAGAGGTGTAGATTTTATTGACAGGGAAGGAACGAAGAAACTATATGGTGAAAAATGAAAATAAAAAATATGTCCTTTAAACTTTCAATCCAGGTCTCAGCTTTTCAACAATACCTGCATTAAAAAGGGGAGCTTAGTTAGTGCAAATACCCACAGCAGAACCCAGCTGTTTTATATCCTAGCTCAACTATTTCTTCTTGATTTTCCCCCAAGGACCAGTGAAGACCTCATTCAGAGACCTTATTTCCAATCTCTCTTCTCAGAAGTATCTATCCCCCAGCTTCATTTGGGTACCTGGTACTGCAATCCTCACTTTCAAACACGGAGCCTTTTTATTTCAGAACTTGCCACTCCTGGGAAATGTCTGAGAAGTGCATACATCCCCACTGAAACACGAGGTAGGTATTATTAGAGAACAATTTGCTTTGGTGAAAAACCTGAACAATACATCTTGCTTTCTCCCACTGTGCACCTGTCCTGCTGTATTGATACTCTGCACTAATTGGCCTGCAGAGACAAACTATGTCCATACTCTTTGCTTCCTGGTCCACCTCCATCTTATGTCATTTTCTTATTTCTGCATCAGTCTCCCTTAATAATATGTACTTTCTTCATCATCTCTCCATGCCATTCTTCCCTTTAGCATTTCTCATATCAACTGCTTGAACAGTCATCTTTGTATGTGCTGGAAGATCTTGGTGTTTCCCCAGATACCTAATTGATAAAGTGTTTTCATAGAATGCTGGAGCATTTATTCCTTTGTTTTTCTTCCACACTCTAACATTTGTTCTATTTCTTCTCTAAGCTTTCATGCAACAGTTTTCCTTTCCATGTTACCGAGGTGCCAGAGGTACAGAGAATGGCTCTGTGATCTCGTCTCAAACACCTGACCTGTACTGGTCTCCAGAAATGACAAGTAGCTATTAGATTGAATGTCAGGCTTTAGCCCTGGAAGAAGTGGAGGGAATATATTTCATTACTCTCAAGAGAGAAAATGATCTGAATTTCCATCAGTTATGGAGCTTTATAGATGACATAAGACATTTTAACTGTCAAAGGCAGAAGGGTTTCTAACAAGGATGAGCAAAATACAGGTTTGCAAAGGCTTTAAACTTTGCCAAAACATGGCTAGATTTTCACGTCAAAACCAGAATATACATAGCTGACACATAAACCATCATGTATAGCAATAACATTAATGTAGTTCAAGGAAAATATTAAGGAAGATTAAGTACATTTTTTCCTGTCACTAGAAATAACTATATAATCAGGAGAGAGCAGGACCAGTCTGACACAATATATGCAGTGCAAGGATATTTTGCGAGCTTGTAGCAACTTTAATGGCACATACTTCATAGTTCACAGAAAAGTCTTGGTTGGAGGGGACCCTGGAGATCATCTGATCCAACCTTAGATTAGGTTTCACAAGGCCCTGCCAAATTTGGTCTTTAATATTTCCAGTAAAGTAATCTTTAAGATTTCCATACTGACCTCTGTTTAGTCTGGTCTCATGGTTAGTTGATCCAAAGGCTAATTTTTTTTCTTATTATATCCAGCCATTTTTCCCTAAAGGAATCCCCGTCCATTGCCTCTTATCCTTTGCCTGACATCCTTAGGAAGAGAGCACCTCCGTTTCCAACCTCACCCACTTTATCAAAACTGGAAGGTTGTGATCTCCCTTGGGCTTTCCCACCTCACTGGTGTAAATCCATTCCTCATATATCTGGTTCTCAAGCCTTCAGTTTCCTCACTGGCCCACTGCTGGACCCTCTCATTTATTTTCAGTGTCTCTCTTGAATTGAGCAGCAAGGGGACCAGAACTGGACAAAATATTCTACGTATGGCTTAACAAGCACTTATTAGGGAAGAACCTTCCTAGTCGATTGTCCTCAGACTGCTGTCCATATTCCAGTTGATGCAGGCCAGGACATGGTTTTCCTTCTTTGCTGACAGGTCACCTGGCTGCCTCAGGCTCAGCTCACTGCTCAGCAGGACCCTCAAGGCCTTTTCAGCAGAGATGCCCTCCAACAACACAATTTCCATCCTCTTTTGATGCTTTGGTTATTAGATCTCAGGTTCAGGATTTCATGCTTAGTTTTGCAGAGATTCCAGGACCCTCCATTCCTGAAGATACTCAAAACCCAGCTGGACACAGTCATGAGCAATGTTATTTGACTGATGCTGCTTCGAGCAGGAGACTTAACCAGACGGACTCAGAAGTCCCCTTCAAGCTGAATTGTTCTAAGGGTCAATGATATTCTCCAAGTTTTACATTATCATTCTTTCCCCCAATCTTGAATACTGGCTCCTATTTAAACATCTGATTTTTAAGAGTGTCCTTTTTTGCTGCAAAAGATATGCACACGCTCAAGTACTACTACGAGCTTACTGTCATAATTACAAATGGATCTTCCACCACTAACATGTCTGGGAATTGCTTTGTGTTATCAGTAAAGAATAGAAGATTATCTTATTTTTCCAGCATTTAATCCCTCATTGATACTTAGATTCAGTCACTGCTGAGGAATTCAAAACCAATCATTGACATCACTTCTATATTTAACCTATGAACTAACACTCCTAATTAATAGTCTGTGCCTTTAACGTCTAGAAGAATGAGTAGAATCCTGCACAGGAAGAGACTCATAGGGTCATTTAAGCATTTTAGGTCTGTGCGTGTAGGAGCTCAAAGTCCTACCAGCATGCTTAGCTTATAGATTTCTTCTCTACGGCATTAAGGAAAGATGATGTTATTGCCTTAATACAATCTTTTTTGAAAGGATTTTGTTTTATTAGTTTGCATGCTGTCCTTTGATGTGCTCAGACTCAATATATTAACGGTTTTATTACCAGTGCAGCTCCAATTACTCCTGCAATTTGCTTTTTGGTGCATAGAATGCTTGCTTTAAACAATTATGTTTTTCTAATAGTTCAATATTTTAAGAGGGATCTGATAATTACGGCAAATCTTATTGTTTGGTGTACAGAACTGAGTAATTTTACGAACAGTTACTCATTTAGATAGGGCTCATTTTAATCTCATCAGCTGAGTAACAGCTGCCTATGAAAGCAATGTCCTTTGTAACCTTCTCATACCAACCAGATGAAGACAAGATATTACTTGAAAGCACTGTAAACAAATATTTGAAGAGAATTACATGTCAACATTGGGAAAAATAAGGATACCATTCCCGAGAAAATTTAGCTATCTCTGCTTTGGAAGACTAAGCAAAACATGGGTGCAAAAAGCACACAAAAGAATACTCGGGCATCCCTTTCAACCTCAAAGAGCAAAGACTTGCAAAAAGAACAGTTAAATTCTCAGGTTTTTTTCAGATAAAAGTTTGAAAAATATTATTTAAGAACTAACATAGTCAGTCACATAATCACACATTCAATGGGCTTCTACATTGAGATGATTATTTTGAAATTTTCTGAAAGAAGTTCTAGTCAGTAAAATATGACCACACTTTTAAGGAACAAAAAGAGGGAAAGGACAAAATTATCTAAAATTGGGATTGTTCTGCAAGTAAAAATCCAATATCTGTGAATGTGACTGGACTTCATAATGTATTCATATTTAGCTATAGCCTAATATGAATTTCTGAGTGAATTTAACCAGGAAAGAAAATAAAGTCTTACTGAGAAAACTTAGACGAGCTAACAAGAAATGAAAACAGAATGGTCAATATAGCAAACCCAGATAGGTTTGAATTTGAGATTTCGAAAAACAGAAAGCATAAACATTATACCAAAAGAAAGGAAATATAAGTAATATTAAAATTTGGATGCAAACCAAGTGTTATGTCTTATCACAAAAAGCACAAGAGCTCAAGACTAGCAATTACATATTGATGGATGTTCATCTAACTTCCTTTTGAGAATCTTTGCATCTGAGAGGCAATGATGAGTAATAATAGTAGCACCCTAGATTATAACTTCTGATTTACAGCGAACATGAACCACACAAGAGGCTGAAGCACTCCATAATAAAGCAGGACTTTGGGATTAAACTACATGGAACAGTAGGCTAGATCACATTTGGTTAGCAATAAGACTCTTTATTACAGACAACCTGGCAGTGGCCAGAGAACACTGAGGGGAAAAAAACAAACAACCAAACACCAACCCGAAGGTAAATGAATAAGTGGAAACAATTGGAGAAAAATTCTTATAAGGATTACGATAATGCTACCAGATGTAAATATTTTTATTTTTCATTTTAGAGTTGAAATTACATAGGCTCGCATGGGCTAGCACACAAATGGCTGCGGCAAGATTTAGTGTTTTTCAAAGTTACCAAGAATTCACTTATCCTGAAATATTCTGAAGTGAATAACCACCTCATGGTCTAAGGGCACCTCAACTAAATTGTAGAAATCGTGCTGTAGAAGAATATCTTATTGTTCCTGCATGGTGAGTTTTTAAACACAAAAAGAAACTGTTCCCTCCTTCCTCTTAGAAAACAGGACTATGAATGCACCACAGAAAATCTGAGTGTGTGCTTGTGTGCACATGTGCACAGGAGATCTTACTGCCAAGAATTGTTCAAGAAAACACTGTAGCTGATATAAGAACTTGCCAAAAATCACTGGGACTGCATTACATAAATATCAAAAGTGGGTATCTCCCCTTGTGCAGCCCTTGCCACAAATTTAATTTAGTTGATTGCAGTTAGAAGGCTACTGCTATTCTTTTTATTTATTATCATTTATTTTTGTGGGCATGTATGTAAAATGTGCTTAAGACCATCTGTTCCACATGTATTTTTGACTATGAGAAGTCATTGCTATAATATTGTGCAATTTATTTTATTTTGCATTTGGAGATTTATATAAAGCACATCATAATGAAACATAACATAAAAGAAATTAAATAGCAAAAAATTATAAAAATCTTCTCCTACATTAATCTTCCTAGCTTACACCTCAAAACCGCAGCAACAGCTATTGTTGCCACAATCTTAACAGAACAATCACTCAATTTGGGCAGATTAAATTTGTAAGTCTTGAACTCTAAGCCAGACTTCACCTGTTTATCTGTCTGAAGGGTAAGGATGCCAGCAATGACAGACTAAAGCTTCTCTTGCTCCAAGGCATCTGTATCTTGTCCAGGACAGACCCAGCCCACAACACCTTCACTTCGTGTGAAGGTTGTTTACATTTATTATTGAAAGAGAATCATGCATTAATGGGACTGAGAATTTCACAAGGAATCAAAGAATCGCATTCATTGGTTCCCACTTTGGAGTTTAGTGACCACCATCAGTAATTCAGTGATGTCACCCTCAAGTCCCCTTTGGGCTCTTGGGTGAATATGTTCTCCATATTTTGCTAGTGACCATTCTATGTAGCTGCAGTTGAAGTATCTCTGATCAAATTCATGGTGCGGAAACATCTCTGCAGAATCTTCCCTAGCACACCCTCACCAGACCATGTCAGTTTCCTCTACAGTAAATCTCAATACAAATATTCTCATTTACACTCTTTCTTGTACATTTCCAGTATACTCTGACTCTCATTTGGAGGCACAGGTTCTTTGGCAAGCCTTTTGATCCTGGGTCAGAATCTGTGTTTATAACTGGTCTTAGCTCTACTGGTTATATGCTCTTCAAGTTCTACTTTGTACTTTCTAATTTGGTTTATCAATTAATTGGCCAACTGTGTAATGCTTTCTAGTTTATCTGCATACACTTCAGGTTTTAATGTTTGATCATCTAGTAACCTTCATGTTTTTGCTTAGCCATGCTGACTTCCTACAATGCTCATGCAACCTTTCCTGATGGGTAGCATGCACTGGTACTGTCTCATCAGTATGCCTCAAAAATCTGAAAGAATTTCACTTTTTACATACCATTTATTTTCTTATACAAAAATGACAAAGTTTGTTATTTATGCCCTCTTTCAAGCTGGTAAATCTGTGCTGTCTGTTTCCGGCCTTTTCGGATCGTGCAGGAACAACTCCCAAGAACATAATCACTCCTGGGATGGGCGCAGAGCTGTTGCCACTTTATGCGCTCTTTGGAGAGAGCAATGGGAGGAAACACAGCTGTTCTAAAGAACTTCTACAATGAAAGTTCAATGGAAAACACTACATCAAAGCTGTAACTTAACAGAGCAAGGGTGCAATTATCTAAATTTACTGTAAAGATAAGTTTTAATTTTATATTAGAAACTACAATATGCAGACGAGGTCATGATTCAACTAATGAATATAATATTCATTGTTATTGCCACAGGGCACTTGTCTGTAAGGATCAATGCCATTACTGTTATTTCTAATAAGAAAATTAATAGAAAAAAACCCACCAATGCAATATACACAACGTTAGAAATTTTGCAAAATAACAAATAAACCCACATATTACCTGGATACTTGAGGGGAGAAGTCCATTTTCTAAGGAAGTCAGCTTATTTGCTCATTAATAAATATTTACTTAGAATATGTAAACCAGAAAATCTCTATTTTCAATCCTGTTTGCTTTGTGCTACCAACATGGGTTTTTTTTCCATAACTCATATTGTCCAGTACACAGGTTTATTACATACGTATAGGAGATATATAGCCATGTAGATATGCAGACATCTAGGTAAAGTGCTTTAAAAAGAAAATTTATTTGAATCATAGATTTATCAAGGCTGGAAAAGACCTCTAAGATCTAAGTCCAGCAGCCAGACCAACACCACCATGCCCACTAAACCATTTCATGAATTGCCACATCCACACTTTTTTCGAACACCACTAGGAATGGTGACACTATCACTCCCCTAGGCAGCCTGTTCCAATGCTTTACCACTCTTTCAGTAAAGAAATTTTTCCTAATATCCAATCTAAATCTTCCCTGGTGCAACCTGAGGTGATTTTCTTTCATCCTATCACTTGTTACTTGGGAGAAGAGACCAACGCCTGCCTCACTACAGCCTCCTTTCAGGTACTTGTAGAGGGTGATAAGGTCTCCTCTTAGCCTCCTCCATCCCAGACTAAACAACCCCGGTTCTCCCAGGCACTCCTTGTAAGACTTATGCTTAAGATCCTTTGAGCTACATTTCAAGTTCCAATATGGAAAAGTTGAGATCTTGATGAATTTTCTCCTGTAATTCTGTGTAAAAAGTCTAGAAAAGCTGCACAGGACAATCTAGTGTGCTACTCCTAGACCTTCCCAGGGTAACCTAGACCAGTCTGAAGGATAAGAGTTCCTAGACAACCTTAGTATCTTCTGAGTCCCACTCTGCACCATCCCTTTTCTTCTACTAGTTTTAAAGAGATTGTACAGGAATAAGGATCTCAGGGTTGGTGTACATATTCTTATATGAATATTCATGTTGAACAGAGCCTTTCACCCTTTCAAACATGTTGTTCTTTCATAAGGAGTTAGGCTTGCAACTTACATTTTAATCTTTCTTAAAATATACTGTATCTCATTTCTGCAATATTTAATCAAGTTTTTCATTGATTCTTAGAGTTCAGAGTACCCTTTCAACTTTGTACACCAGATGTCCTCCTTATATTTTGTGAATGAATAAGGAAACAGAGGATTTAAAAACATGACTAATAGTTTGCACTATATATTGCACTATAGCAATATATATGCATTTTGAACTACTTCCAAATATAACAAAGCGATAAGCAGCTCTAGAAAAGAAAGAAAGAGATCAGCATATTTTGATCCAATACCAGTAATCAAATAACTACATTTGCTCCCATAATGACCTGCATTGTTCTCTCAATAGTCATGCTCCATGACCATTCACAATTCATGCACATTTATTTCACCACTATTTAATTTAGTGGAATGGAGGCAACTGAGGTGAATAATCATTACGTAATCATAAAAATCCTTAAAAAAACCCAAAACTACCCAAACCCCAAGCCTGAGAATAAGATTCACGGTTTCTATTTTCTTTTAATATAACTTTAGAAATTTCATGACTTTGAAAAATTGATATAATCCATGTGAATGGATACAATTCTTTTTTTTTTCCTACAGTGAGAAACCCAGTATAATTTTAAATAGCAAAGAGTATCCATTTCTTTCTCTTCCACCTCCCTGCCCCCAAGTAGTGGAGTAAGAGGGAAAAAAGGAACAAAAAATAAAAACAATCTCTCTTCCATTTGGTTATGCTACATATAAAGGGCCCTACTTCCATCAATACTACAACATGCAGCTGCATCTGTATCTACGTTATTTTTTTAGCTTCTCAAATGATTCTTATATTTCACATGATTTTTTCTACAAAGATGGCATTTTACAAGCAACTTGACTCAGAAACACTTCTGAGTCATTTTATACATGAAGTATGCTCTAGGCAATACTATGCTCAAAAAAACAATTAAGCCCCCAAAAGATCCCCCCAAAGCCCCAAACTTTCATCCTTCTGCTCTGTTGCTAATCCATACAAACTTCATAGATAAATGGTCTCAGTATTTCAGCCATCACTACAACTATCAGCCCAAACCACCAGATGAATCCTTTTAAAGACCAATCAATAAGTTACATTTTGAGATTAAATGTTTTTTTTTTTTAAATTTGTATTGAAAACAAGAATCACTTCCACTCAATGTGGACTTCCTACACATGGGAGCAAACATTGCCCTTGTGGTAAGTCAGTGAAAGTGCTAATAGGCTAGTGCGTGTCAGTTCCAAACCTGGATACCAATATAAGATCAGAAGTTGGATTTTTGGCAATATGAAGTTATTAGGCTCTTTTCTTAGAAAATAGTCACAAGATAGTTGAATGCTATTTATTCTGTACGTGCTTTTCATTTAAAGATTCCAAGAGGTTACTGGAACTTAAAGATTAATTTGTAGATTTATGACAAAAGGTATTAGACCTGCCTGCAGGAGATCTAGACTTACAACCACAGTCTTTCACTGCTTTTTGTGTGACCTTGCCTAAATCATCTTTGTGTTTCAACTTGCCAATGTTAACGTAATATCTAACCTTGATATGATATAATGCTAAAGGTGACTGAATTAAAGACAATAGCACAAGCATAGAGCCCTGCTCTATTTTAGGATTAGCTAAGATGAAGTCTACTGACTGCCTTGGGGAACACTTAACGAAACTTATAATGCAGAAAGAAGAAAAACATACACAAATATCTTATTTTCCATTACAGAAGTTATAGTGATGGAGAAAGCAGGGAGGATCTCATTCAGTGAATCCTGAATTTTTACCCTTAGCAATCCTTGCTGTTGACAAAGCTTGTAAATCTTGAAGAGTTCTGGGAAAAAAAATTACATATTCCACCACTGCTGTCAGTACAGCTGAGGCATTTAGAATTTTCAAAATTTGTTCAATACTTAGTTGATAGCAAATAGTTAAACCTTTGATTAAGCAGCCAAATTTACACATCTCCACAATCCTAACGTTTAAAGAAACATCAATCTGTAATTTCACACACATTGGGGGTTTTGTGCTCAAATATTGTGATATCTCAGCTGCATCAGAAATTTACAGATTTACCGTGCTTTTAGTGTCAGAATTAGGTTTCCAATCTGATTTTCATTGTATTGTTTTGCAAACTAACTGATCAAGAACATCCTGTTTCCAAGGAAGAATGGTAAGCAGGCAGTGCTTCAGTTCATGAGAAGGGCATGACTTACCTTGTGAAAGTTCCTGAAATACGCTGCCTTCTCATCTGGAAATTTTTCTAGCCTCCTGGGTCCTTTACTGGAAGCCTTCTTGAAAACCAACCAACAACGTCTGAAAATCTGCAAACAAAATCCATAGATTATATGAGCTTTTCTTTAAAGGCGGACAGAAGCACATACATTCAGTTTCAAATTTAACTTAAAAACAAATTATAAAATGACAGTATTTTACTTTAAAATATGAAAAATTTTGATATCAATCATTTCTACTCAAGTAACCCCAGTTTCTCAATTTATACGTATTGATTGTCAGTCGTTTGTAGATTTTCTTACTTCAATTTCTTTCATGCCAAATTCATACCAAATTTGTCAATCCTTGAGATGAAAGTACATCTATGAACTTTGAATATGAAAAGAATTATAGCGCTGTCAATGGAGAAAGTAATTCCAAAATCACTCCATGCATTTCATATTTTCACATCTGTACTCTTATTTCTATGCAGTATCTATACCACTGAAAACCACTTATCACTGTTTTAATACCTCATAGTAATCAGCCCTTAGTAGAAGGTTGTATGCACATAAAAGAAAACACAAAGTTTAAATAAGCACCAATGTGACCATTCCTGGAGAATACCACACAGTTCTCTCACTTAGTTCAATGACAAACTTTCTAAGGAAAAAAATTGTGGAGTAATACATTTTGGGAACATATACTGAAAAATGAAATCCTTGAGAAAGCACAACACCCCTTCAATATTATCCTCTGATTTTAATGAGAAAGGGTACTTTATGAGGCTATTTACTGAGCATTCTGGTGGTATTGCCATAAGTAGAAATTTAAAATCGGGATCTAATTATTAAATAAGAATATATTTGCTGTTCAAAGAGAAACTGGTTAAGGATAATCCTCTAGGTTATATTAAGCAAGTAAAGGATTATATATTTAATCTAGTTTCATAATCTATGAAAATAGTTCATTTCATTCTCTTCACTATGTGCACAGCTCCATTAAAAATACCACATGTAATTATTTGTTATTATTTGAAGGATACCTTGAAAAACAAAAAAAAACCCTCAATACAAGTTCTTGGTTCCACTGGCCATATGTGGAGAAAAACCTTATTTCTACAGAAATTCTACAAAATCTAATGATACAACACAAGAAGTACAGTGATACTTAAATTGGATCGGGTCAAACACATCTCCAATTACAAAAATAATAAAAATCAAGGAAGTATGAGCAGGGAGAGCTAAAATGAGTAGCTTTCCCCTCAATGTGATACTGTCTAAACAGACTACAAGCAGCAAATATAATGTCATTAAAATAATTAGGCTTAACTAGCCACATTCTGATATAACACTGATACTATCATTTTGTCATTATTGCAGATGAATGTTATCAGTCATAATAAGTGTTTGCTTTTAAAAACCTACCATTGGACTACAGTATTGACATTTATTTATGAAGACTTCGACAGAAAATATAGGCTATAATGAAATCCTCTGCAAGTATAATTCTTACAAAGCATATGGTTTTTAGGGGTTGTTTTTTTCTGTTAAGACTGTAAAGTTACAACTGTACAACTGTACTTTCTTTGTCAGAAATTACTTCACCTTACCTGGGGAAAAGCAAAGATGGAATCATATTTCCTGAAAAAAATGACATTGCACTGTGGGATGACATAAACCATCTTTATTAGATAATACTTTCTTCAAATAACATCTTGGCAGTACTGCAACTTATTTTACAAAACTATAGCACTGCTCCCACTGTTAACTCTTCATTAATCCACATTTATCCTTCACAATGTAATATATGATATGAAAACCTCCATTTTCGCAGGTAACAAATTTTTTTCATATTCACACGCTATTCACACTATTTTGACCTCACTAAAAGCAATAGCACCAATTGTCAAAGGGGGACACATTTACTCATTTAACGAAAGTGTCTCCTTTATAATACTCCTGCATCTTCTGGATCTCAGGGGTTTTTATTTTTCAGTCTACGTGTATTTTCAGTTCATCTCTCTTCCTCTGAGGAAAATATTTTCTTAAGAAGTTCTTTATCAAGGTAAACATCACTGCCTTAATTTCAAATCTTACATTGATTTATTTATTTCCGTTATCTGCCCTAAATGGTTTACAGTCTTCGAAGACTTCTCGTTAGAAAAACAGATCAACCTACAGACCCTGTCATCAGCAGCACTGCATTTTAACACAATCACAGAATCCTAATTTTACTGATGACCTCAATTTTGGACAGCTGGTGATGAGGCAACAGAAGTTTACCATCAACTGACAGAGTAAGGTTTTTTCTGTCCATTTTTTTTTCTTTTCATATGGCACAGTCAAATTTTGTTATAATGCAGAGTATCAGTTAGATTCAGTACATCACAAGTACCCCTAATAGATGGAAAACTAGAGAAGCAAAGTCAGGGAGTCTGATTTCTCCCTGTGAGGATGAGACTATTTTCCAGATAAAAGATAATCTAATGCATACTCCCGTGCAATTCCTTCAGTGATAAACGAGCAGGATAATGGCAACTCCTGAATGCCAACTTCAGTCTTTTTTCAGTGGATATTAATCTGGGACAGTGTGGAGTCTGAGGTTTTGCAGCTAAACAGACAAAATTCAGGAGGGAGGCTTTGACCTCAAAGTACCCATGGAAGAGGGCTAGTTATATTTAGGCAAGGTCCTCATAAGGCCTTTTACCAAATTTCAACATTGGGATGAAATCAAAGGTTTCAGCACTTAGACTGCGGGAATGAACAGCCCTTGCTTTAACAGGAGAACAGTGAATAGCAAGAGAAGGGAACTGTAATTTTGACCTTTAGAATGTTACCACTTAAATTTATTGACATCTATTTTATCCAGACTTTTAGGGACAGGGGAGATCCGAAGAACATAATGGCTCAAAGATCACTCTTGATTTGGTACGTACATACACCAAGGTACATCCTTGCATTTGGAATCTTCTCTTTAAATCTACTTTTAAGGCTGGTATAAACATATACAGTTCCACTTAACTTTAGCAGCATTTTATCTGATTACACCAACAGACAGTTTGTATCTCAGTGTTTGAAAAAGCATTAGCATATGAATTTACCTATAAATATGAATAAATAGGTGAAGACACGAGCACACAGCAAACAAACATTTGCCTTTCATAAGGCACCTCATTGTTATACAGAAACCTACTCAATTATTCACCAACTGAGATAGCTTTTATCCCTGGCCTAGTTTAGGATGCCATTGGCTGTAATCAAAACTTCTGAAAGACTTTTAAAGTCCTTAGATAATTGGGGTAGCCATTGTGAAAGAAATCAGCTCATCAGCTCTTTAACAACAGCGAGAATGAGAACCACTTGCAGTATTGTCTGCATTAATATTTAGTACTTCCTGTGAGATTTAAGTGTCTGTTTCTCACACATGTATACTTGAAGAAATGCCAAGTATTTGATTGTTTAACGACTTTGACAGCATTCTTGGATGAGCACTCACTGCTCAGTGAATGGGATTTGAAAGTTTCGTCTTGTATTGAGGGCAGGGCAATCAACACAAAGTCTTACCTTAAACCAGTGCTTTTTTTCTTGAGAAATTCAGAAAGACAGCATTAAGTACCTGCTATGTTTCGGGTACCTTTTATTAAGATATCAATTAGAAGGACCAAATGTTATTCAGCACAAACCCTGGAATTCTACTGAAATTGCCTGTTGAGTCCATAGCAGAACCTTTTTAAGCAATACCATTACGCTCTCAGTTTTACAAGATAGGCAAAGCAGAAATAAAATATTCCTCTAAATCCCACTACCTGTGAAACTATATATCAGTGACAGAAGTAACTCAGGACACTTGTGGTCTGGTGAGAACTGATTCAGCTGCCCCTTGCAATATCATATGGGAATGATTTTCATGATAACGCACAAACCTGAATGGGAGAGTAGCCTCTGTTTCTAAGGATGGACTTCTTATCTCGCTAGTGAGGAAAAAGATTCCAGGCCTGGAACAACATAACCTTATCATCCCCAAATGATTTCTGAAATCTTCACAGTCAGAAATTCTACTTCCAGTAATACTCCAATTTCACTAATCTTTAGAGATAACTTTTAAATTTATTTCTATTTAATTTGAAACACTGCAATAGATCAATTAATGTGAAAAATATCTGCATAATCTTCTTTCTTTGTTTCTTCTGCTGAATTCACCTCTCAGCTCACCATTCCAGCATGGTCATATTTTTAAATATTCTTGACTAATATGTGCCAAAGTTTGGCCTCTGAATGGGTAAATTTTCTTCATGCTGATATCATACACTTCTGTTTTACTGTTTCCAAGGTTGTTCATAATAAGTCCATTAAAAGACATATTATAGGAAACCCACTGGCTAAACAATTCTTTTACAAAAAAAGAAAAAAATGATTCCTTTTCCTAAAATAATTCAATATTATTAGTTTACAGTGGGAATCTTACATACGATGTTGCATTTTCCAGAGATTCTAAAGCTTTTTCCTAGTTGTTAACAATAGATGTTTTGAGATTAACATTTCTTTTTATCCACAGCTGCAGCTAAGTAAGCTTTGCCAGTCATCACTACCATTTAGAGACAGGATTTTTATTGATATGTCTCTACACATTATTCCAGAAATTCTACCTCACAATCAAAGAAAGCAGAAACAACATCCACCCCAATATATATATATTTTTTTAAATAAGGCCAAAAAAGAAAGCTACAACACTTTTTTCCAAATCACTTCAGATGCTTTGAAATCTTCCTGTCTCTAGCCAAAAGATAGTACAAATGCCAATCGTTTTCCTGGGTATATTGAAAAACCACATAATTTTCTGCCACTAGCTCTAGAAACATTTGTCTCTTGAGAGAAGCAGCAGTGATTCTGCTCCCAGTTACTAACAGAAGCCACCACTGACCAGCGTGGGTGGTGAAGAATTACTTACTAGAGCAGGCAGTGAAGCATTACTTATGGGGCTTTTTGCTAGCATAACCCATTAAATTGTTCTCCCAGGAAGACATCTGCATAATATTATGCAGTCCTGCATTTACATTTCGGTAACTGCAGGAAAGGATAGTTGATTTCTCCTCTCTGACTTTCCATGTACAGTCCTGTCCTATTAGACAAGACATCTGCTGTGTATACATTAAAAGTAGTAACACATGAAAATATTCAAATTTGCTTCACTAGTTATCTGTATTAAAAATGAATATTGGTTTTATGGAGTGTGTGAGAGGAATACAGTACGTCGTGAGCTGAAAAAAATCTTGACTCACAAATTTAAAAACGTAGCATTCATAGTAAGAAAAATAAAAATAGTTGTCACAGTGAAGTCATATTTAACCATTGTTTTGACACCCACCACTTTTTAAATTTTCTGTGCATACTTTGGCAAAAGAAGAAGAGATGAGGGGTAAAACTTTTCAGTTTCAGTGGAACTACACTTGTCATGCATTCAAGTAAAATTTAAGAGAAATTGAAAAACAATTATTGTCTGCAAAAAGGCCCAAGTGAAAAACAAGAAGGCAAACCCATCCATGCCTCAGATAAAGAGCAAGATAAAGAACAAGGTATAAGCTATTGCTAAGTAAAGTCAATAGAAAAGAAAAAAAAAACCAACAACCCAACCCGAATTAAACGCCTTATTGTTGCAATCCACCTACTTGAATTACCAACACTTTGCATTAAAAAGACAAAAGCAGGTACTGTTGTAAGGAGTCATGCCTTCCCTCCTGCATTTCAGTTTCTGGGAGCCTTTGAAATTAAGGTGCCCTAGAAACAAGTGTTTTATTCCCCGTCTTGGAAAAGCACTGGTTTCACTGTCTGCTTTTTTTGAAATACGGTTACCGCTGCGCTAAGTGGGTACATTTTGGGTGGTGAATTTGGATCAGTATGAAGAAGCAGAAAAGTCAAAACACTACTGCACAGTGCTGAGCTCCTGAATTAGTGCAGAGGGCGCAGTGCAGGAAGGAATCGAGGCCAGCTCCTGCTTCTTTACCACACCTCTGGGAACTCTTATATCTCCCAGCAGCAGAGCAGAGATCCTCCACAGTCATCTGACAACACTCCTCCCAAACAAGAGGAGAGGCAAAAAAAAATAAAAAAAAGCCCTAGCCTTGCTCAGAAGCTTGAGGTTACTTGCTTCTTTCAGTAGCTCTGGGGTGTGGTGCCAAGACTTCACCACAAGATACAAAAAGCTCATGAAAGTTTTCCCCTTTTTTTATTGATTCTAGCTCTACAGCTGCTCTCCTATTTAAACCTTTTCTTTTTCAAACATTACTAAAGTATCTACCACAAAGCAATTGCAATGAAAGTAAAACTGTTAAAACCATAAAGCCAGGATTTAAAAAAAAAAAAAATCCAGAGATATATTTAGTATATATCTATGAAAAGATCACTAGTAATGCCTTTAATATAAAAATGCTCTCTGACCATATGTTATGAAGCCTATCACACAGGGTAACATTCCTCATATATGCAACCTTGTACGTACCCTTGAGCTTCATTTTATCATCCTAATTAGGAAGCAAGGTTAGACCTGTAGTTTATAAGCCTTGTAGTATGACCTTCTGCAATATCTCAGAAGACAATTCGGTCTTAAGAGAATTTTAGTGTCATAGTTCAAATCCAACATTTCTGATAGCATTTTTTAAATTATTATTATTTTCCACATGGCAAATCTGCTGGTACTTAAAGTTAGGAATAGAAGAAATATAGAAACATCTGCTATAAACTGTTTCATCTCCAATTAGATCAATCCTTGTGGGCTTGATTGCAGTCAGTGAGAATTAGGATGGTTAGAGAGAGATCATTAGGGACAATTCACCCAGTTATAGTACATGTACGTCATCTCGTCATCTTTCGGGTGCCATAACATACCATTATAGATTCATATAGATGCTTATAATATACTATAATTTATGGTGTTATAGTCACAGGCTATACATGTAATCCATAAAAAGATTTATTTTATTATTAGAGAGTTGTGAAATCAAAGCACATCATAGTAATTTTCCAACTATTCCTATACTAACTAAACTACTGTGTGTATAAACACTTTAGCTATGGAATCTGAATTCTTTATTTTTTGAATTTAAAAAAGAGCAGGGGATACAGATCTGGAAAGATTTGCATATTGTATTGCTGTGAAATGTGTTATACAACTTTATCAATCCGGCTTTACCAGCACAGCTTAAAAACTCACTACCATCACTTTTCTTTGAACTGCCAGAAGGGCAAGGCAAGGGCAGAAGGACACCCTACACAAATAATGCACTCAGATGAGCAGAATTTATCACTTATATCTGAACTGAGGTGATGTTTATTTAAAGAAATCAGTTTCAGTAGCTGTTTTTTGGTTTTCTGCATTTCTGACTCAGTTTTGGCAAGACTAACTTCAGTGATTCTTTTGGAGGAAAACTAATAACTGCTTACTTCATGTCTGGCCGCAGAATAAATGACAAATAAACCTCAGAGCAAACCACAAAAAAAAATTTGATTACAACAGTTTTAGCAGGCATCTAGCAAGAAAATCCCATAACTTGCAATACTTCTAAAGAAACTATGCCTGAAAAAGAAAGTATTTCACTGAGTTTAAACTGAATGTGTAACAGCTACTTATGAACAATTATATAGCCAGAATTTGTACCGAAGTTCGTATCTCCTCCCACAGATACTTCTCTAAAAGCAATCAGAAGAAAATACTAACAAAGAAAGTTATGGTTTTGTTTAATATTAAATTTGGGTAACTTTTCAAAATGAACAGGAGTAACAAGTTTGCCTCACTAATCTCATTTTTTTTCTGGAAATACAGTTTTTTTCCCTACATTGTATAACGCTTCAATTAGTTAAACATAAACACAATCTGCTTGAGGATGACAGATTACAAATAATGGTTTGATATTCTGCAATGGAAAGTAATATTTACAGAATAGAAGTTATGATTACTGCCATTAGTCTTAATAATATGGCTATATATTGAAACAATGGAAATACCACTGCAGTAAAGCTTCTTAATTTTTTATTTTTTTCCATATATGAGCTTACTAAGCTGAAAGGCAATATCTTTTACACACATTTAGTAGATTTCTTATTTACATCTTTGTAATACAAAATTCAGAACTTTACACACAATCTGAAATAACACTTACAATGAAAGATGATATGTGTCTGCTCAGATCCTTCATATTTTATGTTAGGAAGGTGGGAATTTGTGACAATAAATGTTACAAAATCAAAACCATGCAATAGAATACCTTAAAATGAAGCAGAGCTTCCAAACAGAACAGTAATCACAAACATCTGTTCTATACTACTGAGGGACAAAACCTCAATTCATTTTTACAGCTCCGGTTTAGAGGGTTACGAGCTCAAATTCAACTTCAGAATCCAAAATTATTCCTTAGGTTTACATCATCTATTATTCTACCACATCTATCCTTACTTTTCTCTACATTATCACACAGAAACCTGTTTTAACAGGAGTATAATAGTCCTCAAGATGCTGTTGTTTTGACTGATAAAATAAGTCAAAACAGTATGCTTTGCACGGGACTTATCATAGCTGAGCACAGCACTAAGTCTAAAGCACTTCTACAAAGAACTGAAATGTGAGCTGAATATAAGTGCCACTGTATATTTACATAAGTGTATAGCTTCTAACAGCAGTTGATCCTCAAAGTGGAACAGGAAAGTTCAGTATTATATCTTTTATTCTTGGATGATTTTGGTCATTTCAGCAAACATGTAGATAATCTTGCAAATCTGGACATGCTGATATATATGGGTGAAAAATAACTGTAATCTACAGGTGACACTATCAAATTCCTGGTCACAGACCCAGGCATGAATGCATTCATGAAGGGTATGCAAAATGCTTAAATACACTAAGACTAAACAATATATAAATGCCAATATAAGAGAAAAGCTCTTCAAACATCCTCTAATACATTGTACTACAGAATGGAGTACAGATCCTAAAATGGCATTTATCCGTGACATATCATTCAACAAACCTCTGAAGTAACAGGTTGTATGAATCAAACATGGTGGCTTCCTACAAATTAAATGGGTTTTTTTTTCATAAAGTTACATAGTATGCTTTGACTCTCTTTTAAGTATTATGACTTCTGCTAGATTTTATGGAGAAATTTTATATAGCAAAGAAGGTGTTCTGCGAAGAGAAGCCTGCAGTAAGCAGGACCCTATAAATATTAATGTTCAAAAGCATGCCTAATATCAGTGCTGGTTTTTGACATTTGATTCACCTGCATTACTGTAACCTATAGGTTTTATCTCCTCCTGCCAAACAACTGTAGTTTTAACAGATGTTAATATGCCACCGAAGACCTTTATTACATTTTACTTTTAATCTAATTGAAGGGGAGGAAGATGAATTAACACTCATGGTAAGTGGAAATAGATAAAAGCTCAGCTAGCAAGAATCCTCTACAGCAGGAATAAAACGGATACTAAAATTGAGTAATGCTGTGATTTTTTTTTTTGCAGTTCTCATAGAACTACCTTGAATTTTTAAAGTAAAAAATCAAAACCAAAACCAAAAAAAACACAAAAAAATCCCCCAACCATCATTTGCTCTGGGTCTTGAGAATTTAAGAGGAAGATGTATGCAGACAGAAAAATACATATTTCAAATACTTCATTCATTGGTACTAGTGATTTGCTGTCTGTCACTCTTGTGCTACTTATTTCGCAATAATTCCTGAAAATCTCTGTTTAAACATGTTACCAATCCGCTATCACAAAGCATCAATATTGCACTGAAAAAAAAAAGTAAAAGTAATCCAGTGCAAGGAAAGGATGAGAAAATAAATACTTTTAAACAGCGCTAAGAGGATTTGGAAGAAAAAACTATAGCCCTTAGCTCCTGTAACTACCGACACCAGTTCTGTTCAGCTTTTGTTTTAACATCAAACTTTTAACAGATAAAGACAGTTTTTACACAAAGAAAATTAGCATGAAAGAGTATCCCTAAGAACTCAAATGCAGCTGGTCTGTTACATTCTCAGTCAGGGTGCTCTGTGGGGAAATGTGCTACTATGTGGGATTAGAGCCCATGTTATTACAGCCTCAGGGTTGTAACATTATTTATGCAGAAGAAAAGGAGATGATCTCCAAATGCAGACTTCCAAAGTCCAAAAGACCACTCCAAATTCTCTGCTCTGTGTCTGTGATAGGTCTCAAAAAACTCTGCTCTGGAAGTGTTTTAGAGATTCATCCACCCAAAGTTTACCTAGGTAAATCCACAGGAGCCATGCCCGTGCTTTAGTATGCTTTGGTTCAGACCCACACTGGTAATGCTCAAGGCATCACAGATCAAACATAAATTTCTTTGCTAAAGGAAAGATGGTTATCCCACCAAGTTAATAACATTATCAAAGAGAAAAAGAAAAAAACCCAACAACAACCCAAACCCAAGTCCCCTGCTCCCATCTATTCTACTGATTATCACCAGCTTTTCAGAGCTTGTAGGAGATAAGACTGTCTTTTTATGATTTCCCATGGGCAGAAGAAAATTATTATTATGTCCATCCAATGCCATTTATTTTGATATTCTCATTAGCTGCATAAAAATAGAAAATACCCTGATTTTCTATGTTCTGGGGACCCCCTGAGGGCAGAAGTGGGTAGAAGAAGAAAAAAAAAAAAACCAAAAACAACAGCATTTCTGGTCAAATCAAACAGACAACTTGTGATACCCTATCCAGAGTACAAACATCTAGCATATTGGTTCAATACTAGCTAACACATCTCCCTTTTCTCACTTGCAGTATTAAAAGTATCAGATAAGTCAACAGCAGAAAATTGTGTTACTCACTTCCCATGACTGCTGAGATGGTCTCAGCTACAAGATACGAAGTTGTAATACATCCGTTAAGATAAAAGGGAAAGTGGGTGGGAGGTGTGTGGAATGTTGTGTGCTTCTCAGTACCAGCTTTACCAGGAGCATGATTTGGCTTTGCAGTATTAAGTGGCTAATCTTCATGTTTTAGTTGTGAAGTTTGAGTGAGAGTTTAAGTGTAAGACTTACAAAGTAGGAGACTTGCTACAGATATAGTTTTATTATATAGTAATAATGAGTAAACTCAAGCACAACGAGTCAGCTTTCTTGTTCAGCAATATTTCTATGCAAGAAGTTGGTAGAAAACTATAGTTATAAAGTAAAATATGCAGATTTTATGGAAAATACCAGTAGGCTTAGAGTGATTACTCTATCTTTATTAATAGCTACCCTGAATAAGAACATAATATGAATCATGAAGTAAAAAAAGTTTGCCGAATTCCATATGATAAATGCACAGACTGTTAGAGAATGGACTAACAATTTCGTATTTTTTTGGTATTAGAACAGTGAAATAAGTAAAATATTATGAGCAATTCTTACCTTCTTCATGGTAAGAATTTATGTATATGGTACTAGTAGACTGGCTCACCACAGTTACTGTCTTACACATCAAGAGTCCACAACAATTGTGTCTTTTTGATTTTTTGTTTGGTAATGAAGTCATGGGGAAAATTCCCAGAAGATTTTCAATACCTTAGATTTTAAGTTTCTCATTTGAGGGTGGGGAGGACAGACAGAAGGAATAAAGTTTTCAGTTTAGAATTACATAAATAACCACTTATAATCCTAGGCATCCTCTCTGAATGATTCAGAGTTTGAGAGGTGGTGTTTATATTTATACCATCTATACATATCAGAGAATATATGCTGACAGCAGTAGATAAAACTTCAGTCTCTGCATGTTAATCAATATATTTTCTGGTCATTCACCAACAGATGCATAGATATATTTACATCATAAATAGGACTCGAAATTCACAGTTACGTTTCCAGTACCTTGGGAATCAATCCAAGCAAATCTTTTTACGTGGCCATTAAATCTTGCCAGTATACAGACAGATAGAAATTCAGCATTGCAGAGATCAGTTATTACACATAGTCCTTTTTTTTTCAGTTTAAAGCCTGCACTTAAAATGACCCACCTTGAATATCAATAAAAATTGTTAGGTAAGATTTGGACACAGATGAATGACAGGAAATGCGAAAGTCACCGAGCCCAACCTCCTTCAGTTTTAGAATGCCATGCAGTAGGTGTCTGCTACTTTTTGATCTGTTTCTTCACCTGTCACACTATTTATATCCAAGGAAATATTTGAAGTCTGACAGTTCTTCTTGTTGCCCTCATGGTACTGGCTCACTAGGATAGAAAAAATTTCTTCTTGAGAAGTATCAGGGAAAAAACCCTGCCCAAATATTTCACATTCATAATTCTTTTTTTTTGTAGGTGCTCAGTGGCTAATAGGCAACTATCATGCTTTGGAGAGGTTGTTTTTGTTGTGATTTTCTTCATAAGCCTTGTTCCTGCTGAAATTTTAATTCCTATATGAACAAATTTTTGCCTTTGACTCCAAATCACTTGTTTTAGTACATTCTTCTATTGGCTTTTGTATTTTTAACATATATTATAATGAATCTGTCAGCAAGAAGATCTATTCAAGTGCAGAAATTGTAGTTCAATCAGCATTCACCAGTGAACTCACAGCATCAGGTCACAGCAAGACAGCCACTGTAACACTCAGTAACTGAGGATGCTGTACCATCCTACCCTTTGATGGCAGAGCCTTTTGTTCTATTTCTCTTTAGGAGGATCCACCTCTTATTCTTTTCAGACAGCATATGGTGTGTAATTTCTCTTTCAGCTCCTCTACCTTCCAAATTAACAAGTCCCTGCTTCCTATTGTTTTGCCTCAGGACTTCTTAAGTGTGCCCTGCTGGACTTAAACTATCTTTCAGTCATCATCTCAAACAAGTTAACTCCTGGTTTATGATGGATTTAAGCTCTAAGTCTTTATAAATGAATAAAATGTTATATAAATGGAATTGACTCATAATAGAACATCAGGCGTACGTACAGGGAATTTTTTTTAAGGAATTCTATTTTTCTCTACTACTGCCTCTGTTATTATTCCTGCTTCTATTGTGCATATGACACACTCCTTTCTACTATGGAAAGTGTCCATTCATTTGTTATTAGAAACATAACAACTGAAGAATATAATTAGCAGTAGTAATTGTCTCACAAGATAAGTTCCAGGAAATATAATGTGCAATGGTATAGAGGAGTCTGTTTATTTCCATCCTATATACATAGTGGAAGTCTTGTATTCTTAAATATTAGCAGGCTTCATTCTACAACAATACTCACTTCGGTGTGAAGGGTTTTAAAATATTTTGCAGGATTTTTTTTAATGCTCCTATCCTGGTTTCTAAAGTCCGCAGAAACATCAATAAAAAGCAGTTTTTAATGGTACAGGCACTGAAGGCAGGAGGGTGTAGGGATTTTCATTTTTTCTAAACTTAGTCTTTTAAGAAAGTAATATCATAGCTGTTCACTATGTGGTTTTCACACAGGTGTTTACTACATGGTTAATATCTTATTAAACTGTTCCAGTCATCTTTTGCAGATGAGGGACTTGCTATTTATTTCATCACATCTCAAAAGGAAGTGAGAGCAATATTCCCACCAACCACAGACATAAACTGAAAGACAGCAGCAGACTGTTTCATGAAACTGTAAAGAATTCTTTTATGTAAAGAATTTCTGGGAAAAAAACCAGCTCGGGGAGCTCTTTCTCTAAAGACACAGCCTTCTTATTCTTCTCAGTTTTACCCTTTATTCGCTTTAAAATTGGACTTCAATGAGGTGGAGCAAAATTGGTCCACAGAGCCTGTAAGAAGTTTTGCCACTTGTAGGCCCTGGAAGCAGGGTTCTCAAGCAAAGGTAAATGGTTGAAAGATGTCAAAGCAGTCTTCTATAAGGATCTACTTCTGAAACTGTAGAAAGTATTAATACAATGTACATCCCCCAAGCAAGCCTTAGTCTTCTTTTTCCATTCCTGCTTCCCTATTCTTTTATTGCTACCTTCTTCTCAGCAACAAAACTTTTGTTACTTTTGTGGAAAAGCAACTTACAACGGCAGCTCTTTGTCCCTAAAAGACTACAAAAATATTTAAAATTCGGCTTTCTCCTTTCCAAAAAAAGGACTTACTGAAAAGATTAGGTGGTGTTAACTTTAGTTAAAACAAAAAAATAGTCAATGAACAAAACTAAGGGAGTTTTAACAATGGTTGTGTCACACTGCATAGTTGTAAAATATGATTACAGTGTCTGTGGATTAAAGTTTACTAATTTCTAAAGAAAAGTTTGGTGTTGATTTGTCTGTAGTAAGAATATGCAATTTCTTTTTTTTCAATTTATTGTGCTTCATGCCTCCAAGTTGCATAATTCTCTTACGTCTAAACATAGCACAGCTCAAAACTTGCATGCAGACATCAGGCTCTGAACAAAAGCTGAAAAGAAATTAGATTTAAAGCGCTGGAATGGTAGCTTCCATTCTTGTGAAAGTATGAAGGGAAAGAAATAACTTCATATCTGGTATCACAGTTTTTTCCACTATTAGAAAAATATGTGCTTTTACTTTCCACTATACAGTATATGCTTTGTTCACAAGTTTTTGAAGTTTTGATCACATCAAGACACTCATATCAACACACGTCTGGGAATATTTAAAACTTATACCATTAAGTCTAGGATAACCTGTATCCTGCACACATTAAATATTACCATTTAGTTGAATTTTAGAGAAGAAATACTATACAGCCAACATATGGGGGTTTACATTAAGATTTTTTTTTTCTATAATGGCACTTCTCGCCCTTTTCCATGTCATGTTTTAAGAGGAACACTGAACAAATTGCAGAGTGTTTACAGCCCTGCCACAATTGTAGCAGTGATTTTGATGACAGCATCCATCATGAAGGTTATACCACAACCTAAACTAGAGAGGCCACAGGCTCAAATCAAGTGCTTTCTGTCAATTTCAGAAAGGTGCTTAACACTTTGCAAACTAAAGGCTGAAATTTTACTGATCTTAAATTGTTCCTCCCTTGTATTTCTAACATTTTCATCACAAATCCAGGAATCATAAGTGTCTGAGATATGGTGTGACTCCACAGATATTAATTATTGCTTGAACAGAAAAGAACTTCCTTCTAAGCTTTCCAGAAAACTAATTTCCTGCATGTTGCCTGCAATTAATGGTAGCTGAAGAAAGCAAAAATTTTTGTGTGAAGACACCCAGGATGAATAACTATATTTTGATTGTTTCATTTTTCATCTAAACAACTACAAGTACTCCTGAAGGCAAGCACAGCAAGTTGCTTCAAGATATCAATGGGTTGTCAGATGCACCAGAAGTGATAAAGTTTAAAAAACATTTCCCATTTACAGTCCCTGATAGTAGATTCCTTTAAGAATATATGACAGTGGTAAATATATAAATAAAGACAGATTGGCTTTTTCATGTTACCTTAGATATGTTTTTTTTCCTCACGTGTAAGTATTCCCCACACCTCAGGGAAGCAACTTCGCACAATCAAATTCAAATTGGACAAACTAATTTGATTTCTGAGAATTAGAAGGAGATAAGAACTAATTTTTTTTATCTTGTCTCACTGAAGAATCACTTTTCAGATAGAATGAAATAATTGACATTTACCCTCCAGAGTAGATTCCCAGATGGTCTGAGTTTAAGAATAGGGGAATTTTGCAGTGGAAATGGCAGCTTATACATCAGTGATTTGACTAAGAATTTCACTTCTGAACCTGAAACTATTCGAGTAACAATGACTATAACATGGAAAAGAAAGAAAGGTCCAAAGAAATACACTTGTGACCTTGTGAGATGGTCAGCTACTCACTCTACTTTGAAGCAGTTGCATCTGGTATCATGGCTGAAGGCCAAGATGGTTGTCCAGAAAAAAACTAATTACCCCAGGAAAGACCAATGGTTCATCGTTATCATTCAGGAAAACTCAAGAGGAGAGTTATGACTCATGTACACATTCTGCACTAGAAGTAGCTCTTGAAGCCATAGTGGACAACCCTTAAAAATCATTCATCTCTTACATGAATGGTCCTGTTCAGGACAGGTATTTTCTGCACTGGAGCAAAACAAGCAGAATCTAACAGTCTCAGAAAAGACTATTGCTCTTCTCTCTATTTTACAATATTGCCCTCCCTCCAACAATTTCTTCACTTAATTCTTCCAAACCAAGCAAAATAAACGCCTGACACCACCCCTTCCCCTGCACGCACACACGGAAATACTAAGCCAGACACTTCAAAGCATGTGACTGCTGGAAGTTCTTCCTTCATAACTTCGCTAATTTCTTGAATTTACTAAGGAGAACTTGTGCTTACAGCTTACTGGAGAACAATCATCCCGTTTAATGGGAATTGAAAAGGTAGGACAAGAGGGTATTTATGTAAGCTCTGCTTAATTTGACATCCCTGTCAAGAGCCCTAATTCCTGAGTTGAAATAGTTTTGTCTCAGATCACTTTGAATCAGGCACAGAACCTGAGCCTCTCAAAATTCAGACAAGTGCTTAACTGATTTGCTATAGAAAAAAAGGTTAAATATCTTAAGGTATTAAAAACAACTCAATTAACTCATCATTAGTATCAAGGTTTGTTGTATTTATGTGGGTTTTTTTTCCTTGTACAGATACAGTAGTCTAGAGATTTCTCCCTTATTTCTCTCTTTGCATTTGATCTGGAAATGAAGCACAAACGCTGAACTGGTGGCATCACAACCATTTCCATAGCAACACACCAATTTCTCAAGTACTGTCATGGCTCTACTGTTGCTGAAAACTGAAAGAAAAGCAAGGCTGAGGAAACGTTTGCAAAGATTTCAAATGCAGCTTTAGTTGCAGGTACCCTCTTAAAGTAGACCAAATCTTGTACCTTCAGCTAGAATACTGGCACAAATACTTTAAAAACCCATCTAAACAAGTGTTTGAGTTTGGTGGCTCTTGTCTTTCTTTAAAAAAATCAGTCTTAACGTAGAAGTTCTTTAGTTAGTTCTAATAAACGTCTAACAGCGCATGTATAACTGCTTCAAAACAGACACGATTTTATTGTTCATTCCCATTTCTTGTATCATTTGTATCACAACAGATTATGTAAATAAGGGATGACCTCTTCACATGCTTTACTGCAGTAGCACTCCATATGCAAGAATACAAAGTATTCTAGATTTTAAAACTGATGTTGATTTAAAATTTCTTTGCCTACTGCTGACATTCATTACTTACTAAACAACATTAATAGAAAATTAATATTTGCAACAGCATGGGTTTCATTATTAGTTAACAAACAAAAAAGCAGTAGGCCATCCCACATCTAGTGGATTTTATACACTTCTGTCAATAAAGGAAAGTGCTGCATTAAAGATGGACTTGCTTGTTCTGGTGGATGAGAAGCTCAACACAAGCCAACAATGTGCACTTGCAGCCCAGAAGGACAACAGTTTCCTAGGCTGCATCAGAAGTATGAAGAGCAGGTCAAGGGATGTGATTCTCCCCCCCTGATCTGCTCTAGTGAGACTTCAAATGGAGTACTGTGTTTAATTCTGGAGTCCTCAGCACAGGAACAACATGGATCTGTTAGAATGAGTCCAGAGGAGGGCCACGGAGACTATCAGAGAGCTGGAGCCCCTGTACTATGAGGACAGGCTGAGAGAGTTGGGGTTGTTCAGCCTGGAGAAGGCTCTGGGCAGACCTTAGAGCAGGCTTCCAGTACTTTTAAAGGGGACCAGGAAAGGTTTGAGGGGGAGTCTTGATCAGTAACTGCAGTGATAGGATGAGTAGTAATGGTTTTAAGCTGAAAGAGGGTAGATTTAGGTTAAATATTAAGAAGAAATTTTTTCCCATGAGGGTGGTGAGGCACTGAAACAGATTGCCCAGAGAAGACATGGATGCCCCTTCACTAGAGGTGTTCAAAGCCAGGTTGGATGAGGCTTTGAGCAACCTGATCTAGAGGAAGGTTTCCCTGCTTATGGCAGGCATGTTGGAATTAGATGATCTTTGAGGACCCTTCCAACTCAAGCCATTCTATGATTCTTTGATTCACAGTGCCTGGTACCTTAAAAAAGAAATAGCTAGCTGCATGGTGAAAAAGAGAATGGTATGATGACTGAAAATATTTTGTGATGAAGGGAGGTTATGATTTGCAACTCAAGTTTTATCTGAAAGTTAGGGAATGTCAAAAAAAAAAAAAAAAAAGGAGTAAGCAATGTTAAACTTTATTCTGAACGCCTCGGGAACATGTCTGGTCTCTTATTTATTTACCTGCTCAGCCCTACTTCTTCCTACCCCATCCTCTCACTCTCCTATTTCCTCCAGTTTCAGCTCAGCATTATGAAATCATTCAACACCATTACTTTTTTTCTTATTGCACTCAGTCGCATACTTCAAGCATGTATTTGAGGTCCAAATTTTGCCAGCTGACTTCCACTCATTCCAGTGTATTCCTCCCTGCCCTGTCTAGGAAAACAGTCAGCAAGTCTCTCCATTTTCTTCCTTGAAATTTCCAAACTTCAGAACCTCCCTTTTATCAGACTGCCAAACTCACCAAAGCACCCTTTACTCATATACACAGCGTGGTGGAACATCTGAAAAGTATAAGTGTTTCCTAAGAGATAACAGCAATAATGTAATCCTGTCAAAGGGCTAATATTACTAGCTAGCTGGCTGTAAATCTATAATCTCTAAACTTTTCCTAATCTATCTATCTTTTATAGCACAATACCACTTATGATTTCTACTTGCTTGCTTTTAGAAAAGTACCTTTCACAGGAGAGGATCTAGTAAGGACTGTTGATACAAGCTGACTTAGAAGAATTAAAGAGGAGAATAATAGTTCATCTCCCTCTCAGTTAGGACTCAGTACAGAGGATTGATTCAGATAATCTCACAAATGTGAGATTTCTCTTTTGTTGCTGTCAATGATTTTAATAATTTCTATACCAGCTGAAAGACACAGGGTTTGGGAAGTGTACCTTGCTTCCTTAATGCACTTTGAGAAAAAGATTGCAAAAACTGCTCAGCCAAATAGGTTCCTTAGAAAAGAGTTTACACAGCAGACGAGAAAGAAGGGGTGAATTTTTTTAGTGGTATTTATACAGAGTCCACAGCTGCTGTCAATTCCCACTTTACCACAATGCATGCATGGAAACCAGTGGGTACGGAAGGCTGAAGTCCTGCCTGCCATGCTCCGTTATCTACTACTGTGTGATTATCTATTTTTCACATAAGGATGTAAACCAGCTCTTTGCAGAGCAGATGTGTCATGTAACTTCTGGCCTTTTTTTTTGCCTTTGCTCTAAGGAGTGGAATTGCATTTGCCACATCTTCTATTTTATCTTCCCTATCTGTTGAATACATAGGGCAAGGAATGCTTGCCTTTTCTGTTTCATAGATTTGTTGTTGCTATAGCACTAGATTTAATTTTCTATTTTAGACATGCAGCACTGGGAACTATAAATACTAAAAAAATCCAACACAGTAAAATCTTCACACATTTAGCTTTGGTTTTGCCTTAAACTGTATGAAGACTCAAATACTGTAATTAAGAAGAGGTATTCCAGGTCCTACAGATGTAATTGTAAATATTTATTCCTCCTCTTCTTTTTTATCTTAGTATGAGACACAAGCCCCTGATCCAACAGCTGTGGTGACACAACAGCCTGAGAAGGAAGTCAGTATTATGTTGTGAGAGCAAGATAATAACTTTATGCAAAATGCTTCTCACTGTTCATTTTTCTAAAGAGCAAAATCATTAAAAGTACAGCATAACGCTCTGTAATTATAATCTAAGTCATTTCCCTTGTTAAAAATACATTCTAATTGCTTTAAGTGAAAACACATCATTATAACTTCCCTTGAAAGGGGAACTAATAAATAGATTAGTAAAATCCTACAGTCGGTGCATTGAATCATGCTTATTCATTCAGCTGAGGCAGGAACATGTAAAGTACATCTTCTTATGGAAAGATATTATTAGGGAGAATGCTTGGCTCATGGGATTAGGCAAAAGATTTTGAGTTTTCCACATCTAGCTTGGTGGTGTGAATCCTGCCCACCTTGGTGTTGACTGAAGCTTATTACCATCTGCTGTCTGTTCAGCATCCTACATAAAATGAATTGGTTGTCTTCGCCCAATTCCAAGATCACAGGTGTCCAGTATTACAGCAACTGACAGTAATTAGCGCATCTTTAAGCAATGTCAGCAAAGATGCAGAAGATTTCAGAAGTATAACAAAGATGCTTATATAATTTGGTGTGAGCAGTCTACCAAAGCCGCATTTTGGGAACAGACAGTGTTGTGGAATGCATATTATCTCCACTCTTTACTGTGCTTCTGCCAAATCACTGAATAGAGATGATTACATTCTCGCATAAAACTTTAAATGCCAAATTTCACTAGATTTAAAAATCACAAAGAAGTAAAATGACAATACTGGTTTTTCACTCTGAAAATTTACATTTTATTATCTTAAAGGAGGATTTTAATAGTTAATTAGTGTGCCTGTACTCAGGAGTCTCAGAGAACACTTTTGGCATGTACAATGAATTATTATAGTTTCTATGACCCCTAGAGCAGCTGTGCAGGCAACCACTGTAAGCAGGAAGAAAGCTATGCATTAAATTATCCAGGCATCTCATTATTAACTTTTAGGTGAACAGGCCTGCTTCCTTTGGTCATCTCAGTAATCTCAGATATAGTTCTATTTTGTGAAATAAGCAATAACTCACGCAAACAGCAAACTAACAAGGTGACAGCATATTTACCTTGTAAAAGCACTGTATTGATACTGTATCTGAATTATAGTAGTATAAAGTATGAAATAAAAAGGATATTAGTATTTGCCACGTACTTCATTCTCTAGCATTGAGTCCCCAGTTAAACTAGTTATTAATAACCACAGGCAACATCATAGGTGCTGTAAACGTTTTTCAGGAAATCTGGCCTCATGAAAGCTCCTGTGTTTCAGTTTTTGCTTTAGTTTAAGTATATATGAAAACTTGAGTTTAATTTTAAATTTACATAACAAAAGTTTTGAGGTAAATAACTGGAAACTTTCACTTTCCGTACATACAGATTTAGAATTAATTCCCAGCGGTGATGTGCTGCCTCTGCTTTATTTAATATCGTTTTCTCCACTGGTCAGAATATTGCATTATCCATCACACGGCTCCTATGATAACATGTGTTTCCAGGTGAAACTAAACTTTGTATCATGGGCAATGAATGTTGGTAAGGAAGCCCAAGAAAAGAGAAAATCAGAAATTTAACATTTATTTTCATGACTAACTAATGTAAAATAAAATATCTGGTTTAAATTTTTAAATTAAAGTTGGAAATTAGAAACACCAATTTAAAATCGCAGCTATTCTCTAATTTCTTATAAAAAACTAATTCTTATAGGAATTGTATTTCTTTAAAAGGAGTACTAGGAAAAACATCCTAATTGACCACTAATTGCTGTATCTGTCATCTCCAGAAATATTTCTTTTTGTTGTCACTTAACTACATTGACAAAAAAGCAAACAAGCTAAAAAAGAGAGATTTCAAACTTCAAGGGTTTTTTACATACTAGATTTGAAGCTTTTCTTGAGTTTTCTTATAGTTTTTTAAATTTTCAAACTTTTCAGTAATTTTCCTTTGATCTGCATTTAAATCAATGCAAAATTTTCTATTTATTCTGGAAGAACACCATCAACACCTTACTGTTTTCTGGCAAAGATATACCAAAGCCCTCTAATGAAAGGTTGTTCCTCCCTGTTTTAGATCACAGAGCTTGTGAGTTCCCTTTCTTCAAGAGGAAAGATGGTAATTTGGCTGAAGCATTAATGAGAACCAGCCCGTTCTTCAGAACCATGTAACTCTTCAGATAAACGTGTAACTATTAGGACTCCGCTTTTTCATGACACAAAACACAAATCTCTTTGTTGAAACCCAAAAATGGAGATTCAGACAGGATAAAGAGCCACTGTGGCAAGTTCTGTAACAGTCCAGCCCACAAACTGGCACTGTGTTTCATATGTATATCGTACGTATCATGAAAAACTAATTAACAAAATAAAAAAGATATACATATGTAGACAGTAAAATTCAGCAAAACAGCTGTTGATTTCCTGAATCTGAAATGAAGCCTATGTCCTATGAAGCCTAGTTCCAGATGAAACAAAAATATGATCTCTTCACAGTAGGCAAGCCTTTTGGAGGAAGACGTAAGATCTATAATTCACTGAGCATCTTCTTTAAAGCAACAATAACCCAAAGACAGCATAAAGAAAAGTAAAGGAAAAATGTCTGTGTAAATTGTAGTTGCTTTTGGTTGGGCATCTAATCAGTCAAAATTAAAAGTAGAGCTGGCAGCCTGCTTACTGTAGCAATTTGATTTACTCTGATCTGGAGTAGCTTCTGTACGTTTTACATGTCACCTTTACAGCAGAAAGGTTATCTCACCAACAGAACTTTGTATTCACAGACACTCTTTCTCCTGCTATAACCTAATACAGGGTTCCTCTATGTATTTCTTTGCTTCCTTTTGACAGATGATGAAGGTTAGTAATATATTAAGGTTCAAATTAATATTGTTGAACAGTTTCAATAGCTGAAAAAGTACCTGTATTTCCTACTTAACTTCAGAAAATGGAACTTCGGCACCAATAGAGAAGGTTCCTGTTGACATCATCACTCAGTCCACTTAGCTACCTCATCCTTCTTATACACATACATTTGCATAGAGAATCTCTTGATAGACATAGGAAGGCTCCATTTAGCTTTAGTGAGACTGACTGAAAGAAGCAGCTATAGCTGTATAAATATATGCTGATTCAAACTTTCACCTAAGATGCAAGAAAATGTCATGACTGAAATAATTCATGCTTCAACTGACTGTAATTTCCAGCTCCGTGCAGACAGCTGACACTCACTTCATTCAGTTAAACAAGACTCTTTGGTCTCACTCTGAAAAGCTACTTGGGATATAAGTCCTAGCACAAAATTTTGTTAGAGTTTTTCACAGGATAGAATTCTACTCATGGTCTGAAGAACTGTATATGTTTATCTAAAATTACTTATGTTTAACAGGCTTTGTAGTCTTAGTAGCCCAGTATTTGTATCTTCCTTAAGAAAATGCAAAACAGAACCAAATCCATAAAAGACACTAATTCATACTGCTAATATAAATTTTGCACAATTCAAAGAGAAAAGTTCTATTTGCTGAATATTATACTCTAAATTGAGTCCCATAAAGGAAAGTTTAATTACATATTTTCTTAAAGTTTAATCATACCATTATGATGAAATTTCACTGCTATTAAGATAGAGCACTTTTATGATTAAGAAAAACCAAATTATCTAGTATTTGGCAATTATTCAAATATTGCTACTAATGTGGTATTTTTAAATTAAGAACAAAAAGAAAAAACTTATGTCTATGATATGACAGTATTATGCAATGGATTTGACTAATATCTTTGAACAGACTTAATTTTTAAATGCAGATGATAATACACTCTGTGAGAAACTAAAACCTAAATATTTTTAATACAGAATTTTCATCCAATTCTAAAATATTTTTACCTAAATTTTGGGCTGTATTTTGGAAAAATACAGAATTCTAGAAAAATGACAAAGAATGACAAACTGCTGCAACAGGGATGAAGGCTTTTCTTAATGTCTGTTATGATGAAAGAAAAGGGGGGGAAGAGAAATGATGAAGAACTTTCATGGTCAAAGCTAATTTGTTTTTATAAATAAACTTAGTGATGTATGTTAGTAAACTTCGTGATGTGTGTTAGCATTTTGACAGGTCAGAATATTAGCCAGGCATATTCATTCTAAGTTGTAAGGAAACTGTGTGCGAATCAATGTAAACAGGTTAGAATAGCTGTCCCAGCTTTCCCTAAAAGCAACTGCGTTTGGCTTGTGCAAAACGGATTTCAAATAGAGAAAATACATTCTATATTGTAAGAAGCCACTAGCTTGCTGTTTGCTTTGTGATTAAATGGCACAGGGACCAGTATAATGAGGCAGTCCATCAAACTCTTCTACCTGGTTGTTTACACGCCATGTCACCATATGAACGAAGGTTTTTAAAGTTTTCATTAAGTCCTTGCCTGCTGTGCATGCACAAACACAAAGCCAATTATTTTAAAGGTACACAGGTTTTTACTCTTTTTGTCTTTCTTGAGAGAATTACTGCTGCTGCTTATGCTTCAGTGAACAATACGAAAAGGGACAAAATTCCTGTCTTTTGAGTGTTCTGTTACAATTATCCTATTTATACATAAACATGTTCTAACATGGAGGCATCAACACCATAACCTGAATTTTCAATTGCAATAGTAAACTCGGGGGGACAAGGAAGGTTTAATGACATTACATAGATAGTTTAAATAGAAATAATTAGTTGGCTGGCTACATACATTCCTGTATACTCTTTCCCTTGTCTAAATCATTTCAGTTCAGGGGGGAAAATCTTTTTTTTATTTGAAGAAAAGAGTAGATCCATATATAACATCTATTCAGCTACTCTGCCATCCTCCTGGTGTCTTATTATTGTTTCCTCTATCTGTAGAATGGTTATCTCCCTTCTTTTTTTTCTATTTCAGACACTGATCATGCAAATAATTCCAAATTTTTTTTTTTTTTTGGAGTAGCCGATTTCAAAAAGCTATTGCAGCATTTGCTGAACTAATTTCTGAGCTGACAAGGAAGCAAGTACTTAAATTCCAAGAATGGCAAGCCAAGTGATTCATATCTCCAGATTTTCTTTAGGTGATGTTAAGCATTCTGAATCTCAATGCACTCCTCCATTCAATGGTGACATATATGATGTCTTCTTTCATAATTTTTACATTGTTTCAGCATTTCAGCATTTAAGCTTTCAGTATTAAGTCACAACTTTTCTCAAAAAAGCCCAACAACTTGTGGCCTGTTTTGTTTAATGCATTTCAGGGGATTTATCTTAATATATTTACCTATAGCTATCCAAAAAACAGGCACTTAATTAGTAAATTTGAGAGGTGCTAGAGAAGAACAAAAAGGTTTAAATGAAATTTAAAGTCTTCCATCATTTTTTTTTCTGTTTAAATAGAGATAACAAGTTTATACTGTGCTTTAAGTACATAGCTCATGTCATTAATGTTGTGCAGTCACAAAACATGTTACCAGCCAAAAAAGATGTATTTCAGAAGAAGCAAGGTGCATGAGAGAACAGCATATACTGGTACTAAACAGTAGAACATGGGGAGAAAGTAATGCATATAGGCTAAAATACAAAGGCAATATATCTAAGTATAATTGTCTATATTAAACTAAATTTTTATTACGTATTTTGGATTGACAGGAAGGGACAGAGAGGAAAACAGGCTATCCCAAAAGTATTAAACCGTTCCTGAGCAATGAGGCCTCTTCAGCCTGGGGAAGTGAGGGTGTAGCCAGGGGAGTAGTAGGCTAAAATACAGATCTCTGAGACCAAAAGTAACATGGTGTGAAAGATCTGGCGGTAAACTATTCACCAACTCTTCCAGCAGCAGAGCTAAGGGTTGGAGATAAGGACACCGAGATCCAGATTCAAACCACTCACGGGAGGTGTGTTGTCTGGCAGCACATAGGGAGCCATAGAAGTATTTTTGGCAGAGTATTGTGGATGAAAAAGCCAGCAGCAGATTCAAATGAAGATTGGACAGGCACTGGAGGTGGAATCTGTTAAGAATTGCTAGGCAGAGAAACCATGAAAGATGTAGGAAAGCTCATAAGTGAGAAACTGTTAGGGGTTGGGACAGTAGTTGTGAAAAATATCATATACACTTGTTTTGCTTTCACTGTTCACTGCATATTGGCTTAAGGGCAATGATGGGTAAAAATGACTGAGATAGACGCACTTTTCATTCTTATGACCCATAACGTATCTTATGTTTATGAATTGGGTCAATAGCCAAGCAGTCACATCTTTGCTCTTGGTTAAAGTCTTGAAGGGATATTAAAACAAAATGAGAACTTCAGGCTTTCTATTTACTCAAGATTTGCAGCATAACTCCCGACAAAAACAATGACTGAGTTTTCTGTCAATGACAGTTCCAAAGTAACAACATTCCATTTTCTGCAGTCATTTATCTTTTCTTCACATGCCTTCTTGTGCTAAATCATACGTTTGGCAAATTTTGACAATGCCGCAGGCAATAACATCAAAAAGACAGAATGCAAACATGCAGAAATATATATCCACACTGACTAGCCTGCCTTTTTAAAGCTGCTGAAAAGCACCATCATGAATTTTGTGTATTTGCAACAGAAAGTCAATGATAACCTCATAGCACATTCCTGTAGGTAAAAACTTTGTTTATCTGTTCTTCAGACATGAAAAATTAAAATGTCATTTCTGTCACAGCTTCATATTTACAAATATTCTCATATATCTTCTTTCATAAATTAGCTGGAAGGCATAGTATGTAAAAGGTAACCTCACACCATAACAAACAAACAAAAAAAACCCTGCCCCCGCAAAAAAAAAAAAAAAAACCAAACAACAAAAAGAGAAGAAAGACATACAGACTTAAAAAAAAAAAAACATTAAAAGCATATCCAAGTAAGTAAGTTGCCAAATGTAAAACTCAGATGTAATTAATACATAAATCCAGATCTGTGACCTAAAAAAATCTTGTAAGTCTCTCAGTCCTAAAAGAAACAAATTTGATCTTAAATTGCTAAAATACAGCGAATAAAAAACTGTTTCTAAACAAGCTAGAGAAACATAATGAAATTCTTTGGTATACTTGATCCTACTGATTTATTGACATGGGCAAAATGAACCCTCAAGGCTCATTCCAGTTTCCACAATGAAACAACTCTATGGACAGTACTACACCTTTTTCTTGCTTATAATTAACCAAGAGCTACATATAGAAACTATCCTTTCTTCCTCTTATACTTGATTGTGTACATGATGGTACATCTATGATACGGGAGAACCATGTCTGGATCTTCAAACAAATGTTTCCTTCAGGATAGTATAACAAAAATTTTGGCTATTGACATTTTTTTAAAGTGAAAATGCTGAATTTTGGTTTTAAGTATTTTAAATGATTTCTCCAACTAGTAAGCTATGTTTCTGAACAACAATTCAATAGAGAGAAAGAATACCCTTACAGTACTATTATCCATTCTGAGCCTTTATGACCACTCCTCATTCAGCACGTTTTGAAACCCAGTCAGCCCCTCAAGGGAAAGCCAATGAACCTAACTCTAAACTCTGGCATTTCACTTCAGAAGACAAAGCTGAAATGCTACTAGTTAAATGTTTAGAATATTATCTATCTGATCTAGCCTTTAAAAAGATGCTACAGTAATAGGGCTAATATTAATTTACAAATTAAAATGTGTGCAGGTATATAGCGCTGGATGGCTATAGCTGATGCAAGGCAAATTTGAAAATCTCCTCTTAATGAGAAGAAAAATAACTGTTGGTAAGTGCCTATTTGAAACATAAAAGAAACATCAGAGGAAAAATGACAAAATAAAAATGGATTGACAGGATTTTTTTAATAGGAAAACAAATAAAAAAATTGATTCTCACTTTTGCTGTTAATCATCACTGTATTTTAGAAGTTACCATGACACATCCTGTTTGTGTTGCAAACTCTACTTTGGCAGACTATATCACCTCAACCCCCTGAAAAAGGTTGGCATCTAAGGGTGTTTTTCATATACTGCAACCATCAGGAATGCGTAGAAAGCCTTTCCTGAAACAAAACCCAATTGTTTGATTTGATGAGGAGACAAGAAAAGGTGTGCAGCAGAAAAGTATACACTAGGCTATTTTTTCTATAACCAGTAGTACAGATTTTTCTTTCTTTATTAGAATATGGTGTCATTAATAGTGTGATTCTAAAAGTAAATTTCTATGTTGCTCTTGCATGTCAGCTTCTGAGCGAAGGATACTGTAGATTTCTTTGACTCAGGTTTGTAGTTTGTTTGCTCTTATTTTATTAACAGATGGCAAACAACTCAAATAGGACAATTCTGTGCAAGAATTTCTACACAATAATGTTCCAAGAAAGTTGGCTTAATATTACTTCAATTGTGAAATTGAAAAAATCAATTAGCTTAGGGCTTCATAAGCTTATCGTTGGCATAAATTCATAGCACTAAATTAGCAGCATCAGCAAAAGCGTTAAGTTGTGAATTGAGAAAGTTTTCATTATTAATAACTAAAGCAAAGTCCAAGCATGAGTGGCTAGTCATGAATCTCCATTAACAATACCAACCTGAAAAATGTCATAATAACACATAGAATAAAATAGATGTGAGCCAACAGCTCATTATGAAAACACCGCTTCATTACTGTAACTGTATTTAATGGAGAAAATAGGTATTCGCACATTAGTCATATATACAAAATAACATCGAACAGAATCCTACAGATGGTTTAAACCTGTTTCCAATAAAATGATTTACAGCCTTTCTGATGATTTCAATAGGATCAAAACCTATTATGCTCTGTTTCTTCTCTAGCACAGATAAAGAATAAGAAAGTGTTCTATGTACTTGCTTTTAAATACATAAAAACCTATCTCATTACATGCTTAAGATTTTTTTTAATTTTTTTAAAATTTAATAAAATTACACAATTTATAATAGTGCAAAATTTACACTGTTTGGATTTATGACCATATGATCTAAACCCCCAGGTTTTATCTGTAAAAATATAATGAATAACTTTTTCTTTTCTCATTTTCCTTCAAATAAGAATTTTAGCATTATCTTTGAATAATTATTACTTAAAAGGGTGTTTATGCAGTGAGAGTAAACTTCCAGAGCAAAAATCAATTGCAAATATATTTGCAACAGTAATTAAAATCCACTTGTCAAGCAGTTGCTTTCTAAGTTCCTAGCTGTCAGTCCTGAAAACAAATGTTCTTAGGGAAAATGATGTTTTTCAAGACAAATGTTAACCATAGTATGTTTTGTTTATGTTTATTGTTCAATTGTTACAAATGACTACCTGTTCAGACAGACCTCTCCAGTGAAATAAATGTAATTCATCCAATTTCCAGATGTTCCTTTCAAAGAGTTAAATCAACATAATTGCAAGACAGTAGAATAATTAAAATCCCGCAACATGCTGATCACGTGAATTATCAGAAATAATCTGAGGGCTTGTGCCCAGGACTTATGATATGACAGGAATTAGGAGAACCTGGGCCTGTATATTAACATCTTCTGCTAAGTGTAGCAAATGTATGGTTGCTCAAAAATATCTTACAGATAAGAAAAATATATATTCCCTGTTTTTGTATTATATTTTGTATATGTATTATAGATTTTAGGTTTTTAACTGAAAGAGATACAGTGGAAAAAGTGGCATTTTCTAAGGAAAGTAGACATGTCACAAGGAATTTAATTTAGTAGAGACATAAGCCAGAGTTTTAATGGAAATTCAACTATCCATAAACACAATTCTTTGCGAGCTATCTAGAAATTACTTAATTGTGCTTCTTCTAGAAACTATTCTTTGTTTCTCTCTATTGCAACTCCTAGAATTTTTCCCACAGAAGGGAAATCTGTATCCTGTTATAAAGGCTGCATCTAGATCAGCAAGTGAAGAGATACCATAGGTCTGCTGCTGAAGTTATAATGCACATTTCATTTGGGATTTATGTCTTGTTCCATTGATGAAGAGTCCTTATAGATTGGAGTGCACTCGGTACACTCCCACCACACATCTGTGGAAAATTTTTCACTTGAAAGAAATCTAGTCAGAGTCCTCCAAGACAGCTTTGTAATTAAAACTGAAGCCTAAGAAGAGAAAAAAAAAGCAAAATCATCCTTCTACACCAAATGAAGTGTTAAGGCAGATGCACATTTAAGAGATCTGTTTGTGATAAAAACAGATCAATGAAGGTTATAAAAACCAATAAGATGAAAATGATAAGATTTTCTTTTTCAAAATACAGGGATCACCTTACTAATTTTCATAGATGTTTATGTATCTTCACTTTCAAAGTGCAGAAATATATATAGATATTATATTACAACTGACGTTAGTGCTGACACTTAAAAGTTCCGACTAGAAATGTGACTACTTTAAAGCTCTGGGGAAAATGATTTTATAAAGGTGTACAGCTTCTCCTTAAAATACAAATTGCCAACAATTTAGTCTTAGGAAATAGCTGCACTGACAAAACCCCATCATAAATCACACTTTCAAGCTTTTATAATATGTTTTTAGTCATCTGTAAAGCAAAACATTGTGCTTATTTGTACAAATTTGAAATTTCAAACTGTTGAAAAGTTCCTTTATACATACAAAGTATAAGGTATGAAGGAATGCTAGAGCAAGGAAACTGATATTTTGCTATTTGTTTCTTCTGTATGAAGAAGAAATGTTTCTTCTGAATGTTACCACTGAGTTCATAAACAAAACTGTGACCACCCAGAGCAAAAAGTCCCACTCAATTACAAAGAAAACTCTTAAAGGTTTTCTACTAATGAAAAAGTGATTAGAGATAGCATGACTGTTTCTAGGAAAAAAAAAAAAAAAAAGAGGAAAAATTTCACTACTGTTCCAAAATATGCTATATACAGTTTCTCTCAACTAATGAAGGCAAAATGTTACCTTTGTATGAATTAACTGAAAGTAACCGGAAAGTTCAATAAACGTATATTTCTATAACTCAGTTCACTGCAATCAAGACTATTTTTAGCAAACAAGCCTAGATATACTGTACAGGTAATCTCTTACCTTCTACATAATAGGTTTTGTCTATGCTGGATGAATTATGTGAGTTTTGGCTGTTTATGAAGTACTGAAAGAAAGTACAGCAAAAATGGGGAAGTCAACTTGTCTTGGCTAATTAATTTTACTAATTTTCACAGGATATAAAGGAAGAGGACTACAAGCCAAAAATGTGTCAGAGCTTCCTTTGGCATTCTGTAAAACAACTCAGAAACTAACCCTGTATTTGCATGGTTATTTAGTACTAGATTATTTTATTACAGCTTATATTAATACATTTTTTTCAAAGAGCCCTTCCTCTATCTGTGTCCACGTCTAAAGAGAGGAATTCATGCCTGAGGATTTACACTTTACTCAGTATTTATATCATACCTTCTACAAAACTCCTGTTTGGTGTAGTTTTATCTTATTGCTGTTGAAGAAACTGATTGTACGACACACAAAGACCAGAATAAAACCAGAAACTAGACTTCTCCCTTAGCTCTTGATGTGTACAGGTCAGGAGATTGACATGTATTCAATTTGCATTTCCTTTGAGCAGGAATTTGTATCTCTTTTAAGTTCACATTAATGGAAATAGAAATAAAATTAGAAACACAGCTGTGGGATCTAAGTCTCTACAAAGCAAAAACAGATGGAAAAGGACAGTGAATCTGTTTGGCTTTTAAGGAACTTTAACTCTTTCTGTGAGCAAAGAGTATCACAAACTATCTGAAAAGGAGGTATTAAATTTTTCAATGAGTTTTCATGTCTCAGCAGAAAGGGAGAAAGAGCCACATTTAACTATCACAAACAATAAATTCTCTTTTCTGAAAAAAACAATAAAAATTGTTTTCCATTTTGTCTCTTTTTTTTCAGGGAAATGCCCATTTTCAACATGACTGCTCTGAAGTGGTAGGTATTAAGAAAACATATAGTATAGCATGTGGTGAGGTGTTCAAAAGGAATAAAAATAAAACGAGAAATTACAAATGAGGACACTGACATGTTAGGTAACTTGGAAATGGTGTGGGAAAAAGATAATTAGTTGAATACTTGTCTTACAGAAATGTAAGAATTACATAGGAGGTGTTTTAAAGAAGAAACAAGATAATTAAGCTTAATAAATTAAAACATCCACTCCGTAAAATTCACTTCAAATAAATGAACTACTTATGAGTGCTTAACTTAGTAAACTGAAATTATATGGAGCACTTACAAGGTCATAACCTTTTCAGGAGGATTTAAATTATTTAAAACACTGAAGTAGAACTTAAAAATTAATATATATAGGATATCTGAAAAGGACCAAAAGAACTCTTGCTTTTTTAACAATTAAAAACAGCTAGAAATAATTTTTAGAATGTATTCTTCAAAAAGTGAAAGCTGTGTCTCACTGGAAAAAACAGAGATGAGCATGAATTTTAAGAAGTATAATAAATTCAAAATTGTAAGTCAGGCCAAAGAATAATTTGAGGCATAAAAACCTAAAAGAAAAAAATATGCAATTCCAAGGAGCCTGCAAGGCCAAAAGATTATTACCGCGTAAAAGAAATATTCAAAGAACATAAGGCTGCAAGAGAAAAAATAAAATAACCAATTAAATTAATTCTTTGCTTCAGCCTACCAAGGAGCTTGAGCGACATCCAAACCACTGTTTTGGTTTGGGTTGGATTTTTCCTGGCATTAAAGAAGTAGCTGTCTCAGTGAAAGCATTACTAAAAGAGGTTTTGGAAAACAATCAATAAAATGAATAATAAAGATTACTACAACCCAGCAGCACTTATACAAGAGCTGAGCAGCTCAAGTGCAAAAACTCTGAAAGATTAAGTGAGGTGAATGAATTAGCCCTTAGACTGGCCCCATTACTAGTGTAATAAGTAGGAAATGTGCCAAAAATTTTTCTTCCGAGAGGTTGGGTATGAACTGTGGAAACACAGAGCAGTGAGCCTTGCCTCCACGCTGGTCAAACTAGTAGAAAACAAATCAAAGAACAGAGCAAGTAGGAAAGGGAAGAGTATTGTAAAACTGTGAGATGTCAGTGTAGTTTTTGGAACCAGGGTTATTGCTTCTCTGAACAGACGTGGTACAGCCAGAAAGGTACAGAGAAGAGAAATAATAGTTACTAAAAGCGCATAAAGACTAAAATGAGGGAAATGCCTTAGGTCTGGAAAAGGCATACTTGAGGAGAGAGATTGTGTAAGCACATAAAATCATGATTGCAAAGGTGAAGACTGATAGGGAATAGTTGCTCACTGTTGCACCATGCAAAAAAATTAGGGACATCAGGTGAAACTATTTTTTTCAGTAAATAAAATAATAAGGGAAGTATTCTTCATATCTCTAAATATAATCTTGTAGAACTTATGCTCTAGCTGTACTGGACACCAGTGTAGACAAATTTTGAAGGAAACAGTTACCAGTGACTAGCACTCCTGACACTACTGATTAATTCCTTAGGTCAGAAAACATTGAACACCAGAACCTGGGGAAAGAGGCATCCCCCTAAATTTATCCTGTTTTATTTCTCCTAACATTTCTGTCTTCTCCCAATTTCATTGGATACTGAGTTGGACAGGCAGTATGGCTATTACATAAAGCACATTCCAGGAAAAAAAAACCGTACCCATTTACTTTGATATTTCTAGTCTTTATTTCACTAATTCTAATATATTAATACATTATATTCTATCAATTTTAAATGTCTTCATTCATTCTCTACGGATTGTGAGTCTAGAATCTAACTGTGCTCTCCTATGAAATTTTGAGCAGAATATCTGAGCAAAAGAAAACTGTAGAAGTTTCTTCTATTAATTTCATCTGCTCCAATGTCTACACTGAAATGACACACACATTTTCACATCAGCCACTGTTGGCTCATAGGAATAAAAGAGGTCATTGTTGGCTTTCACTACAGCCATGCTGGAAACCAGAGATAATAAAAAGGGATCATGAATCAAGGAATATGGCCAGAAAGGATGAATTCTGAATGAGAACTCAGTCTCACGATGTGGATGAGAAAATAGTTTCATTTCAAATTGGTAGTGTAATTAATCCCCGGTCCTTTTCAGAAGGCTTCACAAGGTGAAAGACAGCAAGACAGAGCAGCATTTCTAAAACGCATGACCCAGCATTTCATTTGAAGCTCACTATTTCTTCATGGAATATATGAAGAAACAACTATTTGATTGCTTTAACTGGTCAATAATGCTCCTTTTATGTAGCCTGCGTATAAATGTCTGTGGATTAAAATTGTATCTCTGAGGAAAATGTATTGAATCTTTAAAGCACCTACACTGTCAAGAAGAAAATCTTCTATAAGCAAACTATCTTTTAAAAAAATGTATTTTTTTTAAAAGACAGTCCTGCTGAATTTGATAATACTGTACTGAATTTGATAATACAATAGACTACAATACCTAATAAAAGGTTTTACTCTAGTCTCACAGCAGCTATAAAAAAACCAGTAATATTTAATTTCAAAATAACTGGATTGTCTGACTGTCCTATAGAAATCAGTTTTACTTTCAAGCACTTACGTTCACCTGCTCTTGTTTAACAGTTCTTTCATGACCAGTGGCCACCCTGGAATGGGTGCAGAGCACAAAGACCTTAACAAAAGAAGTTATTTGGCTCTTTCAAATTTTAAGTATTCAAAACAAAAACTCTGACAAACATTAGGACTGAGAAGAAAATAACTGTGGAATTCAAGTCACCAATCTGCAAGAATTATGATGACATTGTGTTTTCTTTCTCATTAGTGGGAAATGGAGACAAACATTGAGGACTTTGTATGGCCTTCTATTTTTAAAATTTACATTAGGCAAACACAAGAGAAAATAGATCCAGCTTCCTGCAGAGAGCACAAATATTTCTTTTCCTAATGCTGTTCTAAGGCTGTGTTTTCATATTAATCTGCCCTTGGCAACAAAACTAGTTTCAGGTGTCTCTGTCCCTAACCATTTATTAGTGCCCTCTATTCTCAATGCTCTGCTGATGCCAGAATAAAATAATATTTGTTTGTGGAATTGACTTTAAAGCCTAATAGTAAGTTATTTTTGCTGATGAGGGGATGAGGATGCGTCATATACTTATTTAATTATTTATGTATTTCTAAATCCGGATCATTTCCCTCATCCTTATTTCAGGTGGCACATCTAAGTGGCTGCTTTGCTGCTTCCTAGAAAAAGAAATAATAGGGAAGGGAGGAAATCAGGAAGACTTTCTGACCAAAATTAGGAAGCCACTGACCAGTTCCTATCATCATTCCCCAGCCACAAAATTCTGCACAAGCATCTAATTACGAACCTTATCAGTCCCCTTCCGGTCACCGCCCTTCCTTTTGCATTATAGTGCAGGCTGTTTTATAGTGATAGAGAATGTGGAGATCTCTTGTTAAAATATACATTTATTTCGATGTATTAAGAATTTCAAAAGATGTAGGATGATAACCATCCCAAATAAACAGAACTTATTATTGCTGTAAGGAAATATAAATTTTTTCCTAAAGAAATGTGTGAAAACAATTCACAGTGTGTTACCGTAACATAAGCCAGAAAATAGAAAGCTCAAAAGCAAGACACTACAAAGAAAATGTTCTCAAAGAAATCCATAGAAAACAGAGAATTTACATTGTTCAAAACTGGACCTTTGTAAAGTTCAGGGATACCTGCTCAAATCTCTTCTCTTCCAATGTGATCAGTCTGGTCTCTGATTTTGTCCATAATTTATAATTGAGGATAACAGGGATAGGGTAATGAAATGTTCATTTTAATGACTGTTTGAAATAGGCCAGCCAGAAAATTAATTTCACTGGGATATTTCAGATTATATGCAATATTTATCTATTCTTTCACAGTATTTTTTCTGTGTACTGTCTGTATGCGAAACCCTTACAGGGACACTGTGTGGGATGAGGTAAAGAAAAAAACAGTTGCAGCACTTTTTATTTTTCCTCCCCCAAGGCTATTAAAGTGAACTATTAAGAACTCAATGGTTATAATACCTCAGGCAGAATTCCTCAAGAACCATACAGTTGCTGACATAAAGATGTCATGATGCCACAGAGTTGGTGAGAAGGGGTTTCTCATATTTTACATTCTCCCTGAAGAGCATAAGCAGAAAAACTACCCCCTTCTCAGTAAAATCATAAATCACAGTTTTCCTCCTAAGAGTTCTGCAGTGAGAACAAGGAAATTTCATCTCGTGTTCAGGTTAGTAAACTTAATGGTTAACGCTGGGTTTTAAGATAATGAGATGTGGGAAACTATTCTTGAGCTAAGTCAATTATGCCGCCCAAAGACAGATCTCTAATTCTTTTTGACATCCACAGTGTTTTGTGTGAATTAAGACTGCCAGTAATTACCTAGCTAGTCACGGATCTAAGCATCCGACAAAAAAAAGAAATGTTACTTCCTTTGTTTTCTCCTCAAGTTGCTTTCAATTTCAGTCTCAAATAACATAAGCCTTTCTTTGTCATGTGTTGGCCATAAAAAATACTTGTTAAAGTATCTGATTTGGAGACTTAAAAAATGGTGCAAAATGGAAAGCAGAACATTCAAAGTCAGTCTGGCCACACTCACTAAATGGCAGTGTGACAAATCTCCTCATGCTGTTCCCTGAAAAACTTCTGCAAAAAAAGTATTCCATAACAGCAAAGCACAAAGAAATGCAGCTGGACAATTTTGTCTTCCTGATTTTGACTGCAGATGGGTAGTATCAACAGAAGTTATGTTTATGATCAACTGAAAGCTAGTCAGCTATATTGGAAAGTTCTCCTAAATCTGTTTCAAACCACCTGGGCTGCAAGCAAAAAAACACCTATTTACAACCCAGCTTTCCCACAAGGCAGTAACAAGGTGGGATGACAAGGTACACAGTAAAAACCACTCCCTGATAGTTTTATATTCTGATGAACTGAACTTTCATGATATGACTCAGAGCAACATAGTGGAGACCATTACTCACATCCCACTGCTGTGAGAAGCTAATACCTGAGATAAACCAGACACCCTTGTGTATCTGTAAAGGTCTCAGCTATGCTGCTTTGTTCCACTATGTGCTGACAATCATGCCTTTCCTTCAAGACACCAGAACAGACCAGCAACACTATTCAGCAGAAAGTATTCATTTCCACATCTGAAAACAGCTGACCAATGAGTGAGGAATATTTTAATGTTAGATATGGATTCTTAGTTCAAACCAGGTACAGATATCATCTTAAATCAAGTGACAGTAGAACCAGTCCTATGTGCCAGCTAAAATTATATATGCGAAAAAAAACCCCACCAAAACACCAACACAAGAACTATAGTAGATGACCAAGAGTGCTTCACCACAGGCCTGCACTCATCCATGAACTCTAGGAATGTGAAATTCAGAGCAGGAGATGCTATACTTAATGAAAGGTAGAGTCATAATATTGCTGTACAACTTGAAACCTATGTGTTTGAAGCTGGGTGTTCAAAATCCTATACTCCAAGGAAGATGAGATTCCAGCTTGCCGTATGGCACTGAAGTTTAGTAACATATAACCAGCTGCTTCTTTTTAAACTCCAGATATGTGACTATGTCTACTTAGATATTTTTCTTGCATAAAAACCAATCAGGGAGATACTTGTAAATATACTGTGATCTACTGCTGCTCTAGTCATAGGGATCCCTGAAGAAAGCTGTTCAGTGGGCACTGAAGAGCAGAACTAGCAGCTTTTCAAAGTAGTGATACTTTAGTGGATGTTAGGCCTGGTGAGCCATAATCCAGCTTTATTAACCTCAGGGTGGAATCTCACTGTATTGGCTCATCTCCAGGCCGATACGACATTACTTTTCACTGCATCTTCCAGAAAGTGAGGAATGTGCAGAAAGTACCATACGCTTTTACTTCCTAAGCACTATATGACCAAGGACCTGATTAAAGTGGAATTTTCTTGTGAGATATTGTGCTGGTTTTGTCTGGGATAGAGTTAGTTTTCTTCCTAGTAGCTGTTAGAGTGCTATGTTTTTGATTTAGTGTGAGAATAACGTTGATAACACAGTGAGGTTTTTAGTTGCTACTAAGTTGTGCTTATATTAAGTCAAGGACTTCTCAGCTTCCCATGCTCTGACAGCAGGGAGATGCATAAGAAGCTGAGAGGAAGTATAGCCAGGACAGCTGACTCAAGCTGACCAGAAGGATATTCCATACCATATAACATCACGCTCAGCATATAAACTGGGGGAAGTTTGCTGGGGGGCAGCAACTGGTGCTTGGAGACAGGCTGGGCACTGGTGATTGGGAGATGAACAACTGTATTGTGCATTACTTGCTTTGCATAATCTATTATTATTATTATAGTTATTCTCTCTCTGGTTTGCTGTCCTACCTAACTGTCTTTATCTCAACCCACAAGCTTTACTTTTTTCATTCTTCTCCCCATCATGCTGGGTTGGTGGGGATGTGAGTCTGTGGCTATGTGGCGCTTAGTTGTCAGATAGGGTTAAACCACAACAGATACTAAGATCTCTCTTTAACCTGTGACTATGTTTTGGTAACATTTTGGCAATGTTAAAATGTCCCTGATGATATTCAGGACTCATTCCAAATTGGGCTGTTATTTATGTCATTTGGGAAATTTATTTTTCAGCTTATCTGCTCTGTTGAGACAGTATTGTACACTAATAGAAATTGATTCTTTTCTTCATTTAGGTCTACCCAGAGGTAAGTAATTTGTGGGTTTTGTCTTCAAAGAAAAGTTAGATAAATACTTTGGGTTTTCACATGTTCTCTTTTCCTTTACAGTCCAATGCAGATTAAAGAGAACAGAACTTGTTGCAGGCAAGACTGCACTGCAGCCAATGGTAAAATTGATAGAACTATTTTAAGCATAGGACAGGCACACACCTCAAAAGATGAGATGAAAGAAGGTAAGTTAGTAACAACAGCAACCATTCCATTTACAGAACCAATTTTTCTTCCAAACAACTAAACCACTGCACGTTTTAAAACCAAATTAAACACTGTGCAACAGGTCTGTTGGGAGTATGTTGGGAAGACAAAACCACACATTTTAATGTACGAGACCAATGAATTTCCTTTGCTTTTTATTTTTATAGCCTTTATTTTGCCTCTGAATGTTACAAGATAACAAAGACGGATTAGCTGGGCATCTATTAACTCCTTTAGAAGTGATGGGATTTATAATAGCTGCAAAGCTGCCAGTTTTCTCTTCTGTCTCTTGGGTAATTAGAGAATAACTCTCTTCCAGATGTGCTGGCAGTATGCACTTTATCGAACGTGTCTCTCTTAAATACTTTTCCTCAATTTAGTAATTTTCATGCTAAAAAGGAAGCGCTACATTGTTTAGAAATGATAAAAATAACAGTCTGAATTTGGACTGTTTACTGAAAAGTCATGTGTGTACACAATTTTCTATGATACAGAAAAGTTGGGATGTTGCTGTCTTTATACTATGCACCAAGTCTATGCAAATAACTCTTGAAGCCAGGATAGTGGGGCAGACTGCAAGTGTTCTGGGGCATTTCCAAGTTGGCTAGAGCAACTAAATATTCATCATAATACTCCAGAGCCACCCTACTTCAGTCCACTGGTTGCAATATCTTTAGTGGTACTAGTTACATCACCAAAATATATAGAGAGGATGATAGGATGCACTTACTGAAAAATCCCCTGCTCTCTTTATTCTTACATGCTTTTCCAGCCCTTGTAGATTGCCTTACAAGGTATGAACACTTGCTGAGTGTACACATTCCTACACTTAGTGGTAAAAAACTTAAGAATCAATTAAATGAAGTCTCATCACCCTCTTCAAAACAATGTCTGTTTGAAGACCTCTGTTGTCTCACTTCACATGGGTAAATTCACAATATCACAAACTATTCTAATTCCAGGTAGCTAGTTAGCTGTCACAGGTATTTACCTAAACAAAGGTCAAATAAATCTAGAAAAGATGCAGTTTCTCAAAACATACTTTCCAAATGATCTAAAGGTTTTCTGTGTGATTCTGTGTGAAACTGCTGGTTTAAGCTCTATGTTACAATAATTTCAAAATTTGTAACAGATTTTTAATTTTTATAGTAGAAAGTGTGTGCAAAAACTATTTAAAATTCCTGGTTTACACTCAAAATCCCTAAAACACTATCTGACTTGACAGCAAAATTTACTGCTGCTAAGTTTTTCAGTCTTCCTTGTGGTTTAGCAAACTAGCTCAGTAAATAGGTTTCCATTCAGGTTTGCGCCAGGATGTATATTTACTCTATTTATGTTGGACCTTTCATGCTAGTTTAATAAGACTAACTTACAAACTTTTGTTAAGGACAAAAATCATATTTGCTGTTTTTAAATCTTTCAAAGCAAGCCTGTACACTTGATTGCTTTGTATACTTGTCCCTGTTATGGTTCTTCACATTCGTTTAAACTACATCTTCAGTTTGCCAAAATCATACCAAATCACATCTACACAATTCAAGTTATTTGCAGTAGTTCATAGTGCATTGCTAATCTAATGTGCATGTCTTCTACTTCTTCATTTAGGTCAGGAGTGATATTGCTTGGGAGTCACAACAATCCCAAGAAATCCATTTCATTTGATACATCTTTTCTTATTTCTACCGACATATGAGCTGTATCACTCTATCACTACTAGTAGTTCTGAAAGCATTTACTGTGTATCTGTCTATCAGAAATCTCTTAATAGACCCATTATATTTGTAGACTGAATGACCCTAGAGGAAGTCTAGAATAATACTGAAGTATACATAATAGTATTGTGCTAAGTGTCACGTTTTCAGGAAGTTGCACCTCATAGGCTTCTGAAGAAATAAACACGAACTGTATCAGAGGATACAAAAGTAGTAACACAAGACAAGAGAAACCTCAGAAACCCAAAGATAATGCCTAATGCTATTAATGCAAATTATAAAAGATTAATTACTGAGAAGTGCAATAAAAGGTTATCTAAGGTATAACTCAAGCACATATAGAACTATTTAGCAACATACTGGAGCTGCCAATTATTGATTGCAAGACAGAAATGGTTTTAGATTGCGTAAAACTGCAAAAAACCTCCAGCTACTTAGAAAGATATTTTGCTTCAGAATCGGTTATAGAAAACTGATCATTCTAATATCCTGTATTGATATATTATCTTCAAGATAGTTCCCTACTGAGCTGACACACAGCTGCAGACAATGCTGCCCACTTTCAAAGCAATTCGATAGATTATTTCTGAATGATTGTTGAGGCTCTCCATTGGTTTTGCTTTTACATCTTTAACTGACAAAAAATGGGTTCCTTTGAGCACCAACTTGACCTTTGGGATCTCTTCATTGTAAGCCTCAGTCAATAACTGAAAAGTTTCCGCTGTGGATTGATTCAGTTTCAAAAGAAACTTGATGATAACTTGCTGTTCACTCTTGCACACTAACATTTTCCAACCGAGAGTCAGAAAGCATCCATATTTGAACACATGTCCACTCGTAGTGAATGAAGTGATCTAGTTGAGCCTTGTTTCACTGTGACAGGTTAGAACACATTCTATAACCATCTGTTTGTTTCTTCCCTTCAGCTCTTGGTTTCCAAAATATAGGGTTAGTCTCAGATTTTTTTGTGTAGGACCTCATATATCTGCACATTTATGCCTGTTGAGATCTGGTACAACAACCTCAGTTGTAACTTGGATGCAATACACATAGATGTTCTGAAACATATTTTATAAAAATCCACTCTAAAATAAGAAAATAATTCATAAATATTTATTACGGTGAAGGGAGATAATGCTACTTCTCAAAATATGCTAATGATTTAGAGTATCATGCAACTACAGCAGCTAAATTTCCCTCGAAAAGTATAACTTATTCATATAATACAATGAGTTAACGGAGGATTTCTTCCATGTCAGCAGTTCTCTTGTTGCATTTTTGGCAATTCCAATTTCATTCTGAAACACTTTTTTTTTACTCATAATTGGTTAATCCTGACAGAGTAACTAGTGAGAACAGTACACCAAATTAATTTAAATACTGATAGCAAGACTACCTTGGCTTCAGAAAGATAAAAGCAGAGCCAATGAAACAATATGTTTCACACAACCTCAACCTTTCATAATCAAAGTATAGCATATTACAATGAACAATAAAAAAATATGTTTAGATGACAATTCACTGTTGCACATATTTTTCAACAATTATTCAGAGAAAGTTCTGAGCTGTGAGGTATCATTAAAACTCAAAGATGACTATAACAACAGTTGCCACAAAAATGTTCATGCAAGAGAGCTGAGACACTCAAACACTCAAAATAAAATGGAGTTATCATAATTAATATGCAATATTTGAAAGAGTAGTCATACAGCAATGAAAGGAGACTAGGCTCAAATTATGCCAAAGTGCCCTCACCTTTACATACTGCACAGTGGAAAGAATTTTAATGATTTTTTTTCCCCCCAAATGCTAGTTCAGATTGATAGAGTATACTGATATAACTAATTTTAGGGTGCTACAATTCATGTCTATTGTTGCAACTATTTAAACTTTAGGAAAAAACCCCACGCACAGATAATTTTACTAATCTTCTAAAAATATTCAAATCATATTATACTTTCTTTTTTTTTTTGCCATGATTTCCCTGAAGCCTGTCACATATTTCTATATGGTACTACAACATCTTTCTTATCTCATAAAATACAATATCCACAGAACAATCACTTACTAAGACAGCATTATTTGACAGACTGATGTATGCCAAATAACAATTGCAATATTAAGTCTCCTATACGTTTTTAGGTTGCAGGTTCTTTTAATACATATTTCCGTAACAATAGCTTGAAAAAAGCTACAGAGAATGTTTGTGCTACTAAAAATTTTATCCTGACCTCAAAAAAAAAAAAAAAAATAGAATAGGGATATGAAGAAAAGAGATCACCCAAATAAATATCATAATGCTTTTTCATAGAATCATTAAGGTTGGAACAGACCTCTAAGATCATCAAGTCCAACACTATCATGCCTACTAAGCCATGTCCCAAAGTGCCACACCTACGCATCTTTTGAACATCTCCAGAGATGGAGACTCCACCACTTCCCTGGGCAGCCTCTTCAAATGCTTTACCACTCCTGCAGCTGCTTTTCGCAAGGCTTGTGCTCTAGACCCTTTACCAGCTTCACTGCCTCTCTCTGGACACACTCCAGCACCTTAGTGACTTTCTTGTACTGAGGGGCCCAAAACTGAACACAGTATTTGAGGTGCAGCCTCACCAGTGCTGAGCACAGGGGGATGATCACTTCCCTACTTCTGCTGGCCACATCATATCTGATGCTGTTGGCCTTCTTGGGCACCTGGGCATGCTCCTGGAGCATATTCAGTCCACTGTCAAACAGCAGCCTCAGATTATTTTCTACCGGGCAGCTTTCCAGTCACTCTTTCCTAAAGTTTGTAGTGTTGCATGAGGTTGTTGTGACCAAAGTGCAGGACGTAGCATTTTAGCCTTGTGAAAGCTCATATAATTAACCTTGGCCCATTTATCCTGCTTCTCTAGACCCTTCTGCAGACCCTTCCTACTCTCAAGCAGATAGGCATTCCCACCCAGTTTGATGTCATCTGCAAACTTACTGAGAGAGCACTGCATCACCTCATCCAGAACATGACTAAACATATTAAAAAAGACCAGCCCCAAACCTAAGCCCTAGAGAGCACCACTTGTGATCAGCTGCTAACAGGCTAACAGGCCTGTGGTACCCTGGATCCAATTTTGGCCCTTCTTGTAGGTGGGTGTCACATTGGAAAGCCCCCAGTCATCTGAGACCTCCCCTTTTGACCAAGACTGCCGATAACTGATGAAGAGTGGCTTGGTGATGTCCTCTGCCAGCTCCTTCAGTATTCTTGTGTGGATCTCATCTGGCCAATAGACTTCTGAGTGTCTAGGTGGCATAGAAAGTTGTTAACTGCTTCCTTCTGGATTGTAATGGGGTTTATTCTGGACAACATCTGTACCTTCCAGCTCAGGGGGCTGAATATCCTGGGCATAACTGGTCTATTAAAGACTGAGGCAAGGAAGGCATTAGGTACCTCAGCCTTTTCCTCACCCTTAGTAAGAATGCCTCCCACACATCCAATAAAGAATGGAGAATCTCCTTCACTTTTTTTTGGTGTTAATGTTGGTAAAAACATTTGTTTGTTCTCTCTTACAGCAATGGCCAGATTGAGTTCAAGCTGGGCTTTTGCCTTTCTAATTTTCTCCCTGCATGACCTAACAAGATCTCTATACTCTTCTTCAGCCCCCTGTCCCTTCTTCGAAAAGTGGTAAGCTGTGCTTTTTTTCCCCCAAGTCCCTGCAGAAGCTGCCTATTCAGCAAGGCTGGATGTCTTCCTAGCCAGTTCACCTTATGGCACATGGGGATAGCCTTCTCCTATGCCTTTAAGAATTCCTTCACAAAGAATGCTCAGCCTTTCTGGACCCCTTTGCCTTTCAGGACTGTCTCCCAAGGGCCTCTCTCAACCAGTGTCCTGACCAGGCCACAGTCTGCCTTCTTGAAGTCCATGGTAGTGATTTTGCTGACCCTCCTCCTTACTGCACCAAGAACTGAGAAATCTATCAATTCATGTTCTCAAAGCCCAAGGTGGCCTCTGACCACCACATCTCTCACCAGTCCTTCTCTGTTTGTAAACTGCAAGCCAAGTGAAGTAATAGATACAATATCTTAAAGAAACATCACTTCAAAAACATAAGAAACAACTTATTCCTCCTCAAATCCACACTTCTTTTCTAAAATCTGATAGAAAAATAAATTTCACGTGCAATTCTATCAGGAGTAAATGGAATTGACTGCCATCATAAACAATGTAATTTTTAAAGCTGTAGAAAACTATGTCATGGATCCAAAATTTTTAATCAAGCTGAGGGACAATGTGGGCATATGTATGACATCACACAGTAGAACACAATTTTCTTTCCCCACTTTGCTTTAAATGCCTGTATTTCTTTCATCCACTAAAAACAAATAAATAAAAAATAGGAAATTACGTCAAATTAGAACTGCACGCACAATTTTACACTTTCATCCTTGTGCGCACATAAAGTTCTACATTGCTTTGTGTCCTGCTCAAAGCTTTTATGCTCTGTTTTTTTTTGTCTCACTATCATTCTTCTTGCCTATCTAACCCATCCCTAAAGCCTTTATAGCACAAACCAAGGCTTGCTATCCAACACTTCTCATTTAGGAAAGAATCCCAGTCTCTTTCTTTTTCCCCAGTTTCTTTCTTTTTGTTATCCCTCTGCTTCCCAGGACCCCTCTGTTCACATTCTTTTTCACCTTCCAGTTTGATCAGTCAGCCCAGCTCGTTTTTTCCAAGACCTTCCTTAGATTTCAGGATGCCTACGTATGACCTCTCTCCACTTCTTTCACATATACTATCTCTTTCCATTAGCAAATCTATACTTAAAAAACACAAAGGTAAAAGAGTTTCTCGAATTATTATCCTCAAACTCACCTCCTTAAACCTAGTAATCTATGACAGTTTCATTGTTCTAATGTAGCTGAACAAGTTTTTTCTTCGACATTGTTTTTCTCTTCAAATGGCTGAACTGAAACTGTTTAAAAATAGAATTGAATTTATGGACTATAACCTTCACTGAACAATCTAGCACAAATATAACAAAAATGATAAACTATAAACATTTTAAAATCAATTCTTATGAAAAATGCCAGGAAATCCAATAAGAGCTAATAAGCTAGGCTAAAATTTACACAAAAGTGTGTCTACATAAGACAGTGTGCTGATACTTCTTTACAGACTCTAATTGCTTTCATTTATTGATTCCCACATTTTCCGTTATTTATTTTCCAGTGTGCTCTCCCTATCTAACTGAACCTATTTGAAGTGGTATATATTTCCTTTTCAAAGTACTCTACCCATCATTGTTTGAAAGGAAAGCTTTGCTCGAGAAATAGCTAAGCAGACACTTCAGAATTTGCCCTCATTTCATTCTTTGCTAAGGAAGCTGGGTAAATAATGTTTCTTCAATTGGTCAGCACCAGCGTTAATAGCAGCTTTCCAGTTCACAATTCCATAATCATTGCTTGTTTGCATACTTGTATTTGTATGGTTTTAAAAGATTAATTTCTCTTGAAAGAAAAGCCTTACTGCAGGCCCAGGTCACTTAAAAGTAAAATGGAATTAATATTTATAGCTGCATTTTAACAGCACAGTTTTAATTCTGATCACATGCAATCTATTCTGAGTTTCTTGATAGGTCTTTGCTTAAACAAAACAATTTATGTTTATATCCCAAGACAAAAGCAAGCATGCAAGAAATTATAATAAAATGAAATAAGCATAAAACCATAAACTAAGTTACTTTCCTTCAGCAGTGGAGAAAACAGCTTTGTGATACATTTTTTTAACAGATGGATCCTAAAGTGCTAGATTGTTTTGCTTTGTTTGGCTAATGCTTCTTATAGCCCTATAGTCAAGATAAGCTCAACTACGTGCTGAAAACATATAATCATGCAGCAGATGGTAGGTAGTCAGGTGTCAGTCTATACTTTCTTGATAAATGAAGCAAATACAACTTAAGCCTGAAGCAAAAACTTGGAAAAGGTAATGAACCATGAAAGTTTATGAATTTGAATGTTATCTGCAACAGATCAATATTTCTTACTTTTCTAAATAAAATTACACCTTGACATCCTGCCACCCTGCATGGAACATATACGGCATGCACTTCCTTCTCCAGCAACAAACCCCCTGAATTTTATTCTGTATCCATATCAGTTTGGCCATAATGCTGATGAAATAGTGGAGTAAACAAAACTCCTCATCTCTTAAACTGTTAAACCAGGGAACTAGAGACTAATAATCTGCCAAGAATAACTTTGAGTATAAAGTTTAATTATTTTAACTATAAGTTTTATTCTTTTCCAGTGAAGTTAATTTCCTTGGTTTTGTTTTGTTTTTGTTTTTGATAATTTACTTCCACAGGAGTTAACACGAAAAATCCACCTTCATAAGGCTTTTCTTTTACTAGACCTTTTCCCACCGCACTTTTGAATTATTGAACTTCTTTTCAGAAATATATCAAACAGAGAAACAATGACCAGCACATGCAATTAAAAACAGATATCTCTCTACTCAACATAAAACACTTGGTAGATTTCTCATTTATACTAATAATTCAAACTAACACTTGATTTTGATCCAAAATTCCATTACTCTGGTTTTATTGTGACAAGAAATTCATCTGTTTGCTTTAAGGAAGTACCCATAGAAATGAATTTCAGAAAGTACTAAACAATCAAGTAAAAAAAAAAAAATAAGCAAAGAACTGATACAGGAACTTTGAAAAGTTTTCTGGCTTAAAAAAATAAACTTCCTAAAATTTATACAGACACATATATATAGATGCCCTCATTTGCTGGATATCTCACTTACAATATTCTAGACTTGTTCCCTCTAAACTGCTGGATTATTCTTTTAGAGGAAAACACAGTTCAGTTTGTTGCTAAAGAACAGAGCTTCTATAAAAACAGAGCTGTTCTAAGGAACAGGGTTTCTAAGACAGAAGAGGTCTTTTTGTAGCTACTTTAGTAGCCTTTTGTAGCTACTCAAGCTTTAAAAAACAAGGCTTGAAACACTAAATAACTAATCAGAAAGAACAGCCAGCATTATCCAGTAGACATATTCAAAACAGCTCTTTTTTACTGGAGAGAAATGTTGTTTTATTTATAACCACACAATTCCTTTCAAGACAATGGTTTTGGAAACATTAGCTATATATCTGGCCACTTCTTGCAGGATACAAATTAGGAAAAAAATCGCAGCAAAATAGTATAAAAGGCTGCTGCTTTGTTTTAAAGTTGGATAATTTTTTCCATCCTGGAGAAGGGTTGTATTCAAGTCATTTTGCCTTTTGAACAACTTGGAGACTCACACGACAGAGATGCCCATTTCTGTGGTATAAATCTGTGTGTAGGTTATCTTGACTCCTATATTCTCTTTACTGCTTGTAGTGTCTGTGCTGCACATCCGGTATCCTTCAATCAACAGAAGACCAATTTAATACTTTGTTATCAGAAAATCTATATGTAGTAAAACCTATCCTCTATAGTGGCTGTGTATTTATAAACACGGTATTTGTCAACTAAGGCATTATAATGATTTGGCTTACTCATCTTAGGGGAATCATATGATTGTTTTCAAAGTTAAGATATCAAATAGCATGGGTATAATACATATTTCATTAATACCTTCTGAGATCTTGCCTATGCAGAAATAACAACTGATAGAGAATTGAATTCCCATTATTTCTCCACAATTAACTGCTTTTATTGGAACTTCATGTATTTTTCCCAGTCCACTCTAATCCTTAATTTCTAATGTCAAAATCATGTTTTGCAATAATCTAAGAATACCATAGGTGGTTTTACAAAGACCATGAAGAAACTCATTAAAAAAAAAAAATATCCAACGTTAGACTTCACAAAATTAAATATTTTCATGCCTTTTTTCCCCTTCATTGTCATATTCTTCCTTGAGGTAATTTTCAGATGCCCAGAAAGACTATCTAATCAGCCTAGAACAAAGATCAGTGGCAGAAATTTTGGACAGACACAGATTCATTAACTCTTTTCTGTGACAGACAAAAGTGCATGGACAAGTTCGTTCTTTCCAGTATGATAATATGGTAAAACTTAAGAAGGTAGTCAATGCAAATATTTCCTTTTTATTCTATAGAAGGTGGTTATTCCATCTTTATAATTTGAAATACTCTTAGTTGGACACTGGATGTCACCATGATTCCAAGGGTTCATTGCAGAAACAATCAGTATTTTGCCCAACTTTTGGAACAATGAATTTTAAAGAAGTGGTTCAGAACTCAATCTACTTTCCTTCATACATTCACAGCATCTCAATTTGTGATGGTCTAGAAATTATAAAATTTAATCCTGAGGTGTTATTTAAAGTATCTTATAAAGAAAGAAGATTTAATAATGTTTATATCAGCATAGGGGTTAATATTGTCACTATATTTTTATAAATGAAAAGCCACCTATCCTAGTCTAATTCAATATATGCAATTGAAATCAATGAGAGTTCTATATAAAGAGCAAGTGTAAAGAATGATGCAAAATGTCAGGCACTTCTATTTATAGGTACTGAAATTATAACAACAATAACAACAAAAAGTCAGGTTTGAAAGCAATTTTTGCATTAAAAAAATATTATCTTACTGTATAAACAAACCAAGCAAATGTAGAAACTCTGCTTAGTGTCTTAGCCACTGTCTTTGAGACTCACTTTTTTGAATGTTTGTAATTCAAAAGGATCTCATTTCATTTGACAATGAACTGTAAAAATTCCTAAACTGATACTGTATTTCCCTTTTTAAGAAGGAGCAGAGATTTTTTTCAAATTGAAGATGAATAACGCACATTGTTATTTGTGCCTCTACGGCAATATCCGAGGTAAAGCATTCTTCTAATACATTTCTTAATGATAACTTAAGTAGCTCCTAATTAGTAGATATGTTTCTTCTGGGTATCAAAATATCCTGTCCATCCACATGACACTACTCTTATCTTTTCACATGACCTTGGGATAATGACTTAGCTAACATCACACCTTTCTAACTGAACGCAAGCCCGGTTTGCTACAATGCGACCTCATTATTATTGGTTACATGAATTAATTGGTGCGAAAAATATAATGACTTTAAAAGTAGAAAAGACCAAGCTGTTACTGAAAGTTGATTTTTGGATGATTGATAAACTAGAAAACTTACATCATAAATAATTGACGAGAAATAAAGTTTAAAACTGTCACAAGGCACTGGAATCGTAAAAACATGATAGCTTCACCTTTTCTGTTGAACTCAGAAAAGATGCATAGCTGATATCAGCTTATTTTAATATGCTTATGACAGAAGAAACTATATCCCCAAAGGCTATTTTATGCTACATTTTCATTGCCTCTAAAAATCTGCTATATATTTCTTAGGGAAATAAAAATATGTATTTTCAGATTTACTATCGAGATACTATTATTCCATACTTACTGTTGGGGATACATTGCAAGTTCTTCACAGACTTTCAAATTCTTTACAGCTATTCAGGGTCAGGTTATACAAAACAAAAAGAGATTATTTTCACCCAAAACATTAAACCATTTTGTCAACTCTATTTATTTGTCTTCGATACACTTCAGCCAGCTAAGTCCTCGTAACCACAGATTACTCTTTCTTTGCTAGGCTCTGTAAGAATTAATACAAACACACACACATGACCTAAACCAAACATCTTATGCTGCACAAAGCCCTCTTTCTCTTGTCAGAAAATACCCTACTCTTGCTGCATGACTTAGGTCCTATTATCTTCTTTCAGATAAAAGTCAAGGATACTACGATGGCAATTTGACTTACATGAGAAACACCATCTGAACTTTACTTTCTGGCTTGTAAGAGACTACTCTTCTGAAGAAAACATCTATTGACATATTCAGGAACTATATTTTCTTTCCTTCTTTAAGGTTTTCGAAACATCAATCAGGTATGAAAAAACTTGCATTCTGAACAAGCCACTTCTGGCTAACTACTGACTAGAGTTAAGACTTTCTTTTCTTGACAAAGCTTCAAAACCCAGCTAAAAGCCAATTTCAGGCCTGTTTACAAAAGCCAGTCAATTTAGATGAGACGTAATGTGGATTCAGAGCAGTCTACAGAAGTGCATGACTTTTAGAGGCCCTTTGCTGTCATTGGTTGGTGGGAATCTATTAGTTTTAATTGTCCTGTCTTGCTCTGTGACACTTGTATCCCAGCTGGTGACAGTGGCAGAAAAATTTAGTGAATATATCTGAATGTTCTCTGGCCAAAAAGCCCAAAACATGCTGCTGGGTGGTCATCACCCAGGTTAAAATTATTCAGACTCTGAGTCCTAGAACAATCATTCTTATCCTCATTTTATTCCACTTTCAGAGGAAAGTGTGAAGTGAGCTGTAATATCTGGGAAATCACACATCTGCATGGTGCATCAGTAACACACACCAGTACAAAGTATAGCTAGCTAATCATGACCTATAACTTGCCAACTTTTCTCTCTCAAACTCCAGCTACAGGCCCTAGCCAGCCCCCTTCCCCCTAATCCTTGGTTGTGTACCAAGGATGGAAGGCCCAGTTGTGATACAACACAGCTGTGATATGACACAGCTGTCTAACATTGGCTCCAACTTCAGACAGATGTAGGGTTATTGATAACTGGCAGCTCAAGGACTCGAGAAAGTAAATGCCACCATAGAAATGTATGAAACCCCAAAGAGAAAAAGAATCTGGTTGGTCTGAGTGGGAACAGCTGGATTGCCAGTGTCATCCACATCAGTGCTAATGATGGAAAAGAGGCACATAGTAGCCATGATGACCCCTTCTAGGGAGTTGCAGGTGCCAACTGTTCCTCTCCTAACTGTTGCCTGCCTGGCCAGCAAAGACTCTTTGCTGCCTTATAGGAGAGGTGAGCATGTTAAAAGCTTAGCATATGAGCTCATTAGGTCCTACCTACCTGTGGAGTATCAAGCAAGAAATTATTTCTTTACACTTCCAGGCTATGCGTATCCTGTTTGTAGAACCTCTTTGCACCTTGACAAAGAAAAATTACCTATAACAATCTCCACTACTGTTAAAAATTTTGTCTGGGTGAATAACACTTGGATGATATCAACTTGGGAGAAGGTTCATGGGCTTGAATTTGGCAAATGAAATTATACTGAGGAGTTTTATCAATAGTATGACCTCCTTTAGTAAAAAAAATGTGCCTGTAAACTGATCAACATAGATTACAATGTACAATTGCTCCTGAATTTAGGCTTTTGAACCATGGTAGTTTATGTTTTATGTTAAGAATGTGTTTTACTATCTACAGTTGGCTCAGACAGTGCATTTGATCCTAGCAGGTTATAAACTGACTGTGTATAATATATGCTTTCCTACCTCCTGGCTTCAGCAACACAACACATCCGGGCATGAAGCCACCAATCCTCAGAAATACACAATACTACACAAGACAGCAAGGAGTATACTCGGAAATACAAGGAACTAAGAATATACCAGATCCTACACTGACTGCATATGGAACACAAGTCTTTATTCTCACCTAGAAGATCACAAATCCTTAGGACACCAAGGAAATACATGAAGCAGCGGGACAAAGGACCAAGGTCAAAATTTCCATTTCTCAGATACAATGTTTACTGTATGTATATGTATAAATTGCTTAAAGAAAAGGTTCGTAAGAACAACTCTGATACAGCCTGGAATGAACTTGGCGATACAAGAAAGAATGGACTTGTCAGCAGTTTCTATTCCAAACATACAAATCTTTTCCCTCATGCTTCTACTAGAAACTAAAAACAACAGAAAAATGTTAATATATATTAAAAAGTATTTTTCTTATGTGGTTGTCAGATCATTTAATGAATTACAGGAGAATGCACAAGCCCTGAAGGAATGGTCATAAGAACCTACACAGCATGCTTTGGTGCTCTTTCAGGTTTATGAGCTCACTGTTTACAAGCCAGATGGTGGAGCCACTAGCAGCACTGTTCTTGTAGATGGTTGTCAACATAGGGAATGTTTCAGTGCAACTGGAAACTGACAAGATTTAAAGACTGACCCAAAGAAATGAGAGTTTTAGAGAAGACACCTTTTTTTTTTTGATGGAGAAAATCTCCATCTCCTACAAAACACTGAAATATCCTTTCTTATCTACACACAACGTTTTGAGCTTGTCCATTATAGTTATACTCGTTGTTAACACAATGGAGAGTAAACCATTGACTTAAAGAATGCAAATTGTCAGTAAGCGACAATTTTTTTTTAAATCCAGTGTTATTGATAAAAATTAAATTAACTATCTACCGTCAATTTTGGTTTAAGACAATGACCTTCTGGCACACTCTTTCTAACCTGTCATCTTTAATTCTTCCATGTGCAAACCCATACTACACGCTGTAGCATACTCATAATGAACAAAACCTGTTGTGGTCAATCAGAGAGAAAACAAAATCATAAAATGTGCAACAAAAATCCGCGTGACACAAACATGATGGATCATATTTTTGCATTTGTTGTCTTTCCTGGGCGCTCACACAGGTCTGATTTTTATTGAATTACCTCAAGAGGTAATAAAGTTACAGGCATGCCAAATGCCAATAGGGAACAGGTCATTACGGAGAGTTGTTAACTTCTTAATACAATCTATTGCTCTTTTAATCACTCAGCAACTAAATTAATTAGCTGTTAAAGGTTAGAAAATTTCTCCCTAAACCTAACCATAGTGTATATTTCTTTCTATATTACACATTTTATGCATGTTATAAATATATTCCTTTAAATGTATAAAAAAATATTAATTTTGATTACTTTATGAACACTTCATTGGAATGTAACCTGAAGAGATGAAGTATCAGTTGCATAATAAACAGCATATTTTCCTTAAAGATAGAATATCTGTCATCTTGTCAGTATTTATGAGTTCTATCAAGTAAAATTATACTTATAACATGAAATTTTCATTACAAATATTGAAGTGCTTCCAAGCCATAACTGAAAAGTCTTATTTGTCTTGTTGTATGACAAGCAATATAATCCAATGCTTACCAGCATCCTGAAGTTAACATGTAAGATAGTACTCAAGATTATTTTCTTTAAAAGAATATGATTCTGTATATAAATTTCCTTACACTGAATAGGGACAAGCTGTCTCACATTTACAGCAGGGTAAGAGCATACAGTATTGATTCAGATATAACATGTAGATACAGTTTAACTCAAAGTTACATAAGTCTCAAGAATTAGTTGCACAAGATAAATTTCTGCATTAGATTTCTCATTCTCCCATTGTCACTTTTTCCCACCTTACTGTCATGTTTAACACCTACTTCTTCTTTCTTTTAAACTCCTACACAGTCATATACAAATATGCTTTCATCGCTATCAACTCTTTAGCCCATATGTTCAAGATACATTCAAGAACAGCTAGTGTTTTCAACAAAATTTATTACATAAAAAAACCCTTACTGTACTACTCAAAGAATTACGTTTTCCATTTTTTTAATATTGAACTTTGTTACATATTATCACATGATAAGAATGCATAAAGTGAAATACAATGTACATTTCTGACATAGCAACAGTACAAAGGTATATATAATAAATAAAGCTAAGTTTCATTGTGAAGTTAGATTTCAGTTTCTGATTCAGAACCTATATATGTAAGTTCTTATGCATATTTAACTACACATATAGCTTAGCACTTGGGTTTAAGCTCACTAGGTGTTCAAATCTCACAAGGAATTCAACACGCTTACTCATATTTTAAATTACAAGTAATTAAATCCCTAGTCTTTCATCTTTTCATTCCCTGGTGAAATCACTGATACAAGTAAAGTAAGTTTGCACTGAGCTACATCTTTTCTAGAGGACAAATTTATTAGCAAATATTAAGTTTCAATTACTAACACACAGATAAATGTGGCTTATCACCTAAACACAACTTTTTACAGAAAAGTGTAGATAGTTTTACAAAGTTGCAAATGAATTTTTTTAACCTTCTCATTTAATCAGTTTTAAATATAATCTCTGATTTGTTTAAAAACATGTCTACTCTTAGCTTTTTATGGAATTAGTTTTAGAGAACAGATGGACATTTGAATATCTTCTTAAAAATGTGTTTTCATGTAAAACTTTAGGTAGGAAAAAAAAAAAGGCTGCATTTAGAGAAAATATTGAACAGAAAGGTAAAAAAAAAATCTGAAAGGATGACTGGAATTCTTCAGGTTGCATTTAAAGGATTAACAAAGTATCTATAACTGAAAATACCACCAAGCAAATACTTTAGTGAAACTAATATTTGCAAAAATTCTGAAAGATCCACACAGATCTTCAATATACTTTGCCAGTTCCTGAAGATTTTGTTCACCTTACCCCCTATCCAATTTTCTAGTCATACTGAAAATGCACAATGTATGGCTTCGGTTATTAAATGTTCTCAGTTCTCAGACATTAATATTCATTGGCATTTCTCTTTGTTATTGTGGTAATTTTGGAATTTAGGTGCTAGATCTTGATTTTTGTCATTTCTTGTGTTCTTGAACTTTTGAGGTGGTTTATAAAAAAACAATTTCTAATGACATACAAAATGCATTATATCAATAATCGAATGGGCTTTTCCAAACCTTGATTATTCTTACATACAAAATTATTATGGATTAAACACTGTTCCAGCAGTGTGTTGGCTACAAAGCAAATATGAGGAGAATGCAAATTGGAATCAAATAAAATACAGAGGTCAAATCTTTACAATAAAATTAATTTCTTCTTTGTTGCATAACGCAATTATCTCACATTTGCTATGTGTTTTTACCTCTTCTTCATCTTTATCTTAATCATTTTATCTGCCTTTGAAAGCTAAGGTATGAACAGTTCTAATATAAGGAAAAAATGAAGCCTTTTCAAAGACACTAAGCATGAACTAAAAAAAAAGAACATATAAAGCTAGTCAGCCTTTCCAAAGCCTTTTGAGGACTTAAAGCAAGACTCTGCTGACTAACACACTGCATTGCTGAAGGTCAGCAATATCTACTGTTTGACTGTGCTGAGAAATAAATGAAAATTCATTGTACATTGCCATGAACAAACAATAGCAAATACATCAAATAAAAATAATGGAAAACAGTACAGAATGAGCAAAGATATCTTCAGACAGAAGTAAGATTACAACTTTTTCATATACTAACCACCATCACTTCTATGTAACGTACATCTCTGCTCATACCCAAGGCATCATCCAAATGTATTACTGCCTACTCCTATAAGTTCTCTCGATGTCAAATATGAATTGGTGCATGATGTTCCATATGTCAGTTATGCTAACAAGGTGTACTTTGTCTGGCTGGGATGAAGTTAATATTCTTCATAGCTGCTTTGGAATTGTGGCCAAATATGTTGATAACCCAGCAGCATTTTGGCTACTGATGAACAGTGCTTGCGCAGTATGAAGGGCTTTCTCTTTTCCCTCCTTTACCCTCACCCCCAGCATGGGTTGGTAAGAAGCTAGGAGAGAAAACAGCCAGGACACCTGACCCAAACCAATCAAAGGGATATACTATGTAACATAATGTGCAGCAACAAGAACTGACCTAAAGGAAGAGGAAGGGATGTTCAGGGGTTGCCTCCCAGTGTGGCTGATGCTTGGCGAATGGCTGGGCATCTGTCTGTTTATGTGAGATGATAAATGAGTTAATTTCACATTGCTTGCTTGATATTTTTCATCTTTCCTTCATCTATTAGATTGTATCTTTTTCTCAACCTGAAAATTCTCACTTTTGTTCTTATCCTGCTGGGTGAGGAGAGTGAGTGGCTGTGTTGGTACTTGGCTGCTGGTTGGGGTCAACCCATCACAAAAGGCTATGTAAATGTAGCTTTAAATTGAGATAGTACTTTCATCTTTAGTATAAAATGTCAGAACTCTTAAAAGAGACTCTTGTGCAATTCTAGAGAGTCCACAGTGGCATGCTTTACTATATTACATTGCTCTTATCATATTCTATTTGTGGAGAAGTGCTGAAAATCACACACAGTTGCGTGATACAAATTTCCATGTAAACAAAAGGACTGTGCTTTTCATATCTGAGAAAGAATATTAGTAATTTGACTGCAAAATCATTTCTTAAGAACTCTGCCATCCAGAGCATATCAGCACTCCTTCCCCTCAATGATACAATACATTATATGGACAAGATAACACTCACATCTTTAAAACATCAGGGAATGATGTTAGGTTTTCAGTAAGTGTCACAAAATTGAAGTTTACAGTAACTGGATGAGTATCAGCTGGGTTTTTTGTGTTTATGTGGGTTTTTTTCTATCCTACCATTTGATCTGACATTGTAGTTATTCTTGCACATAAATTCAGAGAACAAGAGGACAAAACCTGAATATCATAAGATATTTCATCCTCATATATATGGAATGACTGTGTTATTCAGAAACAGAAAAGCATGAGAGGTCTGCAAGGGTGAACCTAGTACACCAGGTTACATTTTACTCTGAGGAATAAAATGCTCCTGAAGAAAAATAAAGTGAAAGACAATGACATAGAATGAAAGAAATACATTAATAAGAATAACAACAGAAATTGGCTAAGGAAAATTCAAAGTAAAGTAGAAAATGCATTCATAATTTACAAGGAAAATACCCCAAACATTCATGAAAGATAAAATTCCGACTCTAGAAAAACAATAAATATCAATATTTACACTGAAACAAAGTTCTCAGTAATTGGCATATATTGAAGGCATAGGTCAATAACAAATTGTTCATCTATCAGTAAGAATCTCTCTACATTTACTTTTCTATTTATTTTAAAATTTAAAATAAAGCAAAGATAAAAGGCACTTCTAAGGAAAGTGGGGGGAGGGAATTTTAGATTAGAATTTAGTTTTAGAGAAAGAGCATGAACTACTTGTCTTGAAGTTCATTTCAGTTTAACCAATACAGTATTACAGACCACTGCCTTTATTCTGTGAAAGTTTCACCAGGCAAATGTGCCAAACAATACCATTTCTTCTATGAATACAATCATTTCTGAGGAACAGCAACTGTTCCAGTAGTCCACTGCTCTCCAAATGAAACTCTGGCTACAAAAGGATACACAGAGAGAATACTTTTAAAATTGTAGTTGTTGAAAAAATCTATTTTCCGGAGGTTACCAATATCCTTTTGCAGAGGACAGTAATGATTGTCATTTATTAAGGTTATTTAAAGCTGTAAGTTAGACTATGCCTTTTCATCCTTATTTCTGTGAAGAAACAGAAATGTATTAACTCATTAAATGCTTTGACTATCAATTTCATTATTCAATTTTTAGACATTTGATCACACAACAAAATAGTCCTAACTAAATTGCGTATTTCTCTACAAAATTATAGGAAGGTTATGATCTGTATAAACACGTATTCACTATGGGAGAAACTTAAAACCAGTTATTATATAAGAAGCTGCCTGATCATATTTACATAAAAAATTAACAGAAGAATGGAATTTTTCATTAGACCCGCTCCCTCTATGTATTAGGTAACTTTTAGGGGAGGTTCATTTGCACTTAGATCTGGACTGTGCTAATTCATTTCCTGAAGTACTGCTTTAGGTCAAGATATGTATGGTGCGCTGGCTATGTTACAAAAACAAATGGCCAACTCCCACTTCAATCTAATAAAAGTGACTGGAGCATGACTAACAAATTAACCTTTTCCAGGGATAAAAATGGAAGTGATTTTAGTTTGTGAAACTACAGGACTAAAGTCCTACTGTGCAGCAGAGAGCAACAGAATTCACACAATCAGCAGCTGTGAAAAGGAGTAGTGAGAATCACAGTTTTGGATGAGGAATCCCAGTCCTACACAAACTCTGCTTTGGATACTTGAGGTGATTTATTTATATATGGCTTCCAGACAAAGGCTAGGTTATCTGACTAATGACTGATGACCATAAACACAGAGGAGTGGTGATAGGTGGAGGAACCTCAATAAGCTAAGAAATAAAAACAGAGCATGTTGAACTGGCTACACCAAAGACCATAGAATAAAAATGATGAGATGATTGCCCTTGGTGAGGACACCCACTGAGGCGGATACACAGGGAAGCCCCCTGTGAAGCCAGGCACATTAAATAGGGTGATCGGGGTATAGGGCTTATTACAGTGGATGAGAATTAGGGGATAAAGCAGAGAGAATATGAGATGTTCAGGGAAAGGTTCAGAGGGGCCAGGGTGGATTTGCAAGGGATAAACATGGAAAAATAAAGATCAAATAGGAGAAAAGACACTAGTTGCTTGTAAACGGGTTGGTTGGTCAGCACGGTAGCATGGCTGAGCCCTACACTGCACTGTGGCCCATCCTATCTCCTTAGTAAAGTCTACTGTGAAGGTGCACTCTCGGCTCCAAGAGTGCACATCTGAGAGCCAGTGAACTTTGAGCTGGAGTAGCCTGCAAGCGTAGTATAAGGTCTGAGTGTCAGGAACTGGAGTGGGCTCACAAGTGTCAGGGGCTCATAGGTCCAAGTGCTGCAAGTCGGGGAGACCGGGAGTCTAGTAGTTCAGCTACTGCATAGGCTGATTCTAAGACCAGGTACAGGAGAAATTTGTTACTTGTGTGCACACTCCTGGAATAGGAGATATTAAGCCCTCCACAAATGGCTTCCTTAACAATATAAACAAGACCAGGACTAGGACAGAAGACCATCTATGCAGAAAAACAACATGGAAATGCTAAGTACAACCAAAATAGGATGTTTCAATCATTTGTTGAGAAACACATCTGTATGTGTGTTCACGACAGCAAAGTTATTCATATGTTATACTGCGGCGCTATTCACTTAGAATAGAGAGAAAAATGACAAGCAATGGCAATTATCTCAATGTCTTGCTAAAAATTAGATTTAGATAAACATGTATCTAATTGCATTTCTTGGTAATCAAATTCCTCCCTATATGAAAAATAACCTGCTACATTCAATTACAGAAGTTAAGTCTTCTTTGCTTACTTCTCTAGTGTCTTTGGTAATCATTAATCATACTTCTGCAAAATAGCTGATGGTTCTGGTCTGGAACTTCCTCTTTTATCAATTATTTTGGCAGAAGATGTGTATTTTACAAATGTTATGACTTTCAAGGGAAAGCTTCAGTTTTGCTAAAAATTTTTAATTGTCTTTTAGAAAATTGTTCTTAATTACATAGAAACATCGATCCTACAAGTCAAACCGTACTGAAGCCAAAGCGAACAGGTTTTCCAGCCTTTTCAGTCCAGAACTAGGCCACTGAGGAGATTCAGATCCCGCAGCTTTTGTTCTCAACCAAGTGAGCATTACTTTCAGACCTCTCAAAATCTATACAGGAGCACCCAAGAAATCCTGGGAAGGCTAGACACCAGGCCTACAATTTGTCCACAATGTTCTGTAGACACAATGTCTAGAAGCTTGGATTTAGGAATGTTTAGGATCTTGCAGGAAAGCAAGAGGTCTCAAAAGCCTAGTTAAAAGTTGAAATGAAACAATTTTTTTCTAAATAATTTTTTTTAATTTCTGTTCTGCAGAATATGCCAGCTGCTCATTCCACTAGAGAGGTTTTTTTCCTCATTAGTTTTTGTTTCAGACTACTGAACAGTATTTTCTGTTTCAAATCTAGGGAAATACATCTGCTTCTGGAAGAGATGATAATTTCTGATATCTCCCTAAACGTAAAATCAGATTGCATATCTCCTGAAAGATTTTCCAACGCTCTTTAAAAATCACACTTTAAAAATGTATTATGTGTATTCATATACATACACACAGACATGTAAATATACACATGCATACTATATGTAAATATTTTTGTCAAATGCCTAGTGACTGGTATGCTTGCTTTTCATTCCTCTGCTTTGGCTGCCTACTAGAGTTTTCTTTCCCTCCTCCCCTTCTTCATCTGCTGGAAATATGTGTTCTTGTAATGAAAAACTTAATTTCTGAGCATTTATGTCTTGTTATGGTAACAGTTGCAAATGCACAGATTGAAGAAAGACTTATCTTTTTTCGCAGTGGCTAAAGCGGCTAAAGCAGAACAGTCCGTGTACCTCCATCTGTCACTGACATGACCTTTTTAGATATAGTTTCTTCATATGTAAAATAAAAATTATATTAACCTACTGTACATCAGAACATTAACTTCATTAATGTTTTGGGGAAAGAGAGCTTAGAAACAGTCAGATGAAAAGCACAATATGAAGTAATATTACTGCTACAAATGAAAAGACATTTAGGCTGAATATATTATATTTAAACAGCTGTTTCTAATGTCAGGATTCATGTAGAACATAGATGCCAAATTCCTATTGATCATTTCAGTCCCTTGTTAAAACATCTGAAGAAGGTTACTTGCACTTTTGGCACTCATAATTCCACAATTATATCCTGAATAATCTTAAAGATTTGTAGTAGCTGTGTAGTTACAGAAATTTATAAATAAGGAGAAGTAGAGATCAAAACCTCATTCAGCAGCACGTCTTTCATTTATGACTTTCTAATAATTCCCACAGCGACATGTTGCATTATCATAAACACAGACATCATAGAATTATCATACATTAGGTCTGGATAAAAGCAGCACATAGGAAGTGGAAACGCTAATAAAAACTGTCAGAAACATGAGATAAATTCACTAAAATAATGAAATCTCCTTTAAAAAATCTGTAACCATTTTTGGGCAAGCTCTTAAGAGCTTGATTACTGCCACTTGGAGGAATGCCACTCCATTGTCACCAACGTGTGGTTTTCACATTTGTTTATCTTATATTATAGAAATATTAAAAGATGATACCTAAGTCTCTGACAGATACTATTTCAGTTATTAGAGCCTATTATTATTATTTCTTTCCCACATGAATCAAAATAATTCATATTTATTATAATATTCAAGCTATGCTAAAATGTATGATAAAATAATTTTATAAATATCTACAATGGTTATATTTTATAATATTATATAAGATTTATATTATTATACAATATATATGCTTATATAATATTTTATTATATAATGTAATTACAATACATTATAATGTTGTTTATAATATTTATAATGTATATTTATAATATATACTTATATGAAAATATAAAAATCTAGGGCTTTGAAATAACTTTTCCAACTTGTTGTTTTGATAAACTTTCAGTGTCTTAAACACAAAAGCAGTATAAGTAAACAACAAGATGAAAGTAAAGAAACAATTCGGTTTGCATTTCCCATTAAAGAGTAAATGTAGTAATTGCAGTAGTAAGAATAAATAGTGGTAATCTCAAAAATTGACAATCTAATAGCTACCATGTTGTGCTCCAAGAGAACGCAACAAAGTATGACACTGTCTGACTCAGACTTCTTGAGATATTTCCCTTCTCAGGTATTCAAAATCAAGTGAGATGTTACTGTAAGGTTCTTCGTAAGAAATGAAGTTGAATAAATTAACCCAATGAATTAAAATAATAGAAATACTGACAGATTAATGCAATTTTAACACAATTATAATTTACATCTCAAAACAGAGTGTCTTCGATCTATATATTTTGATTGTTAAACGCTTGCTTGTCTCACTATGACCATCATCTTCCCCCGTCACCATCTCCTTTATTTCCACTTCTTAAATCTCACCATAGGTTATTTTCAACTTTAAAGTGTAAGCCTTTCACTGTATGTTTGCAGATACGAAAAAACCATCAGTGTCTTGGTCTTATGCTTCATAAAATATAACAAATAATTATTAAGTACCTTGTATATATCTCTGCCTTGAAAGCAGTTCAGATATTAAATATACAAATATCCAAAGTTTTTCAGAACAAATATGCAAAGTATACAGGACCATTTATTTGTACATAGTGTTGGTTGACTACATGTCTAATGACAATAAAAGAAAAATCAGTAATGCAAGGTGAAGATGGAACATTAGTTCTTCGAGAGAGCTCTGTACTACCACAAATTATTGGTACCAAATCAGTGCGGATATTTCAGGATCTAGTGAACAGAGTTATCAGTGGAAACCTGTCCAATGAGTTCAGCCATTTGGATCATGTCAACATGAATGAGAAGGTGACACTGATCTCTAGAGACCAAAATTAAGACTTGGTTATTGGAGATTTTTAATCCAATGATAACTTTAGAGAATCTGGATAACTGTGTATACTGCATGCACACCCCTAAGAGTTCTGTCCATTTTCCACAGCATTGGTTGCAAGTGTAAAATCTTCCAATAGGAAATATTTCTATATAAATTGTACTTAACACTGGTATAATCTGTATAAATATATAAGTATAAACATATATATAAAATTAAATAAATTTCAATATCTCAACATCATTACTTTATTATCGAGTTTCAGTTCTACTGACTTATAAGTCATACCTTTCTTCTTAAACAGAGAGATCACCAAAGACAAGTATACTCCAAAATTTAAAATCAGTATTTTCACAAGAAAGGCAGAATTTGTCTTTTATTTAAAACTCAATTTGTCAACATTTCTCAAAATTATGATAATACCGAGTTATGTATATTACCTGGTGCAATACTTTCCTTTTTTTCCATTGCATTTAATTTGATTGAAATCTACTGTGTTAACTACTGTCTGAATCCAAATGGAAAAGAGGCTAGGGAGAGAGGAAGTGGAATGTAAAAGTATGAGTCAGCAGCTTTTTGTAGGTTTTTAATAATCAGTTTAAAATTTACAGTTCAAGAGGTAGAAAAGCTAATAAATAAAAATGTTTACATTTCTACATTTCTACATGATATATTAATTAATGTGGGTATGCAATAACTACACCAAATTCCAGAGATACCCTCAGGGAGGCAAAAAGCAATATTTGATATCCATTGGTCCACTTTGTGAAAGTTTAAGTATACTTTTTGAGCAGAATCTAAACTAGTACTCTGATTCCCAAGTAAAATCCAGAAGCCAACATGTGGTAGTCATTGAATTCCTTAACAAACCTTCTCAAGGAAGGATCAAACATTAATGCTCTCTTTTGGCACATGGGGTGGATAGCCCATATTGTCCATTACTAGTATCTACCTTCACCTAAGCTGAATCCCTGACTCAATGCACTTAAACTTAAAAGAGGAAGAAAGCATAAAAATCCTTAATTAAATTATTTGAAATGAAAAATCCATGAAAAACTAAGGTTCTGTTCCCTTCACAGTGTTGTGAGCATGCATATGCTTTGCTGTACTTGCAGTAGCATTTCGACTAGTTGCTTCATTGCAACGTCATTTCAGACATTCCCTCCTGCCTCCTTAACTCCCCGCTTCACCTCATCTCTTCCCCAGATAAGCATTAAGTAACAATTCTGAAGTAAAAACCAGCCAAGCCATCAACACTGTGAAAACTTCACTTTCTGAGACAGTGAAACCCTTCTGAATTTGATAGGTGCACACAACTCTGAATGAGCAAGAACAAGAACCAAGTCTCAATTCATCACACAGTTTCACATTTCTTTTCTGTAAGTCATTACTTACCCATTTTAAGATTTCTTAAATGATTAGTTCCTCAGGAACTGGCAAAGATTATTCCTCTCTGCCCAAATATCCAATTCAACAGTGGAGTGAACTGGAATCTTACTCTTCCAAATCTCTGTGGCTTTGGCTGGATTTGGAAGTACTCAGCAAAGCATTAGAAGTGTTCCTTCTTTCACAGAGCCAGCTTGGCTCACAAATGGATTATTTTGTTTGTTAGGGACGTTCTTATAGTGGTTATATGTTCCAGTATACAAACAATAATCATATTTTCAAGAAGTATTTATAAAGCATAATGACTGTAAATGACAATGAACTTCAAACAGATTCATTGTAAAACTATGAACCACTATTTGGCACAGGCATTTCTTCAGCTTTATTGCTTTGACCACTGCTAAGAATTTATGTTTTATCAGAGTTATGCTTCTGCTGACTGATCTTAATGTAAGGGTTATCATCACTCACTTGCTAAAATGTACATACCTGTTTAGAAAAAAAAACCCAAAGAACCTATTGGTGTTATATTCAGACGTATGAAATCTCTACCATTATTTACTTGCAACTGTGTACAAAACAACCAAGAGAGTGAAGTATGAATCACTATAATCATATAAAAGGATAATACTTGCAACAGTAATGAGACATATGATAAGGAACAATAGGAATTGTGATTTTACTTGGGAAAAAATCTAATAAAATAGCCTCTCAAATTAAATTATAGTCTATTACATAGAGCAGAGCTTTTCAAAATTTCAAAACTGCTGTCTTTATTTTATTATTCACCCTGAACTAGCATCTCTCATAAACTTTCCAAATTCAATTGTTCCTACCCCAGCCCAATTTTCCCATCCAATTTTCATTAATCCAATCAGAGCACTGAATGGTTCCCTTGTGAGAATGCAGGTCCTTAAGAGAAAAGGCTAGATGTAGTTAAGGTATTTAACAAAGACATCATACTTTTCTTAAAGAAATAAAACTAATAAACCATAAAACTTTACTTAATATGGTCAAATTCAGTGAATATTTCTATATTTGAGTGTTTACAGTTAGTAGGCTTACTATTAATAAACTCATAATAGTGAACAGAAACAATATTCTTTTTCAAAACTCCTGTGGAATTCTAGCAACCCATAAGCCTAGAGAAATCATAAATACCAACACAAAACCAGCTAAGCTAATGAGGGAAGAATATACATGAATGTACACGAGGATGGGAACTTCCCCAGCCAAAGAAAATTCACAAGGAGACTATTCAGACGCACAGCAAGGGAAGCTGCAGTTTTCTGAGGCGTGATGCACCTCATCACCCCACAACAAAGAATTTCATACTCAGTCTAAGAGATGTGGCCAAGAATGATCCTACCACCACTGTTTTTTGTTTGTTTCCCCGTTGTGTTCACTAATCCAGTGCACTTGTAGAGTATGTGGGAGATGGCACTAGGATTTGCATGAAGCACAACTGTCCCTTTTTGAAGCAGGCAGCAGTCAAACAGAAATAAATATGATGTGGGAGCTAGTCTCACCAAAGGTTCCCTTCCAAACCTGACGGCTTAAAGTACTTGTGAATGCAAAGCTGCTGCACGTTCTGCTGGACTTAAAGCAAGAGTTCTCCAGGCTGACCACAGGTCAAACCAGGCTGTGGTTTGGGTACAGAATTGTGAATGAGCCTCCAGGAATGGCTAGTAAGACATTCAGCTTATTTTTCTTTACCTTTTCATACTATGCTGCTATTTTGAGAGGCACAGAGAACATAGAGAGTACTAACAAAAAAAACAACCGACCAAACAAACAAAAAGATTCTATGATTCTATGAAAAAAGTAAAATACAATAGAGACATCAGAAACTTCATTGAATCTTTGGTTGGAATGGACCTTAAAGATCATCCAACACTTCTGCCAAGTCAGGGATACTTTTCACTAGATCTGGTTGCTCAAAGCCTCACCCAACCTGGCCTTGAACACTTCCAGAGATGAAGCTTCCACAACTTCCTTGGGCAACCTGTTCCAGTGCCTCACTACCCTCAGAGGAAAAAAACTCTTCCCAACATCTAATTTAAAATCTACTGTCTTTCAGCGTAAATCTGTTCTCTCTCATACTATCACTACACTCCTTGATGAAAAGCCCTCTCCTCAGCTTTCCTGTAGGCCTCCTTTAAGTGCTGGGAGGATGCTTTAAGGTCTCTCTGGAGCCTCCTCTTCTCTGGGCTAAACAAGCCTGTCCTCACAAGGGAAGGGCTTCAGCCCTCTGATCATCTTTGTGGCCCTCCTCTGCACTTGCTGTAACAGATCCAGGTCCTTCCTGTGCTGAGGACTCCAGAGTTGAACACAGTACTCCAGGTGAGGGCTCATGAGAGCAGAGTCGAGGGCGAGAATCACCTCCCTTGACCTGCTGGTCACATTTCTGATGCAGCCCTGAATATAGCTGTCTTTCTGGGCTGCAAGTGCACACTGCTGGCTCATGTTGAGCTTCTCATCCATCAGCCTAAGTCCATCTCTTCAGGGCTACTCTCAGTCCATTACCCACCCAGCCTGTATTTGACATAACTTGACACAACCTCGATTGTCCCAGCAGTTTGGCTGGTATCTGACAAAGGGTAAGAAGCTTTTATAGCTCAATTCCAGGAGACAAAGTGGAGGAAGAAGAGATACTAAATCTTCATAGATTAAGTTTCTTCTCATCCTGACTTTGCATTCTGAATTGGAATGGCCTTTCACTCAGCCATCAACAATGACCTTCATTATGAATTCAATTTAATTGAATTCAATTTAACTGCTTAAGAAAAATGAGTCTTATTATTTGCTGCCTTGTTTGTATGATATAAATGACTACACTCTTTCCTGGAACCAGTAAACACTTGAAATGAGAGCATCCTTCTGTTACTACCAGAGCTACTTATCTAAATCCTCTCATATGCTTGTATTGTCATCCTTAGGTGTGTTCTAGAAGAGAGTATGTTCTATAAGCCATGCAACACCACTGGACTCAGTGAGTCCTTAAATTCTTTATACAAATACCATATAAAAAGCTAGGAAGAACTTAAAAACTCAAGACAATTTTAGCTTTTTAAGAAGTATATTTCAACTCTAATAAATCTTCAGGAGTCTTGGGAAAAAAATGCAAGAGCAGAACAACTGGGACAAGATAAAAGAATTCATTAAATGATAATATGGAAAATATAGTCAGTATGTGTGTGCCAAAAATTGTGCACAATGGTTTGAAAAAGAAGTTCCAATATGCTTTCCGTTTCCTAAGTGAGTAATTAATATTTCAGTAAGTCATTTCTGCTGCCTTCTGCTACTGAAGTAAATATATTTTGGTGATTAAAAAGCAAGCAATGATATGCTTAGCATCAGACATTACTTTGAGCAGTGAAATGACATTTTTTTATTGTTATTGTTCTGATAAATTTTATTTTTATTTTGAAATTATTAATTATGGAGACAAAAGGGCAGTTTTCATCAAAATCAGCGATACTGATATAAGTACAAAATTACAGAGGAAACACATCTTAACCCAGTATCACATTGACCCAAAAAGTCCTTTAGTCCTTTTATGCCAAAAATTCTTTTAGTTTCCTGAAAGTCCACATAAAATGATATCTATGTACTACATATAAGATGAACACTAACATCAATGGAAAAAATCTCAAAAAAAAGAATGCAAATAAATTAAAACAGGCTAATCATCTTTAAGTGATTCAAAGGTATTGTTCTTGGCAATTTTTTTCCTTGGTGCAATCATTGGAATTCCTGATGATGTAGGAAATGAACAGTCTTTAATTATTACTAGCTAAAAAAACAAGCAAAAGAAAAGTAAGGAAACACTTATCCAAGCATCGTCTTCCTACCTGAGTTAAAGCAGCTGTTATGAAAAGCAGAATCTTTAAATATTCCTTTTTTTTTCTTTTGGTTATGTTTACTTTCTGTCTCACAGTCTCATCAACAATATTTCATCTAGGATTACTTGATCCCCCAACGTTATGTTCTCATTGCTGACTTCCACCTGGGACTTCCTATGCAACACACACAAAGGAGCATCTCAGAACTGTGACCCACATTTCCGTGGGATCTGGGATGAGTCACACTTTACAGGTGCATGTCTCTTCTCTTCTTTTTGACTGCAGATTTCCAAATTAGCTCGAGTTCCTGACTTTGGTGATTTACCTACTGCAACTAAATGCAAAGAGCTCAGTGAGAACAGAGAACTGAATATTCAGATCTGTTCAGCCTACTTCTGGACAATCACATATCATTCTATATCTCCAGGGACAATAAATAGAAACAACAATCTCATGTTTTGCAAGAAAAGCTGTTATGGTGATAAACAGCCAAGGGAAAATAAAATCCCTTTAGTATGTTAGTATGTTCATATGTATGAAGTTAATGATTATATGCACGAACGATATGCCATGCAGAATAAAGCTATGATTACTGGTCAAACTCTCAGTTTCCTTGCTTTGGAACTTTTCAATACTGAGGACTCACAAATACTTCTAATTTAAATGGAGCTGAAAACACTTGCACTGTTAACTACTAGTACTTGATACTTTCGTTGCCAATATACTTAGGGTTGTATATGGATGCCTGAAAGACAGCAGCTTGTTGTTCCAAGTTATCACTTAATTGTTGTCAAGGACCACTGGTATTCAATACAATTCTTTAAACCATTTTTAAGATATTCCTTTAAAAAAAGAAAAACAAATGAATATACCCTTTAAAATGCAGAGGGAACAAATAAATTTTCAACTTTATATTTAATTATATGCTTACAATGATTTAAAAAAAAAATGGACCGGCCACTATTCAGGTAACAAGAACTTAACTTGAACAAAAGCCATATATCAGGATAGATAAATTAGTATCAGTTGAATTTTAAAAGCTACATACCTTTTTTGGGGACCAGGATTAACACAGTTTTGAACCCCTGTCTCAAACCAGAACATGTATATCTCTGGGTTAGGCACAAACTATTTGTAAGATGATAGTACTTATTCTTCATTTTGGCAATTCATTTTTCAGCTGCCATTCTCTGAAAAATTAAGTTCATTAACTAAATTATTAAACAATTCTCACAGATTTCTTCTAAAATATATGAACAGGAAAGGCTTGAAATAAAATTAAAGATAAAGTGTTCTGTTGCTCATGAAGTTTAGGTATCTGACCTCAGGGTGCCTGCCCATGCAAGTGACTGTATACTACTCATGTGAACCAGTGTGTTTGGTATGGGAAGAGCCCTTCAAAACCACCTTTGTCTTGCTAGCTCTAAAGTAATAAATGCTCAAGCAAGTGAGAGACAGGCAATACTGTCAGTCAGTCCTTTGGGTTCAGAGAACTTAAAATACATGACGATTCTTAATGGCTTGGTTTCTTGGCAAAATTTAAATAATTGTTCAAATCCCCAAGAGATCTGTGATTCTCAATGCTTAAAAGCTTTTTAATCTGGATTTATGGAATTTAATGCAGATTTGAGGACTTCATAATCTTCAAGCACAAGGATTAACCAGTTAAGACCTAGCATAAAATGTTCCACGAATATATCAAACCATAGGCATGACAGTTCATGAAGCGTTTTAATAAAAAACAAGACTGAAGAAAGCTGTGAGGAGGAAAGACGTTCCATCATTTAGGATATTTTACTGAATAAACACTTTTTAAAATATCTTTGGCATAAGTAATAAGTAATAAAATGGGCACTAATTTAATAAAAATGATCTTGAAAAGTAGGTAATCTAAAAGTGTCTCTAGAGTATATATCTAAAAGCTCAAATAAAATGTCAGTAGCAAAAAAAAATGCTATTTATGATAACATAGTATACAAACTTAACTACTGCATAACCTCTGTGTAAACTGTTTATATGCCACCACGCTCTTTGCAGTGCTGCTCAATGAAATAAGTGGTGCAGTCAGGATGACAATAACAGCCTCAACAAATAGCACCAGCAACACACACCAAGATTTCGGGCCGGGCTGTGCCATTATGCGGTATGGCATAAGAAGGAAGAGTTACACATTTACTGAAAGTGCTTAAAAAATAGATCAAATTCTTCAAGATGTAAAGTCATGATACAAGTAAAGGCCCATTAAGGCAGGAAAAAACCCAACAAAAATTGACATCTGGGGACTTGAGATCAAACATTTCTGTTTGAAATTGAGTGTGCGGTCTTCACCTAAGGGGTAAGCAATCTCTTTAACCCCACACAAGGGACATCAATTCCACCTTACTTTCAAATTAGAAAGAACTGTTTTTACCTGTCAGCCTGACGTTTTCCTAATGATGACAGCTTGCTTTTTCTTTGCTCAGTTCTACAGTCCTGAGTTAAGTGAAGAACAGAAATGAATGATCTTTGTACTTATCAGTGCAAAGGAAGGATAAGGAATGCTACAATTTATCTCTGACACAGTGATGCTAAAAGAGAAGCAATGCTGGTATCTTTCTCAAGAACATGAGGATAGCTAAAGGTCACAAAAAGACTAGTTCACCGTATAGGAAATATCATTTAAGTCTTCCACCAAGAAAGAAGATATAACCCTTATAACTATGAAGCATAATGGAAGGGCAAGTTGTGCTTCAGAAAAATTTCAGTTTCTCTTGTTCTCACCTCTCTGGTTCACAATAAGCCGATCTTTTTTTCCCTCCTCACAGGCACACAAACATCACTTTGCCTATTGTTATTATGCCTTATATCTTTTCCCCAAAGGCTTGTTCAATTGAGATACCTCTGAAGGAAAAGAAATGGCAGAGCAAAAAGCAACAGGAAACACTACAGCATCTGATCTTCAAAGAATTCTGTATAAGCACTTTTTATCAAATATGGGAAACACGTAAACGATTATTAACACACCTAGCTTGGCATTTATAATTTCATCTGCAAAGGAAATTTTTGTCTGAAATTAAGAAGAATCTTAAATTCTGATAGCACTGATAAGCATCACTGACTACACCAGGGAATTTAACTGGACGTAGAATTTTTATTGGCTACATCCCTTTTCTATTTTAACAGTTCATTTTGTCATTTGCTATTCCACTTATTTTTTGAATATTTTTTTGATTTAAAATTAATGTTGTGAGGCCCTCAAGAAATATTATAAAAGGTTTCAAAGCCAGCAGAATTTGATATAATTTTTATACGCAGTGAACCTTGTAGCAGTATATTTCAACCCTCATGATGATATCTTAATATTTCATGAATGTTCTTCCTTACCTTTTGAATTTCAGATCGTTATCTAAAAAGTAGTAGTATTTGTTGAATAGCATATGGTTCTCTGGTACATACAAGTGGACAAACATTTGGTTTGTCTGTATTGTTGATAATCTCCATTTTTTATTTATTTTCCCCTCAAAATCAATCCGTTCATGTTTCTCCCAAGACATCTACCTGATAAACAAGAACATATAAGCATACATTTAAAAAAAATTATCCAAGTTTCATTCTAATTCAGAACAATGTGAATCTTCTGTGTTAGGACTGTGCTTAATTGCCATTTATATTAAAAAGAAGAGTCTTGGTATTTTGACAACAGTGTTTTATGTAGAAACATTAATATGAGATAAAATACTGTTACATCAGCACAGAAATCAGTTGGTATCAGTGCTGAATAAGCGTTAGGAGGCTTGCCAGAAATATTTCTTAGTTAAGTTTTTCTACTCTGTAATTAATCATTCCCAAGATTTTGTTGTTTTTTAAAGCATACAGTATATGATGGGTCCTTAGAGTTAAAAGTAGAACAAAAAAATCTGACTGAAGCTCCTTACACTTACATAAAGACCACAAATAAGGTCATTAAATTTGTTGCGTTATTCAAAACAATGGATTTGTTGAAAGTGTCTGCCTAGACATTAAGCAGATGCTTTGATTCCTAGCTTTAGTTTTACTTTCTCTGATCTACTGCAGTTAATTGTAAAGAGAAAAAATAAACAATAGAGGTTTCTGTAAAATAATTCATTTTTTTTATCTTGTTATGACCTAGAAATGTTATTTTTGTATTTTTTTCCCAAATCAGAGACTTGTCATGTTTATGCTACCTTGAGAGATATATGGAACTATAAAAAAAATAAGACTAAAAAAATAAGACTGACTAAATATCCCACAATGTATTGATACACAAACAGACAAATACAAAAGTGATGTTACAACTTGGCCATAAAGAAGTCAGCACAAACTGAGACAAAGATTATACATTCCTAGCTACAAAGGTCAGAAAAAAAACTTATTTTCTAATTTTACAGATAACTTTTCATAACAAAATTATTCTCAGCATTCTCTACCCTTAGGTAAATTCCATTTTCCCTTCTTACATTCAGTATCTTGCAGTTTATTCACCCTAGCTCCTAAACACAATGGAGAAAAATCCTCAGCACAGACATAGTATTTCAACTGTGAATTTCGTGGCCTATTATGAACTTGCATTTGTAATTTTTCATCAATGTTATCATTAAATATCTTTCTGCTATCACATATCATCTTTTTGTATTTGCCTTCCCCAAATACATGTTTTCCTCGTTTCTCAGTTACACTCCAACTAGCAAGCAAATTATACAGAAAATATTGTTATATTAAATAATGTATCTATTGTCTAGAACATGTACAAATTGCAAATGATGAGCAATTAATAAACTCCAGGAGTTTACAACTGAAAATCTCCTTTGGGCTTCCATCTAAAATGATCAATATTAAACTATACATTCGAATCATAATGCTGCAAATCAACATTATTACCATTATATACATGACTGGATTTGTATCTACCATAGTAAAGACTAAGTTAAGACCTAAGTATCTAAAGAATCTAGAGTATATTTTCTAAAGGGAAGAACATACTTATAATGTGAAAATGTATAAATACTGAGTACTTAGTGCACCTGAAACTGCGTAGTTTGAATCACAACTAGTAAAAACCACTAAACAGGCTAAAATACTTCCTCTCATTATGACAAAGTGGAATAATCCCCTAAAAAATTTTTTTCTCTTGAGGAGTATAAATTTTAATTGCATTTTTTGTCAATATACAAAATACAAATAACAATGTCAATATACAAATTCCTCTTTTGTCAAGAGGTACGGAAAATGATTTGTAGTTATAGAAGTTCTATAGACTAATAGGAAAATATATACATTCCCAAATGTGACCAGTGGATCAGATGCTTTGGAAGTCATGAATGAAAGAATTACATTTCACAATTAAAAAACATCCAATATATTATTACTAATTAGCAAATACCTCTCTTCCTTAAAAGCGATAGAGATTGTTAGTATGGTTATAGACCAATTTTTACGTGCTTAAGGTTAGGTACATAAATTTATACCTTTACGTAAAGGTCTGGTGAGGGTTTAAGTGAGCCAAGCACTCAAAGCTCCTGATTTTTGACACAAGGATTCAAATTGTTACTACTGTTACTGACTAGTCCTAGTCTTCCTAAAGAGAAAAGGCATGTTCTGTCTTGTTTAACTAAGATTGTCACTATTTTACTGATGAAAAATAAAATAGGAATATGAACTCTGGTGATTTTAGTCATCATGGACAAAGCATAAAATGCAGAACATAGACATCAGTGTAGTTCCTGGTGCAATTAATGCCAAAAAGGTAGATGAAAAAATACATACTTCTGGTGAAGAAAGTGGGAAATCTGTTAAAGAAATATTATGAAGTCAAGATAAAAGTAAGAAAAAGTTGAGGAAGTAAGTCAGACTTGCATGGAAGTTCTATATCAGTCATAAAAAGGCTACCCCTAAAATAACATATCATTATATTAGTATTAAGGCAACTAAATTCGTATTAGATAATAATATATTAAATTGACTCTCTAGAGTAATGTGCCAGTTTGATTCGTACTCTTCTGTCAGCATCATTACACTTCCCAGGACACCCTACCTGTGGCGAAAAAACGGTCAGTCTCACATGAATTCGTCACCAAATCTCCCATTTTTGTAAGAAACATTCAGCTGTTAATAGGGTTCCCATCACTGTTAAGCCTACACTCCCACCTTCAAAGCACATCTTGATGACATTAATCCTAAATTATTTCATCTGCACCTAGGGATAAACTCAATATAATGGAGCCTTTCTAAACTCAAGTTGATTAAAGCAGCCTTATGAATACAAACCAAGCTAAAAATAGGTGCTAAATTATTTTAAACTTGGTATTGAGTAGAAACAAAACACCACAAAATGAAACAAATTTATTTTGCATAAATTGGTTTCTCTGCTCTAAAAGATCAAAAGAAGTGGCACAGCATTTTTTTCCTGGATGTAGGGGGAGGAAAAGAGTTGTAATATTTGAAGATTTGTTTCACGCAGCTGTGCATTTTACAGAAAGATGGGTGTTAAAAGATTCAGTGCAAGCACAGCCTACAGATTTTAAGATTTGGGTTATGCCTTCTTGAAAAGCCCTAAGAACAACAGATTTAACCCCAAAGAATATTAAGTCTTACTAGCATTGCATGCTAGGCTCACCTACCCTTCCTGAAAGCGGTATAGAAGATTACCAGTTATTCAAAACAGATGACATACTGTGCCTGCTTCAAAATTATGCCTGGCAGGCAAACACCTCTTTATATTCAGCATCCAGTGGCACCCTTCAGAGACTTCCCTGTCCAATTCACAGCATGGGGCCATGAGGATAACAGGCATCACTCCTCTGTAGTCCCACAAGTACATAGGAATACAAAAAGTTGCACAAAACGGTGAAAGTGTATTAACAAACATGCAGATAGAACATTTGCCAAGACGTGGTCTTTCTTCCATGGATTGCTGAAATATCACACAAAAGGATAGTGGCCTCTGACTGCCATTCTCCTTGGATGATCGGCTTAAGTGCTCAAACCAAGCTCTGGATATAAAGACAACCATATAGGTTATTTACTGAATGACTTGTCACTAAGCCACACTGGTTACACAGAATACACATAACCACTATGTAAACCATCTTCGAGCATAACAACTTGTGCAAGTGGTCTTTAAATGCCTCAGCTATCAGACTTCGAAATGTTTATGAGGACTTCAAAAGAAGGGATGGCCAACCACCCTCAAATCAGGCAGACTTTTACTTACCCATTTAAATTTTCCATTATGTAGCCCTGTGGCCGCCAAATCCATTGTACGGGAAGAACAACCTCCACCCCTTTCTGTATGGTTTCTCCAAAACTACTAACAGTGCCCTGGAATAATTCTGCATGGAGACTTAACTTCAAATTGGATCATACGTAAAACAAAAGATACATTCCTTCTCCCAGTGCTTTTCTATCCATGCACTCAGAGATGTCTACGCAGAAGTCAGTCCAGTTTTCTTTCATTTCAATATGTGTTACACCAATGTGCTGATAAGAAAAGGATAATGTAGCATATGAAACTACAACTCAATACAAAATTATCCTGCATAAGTCATAAGTTTCAAGGAAAATGCTCACACAAAATCACATATAGTAGACACAGAGTTCAGGATGACTTTATGTCATCTAAAAATTAAGAGTATTGATAATGTGTGGAATGCCATTAATTCCAGAAGATTGTTTAAAGGCCTTTCAGACAAAGGTGAAGGTATTTTATCTAATAGGCAGGAAATACTTGAGGACTCAAAAAGAAAACATTGAATCCAAGAGTACAAGTGCATTGCACAAATTAAAATACTTCGATCAGTCTTAAACCCAGGTAATTCTCACAGTGTTATTTAGTAAGTTCTTAGGTTCGGTTTTCTGTGAGAAGAAAACCACAAGTTCCTATTTGCAATAGGAAGACTGAAGACAACCAAATGGCACAACAACGACGAAGCAAAATACTACACAACTAAAGCCCTTCAGGCACACAACCCCGACCTGAACTCTCACAAGTCCATCAGATGGGATCTACCTGAGTACTGAGGGAGCTGGCAGAGAAGATTCCCAAGCCACTTTCCATCATTTATCAGCAGTCCTGGTTAACAGGGGAGGTCCTAAGTGACTGGAAACTTGCCAATGTGATGTCTACTTACAAGAAGGGCTGGAAAGAGGATCCAGGGAACTACAGGCCTGGTAGCCTGACCTCAGTACCAGGGAAGATTATGGAGTAGTTCATCTTGAATGCACTCACCAGGCTAGTACAGGACAATCAGGGGATCAGCCCCAGCCAGAACGGGTTCATGAAGGGAAGGCCCTGCTTGACCAACTTGATCTCCTTCCATGACAAGGAGACGCACCTAGTGGATGAGGGAAAGGCTGTGGGTGTTATTTACCTTGACGTTAGTAAGGCTTTTGACACCACCTTCCATGATGTTCTATAAGAGAAGCTGGCGGCTCATGGCTTAGACAGGTGTATTCTTTGCTGGGCTAAAAACTGGGCGTATGGCTGAGCCCAGACAGTTGTGGTGAATGGAACCATATCCAGTTGTGCGCTGGTCACATCTGCAAACATAAGTTTGCAGATGGCATCAAATTGGATGGGAGTGTCTATCTGTTTGAGGGCAGGAAGGCTCTACAGAAGGTTCTAGATAGGCCAAGGTCAACTGTATGAGTTATCATAAGGCTAAGTGCCGGGTCCTGCACTTTGCTCACAATAACCACATGCAACAGTATATGCCTAGGGAAAAGTGGCTGAAAAGCCGAGCAGCAGAAAAGGACCAGGGGGTGTTGGTCGACAGTGGACTGAATATGAACCAGGAGTGTGCTCAGGTGACCAAGAATGCCAACGGCATTCTGGCTTGTATAAAAAACAGTATGGTCAGCAAGAGCAGGGAACTAATTGTGCCCCCGTACTCGGCGCTGGTGAGGCCACATCTCAAATACTCTGCTCAGTTTTGGACATCTAAGTACATGAAAGACATTGAGGTGCTGGAAAGTGTCCAGAGAAGGGCAATGAAGCTGGTGAAGGGTCTGGAACACAGGTCCTGTGAGGCGTGGCTGAGGGAACTGGGACTGTTTAGTCGAGAACAGGGGGCTGTGTGGAGACCTTATCACTCTCTACAACTACCAGAAAGGAAGAGGTAGTGTGGCAGGTGGTGGTTTCTTCTCCCAGGTGACTAGTGATAGGACGAGAGGAAATGGCCTCAAGTTGCATCATGGGAATTAAACACTGGATATTAGGAGAAATTTCTTTACCGAAAGAGTGGTGAAGCATTGGGACAGGCTGCCCAGGGAAGTGGTGGAGTCACCATCCCTGGAGGTGTTCAAAAAGCATTTAGACTTGGGACTTTGGGACATGTTTTTTTCGACATGGTGGTGTTGGGCTGTCAGTTGGACTTGATGATCTTACAGGTCTTCTCTAACCTTAATGATTCTATAAGTGAACATGACCATTGTACTGCAATGACCAGTCATTATAGTCATTTTCATAAGAGATAAAAATAGCTTAAATCCCTCACACTGAAATTAGGTTCTTCCTTTTTTTAAATTGGGATCAGACCCGAAGCCAGCAATATATTCTGTCATTCCGGAGATGATTTCTCTACAGAAGTCATGAGAAAAACAGAAATACACGGACGAATCTTCTGTCATAATACATACTATAATACCTTCAAATCAGTATGACACCTTGTTATTGCAGTGACTGACAATTCAGAAAGGTTTCAGACAGGTGAAGTACTCACTATGGGTCCCATGCGTGCCTTCTTAAGCAGAGTTGTAGAGAAATGTCTTAGAGGATTCTTTACATACATTAAATTGCATTCAAAAGTTTGTCTAAAGTAATTCCTGTGAAATTAAATCTATTTCTTTACTCTGTTCCTGCTCCTCTCATCCCTCTCATAAACAAGATGCACAACTATTATAGTAAATAACTTGACATTTTAGGCAAAAACATCTTACCTGAAATATCAGGCCTGACTCCTTCTAGTGAGACTCAATTATCCACACAGGTACTTTTTCTTTTGTTTACTTTTGAAATAATAAATTATTTTTGTTTAACTCAATCATAATATTTAGTTGTCCTCAAGGTCTAAAATTTTCCTTTAATTGCCACAATTATTTAAACCTCAGAAAATAAAAATTATATAGTTAGAAAATAAATTATATAAAAAAATTGAAAAAAAGTATTCATTGAATAAATCAGCATTTCATTCAGGTATGAAAAGCCACAGACTTTTTGGTAAATATATAAAAGTGCTTTTACATTCACAAGTGTAAGTGGACATTCAGTTAGGCTTTTCCAACAACTCTTATCAGTAAAGAGAAATATTCAGCTAATTCACCTTAAATTAAGATGAAAATTAAATCTGTCTAGCAAATTAATGCAAGAAAGAGGAATACAAAGATAAAGATTGACATAGTGTTTGAACTTGTGTGCAAACTGCTGTATGTTTTGAGTAAGTATGCACTTAGAAACCTCAAAACTTATACAGGCTGGGCTCTTAATAGTGTTCAATCAACCTCCTGATTGCTTTCTCGTTACTGTAGCATTGTCACATAAACACACAGTCAAAAAAATTAAGAAACACATAGTGAATTTTGCTGGGTAACCACATTACCTTCAAGGGAGAACACAAAGTGACATATGCAATGAACAGTGACTGATTCCAAATTGCATAAACAGGAAGTTCACTCTTATCATGTATTTCTGCATTTATAAATAATATCTTTGGCAATCTTTTGCTCTGTGTGGGTTGTCTTCACACTCTGCACTTAGCTTAGCTTCAGTAACCCTTGATAGAAGCTCCTTATTCAGTTTGAATCTAATAATGATGATTATTACAAAGGGAGCAGGCAGAAAAGTGGGAGTAAAATATGAACACAGAGTTTGAAAAAGATTACTCTCATCAGATGGAAACCACAGTCACATAGCAGTAAATCAACCCATGAGAATTCCTGGGTACCCCCACGGTCCTTAAAGTTTTGACTGGAGAAATTAGTTGAAATTGCTGAGAAAGCAGTATGTGAAAGTTTCCCACAGACTGATAAGCTCTGGAGACAAACTATCCTGTTGAGACTGCAAAGTAGACAGACTCACAACACCAAGCACCTGTCAGGAGGACAAGGCCATGGGCACGAAAAAAAAAACATCAATACGTTGTACAATTCAGATCCCATTCAAGAAAGCAGTGGTTGGTACATGCAGACAGACTACAGCATCATTTGCAGACCTGATGAGAGAAAGCACTCCCTGAAATTCTTCCTCAAACACCTACCTAGAAGCCTCTGGCATGCTAGCAAAACCCTCTGATTCAGGGTAGACAGCCACATTGGCTTCTCATCACTCCTCCTGCAAAGTAACTATAAGCAAGCATGTGAGTAAACTGTGGGGGCACATAAGTAAATGTACTGTGTGAATTGTTATTTGCTATTTATAATAATGGTTTGATTTACTGAATAGTAATAGCTGAATGTATAAGAGGTGTCCTAAAACAATAGAGGTTGGGACTTGTGTATGCCCTCAACTAGTTCTTATACTAGGAAAGAGTGAGTTTACAGTACTGACAAAGAGGCAGTACGATGGCTGTTTGTGGAGATGAAACCAAAAGAAGCCTGATATTAATCAGCTACAGCTTTCCAGGTGTCCAATAGAGAAGATATTAGCCAAGAGCAGTGCTTGAACAGTGTGCTGGCTTGAGCTCCAAGGAAAATGGTCTTGCTGCCAAATGTAATTTTCACAGCTGCCAGCAAGCCTTGGTAAGTCCAGAGTCCTGTGACCTTGGACAGAAATTTAACCCTTGCAGACAGAAGGGTAGATTTCCGACAGAGAAGAGTGAAGAATAGAGGTAAAGGCTATTATGTTGACAGAAGATGCTTTTACGGGTTAAACAAAAGCAGAGAAATATTTTTTCAGAGTTTTCATTACTTGAATTGAAATAAGCTGCTGACTCAACAGCACCGGCAGCAGATGCGTAAGACAAAAAAAGGTTCAGAGAATTTGAGAGAGTAAAACACAAAATGTAGCTGCTTATTTTCTATTATTCATCGCAGATGGCTGTTGAATTGCCTTAGTGTAGGTAGTAAAGGGGCAACTAAGACATCAAACTAAAACATGAACATATCTTCCCTACTTTATACCTATCCTGGCCATATATGATTAGCATCACTGAACTGGATGATCCCAGGCTAGATTTATCATCTTTGATAACAAAACCCGACATCAGCTATGTTTTCAAATGTGACCAGTCAAGTGCCTGAAATTTCACAGTTAAATCATTTTTTTCCAGTCACAGCAATAATACATTATTAACCACTGCAACGGCAAAAAAGTACATTTAAAAGGCAGACCAAGCCAAAGATTTAAAATTTAAACCACTGTATTGCAACGTTTGTGCTGCTCATCTATTATTGCATTTGTACATGACATTACATGAATGTGCAATTAAACAGTGTGACAATAAGAAATCAGATAGGATGTACTGTCCTGCAGTAATACCCCTGCTACACAACATTAGTGAGTACTGTGGGTTAAAACTCATAACAAGCACAGCAATGTTAGAAACTACAAGCTGCAATTTTTGCTACAGAATTTATATCTCTTTTTGTTCCATTTTGAAAAATTTTACAATATATTAAATTGACTGTTTCTAAAGTCTTCTTCATTTGCTCATCCTAGCTGTTCTCTTCTGTTTCACCACATTTCATTTCTGCTTGTCCAGCACCATCTCAAATTTCTTTCCAGAGCAGTGACAATGCATTGTGAAAGAGTGAATCAAGACAATAAACTGTGCTTGCTTCATTTATGATGTATCAAAGAATTGCAATAGGAAAATAAAACTACAGAGACAATTTGTTTCTTCATTTTAGCACCCTCTTTTTTTCATTTCCCTTTCTCTTTCTTTTTTTTCTTTTAATTTTTGCTTCCTGGATTGCACATCTTCATCACAGAAAATCTGGGAGAATTCTCTTGGGGTAGTAAGAGTTCTATTTGCCTAATATACATCTGATGTTTTCCCTAAACTAGTATAAGATGAAATGAATATAAGTTATCACTGATTCTGTTTGCCTTTAAAAAATGTCAGGTATAGCTAATGAAGAATACACTGCATAAACACTCAAAAGAAAAATTTTAAAAGGAATTGAGGAATCAATTGGAATAAAGGCATGAAAATATTTCTCCCGTATTATTATTATTATTATCATTATTATTATTATTTTACACCATTAAACCTATTGCTTTATAAGCCAGGAAACTCTTCTTTTGAGTCCAAGGTATTTTGCTGTGAGCATCTTCCAAATCAGTGAGTATGAGCTGACCCAGGACATGACTTAGTCAATCATAAGTGCACGTTTCAATGCAATTAGTATCCAAATATCTACACTGGATGCTTTATCCATGTCCCTTCTTCCTAATTTATATAGAAAAAGAATTTAAAAAAAAAAAAAAAAAGCTACGAAGAGCCTCCTTTATCTGCAGCCTTCTTAACCACCTACCCAAATCACCCAAATGCCTTCAATCAAATGCAGCTACCACGACTTGGTAGAGCTATCTGCTGAGTTAAGTGAAGAAAAAAAAATGATAGTAAATTATTTCTTTCATCATTGATTTCTGGCTAGGCAAAAAGCAAATATAAAAGGAGCATATCTTTACTGAACAAGGTAATTTTCAGTTGGAAGTTTACTAATTTCTGGTAAAACAAATAGCAGTCCTGCACAGCTGAAGCACAAAAACAGACTGGATTTCAGACTAATAACTAGTTGTTTTAAACTTTCAGAGTAATCTATTTAGACAAAGTAGGTTTAGCAACTAGAAAATTTTTTATGCGCTCCTAAGATTCACAAAGGTAACATCACAAGGCTTCAAGCAAAACAGAATGTACTCTGATCTAGTGAATGTAATACTTTCTGACTGGTTTGTAAAGCTTTATTAAAAGTTTTCTGTCTCTTGTAAAATTAACATTTTTATTTTGACCCGGTAGTGCTCTTTCAAAAAGACAAAATAATAGAATAATGAACAACTAATGTGCATTATTCCACAATTCTTAATGTGTGTTAAAATACAAATTGCATATTTCAGAAGTCTGATTTCCTACTACCACAAAATATTGATTTTTTATTTTCCTCTGGATGGACCATTACTGTAAGTTAATATACTCTATGGGAACATAAAACATTTCCTTTGTGCTTCTAAAACCTTATTCTCCATATTTTAATTCTGTATAACTAAAAATACAAGGAGAAGAAGGGTTCAAAGAAAAGAAGAACTGGAATTGGAGAAACAAACTTACATGACCATTAAAAGTAAAGCACTATACAGTAGTCATCATACATGTGATTTGCTTTATAAAGTTCACTCAAAAAGATATGATTTTAAATTTACCGTTAGAATATTAAACATAGAATTATGAACATAATATTGTTAACACAGACAGCCAGATTAAATGGTTAGGAAAGGGAAGAGTGAGTATTTCTATAGCAGTGTTACTTAGGTCAAGAACACAGTAATTTGTTTTCGATTTTGTCTTGTTAAAAACGGATTGTTTCATATTTTTTGTTTTACACTTCAGTGAAATGAAAGGAAAAAGCAGAGGAAAGAGTTCATGATTTTGCTGTCTCTACAATTTGCTTAAAGAACCTTTCCTATGTTAACCTAGCACATGGAAACATTTTGCTGTTTGATGGCAGCAAGAACAAAAGTAACATTCTTTTTTTGGTTTTGACACCACAATAACACATGCAGATAGAAACCATGGACCTGTGGCATGGCAAATTATTTTGCATTTTCTTTAAATCCTCTTCAAAATACTTTGCTGTTCAAATTTTAATAAAACCAACAGGATCTAAGTATATTTTGTCACATCTGTAACAGAACAACTGTAGAAAACAGATTCTGAATCACGTTGCTTACAGAAAAACAATCCTACCCATCCTGTGGGTAATCACACAAGTTTGCCAAGTCTTCTGGCAAGGAGGAGGTCATTCTTGTGAGCTGCACTTGCAAACCTGAGAGATTTTTAAAAGCATGGAGAGACAGAGCAGTTCTTGACTTGGACTTAGACATCAATCAGTTTAGTTTAACAATGACCTTGCTGATGACAGTCTTGTTTTGCTCTTTCTCAGCTTTCAAAGCCATAACTACCCAACATTATGGACTACTACAGAGGATACAAAGCACTGAAAAAACTCCAAAATGACCAATTGTCTGCAGTTTTTAAAAGCTGTCCTGTTATATATCTAAAACACTATGTAATACAACTAATAATATTTTACACTGTTGCAGACCCATATGAAGTTACAACTTCATTAACTGTTTGAACAAAAATTGGACTAAGGAGTAGAGAAAATTTACAGTCAAAGTATTAATTGAAATAAAAATAACTATTAACTTGAATTAACGTTTGACATAATTTCCATTTAAAATGCAGAGTAACTTAATACAACACTAATTACTATTAGTTTTCTTAGTACACTCGATGAACATGCCCTATTCCTCGTCTTCTGAGCATTAATAAATATTGGATTAAAGCACTGTAATTCAACTATCTGCTCTTCTATACGGAGCTGTTGGAATGGGTCCAGAGGAGGGCTACAAAGATGATTGGAGGGCTGGAGCACATTCCCTACAAGGACAGGCTGAGAAAGTTGGGGTTGTTCAGCCTGGAGAAGAAAAGGCTCAGAGATCTTACAGTGACCTTCCAGTACCTGAAAGGGGCTACTGGAAAGCTGGAGAGGGGCTATTCATAAAGGTTTGTGGGGATAGGACCAGGGGGAACAGGTATAAACTGGAGAGGGGCAGATTTAGACTGGACATTAGGAAGAATTGCTTCACTGTGAGAGTGGTGAGGCACTGGCACAGGTTGCCCAGGGAAGCTGTGGCTGCGCCATCCCTGGAGGTGTTCAAGGCCAGGTTGGATGGGGCCTGATGACAGCCTGATTTAGTGGGATGTCCCTGCCTCCATGGCAGGAGGGTTTGGAACAAGGTTGATCTTTAAGGCTCCTTTCAACCCTAACTATTCTATGATTCTATGATTCTATACACATTCAGTTATATAGATTAACCTACACTTTATGAACTGTAAGATGACATGTATTGCTTACAGAATAATATGCAAGATACAACATGTTAAGTAACAAAATGAAATAGATCTTAATCATCTGCAAACACAAAATCTCATTGAATACAGTCAGATATTTTTCAAAAAGGAAGACAAAACCTCATTTGGATTTCACAGCAGTATCTGCTTTTCATTCAGCTGATATCTTACCTTCTCCTCTGCTCTAAGGTATGCATCCAGTATATGAAAAACAAGCCAAGACACACAAAACTGGCACCTGCAGGGTGAAGTATGTTAAGTAAAAAACATACTTCCATTTATTTTTCCTTTTAGCTTTTGGGACATAAACAGCCATATAACAACATTACCTGGTATTTATTACTCCTATACAAACTCAAACAGAAGTAAGAACTTGAACTTATAGTTCAGAAATGAAACAGCAGGTTAGTAGCTTAAAAAGCTGTTGTATTACACTGTAATAATACTGCATTAAAAATAAACATGTAAGGATGTCTCAGTTCAGGAACTAAACGTTTTAAAATTTAAATGCAGTGGTCCTCCATTCACTTGGAAGAGAGTGAAGCTTTTGTCATGTTTAACCTGAATGAAATGACAGCTTAGTGAACAAATTTTTAGATCAAACCTAAATTTTAATATTAGGAAGATACTACTACTACACCTACTGATGTAGACAATCATCAGCTGGTGGGCACAATTGGCATTTTTTCTTTTAGAGACTAAATTCAACCCCAGATCTCCTGATGCAACGCAAATCTAATAGTTGCATCTGTCCTTCTCCAGGAGACAAAAATTTGATATTTAAGAGTCACGTAAATCAATGAGCTGAACACCCACCTATTACTTCAACTATAGGCTTATTTCAATAGTCGATATGAAACATACAACTAGGGATGGTTTTCCAGCTCTTCTGCTCAAAGAAAGGTATTTCATTAGCCTGAAATGGGAAATCTAACGATGCCACGTGTTGAAATACTTCATTGTCATTTGTTGCTACAGAAAAAGCCTGCTGTTTGTCCTCACACTCTTCACGCAAGTGTGACTGTTTCTCTCTAGTTAACAAATTTTAGCTTGCATTAAACCTTATCAGTAAACATGGCAGTACTGCAAAATCAGCAATTAAGGCCTCAATAGCTTCCACCAATTAGAGATGTTGTGTGCCAAGAGCTACAGCAGAGACAGATTGTGCACTGGGTTTATTAACTCATTCTTTTTGCAGAGGAACAGATAAGTGCTTTTTTTCTGACCACATTAAAGTAGATACAATTGTTTTTCAGTGACATACACCTCCGCCTTAAAAAAAAACCAAACAATTCCCCCCCACCAGAAGGTTGTGAATTTTCTGTTTGGGATCTTTCATGTCTATACCAAAGTGACTACTGTCTCTATAAGTGGAGTACAATCTATGCATTGCTTTACCTGTTGCTATACAGACAGCACTTTTATTGGTTTCAGTTTTGAAACATCTAAGCCAAATTGTTTTTCCATCTCTGTTTGCACCCTCATCCCCTATGAATTCTTCCTCTGATCCCAAGAAAACTATATAATACAACTGCACTGATGGGGACTTTACTCACATTAGTGAGTGACTTTACTCACATTTTTTTATCAGTGTCGGGGGAGGAGGGAAGTGTTACAATCAAGCTTTAGAAATTCATTTGCATAGACACGATTGGCAGAAATAGATTATAAATTTAGGTGGAGAGTAATTTTTCAGTGAAAAAAATAACATGAGACTTTGAAGGATCACTTTAACATTTCAGATGTTAGAGTGTAAGCTCTTTCAGGCAGGTACTACAACGTTGTTAGGCATTTGTATTCTCCCCAGCACAGTTTGACAATGATTAATTTGCACTGCAGCACAAGAAATCATGAACAATTATAAGCTGTGGTCTTCAAAAGTGCTGCATATCTTCAGCACCTTTTTTATTTAAATGCAGATAGAGGCAGGCCTACAAGAAACCATATTATGAAAGCCAGATATTCTTTAGCCAAACAACACACATTGAAGTCTAAATGTTAGAAAATGTCATTCACTGCATCTGTTGGGATAACTAGAATGCAACAGCAATTCACATAGCAGAGTGCATTTAATATGGTCATTAATATTTCAGACTGATTGTGAAACAGATGAAAAAAGGAGAAACCAAGATGCATATGCAACAAAATTTATATTTCATGAACCTTAATTGCTGTAACTAGGGCACAGGGATTAAAGGCCTATGCCTAAGGCATCTGGTCCTGAGGACAAAATATCACACAAGCATTTCAATTTTTGGTTTCAGAAATTAGAGTTGTTTAACCCTCCTGATTCTGAAGAAAAGCTGAAACATGAAATCTGAACAAATCCCATTTTCTACCTACAAAAAGAATTTTGAAAACTAGGAACTGCTCTATTCAGCTTAGTTTTTAATGGCATTTTCCAGGATTAGCAGAACTTTATTAATTCCTTGCAGAAGGTACTGAATGAAACTTGATCAAAACATTCACTGCTACGGTGAGCCCTGTGGCTGATGTGTAACACCTGCAAACCCATACACTTGCAAAGATATTTGTACAATCAAGGGCAGATTTAGCCTTCTCTCAGAGGTCTTTCCTCTGACTGTCTATATAAATTCACTTCAAGCCTAACTTACTGAATGAACACTAGTGACAATCAAAAATTAAGAATCGCTTGTTAATTACATATTGCCAATTGACCTTCTCTCATTTTTACTACTTCAGTCATGATCACCCTAACAGCTATGCAGGCAGCTATGCTTGGCTTTATAGCTCTAAAGTCAATCTTAAAGGGTAGCACATAGCATTCCCCATTTCAAATCCCCTGGTTTAACTCAGTCATCTATCGTACATTCGGCTCAGCCACAAGCATCAGCAAGAGCACAGCTGTGGCAATAGTGCGGGTTAGCTCAGGTCAATGAAAATCAATACCATTTACAACTTTTTACATTTTCCTACTCAGACATACTGAAGGAGGCTGTATTACTTCATGTGCTTTTCTCCAGACAACTAGCTACTCGGCCCATTGGCTCAACCCTTTTTAATTAGTACAAGTAAATCAATTAGGTACATTAGGAAGTGCATCTGTTTATTTAAATGAGAATAGGTATTTACTCTTCCTAGTAATTTCCAGATTATAGAATGGAAAAGTATTAATTTTGCTATCAGGATATAATTTATCTAAAGGCAAGTCTAGGAAATGTTTCAGGTAAGATGGGGGCAGGGAGGAAGTACTCTGAAGAATCAAACAAGAGGCATGACCTCACTACAGTTTCAAACTCCCTTTTGTTCATATTGCCACAGAGGAGAGATTGACCTTGAATATTTATTTTTAGGAGAAATGACTGTAAGCCACAGAATAACATTATACAGAAACACAGCAAAAATAACCAATTTGTTTGTTCATAGCAGGGGGAAAAAGAAAGATTACAGGGAAAAAATTATTTTCTGACATCAAGTGTTCTGGAAGACACACCTCCAAAAGCATTTTGAAATGTATTTAACCTCTGGGTTCTCTTAGGACATGAACTGCATTATAGTATGATCGTGTCAAAATAATGTGTCAAAATCATGTCAAAAATATTTACAAATAACATTTACTTTTCTATTTTTCTCTTTCAGTTCAAAAAAATCCCAAAGTAATATATCTAAACACTGTAGGTATATTATTGTATAAAAGCTGCTAGAGTAAAATTTATCCTACTATAAGCACAGTATGAGGCCCACCAGTTAGTTTTCCTGTCACTGATGATAAATCTTGTTTAACAGTATTCCACAGCTTCTCCACAGAGTCCTCCTTACGCCTCATTTTGCAGCTTCAGTTTTTGAAGCACCTCAGATGCCTAACTCCAATGGTTTAACCAATGTTCTCTACCAGTTGCTAAGCTGCTATCAATAGCAACAGCTCACTTTCACCATTTGTAAGGATTGTGTTCATCCCAAATGATTAGAAAGCGTTTGAAAACAGTATTCTCTACAGGAATTTGGACATAATTCTTCAAAATAATCTGAATCTTCTGAAACAGCAATGACCAGCAATATCCTTATTGGCCTCCGAGTCTTGGGCAAGTCCTGGACCATGCAATGGCTTATATCGTACAAACAGAGCCTTTGTTTTAAAATATCTACTCCACCTTTAAAAAAACCTGCTGTTTCTTTTTTACTAGGAACTTTGGGACCATAAAAATAATTCCATTCCTGGTTTTCTGCAATGACATCAGAATAGAGTAGTCTGCTTCTTTTCTTTTGCTCCCTATTCATTCTACTATATTTTAATATCTATATATTTAATATATCTCATGCCATTATTGGGAATAACCACTGCCAGGGATTCTGTTCCAATAGGGGAAGTTAGATCTTAGATTTTTTTTACTCTGCTTTCTGTAAATCTCACTTTGACCAATTCACACCAGCTAAAATTTACATGTGAACGTAGATTTACTGCTGAGGAACTTTTTGCCTGCTGCACAGATTTTCCTGCAAAAATGTTTGATCTTATGACTTCCTAGAAGCAATTAAAAATGAGCCTATGAAGAATAGCGAGATCTAATAAGAGGAATGATTACGTATACCAGAAACAGCTAATCTAGTTCATCTGCGTGTTTGCATTTACAGAGAAAAGTAGAATACTTGCCTATTTTTAACATTTCCATTTCTATTATTCTTTGGGATGCGACTGCATCAGAATTTTCATTATTAAAAAAATTAAACTCAGGATTATTCAGTCACTGGGAAAACATAACACAATGAAGGAACTGGGTTTCATTAAACACATAACTACCTGCTTGAAGTGTGTTGACACTGCATAAGCTTAAGAGTATATTCAATTCACAGAATCACAGAATCACTAGGTTGGAAAGGACCCATTGGATCATCGAGTCCAACCATTCCTAACACTCCCTAAACCATGTCCCTAAGCACTTCATCCACCTGTTCCTTAAACACCTCCAGGGAAGGCGACTCGACCACCTCCCTGGGCAGCCTGTTCCAGTGCCCAATGACTCTTTCTGTGAAGAATTTTTTTCTGATATCCAACCTGAACATCCCCTGGCAGAGCTTCAGGCCATTCCCTCTTGTCCTGTCCCCTGTCACTTGGGAGAAGAGGCCAGCTCCCTCCTCTCCACAAACTCCTTTTAGGTAGTTGTAGAGAGTAATAAGGTCTCCCCTCAGCCTCCTCTTCTCCAGGCTAAACAACCCCAGCTCTCTCAGCCGCTCCTCATATGACTTGTTCTCCAGCCCCTTCACCAGCTTCGATGCTCTTCTCTGGACACGCTCCAGAGCCTCAACATCCTTCTTGTGGTGAGGGGTCCAGAACTGAACACAGTATTTGAGGTGTGGTCTCACCAGTGCCGAGTACAGAGGGAGAATAACCTCCCTGGACTTGCTGGTGACCCCATTTCTGATACAAGCCAAGATGCCGTTGGCCTTCTTGGCCACCTGGGCACACTGCTGGCTCATGTTCAGTCGGCTGTCAACCAGCACCCCCAGGTCCTTCTCTTCCGTGCAGCTCTCCAGCCACTCTTCCCCCAGTCTGTAGCACTGCATAGGGTTGTTGTGCCCCAAGTGCAGGACCCGGCATTTGGCCTTGTTAAACCTTATGCCATTGGTCTCGGCCCAGCAGTCCAGCCTGTTCAGATCCCTTTGCAGAGCCTCCCTACCCTCCAGCAGATCCACACTTCCTCCCAGCTAAGTGTCATCTGCAAACTTGCTGAGGGTGCACTCAATGCCTTCATCCAGGTCATTGATAAAGACATTGAACAGAGCTGGACCCCGTACTGAGCCCTGAGGAACTCCACTTGTAATTGATACATATCATATTAGCAAAAGTAACCTGGTATCCTTTCAGCCTTTTACTTTCAGCTCTGACCTACCAAAGGGAATACAAATCTTCCAGTAATTTCAAAAGGCTGTGGAGAAAGGTATCTTTTTAATTAAAGGTAAACCAGTACTCTGACAATACTGGCTGTTACAAATCATCTTCTGTGAGTGCTCACATTAGCATTACTATTCTGGGCAAACAGTGGTTTGATTAACTACTTGTTTGGGGTTTGTTTTTTTTTTAACTTTATATATTTCTTTTCAGTAAATGTTTCTGTAGTGCTTTTTTATTGTACATATTGTGGGGGTAGATTTCCTCAACAAACAATGTATTTTGACATCTCTAAACTCTGTAAGTGCACTCAACTGATTCATCCTACAATCTGCACTAAGTCCCACACACGGACCAAGCAAATGCATGTTCCCTGTGCTGAGTTCCAAGATATTAATATACAAAACACACACTTAAGGCTAGGTATTAGTATTACTTAGCATAAAGCTCAACATAAGCCTAGAGGGTTAGGGTTTTCCAAATTGTTTTGTGGAAAACTATGCCTTAATAAAAATTGGAGATGAGAAAACTCCAATGTTTTCTCAAAATCTTACCAGTGATATGCTCTACTAGGAAAGAGAAAAGATGCTGTAGTAGCATCTTTAACACCCCCCCCACTCCTTAAAATAAGGTTATTGCATTGTGAGGTTTGCATTTGACAAATACGGCTAATTTCTGCATGTCTGAGGTCAGAAATTTACATCCACAATTGCAGACCAGTAACCCTAGCAGTTATGAAATTGCCTCATGGACCATCTCCAGGTTTCAGAATTGTTCTGCCAGTTAAGACGTGAATAATTGTACCTTTAACATTTTCAATATCTACTTTTAAAAGTTAAACCATTCAAGACTTTAGATCTTGTGCTACAATTGGGTCACAAAGGAGAGAGAGACATAGGTCCTATCAAAGTTTTCATTTTCAGACTTCTTCCATTATTATATATGACAGACATGTTTCAAAGATGAAAACTGACTAGTAAGCATTTCTGTCAGTAAGATATGGGGAGAAAAGGCAGATTTACCTTCTTCAAAGCTGAAAAAAACCCTAAAATAAATTAGACACTTGAACAAATACTGACCGTAAAAGAGACATTTCATAGAATTCACTGAAACATATTTTCCAACCAGAAGTAGTAGTCTTCCTACAGCTTTAATATAGAGTGACCAGATGACCTCCAGATTTCCCTTCCAAACTCAGCCATTCTATGGTTCTGTAATTCAAACTATTAAAAATAAATTCTGAATTATTCCAATGTTTTCCATCCAGGGAAACAGTCTACATATCTACAATGAGATTTTATCAAGAATTCCTAGTTGAAGCAGACAAAAGAAAGAAGTGGTAGGTGAAAAGAGTTTTTACTCATTTTACCAACAGAAAGGTTGAGCTCAGAAAGCCCATTTCCCATTTACACTAACAGCATTCTTCAATATACTGGCTGTATAAGGGGCTTTAATGCAGCTTTAAATTTAATTTATGTAGTGTACAGTGGCTTAGTATAATTGATTCATTCCAGCCTTATTCTCAAAGTGCTCAAGATCACAAATTACATTTCTGAATAAGACTAAAATTTAACTCTTCTTATATATAGTCCAACATGTAAGCACAAAGATTTCTGTCTTCTAGAAAGACGTTATTTCATCAGCAGGGCAAAAAAGCTCCAAAACCCTTATAGTAGTTTAAGACACAAGGTCAACAGGAAAAAAAAAAATCAGTAGAAATATTTTTTACTACATTTCTTGTTATAACTACAGAAAATTAACCTTCTAGCTTTATTGTTAGGATGCTGTTGTTCTTTTATATGCACGCATATATATATATATATACATACACACTAGAAAGGCAAAAGAATAGCATTATGCCTATCTTCACTCATAAAAATTCCTTCTTTGTGTATTAGTATCTCTAGAAGTCTCAGTCTTTTTTTTAAGATTATCAGTAACAGTATACACGGATGGAGTTAAAAAGCTGTAACTTTGAGAATAGTAACACCAAGCATCAAATTTGGCACTACATAGGTCTACAGTCTGATGTATCCTGACTACCTCTTTCATACTCCGAAGTCAACAAATTTATTCTCAGATGCAAAACTTAAGCCATCGCAGGTTTTGAGTCTCAGTCTCTCTTGGACAGCAGGTAAACGCTATGAAACTTAACATCAAGAATCACCAATATAAGAGTAGAGAATATGACTAATGTAGTATTTGGCCTTGCATAAGTGATGGAGAAAATGACATTCATCAAGAACGATATCACAGGAGAAGCCGAGGACCTTCAGTGTTTGCTACAGAAGTCAGAGATCTGAACGTGTTTAGTAATTGAAAGGATAGCGCACTGAACAGCCCTAGCTTGCTTTCATTTTGCCAAAAAATCCCTGGTCTTCTGTTTTCAAATGGAATCTCTACATTCTGCTGAAATGCTCACTGAAACAGTTTAGAAGTGCAGTTTCAAGAAGAAAGTTATCATTCAGAGGAAGTATTACTATTGTGACTACATCAACAAAAATTACTTTCATCAGCAAAATAATTTCATTTGAAAGTACTTCATTATTATCATACTAATCCGGAGACTAATAATTTAGTATACCAACTTCAGATAAAATGGAAGTTTTCTCCATTCATATTTAAGCCTCACGTATTTTATTTTTTCACATTCTCATTACATTTGAAATAGATAATACCTTTACTGTATCAGGTAAATACTTTATCAAAGACTGCATTTCTACAGGTAGTCAGACAAACAAGAACAAAAAATAAAAGCAATTAAAGGTTATATTTATCAAAATAATGCCTAAAGGAAAATCACAAATGTAGTTGTGTCTTTCTAGGCGCTGTACAAAACAATAATTAAGACTACTCCTTCAGAGAACCCTTTATTTTTATTATTATTATTCTGTATGACTTCACATATTCCTTTCTTTTTGTAGGAAAAATAAATGTTTGCATGAGAAAAGAGAATACACCAATCCTCTGAGGGCAGAGGATGCCACAGCAACAGTGTCTAAAAAAAATATTCCAAGGACAAAGAACAGAGAGTATTAGAAGCATCGTGAGCTTCCTGCTGAAAAATAGATGTAATTTGGTTCTACAGCAGTGAAAAACTTTTTGTATTAGACTTTGCCATTAATTCTTTTTGCAATGAACAGGTAGGGGAAACATGCTGAAGAGCCATGCTTCCAGCAGGCAGAGAGTATGATTAGATCTGAGGAAAAAAGTTACAATGATGCGTGCTTCTAATTCCTTAATGACTCATTAATGAATACAAATTTTCCAAAGTTCAGTCCAAATAAGCTGGAGATGATGAGGGTCAGTTTGGCAGCTGAACAACAGAGAGAAATAAGATCCTTTCAAAGATTAACACACTTTCATAAATTATCCTCCTGATTTATTTGTATCTGAAGTGAACAGCAATTCCTCTGAGGTTCCATTTGCGTGGCCTTGTAACCACTCAGTATCACAGCAATGACACATTTCACCCATTACAATTGTTAAAAAGCTGCAAAACTATTTCGTGGTGGAGTTGACAGAAAGGAAGTCATTTCACCAGTATCTTACAGAGTGCGCTATTTTTTTCCCTTGATTTCTAAGCAGAATTCAATATTAACATCTTCAAAACTCCTCACAGTTTCAATCCCAGCTTTCTGAAAAAGACTCTGCCTGTCCTAGTCAGAAAGAGCACTTCTGGAGTCAGCAGATCCAATTCTCCAACCAGCTGAAAATCCTCACTATTTGGAAATCTCTTGCCTTGTACCAGGTTTTCAGTTTTAGTGATTTGCTACTCGCATTAAACAATCACACAAATTTTCTTCTCAGGCATGATGCATGGCTGTGTTTTCCGAACAGTAAAAAAAATATTAATATAAAGCATTTATGCAACATGGAAGTGTTAAGATGCAGTTACAGCAAACCCTACTATACCTCAACTTTTCTTTATAAGTTAGCAATTTTATCCTACTGCATACAAACTCTATCCACAAGATTAAAAGATTTCACAGTATTTATAGTTGAACTATGTATTCTATCTGGAAAAAAGTTTTCCACAAAATAATGATTAACTACAGCAATATATTTTTGATTCTTACCACTGCATTGCAATTTGAAGATATTAAAACAATAAAATGCAGAACAATGGTTACAATTATTATTTTAAATATAATAGATTTGTATGGCTACAGGATATAGTAAAGAACCCACATTTTGGTTCACTAACACAGTACTAAATTAAAGAACACGAGGGATGTGAATCAGCATCCATATGTTATTTTTCACCTTCAGCAAAGAGAATATTTTACATTATTTGCTATGACAATATACAACTATATTAACTATATCATGATATCTGTGAAAACCTGTTCAACTAGATCTTTTAAACAAACTAAAATAAAAGACAAACTTTCCAGGGTAATGTAGGCCCAAACTCCTTTATTTCTTTATTAAAAAGAAAAAAAAAAAAACGGCATTTCATAGTGGGATTTTAGAAATTTCTCATTTGTACATATCTAAAATGTATTCTCTATACATAGTCATATATAGAAATGTATAACTAACAACTGATTCACATATGCTGTTGCCTGAATATGTTGTTGCCAGGCAACCGCTATAAAGCATTTTGCACTGCTTGCAAAAATCTGAATGAATGACTCAAGGCGAGACTATTTCTAAAAAACTAGGAAGAAAACTCACTACTGGAATGACATTAATAATTCCTTGTGTATTTCAAGGATTCATAGAGAATGTTCCCTCTATAATTACTGATTTGAAAAAGGACAATTCCTTTGAGTGGGATTTGAAGGGCATTTTACAACAAGGAAATTCATGTCCTGTGCACGCAGCTAATGTTCCTGTCTGGACTCTGAACCAAAGCCACCCAAGTTAATGGGTTCCTTTAAATTGACGTCAGAGTCTTTTCTTCAGCTCTTTAATGTCCATTGTAGGACAAAAATGACAGATGCCTAAAGGAAAAACCAAAAGGCCATCACCTCACAGGAGATACAAATAGAGTCTCGATAAAATTTTACCATCTCACAATATGCAAGTGACAGAGGTCAAGACTACAAATGCTTCTTCGTGTAATTGTCATACAGCTAAAGCATAATCTCACTGAAGTTAATGATACACACGTAAGTAAAAATAGAAGCATCTATAGTCCATTGATAACATGGATGTGATATGCTATCTGCGAATGATAAACTATTTGTCCTTTAAGTAAGTGTCGTCCACTACAAAACTAATAGACCTTTGGCTATCAGACCTCTTGAGAATTAAGAGGTGGAAAAGCACATCAAGAAAATCAACTGGGAAACACAGCAACTCAGATATGCCTAACACACAAGCCTGATTCAGAATTTTCTTTAACCACAAACATTAGCATTAAAAATGGTTGGGATTTTTGTCCTTGTTTACAATGGCTGCGATATATTTCTTTCCATTTCCTGCACAATATGCTTAATCAATACAAACGGATCAAAAGCTCAAGATGATTGTTCTTTCCATAATGACCAAACTGGAAATCCATATATTTTCCATTTAATTCTGCAAATCCATTCATGTAACTGCAGCAAGAAAAAGTATTGAATGCAGTAATTACTGGTATTTTAAATTATACTTCTAGTATTAAGTAGTAAATGTGACTAGATTCTTTACTGGATTACAGTAAAATCCTTTTAATACTGTATCTCAGGTTGTCTAGAACTAGCGTGAAAAAGGATCTCCTTTACATGGAAGGAATCTGGCATCCAAATCCTGTTAGTCTGCAGCTTTATTAAAATTAAAATAAATTCATTACAGATAGGAATTAAGTTTTTAAAGTTTCATTTTAATCACTTTCATGCTCTGAGGCAGAATTCACTGTTGATCTCATCCATTAGGATGCAGTTAATAAAGGGCAAACTCAGTGCTTTCAAACAGGCTGAGCAGTTTTCCCATAGATACTAACATCAAATAATCTATGGAAAATATATCCATTCCAGGCTGCACTGTTTTCTTGGGCTTTTCCATTTGTTTGTTTGTTTCTTAGAATGTACTATGGAAACTCAAAAAAAAACCCAGAAGAGCCTTTACTCTGCTCTCTGTTTTCATTATAACCCGCTTGCAAAGCCGCTGCCATCAATCAGCATAATCTCAAACTCAGAACATCTGGCAGATCCCTTTGCTTTCTTCACCCTAAATATATACATAATATCCATTAAATATTACGATTTTGTAAAACACATACTGCACTATTTCATGAGGAACCAAACTGCAATCAGAGGTTCATATCCATTGCATTGTTAGAGCTGACTGGCTGTAGACAAGGTTAAAAGCAGAAGGAGAAACACTTATGTTCATTTCCAGAAAAGGTATCTGTAATGATCTAAAAGTATAGTTAAAAATAGAGAGGTTTATAAGATAAAACTTTTCATTTGGTGACTAAGAGCAACCTGTTATTTATTACTCAATCAAGACTGACTGACAGGTACAATTTTCTCTTTGGATAGCAGTATTGGAGTACAAGCTGAACCACTCAGGAAATAATTCTGCTCAGTATGGGTAACACAGAAAAAAAAACAGGGTTTTTTTCCACCAACTGAGTGAAAATTTCTGTTAGATAGTATTCTTTTGTTCTGTGGCCAAGACAGGCCAAAAAAAGAAAAGAAAAAAAAACAAAACCAAAAACAAACCAAAACCAAACAACCAAACAAAAAAACCCATAAAGATTATGACTTGGAAGGTTGATATGGATCCAAACAAGACTACCAAAGTGACACAATGCTCGTTTTTAATTAGACTTCCTAACATGACATCAAACCATTTATCTTCTAAGAAACAGCACTTCAACAAGGCATGAAATCCTTGCAGCTTAGTTTATTAGGAGGCAACAAAGGGATTCAATCTGCTACAATAAAGTTTCAGCCTATGAGCACAGCCAGCACAGTATAAAATTGTGTCATATGAATTTTAATGCAACACAAGTATGAAAGATTCAGAAAGAACAAAGACAGCACAGTCCTGTTCCACGCTACACAAATGACCTATTCTGATCTGAACAGCATACCACATTACAATCAAATTTATTTCAAAGGAGGGTCACAGAGGTCAAATGTAATGGCTGCAGGAATGAGGTATTTCCTTTATGTAGTATTAGAGAAAAGCAAAATATCAAACAGTGCAGGAATGCCACAGCACTGAAGAAAGGCATGTTTAAACTGCATGGAAACAGATTTTAATATGTTGTAATTACCGTTATCCTTACTGACCACAATTTCTAACTTCCAAAGATACTTGTGATACCTCTATGAAGACATTGTGTAGTCAAGTGAGACTGCCTACTACACAGGCTTTTATATATATTTAAAGTTCAAGGCATCTTAGAAACGTTTTATACACAGCTTATTCTTAACAAAAGTAAGGAGACAGGCTAAGCGGTCTAACTGGTTGAATGTCTCTTCATGGCCTGACACCTCCACGATGTAAACTGTGATCCTCCCAACAGCAGCAGATGTCAGATTCCAAAAGCAACAGAGGGGTTTGCAAAGCTTCTCATTTAAGCAAGATGACTATCCAACCCTACATCAAAAGAAAGTACTTTAACAACATATAGATATCAGAACAATGGGGTCTACTCAAAAATACTGCCAGAAAACATATAGAAGTGCATTAAGACGCAAATCTAATTGTAGATGAGTACTTGACGATTATGGGGCGGGGGGGGGGAAGGCAAAACATCTCTTGACGATCACTAAACAAAAAGTAGGGGCAAATTCTCACAGTGCCTTCTTGGCATGTTCTCCCATCAAGACTTTTCTTTGACAGAGGGCTGGAGCACCACCTCCTATACAAGGACAGGCTGAGAAAGTTGGGATTGTTCAGCCTGGAGAAGAGCAGGCTCCAAGGAGACCTTATAGTGACCTTCCAGTACCTGAAGGAGACCTACAAGAAACCTGGGGAGGGACTTTTTACCAAGGTATGTAGTGACAGGACTGGAGGGAATGGCTATGAATTAAAGAGGGAAAGAATTAAACTAGATATAAGGAGGAATTTCTTCAGAACGAGGGTGAAGGCACTGGCACAGGTTGCCCAGGGAAGCTGTGGCTGCCCCATCCCTGGAGGTGTTCAAGGCCAGGTTAGATGGGGCCTTGAGCAGCCTGATCGAGTGGGAGGTGTCCCTGCCCATGGCAGGAGGGTTGGAACTGGATGATCTTTAAAGTCCCTTCCAACTCAAACCATTCTATGATTCTATAACCTTTCTGACCAGAACCACTTACTGAAGGCAAAATAGCTCAGAGTCGTGACCGCTCAGTTCCTGAACAGATGTTTGTTTGTCCTCTGAGAGTGGAAACAGCACTCACCACACTACAATCCCAGCTGCAAATATGTGGGGAGTAGATACAGTGTAACAAGTACTTAAAGGAAGGTATAGCAGCCACAGTAACTCAGAGGTAAACATGTGATACGTTGTAAATAAAACACTCCATAAGGAGTTTCTACTTAACAAAGTACAAAATCAATAGGAGGCGGTGATTTGAAGGCGGCTTCAGACTTGGGAGTTTTTGAAAGCTAAATTTTTGGAAAACTATATTTTACCATAAAGTTCACAGCAAGTCAAAGGTTGTTGGTTTGGGTTTTGTTTTTAATACAATGAAATAAACTATCTGATTTTTCTTTATGGTATTATGCCACTCCGTTTTACCTGCAACTTCACAGATTGCGTTATATTGGAGTATCTTAAATTTGATTCCCAGCCAGGGTGTTCTCAGTCACAAAACAAGACCGAATAAAAGCTGCACTGGAAGAATTTCCGTAATGAGTTGGATATCAGCCTAAAGGTTAGAATTAAGTTTTATTGTCAAAGTGTAGCACTAAAATTGCTATTAGTCACCTCGGTCCTCCAAGTACTTATCACTCTGCTTTCCAGGAGACATCAAAATATTCAAAAAATGTAGACTATTATGAACCCCCTCCTGCCCCTCCCCAAAAAAATCAGTAACTTCCAGTGAATAAGAATGAAGCATAACCAGCAAGAGATACAATTCTACTTGCATATTTCAAAATTATCTTAGCCTTAGTTTCCAGCATGCATAGCTCTCGTCCCTCTTTTCAATATTTTTGTGAAGTTTAAAATATTCATTTGTTAACAGACATTTATAACCCTGAGAACTGATGTATTCATCTACACTATGACAGCTCTAGTGCAATTCATTAAGGTTTGGACTTGGAGACACACATAAGGGGAAAAAATACAAGCCTTTAACGTTTCATTTGGTGAATAAAAATTGCATTAATTTAGAAATTCAGTCACTAGAATCCAATTAGCTACGGATATATACACACAAATTCATACTTTTCAACCACCACATCTCATTTGAATTTTGATGCTATTTTCTATAAAATATAATCCATTTTTCATTGTACTTAATAGATTTATTCAGATGTGCATCCCCATATGTCATATTTAAGCTTATACTACCACCTGCCTGAGGCTATGTAGTCTGAATTGTCACCCTCACACACCTCTTCTGTAGGAGAAAATACTCTGTATATACTGTATGAAATGTTTCACTTCTGCTTAGTGTAGAAGTACGATAATCACTCTGACTATGAATGACATCCACTCCAAAAACATGCAGTTATACTTCCGCCTCAAATCAAATTAATATCTTCAAAACAAGATATTCAAGGTACTTATGATATGCTGCAATGAAATAACACAGTCTTCATTATTTTATTTTCCCAAGGCAGCAAGTATCATCCAAGATTACTGTAAAATGAGCTCTACAGTTGTTGCATATACACTATACACATAGGTATATAAAAGCACTCACATAGAGATATGCGTATATATAATTTCACACTTAAAGGACTGTGAGATACCTTCATATATAGATTTACAAATTAAATAGATTAACTCTGCCTCCAACTACCAACATCAAGTTGATGTGATACCATAACCTCATTGTTTTGTGTTCAGCCCATCAAATAATACTGCTGAGCTGGGGAAAAAAATGATGAACAAAGGTTAAGCAGAGGCCTGCAGAAACAAATTCAGTCTTAGAAATTGCTTCTTCACATTAACTAATGCTTGACTGATGCATGCAGTGACTCTGGGGTTGCAAAATCATTAACAAGAGCATCCGTTCTCTTTAGATTTACAACACCCTTCAAACATTTGGAGCTGGTGCTATTAACGGTTTCAGATCAAACTCTAGGTGCTCTTTTGGAATTAACATCCCTGCCAAGGCAGCAAAGTGCTCCAAAGGTCAATTTATGATTAGACTCCCACCATCCTGTATGCTGCGTTTGCAAGCAAAGCACAGCATCTGGGGGGAAGGGAAAAGGGGGAAGGAGTAGGAGATAAATATTAGCACTGTGATAAGCTCACAGAGCACAACTTGGAGGAAGGCAGATTTCACACAGCCCCTGCTCTGTCAGGTTTCGAGGGAAGCAAGAGAGGAGGCTTCCCACCTTCCTGGAGGGGAAGGCAGGTAGGAACTCTCCAGTTTTCTGCACACACAGAGAAAAACAAAAACAAAAATAAAACAAGGGGAACCCAGGAAAAACTCCAGCTTTTCTCCCAGCCAGGTTTAGCCTCTAGCCCACAGGGACCCTGCTCTTTTGGGATTATTGGCAACATCAGTAGCTGTGCAAGCCAACAGAGGCCCTGGGGCTTCCAGCTCCCCTGAGCCTTCTTGTTTTCACACACAAAGGGTAGAAGAAAGTCCAAACCGATGAGTTCCGGGAGCATCTGAAGTTTAGGAAATCCTGGTCCCTGCACGCACTTTGCTCCAACTTCACTGTCTGCTCAAGGCTTGCTGCACCCCAGGGAAAGCGTCCATCGCAAATCCGATAACACCGTGTTCTCTTCGGCCTCAAAGAGCATCCCGGGCCACCCTCAGCTTAGAGGCCGCCTCTAATTTCGGTCACAGTGAGCCTCTGCATCTCTCACTCTGTCCATGTGGCTGTCAGCCCCTTCCCTCCCTCCCGCAGCCTCCCCTGCCCTCGGGCAGCTCCCACGCCAGCACCCCCCACTCCCTCCGCTGTTCCCAGCGGGCTGCTCGGGTACCAGCCTCCAACATCTCCAGACCATGCCCTGATGGAAGACATCACTTTCCCAAAACGGGAGAAAGAGAGAATGGGTGCCCAAAGTTTTGGCAGCCCCTGCCTGCCCGTGGCTCCCCGCAGCGGAGCGACGCCCGAGGGGAGGGCTGAGGCTTCGGGACACGGAGGCACCGGGCGAAGCTTTCGGCGGAGAGCGACCCTGGCAGGCGCTCGCTGTGAAAGAAAAGGAGGAGCGGCGCCTTCCCGGCGAGGGAGAGCGGAAAGCCGGCTCTCTCCGAGGCGCGACGGCAGCGCATCTCCACCGACCCCCAAGCCGAAGGCAGCGGGGTCACCGCCCCCCGAGCCCGGGGCACCGCCTCGCCCCCGCCGCGCACTCACCCCCAGCTTCCTGCTGCGGATTTTCACGTAGCCCTGCTTGACTATATCGTTAAAGTTGGAGGCCATGGCCAGCGCCGCCGGCTTCCTCCCCTCCGCGCCCGGACTCCTCCTCCTCCCCTGGGGCTCTCCCGGGTGCCACCGCCCTCCGGCTCCCGGGGCGCCCCCGGCATCCAGGCAGCGCCGCGCCCGCCCGGCTCCTCCGCACCCCGGCGGCGGCTCCGCGGCTCGGGGAGGGCGGGGCGGCGGGAGGAGCGGAGCGCGGACACCGCCCCCGGCGCCGCCGAGCGCCCGCCTCCAGCGCCGGGAGCCGCCGGTCCCCGGGGAGGCGGCACCCCGGGCATCGCGCAGGGATGCAGCCGGGTGCTGTCCTTGGAGCAGCATCTCCTGCACCTCCTGCCTTGGAGGAGGTGGCAGATCTCTTCGGAAACACGGCCAAGAAGGGCATCTTTCTGCGTGTAGAAGCCCTATAGACTCCCGACGCCGAACGCTGAAACGCGGTGTCAACGCAACGAACTCGATGAAACGAACATTTAAGCGACAAAAGTCAAAGAAAAAGGTGCAAGTCTGCCCGAACTTGAAAAATGAGGCGTCGCACACAGTTATTCTGCACCCTCGCCAGTGATGACCACGTTTTTAACACATTATCATGTAGTCATAGAATCACAGAATTACCAGGTTCGAAAGACCTCTTGGATCATCGAGTCCAACCATTCATATCTGCCACTAAACCATGTCCCTGACCACCTCGTCTATCCGTCTTTTAAATACCTCCAGGGATAGTGACTCAACCACCTCTCTGAGCAGCCTCTGCCAGTGCCCAATGACCTTTTCGGTGAAAAAAATTCTTCCTAATAGCCAATCTGCACCTCCCCTGGCAGAGCTTGAGGCCATTCCCCCTTGTCCTGTCCCCTGTCACTTGGGAGAAGAGGCCAGCTCCCTCCTCTCCACAACCAACTTTCAGGTAGTTGTAGAGAGCAATAACATCAGCCCTCAGCCTCCTCTTCTCAAGTCTAAACAACCATAGCTCTCTCACTGACTCCTCATAAGATTTGTTCTCCTACAGAGCTCTTTGAGGGAGATCTAGCAAAAGGAATGACTTCTGAAAAAAAAAACCCAACAAACAAACATAATGTGTAGAAGAGATCAGAAAGAAAAAGAAATGGAATTGCTTCTGTTTGCTCTGGTATATGCGAAACAGTGATGGATAAGAACGAGCCTGAACTGATGAGAAAGAAAAACCACAAATACGTGGAACTGACAAGACGGTGTGTTACTATTGTGCTATAAAAATATACTTCATAAACACTTTCAGTGAAAAGTGGAAAAGAAAAAGAAAACCGGAGAGGGACTGTTCATAAAGGCTTGTGCTGGTAGGACGAGGGGGAACATTTGTAAACTGGAGAGGGGCAGATTTAGGTCTGGTATAAGCAAGAATTTCTTCACCATGAGAATGATGAGACACTAGAAGAGGTTGCCAAGGGAAGTTGAGGATGCCCCATCCCTGGACAATTTTGAGACCAAGTCAGATGGGGCCTTGGTCAGCCTAATCTAGTGGGATGTGTCCCTACTCATGGCAGAGGGGTTGGAACTAGGTCATCTTTAAGGTCATCTTTAACCCAAACTATTCTATGATTCTAAAAAAGTTTGATTTTCATTATAAGCTTAATAAAAGCTTTGTAAGCGCTTTTGCTAGATATCTGCTTTCTACTGCACCACTGCCCCTAAGTTTTACGTACCCAGAATTTGCAGAGTACAGTGCTACAGATCAGGGCAATGAAACCTATTTCAATAGCTGAAACTTCATCAGAAGCATTAAATTTTCAAAATTGATAAGAAAATATTCTTAGCAAATGGATCATCAGGTTTGTTATAACTTAGGGTTTTTTGCATATCCAGCCTTTTTCAAATTAGAATTTCTCTGTAGAATTCTTCTGAACTTGTATCTAGAGAATAATCTTGAAGCAAGTAGGGAATCAAGAAAATTGATTGCAATGCATTAGTGATGCATTTATAAGGAAAAGCTTTGTAACTTCATTCTTTGTAGTTATACAGGGAAAATGGGAGGTAAAAGGTAAATCTTCATGTTTCTGATTTCCAAAACATTTTTAACTCTGCTAGCCCACCATAAACCAGGTATATAACTAGATTTAAATAAAAAAAAAAAGAAAGAATCCTAATACTGTGATCTAAAGACTCTTGGATCTTCACTGACTGCTGTTGGCTTTGCATCCAAGTCTAACAAGTGTGAAAATTATGATACTAGGCCACAAAAACTCTCTTTCCACAGAATAACCCTTATTACTTCATTTGTTCTCTTTTTTTTTTTTTTTGCTGTAGTTGAAGCAGATGAAAGTTTACCCATCCTTTTATTTTCTAGAAACTTGATTCCCAATTACATGAATTTTGGAACACCTTCTAGGAGTAAGATTCTGCACTATTTTTACCCAAGCAGAAACTTCTATATAGTTATACAATTGTTTATAAAAGTTATCATTATAAAAAGGTATAGGGAAAAATACTTAGCCTATATACATTTGCAACTTCCTATCTATTTCTTGCAAAATGTAAAAAGGATATTATGTTTGATCTTCCGCTTTGAGCAGAATATGACTTCCTCCTTGATTTCTGTTTTAATGATATGTCAAATCAGAATATGCTGTCGTTTTAGAAAGAAAATTAAGGTATACTTACAAGAGAATTCTTTCAAGACATCTTACAACATATTAAACATAATCCTCGTTCAAAATGAGGCTAGCAATTGTTTAAAGTACAGAAAGCTCCTGAAGGATCAAAAATGAGAGGAACATTTCCTTTCAATTGCCAACCAGAAGAGTACATAATCCTATTCAATTAACTCACAAAAAGACATTTCCCTTACAGATTAACCCTGAAAGATTTGTAAGTTTGTAGAACTGGTTTCATATGCAGTCCCTGCCCCATCTTCGCCACCTTTCAGCTACACAAAAATTGACTTGTAGGATCTAATAAAAAATGTGCGTGTCCTCAAACTGAGATAGAAGCAGTAGCATGATTTTTTCCTTAAGATTGTGATGTATCTCATATAGAAGGGGCAGCAGTTTAGGAACATTTTTTACTTTTTCAGTCTCTACAGTAAGAGATAATGATACAGCAGAACTTGTGTCTCCTCCCTAAATTGTATGTCTTGTTAGTAGTCCACTATTTGGAAAATTTCTTGCCAGTGAAATTGAAGAAGGTGGTATATTTCCAAAGCTAATCAGCCATTTATTCTTGAGTATGCTATGTTATCACATATCATGCATGGCAAATAATTTTGATGACATAGATAATCATATCTTTATAGTAATTTTTAACGCATTCTCTCCAATTATTACTGTTGTTATATTTTTCTTTAAAATCCATGTATGAATTGTGATATCATTATTTATTTTATTACAATAAATATACAATGCAATGTAAGATAAACAAAATATGAATAATATAAAGTATTTTCATTCTAAGGAGTGTAAACTAGCCAGCCTGAGCTTATAAAATGATTGGTCTGGTATTTATTTTCAGCTGCTTTGGATAGCATCAGTCACAATGATCAAACATACATTTGCAAATGGGTCCCATCAGCAGTTTGTGGCACAAATGCATAGGAAGACCTCTCTGAATCACAGAAGGACAGCTGAGATGTCTTGTTACTTCCCTACAAAAATAGTGTGTTCATAACACACTCATACACTGTATTTGCTGTGAAAGTCACAGTTTATGAAGGAATATTCCCCAAAGCAGTCAGCTCAAAAGCTTTACCTTGTTTTCCTTCAGAAATCTCAGGAAGGCAAATATTCTCTGAAATCCAACAGGTGCAAACTCAGTGGAGCCAAGAGGAAGAGGCAGGAAAGACGTAGCATGATTCCCTCTGAGAATATATTGCCATGAAGTAATGCTGTATATATGCCATAAAAGATTATTTCTAATATGCCTGTTGGTGTGAAATCATCGTTTGGAAAGGGAAATGATTCAGCATGTAATCAAGTCACGCATTATTTCAGGCAGAGAAGTTAATTTCTAATCTACCCAATGTAATTTCAATAAAATCTAATACTATTTTGGACAGACACTGTGGATTGCGATTTTCCTCTGTCAGAAAGTAATTTGGTTAAATGAAATTATCTTCACCCGTGCTTGCTTCACAAAATCAACTAACTTTGGCAGTAAATATTTTAAGTCTGACTTCATATGTCCCTCATTCATGAATGATCCACATTCATGAACAACTCTCCACTGGCAGGTATCAGTGTTTGAAATCAGGGTGGACTTTCAACAGTCTTGCCAAGGAAGAGCACATACAGCTCCCTCTCAGTTTTTAGCAAGGAAAGCTCTGTTTTTCCCTCTTCCTACCTGAACACATAAATTCCAGCTCAGTCTAAAGGAGAACTGGTGTTTATATAGCCGATAAAAAAAAATGTTCTCACCTAAAGCTGTTTCCAGTCTAAAATCAACAGTAATTTTTATTATGATAATAGAAATTTGCATCGACAATGCCAAGAAAGAAACATTAGCTAATGCATTATTAATGCATTGGAAGCCTACCTTCAGCTAGGCTTCAGACAATTATTTTGCTCCAACCCATAAATCACATACTAACCAGAGTCCTTTGTGAACTAGCATGAAACATAAATCACCTAGTTAGACAATATTAAAAATCTATTGTTTTTCATGGGCATTGTAAAAAGCAAAACCATTAGTTCCTTTATATTCCATGTGCATATTTATTACTGGCTTACTATCCAGACCTATAATGCGTATTTTTTCCTTTCCCAAACAGAGGGTAGACAGATAGGCTAACGTCTTACGCTGTTGTTTCTGACCTCTGTCAGATAGGTAAATTTAAAACAAGTGACGTGGTTTATAGAGGAATTTATTACAGCTGATAGGTTAGTCTGTTTCTAGATATCAGAGAATGGAATATCGTCACTCATACTGGTTTTTTTTTTCAGAGAGATGATGAAAGTCAAATCTCTGCTCCTCTGAGATTCTGCCCTTTGACACATAATTCATCCTTTTTGTTATTTGCCCCAAATCAAGAAATACCATAGTCATGGTTGAGGCCCCAGTAACTATGTTAGCAAAGTATTTTTGTCCTGACAGATGTTCTCTTGCAGAGGTAACTACATCAGTCCAAGGCATTGCTTTCCCCAGACTTCTGCCTCAGTCCAGTTTAAGAAAGCAGTGCCCTGTAGGAAGGATATTAGAAGTATATGTATATTGCCTTTATCATAAAGGGCTTAGGCTGATATACTTGACTATGAAGTGCAAAATCCAAGAGTAAGATACTTTGCTCCTGCTTATGGGGGAATAATGTTTTGAATTAGGGCAGCTAAATCTTAGAGAACCCATTAAGGCTAATATCCTTGCCTTAATGTAGCTATAACAACAATAATGTGTTTACTGTTTTCTGCCGGTTTCCAAACATGGAACATGGTGAATATGACACAAATGTTCTATTTAAAATAGTATGTTTGTCATTTTACCTATGATACTCCAACAATCTTCAGAAACAGGTGCAGGAAAACTTGTGGGGAGTCAAATCACATTTTGTGTAGAAAGTATTCCTCTTCATTATAACTACCTGGAAAGATCCAAAGGCCAAAACTTAGCAAAATACGCTTAAGCTGAAGACAAACTTGAATTCTGATTCTTCCAAATTTTCTACCATGAGAAGTACTGTATAAACGAAAAAATATTCCACCTATTTATCACATTTCATCATATTCTTTCAAGTCTATAAATAGAGAGAGTTGTTCTCCTTTTATGAAAAACACTGCAGCAAAACAAAAATTACCAAATTTATTCTAAACATTTTGTATTCTTATGTTTTATGACCCTTCCTACAGGTAAATTATGAAATTTGATTGACTTATCTGTTTGTCCACCAATTCTATCCTCTCTGGAAACCTTTAAATCTGGTCTTGTTATAGACTGAAAGAAATAGAAATCTAATTCCAAACTAAACCACATGATTTTAAGACAGAGAATGAACATAGGACAGTGGACTATTCACTTTAAGTTTCTTATATAAAAAATAAAGTTTTATGAATATGTCTCAAGAAATATGCACAAGAAAAAAAACTAAACTAAAACCAAGAACGTGATAATAAAGATGTAGGATAGAAATGTTAACTGATGAACCTTAGGAAGGTGGATGGAAGGGACTGATTGTAGCACATGAAGTGTCCAGGTGCCACATTTCACAAACTAGGAAATAAAGTCTTTGAAAACTGGAAGAAACCACCATAGAAGCTACTTTGGAAGCCACTGTACTTCTAGAAATCTGTGATCTGATTGCCATTACTGAAACATGGTGGGACAAATCCCATGACTGAAATGCAGCTGTCAGTGGCTAAAGGCTGTTCAGAAGGTACAGGTGGAGAAGGAGAGGCTGAGGCATTGCCCTCTGCATCAAGAAATTGAGAGAATGTGAAGACCTGTATCTGAAGAACAGACACGAGCAGGTTGAGCTTGTGAGTAAGAATTAGAGAATGAGGAAACAAAGAGAACCTTATGGTTGGTTTCTGTTACAGGCCACCTGATCAGGAGAAGCCTATTGACAAAGCCTTCTTGCTCGAGCTACAGGAGACATTCTGGTCATAGGCTCTCATCCTGCTGGAGGACTTCAACCACCCTGACATCTGCTGGAGCAGTAGTACAGTAAGCTGTAGGCAATTCAGGAGACTCCTGGAATGCACTGAGAATTAAGCTAATTATTAGGCAGCCCTGCTAGAGGGGATGTGATACTGGATCTAAAGGTCATCAATGCAAGTGAGCTAATTGGTGACATCAGGATTGGCACTGCTTCTGTTTGGTATCTTCATCAGTGACACAGAGAGTGGGATTGAGTGCACCCTCAGCACGTTTGCAGACAACACCAAGTTAAGTGGTGCCGTTAACACACCTGAGGAATGGGATGCCGTCCAGAGGCACCTGTACAAACTCAAGAAATTGCCTCATGAGGTCCAACAATGTCAAGTGCAAGGTCCTTTGCCTGGGCTGGGGCAACCCCTAACTGTCAATACAGGCCGGGAGATCGAGGGATCAAGAGCAGCCCTGCGAAGAAGAAATTAGCAGTACTGGTGGATGGAAGGCTGGACATGTGCTGGCAATGTGCACTTGCAGCTCAAAAGGCCAACCATATCCTTGCTGCATCAAAAGAAGTGCGGCCAGCAGAATGAGGGAGGTGATTTGACCTCTCTGCTCTGGTGAGACCCCACCTGGAGTACTGTGTCCAGCTCTGGAGCCCTCAACACAAGAAAGACATGGAACAGCTTGAGCGGGTCCAGAGGAGGGCCACAAAAATGATCAGAGCAACGGAACACCCCTGCTATGAAGAAAGGCTGAGAGAGTTGGGCTTGTTCTCCCGGAGAGGAGAAGACTCTGAGGAGACCTTATTGCAGCCTTTCAGTACTTAAAGGGGACCTACAAGAATGATGGGGACAAACTTTTTAGCAGGGCCTGTAGCAATAGGACAAAGGATAATGTTTTTTAAGTAATAGAGGGTTGCTATAAGGAAGAAATTTTTTACAGCAAGAATGGAGAAACAGATTGCCAAGAGAGGTAGTAGAAGTCACACCCATGGAAACATTCAAGGCCAAGTTTGATGGGTCCCTCAGAAACTTGATCTAGTTGAAGATGTCTCTTCTTACTGCAGGGGGGCGTGGACTAGATGACCTTTGAAGGACCTTTCCAACCCAAACCATTCTATGATTCTGTGTTTCTGTGAAAATACAAGTGAAAGTTAGAAGAGTCTAGCCCGGTGTATTTTTGTGTTATTGTTGTTCCATTCTCTCTCCTTCTCACCAATTTCCCCATGTAACTATTTTTAAATATAGCCTTCATCACATGTATTTTGTTACCTTTTTTTTTCCTGTATTTTCGTAGTATTGTTTCAATTCTATGCTTTAAGGAAATTGCAGTCTTTTAGCCTTAAATTTTGTCTGCCGGGAAAACTCTTAGTGGTCATATGCAAACTAACGTATTTCACTATATTACAGCTGTGGTGAGCCTATCCTCCAAGACACAGGAACTCCAATGTTTTAATATCCAGCTTCCACGTATTTTACTCCAAAATATCCGAACAAAGATACTTCCACTTGTATTTTCTAGAATAACTGGGAGCTGCCAGTGTAGAGATCTGAGGGAAAAAAATAACAACAGTTAGCTATGAAGGCTTTGGATATGCTGGAAGATACTAGGAAACATGTCTAAGTAGGGGTCATCCTTGAGAACATGTTCACAATCCTCATGAAACTTGACGCAGCCCAGCGGACAACCCAGTCTGGTGGTAATAAAAAAATATGAAAGATGAGTAGTAGCTTAGAAATTCTGTTAAAATTTAAGGGTGGGTATAAGACAAAGACTGCAATTAGTAAAGGAACGTATGTAGACTTCATCTATGGTTACAGTACCTGTAACTTTCACAGGACTAGACTGGGTCTCGTAGAGTCCCAAACAAAAGCTTGAACTTCCGAGGAGTAACTTTCATGATCTTTTGGTCCAAGAGCTGGGATTACACTTAATTTTTGTAAGCCCTAACTTTACTGTGCCTTCAAATCCAATGAGAAACTCAGCACTGATCTGTTAAAGTCTGCAGAAATTGCAAAATCATGCAATCACAGAATAGCTAGGGTTGGAAGGGACCTCTAGAGACAATGTCTAAGCCCCCCTCTAAAGCAGGTTAATCCAGAGCAGATTGCACAGGAAAGTGTCCAGGAGGGTTTTGAATATCTTCAGAGAAGGAGACTCCACAATCTCCCTGGGCAGCCTGTTCCAGTTCTCCATCACCCTCATAGCAAAGAAGTTCTTCCTCATGTTCAGGTGGAACTTTCTGTGTTCCAGGTTGTGCTCATTGTCCCTTGTCCTGTTACTGGGTACTGTTGAGAAGAGTCTGTCCCCATCTTCTTGACACTTGCCCCCTGGATATTTTTAAGCATTGATAAGGGCCCTTCTCAGTGCTCTCTTTTCCATGCTAAACAGACTCAAGTCTCTCAGCATCTCATAAGACAGATACTCCAGTCCCCTGATCTTTTTCGTGGCACTCCGCTGGACTCTTTCCAGTAGTTCTTTGTCTTTCTTCAACAGAAGGGACCAGAACTGGACACTATACTCCAGATGAGATCTCACTAGAGCAGAGTGGAGGGGCAGGATGACCTCCCTTGTCCTGCTCGCTACACTCTTCTTGATGCACCCCAGGATAACATTGCCCTTGGCCACAAGGGCACATTGCTGACTCATCATTAATGTGTTGTCTACCAGGACTCTCAACTCCTTTTCTGCAGAGCTGTTTTCCAGCTGGTCAATCCCTAACTTGCATTGGTACTTGGCATTATTCCTCCTGAGGAGCAGAACCCTACAACTGCCTTTGTTGAACTTCATTAGGTTGCTCTTCGCCCAACTTTTGAGCCCGTCCAGGTCTTGCTGAACGGCAGCACAGCCTTCCACTGTTAACAGCCACTCCTCCCAGTTTTGTATCATCAGCAAACTTGCTGAGGGTACACTCTGTCCTCTCATCCAAGTCATTGATGACTAAGTTGAAGAAGACTGGGCCAAGTACCAGCCCCTGGGGAACACCACTGGCCTCAGGTTTCCAACTAGACTCTGCACTGCTGATGACAACCGTCTGAATTCTGCCATTCAGCCAGTTCTCAGTTCTCGTCCCTGTCTACTCATCTAACTCACACTTCCCAAGCTTCCTAATTGTGGTTACAGTCTGCCTTTCCCCAAGGCTGACACCGACTTCTTCTACTGAATGTGACCCTAACAATTCCAGTCTTGGTTCTTTGAATGGGCAGGTGGGGAGATGCAAGAAGATAATCCTAGATCAGTCCTCACTGTCATGTGCTTTCCACAGGAAGTGAAGTGTTGTGTCACTGTTTTTAATGTGTGACCAAGTCATTGTTCCTCACCCTCCATTTCTTGCAGCAGAGTAGGCGTTAGGCACTGCTTCAGGGAATGTACAGTGTAAAACATAGTTATTCCACTACTTATCTCCAAACACATATGTATATGATTTTGCAACTTACATAATCTTTTCAGAATACCTTTTCAGAATGGTTCAACATTAACATCACCGACTTTCTGCAAATCTTTTGAAGTAACAAAGGTGTTGCATTCATAGCTAATTGTCAATCTTTAATCTCCTAAGGCTAATACTTAGTATTATTTCATGTAGTTAATTTGTTTATTTTTTTCCCTCTATTGAACAGCTGAAGCTGCAGCTTGATAAAATAAAAAATACACTTTTTCTAAAAAAATGGACTTCATGAACTTTTCAGATACTCTTATTGCATTTGAAAACATTTGTTACGTTTTAGACTGAATGAGAAAATCTTCTCTAATATTCATTCATTTACGTCTAAATGTACATGCAAACCTGTGTTCATGCATAAATAGTTGTTTGGTCTAAATGGTAACTTGTAATAGGACTGCTATCTGTTTTCATGCCCTGACAGTGCAATAAAGCTCTTGCGTATGTCTATAAAATGGAATTGAACATTTTATGAATGTTTAAATATCATCCAACAATCCATCAATGTCTGACTGACTTGACTGCATTTTCTTTTTTTTTAATAGCTTCAATTTAGTTATACAGATCTGGGCACCTAAGTCATTCTTTTGTTCCAAAGACAAGTAATTTAAGAGGAATACTTTCCATGAATCTAACAGTTTGGAGCATTAGGTGTATTTTCAGACAATTGTAATGATTTGATAAAAATTTCTGAATTGATCATTTGTGGTTGTCAGATATGTTATTTCTTGCCTGTCATCTTTTATTAGAAGATGATGTTAGTATTTGCTTTTTCTGTCTGTAATTTTTTAAACACAGATGATCCTGCTTTTACATTTTAAATATGACTGACTATTTTAAACAAGAGCAAGCATTATTATTCATTCCAAAGATGAGATACTTACAATTGTTATATGATATCCAGTAGATATTATATTTATTAAAAAATGAGATTTTTCTTTCTCCTCTGAATCTGAAATCCATGTTAAAAGACCAGAATATAACTCCTTTTTTGGAAGGCATATTTAGATGGAAAATATTTATTAAAAATTATACTCTCTTATATTTCCAAGCTTGTTAATTTCAAAAATAATGCATAAGTTTGCTACAAATAAAATACTTCCTTTATCCTCTATAAAGGCTATGCCTATTTGAAACAACAACCATGTGATGGTGAAGGCTAGGCATTTGCCAAGACTAAAACGAAAAGGTACTTAAAATCGAGTTTTTTTAAAAATACATTCCTCGTGATCTCAAAAAATACATAGTCTCATAGCATGACTACAGGTGATGTTTTTCAAAGTCTGGTGGGCAGTAGAGCAACTCTAACTGTGGGTCACTTAATAAACAGAACAGTAAGATTGCCTTGCACCAAAGAGATCTCAATTTACTCTTCACAGTGTTACAAATTCAATTTCTGACTGGAAATCACATTAAGATTATTAAGGAAAGACACAGGTCTACCTAGGCAGAAATCAAGAGGCAAATTTAACATCCTCTCTCATTATAATCAAAACAGTTGCTTGTTTACCTTCTCTGCTTTAACAGGACCTAGGGAAAGTAGGGTCATTTGACACCCAGAAATACAATTTTGGTGAAAGCTTTGAAGAAAAACCTTCAAAATCCTTCAGTCTATCCTTTATAACTTTTTTCCTTTAATATTCTTTTTCTAAGGATGTTATATAGTACATTAAGCTATAAGTTCTACTTGCTACACACAAAAAATGTATGTGAAATAAAGTACAATATGATGCTGACATGCAACTTTACGATTATTGTGGCTAAGTATTGCATTTAATACTCAGTTAATAACATATCTAACAAATAAACACAAATCTAACTTCTACAAAATACTGTGGAGTTGCTTTCATTTTTAATTTAGCGAAAAAAAACATTGCTACCCACTACTAGAGGTCTAGTCTAGTACTCTGTTGCTCTGTTGCAAGAAACAGAGTAGTTTTTAATAGACCAGTATGCCTGCAACAGAAATTCTTTTAATAAGCAAACGTCATAGACCTCTGAAGCTATATTTTCCCCTCTCTGCAAAATGAAATCTTCTAACTTAAGTCTATGGTAGATGATTGCTAAATGCAGGTTTCACACACTCTTTTCATCCTAACACCATCCTCATACTGTCCAATGATCCCAACTAATGAAGAAAAACAGAAAAAATGATGTCCTTTTCACTCATACCCTGTTTAAATGAAGCTCTTGGAGTTTTGTTTACTTCCTGTTAGCAGAAGAGCATTTTTCAAAAAATGAGGAAGCATGGAAAAAAGCTATTTTGGATGACACCAATAGAAGCAACTAGAAATGAAGAAGACACGACACCCCTAGGAAGCTTCATGACTGCGCAGGGAGCTGGGGCATTGCAGAAATGAGAACTACACAGGCTGTTCTTCAGCATTCCTCTACTGCTATGAAAACAAACCCAATGTAATTAGGCTTCGTTTAAGAAAACACATATAATCACAGGGATGACATTGGAAGAACATATAAATATAAAAACTAGTTATGTATCATCAAGAAAATGCATGATTCCATATAATGTTAAAAAAAAAAGTCACTGTTTCTAAATCTTGCTGGAGAGACATTTGTTCCGGTTTGTGGAGTTAACGAACGTATGTTTTAATTGCTGGCATTTTCCATTCTAGACCCTTCTGAATCAAGCAGTGACTAACACAGAGGATCTCCTCTGCATTCTACTAAAGATCATTTGCGATCATTGACATGTAGCAGTAGTCCGGTACTCAGAAAACCTAAGTAGTGAGCCTCAGAGCAACAAAAAAATCTAAGCGTTGTTTGGATGTATTCACAGACTAGTGACAGAGGAAGGAGTCTGTTTAGACTTTTCTGTTTTCTATATAAGATATCAACAATTTAGGAATTGCAAAGGACTGAATGAACAAGTCCAGTGTTTTATTAGTTTCTCACTGGCCTTGTATGAGGTTCAGATAATTGACGTATTGTGCGAGTTGGTTTTCTTCTTTTTTTTACAATTGATTTTATGGTTTCTTCAACTATTTCCTTCTGTTTAACAGCTATATAATGCATTTACTGTTACTCTGCTAATGCATTTTAAACAGACTATGCATTTAAATATAAATTTATACTTGTGCATATATTTATATATATATTAACACCTTACTGACAATCATACCTAACTAGAATTCAACTGTACAGCAGCAGGTGAAAACATCTTTCTTTGTTCGACAGCAGTTACAAAGCCTTGCAGTGCACTACCATCTCTCCCTCTATTAAGGCTGTGCAGCTAGAAGCCTATTCCACTCTCACGACTGCGTGTGCATGCATTTGATTTTTGAGTGGGTCTAATGTATAAGTTACAAAATGATAATTCCATTTACATGCTGACAAAAGTATAGCTCCTCATTGTTGTCCTAGGAAAAGGAAGCTACTGAACATTTTTACCTCATAACATTTCCCTTTAGGTTATATGATTGTCTTCCCTTGCATGTTTACATAAGAAATAAACCTATTTTACAAAGATGCTTACAGAAAAAGCAATCAAACAAGACTTCTCTTAATCTATTGGTAACAGAATGGTTCAACTTTTCAGTGTTTTTTTATTTCTTAGTTTATTTTTTAATGGTGAATGGCAGATTCTTTCTTATGCCAAAAGCTGAGTTCAAAAAATCCTTTCCTGAATATTATAATAGTAGCTTATTTTAGTGTATATATTCAAAATGTGTAATGCTCTCTAATTTGTAGAAGTTTTTGAAAACTTCCACATTTCTGCTAGTTGCTGCAGACTGTGGATTCTGAAGAGAAGAAATCTGTGAAGGTGACAAGACTGTTTTCTTTTTCCGTAGAATCACATTCACATCTGACTGAAAGTACAAAGAAATGAAATGTCTTTTCTCTTAAGTTCTATTCATTAGAAAAAATCCTGTCTCTGTGCCAAAGTCACCCAGGCACATTCCCATACCAGATTTATACTACTGGTAAGCAATGTATTCAACAGCCACATCAAGCCGCCCGGACGTATCACATTACTGCAAGAGCAGTAGAAGGAAGGAAGAGAATTGAAAGGTGGATTTGGAAACATCAGAATTCAGGTTGATTGCACAGTCCTAAAGCTGCCTCTTTTCCTAAGAGGTTGATAGTACAGTCTTTAATTACTTGGTGTACTACAATTTTTGATAGGAAATTGCTGATTGTCCTTTGACTACAAGCAATGACAGAGTTTGGACTACACAGGGAGTTATACCTTGCATTAGCTTTCAAACACTTCACTGTGTAACTTGAATAACATGGGGCTGACATAGAGCAAACTGTCGTAAGAATTTGTTTATGTTCATGTTTTGAGCCAGCCTTTGCAAAAGAACCAGTGCATTAGGTAAATACAGAAAATAATTTAAAAATTATTTTAAAAATTTTGTAATTTCCCCATCTGCTTTTAGTTTTATTACTCTCTAAGACTTCTTTCAATATTCCAAAAAAAATTTGTTCCCATTTTTTTCCCTCCTTTGCAATGACAGAACAAAAACCCACTACTATTCTTCCAAAAAATCTACAGGATCTTGCAGTGTGCTGGATCAAACCAGAATTGTTCTATTCTAGTTTTTTGCTGGCTGGGATGAGAAAAAAAGAGAACCATATGCAAAATAGTAGTTAATTCTGAATCTTGGAGGAGGATTCATTACGGTTTTTCTGTGGCACATCTTGATTTTATAGCAGACTACCAAGCACTGCAAGAGTAATTGTTTATAATACAAAGAAAAAGTTATCTTCTTAGTCAAAAGAGCTGCTCTTTTTATTTAAATGATTGTACGTCGCTGATATAACCATACAGGTCTTTTTTGAGATTGCAGACACTTTTTTTAATGTACCAAAGTAAGCTGTGTAAATGGTGGAGGGCATTAATTATTTATTTTAGAGGTGGGAGGAATCTTGGAGTAGAAGTAGACTTGTAAAGCTCTGGCGTAAGTTGTGGTGGAGCACACTGATTAACTACAAGCACAGGAAATCTAAGAGCAAATAGGTGGAGGAAGAGGACGTATGCAGACTGTGATAGAGGTGAATCTTCCGGTATTAGAAAGTATTTGGTACATAATGTTAGAAGAACTTGAATAAGTACCATCTTAAGGTGCCTTCAGAGAGCATCGCATTCCTAATTTGCAGGAGAATGACAGCTTAATGTCAATGAGCAGGACATCTATGTACAATAGACAAGCCATGCTGAAATGCTGAGATGCAGGAGATGTGCTCTTTGTCAGGGGCAATTGTATCCGGTCTTACCAAGCCTTCACCCAAGTAGAGCTAAGGTAGTCAGAGACTCTCAACAGACCAACAGGAAATGAAGACTGAGAAGAAATTTTAATAATATTGTTGGTTTTGCACAGTCTACGCAGAAGGACGCAGTAGCATTGGCTTTTAAGTTAGATGTACATTCTGCATGATGCTTTCCTTTGTATGGTGATTTGGTTGTGTTTCAAACACAGACTGTGATGCCTATAAGTTGATGACAAAGGCAAAAGAAGAAAAATAAATTGCTTGGAGGAGGAGGAGGTTTACTGGGAGTATTGACTAAAGCTGCTTTTTGAAAGCCAAGTGAATTTCTGAGAGAAATTGATAAGCCTTGAAAAGTAATTCTCTCTTTCTCATTGGACCATCTCCTATAATGCCTTTCTTGATACTCACCTACAGACAAACAATCTGGGAGAAAGGGATTTAATGTGTGCCTATGGGAAAAAAGCAGTTGCAGGTTTTGAGAGAGCGAATGTGTCCTGGCAGGCCAAGCAACACAGTAGCACAGTCAGAGACAATGATTGCTTAAAAAGAATACAAGCTACTCATTTTTTTTTTGCCAGGAGTGATGGAGGGAGGGGGAGGAGGGAAAGAAAGCAGGCAGAAAAAGACTAAGAATATCTTTTCTTATTAATTAATTTATTATTTTTAGTTCTCTTTTCAGTAGTGGGACTTTGGTATAGGCTGATGTACCACAATTATGATTCTCTCTTTATGTATTGCCTATTCCCCACAAGAAATTTTGTAAAATTCCTTGGAGGAAAGTCATAGATAAGTAAACTAAAGAATCAGAGAAATACGTGATTTTTCAGTTTAGAAGCCAAATACAGCTGAAAAATTAAGGAGGGAGGAAGAAACCTGCTTTGAGGTGAAACAAACTAGGAACTTGCAATCAAAGAAATGCAATCACTCAGCTGCATGGATAAACGGAACAGACTTTACGGGTTTGACTAGCTTACCCTTCATGCACTGTAGGACCAAAAACATTACAGTTCTAGATGACATCTGTTATTGGAGGTACGTTGGGATTTTCATTTTTTCATATAGACAACCTGCTCTTTCACTACATGGTATTGTAAAGAAGTCTATTTCTTCAAAGAGTTTAGCCTATTTTATCCAAATAACTTTGTATGACATTAAAGTGATAACAAAGTTGGAAGACCTGCACTTCTACATGTACTTTTTCTACAAAGCCAGTAGGCTAACATGGTAGAAGAGCAGGTTAGGCATTGTGCTATTTGTTAAGAGAAAGCAGTTTCAGGAATAGACTCTGAATAACAATTGTGGAGGTTTTGTCATTAAAAGGTAAATTCTTCTATTCTCCTGACATCCCTAAATCTCTCCCATATATGCTTCTGTTTTTGAAAGGGTAGAGTTCCTACCCCAATCAAAAGATAAACCAAGGCAGCCAGAACTACATATTCAGGCAATGAATGAATGCCTTCTCATTAATTACCCCATTTCTGCACTCAGTCAAGGAAAAGTAACTACTGTAATTGACTGCTGAGGATCCTGTCAGGCTGTGGCGGGTGAATCCAGCTGAAGAACCTAAAACATAAACCTGCGTAGGAAGAGTGGCTGTAGCTTGGCTGAGGCTTTTTTTCCCTTTGTATTTCCCTAAAAATGTTTACTTCAGAGGAGAAAGTAACAATTAAGTTTACTAACATATTTTGAAAGGTCTCTGCAGGCTGGCAGATTGCCTATTTCTTTCTTGACAACATACCTGGCAAATGAAATGGCTAAGAGATTACCTGTATACACGGATTCATATAGACCATGCATACTGAAGTCAAAGAAAGGTAGACAAGCTATATACTGACGAGAGCAGCCCAGAATAAAATATATAATGAATTCTTCCTTAACATTAAGGAAAGATAGAGAAAAATACAGAAAAAACCCCAACAAGTTAGAAGGGAAACTTCTTAAATTTACCACATTTTGCAGGTCCCGAGTCTGTTTTGTTTTCTTGTTCTTTTTAAAATGCAAAAATGAAAATGCATTTTCCTTTCTCAGAAGAAACCCTTATGCAGCATTTTTGTATAGAATTCAGAAACATGCTATTCTGATGCTAAAAAGTCACAATGGCACTGTCTCTGAAATCATCCCATTCACTTTCCTGCCTGCTCTATTTATTAAAACTCAATGCATGTTCAACATCTATCAGCTCACAAAGGTGATGTAAAATGAGAACAGAACACTGAGCTACCACAGTAACACTGAGGTTATTCAAAAGAGAAAAAGCAAAAGTGTGTTACCCTTTGTACTATGTCTGCCTACTGCAGAACTGAGAGCAAAGGAACACCATGTATTTCAAGGTTACAGCACCATTCATGCCTCCAGACTCCATTAGGTACCTTTGTACAAACATTCACTGGAGGAAGGCAAGCCTATAAGATTATTTACCATTGCCTTGATGAAAAATGAATTGGTTAATATCTGCATTTTGACATCATACTCACCTGCAAGATCCATTTCATTCCAAGATTACCATATAGCCTCTTCACTCATATCCTCAACTTCTATCAAAAGCTAAAGTTGAGCACTGCTGTTAAGAAAGGCATAAAACATGGAATAAGCAAATAAGATCTGGTCCCATTATCCAAATAGAATTATTCTTCTTGATCATATGAGATCGTTCTAAAATTGAGAAGATTTAACTGCATAACATCAGTCTACATCGGCTTTATTTCGAACATCAGTCACAAAATGCAATCGTATCAACAGCTCTGAATAATTAATTACAGCCCCTTAAGAACACTGTACTTCTAGCTTTCTAGCCTTTTGCAGTGTTCAGACCAGGCAGCGTTTTTGGACTATGTCCACCTTGGCACTCTTTATGCCTAGGGAGCCATCTCACTGACAAGGACTGTGTTACAAACCGCAAATGAACAGTTCCTTTTATATAGTCTTAAACATTGTTTTCAAGCCACGTTTGTGAGATGAAGTGGTTGAAACTAGCTCAAAAGGAGCAAAATCAGGTCACTGTTTTTCACATCTGCTAAAATCTTCTTTGTGCAAGTGCATGAAGAGAGGTCACACACTGGGCACTGCAGTTGTGGGAGGGGCTCAGGGGGCCCAGTGCTCCTGAGACAAATCGCGCTTTTGCACCTGGAAACAAGCATGTTACAGCTTATGTAATACAAACCTCATCATAAAGAAACTCCCAGTGGACGTAAGTGAGCACGATTAGCTGGCACCAAATTGCATAAAGGGTGAAATCTCCCTATTTGAAATGACCGTTCCCATCTTCTCAGGGATTTCAGCATTATATTTCATCACGGGGAACCCTTGGAGAGATGAAACTACATTTTTTCCACTAATTCTATATTTCCTCTTGTTAATCTGCCTCTCTCTCCCTTTCCCTGATCTCTGCATTTCAGTTTTTGGAGAGGCATGTTATACAGTTCATACATGCATAAATCTTTGCCACAAATTGATAATTATTTACTTTAACAGATGACTGAATAATTGCAAGCTGCCTTAGAGTTAATAAAATAGTTCATATGAACCAATTAATCATTTCACTTCAGCTCACTTCCCAGAACTCCATTTTATTGTTCCCCCTTCCTCCTGTGGGGTTGGGATGTGACACTCCTTGACTCATTCCCTGCTGCTAACACATCTTAAAGATCTCACGCAGGCCTCTTTTTTTTCCCCACATAGGAAACTCAGTCATACCTACAGGAGGTTCAGAAAACTGATATAGCTGCTATTATATTGTATTATCTGCTAGTCTGTGAATAAGCAGAACTCAGATCAGGTTGTTCTTCAGAGGTAGGTTCAAAAAAGCATTGAAAGCATAAGATATTTTTCTTAAAATATCACATAGGCTTCACACTTAAGCTGTTGTTTGCCTTCTACTACTGTGCCCTTCAGTACAACTTCGGAACTTTTTAAAAAAATTCAAAAAACAGCTGAGAGAAGTTACTATGCATTGATCCCTGACCACTAATAAAGGAAAGGCTGGCTCCTGCAATTGCATGCGTGTCCTTCAGTCAAATGATGTCTCAAAAGACTGAGAGGCTTAGAAGAGTTAGCTACAGTCATGCAAAATTAAGTCAAGCCCTTAAAATTCCATCATTCTCTGGTGCAGTTATCTACTAAAAGCAGAGTTAGGAAGTCAGCTATGTTTGCCTCCTAAATATTCTGCGAGGTGTCCTCTGCTTTTAAAAATTTCCTTTCCTTTTCATTTTAAAGCACCTATATGTGTTGATGTCTTTGAAGCATGACAGTGTTGTCAGAGTACTTCCTCATAGATATATAACTCCAAACAGTAGCAGGGTACAGAGACCCTATTTTTTTGCATGTAAATAAAATAGCATTGATTAGTACTGTTTCCAAGGTTAGGAAATCATTAATCTCTTTCTGAGGAGCACAGGTTCTTCATTATCTATCAGGCTGCGACACTAAGACACAACAATATACCACAAAATTGCTAACATATGCCTCCAGAGCATTGATAGGTTCAAGGCTTTGTCCCAAGAAGTGTATTAAGATCTAAGTAAATCTTCCCTTGAAGTCTCATGTTGTTATAAATAGATCTTTTATTTGGTCTTTTAAATTTTGGAAAAATTATTTCCTTTTTTAGAATAATTTGTATGTGGAATAGATATAACTGCAGAGAAAGCAAACAACAAGTGAAGACATAGATGTCAAATATTTTTTCTAGAAATCTTTATTGTTTCTTTATATATTTTATTATATTTACTCCAAACTATTAGTCATGTGCTTTTACATCTTCTGAGAGGCTCTGTGGGTCTTTTTTTAAGTTTAGCAGCTAGGCTATTTTTTTCTCTGAAATTTTGTTAAAATAAAACCATCTTCTAGAATTCTCAGTAAATGCTTTGTCATTGACCTTGAGAATTCTTTGGCAAGCAAGGGTTTTCAATGCTTTGCCAATAAGTAATGGTGATAGCAGAAATTTTGACACAGTTGAAAATACAATAGTTAGTCTATTGTGTTCTTGGTAGCTTCATCAATTACTATCCCCAATGACAATACTGAATTTCAGTTGCTAATTGCCAAGCATGTAATATTAGAAGAACAGGCATTTGAGTGAAAGAACATCACAAGAAGCAGTACAGATTTGTTGAATCCTAATATTTAGAAATTCTTATTTTTCTCATGTTTCTTATGGCTTTCTGGACAAATAGATGCTTGAAAAGATTTTTTTTTCTAAATTTAGAAAACTTAATACAATCAATTTTCTTTCAGTACAATGAAATATTCTAGCCATTTATTTCAGGTATGCTTTAAAATAAATACTGAATTATAAATTAGTTATTTGCCCAGGGAGGTGGTCAAGTCGCCTTCCCTGGAGGTGTTTAAGGAACGGGTGGATGAAGTGCTGAGGGACATGGTTTAGGGAGTGTTAGGAACAGTTGGACTCGATGATCCAATGGGTCCTTTCCAACCTTGTGATTCTGTGATTCTGTGATTTTATTTTACACTAACAGGATTTTTTTTCTCCTTATGTGTATATCTATCTAACATTAAAAAAATACAGACTTTTGAAGTGTTAAACTGGAAGAAAGCTGCTTTTCAAAGTTCTCTGAAGTAATTTAAGCAGGATTAGGCGTGTTTTCTCGGCCTGAAGTCCTTTGCTACAAATAAAATAAAAAGTCTTCAGGCCTACCTAATGATGGGTATTAATTATATTTAAGTAAGTTGAACTTGTCTATCACTTATATTCCTCTGCCCCTCCATACAAGAGTTAAGGCATGTTGCATGAAAACCTTAATCACGTGTTATGTTTGCAAACAGAGCAAGGAAAAATTTTGACATTGTTAGCCTTTTTGCACTTGCGGATCCAGTCTGCTGAAGACTGATAACCCACCTGTGAGCGGTGCACAAGCACAGCTCACTGTCAGCAGAGCTGAGGTAGCCTGGTGCTTTCAAAGGCCTGGTGCTATAATGAGCATTTCAGCATATAAGTGCAGTGGCTGTGGCTGTAGGGCTGGTGAACTCATCCAGTGTGGAAGATCTGGCTCCCCCCCTGCTCACAGATCTGCTTTTCTCCCTGTGGGAAACAGAGGAAGAGGAGACAGCAGATAGTGAACATTCAGGCTTTCCTCTGATTCACGGAGAGGTTAGTGATTTAAAAAATACAATTCAGTTAATTAAAGAAAATAATGCATTCTAATTGCTAAGACTCCAAAGCATTCTTTTACTCTCTACATTCAGTCTATATGCATCAATATTTCTCTTTTTGTTGTTCTGGATGAGGTCTATTGCAGGACCCTTGTTTCTATTTTAAGAAAGCATATACTTTAATGTAACAGATGGAACAAACATTTTTCCTAAAGCATTTTTATTTTTATATAGAAAATGGATTCAGAAATCTGAATAGAAATTGTCTTACATTTTTTCTCTCCTATGAATCTATTTTTGTTCTGAATAAAGCATTAATAATAAAATTCTGGACATGTTTAACACTACTTTTGTCATTACTTGTGTGTTCATGGACTTGCATTACAGAAGAGCAATGATTTTGCAAAATCTGTATTTTGTAATGTACCTTTGAATTGCACAACATCATGTCAACTTCGTATCCAAATACACTTTCTCTCACAGAGCGAGTAAAAATGCCAAATGGGAGTCACCAGAGATCTTTCCTGGTACCACTGAAATTTTCTGCAGTTGTAAATTTTTATACTTTCTGTCTCGATAACTTCTAAAGCTTCATAAAGAGAAAGAACCAGGAAATATATTCTTACATCGTAGAGCTATGATGTCCCTTACTAAAACAAGATAGGTAATAAACTTGTCACTGACCTTAGAACTTACACTCTAGTTGACAAATGGACAAGCACAAAAGAAAGAAGCAGATTTCCCAAAAGATCCATTACATGTTCTACCATTTTCAATACCCCCGGAGTTCAAAAATTCAAATACGAATTAATATGGCTTCCCTATGATTGCATATTTACTGCAATTTACTAAAATTGACATTAGCACTGAAGTTTCAGCCCATTCAAACTCATCAGTTCAATAACAAAAAACCTTATAAATTGTAGTAGACGATATATTTGTAATCTTATTAAGAAAAAAAAATTTAGATAACTATTATCTTAAAAGGCTTATTTTACTTTATAATATGGATAAACATATAATTACTGTGTGAATTCAGCTGTAGGCAATCAAATAGTATCTTCAGATTAATGGATAATTATACATTTAAGGTGGCTAAATACTTTAAAAGCCTAATGCCCAGGTAATTGCACCCTTTAATACTACTGCAACACTATAATTATCTTTGGTGATAGATGTGTGACACAGATTAACTATTGAGAGAAGTATCTGACATGGCTAAAGGAATATTAGCAGCTTCTGGTGCTTTATACCATGAGACAGTATCAGCTGTTTATCTTTACAAAGCAGCTGCTCTATTTGACATTGCTATGGTATCCGTCCTCTCTATCGACTATGCAAGTGAAAGTGAATAGACACACACATACACATATATATAAGTACTCACACATATGCATACACAAGAATTTGTCTATTTCTTGCAAAATGATGTGAAAAATCATCCTCTAAAGACAGTTTTTAATATGTTGCTTTTAGTGCCAGATAAGCAGGCATTGTTGTTCAAGATTAAAAAGTGATACTTGTTTGGTTTTATCAGTGCTGAGCATTTTTTTTGACAGTTTTCTGAGATCAAAAATACAGGTTGATGCTATCTTAGACATATGCCACATACTTCCCTGTTTGACTTAAATATATAATCCTCTTATTTTGGCTTAGGCTTTCATTTGTCTTTGAAAAGCTTCTGTTTGCTTGCTTGATTGTAGTTTCTTGACTCGCAGGCATGTTTCTCTGTAGTTGTGGCTTTTATGTTATTGCCAGTCCCATCTCATTTTGTTTGAGGTTGTTAGCTTTTTTTTTTTTTATTATTTCCAAGACCCTGAGAATAAGAACAAGTTCCAGTCCTTTTTCATTAGATAATTTGCGGAACACACGATGGATGGCTCTAATCTAGTTCTTTGTCCGTTTTAATTCTATTGGTCTGCTTCACAGATAAATAACAGTTGTAGTAATTTCAGAATAAGAATCTGACAATCAATATCTGGCTGAATATCCGTATACAGGTCTACTACATACCTGGATTAGTCAGACAAATACATTTTCTCAACTCCTCTGGTAGTTCAAATGGGGTTTCTTTCTTCAGTCACCTGCTAATTTCTTTCAGAAAAAATATAATTAACAAAAATTCTTGTATGGATCCAAGCCACATATTGAACATCTGTGCTAAATCCATTTAAATGAGATTTTTTTTCTTTATAGGCATAGTATTGTTTGCCACTTGCCAAAACTTTTGCTAGAAATATTTGTTCCTATGTTGTTATATGATGTTAAATTGAGTTTAAAGATAATCTGGTGAGGTATGCTTTCCATGAAAAGAAGAGTTTCCACTGATTTAGTCTTATTTTCTTCATCTGAATAGAGAATGGAAGTTTTAGACGTCTCTTGTCTTAAATCCTCTGGCTACCCTCAGTCCTTAATCAGGTAGATAGTTTTCATAGTGGCTTCTCTCCTTGACAGTTTTTTTTCCTGCATTCTTCACTCAGCTCACTTCAAGCAAGAAATTCAATGGCCAAAGCTATCCACTCATTTTTAAATTTCCCTTCCTGCCTCCACCTGATCTGTGACAGAGAACCTGCTGATTGTTCTTCAATCGAATACACATAACTGAATTTCAGGATCTGTCAGATGCTTTGCAGCTTTTCTGGGCAAGCAAATATATTTTATGTCTATGTCAAAGACAGCTATGTGACTTTGCAGTCTGTCTACAAGATACTCCTCATGCATTTGACAGGTCTTCAAATCTCATTCTAATTTATTCCTCACTTCTCTTCATAAATTCTTTGAGATGTTTTCAGGTACCCTTTTAGGTTCTCCCTTCTGGGGAGATTTTATCACTTTTAGAACAGTTTTAGTTTTGTGAAATCTTATTTCTTTTATAAATGGAGTGCAAACTTCACAGTACCTTTCACACAATCTCTGTCCAACTAGCTGAAAACATACACAGACTTACAGATTCATCTTCTATAAACAAGGAAGAAATAATAGAATCATAGAACCATGGAATGGTTGAAGGGACCTTAAAGATCATCTAGTTCCAACCCCCCTGCCATGGGCAGGGGCACCTCCCACTGGATCAGGCTGCCCAAGGCCCCATCCAACCTGGCCCTGAACACCTCCAGTGATGGGGCATCCACAGTTTCCCCGGGCAACCTGTGCCAGTGTCTCACCACCCTCATTGTGAAGAAATTCTTCTTTATGAGTAGTCTAAATCTTTCCCTCTCCAATTTATAGCCATTCCCCCTGGTCCTATAAGTAAAAGCCTTTGTAAACAGTCCCTCCCCAGCTTTCCTTTAGGTCCCCTTCAGACACTGGAAGGTCGCTATAAGGTCTCCTCTGAGCCTCCTCTTCTCCAGGTTGAACAACCCCAATTCTCTCAGCCTGTCCTCGCATGAGAGGTTTTCCAGCCCTCCAAAGGTATCAGAAAGAGGTATCAGATACTTTTTATTACTTTTAAATTTTAAATTATCTGCCCAAATCACTGAGCAGAGCAAGTCACAAAAGAACATGTATCCAATGTCTCTTCAGGAATGCAAGCAGTTGTAGGCTTAAAAGACAGTATCGCACATTTCCTCTCACTGCAACATAAGAAGTTGTTGAGATTTCAGCACAAGACTTATTGATAATAACATTTCTTCTATATCTTTACTTTACCTTGATGTATTTAGGGAATAGGTTCGTATGGTGAAACTAATAACCCAGCAGAGAATTAATTGCCCTAGAAGCTCCTGAATTTTATGTACTGTCTCTTTCAGAGAAAGTTTCATAACATGAAATTTTAAGAACTAGAAAATGTAATTTAAAAGAAAGACCTTTACATTTTATTTTGAATATCATTATTAATATTTCAACTTTAAAGCCCAGGTACATTTTTCAGTGCTGGTATTATTTCAGGCATTAAATTTGCGTAAGAGTTATTGAGTTATTCTACATTAACGTTAATTGCACTACTATCTCATTTAAGTTTTTTCATACCTGAAAATCATATCTGACAAATTAGTATATTCATTAATTATACTGGTGTATATGCACTCACAGAGTGAAGAATGATATGTATAGGTGTTCAGGTAAAAAATTATTTCACCACATTAGAACTTTTGAATATTTAATAAGTTTCTTTTAGGGAAAGTAGCATTGCATTTTTCTCTGATTTATTTGTGTTTGTTCAAAAAACTTCTTTAATAAGAAAATTATGACAAAAGCAAATGATCTGCTGGATTCATAATGATGATTATAAGAATCTTCAAATTCTGCAGGCAGCAAAAATATGAACTAATGTACTAATTTCTTACTCGTTCACCAAAATAAAGGAAGTGTGTTATGCTTTACCTTTAACTATTTATAGTCTTACAACTATTAGTTTGGAGGTTATTTGTTCTGAAGTGATCAACTGCGAATTTTTAATTGCTGCCTACTTAGCATGATACTAGTTTTGCCTTTATGGGATCTTTATTCCTCTCTACTGCTGCCACTGTTATGAAGTTATCACTGAAATTATTGTTTATTCATTAATTAGGAATATCAGGAACCTTGCTGATTTTCTTGCATCATGTTTCTTAGGGGTTACCAAATTCTGCTTATACAAGACTGTGTTCCCTGTCTCATGGCCTACTATGACTGGCATGGTAGCTGAGGGTAGGGCAGTGGATATTTTCTACCTTGACTTCAGTAAAGCTTTTGACACTGTCACATATCAGATTGTTGTAGAAAAGCTGATGAAGTATGTGCTGGCTGAGCAGCCCGTTTCAGCAAGGTGGACTGAAAACTGCATGAATGGATGGTCTGAGAGAGTGATGATCAGTGGCTTGAAGTCTAGTTGGAGACCAGTGGTGTACCCCAGGGTTCAGTACTGGGTCCATTCTTGTTCGACATCTTTGTTAATGATCTGAGTGATGGAGTAGAATGTACCCTCAGTAAATCTACTGACAACACAAAACTGGGAGAGGTGGCCGATACCCTACGGGGTTGTGCTGTCATCCAGATGGACTTCAACAAGATGGAGAAACGACTTGACAGGAATGTTATGCAGTTCAACAAGGGGCAGTGTAAAGTCCTGCACGTGAGGGTCAACCCCAAGTACTAACACATGCAGGGGAATGACTGGCTGGAAAGCATCTTTGCAGAAAAAGACCCTGGAGTTCCTGGTGGACACCCTGTTGAACGCAAGTTAGCAATGTATGCTTGCAGCCAAAAAAGACTAACGGTGTTCTGGCCTGCATTAAGAGGAGTGTTGCCAACAGGTTAAGGGAAGTAATACTTTTCCTATACTTAGTACTGGTGAAACCACACGTGGAGTACTGTTTATAAGGTATATAGAGAAAGGAAGGAAGGGTGCAAAAGACTTAGACAGGTTCTTTTCAGTGGTGCCCCATGAAAGGACAGAGGCAATGGGCACATGCTGAAACAGGAGGTTCCCTCTGAACACAGGGAAACACTTTTTTGTTATGAAGGTGACCAAGCATTGGTACAGGTTGCTCAGGAAGGTTGTGGAGTCTCCTACCTTGGAGATGTTAAAAAGCCATCTGGACATGGTCTTAGGCAACCAGCTGTAGGTGACCCTGCTTGAACAAGGGATTTGGACCAGATGACCTCCAGAGGTACCTTCTGACATTAACCACTCCATGATTCCATGGTTCTACTCTACCTCTCCTTTCTGACACTATGCTCTATCATCAGACTTACTTCTGATTTTACATCTGAGTCATAATTAGCTTTCATCCAAGTAGATCAGTATTACAGCTATAGGTAAAGAATATAAAAATGCCCCTTCCGTTTTTCTACTGAGATGGTAAAGAAAAATGCCGTGAAAAAAATATTTCAAAGTTCATAGTATTGTGATTTGTGTGGTTAAATTTCCCCTCAGACTGTGAAACTTTAAATTGAACTACGAGAAATCAAAATCTTTTGTTAGACAAAATCACTATTTCTAAAGAAGTCCCAGTTTGAGAAGAAAGAAGATGCAAAACCAGAACTAATTTCCAGACTGCAAGTTTCTCCAAATGAATTGCAATCTTTAATAATTTTGAAATATGTTAGAGTTCACTGAATAGTGAAAGCCAATGAGACAGGGAAACATTTTTTTATATAGAAATGGGTTGTTAGAATAAATTAGGATTAGCCTTTTCGGCTCTTAGTTAGAAGCCAGATACTATTCTATGGTAAAAAAGGGGGGGATGGAACATCTCATATGAATTAATCTGATTAAAATTTTTGATTTCTACTCTGAAGTAAAATCAAACTCTCCAATGCTTATTCTTATCCTCAATCAGTATTGAAATTTATCATTGCCCAGATTTCAAAAAATATAATCATCAAATATTAAAATATCCATTTTCAGAGAAGTATACAAAGTCAAATACCAATTTTTTTTTATTTTTTAGAAAAAAATTCTGTTCAACTTCACTTAACCTATTGAACTTTTTTATCCAGTGATAAGATAAACTTAGTGATGTCAATTTACTTCATTTTCATCCTCAGGAGATAAGGCTACCAGACGGAAATGCCATGATATAGCATTTAGATTACGAAAGAAGGAGGCTGATGCATCACTGAAAATGCATTTCAAATACAAATATTACCTCATAGAAAAGACTGGAAACATAAGACAGAAGCTGAGGTGCTGTGGCACTCAGGGATTCACCAACAGATTTCCATTTAATCTACTTTAACTGATCCAAATTAGCAATTAAAATGTCTTGAGGATGCTTGACCTGATAAAAAATTATATAAGGTGAGAGACTGAAGAGAGGCAGAAAAAAAATAATGAAAGAAGGTATTAAAGCATTCAGGAGACCTGGGATCTTTGGAGCTAGTCAAAACATGGGATAAAAAGATCATTTTTATCTTTTGCTTTTCAATTGAGTTTACTTTTTCACTCAATGGCAATGACTCTTCAACATGAACTTTCATACTGCTTCAAGTTAATTAACTGCATCTTATTGCAAGTGAAGTCAGTATTTCAGTGTAACATCACAACCTGATTACCCTGCTAAAGAAAGCTAACATTCTCTGCATAATTGAAAGCACCTCAGCTCTCACATACAAAGCAACATCCAGTTTTCTTAATATTGCTTAAAGTAATCAACAGTACAATAAGATTTGGGGGAAAAAACACCACAGATCATTAAAAAAAAAAATAGAAGACTGTTACATCATTTGCAATAGTGTACAGAAAGTACAGGCTGACAAAAACTGCATCCAGATTCAATTTTTGTAGTGCATGTTGCATACCAGAATGTTTGCACTATTATCCATAGTAACTATTTTTTAGGATAGCTGTAGCTTATGCTGAAACTTGCTTCTGTTAATGTTTTCTACCCAACCCCTAAGTTTCCATGTCTTGTTCTTGTTCAGATACAGAAAGTGCTGTGGTTTGCCCATTTGACCTGCCCGAGAGCTGAAATACTCATTGCAGGGTGGGAAAGGAAGTACAGACGAAACCACAAATAATAAGATTTGTAGGTATGGTCATTTGAAGTCCAGAGTGCTTTTGTTCTACTGCTCAGTGATACACTTTTAAATATTTATGTTCTAACTTTCAAAAAGATGGCCAGAACCTCAACCTTAAATGCTCTATAATTCCATTGAAATCTACTTCTGTATGGTTACTTGTATACAATTAAGATGGTGAATAAATCTTTGCAGAAGCGAGGTTCTGAGAAAGGCATAGCTACAATAAACTAGAGACTACTAAACAAAATAACACATTCCTGCCCTTCTAAAGTATTTGAAACGTTAAATCCCACTTTAATTTTTATTAAAATAAACTCTGAATAATATTTCTTTGGACTTATTTTTCACATGGTTTCTTTATAGAGAGTGAACTTTAGAAAAGAAACTTTTTTTGAAGTATGAGCTTTCTTTTTCTTACACAAACAAGTTGACAAGAATACAATAAGGGACAGCAAGAATAGTAATGGGTTACAGAAAACCACTCATTGCATTCAGAGACAGAAGGACAATCTGGAATTTTTGTAATATTAATTTCGTTATTTGGTGATTTGGGTAAATGTTTTCAATGCTCTTATTAAAACAACTGCAGTATTAATTTAGTACTTAAATTACAAGGAATCATGCTTGATTGAGGTTAATTATAACTGGTGTTAAAAATCTAACAACTCATCTTAAATTCTAATTTTGTTTTAGTAACGGAAGACTAGTTTGATGAAGTTATAAATTGTGCTTAGTTCAGTGATATTTTCACAATAAAGTCTTTCAGTTCATACTATAACATACAGTGAAAAAATGCAATGACTGAATGTAGTTTGCAACAATCTTAATTTATCTATAATAAAATTTTCTTCTTGTGTTCACACATGAATCTGTTATAGCATTATAAAACACTTGTCCCTATAGATTTCGTATCAAAGTAATTGCTATCTGTCTGAAACAGATAAAATATTTTCTCTTTTCAAAGCTGCCTTTTCTAAAAAAAAATTTCTGTCTTGAAAACTCTAACCTTAGTGTAAGTGTGTCAGTGCTCTAGATTTCTTTGACATCACTGCTCAAAACTTGCTATACAAGAGAATGAAACCCCTCAAATATTGTAGAGAAATAGTTTGTAAATTCTGTAATGGCTTATGATTACAGGAGTATCCCCATCTTGTTCAAGAAGAAATAAATACTGTAGGCCACTGCTCCTTGCACCATGAAGAAACAGTGTGCTGTGCGGCAACTGTTATTAAACACTTAGTCTTTATGTTATCCTACCAGAAATGAGCACATGACTTTTAAAGCTACTACTTCACTACAACTTTCTACAGAACAGGAATAGAATATGTAAAGATTCATGTGAGCCAGGATGGTGAAACTGGACATTTCTCCAGACTTTTTCCTGCTGCTTCCAACCGATGAGTCCAAACAGCATATTTAAAAAAATACTTCAAAGTGTGTTCCCAGAGCAGTTTCCTATGAGCCTTGGGGAAAAAAAAAAACTTCTCTAGCTACATCCACCCTACTAAGGATTACAAAAAGCAGGAAGGCAAGCTGATGGTCAGGAACTACACACATTGATGATTTTAACTTAACTTTGGGCGAAACACATGTACTCTGTGTACAGATTTCTGGAGCCCGTGATGCTGCTGCAGCCCATCTAGGCATTAAGTGGCTTAATCTTAGCCTTCAGCTGAGACATATGCTTATTGACTGCAAGGACTTTCCTCTTCAGAAACTGAAGCATCTAAAGATATGCACCATGTCTAAGAATTACAACTGAGCCTCTCCTTGCTCATTTATTCCATGCTTTTATTGCTAATCATTACTTACTTCATAAGCCATAGCAAAAGAATCAACCTGATGATTCCCAACAAACCTATGAATAGGAGCAGACTGGTGCATGGTCATAACTCTTTCCGTCAAGTTCTCTCACATCTTAAAGGAGATCTTTGGGGATAACTTTTCCAGTTTTGAGAACACAGCTAATTAATTAGGGGGACTCAAGTTTTAATCTTAAATTACGGTGTGTAAACAAAGTGAAACAAGTCTGATATTGCATTCTAAGAAGTAAAATATGGAATTTATTTTATTATTCTTTTCCCATTTAATTATTAATTATTTTCAGTTCCTGATTTCTTTTCTCTAATCTTTAAAATATGAATTTAATATTTTAATGTACTTTTGTCATAATACAATTTTTAATATTGGAAATAATTATGTAATATGTAAACTATTATTTTGTTGCAATGTGAAGAAACATAAGTCTGGTCAACATTTATATGACTGCTACTTTTGGAGGAAAAATATAAACAAGATCTTAAAAGTGTAAATAATCTCATGTTAAAGTAAAAGGAAGTGAATAATTTTTAATTTTTTTCTAGATACAACATGAAAATATTTTGTTCTAATGAATATACACTGTAGGCTAGGAAATGTCATTCCAGAATTATACTCTATTTTGATATTTAATAATAGATCCAAAGATAAATAATCTGGGAGCAACAAAATTAAAGTTTTTGAGTATTTGTTTTGGTTTCACCTTTGAAATCATGCATTTTTCTTTGAGAATGAACTCTTAAGGCATTGCAAAGCTATGCGTAAACTTTTTGCCATTGCCACTGAAAACAGGACACGGTGCTCCTGCTTTATAACACTCAATGGCTGTGATTCACATGACAGAAAGTAGATGAGGGAACTGGAAATTTTAGGAAGCCACAAACGTTAATAAATTAAAGTTATCAAATGTCTAACTTCTGTTCTACTAATATGCTCTTCTTGGATTAGTTGTTCCTCTCAAGCTTCCTTTTTAATACCTTACTGAACAATCCTGTTGTACAGAGAACTTTGAAGATGTTGAGAGTCTTGGAAGACATAAATATAATTTCAGCCAAAAGCCAGGAAGTTTTTGTAGGAAAAAAATATATTGTCTAATAATGAAATAGGGGTCAAACCTGATGTTGACCAGAAGATGGCTGGCTTTTGCACAACCCTATCAACCAAACCTTGTAATGAGCTCAGTTGGCCTCTGGATGGCATGATGCCTTTACACAAAAAAAGGACAAAAATCTTTCCCCAGTTGTTTCAGAAATGGTTTAAAGAAAAAGTACTAAGAATAAGTTCTAAATTGGGTTGTCATATTATATTTTACATGATACAAGAGAATATGACAATCATGTTCTGTATTTGTTCCATTATTTAATGATTAAAAATGGTAAATATTTGTTATTTTCATAGACCAGAGTCATCCGTCACTAGTGCTCATCAACTCGGATTCAACTTACTATAGATATTGCACTTCTTCTGTGTACAGTGAGCCAACATTATTGGACTTTCAAGTTAGTCATATATAATGATTGGTGTATCCAAACCCAACTAAACTAATTAAGAGTACTAGTACTTAGCTCTATAAAGATAACTCATTGACAGACTGAATAGCCAATATTTTCCTTTGAAAAAGGAAACTTCTCCATGAGAAGTTATCAGAAACATTAGACCATTAAATATTTATATTTTTTATTTTTAATATTAAAATTATAATGTCATATATTAGCTAATGTCATATATTGCTCAAGATAAATCTAGTTTGTGCCTGTTCATGGAAATGTGCATTTGCAAATACAACATCAGGTGAGTGACTTAAATTTTTGTATCATATTAAGATTACAGTATGTTGCTATTAGTAATTAAATGTGGTTGTTTCAAAAGGCAGAAGACCTTCCTCTCACATCTGGAAATAAATAAATGTTTTTACTGCTTTTGATTTTAAGATGTTCAAATATTTTGACTTCTGAAGATATATAAGCTTGAGGTAGAGAAAAGCTGTGTGTTATTATGAAACTGATTCAGATGCTTTAATTTTATGCAAAGGCGTATAACTGATGTCAGGAACTGATAGGATTTTAGTAGCTATAAAGTTTGTGGAATGATGTAAAGTCTGGAAAACTATTGCTCTGCCATTTAGCTCTGCCTTGTGAATCTTACTGTAAATCTTTCAAAACTGGCTCTTATCTATGATCTAGAAATTTGAAGAGAGGTGGTGTAAATACAGAGCAGACAGCATCTCTCAAGTTCCTATGGGCTGTACAACAAGCAATACTAGGAAAGTATAACTTATATACTAAGTGACAATAGGTAGCTAATGATTTCGTAATATTTCTGCAGTATTCGGAGCACTACCAAAAGATACAAAACCACAGGGCAAATACATATATACTTGCTGTTCCTTAGGTAGGACTTCTGAAACTTGGTATAGGGAAAAATTAGAAAACTGAACAAAACGGAAACAGTGAGAGTTCTTTCTAAGTTTACAGACTACAGAAATATGAAGGAAACTTCAGCTGTTCTTCTTGTCAGGCAAGTAGTTATTGGACCCAGGTGTCTGCCTGTATTTAAATCATTCTTCCCATTTACCCTGTTCACCTCCTCTTCCCTTGCTCTCTACATAACTTGCTCTCTTCTCTGTATCTGCTGTGATTGCAGAGGAGCTACAGTATTGAAGACAGTAAGAACATTTATTTTCTACCAAAATTACAATCTTCAGATAAACAGTTTAGGCCAGGCCCAATCAATTTGACGGCTAAAACACAGCAGTTTTGATCCTGATTCCCTCCCCCCCGCTCCCAGGGAAAGGGAAATGAGAGGAAAAAGACTTGTAGGTTGAAAACTAAAACTGTAATGGCCTTAATGAAATAGTAATAACAACAATAATAACAATAATAACAATAACAACAACAATAATAATAACACTAATAACAATAAAACCCCTCAAATAATAGTAATAATAAAGAAAACACTATTAATAAGAAAATGAGAAAACATATACAAATATATGTAATTGTGTTCCTCCACCCCTTGATGACTATACATCACCAGAGATGCTGCAGAACAGTCATAGGGAAAGAGATCGCAGGCTAGGAAAGAGTTGGACTCAGGAACTGGATTCAGGAACACATGGATTCGGGATCAGGTGCAAACAGACAAATGAGGTCCTCACTGGATGTTGGCCATTGAAGAAGAGATATTAACTCTCATGATCCCTCAGTTTTATACAGAGTATGACATATATGAAATGGAATACTCTGTTTGTCAGTTAGGGGTCACCTGTCCTGTCTGCCCCTCCCTGCAGATGTGGCCCTTTTTCTTCTCTTTGACTTACAGCACTCCACTAGCTTGAAGATGACCTTGGTTACTTTGGTTACTGTAGGGATAAGAGTCAGCAGTGGCCTTTCTACATAACAATGCCTTGTGTTATCCCTTGTAGAGAAAAACACTGTCTGAAAACCATGCAGCTAGCTCTGAGATTGTAGCTACTTAGACAAGGCTTAGCTGAAGTCTGGAAACTGATTCTACTTTAGCTCAAACCAGAACACAGTTAGAAATTCTGCTACAAGAACTGTACCACGCTTACTGTTGTGTGCTCTGGTTTTCCAAAGGCTGTTAAATGTCTCTCCTAGGAGCAAGGTGAGCTGTTTTTCAGCAGGATACCTATTTCAGCCTCTTACAAAGTCTGACACAAAACCCCTGAGATTGTGCCTGTAACTCATTATTTAACAAATTAAGAAAATCAACTATGATCACCTTCAAAACAGTTCCCTTCAGAGTTAACACATAGCTGCATATGATACAGCCAATGTTTAAAGCAATTCTGCAAATTGTTTTCTGAAAGGCTGTTGAGGATCTTCATTATTTTTGCTTTTACATCTTCAACCAAAAATGGGTTCCTCTGAGCATTATCTTGGTGTTTGGGAAGAGGTACTAATCAGAGGAAGCCAGGTCTGGCAAACAGGATGGGCGTTCAAGAAAAGTGAGGTTGTTATCTAAAAATTGTTTCACAGACAAAGCACTGTGGGTTGTCACATTGTCTTGATGTTAACTCACTGTTCACTCTTGCACCAACATTTTCTGACCTGGGGTAAGAAAATGTATTCGAACACATGCCCTTGTACTGAGTGAAGTGATCGAGCTGACTCTTTTCTCACCGTGATGGGTAAGAACATGTTCTGTAGTCATCTCTTTGTCTCTCCTTTCCCACTCTTGATTTCCAAACTATAGGGTTAGTCTGACTTCTTTTGTGATGGACTTCATACACATGCCATTGTCAGCAATCACAACATCATATTGTTAATTGTTCTCTCTGGGCTACATTTTCTAGTGGATCAATTAATATGCCATGAATGTGCCAATGATAATTTTATAGTTTGGGTTGATGTTATGTCAGCTTCATAAATTGTACTTAAGACTGTGTATCAGAATCACAGAATCACAGTATCACAGAATCCTAGAATCAAGTCCAACTGTAAACCTAACACTTGCCAAGTCCATCACTAAACCATTTCCCTAAGTATTATCACATCCATGTGCCTTTTAAGTACCTCCAGGAATGGTGACCCAACCACTTCCCTGGGCATCCTGTTCTAATTCTTGACATACTTTTTGGTAAAGTAACATTTCCTGATATCTGGTTTAAACCTCTCCTTACACAACTTGAGGCCATTTTCTCTTGTCTTATCTCATGCTGCTTGAGAGAAGAGACCAAGACTTGCCTCACTACAACCTCCTTTCAGTAGTGAGGTTGTACAGTCACTCTTCTACACCCCATTAGTTTGCATGCATTCTTGTAAACTAAGGTAAAAGCAAACAAACTTAAATGAAATGTTCCTTCTTCCATTGAACACTATGAAAATAGAATATTAAATTACAATACTATGATTGGTCTTTTCATGCAGAGCATATCTTAATCTTTTAAATAGATAAGGCCTAAATATGGGTATTGAACAGTTAGATAACGAAAAATCAATTTAAAAAAACTCTTTTTTTCTTCAAAGAGTTTCTGTTCTTTTGCAAATTAAATGTTAAATTAATAAGAACAATTACAGTGATGCTGCATTTTTACATATTTTATCTATAATTTTGCATAGCTTATAATAACCTTACTGAGGGTTCTTTATTCATATTTTATTTGTGTTGCTTTTTAGAAAAGTCAGCCAGACTTTCATTTATAATAATCATTCTTTTGGCATAATTTACAAACAAGTGAAAGCATAATGTGTGGTATCCAGAAACAAACTGGAGTCTCTGGCTGTACTGCTGCTCAGCAAGTTACTTACTGCACATTTTACCATAGATGTTCTGTAGCGGGTCCTTTAGTGTTGACCATAATTAATCAGTTACATGATGTGAATCGGGAGGAGTAAAATGTAACGCGTGGCTTTGCATTCACATAGTTCAGTGCTGGTGACCTCTAGAATTGATTTATTATGCCCATAATGATTGTCTAAACATTTGCCTCAGGTGTCTTTAGAGCACAATGCAGTTCTAATTGTGTTCTAATTGTTGTCCTTATTTTGCACGTCTTGTACTTGTTGATATTTTTAAATAAATATCGAAGGTGGTCAATCATTTCCATTTGTGTCCAAGAAACTGCTGGCAGAACTTATGTTCTGCTATAAGAACTCTATTCTCTATAAGAGAACTCCTTTTCTTCAGTGTCTGTGCAAAGTCACATACTGACACTACCAGTGAGCAGTATTCAGGTTGCTGTCACTGTTTTGAAGAGTTTTTGCTGTATTTCAGAAGCTAGCCTTGGTAGCAGCACTTTCTAATAGCAATGCCAACATATATTCAGAACTCCAGTGAGTATTTAAATTCATTTAAATAGGCTTCGAGTAGTCCTATAGAGAAAAATAGAATCAATGGAAGGTATCTTAATATGGTACAGGTGATTTGGATCATATGCGTATTACAATGCGTACATTTCCATAAAAATAATCCAGGAAGGTGAAAAAAAGAATCTGTTATCAAAACATCAATAAAAATTTGTACCACACTCAGGCTGCAAGGTTGGGAGGTTAATTACACAGCACAGAAAACCAATAAATTAAAAGAAACAAAGATTTCTAACTTGCTTGGACAAGTCGAAGTTTCTCATTAAAAAGAAGAGGAACAACAAAGAACCAGACTTTGATGTGGTGCAAAAGCATTTGCTGATGGAGACAATTTTTCACTTAAAGTAATTACAGTGAGATCAATGTTTGATGTGTGGCACATGCCGATAACGTTTGTCTGTGTTATCACTGATAAGGCATTCAGCATTCACTTATTCTAAATACTCATCAGATGTGGTATTGAGGCCATTATCCTGAAACATATTTAGCAGCATTTGAAATCTTTTTTCCTCTCCCAAATACAGCCTGTCTCACCACTTTTTTGCAGCTGCAGAAGAATTGCCTGAATGAGTTTCTCATCACAGTAACTATGGGGATCAAAACCGACCAGATGGTTCTTTCAGGCTCCTTAAGCAAATAAGATATGCCGCATTAGGGGCATCCAGTCTATAAAGTTCGTTTTACAGACAGACATGAGACACCTCTGCTCTCATTCTGAGATGGCTCTGTGCCACATATGTTGGTTAATGTAATACCAGCAAGGTTTGGAAGCTCCAGTGCTGTTCAGCCATAGCTGCATGACTTTCAGTGAGCTTGTAGCCCAGGCCCTACCTGTGACCCTGCCACTAAAGAATTCACATTAATATGTCCATTCTTGAAATAAATGCTTCAAAAGCACCATCCAAATCTTTTGAACCTAAAGAGCTTCACTGAGTGGACTTGTTGGAACTAGAGAGGAAGCTGATTGTCAACCTTCAGAATATAACAATTCACATTATCTCCTTGAAGAAGCTCAAAATGCTGCTGGAAGAGGTCATAAACAACCTCATCTGACTTTCTAGTTATATCTAACACTTAAGCTGGTTCAGCTCTGGCCATTTTCCACACCTGTTTAGAATAAAGTCTTTTTCCGAGGAAAAGTCCTCATCACTGGATTATGTACTGTGAAAGTATCAGTTTAATATCAGTTGCTTCATAAAGTGGGAAATACAATAGAAGATCCAGGAATCTGCTGAAATGGAGATAGCAGCAGTCCATATCTTAATGGTAGGCCCAAACTGCTGTTCAGAATACAACACAATACATTCCTCTTGAGCTGATATAGACTTATGCAGTCATTGTGTGTTTTCCACACACAGGCGGAGTTCATATCTGTGCCCAAACCTACAACCTCCTTTGCCGTAGGTAGCTTCTAAAACTTCTAAAACATCTAAAACTAAACTGACCTGGGCCAGCAAGGCAGGAGGAAGTCCTGTTTTGTAGTAAACTCGTGCAATGTCAAACCAAGAGAAACTAACTAGCAGCAAAACAGCCAGTCTGTCAAAACATATTGGGACACAAATTTTTTGGATAAGGAGTCAAAGTTTGACTCAGAGTGGCACTTATCTGTTAAATTCTGTCACCAGAGCCTTGCTTTTGTCCATAGGAAAGAAAAAATATTCCTGCAGTAGGTGATAGTATGACAGGGTTTCCCAAGGAGGAGATGGAGCAGTACAGCTTCACAGCCTTGGGCCCAGTCCCTCTCAGTGTTAAAGTCAGGGAGTGCATCTTTTCCAGAGCTTTACAACTATATATATACTATAAACACAGATCAAAGCATGCGTAACAGAGATAAGATTATAGTATCCAGTCATTTTGGTTTTTTATCAAGGCCATGAAGGAAAGCTGAATACTTAACTCAATGGTTTATTTCCAAATGATAGAAAAAAAATATCCTGAGAACTCTTGCTATACCACTTAGTTGGTGAAGAAAATATCTAGGGCTCAAATTACCATCCAATAACACAGATGTAATAATTGACAGCAATTTTCATTTCAAAATGTTAGTGAGCAATAAAAGAGCATATCTCATATGTTAGAACAGGTGGGACCTATCTGATTTATCTACAAAGAGAATTTACAGTTTGGGTGTAGATAAATTCATGCTAAAAGTCCACTGAGTTCAAGCTGACCTGACATGCCCTGCCAGCCCTGAAATTGTGCATCATTGTGCTTTGATGACTCCAGCTATTGATTCGACAGCAGTGGTTAAGTCCTTCCAATCTGTGTTTCGGAAGTAAAACACAGCTCACTCATGAAGTAATCAACTTCTTTTAATGCATATACCGCCAAAACCTGGAAATCAGTGGGACGTACAGAAACCAAGAACTAACCCAAACACATCTCTTACCTTTTTTCCTCTTTTTCCTCCTTTTCCTCTCTTTCCTACTGGCACTGTGTGCCTCAACTGTCTGTGGACAGTTCTGTCTGTTCTTATTTTTTCAACTTTTTAATCTTCTCTCTTACCTTCTCTGCTTTAAAGAGCAGCTGAGCAACAGCAAAATGCAAGCAAATGATAGAGGCAGGCATTTAGAAGGACTGTTTAGATAGAACAAAGGAATGAAAATGCAGTAACAGATGAGAATTATAACTATTTTGTGAGAGTAGCTAGCTAACAACCGATGTTTCAATTATAGTTCACATATAAGCAACACATACCATGAAAATATATGCTTTTATCTTAAACTTGATGATCTGGAATCTACAGGCCAAGTCAGCCATTGATGTGAACTGAAATAAATACATTGGTCTGGGAGGCTTTGCCAGACAACTATTTAGTTGTGCAAACCAGTATTTTTGGAGACCAGAGAAGTCTGTCTTCTCTTAAAATCGACCACGGTAAAACTTACATGATCAGTTAATATTTTCCACTTAACTGTGCCTTTTTAACTCTTTTTTAATTACCAGAAAATGTCTGTTCCCTTTTTTTTTCAGATGAAATACATTCACTAAGCTTATTTTGCAGCTACATGTGAGTTTACTGACATACAGATATGCATGTAATCATGCTTAGAGTCATAAAACTCTGTACTGCATTGACATGGCCCTGAAACTGGGAAACTTAATCAAACAGAGCTTGGGCCTGGCTAAAATTGTCAGATAATTTGGCTGGAGTTTTTGGTTAGAGAAAAAAAATAGAAGTAGTTAATGTCTACCTGTCCCCATTTTTATCCTGGATGGACTAAGCTCTTAATTTAGTATTAAACATTTCTTTTCTCTCGTCTCTCCATTGATTTGTCTGAATAATGAGGTAAGTAAGTGGAGAAGTTTATAAAAAAAGTATTCTGTCAAAACTAATATTTAACAACTGTACATTTAACTTAGTTTCTTACAGAAATGAGGCAAACATTATTACACTCTTGTGTGTCTGTCTCCTTTAATAATACTGAACATGCTAGTGAAACTTGAGCAATCTTGATAAAAGGTGTAAGGCTGTATGAAAATAAAATTCTTATGAATTTCCAAGAAATGACAGTGGGTGCTGGACAAGAGAAAGGAATGGAGACAGGGAATTGAAAGAAATGGAGGAAGGAACCAGCTGTTGTGGACAGTGCTTGACAAGAACCAGCTCAGCAATATACTGAGCTAAAGAGTAGCCAAAGGAAATTCTGCCTATTTCCAGAAGGCAAATCAGAAGTACCGGACAATTGCAGTGGCAATTATAAAAGAAAAAAGACTGTAAATAAAAATAAACCATGCCCTAGTATTCTGTTTTCATAAAATAACTTCTTATGGTAATCTGAAGAATGCTGAAAGAATCTGCAGAGACTCCAACCATCCTCCAAATCCTTCCAAACTCAAACATGACAAAAGAAACAAAATACCTTTTTTTTTTCATCTAAAATTAGAATAATTAGAACCAGAGCAAGTGTGCACATGGAGGCACGCATATTTGAGTGTTTGAGAGAGACACACAAATGAAACAGAGAAACGAGAATCACTGAGTGAAAGAGCATACTAAATGAAGGAAATAGTTTTTAATTTAGACGTAATGGATGACAGGTACCGTGATGAGTTTTTACAATGCTGTAAAAATTAAAATTGTCCTGTTTATTCATATCAGAATGGAGACATATTATAACTTAATCTACATCAATTATTAAGAAGCTGCCATAATACCTTAGAAAACTGAAGGACAAAAATTACTGTTTCACATGGCAGTTCCTCTTTCACTTTGTCTTAACACAGAAAATCAGTCAAAGCGTCTTCAGTGAACACCTAGTATAGTATTTAATAATGCAGGAAGGTATGGAGGGCTGAATATTATACCAATATCCCTTGCCTGTCCTGCAGTTCCCACTGTTATCACATTCCTCTAAAACATTACATCTGCAGCATGCTTAGAATCTTTCTGAACCAAGCAAACAAAGAAAAAAAAAAAAGATAATGACAGTAGTGCTCCTGCACCTGCCCCCATATTGTCAGTTTTACCTTAGTTCTCCACAGAATTCAAAGAATCTTTTCTTTGGACTTTTTCTGGGAGGGTGAACTAGTTGAAGTTAAAAAAAGAAAGTTCTTTGGTTTATATTTTGATGGTGGTGTTTGCCTTTTTACCTGTTTAAAAATTGACCATTAAGTGTATTTAGCCTTTAAGAGAAAATATTGGTAGGGAGCTGGTGGAGTTTAATCTGAAGACATCCACGTAGACAATGTTATCTTCCTGTTTACTCAAGATAGACCATAACAGTTCCAAAGGATTTTTGTGAGTTATCCACTTGCTCCTTGCTCAAATACAAGAGAAGTCTATCATACAAGCACTGTACTATCATAGAAAAGTAACAGATTATTACTTGACCTCACCTCAGAATTTTTGCTATTCTTCACCTTTACTTTCCAGATATTAAGAATTCTTATTGTTACATGGGAAGGAGCTGAATAATTTAACAGGGCTTTACTACGTCTAATTCACAGCTAACATTTAGTTCACAGTTAAGTGACATGATAAATTACAAACAGGAATGTCAACGTAAAACTCAGGTTGCTTGTATATTAATCATTGAAACTTTTGAGGGTGTTTCAGGTGTTTCTCAGGATGTTCCAGAAGTTTTAAGCTGGATCCATATAAGTTAACTATGGGCATTTAAACTTCTCATCACTGTATGTTCCTCTTGGCGATACAGGTTGTTAACCCATATCCTGTTTATATCCATACCCAGGAAAGCTACACTAATATTCTCCTGTTGCAAAATAGCTCATATTGTATTAAAGAAACACAGAAACTCGTACCAGACCTGTTCTAAAAAATATATAATTTTTTTCTCAGTATTTTACAAATTCTGTTATGTTTCCTTACTCTGGAAGCAACTTTAATTCTGTTAGCTACTTAGAACAGTGTCTATGAACAAAGAACACTGCTTAAAGATATACGTTATGAGTGTTTAGTCCAGTTTACTGAGACCCACTGATGTAAGTTAGGAAAAACTTCTTCACCAAAAGGATTATCAAGCACAGGAACAGGCTGTCCAGGGAGGTCATTGAGTCACCATCCCTGGAGGTATTTAAAAGACAGGTGAAGTGCTTAGGGATGATTTAGTCATGGACAGGTACAGTTGGAGCTGAGGATCTCAGAGGTCTTTGAGATTCTATGATTCTTTGATTCTAATATTACTGCTTTATTTAGTTGTTGGAGGGAACTGATTGTCCTTAAGGATCATGAAAGGCAAGCTCTTGTCCTTACTCCTTTAAATATTGGCTTTTGTGGTTGAGCAACAATTTATAAGAAGCTTCTCAGAATATGTCAATTATCAAACCCAAAATCTGTGATTGGAGCACATTGCTGTCAAAAAATTCATCCAGCTGTTAAAAAGAAAAAAAGGTTAAAAATTTATTTTGACATCCAATGCTAGTTTTTCAATTGAAAAAAATGAGTTAGCACCAGAAACTTTCTTAAACTCGCAATGTCATTAATTTAAGATAACCTTTCAAGTATTCATTTACAAAAAATTAGTCCTTAATATATATATTACTTCTGTTGTTTCAACAAATGCCTCAAATAATTTATTGTGGTGTGGATAACTTGCAAATCTTATAAGAATAAAATTTATCTGCTTAATCTTTTCTCTTATATTGTTAGCTTTAATGCCTTAGATTGACGTATATGTCTTAAGTTTTCGGCAATATTAACAACTACCCAGTTTCTTTAATCTATATAAAGAATAGTATTATACTAAGAATGCATTAATCCACTACTTAAAAATGTCACCGGGATAAATTTTTCCCATTAAAATGTTTCAAGCATGCATGAAGGGAAATAATTGGCAACATTAACTGCTTTCATCAAGGACAAAAATAACCTTTAATTCAAGGAAGTGAAGGCATGATCAATTTCTTCCAAAGTTTGAAAGGATCACAGACATTAAAAATAAGGAAATTGGCTTTGCAGTTCTTGTTTAATTTGCTGGTTAAATAAAAAAGCTGTGAATTAAAATATTTTTGATATTTTTGACTGGTTTCTTTTTGTGTATTGTAACTCAATCAATGAACAAATGTGAATCAACTTTTGCTCCATATCCTACTCAAATAGCATACAAATGATGATTTAGGGCTTTGTTCTTACAGAGTGCTCAGTTTCCTCCTAAATCCCAGAAGTCACTAACAAAATTTACATGCGACATATCAAGTATACAAACATTAAATCTGTAGCTCAACTGGAATGACAGTGAGTAACATGCAAGCTCTTTTCTTACCGATTATAATAATGATGGATGATTTACAGGAATAGAATAGATATGCCCATGTCAACTTGATTTTAGGACCAAGACTGAGAGACACAATTGTAATTTTACTAAGTGTTCAGCTGTTGTACATATAATCAAAAATTCCCTTAGCTCTCACTGAGCATAAAATTTTGTTAGAGCATTAGCTCTTTAATGCAGTAACATGAACTCTATTTCCTTTTTCTTTTCTTCAAACCACTTTCCATCAAAATATATAATTTATAATGTCAGTAAAGCATTTCTTATTTCTTGATGCTGTTTCTTGGGGCAGTGGACTGCTACTTCTGTCTCAGTGTCTCCCTTTAATTGTCAGGTGTTACGACTAACACCAGTGTACCTGAGTACATCACAGTATTTTGGCACAAGCTGCATAGCTGCTACTAGTATACAGACAGCTTATTTTTTGATGCTTTGATTTGTTTTGATTTCTTTAAATGAAGATGTTGAATTTTTTTTCTTCTCTAGTTTCCATTGTCATCATTACTGCAACTGATGAACTGACTTCAGAACTAATGAAACAGCTAATACTGCCAGTGAGCAATTAACTCCATCTCCGTGATTGCCTGATCTGGATAGAGAGCAAGAATGTTCTGATGCTCTACAGTACAAGCTGTTTGCTAATGAGGTACTGATCTTTTCCTAAAAATGGTTTGTTCTACATGCTCACTGGTTCGTTGTCTCTTTTTTACAAAAGATATAAACACCAAATGCATTAGCTTCATTGGATCCATAATTGCTTAAAAGCAATTCACTTTATAGTGTTACCATGAATTCAGGGGGATTGTAATAAAATATTTATAAACATGGCATGAATTTGACCCTGAACCACGGAGGCCAAATGCTTCTTTGTAGCATTCGAATTAAACTTAAATAACCCCTTCCAAAACCAGCAAGTGAACAGATGAAAATGAGCTGGCATAGTCTGGAAAAAGAGACTTCTGAACTCTACGGACCTGGCCATCCCTGATCATTGCATTGAACTACTGCCAGTCCCATAGCAGCCTGACAAGTGGAAGCATGAGTGAAACAGAAGAGCACACATGATGACACCTGGACTGAGCAGCAGGGAAGTAACTGTTTCCATGCAGCACATTTTCTCTGTCCTGTTGTAGGCTGACATACTGAGTTGATAGAAATGTTGCTTTGGGTAGTCCTTTTCAATTTTTTCCTGTTAAGAAATGGTTTCTATATGCTTTTCTTTATATAAATGTTCATTTTGGTAAGTTATTTGTAACAAAACCAACATATAAGCAAGGTAAATAAGGAAAACATTTGGGCCTGAATTCATTGGTCTTAAATTCAGGAGTAAGGCAGACTTTATTTGCCTTTGAGGGTCAAATAAACCTTATCTAGAGTTGCTGAGGACTGAACCACCATTGCAGTACTCAGCTCACCATTTGGTCAGCTTAGACCTAAAGCTCCAGAACTGGGAATGAGGCTGGGCAGATCCTTCTAAGGCAAGATGAATTTCCTCCTCGACCTCAGCAACACTGAGCAGAAACGTGCATAAAACAGACTAATACAATTGATATCTTCAGGCAGAAGGACTGTGAATTAAAGTGGGCATGAAGTTAGACAGTATAGGTCCAAGAAGGCAGAGGTGAACAGTTCAGAGTGCAGGTAGGGTGAAGGACAACTGGGGTGACTAGATAAAGGCAAGAGGGACATCCCAGTCTAGCTAAAGGAAGCTGTTAGAAAATGCCTGTTTTCCCAATAGTTATAGCCTAAGACAACATAAATGCAAAATAAAACTAACTGTTAAAAAGGATCGTTGGTGTTGTTTCACACTATCTCCAACCAATCAGGACTTACAATTGGTTTAAGACCCCGTTAAAGGGACTTTACACATTGTCAGGTCATAAAATAAATAAATGTATGGGTCACAATAAAACAAAATAAAATAAAATAAAATAAAATAATTGTATTTCTGTCCATTTGAATATTATCTGTTATATTCTGGGCAGTAGAAGATTTAAGCTAGACTGATACTAAGAGAGTGTGTGTGTGCGCACACGTATGGGTGTGTGTATGCACACATACATGTGATAAATACATTGAGAGAATAGAAAAAATATATCCGTGTTTAAATATTATTTGTGACAAGGAGCTGAAAGAGTCACAAGACTTGGAGGATAAGATTTTTTTTAGATATGCTCATCCACTGATACCACTCTTTCTTAGGCCACATTTAATTGGGAAAAAAGTTTATAGGCAATGATGGTAGAAAGCATCAAAAGAATATCATGCCTAGTCTTTAGAATGCCTTTACACAGACATGTTTTAACGGTATTAAAGAAGGGATCATAGAGGTAAATTATATGCAATAGCAAATTAAGGACTGATATATTTCTTTTGATATGGTTTGTAGTCTTCAGTGAAAAAAAACATTTTTGTGCCTATTTGTTTCAACTGAAAATCTTAACATTTACATATATGCATAACAGATAATTTTAAAAGTATAATTTCTGCGTGACACTTCAAATGTAATGCATTTATTATCTTTAAGAAAGATGTTTTATATGAAATGTTTATCTAAGTCAGTTTCATTTTCTCTTTTTTTCAGATGTTATTGTGGAAAGATTGAAGCATCTCAGCATCTGTGTAGAAAACATTCAGTACTTGGACTCATTTCTTAAGGTCAAACAACATCTAGTTCTCTATCCAGAATTCTGAAAATGCTCTGTTTAGGGAGATAGACTCGGCAAGCTGACATAACCTCCACATTTTTTTCCCTGATGCACGATTTTTCTGTTTGATGCTGCCAAATAAACAGAATGAGCAAAGTGGCTCATTAGAAATTTCATCACTACTTAGCACTGAAATAGAGTGAATTTCATTCGGTGCAAATGCTATTGGTTTTATTGAACTTTTCAGCATCGAAGAAGTGGAGAGAGGAATAAAAGATTCCTATTAAGAGCAAACAGACAACATGTGGTTCTTTTAAGAGATTAATCTCTTTGAAACTCAGAAAAATTGCTTTTGAAACTCTGCAAAATAGTGCTTTTTGTATACTGCCGACTGGCTCGGCACTGCAAGCACAGGAAACATTGTCTTCCCATACAGTGATAAGGATTTGAGCTTCTTCATGTAACACTTATTTTCTGTCTTTGAGTTAATGGAGCAACAGAAGTTCAGTTTTAAAATGTGGAAGCTTTAATGGGTTATCAAAATCTCACACTTTGGACCTGATTCAAAGACCATTAAAATCAATAGAAGAGCTGACTCTCATTGACATTGATAGGCTTCACATCATGCCCTCCAGCTCATCCTCGCACTTACAGTCATCTTCAAAACATTCCTCAAGAAAGAGCTTAATTCTTTTGTTTTATTTTTTCAGACACTTAAAGAATCTGAACCTAGATATTTTTCCAGAAGAGTCTTTGCAAATAAACTTTTAGATATTAAGTCCTATAGCTGTACACTCTTTGGTGATAATATTACATTCACAAATTTTAACAATTGAAAGTTTGCACAACTAATCAAATCCCCATTAGAGATGGAGGTAAACTTGAATATGTTATTGGTACCACCTACTAGTCAACACCTTCTCTTTTGTCCATATTGTACATTGATAGATAATAATCTGATAACACAATTGCCATTAGACACATGGCAATATTTTGTATTTATTCACGTTGCCAATGAAAGAACTCCATAGACAGTCAATCATTTTCATAAGCAGAGGACAGGTGGCATTAGAGCAGGGTGACGGACTTCCTACAAAGTTCAGTCTTAGCCTTATGAGAATTTAGTGGGCAAACATGTGTCTTAAAGCTCATTGTTATTTCAGTCTGTGACTATTCCTCTTGGCCTATAGAAGGGTAGTTTTATGAGGTTCTTTTTTAGAGTTAACCTGCATTATCTTTGTGAGAAACTGTAGCATGAAAAGTTTTTGACAGTGTATGATTAATATCATGGGCTAAAGAAACAAATCAAAATGTGATTTTACCACTGCTTGTTGTGCCACATTTTAAAGAACAATGCCAAATGTAATAAACCATTATATGTTTGCTGGATGAAGGTTGCAGAAGGCCACTGTGTCATCACTACTGAATTTATCAATCACGGTTCTGCAGGTGGACATAAAGTCTGTTGTAATGTCAGGATGAAACACCCATGATATAATTGGCTTGCCTGCAGACGCTCCATGTAGTCTCCAGTTGGAAAGAAAGGTCAGAATTCAAAGAACAGATGGCAACTGGCTGAAGTAATTAAGTACTGAAAATTCAGCCCTTTGCATACATTGCACGGAATATTTAATCATTTGACCAGGGAAATCGGGAGCTAAGCAGATTTCTCCCTTTTCTTATTCTAGGAATTAATTTTCTACTAGAAATAAAATGTCTATACACTTAAATAAAACGTTGAATATGTTAAAAAGTTCTCCCAAATAGGAAGAGAATATTGATTTGAGGAAAGCACAAGTTTTAATTCAGAATGTTATTTTCATTGTGCTAAACTTCCCTGCAGGAAATAGCAGAGATGGAAAGCAAGTTGTTGTCTTATTTATCCTCAGTGCTTTGTTCCTCAGTTCAAATACAGTACATGAAGGTTCTAGTTATAGACAAATGGTCAGCAAAGTAAATTGTCAAATTATTGGAAGAGGAGCAAAGTCGGGTTAATTTACATGAAAACAGCTGTGGCCATAATATATCTTCAAATACTGAGAAAAGGAATCATGTTAAGCCATTTCTGTGGGCAAAATTGTCTCAATCTAGGTAAATTTACTTAATTTTATTTAATTTACTGACAATTAACACAACCATTTGATTACTGATTCAGGTACTGAAGGAAAACATAATCAGTTAAACAAACACTTAGGAGGCATCTTTCATCCTCATTGCTCCAAGTTAATTTCCCATTGTTTTTGTTGCATCTTCTACTTGATCCCTCCCAAGACCTTCAGGGAAGACCTCAGTCCCTGTGGGATGTTCCTGCCCTGGTGTGGGTGATCCACAGTCACGGTCACCCAGTTGTCACTGCTCTGGCATTGAGCATATCCTTCACAGAGTTCACATGCAACCACGTCTCCAGAAATAGGCTTTTTTGGTCCCTTCCATTTCTTCTTACCTGTCTCCTCACATGACACCTCCTGATGGTGGCTATGGCTCTTTCTTAAATATGTCAGAGACAAAGCACTGTGGTTTCCTAACAGACTGCAGTGCTGTTTCTATCAGTGTTTCTATCTGTGATTGGCACAGGGCAGCTCACGGCCTCACCCTGCACAGGTTATCCTGTATCCAGCTGTGCCCAGTACACAGCTGTTTGATTACTTTTATTAGTCTTCAGAAAATAATGCACAGACAACAAAACTAAGTTGCAAATATGCTACTCATTAATTTATCTGTTTCCCACAGATAGTCTATAAAGTTTTCATAGTGTTAAATTTGTGTGATGAAAGATTGTAACCATAATGTGCCATCAATAGATAATAAAGAAACTTATGCAGCTACCATAATGTTGTGTCTTTCACTATGACTTGAAGATAGCTCAGTCCTTACTTACAAGATGTTTGCATATAGAATTTCTTGAAAAAAAAGAAACTTAGAAGAGCAGTTTACTACACAATTTTGAGCAGAAACAGAAAATTTACTACTTGTAGTTTAAGTGCTCCCATCACAATGTACCTAGCCTACCTCTGCCCTGTGATTAATGAAGTGGAAGGCATAGAGAACAGTGCAAGACAACAATGAATGATTACTAAAAAATGCAGACACACAGTTTTGACTCCATAGTACCAAATGAACAAAGCTATTCAGACTGCATAAAATTACATTAAAAGTTTCGAGGCAGATTTTGACCAGAGATCCATGCATGGCTTTTATACTGGGATAAATATGTATTTGCCATATACATTTCAAGGCAATATCCCTGGAGGCTTTCAAGGTCAGGTTGAATGGGGCCTTGAGCAGCCTGATCTAGTGGGAGGTGCCCCTACCCATTGCAGGGGGGCTGGAGTTAGATGATCTTTAAGGTCTCTTCCTACTCAAACCGTTTTATGATTCTATAATTCTATTCTATGTAGTCACAATGAAACAAGCCCGACTGACTCATGGAGAACTCAGCAAATGGAATACTTCAAAGTTAGATAGACTTTGGGAAGATGTAACAAAGGATATCAGATATTCTACTGACTAAACATTTTGCTTAAACTTCATAGAATTGAAGAAGCACATTAGACATCTTTTTCATGATTCAAGTTTAGGCCTCAGAGAGATATAAACCTGTGTTCTGTAATGATTTCTACATTTATTATGTTTGTTTCACATTTGATACTGAATTGGAAAACGAACTTCAAATTTTTAAATTCTAAACTTCAACATAAAAGTTTATCAAATAATTACAATTGAAAAAGCCTTTCTGGATTTCTTTCATATGTATTGCTTGCTACTGGGAAAGAAGGCATGCATAGAGCAACTTTCCCGGCTTTCTTCCTTGCTTCTAGCGAAATGAAATAAATGCAGAAGAGGACAGGGGAGTGGAAGGTATGCATGCAGGATATTGAAGTTTTATGTCAGTTTGTACGTCATGGATGGATTCATAATTCTGCATTGTTCACACTCAAGAATTGAGACTGATTCCCGATTACCTTATGTCTAACAAGTTCATATCTTGCCTTCTTTACATTAATAAAGATCTTTGTTTGATCTGATTAATTTTTATGCATTAAATACAGATTCATTAGAGTTTTATCTATACATAACTTTCTGTTTGTATGTAACTCAACATCTCATCTTGTTCTTTTAATTTGTTGTGACTTCACTTACTTTAGTCTCAGTTATACAGACATAAATCACCACAGTCTTGCCAAAACATTATTGAAACCTTGGAGGACTCTACAAAACTGACTTATTTCAAAAATATGGAAAGAAAGGCAGTCATCTCATTTCATGTTATGAAACTTATCCATAACCTCTGATCACACATAAATAGTAAACTGCAGATTTTTACAGACAATCCTTATAGTTCATTCACAGTTTTTGCTCTTCTTGCCCTAATTTTATTCACTTGTTTTGGGTAAGAAAGGAGAAGTGTTTACTCTTGGAAACTGACTGAAGCTTAATAGTATAAAAATAGAAGAAGGTCCTCTAATTTTATATAAAGCTAGGAAAAAAGCCCTTAACAGTAAAATTTTGTCTTTTCAATCAGTCAATCTGTCTCTATCACACTCTGCATAAATACACTTCACACATTTTTGTCGTTTGACTTTTTCCATGCTTTCTAAAGCTAAGTTATTTCTTGACAGTGAAAGTAATCTATCAGAATCATAAAAATTTTCCTTTGCAGGCAGAATATCTGAGTTGTTGTTGGAATAAAGTAAACATGAAATTCAGTCCTCAAGTAACTTTTACTCCTCTGGTGCTTAAAAGAAGACAATAACACTACATAAAACCAGAGTTTAATTAGAAATAAGAAACTTTAAGATTCTCTGTAGGACACATCCACAGTTCTGCAAAACAAAATTAACCATAAGGAGAGAAAATGTAAAAATATGTGAATATGGAACTGAGGAAAAACTTAACAGCTGCTATAATCTAATTCATATGGTCCAGAATCCAACAATCCGAGTGGCAAGGTAAATACAAAAATCATAAAATGGGTTGGAAAGAAGCGATTATTTGGTCCATCAAATGTCAGTAAAATTATGAATATTGGCTCTTGTATGCCCTTGTTTGATTACTACTCCTTCCTTGAAGCCATCTGTCCTATAAGATGGCAGCAACAGGGAGCAAATTTCTTCTGTGGGATACTGATCTTTGATGTAAGTTAATTTCTTTTCTTCTTAAGATGGGTCACTTTTCAAATTGTATAGATCAGCATACCTCCACTGAAACCAAAGGAATAATGCTGATTTGCACCATTTGCCTGTCCCTACCATTCCTTTTTTTTTCCTTTTTTTCTTCACGTTGCATGTACAAGATATGAATTTTATTAATAGGAGTCACACGTGTTGGAACCAAGGCATATGGAATTAAACAGAGGATGAATAACATCTATAGGATTTGAAATAAATCAAAGATTAAAGGAGACAAAAATTTCATAAGTATATTTTTCCATAGGAACATATGTACTGGTTTGGTTTTCTTAGTCCTGTATTAATAAAATATTTCTGAAAAAGCATTTTAAACTAAATTGTTGAAATCCTGACAAAAAGTGGTTACTAAATTGTCTTGCACTGTCTAGGAAGACAGGAAGCATGGAGAGGAGACATGGTGAAAATGATAGAGAACAGAGGAAGAGATGAGGCTGGGCAAAGAAGACACCTATCATGAATGACAGAAGTACAATGTGACAAAACAGAAAATGAGGAAAAAGAGGCAGTAAAAGTCACTATTGTTGTGAAAACCATAATTTTAGACTATGGGATGGGAGCATTTCTTCAGTAGATGAGGCCACCACTGAAAGACTGAGTCAGAATTGTGAGGGAGGGTTCAGACTAAAAAAGGAGGTTGAAGGGAGAAGTTCCTCCATGCAAAGCAGAGGTTTTCTAATATTTGCTTTCATCCTGAAATATCTGGGGATCATGTTGCAGTATGAGAGATACCGATCTGGGATCCTGATGACAATAGCAGGACAGAGCATCAGACAACACAGTCATTAGTTTTGGAGCAGCCTTAGGCAATATATTTCACTTAGATTTCTGTGCAACCCTTACAGCTCCTTTTCTTCTTTTTTTTTTTTTTTTTATTTTTTTCTCTCTTGATGGCTATTAACATTTCCATAAAACACTCATTTTATGGATGGAAAATCTTCAATCTGAATTTTGATCAGCCTTGTATAGAAAAGGATTTCTATTTACTATTCATACTAGATGATACAGCATTAGACCTAACAGTAAAATGTAATGACATATATTCTAGGAAGTTTATGACAGAAATTTTGAAGGAAGGTACTTATTATTTCAGAATGCATAAACACTTCAGATTTCTGTCTAGATATCACAGATGATTTCAACAAAATATTCTTCTTCTTGAACTTTGTAATGTACTGGAGGTACTTTCATCTTTAATGATTTATAAACCGATGGGATTGTTGCCTTAAATATTCAGTTGTCTGTGGTTGATAAACACATAAATTACTGCTTTGTCTTGGACTTTTTAGTGACTTGTGAATACTGCTGTGAAATAGCCCTTACAGTACAATGTGTTACAAGAAAGTTGCATGGTAACTCAGATCCTGTGATTTCTTCTCCACCTGTGAGGAGCTCCAAAGTGTCTGCAGATCACAGGGAAAAAAATCTTCCAACAGAGAGAAACTCATTTTGGTCTCAGATACATTGCAACCAGATTCTGAATAGGATCTTCCTGTGCACTGTTCCTGTTATGGTTCCATAGAGACAGAATTCATTTTCCAAACTGTTCCCTGCCTGATGCCTCCTACAGAAACCACAGTTTGATCCAGAAAAGTTTAAGGCCAAAATTCTGTAGTCAAGTTTATCCAGGAAGGGAAATTCAGCACGTAGCGATCAGCCCTGCCCATGCAGTGCTGCAGGTAGACTGACCAACGTAAGGTCTGAGAGCAGGGAAGTAAGAGCAGATGCAATTCAGAGTGCATTTATGTACTACAGAGTAGTCCAGATATTTAATAGTAAAAAGTGTTTTAAATACGTTTCAAAAGTTATTTTGCAGTGTGAAGACTTGCCTAAATTTTTATGAAAGAGTATGTTTTTTCTCTTTTTAACCTTGCGTGAACTTCTTTTCCTACATAAATGCTGCATTAAAAAGATGGATAGCAGAGATCCAGAAAAACAGATCTTTGCACAGGGCAATTGTTTTTCTACTGCTAAGGCAGAAAATCAATATTGCATCAAATCTGCTTTGTTCTTGAATCACTAAGGGCTTTGGTTCCAGATGGGTACATAAAAAAATTACTTACCTCAACTTGCATGTATATATTAGAAAGAAAAAAACAACCAGATAAACAAGCCAACACTTTAAAATATGTTCATTTTAATATGTTTTATTCATCTTATACATCACACAGATCAAATCTAATCCAACCCTGGAAACACTGCTTCATTTTCCATCAAGAATCTCTGCCGATTTAGTAGTGGCATATAAATAGGTGTTTATTTTTTGAAGCACTATTTTATCTGTCACTATTACACACTCTAAAATTTAATATGATTATAGTAGAGACACAGAGAAAGGTATCCTTAACTTTTGCCAGTGTTTCTATAGATGTAGTCTTTGATAAATATATCAGGAGACAGAAAGACAGAGAATGTAATAGAAAGGCTAGACTGCTGGAAAACTGAAACTTGGTTTTAAATTCACAAGAATGTATAAAACTTGTTAAAAACCTCTAACAATTTTTATTACCTCAGTTACTTCATGACTGATTTGAGACACCTGGATTTAATTGCTAGAATTTCTATAAATGATTTTTAATGAACAAGCTGGTATACCGTCTTAAACTGGGAACTTTAGTGATATGACAGATACTTCCATTCACTGTTCGAAGATTTGACTCCTAGTCAGAAGCTTCACAATTGGAAAAATGATCTAAATGAGCAAATATTTGTGAACAATTTATATTTAAAAATGCTTTTAATCTCAAAGGAATTATCCATAAAATTTATTTCAGGTAGAAAATACTATTTTCTATGAAAGTAAACAATCTAATAAACAAGATTCAAATAGAAAAAGGCAATGTGTGTTAAGAAGGAAAATTATAGTTACAATCCTCAGAGTGAGTAGAATTTTCTGGGATTTTTATTCTTAATTTTGCTTAGAGTATGACCTAGTTTTCATTTAAGTCAATAGAAAGAATTTGGTTTTAGTACAAAATGGGTTGTGTTTTGAGCAGGCCATATTTGGAATTCTACCTAATGAATTGGCCAGTAAATGTTTGTTTACTATAGAAAGGAAGAAGCTAGATAATTTTACAAACTCAGAGGTACTTCAGTTAGCACTTCTCAGTAAAGCCAGTGTCCTATCAACAATTTTGGAAAGAGAATCTGTTTTGTTACGATAATTTGTTTTTTCTAATGTAAGTGATGAATTCACAGTGCAGAGAGTCCAAACACTCTGTAGTATATACATAACATTGTAACAGAGGAAACATAATTCCCTACCTGTCTGAAGAAGGTAAATGCCATAAAATATAGTACTTCCTATTGCAGCAGTGATAAGTGTAGAAATGCATACCATGGCTTAGTAAATAAAATCATAGAATCATCAGATCACAGAATCATTGAATAGTTAGGATTGGAAGAGACCTTAAAGATCATCTAGTTCCAACCCCCTTGCCATGGGCAGGGACATTGCACTAGATCAGGCTGCCCAAGGCCCCATCCAACCTGGCCTTGAACACCTCCAGGGATGGGACATCCACAGCCTCCACGGGCAACATGTTCCAGTGTCCCACCACTCTCATAGTGAAGAAATTCTTGCCAATATCTAGTCTAAATCTGGCCCTCTCCAGTTTACACTGGTTCCCCCTAGTCCTATCACCACAAGACTTTATGAATAGCCCCTCTCCAGCTTTCTTGTAGACCCCTTTCAGGTATTGGAAGGTCACTATAAGATCTCCTCTGAGCCTTCTCTTCTCCAGGGTGAACAACTCTCTCAGCCTGTCCTCGTAGGGAAGGTGCTCCAGCCCTCCAATCATCTTTGTAGCCCTCCTCTGGACCTGTTCCAGCAGCTCCATATGATTCTTACTTTGAGGATTCTAGAACTGGACACAGTATTCCAGATGAGGTCCACAAGAGGCGAATAGAGGGGCAGAATCACTTCCCTCGACCTTCAGCCCACGCTTCTTTAGATGCAGCTCAGGATATGGTTGGCTTCTGGGCTACAAGTGCACATGTTGGGCTTTTCATCAACCAGCACTCCCAAGTCTTTCTATGCAGGGCAGCTCCCAATCGCATCATCCCCCATCGCCTACTGAAAACAAGGATTACCCCAACCCAGGTGCAGGACCTTACACTTGGCCTGGTGGAAACTCATGAGATTCTCAGAGGCTCACTTCTCCAAATCCTCTGCATTGGCAGGTAAACATATAGGCGAGTTCCCTTGAACCTCACAAAACTTTATTTGGCATTCCTTGAGCCAAAGCCCTCCCTCATGCCTTCAAACATGGGATTTGTGGTAAAATACCCAAATCCACAACTGCAGCAGACATGGAGGGAATACCAGGGCAATCAGTGTCCTAGAAACACTACATGGAAGGCTCTCTTTCTCCACTTGTGTCTAAATATTAAGGCAAGCAAGGCAAGTGAGAATGGTAAATGCAGTTGCCTTTACAACCAATCAGAGTTTTTCCCACAGCCATTTGGCAAAAAAACATATAGAAAGTATACAGCGAAATGTTGCCTATTTTAGGAACAAAAAGTTTGAGTCTCTACAGTGCTGCCAGTTGAGAACTTGAGGTCTGTGCCCATTTGTTTATTGGTTGCCGATGATTAATTTTGCTTTTTTTGTACTCTGCAATGCCTTTAAACATAACGAATGACAAATACCTGTGAATGAATGTTACTGTGATGAAACAGTCAGGTGGAGTATGCCACATATCTTGATGCAGAACAATCCACATATAACTGCAACAATTTCAAGCTACAGTTTGAAACCAAACCTGGCACAATAAAACATAGCTTTTGGGATGGACAAGAAAGAGATGGAGGTCAGACTTCCCCATATTTTCACTATTTATCTGCAGTTTGAGAGCTGTACTAGCTGCTGCTGACTTGCAGGAGGTGGAATTCCATGTGCTAGTGCCAAGACTCAAGAATGATATTATTTGTGTAAGTCTCTTAGCATTTCTCCACTTCCTTTAGGACATTGTCATCTTCCTTTGCAAATATTGCACCAAGGTAATGATTTGGCAAAATTTGTCATAGTTTTTATAGATTTTACCTATCTGTGGCATTGCTGATCTTCATCTTGTCAACTCCTTTATCCTTCTAAAGTTTGGGGTTTTTTTTCAGGAAAGTTCAGATGTTCCAGGAATCTGGAAGTGCTGATTCGGTTTGGGTTGTTTCTTTGTTTTGTTTTGCTTTTAGTTTTCAAAATAGCTTTTCCAACTAAAAATGATTATTCTTGCAACACATCTCCCATTCTTCTACCAGTGCTTCTGGTAGTACTTCTCAGCACTCTTATATGCAGGCTCTAGGACTAATTCTTCAAGCAAATTTGGTGAAGGAACATGTCTCCTGGCTGAGAAGCAGAACTTTTCATATCACATTAGCAGTAGCAAGAGCAACAAGATGGCAACTACTTCTGCACATTTTCTCACTGAAATATAAATGTCATTCTCTGCAGAGATTCTATCTGTACCATTATTCTGAGCTAACAAAATCAGAAAAACACTGTTAGTTTACACAGCTCTATTCATACACTATTGACAATAATAGAAAATACAGTTAGAATTTAATTACCACTAAGATAATCTGCCCAACAAATGATCTTCCTACTAGTACTATTTATAGTATCTTTCATATTTTGTGTGATTTAGTACACAGAAAAGGCAATATGCATAAGTTTCCATTCAGACTTCACGCAACAACTTTGAAGGGGAAAAAGGTTATTGTCCAATTGAGAATTGAGGAGAAATTAGAAAACTGATGTTTTATTCTGTGTGTTCTGGTTATCTCCCGTTTCTTGCAAAATTCCGTTACATGATTTTCAAAATGTATTTATACAGAAATGAGTATTCTTATACATAGTAATTTACTGCATTTACTGCAAAAGAATAATTGGAGAAGCTAGCGTTAGAGAAAAACAACAACCACACATACAGAAAGGTGGACGAGTGCTGTGGGGAGGAGAGGATGGGTGAACACAAGGGCTTGGGTGAGGGAAGAGAAAGACCTAGGGGAAGTCTATGAGAGCCTTCCTCAGCGATCAGAGCAGTAGAAGGGAGCAATGTTTATTAAGGGAGGAAAAGACCTTCCTCTCAAACATACATATCTTCCCACAGTTTCTGAATCCCACTTACTTCTTCCTGAAGCTCTAAATGCTTAGTGGGGTACCCCGGGCTCCTCAGACACACCTCAGAGGTTCCTGTTCTCTTACATCCTATCTCTCTGACATCTCTATTGCTGGCAAATCCAGCCTAATTTGATATTAATTTTAATAGCACGGAAAGGGCTGGATGAAGAAATGAGAAGGAGCTACCTGGGTAATGCTCCAGAGAATAAAGCCATGGAGAACACAGTGTTAGATATGCTTTTAGCATTTAGATACATGGCTTTCTTAATAAAGTTCAAAAGTTCGCCTTTTCTTATTCTCCAGCAAGAAATCCATGAAACACGATGAAAGTGATCAGACAAGGGACACTCAGAGCAAAAGAATTTGATCAATAAGTAAACAGTGCAATAATAAAAAGTACTGGGAAAAGGATATCAGAGAAGGATAGAGAAAACCAGCATGCTAGACTTCCAGACAAAAAAGAAAAAGTAAAAACTAGGTATGTATTAGTGCTTATTGAGCTCAGAAAGCATTGAATATTGGAAAAAGTATATTTTTTTTTAAAGTTTTAAACACAAAAGCTAAGAAGTGGCCTAGGTCACCTGGTGTATAGCTGTAGGAAAGTGTTGAGCATGTTACAAAGGCATAAGATGGGAGCTGTGAGTTATCGAGAATGGAGTAACATGAACGAATATTATGTTTGACATGTAAACACTGACACATCTGTGAAAACGCTGCCAACTATTATGTCTGAAACATAGGTCAATAAAATAATAAGACAAATAATTTATCCTTAGAAAATGAAGCAATAGGAAGATAATGTTCTTTGATAACGAGAAGCAGAAAAGTGTTTTTGCTACAGAGATCAGAACTCTGTAACTCTGTGAATGGTGAAAAAAAATTCCTGTAATTAAAGAAAAATTTTAAATTTTTAAATTTTTTTTTTAATTGAAAGACAGGGACTTAACCCACATATCATGCACTCTGTTTAAATAGAGCAACTGGTTTATCCATAAAAGGGAAGGAAAATTGAGCAACAATAATTCTGTACAATTAATCATAATGAAATTGGAGGAATTCAGACCACAAGACAAAGATGGACCAAATGATAATGCTAAAGAGAAAGTGTAAGAAATTGGAATTCTGATTTCCCTATACTGAAAATACATCAGGAAGAGCTAAAAAAAAGAGGCTCTGTGCTTGCAGAGATGGAAGCAGAAATTTGCAGTTAAAAGTAAGATATTTGTACGTTTGTAATGTCTCTCATGAGTCTTAAGGTATATGTTCTAGGGAAGTAAGCCACCACTCATTCAACTGTCATAATTACAACTGGATGTGTGCAGGCTGTCAGTGAGAAAGAAACACGAGAAGTTATCACTTACTTTGTGTAGCAATTAGCACACAGCAGTACTACCCATTGCTGAGTAGCAAGACAATATTTAATTGCCTTACAAGACCAGAATATTCTCAGTTCAAGAGAAAAAGGAAAACAACAATAATTCAAGTTTGCAATGTGGTGCCCTGGAAGACAATTCAGGTGTGAATAAAACAATGCCAGCAGCTTTTAATAGGAGCAACACTTATAGTGAAAAAGGAATTAATTTCTTTGCTTTCTGGAATGCCTAAATCACCACTAGGATCATTAGGCACATGCACTCAATGATGCACTAAGCCATCGGAAGGAGGATGGAGCTGCTGAATGAATCCAAGTGACTGCAACACTTCGTTCCGAAAGTGCAGCTAAGCTGTGATGTTAGATACAAATGAGGAAAGCCACAACTGTTTGCAGGTCAGTCAGGTAGGTAGCTGTCAGTAAAACCTCTCTACAGAGGAGAAAGAGAAAAGGAGTTACAGTATATCAATGTAAGGGAGAAATCAAAAAGAATAAATTATAGTAGTCACATTCTGAATAATTTTTCCTTAAAATACTAAAGACAAGCATCGTTAGTAGTTATAGTATAACTATACTGTAGTAGTGTATATAGTATACACTACTATAAATTACATGAACTGCAAGTAAAAGTCATGATTCCATTTAACAACTTTGTAAACTTGGATGTGATGAATATTTTCGCCACATCTGAAGAAGCATGCCAGACACTAAGATGTGAAATGACTGTGCAGAAATTTATGTCCAGTTAAGACATAAGTATGACTAATGAAAAGTGCTTATCAATCAGAGGAGACTGTAATATCCTGAGATTTCAGCTGATCTTGGAAAGACCTTTTCCCTCCAACTTTAATAATTGCTAGGGCTGTGGTAGTGTTCCAAGATAAGCATGCTGAATATGTATGACCTGATTAATTACGCAGATGACACATGAACTTAAAAGTTTGGGTCCCAGATACCAGGACCTACTTGTACTAAAAAAAAAGAAATACAATAAGCCTTTTATAATAAAAGACATAACAACCAATGAGGAACTCAGAATCTGACACATAGATTGTTGTAGTTAACATTTTTAAGAAATATATAAAATAGTCTAGTGTCTACATGGACAGAAAACTATTGAAGTTTTAGCTTTCATAACAACATATAATACAGAGTTCAGATTCCCTAATGTGAAATTCTGCAATGCTAATTATAATCGCAGATTGTGTATGAAACTAACAATTATTTCAACCAATTTGCGTTATTAACTGTAAACTGATAGAAGAAGTGACAGATCTTCTTGAAGTGTTTTAACCTTGTGATTTTTGAGAATATAATACTGCTCTGAGACCACAATAAGAAAAAGAAGCTGTTGCTTTAGAAGAGCTTCACTTCTACGTAACGCTGGTCTTGAAAGGAAAGCTGTTAGGCCAACCCTGGAATCCACACCAGGAGGGACTCGTGTAAATGCTATCAGCCATAGCTTTTCCAGGCAAAGGAAAAACTATGAGAATACAGTCTAAACTTTTCCATTTCTATATAGCATCGTAGAGAAATATGAACTAAGGAACCTGCAAAGCTCTATTATTAATGTAAGTTAAGCGCAGAGTGAAAATTCATGGTTGAAAAGTATCCAGGTATCTTGCTTAGAATAATGTGGATAATTACCTTAGAAAAGGAGTTAAGTGGTTCATATTTCAAACATTTTTTCCCAGCGTCTGCCTTCATTCTTACGTAGAATCAGTCAGTAAACATACCTGACTTGGAGCTTCATTGCAAATATTTAATGTTGACATTCTTTGCAGATACAGATTTTTTAAGGAAGCAGCTCAAGGTTTATTTTAGTATACGTATGTGTGTGTTTATATAGCTAGAGTGATGATGCAGACTGTTAGAGAAACCAGTTTTTAGAAATCAGGCTTGAGGAATGGGTATTTTTAGAGTAATAGGTAACACTATAGAAATACCTCGAAAAAAAAATTTTTGGTGGGCAAGGATGAATTTATAATCTGTCATGGCTTCTAGCTGCTGTATTAACTATGAAAAGGTCTCAGTTGTGTTAGTGAAAGGAAAAGGGCAATCAAGGTACCAATATTTCTGGATAGAGCTCACTTTCTAATGAGAATCTAAAACATTTAGGACTCCTTGACTAACAAGCACTTCCAGTTGCATACTAATAACTTCTATTTCTCAGAAGAAAATCTACTGCTTCATGGAAGACTGGCCATTTTGACATGACAGACTTTTCTAACTATAATCCAGTTGACTTTGCAATGAGGAACATAAATTATGTTGAAGTTTGTAACTTGCTCCTTAGCAAGAAAAAACATGCAGATGACATCTTTAGTTTGCACGTAGAATAACCCCATTTCAAATTAATTCTAATTTGGAAAACTTAAAGATTTTAATATTTGCACAAAATGTTGCAAAAATTTCCACAGAAAAAGTTCATCATTATTCAAAATAATTGAACCGTTTACTATTTCATTAATTTTGCAGCACAGAAACCAGTTCCAGAAGAATGCTTTCACAGTAATTGTAGATTGTGATAAGGAAAATAGTAACCATAGAAAGAAGTTAGCTTAGAACTAAACCTTGAAAATAAGCAATTTGATCAGCAGAGTAACTTCATATGGTCAAATAATTGACTGCAGTATTTGCAGTGAAGAAAATTCTCTAATCTTTTTGATACTGTTATGGCGTATTGAGGTTTCTGAATCATAACCTCAGACTCCAAAGTGATGGATGCCATGTCCATTTCTCTAACACTGGGCGTCATGTTGCTTATATACATAAAGAGGCAGTGTTAGTACTGACTTCATAAAGTACTTCTCTGCTCAGAATTGGAATTAAAGTGATGAAATAGCCTCTTGGGAGCAAGAAGCAACAGGAGATATATAGACATACTGAGTACTTTTTGGACTAAAAACTCATGAGCCAGCAAAAAAGAAAATAGCAAACATATTTATGTAGAAAGGGTTTCCAAAAGCTTTATACTTATTAATCATCATGTATTCCAAGGATTTATATTTTTATACGCACAAATCATCAATTAAATTTCATTGGTGGTATGTTTTGTGTTTGATGTTTTCCCAGCCTCGTTAATTAACTCATTTACTTAAAGGTGACTTAGTTGCAACAACTGAATGTGAATGCAATTTGTTAACAGTATGCTATCACTTCCCTTTCTTTCAAGAGGATTAAGCCATAATTTGACACCATGAGCAAGGTATTCTCACAATCTGTGAAAATGCTGCTTTGCGAAGCATCTTTTAAACTGGATTCATGTATCTTCTTGTAGTCTGGGTGGCATTTCTGGATTTAGGTTCTTTCCTAAAGCTAGAACTCTCACTTCAGTAATATAGATTTGAAAGGGAGGAGCTTTTAATTTTGAAAAGATCTGTATTATCTTCTCTAATCCATGCAACATCTTCTATAAGAGATTTCTTTGCCCTTTCCTATCATAACTGCATCGACAGTTACACTTTGTTGTTTTCAGGTGTTCAGTGCATCTGCTAGGAATATTATTATATTTTTGTTTGATTTCCAGTTTTGTACAATTACATTTTTAGTTTCACTTCTTTGGTCTTCAAATCAGAGTATACTTTTGACTAAATCATCTTTCGATGATTTCTTCTCTATCTTTGAGCCTTTCTGTTGAACTAAATTGCATGCAAAAGCAAAACTAAACCAATAAAACCAAATATTTTTTCTGCATCTTTTCCTGAAATCCTTTTTTCCTCTCCTATTAATTTCTATCTTGATAATTATATACATATTGTATTAACTTCTTGTTTCTTTTTCTCCTGTTTCTTGCATGTTCCTTTTATCTAACACAAAGTTTTCATTGAAGACCTATATGTTGGTTATTTTTAGACATGCCTTCCAGTCATGATGTTTCCCAAGGTGTTACATCTCCAGCCTCTGTCAGAAGTCTCAAACCAGTCTCTTAAATACTTTTCTTTGTTCTCTTCATCCTTTTCAATATTTTTCCGATTAATTAACAAATTCATTTTCCTTTCTATATAAGATTTAGAGTTTTAGTCTCTTACTTAATGTCTCTATACCCTCTGATAGTCACTCACTTTCAGTCTTACGTTGTCTCTAAAAGAGGTGTTTGGGGTTTTTTTGGTTGTTTCAATTTTCAAGACTCCCTTATGACTTCTTAAGAAGGAAACTAAAAAATATTGGCAAGGATGAAACTGGTTTACCTTGAAGTGCCAAAATTAAGACTTTAAATGAGCAAAACACCTCCCTTAAGCAATGAAGACAATCAGAGTTAACAAAGTTCCCCAAGCCAAGTAACAAATGCCTTAAACACCACTGCTCTGCCTCAACATCATCACATCCATATCTGTGTCCTTTTGCCAGTCCTAAATACATGACCTGAGAGCTTGATAAGACAGTGTATTTCTCTTGCCTGGGAGAATGAAGGGAGTGTATAATAGACTTCCATCACCCACGATGTATTACCTGAATTTCTTCTCTGTTTCTCAACCAGAAGCTAGCTTATGACCCCTGACTGAGGCAGAGGACCTGCCCAGTCTGTTACCTGAGCTGCCCAGGAATGGTAGCAGCAGGGTGTCAGTTCTTTTACTAGTTCTGAGTTGGTGCAAGCTGGGTTCAGGTTTGCAACGTTAGTTCCTTCCTTATCTGATACCTTTGAACTCTTCAGTTGTTTACTTCCTAGGTATCTAAATTGCCTTTGCTAAACCAGGTTTCTTTCACCAGTGCTAATGAGGCCATCATTTCACACAATCCTGCCATTATCACACCAAAATTAAAGTCTTTACACTCAAACACCATCAAGTTCTTTTCACACTCTCTGTTATCATTCTAAAATTATATCATGCTTTTTAAGCTGTGTTTATGTGTATTTCTTTGAGTACCCTTTGCCTTCTCTTTTTACCTGTTTACTGCCAGGTGACGTTTTTTCTTCTTCTCCTTACCAAGAATCCCCTCAGTAACAATTTTACTAAGTTCAATACCTTCCCTTTTGTATTTGGGATGATGTTTAACCCAGATGAATTATCTACTGCACAGAAACAACACTGTTATATTTTCCTCTGAAATTGATTTTATAGTGAAGAGTAGTACCGTAATTAAGCGTATCTCTGTGTGCTTTCACTATAGTTCTCTGAATCAACGTGAGAACAAAAATGAAAATCTAGTTTATGTACTATTAATCTTTCTAATGAGATATTCATTAACATTCCAAAGTCATTATCCAACACTTTAACCATTTTGACATCAATTAGATTTATAACCACATAAAGCCTGTGGCATCCTGTACCTTTCATAGTCGATCTTTATCTCAGCTGCATAGCAAATGGGAAACAAGAAGATGCTACCATCTGTAATGCTACTGACATAAGAAGGAACATGCTGAATTGTAAAGCATTGAAATTGTGTTTTAATTAAGATAAAACATTAATAACTCCCTCTTCTTGGATTTGATAGTGTTAATACATAAATTTCATTGCTGTCCTTGACAAATGAAACATGATAATGGATTTCCTCATAGACCAATTAGTGTTTAACAACAATTAAATGAAAAAGAGATGTAATGATCCTGATGGAATGGAAATATTTGTCATATGCAATTCATGGGATGAAATTATATAAGCTAATCTGAACATGTTGAGGATAATTTCCAGCACCTCTCTCTCTTGCCTAAACATATTTTAATGTCAGTCAAATGCTTATTACATTAGTGACTGGTATAATATCACAAATTCCGTATCATCCACAAAGATTACAGACGCAACAGAGGGGCACTCACTTTTTTGTCAAAGTCCAGTAGATCATTAGGCAGGGTAAAAAAAATCTCTTTCTGTTCTTATTTCCTCCCCCTAGAGATAATGAATCATGTAATATTTTTATTTATCACCTGTCCCCGATCTGGTGATGCCAAGATACGACTACAAAAACGACCCACAACTAGAACATTTCTGGTGCGGTGGTGTTGTAGCTATTATATAGAGAAACATTTTTCTTCTTAAGATATATAAAATAAAAATGTCTAAAAAAATGTAGGTTGTTTGTGAGATAAGTGAGATGCTGCATCTACTAATTTCGTTGGTCAGGTCTTGTATGTGTTATTTGACAGGAGTAAAAGTCAGGTTACTGTGAAGAGCTTTTGAAATTCTACCCCTCTTTTATTTGCATTGGATGTCAGCTAGACATTTATAGGATTGAATCGATAAACTTTCACTTCCCTCTTGTTCATATCACCACTCGTAATGACATTTACAATAGCTAAAAGGTCACTTGATTTGTCTTTATGTTTTGGAGAGAAAATGGTAGAATTTTTAGGAATGTATTTCCAGAAGTGAGAAAGTAAGAAGCGTCTAGAGTATAAACAACAAATAAACTCTGCCAGTGACCTTTTGGTAATATTGTCCATGTATTATTCTAAAATTATTCTAATTATGTTTTTAACAGTCCTGTAGCCTTATATCCAAGATGAAATACTAGTGAAGGTCATGGTTATTTTATGTGTGCATAAACTGATTTGCTATTAAACTAACTAATTGGCTACTGGGAAACAAATCTGACTTTTAGTCTTTTATACTAAAAATTTTTGTTGCCTTCAATGTTATTTCAATTTATGCTGCCCTTTCTTTATTCTTAATTAGTTAAGGATTTATATGAGTAACTCACATGAATATTATTAGGAATTACAAGAATAATTTGCATACAACAAGATGAATGTATAACCTTAAAATTCATTATCCCCCTAAACAAACAAGCTGAAATAGTCTGTTAATAGCAAATATCATGATGACGTGTTGTGGTTCTGAAAGGAACGAATGAAATTTTATGAATACCGAAGAATATCTTTTAAAGTACTAATTTGTGTTGTGCTCAGCTATATATTTAACTAACCAGCCTAAGCTGTATCTTCAACAGAAAATACAAAAGTTCACTTCTGCTAAATTAAATATTTAAGTCAGTCTAACTTTCAGGTTTAATTCAGGTCAAATTGATACTGTCCCGATGAAAACATAACACAAAAAATTACTAAGTTTGTTTTGTCATAACTAAAGGATCTTTCTGTAACATATATGCGCACTGTGTTATGGATGTAAAACATCACTAGATCATTAGCCCTTTCTATGTCAAAATGTCACATTTAGAATTTATTACCATACAAATCAAGGAAAAAAATCTTATAAAAATCCCCAAGCACCCAAATTGTCCGTTTTAACAACGGTTACCACACTGTTAAAATTAAATTCTGTTACAGGTCACTTAGGAACTAATATGCATGTGCTGATTGAAGCATATTTCATTAAATATAGCAATTAAAACTGCTTTAACATGCCTGGCAATATCCTTAATTTATTTTGTATAAGACAGAAACACCAGCAGTCTTATACTAGTGTTAAACTCCAATATTTTCTTGATGCTAGAGAAGTTCTGATTTTCTACTGCAGATAAACAAAGATGACATTCGAAGGACAGAATGTGTTCGATCACAACAACTTAAGTGCAAGGACTGCTACTTTGCTAAATGATACTGCTTTTAGTGAGAAAAAACATGAAAGTTCAAATGTTTTCTGAGCAGATAACGGTACAGACAGACATTCAGCAATGTTAAAGTTCATTCTTTGCAGTCACTGCAGTGGTATGAACAGTGATGACATAAAGAGATGGAGTCATAAAATGTGCATTAGAATCCTAAATCTATTAATCTGAAGAAATTTCCAGGTTTTCTTTCTCCAAAATTTATGGCACCTTGCCAGTCATCTGAGATCCCCCAGGGATATCGAACAATAATAAAAACATTTATTATATAATTTGTTTTTCCACATATATGTGTGTGTATGTGTGTATATATGTATGTATAGATATTCTTCCTTCTGTGTGAAACAAAGATGTGTGAAAATGTAGAAGTCAAACTTATTGCTCTGGGAATTTAGGATTTTCCTACAAGCAGAGTTGTAAAATGTGCATTATTGCAATTGTTTCATTAATTAGAGTTTATCATTCGGCCCGGATTGGAAAAAAAGCAGAAACAAAACCTGAATCTTTTGAATTCACATGGAAGTAGGAGTCATACTCATTTTCAAAAGGGCTGGGTGAGATGAACATCTATTAAAGGATCAGGGAAATAATTGTTTGTCATCCAAAATTCATTTGCATTATCTGGAGGATGTTCTGTGTGATTAAATGAGTGTAGACAGAGATCGGTAGTCCATTGGCTGTGGCATCTGTTGAGAAGAGTAAATAATCTGATGAATGAACAGTTTAAACAGATAATGAATTTATTTTTCAGCATATCATACAGAATGTTGCCATTTCTTAATTACTCTTACTTATTGCTTGTTGAATAAAGTCTTATGCTGTTTATAACAGCAGCAGTTGAAATACTGTTTGGTTGCTTTTCAGACACTAAATGAATTACAGCTACTTCTATGAAGAAAGTAAGAATCATTCATATCAGGAAAAATTCAAAGAATCATAATAACATCTAGAATTCAAAAGTAGAGGCATGAATATTTAAAATAGGATTAAATTTATAGCAAGATGCCTATAATTTTAAAGTCGTGTCTTTATCTATTATATTAATTTTATTTTCTATTCTTCAGTTATAGTTTGTCTATCCTAGTATGATCAACAGTGCAAATAGAACTCCAAGCATTTTAACATAATGTCACATAGCTGGAGTCAGCAGCGTTTATATCAGCAAGACTCTCAATGATGGGACAAATACAGTGTTAAGAAAAAGTACTAATTTCCTATCATTGATGGAATGTCAATGACTAATACTTTGAGACAAATTCAATTATCAGTTCTAAACTGAACTCCACTGGAAGCGTATAATGAAAATTAGGGCTGAAATTCTGAAAAAAATTCTGGATCTCCTTTATAACTGAAAAGGGAAGTGACTATGCTTTAAAGGAATTCTTCATATTATTTTTCTTTTAATTTATTACTACAAGAGCAGCAGCTAATGTTAAACATATTCATAGTGTGCACTAGAAGACTGGGTTTTTTTCTCTTTTCTGAAGAAGTCAGTTATTATTGGCTAACCTTAATAGTTAAATTTGAAATTTATGTTGTCATTTGTTGCTATTGTATATCAGAACCAAAAAGGGTTTAAAAGTATTTTAATTCCAGTAGAGAAAAGAACCATTGCAATATTGATCTTTCTTATTTACTTCTTAATTGATGCCTTTCCTTCTTGAGGAAAGAAGGAAGATGACATCTTTTTGACTTTTAGCATTTAAAAACATTTAAAATCAGTTTTTAGTTTCTATGATTTTTGAGAGCTTATTGATTTTTAGTAAGTTTTAGATTTGATAGTCTTGCAGTTAAAACACATAACATTCATATATCTGGACTTGATGCTCAAAGCTAAGCATTTAGAATGCTTCGGAATGCATAAAAAAAGTAGTTGTATCCTAGAAAAAATGTGATGGAAAATGAAATTACTTCTTGAACTATATGAGTTTTTCACTCAGCTTTCCTCGTTAATTTCAAGTTGAAAACCAATGTAAAACATTGTTATCCTCTCTGAGCCACTTGGTATATGCATGAACAATACTTTCCTAGTGGTAATCAAACAGGCAAAAAAAGAAAATTATCCAAGTACCTTGGATACATAGACATAACTTAAACCAAGGAATGTTGCAAATATGAGGTATGAGTATCCATCTACTTTTTACAGGAAATTATTCTTGCCATTTTTAATTCTACTTCCTGTTCATTTATTGCGGTCTCTTCTAGCCCAGTCTAACTTATGCTTATCTAAGCGTAATGTTTAGCATCAGGAGATATACATTTTTGTCAGTGACATACATCTAAGTAATCACTGCGCCAGGAAAGAAACATTTGTGAGCCTGAAGAGTTTATTATGAAGTTGTGATACATTTTCATTCCTAGATTTATCCTTGCAAAAATAAGTTGATTTTCTAGATGTTTTTCTTGTACAATAACTTTCTTATTTCCATTTTTTTCCTTTTTTTTTTAGAGGGTGGGAAACTTTTGGGACAGTGACAGGAATTAACAAATTCTGCCACACTGGCTCCTCTTCTGTGGCTCAGTGTGGATTTTGCATATTTGGAAATCTGTTTCAAAATTAATTGTGAGATTTCCTGTGACCAGGAAAGAACAGCATCTCCCAGCCGGGTTCAATTTCAAGGAAGCAACTGGCATTACCACCAGTAATTATTGCATACGAGCCCCACTTATGGATGTGTCTGGCATGGTGTGTGATGGGTGTTTCTTAATTTGATGGTGGCTTGCTAGCTTGATTCTGAGGGAAAACTTCCTACCCATTGCTGTTTGAAGCACAGTTTTGTAGCAAGAACTTGAAAAATAATAACTATAGACACTTTGTTATATTCAGGTTCTCAGTATTTAATTTCTCCTTACCACAGGCTGATGCAATGGGCAAACACTTAAGTTACATTGGTAAGAAAAGATGACACTGCTAATTTCCTGTGAGCTGCTGGTTAGAAAACAGCAGTTGTATCTTCTTCTCAGTGGTCAGTCTTTTTGAAGTTTACACCAGACCGAGGAGACCTGCAAATCTTTAACCTGAATATGATGATTGTCTCTGGGGCATCTGATTTAAGGCTTATCTTTATCTAATGTAGAGAAAACTCTGAACTTTAACCCCAGATTTCAGCCAATTGCTCTCAATTACAAAAGGAAAAAAGAAATAAATAGAAAGGAAAGAGAGGATAGATTAATTTTTTTAGTCACAATCAGATCTGAGGAAACAAACCAAAGAAACTATCATTGATACTAATGTCTTTTGAAGATCTATTCAATAAAACATCATTCTTCAGTGGAAACATAAGTTTTAAAAGCTCTAATTAAATCCTTTCCAGTGCTATGTGATTTTTATGTGGTATTTTGTGATAAATTTTATGCAGCAGAAGTACTATTGTTATTTTCACTGCTGAATATATATTCAGGCATTTGTCTAGGGAAAAAAAAATCAGAAAGTGTTTTGGGAAACGTTTTCTAATTACCCCAAAATAAAAAGTGGACGGCTTAAAAAAAAATCCTTAAAATGTGCGTGTGTACAGACACATGTACATACATATGTATACATATATACACTAAGAATGAAAATTCACTTCTGTTGTACATAAATTAATTTATAATTTACCATAAGATTACCATAACGTGGTAGAACCTCTATATGCTCCTTAGTTTAACATAATGATAATATCCTACTGCATGTCCAAAGTTACTCTGACAGAAGCAGTTCCACAGAAATTAGCAGGAAATATAACAGCTGCAAGAATGAAGATGCTGAGATCAGTAATGTTTAGGCTCTGGGGCAACAGTGGGGTGCCCAACTCCGGATTGATATCCTCTATGCTAGGAAAGTCTGCTTTATCTAAGACTAAGCTTGGAATACAAGTACAAACTGAAAAGGAGACGTACAATTCTAGGTACCAAGGGAGGAGAAAGACACTAAGCATAACGGATGCCAGAGAACATAGACAGATATTGCAGTGAGCAATCTGCTCACTTCAATATGAAGATGAAAAGAAGTGGGCAAAAGGGAATGTTAGAAAGCTTTCTGGGGAAAAATAAAGCAGAGAGCTTACTCTTTTATGGTTTTATGTTATGTGCTACTTATTGTGAAAACAATACATTGGCAGTCTATTCAGAACCTATCTTCTAGTAATTTTAATGACTTTGTTGTTCATAAGGTCCTAGAGGAGGCGTGTGTTGGAAGTTTATACGCAACAGAAAAGTTAACAGTTTTGTAAAAAGACAGTGCAATGCATCTCTTAATTTAATTAGTGGTAAAAATGTACAGATCCACAGGTAAGGGAAATGAATGCAGTCAGATTGACAATATGCAGGCTTAAGGTATATTTAAAAGTGTAAAAACCGAAATTATATAGCTAGCCATCTGCAATTTATGACTTGCCCATAGCTATCTATTTTTGAACAAAGAGTGAGAAGAACTGCTTTTTGTTGGTGAGAAAAGATAGTTTAAAACTAAGTTTTGAATATTGGTGTAGGGACCACCGCTATTATTGCTGTTATTATTGTCATGACATACATACATTATATACTGGAACAGGCTGCCCAGGGAGGTGGTCGAGTCACCTTCCCTGGAGGTGTTTAAGGAACGGGTTGATGAAGTGCTTAGGGACATGGTTTAAGGGAGTGTTAGGAATGGTTGGACTCGATGATCCAGTGGGTCCTTTCCAACCTGATGATTCTATGATTCTATGAATGCAAGGGAAAGATTGCTGTCCTTGGGCAGTAGAACAGGAACCTTAATTACACTTGTCATTATTCTCGTGGTTCAGACAAGACAGTCTTAAGTCTACCATGAGACAGTCTGATGAAGTAAAAGGTAGCAACACTCTCCTGTTCAGTGGAAAGTTGCCTTCAAGTATTCCAAATTTGGAAGTCTTTACAAATAAAGCAATATAACCTTGTAGTAAACCAAATTCACTCTCTATTCATCTGAAACCTTATTGGGATTCAGGCTGGCATCCAATTTGTAGATGCTTACAAAATAGGTATGTAGTCTTGATTACTCTTTAAGATTTTATTTTATGCTACAGCATGAGTTTTCTGGATAATTGCAAACATTTTTTCATCAGCCCCTTAAAAACAGAAATACATATGTATTTATATAAATTTATCAGTTCTTTCTGGAGAAACAATTTATCACATCAAAACAGTGAAAATATTAACTGCAAAAGGAAAGGAGCTGCATAAAAGGCAGTAACCCAGAGAGGAATTAATCCCCCCCCAGCCTAATTTCTTCAAGGGATTGTATAAACCATACATAACATTGGCTAGGAAGGGTAAACTTTAACTTCGCCCTAGAAGTGAAAGCTCAGCAGTCCCCTCAAGGAAGTATATGAGAAGGAGGTAGATTAAGGTAATTTGTCTATTCGTATTTACATGAGCTCCTCAGTTGTTTCTTTTAGCTAGCTGCAGAAGCCAGTTGACAAATTAATAAAACTTTTCCAGTTCTCCGGAAAAATTTTGGGCCTTCGGGACCTTATACCAGTGCAATAAATGTTGTAAATGAGTATAAATCTCTAACTTATTTTCTGTTACAATGTTTTTCTTCTTTCAGCTCTGAACTGGGAGTAGTAACTTGGTTTTGAGTACATACGAGCGAGTATAACTAAAATATAGAAAAAATAAAAAGGATAGAGGAGAAAGAGGGTGAGGATATACAGTAGTAAGAAGTGTATAGATAGACTATATAGACTATATATTTAGAGAGAAGTGAGCAGAGGAGAGGTGAGAAGAATATACCTGCAGCCATGATTATATACCCAACAGCAATTCATGAGGATGAGGAGTATTAGCTGCTGTTCTTTCAGATGAAAAATATTGAGAAAGTTCCAAACAAGTGGAAAAGAGTCTGCTAAATCATACCATGAGCACAGTGCCTGGACCTGCACTGAATGAACTCGAACATACTATTGTCCGTAGGCCATACTGATGCCAACTGTGAATCAAGCCAGCCTGTTCCTGTATAGAGATCAGTAGACCTGGAAATCTTGCTTTTGTCCTTGTCATTCAGAAATTTTTCTTCAGGTGATACAGAAGAAAATTCTCTATTCCAACAATATGAAGTAAACCTCAAGACTAAAATGTCACCTTTTAGTGTTTTTAAACTTTTTATGAGTATTTTAAAAAAATAATGTGTTTTGTCTGATTTGTAGCCAAGTCATCCGACATGGTGCAGTAGCACTGACATGGGAACTGCAAAGTATTCGGTCAGTGTCAGGCACAGGGTCAGGAGTTCAAAAAGGTACTGGTACCAGGAAATGTGAAGGAATATAAATGGAATTTATTTATGTAGGTATACATTTACTTACGTTTATATATATACATACATGCCATAGAATTGTAGAATCCTTTAGGTTGGAAAAGGCCTTTAAGATCTTTAACCAATCTTTAACCTAGCACTGCCAAGTCACTACTAAACAACCTCCATTCAGGTGGTTTTAGAGAATGATAAGGTCTCCCCTTATCCTCCTTTTCTCGAAATTAAACAATCCCAGTTCTCTCAACTGCTCCTTATAAGAATCGTGCTCTATACCTTTCACCAGTCTGACTGTGCTTCTTTGGACACACTCCAGTCCCTCGATGTCTTTCCTGTAGTGAGGAGCCCCAAACCAAACACAACATTTGAGGTGCAGCCTCACCAGAACCGAGCAAAGGGGGATAATCACTTTCCTAATGCTGCTGGCCACGTTATTTCTGACACAAGCCAGGATGCTGATGGCCTTAGCCAACTGGGCCAGGCCATTTTCTGCTAGCCAGCTTTCCAGGCATTTGTCCCCAAGACTGAAGCATTGCATGGAGTTGTTGTAACCTGAGTGCATGAGTCAGCTTTGTTGGGCTTCCTACAACTAGCTTCAGACCACCAATCCAGCTTGACCAGATCCCTCTGTAGAGTCTTTCTGCTCTTAAGACATCAACACTCCTGCTCAATCTTTCTGCTCTTAAGACATCAACACTCCTGCTCAATCTGCAAACTCACTGAGGGTGCACTCGATCCCCTCTAGATATATGATAAAGATATTAAACAGAACTGGCCTCAACACTGAGCTCTGGGGAACACCACTTGTGACCAACCAACAACTAGATTTAACCTCATTTACTACAACTTTTGAGGTTCGGTCATCCAACTGTTTTTTTCTCCAGCAAAAAATGTACTTGTCCAAGCCATGAGCAGCCAATTTCTCTCAGAGAATGCTATGGGAACAGTGTCAAAGGCTTTACTAAAGTCTAGGCATACAACATCCACAGTCCTTCCCTCATCTACTAATCACATATAGTGCTTTAAAAATAGTCAAGCAACACCTGTTGATATTACTTACTTATTGGAAGGGAAAAAAAACAAGATTCTAAAATATGGACGAACATAGAAAATATATGCATTTTCTTCTTCATGAAGTGGGCTCACACAGAGGTCAAGTGCAAGGAACCTCCTCTTGGTAATCACCAGGATCTGAACTGAATTTATTTTATGCACCAGATTTTGAGACAACTTCTCGAGATGTTGGATGTACAGAATTGGTTTTATGATTTATGATGGACAAGAGCTCTGTAATTATTCTATATTTCCATGTTGCTTTAAAAAGAGAGAAACTCCGTCTGGTGAAACTCCCTAAAAAGGCGGAGATTTGTCGTCTCCCTGAAGAAGTTGAATAAATTCACAGGAAAAGTCTTTGAGACAGCAGATTTTGAGACAGAAAGAGCTAATTCAAGAAGACAGTAGTTTGCAGCACAAAGAGAAACTGCTGAGGAGGAGAGACAGCATCCAGGAATATCTCAGAATTGACAGCAGGGACTTTCTGAAGACCAGAGGAAACTGAATTATTTTCCTTTGCAGAATAATTGATGCTATGAAATAAACTAATGGTTTAAAGTAGGCATTGGGGGGTTCATTATTGCATAGTTTTTCCTAAGAAGTAAAAGCATAACAGTCTTGCTTTAGGGATTAGTGTAGAGCTGAAAGCAAGAGAGGTAGAATACTAGTACTTGCAGTTTTACAATACCTATTCTAATATTTATTTATTACATATTTAAGTCTGTGTCTTCCTGGCACACAGAAAAAGAAATGCAGTAGTTATCAGTAGCTCCAGGGCTATCAGAGTGCACACCATATATTGCAGGGCAGCCAAAGTGACAAGAAAGTGGTAGCCTGCCAGAGGGCGAAAGGAAAGGAAAGAGATAGTAAGAATATAGTGAAATAAAGAACTTATGAGGAGGTAAAAAATGGTAGTTTGTCACAGTGACAAAAATGAAGTCAAGAGGATAAATAATGAGTTCACTACTAAAAAACTAAAAGTCCGGTAGAAAGCTAAGCAATAAAATGAAACTTAGTGAATAGAAGCCAAGAGATTTTGTGCTACTCAGAACATTCAGGAAGGGATCCACCTTTGGAGCTGAATGATCATCTGGATCAGCTATTTTAGGGGATGTCAGCTATAGTGTGCAGAGACAAATATGAAAACAATGTAAGAAGAAACCTGTGAGGCATTAGTGATTCCTAGATCCACACAGGCAGAATTGATTGTTGCCTAGGGCAGCAAAATAGTAAGGGCAGCAAAATTTTAAGTGACCTTTTCTTCTGCCAGTGGAGATTCATCTGTACGTTTCCCAAGCTGCGCCAGTGTCCACAAAAACTGTAAAGCATGTGTTGTTAGTTTCAGTCAGATATAATCAATAAAAAGCAGAGATGCAAAAAAAGCTGAAATGGCTCATCAAAACTAGAAATAAGAATTGTGGGAATTATTCCCATAAGTCCATTTTGTATTGTACAACTGTAGTTTCCACTGTGTATACATGTGTGTGTGTGTGTATGTGTGTGTCTATGCCTCTTTTTTTGGTTTATGTGGTTACTTATTTTCTTTCAAAAGCGTTCTGGTGCCAGTTACTATTTCTTCTGGAAAGGTTCACTTTTGTCTGAGGTCTCTCTTCTCTCATAAGTGCAATTATCCTCAGTACTTGGGGACCTTTCACTGAAATTGATGTCAGATCAGTCTGGGCTGAATTAAAGCATTTAGATTTTTGCATCACACTATACAACTATAAAGTGTAAAAAATACATAAAATCTGGCTTTTTCTAAATGCTACCCATTTGGAAATTTTGTATGCAGTGCTTATGTCCAGAAAAGTATTGGCTTTTACTTTTTCCTATGTACTATATTCCATGTTTTCATAGTTGTATGTTAGAAATTGCCCTTCATGTTTGAAAAAGAGTTCCTGTTTTTCCATTTTTCACTTTTCTGACTATCTATTTTATCTTATTCCAAGCTCAATATAAGTGTTTTTGCATTATTTTAGAACATAGACAGAATTTTTGACTTTCTGAAATGGACTTGCTTATTGAAGATCATTACAATAATTTCAAGTCGCAATCTCATAAATTACAGGAAAAACTTAATACTGAAATTTTTGTTGGTCTCATACTCATATGTTGTCTTTAACGGAAGCAAGATAACCAGGAATACACAAAGGCATCTGTTATGACCACATTTGTTTGCCAGATGACAGCTATATAGATCATATCCTTCAATGGTTTCTGCTCACCAAATCTTTGGGATTTTTATGACTATTACAACTTTAGGCCACATTTGTGGTGTACAGAATTAAGTTAAGAAAACATGAAAGAGAATCACTTAAAAAGAAATGACAGAATATTATTTTGAGAAAGAAGTTAGAAGCAACATCAGCTCAATATTCTATCAAAATTATGAGTTTGATGCACAAAGAGAAAGAAAATGCTTTGGTGCTGCAATAACAGCCTTAAAAAATATTTCTTTGAACTGTAAGTACTCCCTTCCTCAAACACTGTCTTTCAGTTCCACGCTGAGAAGAAAGCAAAAAAAAGATAAATAATATCTGAAAACTTAACTAATGTATGCTACACGTTGATAAATGAAATAAATAGACAAAATTTTATATCCTTTCAAAATTTTACCTCTTTTCTGATGCTGTGCACTTTTAAGTTTTCTTCAGAAAAGGAGCAGCTCTTTCTTTCTTTACAGAAGATTGATGTTGAATAAAAATGTAGATTGAAAAGATAAAGATTTATGTAAAATTTAAACAAAAAACAATATAAGGCAGGAAGAGATATATAGAGACTGGATAGCTGATGAAAAGGATTGGTAAGATCTACACTTTGTATACAGAGCAATAACGTATAAGAACAGTAACTGAGATTAAGTATACTAAATGCAAAATCAGAACATAAACCTGCTCTAGGAAAAGAATGGTGATTATTATTTTTTCCACTAGGCTTTTTTTTTCTGGGTAGAATGCGGGGTCTTGAAACAGCTTTTTTTTCAGATAATGTTTTTTTAAATTCTATGATTTTTGTATAAGCTAATGTGTAATGTATTAACATTTGTTGTTGCGAAAAGAAAAAGAATTTTTCTTTTGATGTTTCTATCAATCATATCTATCGTGACATCATTGTGTTTCATTATATAAGAAGAATGGATTTCTTTAACTACATGAAGCACCCGAAATGTATCTTCTGTGGTATAATTATGAATGACTGCTTTACACAGTTTTATGAGCTATGAATTAATTTTAACATATTTTTCCCGTTCTTTGAGGTCTTGACCATTAACAAATGAACAATCAAAATCCATTCCTAGTTAATTTTGCCTTTTCCTATTCAAAGAAGAATTTTTAATCAGAAATTATATCAAAGATCCTATTGCAGGTGCTGTTAACAGGTCTTATGGGCTTGTAACATCCTGGAGACTGGTGTAAATAATGCTGGGTTCTGAAAAAGCAATTCCGATGACATGCAGCCTGTCCAGGCTTCCCATGAAACAAGTTGGAGTGATTCTGCTGACTCGTGGAGCTGGAGCACTGTTGGAGATTGTAAACTGACTTTGCAAAAGTTCTCTACTTCAGCTGCTTTTATGGAAGCAAATGAGAATGTCTCTATTAACATCTGTGTAACCGGGTTAATGGTTGGTGGATTGGGAAATATAACTGAATAGAATGTGGATCACATCAAAATGCGGAAAAATTTTGTAGAAGAAGTGTTGCCAGTTACAATGCATAACGCCTAACAAGCAAAAATACAGGCCAAAACAAGATAATTTATCTGAAACTACAAAATATTCTTTACAAATATGGAAAGCTTTAAAAATCAGACATAAAATATATTCAGCCTGTCATTCATTCATGGGCCTTGAAATGATATCAAGAAAAAAGAGAAAATTAAAACTAAAATGAAAATCCAAACACATCTCATTAACCAACAGTAAGATCTGCATACAAATTAGAACCCTAAATTTTCACTTATTTTGTTCATTTGGATAACAGGCAACGAGACAGAGGGCAGCATTCTGAGCAGCTGCAGAATTGGAAAATAACTACAGCAAGACTTCTAACAACATATGCCTCCCTCAGAAGCTATAAAACAGTGAATTCAAGCAGAATGCCAGTTATATCAGAAAGAGATCGAGCTAAAAAGAAAGAATAATAGCTTTAAGCCACCATTGCTGTTCCCTGGTTATCGAGAGATGTCGTACAAAATCTGAAGCTGTTTTGAGTAGACTCTCAGTTCTGCAGGTCAGAAGCCATATCTGTATTTACCCAGCAAACCAGAACTCAGAAAAACTAAAAGAAGACCCTTATCACTACTCTGTGCATCTTGTTGTTGTCATTTGAATTAATTTAATACTTTATCAGCAATTGATCTCATATGCAATATTAAAATTCTTATCTAATTATCCTTAAATATTTTTGCTGTTGCAAATCTCCCATTTCTATTTCTGTCTTAATAAAATGCAAGCCCAACTCACTGTCCTCCAGCTCTTTCATGTCCTGTCTCCTTGGGAAACATTGAGTTAATCTTCACCCTTAAATTACACAAAATCAAAGTATGAAACCCATAGACAGTCTTAATTGATAACAATTTAAATATATCTTTTCATAGACAGGCACTTCCTGTTTTTCAAATAAAATTAATAATATTCTGATTTGTGTGTTTCAAAAGTCCAAAAAGGCAAATTATCAGAACTATAGAATCTTCATAACTGCTACACATTTTAGTGTTTCTGATTTACTCCAGATTAATCGTTTGATGTGTGAAAACTCAAAGGAACACAAATCTTTGGGTAGTCTGATGAAACTGCAAATATTTACCATTAGGCAAGAGACCTTTCCCTGATGAAAACATTGTATCCCAAAATCACTTTTGCTGCTATTTTAGCAATCTGTCTTTTTGCTTCCTTATTTGGCAAACAAAGTATTTTGCTATCATTGTAACATCATCAACAACACTATGTTTTTTAATTAAATCTCAAAGTAGGTTGTCATTAAATCCTAGTTTCTATCTTTCACAAATATTTGCAAAAATCTGTGGTTTTGGTGTCTAGTGTAGTTGCATTATATTTTTCTTTTCCTACTGTGGGAAAGGATTTTGTTTGGTTCAGGTTTTTTATTTTATTTAAGTCTGATCCAGTTGAGTTTGTACCCCCGAGGTCTGTATCTGGTTTGCAACAATGATATACTTTCACACAAAGCTATCTATTAGCTGACTGCCATACAAACCATACATCTATTACAGACCCAGACTCAATCAGTGATTCTGTGACTGATCACTATGTAGCTTCTTCTAACATGAAAATCAATCCAAGTTTTATATTGAAGATTTTGTACACTTCTGTTCAAAGACTGTGACAGAAAATACATATAGTATTCCAGAAGCTCAGGAAGAATGAGCTAACAGAAGCTCTGGGCAAAATCTTGGCCATGAGGAGCTGACTAGCATTAAAAGTGCTGGTGCTTTGCTGGTGCTCACTTTTATTCTAGTCTTGTTTATCTTCAGAAGATGAAAAAAAATTCTGTCACAAGCAAATATTGTGCCTTACCCAGCTTTTCCAGTGAATTATTTATTAGATTTTCCTGTTAGATTTAATTGTCTTTTATTCCAAAGCTCTGTGACTACAAATTCAATCAAACATAATCCCATTTGCAAGGGTAAACAGAGACACCAGTTTTCTTCTTAGTAATAAGTCTAATTTAGTCAAAGCTTTTAAAGAAAAGCTCAGTTGAGATCCTGGTGAATATAACGAGGAATCAGATCCATAAAACCACATAAATGGATTTCAGCTACTTTAAAACTGTGGATTTGAAAAACCCATCTCAGTAGCTACCAAACTTTGGAGATATGCAAATATCTTCAGGGGTACAGGTTTTATTATGCAGTTCTCAGAAACTTCATATTTTACCTTTTCCATTATTGTGAAGAAAGAAAAACCTGTGCTACTTCTTTAGTCCCTTCTTGGTTGTTCTCCAGAGATTGTTAAGTGTTACATCTGCAAATTTGAGGTTAAGAATATGTTGCTTTAGAGTGTGTATTCTTTTTATAACTGCACTATTGTAATTTCAAAGCCTTAAAAAAAAAATTTTAGAACAAAATCTTATCGTGTTTCTATATTTGCTTATGCTTGAGTTTCAGGGATATACTCATACTTAAAAAAAGAAACACATGCATGAGCAATTCTAAATTTGGGTGTCTATTGCTTTATATTAACATATATTAATACTATAAAATTACATTCCCATAGGAAAACAGACAATAACCTTCATATCACTCCTGATAGCTTGTGGAGAAGCTAGGAAATAAATATTTAATGCACATTTTATACAGCAATTGTCTTGCAAAAATTTAGCACTACTTGCATTAGTCAAGAAAAAATAGAATCCTGAGGGAAAGAAAAATCAAAGATAACTGGAATGGAAGACTGAGTTTAATGAGTGCTTTAGTTCAGCCGCTGAAAATTTGCAGGCAATTACAAACATTTACAACTCCTATATTTGGGAATGGTGTATTAACCAAAACCACCTAGAACAGTTCTGGGTCCTGGTTCTGGCTCCTTTGCATAGCTTCAAAACCAGCTGCTAGGTAGTCACCTTAAAGACTCGTTCCAAGTTTTCTCAGAAATGTGTAAAATAATCCTGTACAGACCCCTAATTCATGAAACAGTGGCAGCTCTAATACTTTTCAGCTGATAGAAATTTTAACAGAAAATTTTGCAGTAGATATGCGTATGTGTGTTTTTATGTATATGTAGTATAGCGAAGGCTTAAGTGATAAATATTGTAAAAAACAACATGACAGTATTATAAATTTCTCACCTGCGTAATCTTTATGATAAAAGCTATGAGACCATATAGTCCACAAAACCATGGTCAATAAAAACAGTGGCAATTTCAAAACTTCAATTCACTCCAGTTAAAAAAAGTCTTTCTTTATTCCCTTAGATAACCAGAAATATGAGATTTAGATAACTGAAATAAAGTAAATGAGAAAGAGCAATACATTGATTAATGTAACTCCCTGACTTTGCTTGGCTAACAATGGCTGCTTGCAATTCAGAATATGGGTATTTCCATGCTATGCTTATTTTCTAAGCTAGTACTGTGCTATCACTATGCAAAAAGAAGTGCAAGAAAATGAGTGACTAATAAATAAGCATGCCTACTGAGCAGTAAGAGCGAATCGAGTAAAAATATAACAGCATTCCTGAATTCTGACTGGCTGAAACATTTCCAGTTTTGATGCAATAGTATGGTGATTGTTAAAATATGCAGAATTATAAAATAGGGAGAGAAGGAACAGAGCCTGGAACAGTTTTCAGTGGCATTCCTAGAAGATCACTTTCTCCTAATATTCCTGTTGTAAAAAGAAGATAATATTTCTTCACCTTATAGGAATATCCGGGCTCTTAAACCAGTAATGATCTCTTTCACTTTCTTAAGTGAAAGAGATAAGATGGTACTTTTAGGTACTATAACAATGACTAGTATTAGGAATATGCTAAGAAATACAATTATTCCATTCATCCTTCTATTTAAATTTTTATCTGAGGAAAACTATGTTTTCATGATGTTTGTAAATTATATTGAATTTTGGCTATTGCTTGAACTTAGGTATATTTATTCTGGATATGAATATTACCAAATGGCTCAAAGTGTATCATAGAAATGAGGATCTTCTTTTTCTTTACTCATATCCCATTTATAGCCCATTAAAAGGCATTAAATATTTGCTATGAATTCTAGATATTCTGATTGTAAAGAGGACACTGTCCACCTCAGATATAATTATATGGATAACCATTACCACGATGAAGCCAGGCCTGTGTGTATGATATATTGCTGGGACCTAGAGAAGGATAATTGCGTTGACTTCTTCTGTACAAGTTTTTCCTGGACTTTATGCAAAATTGTCATAGGGTAAGTCTGCTACCTGAGAACACATAAACAATATCCACCATTAATTAGGCCAAATGGTTCAGCATTAAATTGCCTCGCATCAAGATTGCAGGACTTCAAGGAAGCTCTGTCTTCAGGAGATTTTCCCATGATCCATTTGATAGTTTCTTTATCAGAATGAAAAAACAATCTCGTAACATCTCCTTGGACACCTTACCAAATTATAAAAGAAGCTGTTCTAGAAAGCGGCAGAGAAGCACTATGGTTTCTGCTGGTTTCATCATTGTTTACATCCTATATTTTAAGTCAGACTCGCTTTGTTTTCTTTTTCAATTTTTCAAATCTGCAATCATGATTTCACTGCAAGGAGCTATACTATATCAAATTAATTTTTCTTTGCTAGAATTGTTATCCTGTACCACACTCTACAGGCACATTCTCACACTTTATGCCTGCACAGTTCTAGTTTAAAAGCTCTTTGCTTCAAAGGCATTTCCACTTCTGAAGACAGAACATTGTCTGAGCATAAGCAAGAGGGAAAGGAAAGGATAGAAATCAGGAGAATCAAAGGTATGCTTGCGTGGCATAGCACCCATGAAATGCCATCCATTGGAAAAAGTTTCCTGTGTTTGTCAGTGCCATGCCTACAGCAGGTTAAAACTGCCAATTAAGCATTTTCCAGTTGTGGTGGGCTAGCCCTGGCTGGATATCAGATGCTAACCCACACCGCTCTTTCACTCTCCTTTCCTCAGCTGGGCAGGGGAGAGAAAATGTAACAAAAGCTTGTGGACTGAGATGAAGACAAAGAAATCACTTGGCAGTTACTGTCATGGGCAAAGCAGAATCACTTTTGGGAAATTAATTTATCGCAAATCAAATCTGAGTAGGATAACGCAAAACAAAAATAAATCTTAGAACGCTTTCCCTCTACCCCTCCCTTCTTCTTGGGCTGAACTTCACCCCTGTTTTTTTCTGCCTTCTCCTCCTAGAGCAGTGCAGGGGCATGAGGAGTGGCTGTTGCCATCACACCTTTTTTCTGCCACTCCTTTCTCCTCAGGGAGAAGACTCCTCACACTCTTTCCTTGCTCCAATGTGAGTCTCTTCCATGGGCTGCAGTTCTTCATGAATCTCCAACACAGATCCTTTTCCACAAAGTACAGTCCTTCAGGAAAAGACTGCTCCAGTGTGGGTCGCCTGTGAAGTCAGAAGTCCTGCTAGCAAGCCTTCTGCACCTTGGGCTTTTCTCTCCTCAGGTTCACAGGTCCTGCCATGAGTCTGCTCCAGTACAGGCTTCCCATGTGGTCACGGACTCATTCAGATGTTTCCATCTGCTCTGACATGTGCTTCTCCATTGGCTGCAGGGGGACAGCCTGCGTCACCATGTTCTTCATCATAGGCTGCTGAGGAATCTCTGCTCCAGCACCTGGAGCTCCTCCTGCCCCTCCTTCTTCACTAACCTTGGTGTCTGCAGAGTTGTTTCTTTCATGTATTCTCACTCATATCCTCCAGGTGATGTTGCTGATGTGCAGTAACTTTTTCCCCTTTTAAAGTATATTATTTCGGAGGCACTACCACCAACATCGATTGGCTCAGCCTTGGCCAATAGCACATCCATCTTGGAGCTGGTTAGCATTGGCTTTATTGGACATAAGGAAAGCTAGCAGCTTCTCACAGAAATCACCCCCACCGCTACCAAAACATTGCCATACAAACCTAATATAGGTGTCAACATCGCCTGCTGTCTCATACTTTCCCAGAGAAAATGACAGATCCAAACAAGACATTAATATAAGCAGCACTCAGAACTATGAAATACTGCTACTGTGTGCTACCAAGAATACTTTTAACAGCAGAAGCTGAAAAGACACTCACCAGTGACTCTTCCTCCAAAGACCGTACTATAAAATTCACATGTGATATCAGGGCTTTAAGTGGTCTTCTTCTGTATCTGAAGAATTAATAGTTAGAAATTATAAGGGAATTTATACTAATAGACAAATTATCCATAGAGAATTTCCTTTGAAGTCATTGGAGCTGCTCCAAGGTTGATTTTTTTTCTCACTGTCTGTGAGAAATGTAGTCATATGAACAAAGATGAGAGAAATAACCCCTAATTTCAGAAAGAATGTGTGTAAAGGCATCAGGTGAAAGTGAGACCGGGAGCAAATTGAAAGGTAGATGTTACAGGAGACAGATGTTGGATACGAGACATTTAATTCCTCATCACATGTCTGTGTGAACTATGCTGCTAGCCAAAGTAAACTATGTGAAATAGGGACCATATGAAATAGGGTACTTTATATGCTAACTTCCCATCCCAGAGCTTTGCAGTAGCTCATGATGCAACTACAACATTAAGAGACTTAAAAATAACCAATATATTTTATGCTTCAACATCTCTCCACAATATTTATTTTTCTCAGTTGTACTGAGAGGAAGTTTATCTAAAAAAATATACCTGCAAACATTGATAGGTATTGCTATTTTAATCTGCATTCCTTACAGTCAGAAACAATGCCAGCTGTAGAACTTTTTAAAGATACAACTGGGATGTGATGAAGTAAGTCAACTGAATCTTTAGATGTTAACTGTTAAACAATACAACAATGAGATGTTTCCATTCTACAAGCTTTTAAAGTTGTTGGTTTTTTTTTAAAGATCTATCTATCACCATCTCACTACAATTATTTTTATTAATATGTAGCTTTAAGAGATAATATGTAAATAAATGAAAATATAAAGGATTCTAAATTATGAAGTTCGGGTCTAAAATATTTGTCTGTCTTTTTTTTTTTTTTTCCAGCTTTCGTTTTCTTTTGTTTGCTTACTTGATTTTGTTAAGTTCTGTTTTGAGCCAGTTTTCCTCCTACCAAGTTTTTGAAAGGCATAGAAGAAGGCTTTAAGAAGACCGTAAAAACAAATTCATGTATATTTGTCACTTCATCCCCTCGAAACAGCTTTTAATGCATGTTGAATAATATTAAGATGGGGAACCATGAGTGACTTTCCTGCACAGGCAACAGTTTTTCCTAACAGTACTTTAAATTCATTCTGATGCAAAAGAAAAAAAAAGCAATTTTATTGTCTTTTATTCTCAGATGTTTCATGGTGGTACTGAAATATTTGAGAGAGAGTGGTCACAGGCATACTTCCTTATATGGCAAGGTGAAGGAATAAACACAGTAATTTAATAAATAATGCTATACAGTATCCTGACCTACATCTGAGTTAACAGTGACACATAGCATTATTTAGACAAAGAGACTGAAGATTAGGTTACTATAAGTGGTCCCCAGGCTGAGCTAGCAATAAAGGAAAAGAAAAGAGCTGAGAAATAACTAGCAGCATAAAAGGCGAGAAGTTTCTTTTAGGACATTTGAGTTCACATAAAGGCTCACAAAATGTGAGAGCAGCGTTCTTTGACACAGCATTGCTGTAAATAGCTTTGAAGCAAGGAATGTCAGGTTTTCTGACAGTGAGATAACTGGACATTTTCTGTACAATATTTTTACAGCTGCAGTCATAGAAGAGTAGCCTTCAAATAAGTGCTGATTGAGTCAAAAGGATGTTTTGTATTAGCACATTTGAGAAATGGAAGTTTCTCCCACAGGGCAAAATTTAGGCAGCATATTTCACAACCAGGACCGCTCTTTCTCTATCCATCATGTTTGCTATTGATCAGTCTTTCAGAGAAGACATAGCAGTAGCAATCTAATGCGCTGTCTTACAACTTCTAGGAGATAAACTGATGGCTTGATGGAATTAAATGCAATTTAGGCATAGATTCTTGTAAATAGGGGGAGTGCCTGTGTTCCTGCCAAAAAAATGGAGGTACATTTTTACTACTCTGAGTAGGTAGCATGTTCAACATAGAACAGAATTCAGACTTTCTAACATTATCCACCCAATGGGCCAGTGGCATCTTTCTAGAGGATTATTTAGAGGCCTTAAATTAGAAAACTGTACTCTTAAGTTTCACATACACTTAACTCATGATATTCATTCCAAGAAATGGTAGAAAGTTTATGCAATACAAAAGCAGATATTACAAGGTCAAGATATCTGTATCCAAAAGGATGCATTACACAGTATCCATGGAAAGAGATCACATAAAGTGATATTTAACAAATATTACTTCAGTAATTCAAAAGACTCGGGAAATTACCCAACCCTAAATCATACTAAAGTTTGTAGAATGGCTGAAAATGTTCATGAATTGCTCATGGCTTGTCTTTGAGTTTTCTGGTTTCTAATTAGTGAAAGTATTGAGAAGGGATAATGCCTATATGATCTGGTTTTGGTTGGGATAGTTAATTTTCTTCATAGTGGCTAATATAGGGCTATACCTGGGATTTTTGCTGAAAACACTGAAGATAATACAGAAATGTTTTTGTTATTGTGGAGCAGTGTTTATAGAGTCAAGGCTTTTTCAGCTTTTCACACCGCCTCACTAGCAAGTCAGCTGTGGGTGTACAAGAACTTGAATAGGGACACCGTTGGGACAATTGACTACAGTTGAACAAAGGTATATTCCATAGCATATGACATGCTCAGCAATAAAGGCTGAAGAAAAATGGAGGGGAAGGAACATTTGAAGTGATGGCATTTTTCTCCTTAAGTAACATTCCTGGAGATGGCTGAAGATCTGCCTACCAGTGGGAAGCAGTGAATGAACCTGTTTTGCTTTGCTGGCATATACGGCATTTGCTTTACCTATTAAACAGTCTTATATCCACCTATGAGTTCCCTCTTCCAATTCTTTTGCCCATCCCACTCAAGGGCAGCGAGCAAGCAGCTGCGCGGTACTTAGCTGTCATCTGTGGTTAAACCACAACATTACACAAAAGAAATATCCAAAATATCAAGAAAAATTAAATGTGTATTGAAGTATATACATTCGAAGGAATATTTTCTTCACTAATATCTATGCATCGCTTCTGTTGTGTTCCTTTTAATGAGACTACATCTTTTAGACAACAGCTTCCTCAAAGACCTCAATCTTTGACCATTTTAGCAGTAGGTAGAGAAAGTGCTTTTCTTAGGTTTTCAACTAGTTGCAGACAGTGTGATAAGAAACACTGACCTAAACGAGTGTTGGTGGTCACCATTGACTTTGTGTTGCAACTGATGTAAAAGAGAGGTCGAGAGATGATTCTTTCCCTAGTTAGTGACAAAGAGATTGCCTCTTGACACCTGTTTACATATATAGAGCTACAAGAAGGGGCTTAAGTGTTTAAGATGTAGCTATGATATTTCCTCATTCATCAGATGGTTGTCTTGTTTTGCTATTATGTTTTTTTTTTCTTCCTTATTTCATACTGCTACAAGGGATACAATTATCCTTAGAAACAATATTCAGGACACAGGTTTCAAAAGAAAATGTGTTGCAAAAATTCATCTTCTTGAAGAATTGAGAATTAATTGAAAATTAAGTTTCTCTAAACCAAACTGCACCAACAGGAAGGGGATGCCTGTTATAATTTAGCAATGCATATACACCAGTTTATAAGAATATTTATAAAAGATAGGTGTAGCTATTAATAGCATGCTTCCTAACTGCAACTGTAAAAGCTTAGATACCCATCTCAATATATATTCTGCAAATTTCCACCCCACTGATGTGAAGACACTCCTCTGGATTTCTAGTGTGAATGTCTGTCCAACAGGTATTCTGAGAGGAAAATTAGCATTTACCAACTACAAGAATTACTTTCAAAACTACTCTTTTTTTGAATGCTATTGAAAGTATCAATAATATTAGTGTTCTTTACAGCTTTACTTAATTACTTGACTCTGGGAGTACTCACAGCTTTCAAACATGTCTTTTTTCCTCTATTCGGAGACTTTCTTTTTTTTTTAAAACAAAGTTCAAAGAATTGAGACCAGCCCGGGAAGTCTCTTATGTTCTCAGAGTGAATAGGGAGGATGATGTATTTCTTTAACTGGATAAATAACTCTAAAAAAAAAATAAAACAGTGATAGGTGAAAAGCAGATCCTGGAATTTTTTTCCATGGTTTAAGATGGAGATTTCTACAGGCAAAGAGAAAAAAAAAGCAGTGTTTTTACTGAGTTATTCAATAAAGTGACAAAATGTCTTGTTGTATTGGATCTTTTTCCCATTTATTTTGAAAGAATGAAATTCACGTAGAGAAGTATGTCCTCAAAAAAGACCTGTTCAGAGAAAGCCTGGAAAACAGAGAAAGATTACGATAATATACAAGAAGTCTTGTAGTCTAGAGGTTTCTAGTAGATACATCAGAAACATTTCTGAAAGACTAAGTCTTATGGTATTTAGTCATTCTTTGGTTACTAGTCATCACATCATGCACCTAGGAAAACTCATGAATATTTTTAGAAACTCAAGTAATAATTTTACTGAAGATAGTTAATGCAAGTTTGTTTGGTATCTTTGTGTTGGCATCTTAAGATCTCAAGGGGAAAAATATTTGTATGCAGTATTTTCAGTAGGCAATACATGATACTACCATCTTTATTCCTTTGTTCTTTGATGAAAAACAACAAAAAGATTTTCTAAATATAGTATTTCTCAGTCAAGGAGATATTTATTGCGTGCTGGAGCAAAGCCAGACTATTGTGCATTTTTGAAGCCATTGAGATAGAGGTAGCAGTATATAAAATGTTCCTATATATTTAAGCCAATAAAAAAAAGGTGAAACCCCCAGGAGAATAATCTGCAGAATCTCATTCATTTTTAGGAGACTGTATGAAAGCAATACGTCATTTTTTTTTGTGCCTCAAAAAAAGTCAGTTGTCATACATGGGAAACCATATGTGAGTTTGTGCTCTCTTGAGACTGATCAAGGCCTCATTTTTGTATCTCCAAATCTCCTATTGTTCAGTGGTTTTCAGAACTGTGGAATTCAGATTGTTCATTTTACTTTATCTAACCAAAATTAAACTTATGTTTCTATCTGACCATAATGGAAACAAGCAAGAACGTGTCTTAACTAAACAAAGGACCAGGAATAAACCTGACATAACAGTTTGAGATTTATTAACAGTTTTGAGGTTTATAAATGAAAGTGATTCGGTCATTTTAATGATTTTAAGGGACAGCAGTCCTTTGAAAGTTTTAAGGGGATGCAGTCTTCACAATTAGAAAAGTTTTGAAGTTTTTAAACAGTAAATTGATGCTTACCAGGGGAGGTTAAACCATCTAGTGAGCTGACAAATACTAGAAATATTGGCTATATGCAGTCCACAAGGAATTTCCTGAATATACAGACTTAACCTGAATATTTTCTGAAAGAAACTCTTATTCTTTTCCTCTCAGAAATGATCATTTTCATACTGAAAACTTGCTATCAGTTTAATCATATCTAATTCATGTGGCACAGACAGTGGAATAGAGCAATGTCTCCTGCTTCCTGTCTTGAAAATGTTACTTCTCTTTGTTGGACTATTCAGGAAAGAGGTCATTCACAGGACAGAGAGGAGAGCATTAAGTTCTGACTTAAGAATCAGCTTTCAATCATCTCATGGGTTCATGCCAAAAGAAAGTGAGGAATATCAATGTCTCCTGTAGTCTTGGGAGTTAAAAGGGAATTATATTACAAAAGCCTAATGTAAATCAGGCTTCATACACATTACTGTGATGAAGAAATACTAGATTACTCTGGTTGAAGATGTGTTCCACAAATGATTATAGCATGTGAAACACAAATCAATTTTCCATCTCCTCTTAAATCCTCGAAGCTCGAGAGTATTTCAGAAATCATTCTAGCGTCAGCTCCTTCTCTGGAGAGACTGATTTCGTATCAGGGGAACACTGAACTGTAATGTAAGTATATAATACTGTCGTTCTCCCTGACTTATGGTTTTGCCATTAAATAAAACAAATAACAGTGTAGGATTATTGGCACTTCCCTATTGCTGTTTTCAGCATGCTTCTTGGCTAGGGGAATGCCCAGGGTGCCCCCAGGTGTTGCCCTGGCCCCAGACAGGGGGAAACTGACTGCAGTTCTGAAGGGAAGAGAGCGTAGGTACCTGGTTGCAAGTGATGCCTTCCTATTTGGCCTCAAAACTCTGTGCAACTGGCACCTGGCCTGTAATATTTAGAGAGAGAGTACTTTTAGACTATTTATCAGCCACTGAGAGAAGATATAACCAAAAGGTGCTGTGCAGTGTGCCACATCTGCATCCTCATCATGTGCCTGCAATAAACACCTTGTAGACTGTCCAAACCTGCAGAAACCCATGTTCGTGCGTGTTATGGTGCATGTCAGGCTAAAAATCATGCTTAGAAATTTAGAAGTCCTGTGCTCAGGGAAGCAGGTTTGCAGGCTCTTTCTCCCTGTAGGTGATTGTAACCTTGGTCTCAAAACACTGCTGAGCCATCTTCTAGATATGCCTTTGTTCTCAACTAGTTTAACAGATTTTCTGGAGGATATGTTTTCAATGATTCCTGATAGATAAGGCTATGATGTGATTATTGCACATGATTTGCCTAAAATGCAGTTTCCTTTCAGCATATGTCTTCAACACTTTTTAAGAATTATTCCACCTCAAGATTTCTTCTGCTAAACAAATGCAAAGGAATACATGTGTTTCTTATTCTGCTTTTAGTGATACTCAGATTTTTCCCTATCTTTTCTGTTAAAGGAAAACTCTTGCCCCGTTTAGCCAGGACATATCTACCCATTACATTAAATGAGAAGAAACAGATGAAGTGATCTCATTTTCCTTCGCATGCACTTGACATTAAAACAGAAAAAGTAGAATTGTAAAGCAGACATAAAAATGTAATGAGTGAGACTAAAATCTCATGAGAATTTTAAGTTTGGAACTCAATTACCAAAAAAAGGATAAATTAAAAAAAAAAAATCCTCAGAAACGACAATACAAGCTACAAACATTTCTAGTAATGATCAAATCAAACAAAAAAAAAGTAATTTTTTTTTGTCTTGCGAGGAGCGGCTGAGAGAGCTGGGGTTGTTTAGCCTGGAGAAGAGGAGGCTGAGGGGAGACCTTATTACTCTCTACAACTACCTGAAAGGAGGTTGTGGAGAGGAGGGAGCTGGCCTCTTCTCCCAAGTGACAGGGGACAGGACTAGAGGGAATGGCCTGACCTCTCCGTCAGGGGAGGTTCAGGTTGGATATCAGAAAAAAATTCTTCACAGTAAGAGTCATTGGGCACTGGAACAGGCTGCCCAGGGAGGTGGTCGAGTCGCCTTCCCTGGAGGTGTTTAAGGAACAGGTGGATGAAGTGCTGAGGGACATGGTTTAGGGAGTGTTAGGAATGGTTGGACTCGATGATCCAATGGGTCCTTTCCAACCTAGTGATTCTGCGATTCTGTGAATTTTAACACATCAGAACAGAAAAAATATTTTTAAATTCATGTAATTTTAACTTTTAAAGCAAATTTACTCTGCACATTTTTTCATATTTTCAAGCACAATCATCTGGATTTCAAAAGTGGACAATTCTAAATAATAAACACATCTTTACCAATTAATCAATAAATTAATTATTACTTATGCAAAATATCTTGATACGGACCATTCATATCAAGCTAAAGAAGGTTTTGGGAAAGGAGAACCATGACATGGACTTTGCCGATTAGTTTCTATACCCTTTGATAAGTTATGTAATCGGCCCTTTAAGTCTCATATGCCTAAAGTGATCTTCTTCCCTTATCCGTGAATGCTGTAACCCCATTGTAGAAAGCCAACAAATTTGTCAGGTGCAATTTGCGCTTAGTAAAGCCATGTTGATTGTGACCAATCATCTCATTTTCCATGTGCCTCAGCAGTTTTCCAGGAGGATCTACTCCATGATCTTGATGGATACAGAGGTGAGATTGACTGGCCTGCAGTTCTCCAGGGCTTTCTTTTTCTCCTTTTTAAAAATGGGAGATATGTTTCCCCTTTTGAAGTCAGTGATAACTTCACTGGACTCCCATGACTTCTCAAATATAATGGATAGTGGCTTAGTGACTTCATCTGTCAGTTTCCTTGTTCATCTATGCAGGCCTCTTGGTGTTTCTGCTTGACTTTGTCTTTGTTGGGATGCTTCACTCCCGAGCTTGGATGAGATAATCCTGGAATATTAATCAACTTTCTTGGGCCTCTTTTCCCTCCAGGGCTTGATTCCATTGTATTTGACTAATCAGATCCCTGAAGAGACAGCCTCCCCTTTCTGCTGAGACCAAGATCCAACATCGCACCACTCCTCAATGGCTGCTGTATCACTTGGAGAAGGAAGCTGTCACAAATGCATTCCAGGTACCTCTTGGATTGCTGATGTCCTGCTGTGTTTCCCTCCAACGTACATAGATGTGATTGCCACAATAGGGACTAAACTGAGTCCAGAGAAAGCTGGAAGAAAAAAATTCTCGACGATGATTTTACATTGGCTATGAATCTAGAATAAAAATATTTCTTTTATCTTTTCTTGAACTTTGAGGAGATTTCCACATGATGATTTAGGACTTCGATTGTGGCTGTCTCCTGATGTTCCTCTCTGAATTGATATTTTTAAAAAAAGAGTTGCCCTTAAGCCACTCATATTTTTTTTTAAAAAAGTAAGCAATGTTTTCCTTACATGGCAGTGTTTTATGTTTTCTTGGTCTCATTCCAAACCCTCATGGGCCACAGTTTTTTTGTTTATGTCAGCTGGATTCTAGCTATTAGGTTTTACAACATATAGACTTGGCAACTCTTTATTTACCGTGAAACAAAGCATAAAAAATCAAGTAAGTTTCTTCAATAATCATTTACGCTTTCCATACATGTATTAATAAAGGTAAAATTTGACTAAGAAGTTATTTCTGTGAGGAATAACTCTACAAATTTAAAGTCAATTCAAAACTTTACACAGTGCTAGGTAAAAAATCTATGTTGTTAGTTTGCTCCTATTGATTTGGGTTTGAGATACATTCTCACTCACTGTCTACTAGATGTGATTTATGGTAATGTCTACTTTCTATTGCTTTCTGTATCCATGACTCTCGTTCTGTTCCCCAAATTCCTACTGATTTTGAAGGTTAAAATAGGCTTTGAATGCTGAGTTGAGACTACTGATTTTATCTTTCTGGAGAAGAATTTGTTTCTGCTGTGTCAATCCATAAGCAAGACATACAGCATGCCTACATTAAAAAAAGTTGCTAAATTCACAGAAAGGGGTGTTTACAGCTGGAAATCAAACCAGGACTGATAATGCACGGGAATGTTGCAGGAAATACTTACCTATGTGCCCCAGGTATGTTGGGTATATGTAAGTTCTCTGCCTGTACTTCTGTCAGATTTATCCATGAGTTGAAGTATCTGGAATGTTTAAGTTTCCTTAAAAGGGAGTCTAAATAGCTAACAAAATAACAATAGTTGGAATCTGTCAAAAATTGTCTAGGATTTTAAAATTCGTATTTCTCATAGAAGCAAGAATGATCCCTAAAATATGATTTCATAGCATGTTGTAACCTTTCCATCAGCCTGTGGCCTATTAATATTCTGCAGAAGTTAAACAGCTCTCTTTAACTGTCTAATAGGTTTCACAGGCCCTGCGCAAATAAATAAAACAGGGTCAGGTCTGAAATTGTACCACAATTATGGTCTGTAATTGTACCATGGTTATAATCTGCTACGACCACGTGCTCAGTTGTTGGTGTGATTCTTTATACGGCTGTGGCGAATGTCAAGCGGTATGCTGCCATACTCGTCCCAAACAGGCTGGCACAAGGAGCATTCTACACAAGCAGTTCTGGTGTTGTCCTCTACTGGGGAAGAAGAGAGCAAAGACATGTAAATGTGAGTTAGGCTCTGTCATTTTGATACTAGAGTCAGTGAACAGATATTTATTTACCACTATACTCAGACATGGGGACCAACACACGATGTCCGTCTTTGCAAAGAAAAGATCTGTTGGCTTCCTAAATATTAATAAAACCTTTCTTTCAAGTTTCTAATTAATAGTGAAAATATGACCATCTATTGTTTTATGGATGTTCTGCAGCCAGTATAAGAAGTTCCAGCCTCGCTGACATACCCTACTGCTTTTAACATTGGTTGATATCTTAGTGTTTTAGATCCATAAACTGAAAATAAAATGCTATCATAGTCCACACAATACTATCACTTAAAGATTATTTTGGGAAAAAAATGAGTTTTTCTCAGGATTTCTGTAAAGCTATGGGAAGGATATGTTAAAATTTTAAGCAACAATCTAATTTATTCTGTTGTGATCATTTCCTCATTGCCAATTAAAAAAGGAGTACTGTGTCAAAAAGCAGATTAATTTCTCATTTAAAGTGAAAATTTATCAATATTTACCAGATTTTTCAGAAAAGAGGAATTCTCTTTCATTTTAAAAATGTATGTTTAGAAAACAAGATCTTTTCTGGGGAGTGAGGGGAACAGTAGTCTTAAGAAAAGCCCATATTTAAAATGAGGGTCATGCCCTGATGTTTATGACTGTAATCTGCTTTGTAGATGACTGAGGTCCAGCCACTATTATTTAGGTAACATGCAGAACATTTCAGTGAGTAAGCACGTGTTGAACAACTCCCAGAGAGCACCGTTTTAGCTGTTGTTACCACATAGAAATCAATTCTTCAGCTGTTGTCCAAGAAGCAAAATGTCAATTTGCCATTGGGCAAGATAGAGTTGATACTTTGCTCTTCTAGAATGAGGACACGGAAAATAAAACCATTAAGGACATCCTTTCCTATAGTTAGACCTATACTATTGCTAAATGGGCAGAATTCAGGTCTCTTGTGTTGCTAGTCACTTAAAAACATATATGAGTAATACATATTCGAATGCAATGACAACATTTGCCAGTGGAGAGACTTGTGGAATTAGTTAACAGTCTGAATCCGTGGGTTATTTCAAAGCTTAGAAACACCATAATATATAGGTAATCAATATTCTCTTTAACAATTGATAAAGGCCTTTGCAATCTCATGAAGTCCATTCTCCTGCTGGGAAAGTCAACAAGACTCTTCTGTCTGCATGAAATGGAAGGACTTCTCCAGAATATACCCTACAGCCAGGGCTCAGTGAGGGTACAACACATTGTTTACTATGCCCGCGCTACTCAACTTGGTATCAACAGCAGAAGGGTGAGCTGATGGTGGCAAAGACAATTGTTTGCTGAGTCTGGTGATTAATCCTCAACTGAATTTCAGGGGCACTTCAAATATCTGAGATAAATTTTTAGCAATCCACAAACTTGGGCAAACAATTTCCTTCTGCAAAGGGTGCAGAATTTCAGGAATTGTTGTCACAGGTCTCATTAGAGGCCAATAGCATAGCTTTCTCCTCGCTCAGATATAATAATTTGCTGTTATCATTATTTGTACAAGTTTAGATACAATAGCGCTTAAAAAACTTGGAGAAAGGGCATTTTGGAACCTTGTGATCAATGCTTGCATTACATTATTGCAGTGGGAATACACCATTATGGCATGCAGTCCAGCTGATGGATAATTGCAGTCATTTAATCACTTTCTATCATTCTTAATATATCAAACTAAGTTCACACATTAGATTCCAGAAGGTCTTGAAGTCCACATTTCCACACCTGTCCGAACACTATGTAACATATAATACTTAAATTTAAATTTAAATATTTTTTAAATTTAATGACATCATTGCATTTCTCACCTTGTAACTTATCATGACCTCAAGAGAAAGGGTAGGGACTTTGTTTTAGTTGTGAAGACAAATCTTTCATACTTAATTTATGACAGTGCCATCGTTGTGTGGCCTATGTAGTTGTTTTCTCTTACATTCAGATGATTTTGATTGGCTTTTATTTCCCTAATCAGATGTGATGAAATGCATCCAGTCTATTGCTGTATTGTCACTTCTGAAAGTGGAAATGTGCTATATTTCCTGTTAGAGTTGTAGCAAACAGCCTAGCCAAGTACAGTATGGAATTGTGGAAACATGTCCCTATGATCCACTCTCTTCCTAAAGTTCATGCGTTATGCCACAAAATATTTGAAAATTGTAAAAAGATTTAACCTAATGAGTCTCAATATACTGTGTAAGGTAAAGATTAAAAGACGGCCATGCTTCTGCTTTGATCATGTTATGGGCAATTTTCTTAGCATATTTGCTTATGTTACTGTACATGTATTTATAATTCTTTTATAGCTCCTATATTTAAACACTGTATTTCAGTTTTTTTTTTTTTCAAATTTTGCTTTTACCTGCTTTAAATATTTTTAGTTTGTACTTCTTTCACTTATGGCATTTGGTCATGTTGTCTAATTTTTTTCCCACTTTAGTCAATTTGTCAAATCATGTGACTTGACAAAAGCAGGACACTTGAATATTTTCTTTGAAAGCTAAGTAGTAAGGAAGATATATTAACATGTACTTTGGTTCTCTTAATTTCCATATATTTTTATATCTTCAAAAAAGATTGTTACAGAACTTTGTAACTAAATCTATGATAGTTTAATTCTGTTGTGCTGACATCAAACCTAAAGATCAATACACAGTAAAGAAAAAAATGTGTGGTTGAGGCTATGCGCTTCTACCTCCCCATAAACCTACGCTTTTCCTCTAAAGGTTTTATTCCACATTTTTCATGAATGGAAGATTTCCATGAGTAAAAATGGAGGTCTACAGGACTTCTGTGAATATAAGAGATATAGATCTTTCTTTATGTTTAGATTCAGATGTATTCACCTAACCTCATGCAGTTCATCAAGCCTCTTGATGTCAGTACCTCAAATTATGTTAAATGCATCCAGTCTCTAGGATTGCATGGTCCATGCTGGGTGTTGGAAAAGAAGTTAAGTTCATTATTTTGGCTTGAAGTGTTAGAGTGCCATGAGTTTACAAACTGTTCTTTCTCTAGAATTCATCTTTTCTCTCAGTGCCATGCCTTTGGCCAGGTGACTTTGATGCATGCCAGAAGAAGATGATATTCCCATACTACTTTCTTAGTATCTCTTGTATTTGCTATTTAAGTTCAATACAAATACATTATAAAAATAATTTTCAGTGAAAGTGTTATGTCAACTACAGTCCTAAATCTAAATATTTCAGAAAGTGAATTGCTAGCTTAAGAAAGCAATGAAACAGTGAACTACACACTGATATTCTCATCCAGAAAAAAAATGTCTTTCTCCTGGGCATAAAGCTTTCCATTTTGTGCTATACTTCTCATAGCTTGAATAAGATATGCATTAGCTAACAATTAGTGGAGCATTTTCATATTAAAATCACAGTGTTTTCTGGTTTGTTTTTCCTCAATTCATGATCATGCTCTACAGATCTTATACATCCTCCAAATCAATACACTATATTTGTTTGATATGCTTATAATCACAGCTTAGATGGTTACTGCATCAAGGCTTAATTAGAAAATAACCTTAAGAAGAATCTTTCATTTTAAATTATTATAGGGCCAGTTTACATTTGGCCAAATCAATTAAATATACCCACTCAGCAGTGTTTCAGCAAACTGTGCTGTAAAAATCAAAAATATTTAGCAAGACAAGCCTATCTTTTGAGCTGTAACATCTACTTTTTACTGTCTGAAATCAGTTAGGAGTCAAAAAATTACTTTCTTTTCCTTGTGTCTCCCACAGGGAACTGTCTAAAGAAAATATTTAAATCTTCAGCAGCTAAATATATCTTTTCTCATGGGTGAAATGTTTTACTATGGGAAGTCAGGCTTGAAGAAATGGCAATTAAAGAGGACTATGAGTTATACTCTGCATTAGTTCTAAGGCAAAATGGATAATTTTTTTCCCCCTTTGGGATCAACTTCAAGAAAGTGATACCTGCAACAGTAAAAGGTTTTTATTTCACTTGATGGTGACCATAATGTTTATTCAGCTTTTTTTCATGTGACCCTTATACCCTTCCCCAGTGTTCATGTTTAGAAACCAGCATAAACAAAGATACAGGAAAATGTAACTGACTTAGTCAGGAGTTGGGTTTTTTTTCTCTATCATCCTGATTTTTTTCTTTTTTTTTTTTTTTTTAGTCTAAATACTCCATGTAAGAATATGAAACATATTTCTTGCTATTTAATGACACTTGCAAAGTCTTCCTGTGTCTAATTCTAAAATTATTTTTTCTTTTGATTTACTATTTTTTTAATCTAAAAAGGAATATATTGAAACATCTGGAACAGAAAGTATGAGTGTTGTTGACACTAAACACAAAAGAAGCTCTTTCTGCATGACTCAGATTAGTTTGCAAATATTTACCTGGTAATACAATACACAGCAAAACTTTCCATTTTTAGAAAAAAAACACATGGAAAACACATGGAATCTGACTTCCCTGTCTAGATAGGATTGCTCAAGATGTTATATGGACACAAAAGCACTATAAAGGCTTTCAGAACTACAATTTCTGAATCTGAAAACTCTAAAGTTTTGAAGGAATGAACTTCATCTTACTGATACACTTGGGAGGACCAAAAGCATTATGTTTGTGGTTCCATATATGCAAACAACGTGAACAAATGTAAGAATGAAAAGAAATTTCATAACTAAAATACATCTTCATTATGACTTTTGTGTCAGTGTTGTACTCGATCATCTTTGGATTTTTTTCCTTGTAAAGTATATAGTGATCTTCAATTAAAAAGGACTGTAGAAGGGAATTCTCCTTGTTAAGATATTTTTGACTTTATGGGTAGTATTTTTGGACTAAGAGAAAGAACAACCTAGAGGTCACATTTATAGATCCTGGTTATATTTTTCAAACACATACATTTTTAAAGAAATTTAAAATATACTAGACTTCCAAAAGCCATGAAACTCATAAGGTTCCCTTTTTCCCCTGAGTCCGTTAGAAGACTCTCATCCATCCAATATGTAACTAAAAAATATCTTCTATTTTGCCTCTGCTGTAGGTTGAAATACAGATTGATGTAAACTGTGAGAATTTTAATGGTTTAAATTAATAAAATTGGAACATTTAATCCATTATCATTGAGGATCATGGTGATTTTTAGCTTTTAGCTCCCAGTTAAGTGGAAGTTGCTGAGTTATGCATCTCATCCTCACTCTCATTACAGAGAATCTTGTTTATGTTCCAAAAACATTCCTGCATTTTCTCATGCGTTTAACATTTTTTTTTGCTTTCAATCCAAAATATGCAGAGAAATGTATCTGTGACAAACACAATTGAAGAAAAGAAACAGCAGCAGATTTAAAGAGTTATGAAGAAATAATTTGTTCTTATTAACCTTACTACACTTCCAACCTAGCTTGGGCTTCTTTTCATTTTTTAGAAAAATAATATAGATGTGTATTCTGATCACGACGAACAATCAAATGTTGACCGTAGCAATTTACACTGAGTTTGAAGATTTCCTGTTTTCTCTTAATGCAGATGTAACACTTATTCTCGTTCATATTCAATATTTTCTAAGGTAGTGCTGCTGTTTGCATATTAAATGGTACAAGGTTTGAATAGTGAGATATAACAAAGTCAGTACTGTGAACCACAATGCAGTGAAATCAGAAGATTGACGCTGTGCCTTTTGATGGAAGAATTTGTAAGTGATATTGAATATTTCTAAAAAAAGAAGTTCTGGACATTTCTTGCTGATGACAACAAATTACATCTTAGGCTTGTTTGGATGGGACAAAGTGCATCTATTTGTAGGACTGATAAAACTACTGTAAGCCTCTTTGGACTTTGTGAAAATGTTAAAAAAATCTAAAATTAATTTAAAATTTAAATTTAGTATAAAAGAAAACTGAGAAGTTAGAAATTAAAAAAAAAAAAGAAAACAGAACTGTTTAACATTATTACCTCCATGAATACATAGTACATATCCAGAATTTTATAAGGAGGTATTCCTTAGTTGTCTTATACAGACAGAGAAGAGTTCCAAAGCTTGGCTCATGAGAAAGAAACCAAAACAGTTAAAATATATACCAGTACGTGGCATATAATTGATCATAAAGGAGATGGTACAAGTTAATGTACGCTAAAACTAAAATTTTTTTATGCACAGGAATTTTTTTTTTAACTTGACTGAGCAGGAAAATAATGTATAGAATTTAAAAATGTTAAAATCAATATATTAATATTTGAGACAGAGTGCATAGTTGTCTGTTTTATGAGCAAGGAAAAAGTAGAAGTAGAATAAATTTTTAGTTAGCAGCAAAATTTCAAAAAGCTCTAGTGCTCTATTTACATAACAAGCTGAGAGAAAGATCAAAGACAGAGTGATGAAGAGGAGCAAGAGGAAGAGTTCACAGTTACTATGCTTATTAAAAATAAAATAAGCAAAATTGTTTAGCATTGTAAAAGGGAACACATATAGAAAAATAACCTTCAGCTTTTGTTCTTGTTTAGTGTTTTGTTTTGGCTGTTTTTTATAACCAGGTGATATGAAACTGAAACTTTGAGATGCTTATTTGGTATAATAGTTTTGGAGAGATTCTTTTAACTGTCCAGAGGCCTATGCTGTTCCATGCAAAATATTTTAAAAGGATTGTGGTAATTGATTTTTCAGTTTGGCAGTCAAACTGGGGAACAAAGTACTTCAAAGTGGGAAAAAAAAAAGAAAGAAAAAAGTAGCCTTTCATTATCAGAAAGAAAAATTGAAAAAAATGAAATCATACTCTTATTGAAGATGATATTTTCTGTTCATCCTAAAGCTCAGCAGTTTGAGGCACTTAAAAGAAAGGAATACAAACGAAAGATAAAATTCAGAAATCACATGTAATTATTTTATTTCAAGTATCAGCAGTTAAAGTAGTCAAACAGAATGCAAGACAAGCAAACAAAAATCAAAATAGAAGAAAATTGGTTCCAGTTCTCTCCACGGCAATTTTTCTACTTTCTTTTAGAGTCCTTTATCTAACAGCTACCAAGTAAAACCTATCAAGATAATGGCACTGTAAAAACAGTTTCCCTCAACTGTTCTTTATCTGTTCCACTTTGAGTAAAATACATATTCCTTAAGTATTAGATATATCTCTCATTACATAATATTTGTAGTTACCTAAGTGCGTAGAAAAACATAAGGTTTTATATAACATACCTGCATCAGGGTTGAATGACTGCTAGACAGTTCTGAAGCTCTAGGGATCCGAACAGGCTGGATCGATGAGCTGAGACCAGCAGTATGAGGTTTCAACAAGGCCAAGTGCGAAGTCCTGTGCTTGGGACACAATAAACCCATGCAGTGTTACAGGCTTGGGTAGGAGTGTCTGGAAAGCTGCCTGGTAGAGAGGGACCTGGGGGTGTTGGTTGACAACCAGCTGGATACGAGCCGACAGTGTGCTCAGATGGCCAGGAAGGCCAATGGCATCTTGGTCTCTGTTGGAAACAGCATGGCCATCAGGACCAGGGAAGAGATTGTACTCCTCTACTTGGCACTGGTGAGGCTGCACCTTAAGTGCCGTGTTCAGTTCTGGGCTTCTCACTACAGGAAAGACACTGAAGTCCTGAAGCATTTCCAGAGAAGAGCAATGAAGCTGGTGAAGGGGCTGGAGAACAAGTCCTATGAAGAGTGGCTGAGGGAACTGGGGTTGTTTAGCCTAGAGAAAAGGAGGCTGAGAGGAGACCTTATCACTGTCTACAACTGAAAGGAGGTTGTAGGGAGGTGAGGGTTGATGTCTTCTCCCAAGTAATAGGTGATAGGAAGAGAAAAAATCATCTCAAGCTGTGCCAGGGGAAGTTCAGATTAGACATCAGGAAAAATGTCTTCACCAAAAGGGTTGTTGGGCACGGGCAGAGGCTGCCCAGGATGGTGGTTGAGTCACCACCCTTGGAGGTATTTAAAAGATGGGTAGATGAAGCGCTCGGGGATATGGTTTAGTAGTGGACAGGTAGAGTTGTGCTCAGTAATCTCAAAGGTCTTTTGTAACCTAGTGAGTCTTTGATTCTATCAAATAAACTTCAACCTATACATGGTAACTCCTAAGTTATATGAAGTGGCTGTATTCTTAATAGAACAGAAATTCGCTCTAGTTTTCTTTAGAAACAATTGTAATTCACTAGTAAGAAACTAGGTAAGCTTTTTCTATGGTTGTTGATCAAGTTGTGTTATTTTTGTACTCTTTACTTTTTATTGCTAATTGATGTAATGAATGATGGTACTGAAAACAGCTCTTATCAACCATGAAGAAGTATATCAATTCTGCCTCCTTTGGAGCAGTTCACTATACTGCAACACAGACCAGGTTGTATTAGATAATTCATGTAGCCCCAAAAAAGAATTGATACAATGGTTTAAACAATTGAATAATGGTAGTACAAATCTGTGTATGACAATGGGGTAAGTTGGCTCTAAATTATGTTTTATCCACTGTTCAAATCACTCCAGGAAAAAATGTTTTACTACTGGAATAAGGACACTTCAATTGGGTTTGTGTGACAAGGTTTTGGTAACAGGCAGTAGGTTGCTGGGTTGGCTTCTGTGAGAAGACACCAGAAGCTGTCCCCATGTTAGACAGAGCCTTTTCCAAATGGCTTCTAAGCAGAGCTGCCACTGTCCAAATTGGTGTTCATCAGTGATGCTTTGATAACATATTTGAAAAACGGTAAAAATTCTGCATAGCAGCTGTGAAAGCGAAGAGTAAGAAAACTGTGGGAGAATAAACCCTGCAGACACCAAGGCCAGAAGAGAGGGAGAGGAAGGAGGTGCTTCAGGTAGTGGAGCAGAAGTTCTCCAGTGGAGAACCACAGTGAAGCAGATATTCACACTGCAGCCCACGGATGACCCCACGCAGTAACAGGTAGATGTGCCTCGAAGGAAGTTGCAGCCTATGATGAGGAGCCCACTCAGGAGTACGTTTTCTGGAAGGAGCTGCAGCCCATTGGGGAATCCATGCTGAAGCAGTCTGTCCCTGAAGGACTATGCCCCATGGGAAGAACTCACTTTGGATCAGTTCATGAAGGACTGTGTTGCGTGAGAGGGATCTCATGCTTCAGCAGGGGAACAATGTGAGAGGAAAAATGCAGCAGAAAATAGCTGTTACCACCTGACTGCAACCCCACTTCCCATACTCCTGTGCTTCTTGAATAAAGGAGGCAGAGGATTCAGGAGTGAAGGAGTGTTGTTGACCCCGAGAAAGAAGTTTGAGGTGGGGGAAAGGTGTTTTTAGCTTTGTTTTTTATTTGTCACTATCTTACTGTGTTTTTAATTGGCAATAAGTTAAACTTTCTCAAGTCAAATCTGCTTTGCTTACGACAGTAACTGGTAAATAATGTCCCTGTCCTTATCTTGATCCTTGAGCTCTTTCATCTTATTTGCTCCTCCTCACCTGTAGATGAGGGGAGTGATAAAGAAGATTGGAGGGCATCAACCAGCCAGCCGTGGTTAATGCAGCACTACATTACAAGAAGAGAATATGATTAATCGTTCACTATGCCTAATTACATATAAGATTTCATAAGGCATTTAACCTGGAAAACAAGCCATTGTTCCATTAAATGTAGTAAAAGCCTTTAAACCTCCTATTCCACTCAATATGACTTTTAACAATAAATCTGACAATACAAAACAAGAGCAAAATAAGCCACAGAATTAGTGCAGAGAAACGAAAGACTAAAATATGTGATTAATCATATAAATTTATGATTTCATATAAAAAATATTTGGGAATTAATTTGTTGTTCTTTTTAAAGGTGAATGTATAAAAATACATGTCTAAGATGTTAAAATACATTAAGGATGCTGTGTTTCTTTGGTTTTTCTTTTAAGGGCTGACACCTTGAGGTCAGAAATTCTTCCTTATTCTGATTTATTTTCTTAGGGAATTATACTATGGCACAAACTACTTCACAGAATTTTTTCCATTTTTTTCTTTTGTTTTCTTGGAGGGCCTTCTGTGGTTTCATTGAGCTCTAATCCACTCAAACAGGGCATTAGGGAACAACTACAGTGGCCTTCAGAAATAAGCTGCTATTTCAAATTTCTCAAAGCTGTGCCTCTTAAAGTCTGTTTGTGTATACCAATAAAATAGTGCAATGTGTAATGAGAAGCTATGTAGAATATTGGCTGTTGAATCCATTTGTGTTTTTATTGATTATCTGACTGGAAGAAAAGCATTCATTTATTAACAGAAATACAGTCTATTGTATGTGTAACAGAAAATGAGATTAGCAAATCCACTTCTATCTTCTGACGCATTCACTAATTGATGACATGCTAATACTTCTTCATTTTAGACTCTCTTACAAAGAAAAAAACTCAAAGCTTAAATGATAAGTAGAATGGCTTTCTTTGTTCTTTTTTATCTGCATTTATTTCCTTCAAACGTTAACAACATTAAGAATTATTTCATGCAGTCTTATCATAAGCAGCTACAGATGGGCCTTTTCTAATTACAAGCAATTGGCTCCTGAAATGGCATTGCCTAGGAAATATTCTGTTCATGATTAAACCAGGCGACTGAATCACATTTGTAGTCTAACATACTTATATTTGTTGAATATATTTAGAATATCCCCTGAAATTTGTGTTTGATTTTTAGATAATTTCAATATAGATTGTACACAAATATGAAGATACTTTTTTGATTTCAGTTGGATAAAATTGGTTGCCTTCTTTCTGAAGTCAAGTGATAAAAGGTATGTAACGGTAAATGACACCCAAGATTCTTTGCAATTCCTGAGAAATAATTGCTTAATGGTATGTTTTAAATTTAGTATTTGAGGATATTTTTTCCCCTTAAAATGCGGAAAATAGGTTGAGATACTCTGAGATAGCATTTCAGCTGTGGTAAGATTTAGGCATGGAAGTCATGCAATAGGAGGTAATAGGACTTGGGGAATAAAAGGCTAGATATTTCGGGAAGAAAACGTTACCAGTTCAAATTAAACTCTGACAGCTTCCACCTTACTGGAGGCAAAGATTAGTACTGATCACATGCTCTTCATAGTTTTTCTCTACTGTTTACCATGTGAACGGTGAAAAAACCCCAGATTGTTTTGAAATATACCTTGAAAAGTGTTTACAAAAGTACTGTAGAGGGAGATTGAGACATCTCTCAGAAAAATAGTGTTTTATTTAGGAAAGAGAAAGTATAACACAGTGAAGCACAATATCCCCATCAACTACTTGATGATCACCAGACCACGTAAATCATTCTTTTCTCTCTTTCTGCATTTGTACCAATGTTAAATAATATACCTATTTATGGTATTAAAAAAGGTTTAATGGAACTTGCCATCTGTGAAAATTATTTGTATGTCTTTCAGTTACTGCATTTATAATCAATTTGTAAAATGGATCCACATAAACCATCCATGTTATTTATCATCTTAAAAAGAAAAACAAAGAAGTCTAGAATTTATGAAGATTTTCTAGAGGTGATTCACTCTTTTAGGCACCATTCATCTCCAGAGATGAAGAACAAGTCAATGATTTGCAACTAGATTTAGGATTATGAGTTTTCCTGACTTTCCTATATTTATTCTTAGCTACCTCGAGTGAGTCACTCTCTTTCCGCACAGATCTGTGTGTATTCACTGCCCGCGAGTAAAATTTGAGGAGGAGTGGATAGGAATACTAGTATACAGCAAATATGATAGACATATATCCAAGATCATGACACATTTTATTATTGTGATGAAAAGGTCATAAATTAACTTTTTTAATATTCTCAACTGCAGTCAGGAAAATCACGTATCACCTTATTTTTGGCTTACTTTCAAGTGATTAATTTATGGATTTTCCTCTTCACAAAGACCTCTGGAGTTCTCTGTGTACATGGTTGCTGAAATAAATATTTTATGTATTTAATAGAAGTAGCTGAGTTTTCTCTTACTCAGGGAATAGGGAGAAATTATGAAAAATGAAAGCATCTTGTGTGATCTATCACAGTCAAGCAACAAAACTTAAATAGCACTGCTAAGAAGGAGGCACTTGAAAGTAAAATATGATCAATAAAATGATATTAAAAAACTGTGTGGAATAAATGTGGATATTAACTACTCCTTAAGAAATTATTATTTCCTCATGAGAAAGAAAAAACACTGCACTGATATTCTGAAATTTTAAAATGAGTATCATCTGATGATCTATTTATTGCCACCATGGCCTTTGGTATATCACACCTGCAAGATATTACAATACAACAAGTGTGTACCAAAGTTTTGTGTGGTAGAGTTAGACAAAGCAGCAGAAAGTAGCTTCTAGCTGTTGATTTCCATCAATATCCATATTACATTATTAAGCTGTTAGGATAGAAATGTTCTACAGCAACAATTAAATATTATTTGTTTTTCTTACATGTTTGGAGATACAGAGGGGGGAAAGAAAGTATGCTAATTCCCTCAGTAACTCATAAAACTATTCAACTTGATTTTTAGCCACAGATACCCCTGTGAGCTGAAAAGAGACCCTGGAACTTAAAGAGATTTTGCCAAGTTCCTGAAACTCAATTGCTTTATATCTATAAGACCCATATTTCTAATGTTTTTTCAGAGGAAAAAAAAGGGCTTGTATCTAAGCCTACCTAAACAAGACAAGCTTTTATCAGTAAGCTTTTGTGTGGCATTACTGTATTTTCAAGTGCTCCAATGCAATGCTGCTATAGTATTTGAAAATCAATAATTATGCACCTTCCATTTCTATTGTGCACACAGACATTTTCAATATGATTGTGTTGCACACTGGGGTGTCATGAAGGTGCTGTCATTGGAAAAACAGATGGAATTTTAGAGAAAGTCAGTGTGTCATTTCAAATGGAATAAGGCCAGAGTTCTTTTGTTTAATATAAAACCTTGAACTAATAAACTAAGAAAGGCGGAAGTTTGGATAAAAAAAAAAGAAGAAAGAAAAGAGTAACTATTATTAATCTTATTTTATTGTCACTTGCTATAAGTTTTAAATGTTTAAATTTCATTTAAAAGTGAATTATCTCACAATATCACTGTACCTTGATGACAAACTTGGGTGTGAACTACTGGCAACAGAGAAAGACAGCATCTCTCCATCATGTATCCTGAGAGGTAGTGGCTGGCATTAGGTCAGCATTTGTAAACAAGAAAGAAAGTTAAGAAAGTAAGAAGGCGGTTGACACACAGATCTTTCTATTTTACAGCCCCACCTCCGGCAGTGGCCAAAAGCTGGTGCCTAGGAAGGGCCATAAAACCAGGCAGAACCCACAGGCCGATCCCAGCCTCTAACCATTTGCAGCTTGGAGAATTTCTGGGCAAAAAAATTATTCCTGTTTAACCAATAATCTTTAATGTTTGCCATTCCTGAACTCAAATAACCTGCACTTGAATCTAAGCAAATTTTAACTATAAACACTCCTCCACCCCACCGCCCTCCCCCGGTCTTCACAAAGCCTTCTACAGCTCAGTTACCAATTGTGGAAATAATTGCTTATTTGTTGAACTGTTTTAGGTAAAGTACAACAGAAATCAAGAGGAGATGACACAATCTCTGCAGCAGACTTAGGAGGAGAATACAGTATATTGGGGCAGGAGATGCACTGCTGAATTTAAAATCAACTAGAACTCTCTTAGCAGTTTTCAGTTTATAGGGATACAAGGTATGAAAAAATCACATTGCTGAGTAATTAGAACAAATTTGCAGGATCTTGCTGAAACAGAATCTGCATACACTCATTAACAACTGTATATGAAGAAGTTCAAGCCATTATAGATTTTGTCTGACTTGATGGCTGGAAGTTGCCGGTATTTTTATACCTCGTGAGTTTTCTAAAATTTTCAACGTCTTCTTTTACAGTTTATCCTAATATATTTATGTTATTTCTTATGTGACATTAACAATTTTTACTTGGAGAATTAATAAACTCATACTTAAATAGAATTGTGATGCATACATTATGATAAACCTGAGCTGCATAATTTCTGTGTGTTCCTATTATGTTTTCAGTATAAGAAACACAAAGAGAAGCAGTACTTCTAAAATATAAATGTATAAGTGATAACATTTAGGTATTTTAAGTAAAAGAACTTATCAACTCTAAGTATTATGTTGTTTGGTTTTTTTTTTTTATGAAAGAGAGGTGTCATATGCATGTTACCCTGATAGAACTGGGGAAACTGAGAAACAGAATTATTTGCTGTTTGAAAAAAAAGACAGAAACAAAACAAGACAGGAAGTAGACTTCTGTTTCAGACTCACTCATTGTCATCCCAGGACTGAAAATGAATATGTCTCCTATGTCATTTACATTCTAAAGTATTTTTTTCCCAGAGATAAGGCATGGACCTTGTTGATTAAAGTCCACCTTTTGCTTTAGAGAAGAGCAATTAAGACAACTGTAAAGGAAGGATAGACAGTTGCCAACTAAGCTGGTACACAGTGACTGTAGCATATTTTCCTTGGTTCTTGTAAAAAAATCCAGAATAAACAGAAACGATGCATAGAGTTATCCTCTAAGTCTTTATGAAGAGTGTAAGTTCTTTGTGCCACCTCTTTGCTGTAAGCCTGGTTTTTGAAGGGCTACTCGATGGTCTCCGACATCTTCACTCACTGTCTTGGTAGAATCTCCAGCAACATACAAGGAATTTTGTCTGGTCCCAAATCCTGTGTTTGCTTTCTTCTGTCTCTTTATTCTGAAACAAAATTTTTAAGAAAGTGTGACCACAACACTAATCAGGAAAGCCAATTTAAGTTTAGAATAAGTGCAGACTAAGTTTTTTTCAAAGAAATATATTTTGGTAGGAGACAGTAGAATTTAAATGAGACAATCTTTCAGTGTTATGAACTTTATAGCACACATTAGATGCTTTTCCAACTGATTCCTCAATAAAGAAGAAAAAAAGTATAGGGTTTCACAGCAACTACTTGGAGAAGTAGGCCACTTGCTTGTTGCACTTTTGATGACCAGGAACCATTATTTATTGGTTGACAGTTCTGAGCTCTGGTACTATTGCTATTCAAGATGCATTTAAATTACTTACGTATAAATCATGCGTCTTTTTATTGGAAGAATATAAAGTGGAGAATAGTGAAAAAGATCAGAGATATCTCAAACCTCATTTAAAAATATTATTTAATACAATTAAAATATAATCAATATTAAGATTATTATTAAAACATAAAATTTCTTTAAAATTATATTATGTTTTATAAAAATGTGCAGCAGAACAAGAACATCCAGTCAAGGTGGGCACTGGAAACAGGCTGTTACGGTCTCCAGAATTCAGAGCATTATGTACGGGCACTCAGTAGCTCTACACAGAAAAACACAGGCTTATCAAGATTTATGAGCTCCTGTAATGCCCAGGGTATCTACACTATAAACTGACCCAAGAAGAGTGTATGTAAGAGTGAATAAATCCTGGCGTATCTAAACTGTTTCTGTATATTGTTTGTTCTTACCTCATTCATAGTTACTTGAAAATTCCTGTGCTCCAATTCTATCTATGTAATCTTCACACTTTTCTTGAAACCCTATCACAAGGCTGTGTTTAGTTTATCATGACAAGGTTTTGGCAGCAGTAGGGTTACAGGGGTGGCTTTTGAGAGACTCTACTGGAAGAGTTTGATGGAGCCAATTCCAGCTGGCTTCTAGACAGAGCTGTCACTGTCCAAGGCCAAGACAATTGACAATAGTGTGTCTGAGATGACATATTTAAAAAGGGGGAAAAGTTGCTGTGCAATGGCAACTGCAGCTGGAGAGAAGCGTAAGAATCTGTAACAACTCTGCAGCCACCAAGGTCAGTAAAGAAGGAGAGAAAGGAGGAGCCTCAGGAGCCAGAGCAGAGATTCCCCTGCAGACCATGGTAAAGACCATAGTGAGACAGGCTGTACCCCTGCAGTCCATGGAGGTTAACAGTGGAGCAGGCGGATACCCAGAGGAGGCTGTGACCTTGAGAGAAGCCTGCACTGGAGTCAGTTTCTGGCAGGACCTTTGGAGCTGTGGAAAGCGAAGCTCATGCTGAAGCAGGTTTTCTGACAGTGCTTATGACCCTACAGAGGACCCACCAAGAACAGTCTGTTGAAGGTCTACACCCTGTGGAAAGGACCCATGCTGGAGCAGTTTGTGAAGGAATTTTTTTTGTCCATGTGACGGACTCACATTAGAGAAGTTCACAGAGAACTGTCTCCTGTGGGAGGAGGACTGTCTCCTGTGGAAGGAATGCCACTCTGGAGCAGGGGAAGAGTCTGGGGAGTTCTTCCCCCGAGGAGGAAGAAGCAGCAGAGACAACATGTGATAAATTGAACCTGTGCTGTGCAGGGGGAGCAATTATAGAAAATCGTGAGTGAAGTTAAGCCTGGGAAGGGAGTGCTGTGGGGAAGGTGTGCTTAAGATTTAGGGTTTTTTCTCATTATCTTCCTAATTTTCCCAAGTTGGGTTTGTTTTGCCTGTGATAGCTATTAGTGAGTGATGCCTCCTTGTCCTTATCTCAACCCATGAAACAGTCACTCTATTTTTCTCTCCTGTCCAACTGAGGTGGTTCTGGATGCAATGTTAGTCTACGTAACATCTATAAAACAGTAGGAGCGTTTAATTCTGACTTCTGTTTCATAATGAAATTAATGCAGTTGCAGCTATAATGAGCTAAAACCAGTACATGAATACACAGAATGATAAGCTTTGAATATTTATACAAAAGCATATATGCTTGCCAGAAATCACTAACATATAGACAAACTTGTTTAAATTAAGACTAATCCCAATCTGTAATGAATCACAAAACTTAAAGAGTTCCTATTGACAAGCTAATGTCCAACAACTTCATCTCATTTCCATGCTGGTTTAAAACAGTCTTCAAACACCTCCTGAAAGAACCTATGAGATCACTGCTTTATGTAAGGGAATTTTTGTCAAGGTATAAGTGTATATGTTACATACATGTATGTCAAAAGGGTTTGGCTCAATCGTTCTTCTCTTTTTACAAGATATACTCATAATTCCCCTGAGTAGTTTTGCTCTTCTGTGACTTCAATGTATGTATTCAATCTGACAGCAGTAATGCAAAGCCTATTTGAATGTGAACATTTATAAAGTTTGTGCCATTAAAAAAATAGGGAAATCTTTGTTGTTGGTAGTCTACATCAGCCAGCCTTGCAACACTTGGCATCCGGGAAGGGTTGGGGTAAGAAGTTGTTCTGCTGTGTCCATCAGCCATATGGTGGAGGGGCACTAGGGAGCCCATTGAAATGGGAACTATGTCTGCTTCCAACTGAAGCATGCTGAGGTTCCTCAGTGCAGGCAGGGAAGGAGCAGATTGCACAAGTGCCCATTCTGGTGATGCAAAGCCCGGTCAGCTCTGCAGATGCTGCTGTTGTTTTAGCTGTCTGTTCAGCCAACACTGAGTGAGTCAAAACCCCTCTGTACGTGGGAGGACTACACAATTGCTCTCCAAATCATTGTCAGACAGGGACTAAAATTGTGGAAAGTCTAATACTAAGAGTAATATACAAATTCTTTAGATTAAAAAAAAAATTGGGGTACAAATGACTAAACAAAATAAAAGGCATGGATTTTAAACTTCAGATAAATAAGGAAAACATTTTAAAGATCTCTTCCTAACAGCAGTCAAAGAGAAAATACTATCAAAGTCAGCTAACAAATTCATGAAAATGCACAGGCACATAAAAAGGCAGCATACCATATGTCCACCAATATCTAGTACAACAAGAACATTAAGAAAGCCATTAAGATAGTGTCCCCATTGTGCCCAGGTATACAATAACATATGGTACATTTCCTGCTTCACTGTGCGTTTCCTTGCTTTTGTTGTTTAGCACTACTAATTTAGAGCTCAATTAATATACTTTGTGTATGTCTCTGCAGAATATTTTAAAATTCTTTGTTACTGCTTAAAATCTTTTTTTTAGTGCAAGTGCACAATAAGTATGAACATAAGGTAGATTTTTTCCAAACCTTAATTAAATGAAAGAGGTAGATATAATTATTCTAAGGTAGCTACACATGATACTTAAATTATTATCTTCTTAAGACCTCACACAATTTGCCATAATCATGCTACAGATATATATCAAGTTTCCTATTTGTTTTCATCAATGAACACTCCCCAAGGATAGATATTGATATATCTCAAGATATATCAATATCTATTATTAGAGGCAAAATAATAAGGGACTGATGTAAATGTGTTAAAGAATATACAATAAGAAGTATAAGGGAGCTGTATACTAATAAATGTCCCCTTGTACATTTGGAGAAGAGAGGGAAGCCAGGATGTCTGAAAGAGTCTTCTCCTTCATGGGTATTTATTCTCAAAAACCTAAAGATGCTTAAGGAATCTTAGGATTTCCCCCAGAAAGACACAGATTGCTAGAAAAGTTGGGTTTGGATTTTTTATTTACAAATTCTGTATACTTTCTAGAGCAGCTGAACTTTTCCCACACTTGCTCAATATTGCCGAGGTGCCTGTTTGAATTCAGAATTTCTCATGGAAAAGAGAAGTTCTCTTCTCAAAGGAGTATTGTTAATTATCCCATCTGCCTTTCTAAAAGATTCATATACTGTTTCACGAATTTCATATAGATAATCAAATAGGAGTAAAAATATCCCCCCAACTTGTCAAATGCTTGCATCAGAAATGTTTAATCAAATAACTGATTAGATCAAATAAGTAGTATCTTTAATATTTAATTTTAAAAGCTAAAGAGTAAGAGTTCACTTAATAATAATAAATAACAGTTGTCAGTATCCAGATCCACCAAGATTTGCCATGTAATGTCTTATCTATGAGAGTGATGCTATGCAGCACTATTCAAGAAATCAGGCACATTTTATTTCCAAGAATGGATGGAGAAGGAAAAGATCAATTAATATTCTGAGTGGAATTATAGGTTCCTACCTAAATTATAGTAATATAGATTTGTGTTAGCTTCTGATTTAATTAAAACACATTTATCATGTAGCATTAGGGGACTGTTACAGATCATGAATGAACATATGGATATTGAGTTATGTTTCATACCTTTACAAGGCAGAAATTTCTTAGAAACTCAGTGGAAACTCATCCACTATGCAATTCCAGTCTTTAAAAATGTTATATAAACTCTCAAACTATGACTTTTTCTGTAAACATTATGTTTCCTTTGAGAGTCACAAGATGCCAAGCTATGTTTTCCTGTAATTCTCATTCAATCATTTTTGCTTCTTTGGAACTCATGCAAAACTATGCCTTTTGGTTTTTTGCTAGAAGAAAAGGTTTGTGTTTTGCAATATAAATATATTCCCTTTTAACTTCAAAATTCTTCCCAGAACGAGTTTCCCTGGTACATTTCTGGTTAGAGTGTGTTACGACAGCTGCTGCTGAAATTTACTAAACAATGACACTTAGTATTTTCCGTAGGATCAAATATGACAAAATTACAACTTTAAGCAATCTTTTGCTGTTGCAAACTGGGAAGAACATTTTGCAACTGCATCACTGTAGCTGTACAGATCAGAACCTGAAATTATTATTTCTGGAGACTAAACAGCAAGCACTTTAGGAATGACTGAAAATGAATGTTACTCAATGGTTACCAAATAGAGAAGGACTCCTTCAAACACCCATTCATAGGTTGAGGTCTTGTTAACAGTGAAGTTTTCCAAAAGAAGAATAATACCTGTTTATGACTTAACTGTTTCAGTGTTCTGGCATGTAATAAGAATTAAATTGACCTTTAAAAAGGTCTGTTTTTTTCTCAAATTGTTTTTCCTTAATTCTCAGATAATCATATATTTCCGCTCAGTTTACTTTGCATAATGACTTGTTTCTTCAACTCTAATATAAAATCACTTGTCTGAGGAAAATATTTCCTTTCAACTATATGAGAGAAGAAAAAATCGACCCAATCTCCCCAACAAAATGAACACAATAAATAATTTCGGCTTTTAGAGACCTGGTGTTTCCAGATTTGGTTTTTAAAATACTCTGAAACAACTAGAATGATCCAGAATTTCCATGTCATCTCTTGTTGCAGGAAAAGAATGCAGAAAAAAGTAGGCTTTTCAAAACTTGATTGAAAATACTTCTTTTTTATACTATTGTTACAGATCAGTCTCATGAAATTATGCCAATAACTTTGTAATTCCTTTCACATTAAAATAAGGGAACAACAAATGTCCTTATGTTGGAATATGAAACACACGTCAGCTCTTTTGCTATTGCTAAGCACACATTAAGGCTATAATACAAATTGGTATTGCCATTATACTCTGCAGAAAATTGTGTTTGACATTCATATTGCAAATACTCAAAATTTAAAAAGATTTAAAAGTAAAAATTGAAAGAGAGATGACAGAAATATTGAATAGTGATCAATACAGTACAATCACCTTTTTTTCCCCCCATATGGTCATGTTAAAGTAGAAAAAAACTACACAAATAAACTTTTAGCTAAATTACTTATTGTTAAACAATCAAAAATCTAGCTGGGAAAGTAGATACTGTAAGTGGCTATTTTCAAACTTGTAAGTGGATTGTGTAAGAATTATTTGTGTAATGTGCTTTAATATTTCTTTACAAAATGCCTTCCTATTTATGAATACAGGAACAGTTCTCAAGTCTTAAAGAAAGAAGATATCAATAATATATTCACTTCTTTCTGTTTGAGGAAATGTGATTCTCGTGGTAGTTTTTTTTTATACAGCTGAAAAAAGGATTAGAAAGTAAAGTTGGCAGAAGCTTCTTTCTCATTCCTTTTTTATATATTAAGATTCACTTTCTACAGTAATATCTTCACCTACATAATCTCCAGGCCAATAAAAAGCATGATCATTTCCCTTCCCTGTAATTACATGGTTGCCAGCTTCAATTTAGTTCCATTTATCCTTTCAGAATCCTTAACTTTTAACAGTTGCTCAACATGCATCTTCATTACTTTTCTCTTATTCTAGGTATGAAAGGTATTCAGCTCTGTAGCATACATTAACTTTCCCCCAACTCACTTCCTATTATCCATCCAAATTTGTCTTGAAACTAAGTGGGTTATCTTCAGAATCATGACTAGTAGGTTCTTTGTTATGTACTGGGTTTTTATTCTCACTGAAAACAATACAGTAACTTTTAAAATGAAAATGAAGTTCTCTTCAGTAAGAAAAAAAGCCATGTACACTCAAAATAAACAAAATAATAACTTACTCTGCTGCAATATCCATCAGTATTATGCTTCCTAGTTATAGTTACTGAATGAAAATTATATAAGTGTTCCGGGAAGCGCTAGAGAGTTCTGCCATACACCATGTTCTTCCTTGGATCATTGACCCAAACTCTGTTCATTATTGGCAGTATTAAAGTCTAAAATCTCTTGAACTGACTGAAGTAGAAGTGAATATCATGCATTGCTGCAGTGCTGTGATGACAAGATGTGCAACAGTGAAAGCATTTCTTTTAAAACTTGTAAGGCTGAGAGACAGACTATGAATGTGCACACTACACATTACTTATTCTACTCCCTTCCATTCCTCCCAGCTTCAAATTCTGACATGGTATTAGCTGCTGCCTCACAAACTGTTAAAGATAGCATGCAGCTAGAAAATTGTCTAACTGGAAGTTTGAACCCTGGCTTTCAAATATCACAAAGAACTAATCTCTAGCTCTGTGGTTTCTAGTGTTTTAACTGCTGAAATCATATGGGAGCTGAAGTGAAAAGCAACAAATACTGATAGCAATCTGGTGATGTGAAGGTTTTATTATCTTAGGATGTCTGATAAAATATTACAAGTGCTCTCAGGACCAGTAAAATTATCTTAAGTATGCAAACAGCAGGAAGAAAGCACTAATCCCTAAACAGCAGTAAAGCAGAAAAAGACAAAAGCAGTTAAGGAGTAAAGCAGTTAGAGAGAAGAGGTAAAACACGATTAGATAAAATTCAGAGCACTCTTCCTTTTTATCTTGTCCATTTTTTGTAACAAAGTTTTATTTATGTATCAATATGTTAGAATAACAAATCTGCATTTGCCAATTACCATTAATAGTTCTGGTTTCCTATTGGAAAAAAACAAAGTATTTTCTGAATTTTTTGGTAAGAAAAGATGCCTGAAGTTTTCCACATCTCAATTACATTTATAAAGCACCTAATTCTCAGTACAGTTGAGAGAAGTTGACCTCCAATCTGCAAACTCCTTTGAAAAGTCTAATTTTAATGTCTCTGACTATGACAGTGCCAGGACATGAGCTGTTTATGTTTCTACTGTCTATTTTTCTGATACTTCTCTATCATCCAGAATGATTGTATCAGGAATGTTTGGGCATACATACCTGTTTAGTGCTTTTAGGATGCTTTTATTGACCTGTTGCCCAGCATTTCAGAAAATCCCTTTAGGAATCAATGAATACACTGTGCTTGAGTAATTTATTAAAGCAGATTTACATCAATGAAGTCCTCAATCATTTCTGTGACCCTTTGTAGACTCCCTCCAGCATGTCCTAATCTTTCTTATATTAGGTGCCTGGAATGGAACTTAGCACTCTTGTTGTGATCTCACTACTGCAGTGTTGAGTAGAGGGAAAGGATCACTCCCTCAACCTGCTGGCCATGCTCATTCCAAAGGTATACGCCTTCATTGCCTTGAGGGCATATTGCTGACTCATAGTCAGCTTGTTGTCCAAAAGGACCCCCAATTCACTTTTAGCAAACTGCTTTCTGGCCAGCTGGCCTCAAGTCTTCCTTAATTCAAGGGGTTTTTACTACGCAAGTGCAAGATTCGGCATTTCCATTTGAACTTTATGAGGTTACTGTTTGCTCTGTCTTCTTAAGTTTCTTCTAAATGACTGCACACCTACCTGGTTTATTAATGACTCTTTTCTGTTTTGCATCATCTGCAAATGCACTGAGGGTGAACTCTGTCCCATTCTCCAGATACTTAATGAAGTTAAACGGTACTTGCCCCAGTATTGACCACTGAGGTACACTACCAGTAACCGCCTTCCAGTCAGACTTGATTTGATTGACCACAAGTATTTTTGCCTGGTGGTTCAGATAATTTTCAGTCCACCTCACTGTTCATTTATTTAGTTTGTACCGCATCAGATAGTCTATAGCTATATTATAAGAGGCAGAACTGAAAGTATTGCTAATATCAAGATAAATAACTTTCATTGCTCTCCTGTCATCCACAAAGCTACACATTTCATTGTAGAAAGCTATCAGGTTGATCAGGCATAATTTCCCCTTTATAAATCCATGCTTAGAGTCATCTTCTTGTCCTCAATATTCTTGGAAATGTTCCCAGGATTAGCTGTTCCACTACATTCCCGGGGATCAAGGTGAGACTGACGGGTCTGTGATTTCCCATTTCCACCTTCTGTCCCTTTCTGCACAAAAGGCTGTACAAACTACTGTGCCTTTTTGCTGCCTCTGTTATTCATGCTCTTCTCCTGGCTTCAGTGCTACCTAGTTCTCATATTAGTTAACAACATTGTCATTGTGGGCTTATCCACTACCCTCACTATTCTGTAAATCTCATTTATACCCCACTCTCTTCTCTTCAAATGCAAGAGTTTAAGACTCTTTCCCTGAAAGCAACCCATCCATCCATTTGACTCATTTAGAAGTTGAGCATCTGCAGCTGTGGTTTCATTGCATATTTATGTTCAAAAGAGAAAAAAAAAAGTGCATGCATTTATTAAGACGGAATATCAGCAGTTCAGATTATATGTACTTGAGGTTAATTTCACATTCTCTTCACTTTTATAGCTTTCAGCAAAAGAAAAGGTCTTATATGTTGAATATTGTTTCTTTCCATATCAATACAGAAAGCTTCTGTTTTTTCTTATTTTTGTCTAGATAGTTTAGTTTTATTACTGTTGAGATTCTCTTTCCGGCTATTGTTTGCTATTCCTTGCTTTCTTCATACCTCTAAAACTTTTAAGAATTCCAAAGATTGAATCTGTCACACTACTCTTTAGATGCCTGAAACCCCCTACTTTTGAAGAATATTGTTTCAATAAAATAAAGGAAGTTCATTTGTCTATTTACAGCATCAAAAAATAGAATAATAGACTGACATGTTATGAAGCTCTTCTGTGACTAGAAACAGAATCCAGCTTCTTGTTGTGTTGTTAAACAAGGCATAACTGATTCAATATATTCTCTTTATTTCCTGAAAATTATGAATCACAGCAAGTGATTTAGAGTGAGCATGATTCTCTGGGATCAGAAATAATAAAAACAGGTAGAGAAAATCGTCTTCATGGCAGATGTTCTTAGATGTTAAGAACTTTTACAGGATTTTATAGAAGATGCAGAATTCACAGATCATTAGAAAGTAAATTACATCCTCATAGAATATGTAGAAGTCAGAGGCACATGCATTATCTTAGCTAAATTTAAGAAAAAGCAAACAATAAAACTGAAAGAGCTAATATTTTCATCATAAGATTCTGAACTCTATTCATATGTTGCATTGCAGATGCTGTACTTGATCAATTTTGCTTGAGTATAATTCTATTAACTTCATAAACTGATTCAAGAAGAGTATCAGAAATATTCACTGTCAGATGCTAGTAATCACACAGAATCACAGAATCACAGAATCACAAGGTTGGAAAGGACCCATTGGATCATCGAGTCCAACCATAATGGATGGCCATGTCATTTTGATAAAGTAAGCAGTTCATCTTTTGCAAATTATATTACATTGAATATTGAGGTTAATATAATGGTATATGAAAATATAGACAGCTGTTTGTTACAAATACATATATGTGAGTAAGTTAGTCTGCCTCTGAATAAGAGGACATAGCATTTAACTGTTCCTAAATCTGATTTGAGAAACATTTTTTCCCCATAGAATTGTCAAAGAAGTTCCGCACTGATGTATCTTTAGCATTCATTTATCTGTTTTCATGAAACTACCACAAATTCAGAGCATACATAAATCATTTCCATGAAACAACTTTTTTATTGTTAGTAAGAATTTGCAAGTTTGCCTGTCTTCCCTCCTTGCAACCTAGAAATTTAGAAAAAATATACAAATAATATGAATAGTCTTAGCTTGAATTCAACTTTACAGTCTTTCATTTTGACAACAACTATCACTTGGGAATTTTTATGACAAGTGCCACTGTACCCGGAAGGGAAAGAATGTCCTTAGTGGTAGTGTCACTTTCAGAACGAAGCACTTTAAAATGCCTCCAAGAGGAATCCTCTTGCATTCTCCAGGTCTGAGATGCTGTTTGGTTTAAAAGATCTCTGTTTTTGAGAAAGAATATACACCTAAAACATCTTACACCACCATTCTTCTAAGATTTTAATCTAAATGCTATGAGAACCTTTTAAATGTTAGATCTTCTATTTTCTATTAATTTTCTACATTTTGGAACATATCTCAGCTAAAGCATGAAAACAATAATGAAAAAGTAATATTGATGAATACTATACAGATAATAGTGAAGAAGCACAAGCTTATCGTCACCAATGCTGAGAGACCCATGAATATCCTCCTTGATTCTGTTCACTTTTCAAAGATAAATATATATATCTGTGTGAGGCAGACAGATAGAGAAAAAAAATACATTCATTTTTAGCTGTCTAGAAAAGTAGAATTAAAAATGTGCAGTACTCTGAGTCTGAAACTGTCTCAGGAAATAATTTCACAAGGTTATAAGCATCACAGATGCTGAAAGGCTCATGAATATCCTTGATTCTGTTCATTTTTCATAGATAAATATATGTATCTAGTAAGGTGCGCAACAGAGAAAAAATACATTAGTTTTCATCTATCCAGAAAAGTAGAAGAAAAAATTGCAGTACTTGGAGTTTGAAATTGGCACAAGAAATAATCATCATTTAGGATCTCTAAAGGATGGAGATGGATCATAGTTGCTGACAGTAATATGGAAGAGAGTCTGTTCTTGCTTGCTGCTACTTCTTCTTTCAAAAGGAACAACAAAAAAGCTGAACAACTAGCCCACACATTTACATAACTTTTAGTTAAAACAGTGATCTTGAAAGATGTGAAGCATTTTAGAAAAAGAAGAGAGAATTTAAATTATTTGTGAAATTCTAGACATATTTGTGCTGTAAAATAAACTAAAGTTAAAAAGCAAAGATTATTTTTTCAGCTACTTTGTATCTTGACTTTTAAATTCTTGATTTCTTTATTAACTTCCACTTAAAATTTTATACATATGTATGTTATTGTAGTCTTTAATATATATTTTCTGCTATGAGGTTAGGAAAGTAACTGTATGCATACATCTGATTAAAATCACATGTAAATCTCTAAACAGGTTTGGACAAGTGACAAGCTGCCCAGGGGACAATCAGAATTTAATTTTCTTTCTGTTGTTTACCTAACGTAGCAAAAGAAGATTTTCTTTTGGAATTTTTTTAACAAAAGAAAGGGAGAAAAAAGAACATAACTGGTAATCCTAAAGTGAAAATTTACAAGAAAACTATTCAGATTGGAGTGTTGCACAAAATCCAGAAAATGTATACCTATTTTATACATTAAAAATGTATAGAAAAATCCCCAATGTAGTGGAATCAAGAACAGAAACTAATGAAGGTTGTAAAAATATGCCTATAAAGATGATAGTTTCAGGTCAGTGAAGTGACAGTGAGATCAAATCAGGCAGAAGTGAAAACCAGACTGCCAATATTCAAGAAAAGAAGAAAAAAGTCATACAGGAAGAGCTAACTTCTCATTAGTTAGAGACAAATAGATCCTAAATAATCTAGAGGCCGGATTGGAAGTGGAAAACTATTGTAGTAGTTCACTTATAAACTCACTGCTATTTCAGTTACTCCATTGCTTTTCAGTGAGAATATGTTGCTCCCTTCCTTGAAAGACAAAATGTTTTTAATTATGTAGAATCTGAAGAATGACGTATTGTAAAAATGTTCTGGATCAGTCAAGAAAAAAAATATGAGAACTATTAAAAAAGAAATAGAGAACACAGTAGTTGTTGTGCTGCCATAATAATCCAATAAAATGACTACTGAATATAATGTTTACTATATCTGAGAGGAAATAACACAAACCAGAAAAAGGTTTGCAGAATAACAAACGTGTAAACAAATGTATGGAATAACTTCCATTGGAAAGATGACTAAACAAACTTCAGGATGCATATGATGGTGTGACAGGAACAGGACACAATCTCTTAACAGCATAGAAAGCAGGAAGAATCAGATGAAACTGGCAAAAAAGCAGGTTTGTGCGAGAGAGAATAACTTTTAAGAAAACACAATTAAATCTTGAGACCTCTTGCAGTAGGCTGTTATAGAAGCTTTACAGGAGTCCAGAATCGTAAGGCTTAAAAGACACCATCTCTAACTGAGGAATCTTTGACCTTGATTTTCCTGGAATCTGGCACTGTGCTCCTGGGACACCTACCTATGTGCTCTGCTTTTATAGGCTTAAACAAATCCACTTTTGTTCACCACCAGAAGCAGGATACCATTTTAGGTTGGATTTTGTCTGGTGTTTTTCTGTTATATTCAGTAAGAATTAATGAGCATACAGAATAAAATCTGAAATCAAGATTTTTTTTTTTCAAACCCATATTTAAGGTTGCATCCAAAGAACTGTAAGTGTGCAATACATTATTCTAGAGCTTGGAGGACTTTTTGTTTCAGCTATTTTTTAATTCAACTATATTTAAGACAGATAACCTTACTGATCAGGAAGAAAATTTCCAACTGATAAGCATGGATTCTCTTCTACAGGAAATTAGTAACAGTGTCTCAAATGCAGAAAAAAGGAGCATGAAGTTCAGTGTTTTGAATTTCAGAATGTGACTTCTCTCTGGGCAGTAAAAGCCAGTGGTATTTTGCATGTATTATGACTTCAAGAATGAGGTGGATTTAGTTTCTGCTTCAGAATTCATCAGTCTACCTTCACCATTCTATTGCATTGATGTTAACTTTCTTGTTCTTTTCATGAATTTAATATATTTAATTTACTTTTTCAGATTAAATTTGACCTAACAAAATATCAAAATGTCTCCATCTTTCTCACTTAAGAGTTAAAATCCATCATAATAGTACTGGACTCCAAAAAAACTGTACCTTGTTAGAATACGGCTCTATTGCACCTTTGCTATATATGATCCAGTTTCACAAAATACAGCTCAATTGAATCATATTTTGCAATATTACTTCTCTAGCTCTACATCATTCCATCAGAAAATAAATAATTTTTCATATCTTACAGTACCAGCTACCATGGCAAGCTTCCTCCTTAAAAGGGGCCATGCCACTAGAATATAGAAGTAGATTTCTAGGTACTTATGAAAATAATTAATCATTCAAATGACAGGTTTCCAGAACCTTCTGCAAAATACATTATTGCCTATAAATCCCAGCAGTTGGCCATACATCACTTTCTAAATAGTGCACCTCTTTAACACTGTTTTTTCCATTCTCACTTTTTTATTGTCTATTTGTTGCAACTGTATCAAATAATTTCTTCATTATTCTGAATTCATGTACTTCCAAAAAAAATGACAGGCTTTCTGGTAGCTCAGTTTTGGGTAGACCTGCTAATTTTTAGCTCTCAAACACAAAAGTTTTTGCTTCTGAATAATGCCAGTTTGTCTATTAAAAACTACAATGCAATAAAAAATACACACATATTTACCGCCTGGCTCTTAAATGAAATAACATATAATCAAAAACTGATTTGTGTTTGTGTCTAGTAAAGAGTCTGGCTTAAATCTTGAAAATTTTTACTTCTTTAAAATTGAAATATTGCTCATCTGAATCCCTCATATTTAGACCAGTAATCACAAATACAGATGTTTTACTGAAAAGTAACATTACTACAACTTCAGCTATGATGGGATGATACCATACACTGGAGAATTTTCTCAGTTCGCATTGTGAAAGACTTGTCATAAAATTTTTATCTGTGATCATCTTTCAGAGGTCTTCCACTTTTTCATTTATTACTTTACCTTTAAACATGCCCGCAGTATGGGCAAGCAGAAAAAATCAACCATTTAGAAGCATCCCAGGAACTTTTTTCAAGAAAAATAGCTAACATACACTAATATATTTTGCAAGTGACAGTAAATACCAGTCACAGCAGGAGGATTTCAGGGTTGTAGCTGATGGATAACAAACACGTTACCTTAATAAAAGCATATGCAATGTAAGCTTTAACTTTTTTGAAATATTGTTGAACGAAACTGTTTCAGAAAAATACTTCGCATTGCTATCTGAAAACTAAAAGAAAGTGACTCCAGAATAAAATATAACTGAAATCCATGCTGAGAAGTGATAAGCATATTTAAAAGACTTAATTAAAGCTCTCGGAATAAAGAAGAGAGCTACGGACACAGAAACTCTCATGACAAATTATCTACTGAAGAATCTTTAAGAACCAGAAAATATACTGTTGACTGCAGAAAAGGTTTTAAAACTCTTACTGAAGACCATTAGCTAATCTTGGCTGTAATACACATTTATAATGTGCAGCATGAAGTCTCCCAATTACTCAGGTGCATTCAGAAAAGTTGAAATTTGAAATTATTTGTAAAGGGAAGGGTATTTCTTTTATAACTGCTATACGACCTACTCATTCTATTAATCATTCTACAAATGGTGTTTGTGTTTATTGACAGAATAATTTCAGGAAAGATCAATGACTCATTTTAAGAACAATTTTGCAATACTCTACCAGTTTTTGAATGCTATATTTAAAAAAAAAAAAATATCCACTACTTCAAGTTAGCTTTCAGAATAATACACTAGTTATCTCTGCTTTGTATAATAATAATTGAATTAATTCAATCCCATTGACAAAATAGGTTATTGCAATCAATAAGAAGCGTAAGAAAAAAAAATCTCATACTGGAACTAATTGTTTGTCACCTTGAAAAATGTTAGCAATTTTACCCAATACTTGCTCCACTACTGACCTAATAATTTCTAAAGTGAAACAGAAAGAATGTATATGTTCATGGAATCATATGTCAGATCTTTCCTTCTTGGTCACTTAAAGAATGATGTCTAAATGCCTGTGCTTACTGGGCTGGATATTTAGTTAAGATACAAAATGCAAAAGAATATAATGTTAAGAAAATAGTCTTTACAGAGAAGTAGATAATAATATATATACTGTTTATATTAGAGATAATTAACATTACACAAAAACATGCTTATATACTAAACTTATGCAAACCTATAAGAAGCAATATGGGTGATGCTGCAGGCAATACCACATTGTCAATCGCAATGAAAAAAAAGTGGATTTGAATTATTGAATTACCAAATCTTTTTTTTTTGTAATATAGAAAGTTGCTTCTGTGCTGACATTAAATCATGCTCAGCCTCGTAACTTTTTAAAGAAACTGATGAAAATTTTATATAAAAGGCACTAATTGGAGGGCTGCAGTTTTAACAGATCATTGATCAAAAACTGTTGTTTAGCTTTCCAATTTAATAGAAGGTGTGAATACAATTATGGAGTGTTCTGTGCAGCTCGAAGAGGATGGAGACTATTTCTGTTACATTCCTTTAAATGTTCATACGTATTACATCCACCATCTCCTTACATTTGCTTCTGTATATGTTGTATTTAATGTCAGAAAACTAAACATTAGCAATAAGGAGACTTTTTTTTTGAAGAGACTGTATGTCTGTAAACAACACAGCAATATCTTATGAAAAGCCTGCTCAAAATCAGCCTCAAGTATCACACAAAACATTTTGCACAAATGTAAATCTCATTTTCAAAGAGCTATAGGTGAAAGTGTTTGAAAAGAATGGCAACTTAGGTTAGACACTTCCTAATTAAAAAGAATTTTAAAAGAACTGAAAATGAAGCAAAATTTATTATTTCCTTTTCTTAGCTGATTTCTTAATTGAATTAAGGACCCAGGGAAATGCATTTTTCCATCTGCATCTGACAGATAATTCCTCATAAACTCTATGAATGAAAATAAGTTATTCATGGTCTTGAGATAAACTCTTTGCTGATGTCAATTTAGAAAATACGTTCAATTTTGAGAATGAAGGTGAAAGAAAATATAATTAATTATTAATTTAAATATTCAGGAAGGTCCATTTAAAGCTATAGAGGATTATTGTTAGTATTTCCTTATTCTTTTGGGAATTAATAGTACCAGGATGCTGTATAGTTACTTTCTCCTTTGCGTTGGATTTTTTATCTGGTAGAATAAGTATGCAATGTCTCGTCCTTACAAGACTGTTATATATCACTCAGCGGTCTTTTTGCACATTCATTTTACATAACATACATAACCTCTCATGTTCAGATAGAAATACTATCCTGGCTGCCAACTTGGTAGGTCAAAAATGTGAATATTTTGATCTCTAGATTAGAGGAACAGTTGCTATGGTACTGTGAGTTTAGAATCAATCAATTCCCATGAAGTGTCTCATTTTCCACCACCTACTGATTCAGAGTTCTTTGAATTGTAACCTCCACTATGACAAATGAATACATATATCAATTAAAAAATAAAATAAAATACGAAATTACACCTCATAGAATCACAGAATCATAAAATTGTTTAGATTGGAAAAGACCTTTAAGATCATCAAGTTCAATGATAAAACTAACACTGCCAAGTTCAACTCTAAATCATGTCCATAAGCACCACATCTTACACATGTTTTAAACACCTCCAGGGATGGTGACTCAACCACTCCTCTGGGCAGGCTGTTCTGATTCTTGACAACCCTTTCTGTGAAGAAATTTTTTTCCCCTGGTGCAACCTGAGGCCATTTCATCTTGTCCTGTCTCTTGTTACTCGGGAGAAGAAACTAACACCTGCCTTAGTACAACCCCATTTCAGGTAGCTGTAAAGAGTCATAAGGTCTCCCTTGGGCCTCCTTTTCTCCAGACTAAACAACCCCAGTTCCTTCAACCACTCCTCATAAGAGTTGTGCTCCAGACCCTTCACCAACTTTATTGACTTTTTCTGGACGTGTTCCAACACCTCAGTGACCTTCTTGTACTGAGGGCCCCCAAACTGAAGACAGTATTTGAGGTGAAGTCTCACCAATGCTGAGTACAGGGGGACAAGCATTTCCCTAGTCCTGCTGGCCACATCATTTCTGTTACAAGCCAGGATATTGTTGGCCTTCTTGGCCACCTGGCTCACATTCAGCCCTGTGCCAACCAGCTCCTCCAGCCCATTTTCCACTAGGCAGTTTTCCAGATGGTTGTCCTCAAACCTGTAGTGTTGCATGGAGTTGCTGTGGCCCATGCGGAGGACCTGGCACTTAGCCTTGCTGAACCTCATACAATTGGCCTCAGCCCATTGATCCAGCCAGTCCAGATCCCTCCATAGAGCTTTTCTACCCTCAAACAGATCTACACTCCCACACAACTTGGTGTCATCTTCAAACTCACTGAAAGTGTGCTCAATCCCTTCATCTAAATCATTTATATTAAGACATTAAACAGAAAATGCTCCAGTACTGAGCCCTGGGGGACAACACTTGTGACTGGTAGCTAAGTGGATTTAACTCCACTCACCACAACTCCTTGGGCCCAGCCATACCACCTTTTTTTAATCCAGCGAAGGTATGCTTGTCAAGCCAGAAGCAGCCAGTTTTTCCAGGAGATTCAATTCTTCTGTGGAGATAACTCGTATACTTCCAACAAAGAACTGAATTACACTGGATAGCTGATTTATAAGATGACAGACTGGAGGTTAAAAGATCCCTTAATACAGAAAACACACTTTTGTTTCAATCAAAAACAAATAAAAAAAAGTTCTTTCAATCCTATATAATAAAAAGAGGGATTTTTTCAGTGAGGATGGAGATATTGATCAATTTAATCAGATCAGTCATTCTGAAAATTTAAGTCCCTTGCTCTTGGAAGACATACTGTTATTGGCAAAAAAAATTCTCCACAGCCGTTTTGGTTACTGAGGAACAATACAGAATGGCAGTTTTTATCATCTCTTCAGCACATGGAAAAAGGGAAAAATTCAAATCGTTGAGGAAATGCATTACGGAAAAGCAGGACATAGCTAAGCTGTCGTCTCACCTGTTGCTACAAAACCTATAGAGGTGTGTGGTTGCTAAATCAAACATCTCAAAGTGTTAAACTTACAGTGTTAAAATCCTTAACATTTTGGTGCACCCGAATTTTGCTTATAATACAGTCCTACATGTGCACGGTTGAGGGCCGTTTCCCTGTTCCCATCTTCCCTGTTAATAACCCTTTCTGCTCCTACTCTGCTTCTGTCTCATCTCCTCCTGCTGACTTTTTTTTCACTTCTTATTTTTGCCTCTGCCCCCAGTTCCTCCTCCCCGCACCAGACTGTCCCCGGTCTGCTGCCCTTTGCTGCCTCAGCCACGCTGCTCTTCTTCACAGTTGTAGCACTCAGAGGAAGGGTGTTAAAAACAAAGCGCAGAACCTGCCTGAAACACTGCAGCTTCCATGTGTCCTCTGTGGCCAGAAGGAACAGTTGTAGCAAATATTATATTAACTTGTGAGTCAGGATTGATGCACGCCAGGTACTTAGAGAAGCTATGAAATATTTTGCTGCAAAACTTTAACAAGTCTCCAATGAATATGAGAAATAGATTTCTACAGGCTTCATCAAAATATTCACGTTTTCATGGGGGAGGCCAAAGGCCTGATTTTGCCTGACAGGAGAATTATCAATCTGCCTAATTTCAAGTCCTTACTCCAAAGCACTATAAGTGAAAAATTTAAACTCAAGAATTGTTTTAACATAACAGTGCCTTTTCCTGGAGGCTGCAAACTCCTTATAGTAGCTTTATATAGCTATAAATACACACACACGGATGTATACACATGTAGCTTCAAGCCATCCAGGACAATGTAATACTCTATCATAGAAGTTTGTCAAACTTATAAGCAAACGACAGACAAAGAGTTTTAATTGTTACTATTATTATCATGTTCAGGTACAATGATTGTTATAAGCATATTTTTTTTAAGTAAATATAAAAATAATGTGTTGGTTTTTTTTTTTCTCTTTACAAGCAACCATAGGGGATTTTAAAAATAGAAGGGTCTACCTTATCAGAGTCTGATCCATCCAACATTCTGGATATCAAGATTGGCCTCTCCTGTTGTCTACAAGCAGTTCATGCATGCTATCCTGCTGGAATAGAGCTTTTCAACGTATTTGGGTACAATTTCACTGATGTACACAGGAAAGTTGTGATAATCTCTTTGTTACTAGGAGGTTCTTTTCTAATCTTCTAACAGAAATAAAACTGCACTGACTGCATAGTCATATTTTTTATTAATTTCAGAGGGCTGTAGGTTTCTTAATAGCCTCCATGGCCTCGTCTGGCTTAAAGCCTAAAGAGTTTACAGGAACAAAAATCATGTCATCCTTTCCTTGTAACCTGAAGGAGAGAAGGACATGAAACTACAACATGCTTTCCAGTGTGCAGCAAACCCCACATGCGACAGCAGCAATGTTGATTAATATATTTCAAAGGAGATGAATGATTTTGAAGGTGAAAGTTCACCATTTTCTTGATGAGCCAGTTCTGAAAGCAAATACAAATTATATTATATTCTGAAATATAATCTTACAAGAATCACATCTTTATTTTATATTATATTATATTATGCATATGGGTATCAGGTAGATTCATTTGGGGATCTTTTGGTTTGTTTTAATTTTTTTTCTATCTTTCAGTCATTGTCTAATATCTGTAAGTAAATAGGACATACACTAGATTAATAATTTGTGAATAGGAATTTCAAAAGATGAATGAGTCAAGAATTTGAAGTCCAAAACAAATGAGACTGAAAAATGTGCTAGTGCAAGCTCTGTGCTACTGATTTGTCAAATAGCTACTGAACTCTTATTCCAAATCAAAACTAGCTCACTAAGAATTACATGTATTTGAGGAAGAGCACTGGGTGGCACAAAAATGTGGGAGTAAAAGTGTAGAATGTTTCAGGATTCCTTTTTCCCAAGGTTTTATTTGGTCGTAATTATGCAATTGCAGCAATTTAAATGACAAAAAGAATAAGTATCACTTTAATCTATTTTCCTAAACTACATAATAAACTATAACAATAGTATTAAAGGAAAATATATAAAGTACACGAGTCTTTCTTCCACAAAAATTATCTGGGATTTTCCACTACAATTTTGAGGCTTATTACAAAATTGCTAAATTTTTTGCAAGGTGTCAGTTTATAGATCTCAGGACAGCAAGATCAATATTCAGAAAAGTATTGACAGCTCTCTGTGTTGCCTGTATGCTTTCAATATTCGCTTTTATGTGTTAGTAGCGGGCGAACTTATAGGTTGTATAATAACAACATGACATAAGGAATGAATTTAAATTTTGAATACTTAATTAAGGTGCTTAAGAATAGCATCTGGGCAACTTAAGCTCCTGGTTGATATAGAATCTGACACATAACTGTTTAGAAATTGTTTGTAACGCGTGGCACGTAGTAAGTATTTGTGTTGGTTTGAGCTAAAGCAGAATCAATTTTAATGGAATCATAGAATCATAGAATGGTTTGGATTGGAAGGGACTTTAACTATCAGCTAATTCCAATCCCCCTGTCACGGGCATAGACACCTTCCACTACACTGGGTTGCTCAAATCCCCAACCAACCTGGCCTTCCAGGGACGTGGCTACCACAACTTCTCTAGACAACCTGTTCCTGTTCCTCACCACCCTCACAAGAAAAAAATTCTTCCTAATATGTAATCTGAATCTCCCCTCTTTCAGCTTAAAACTACTACTCTTGATCCTATCTCTGGACTCCCTGACAAAGAGCCCCTCCCCACTTTTCTTATAGGCCTCCTTTAAGTACAAAAGTCTGCTATAAGATCTCCCCGGAGCCTTCTATTCTCTAGGCTAAACAAGCCTAATTCTCTCAGCTTGTCCTCGTATGGGAGGTGCTCCAGCCCTCTGATCATCTTGGTGGCCCTCCTCTGAACTCCATCTAACAGAGCTATGTCCTTCCTGTGCTGAGGACTCCAGAACTGAACACAGTACTCCAGGTGCTTTTCTAACTTTGCAGCTAAGCCTTGTCTAAGTAACTTGATGTTTTTAGGCAGTGTCTGTCTTCAGAAGTGATAACACTCAAAATGTATAATTATCATTGAAGTAGCAGGGCACTGGCATGCAGAAAGGCTATTGCGCTTACTTATTTGTGTGGATGTCGAGGTTACTTTTGAGTTGGTGAAATGCTGTAAGACAAAGGAACAAAAAGGTGTTGTACCTGCAGGAAGAGGCAGACAGAACAGGTGTCCTAAAACTGACCGACAGAGTATTCCTTTCCATAGACATCATACTCAAGACAAAACTAAGGGATCATGAGGGTCAGGCCTTCTTCTTTAATGGCCACCGTCCACTAAGAACTCTACATGTCCTTTTTGCCCTGATCCATGCAATCCTGAATTTAGTTCCTGAGTCCAGCTCCTGTCCGCCGCTGCGTCCAGTCTGGGACCTTTCCTCGTATCTACTCTGCAGAATCAGTTGTGATGTCCAATTTTGTATATTTGTATCTATGTTATTATTGTTTTGTTATTAATACTATTTTCCCTGTTATTAATATAGTTTCATTGTAACAGTTCAGTTTTAGTTTTGAACCTACAAGTTTCTCTCTCATCTCCTTTTCCCCTTTCTCTGCCTGGGTGTGGGTTGGGATCACAACTGCCTGCATGTAGTTGCTGACCTCTGTGTGTGTGTTTGTGATAGCGCTGAATTAACTAACTAAAATTGATACATACAGAATGCTAACACTCTGTGTTTGCTAAACCCATTTTAGAGATATGTTGTTGATGACATAGGTCATTTTATACCTTTCTAAAACTTATAAATGTATTGACTTCTATATATCTATAAAATTACATGTCTTATCATATTAGATATTTCCCGTTATATATAACATAAAAAACAACTTAATCCCTGTATTTAAATGCCATCTCTCATCTTTAACTGCAGCACCATGTGCATAGAAATTATTACCAAAAAGTATGGATTTTACTGTTTTCTCTGAATTATGCAAAATTGAATTTTAGTCAATTAGGAGAGGAAGGCTGAATGCATTGCTACTTAGCCTTGCAGCACCACACCCTGGAAAAGGAAGCACGTGCTAGCACAGGCAGGACACTGAGCCAGAGCTGTAGGCTTCCATATAAACAGTTTCAATGAAATTGTCTGAATATTGACTTTTTAGATGGGCTGTACTAATATTAGTATTTAACAGAACACACCAGCAATCTCAAATCTATGCATTTGCTCCTAAAAGATTTAAAGTGATATATAGTTTATTTATATCTATTTCCCCTAAAAAAAATATAGTACCAAACATTACTAAAATTTTCCTGTTAATTCAGAAAAGACAAAAAGAAATTAGGAGCTCCCTCAAAATAGATATATTTATCTGAAGATTCAGATTGTGTGTTTCTAAACTATTTTCAACAATCTTAACAAAGCTGATGGGATCTTTATGGCTCTCCAGGACATTACATGTACACAGGAAAACAGATAAAACACTAAAATTTTTAAATTGAAAATGTTCTGGTTTATAACATTACAGTGTTTATATTCTTAGGAAAGTCAATACATCGTATAAACAAAATGAGTTGCAGTATTAGTATCTTGTCTCACAAGGAGAAGTAATCGTATTACTTATTTTCTTCCAAAAATGATTTTGTATTTGAACTTGATGGCTTCTTCAGACACTGCAATAGCTCTACTATTGGACTATGTTGATGAAAACAGCATATTATTGGTGTGAGGAATACCCCCATCCCTCAGATAGTGTCAACCATTTTACAACAATATATATGAACTCTACTAAAGGCTGACTGGAAATTATCTACTTGTGTAACAGAAGATATTTAGTATTTGCCTTAATCCTGAATTTAAGATTTTTGTATACCCTTTCCAAATGATTTGTTTACATATGTTGACTTTGTCTTGCTACCCCTGCAAATATCTAATCCCTTTCTAGTCTTGTTAATGCATTTGAGAATGTATCGTTTAGCATCACTAATGCCAGCAGTTTGCAATATACCTCCTGATTATTGGAGCCTGTCATTTACAACATAGTTTGCTTGCAATAAAGATGCTAAGAACTCAATGACATATGTATGACATGTGATCATTTTTCTCTTTGGTTTTACTTTGATATGAAAGTGGTACAGTAAAAAACTTTTACAATCCTAATATTGGTGTTTTGTTTCTAAAAATTTTCTCCTTGGCATTATTATTTTGCTCCTAATTAATTTTATAGTCTGTTGAGCAGACACATTAACAATGAAATACATATGCCATTCCATTATATCTCTCCAGCTACTTCTAACTGCTTTTTTAATGCAGACATTCCAGCAGCTCTGGACTACTGCCACTCATGGTTGTGGTGTTGGAAATGACAACAGCTATCATATAAGTTGAAGAAAAAAATGAAACCACAAAATCCCATATAGCAACAAGACATATTTTGAGGTTTTTATCTGGATAGAAATGCGGTTACTTTTCAAACTGCTTCCTAAATTCATTTAAATGACACATCACTGTTTAAGAATACAGATATAAACTATCTTATAGCTTATCTCAGAAGATGGTTCTAGGATTGATAAAATCTGAAATACAATATTTAGCATCAGGCATACATCTATAACTTCTACTGGGCATTCCTAATTTATAGCCAGCATTTCCAGCAACTCTCCCATTCTTTCCACACCACAGCCTGCAATTGCCCCACAAGTGTACTTTTCAGCTTCCACTTATATCTGCAAGCCTGTTTGTTTTGGCGTTATGTTGTTGTTTTGTTTTATTGAACATGACCATGGAGAATAATGTGTTAGACAGCAATTAATACAGACAAAAGGTTTTGGTAATTGAAATAAAATGATTGTAGTCAATACAGATCCTGTAGCAAATTACTGCCCTAAATTACAAAACATCAGAAGCAATGGATGAGCTTGGCTTTTCCACTTACCAGACTAAGAAAATTCATTTTCCCTCTCATATTATTTTTCTTTTTCTCTAGGATGGAAGGAGGAAATGATTATTTTCTCAGCTTGACTTCAGGCTAGATCTTTGGGCATTCTTTTGCTGCCACAGATGACACCAGTCTGCCTGTAGATTAACTAAAACACTAGATGACCCCTACTAAATAAGGGAAAACACTGGAGGAGATGTAAGACAGTTTGTCTGGAATACTAGCTGTATTCACAAATCTATTTAAACTGTTTTGGGTTTGTTTTTTTTTTTCTAACAAATGGAAGCCGTTTAGTGTTGTAAATAAAAAATTTTCATGCACAGTAAGTAGGACATGAAACTTGGAATCAGTGGTCACTCTAGAGAAAGACACAACAAAAAAGAAATTGTTACTGTGAGGGCACTGTGGAGGCTCTCAAAAATGCTGTCAAAGACATATTTCCAAACCAAGAGAACCACAAAGTAGTGGGACAAAAGGCAAGATAATGTATCTTTTAACATAGTTAAAGAGTTAACATAGCTGAACGTGTGTTAAGAGGGTCTAGTGGAGATGATCAGGAACGAGGCCAAAGTGGATAAAAGCTTTTCTATGCTTGCAAATAAGAGTGCGAAGAAAACAACAAATAAACCCTGTTGTCACTGTTTATTGTCACCCTCTAGAAGCTATAATGATGTCAACAAGTTCACACAGAATAATAGAATATCTCGAGTTGGAATGAACCCATAAGAACCATTGAGTCCAACTGCCTGCCCTTTGCAAGACTACCTAAAACTAAATCGCATGATACAGAACATAGTCCAGATGCTGCTTGGACCCTGACAGGCTTGATGCCATGACCACTTACTTGGGGAGCCTTCCATTGACTGCCCATCTTCTTAATGAAGAACTTTTTTCTAATGTTCAGTCTGAACTCCCCTTGACACAGCTTCAGTCCATTTCCTTGTGTTCTGTCACTGATTGCCAGCTGGAGAGAGGAGATTAACACGCCCTTCTCCACTCCACCCTTGAGAAAGTTTTAGACTCTAAGCTGAACAAACCAAGTGACCTCACTTGCTCCTCATAAGTCTTGCCCTTGAGACATTTTGGATGACAACAAGCAAGATATAATCCTTTAGGGAAGACTATCAAATGCATGTGTTGGAAAACTGAGAGATCTGGCATCCAAACATACATCAGATATGTCAAAGACAGGGTTAGTTGAAGAGCATGTGATTCCAGAACACAGTACAGCAAATAGGACATAACATTTCTAGGTAAAAGCGGCACAATATAAGTAAAAGGAACAGGATTTCTTGCAAGTTCACAGGCTTCAAGAGACACTACAGGCATGGAGCAAATTGGAATGCAGACATTATGGCCACATGGCTATAGCTGGGAGAGCAACAAGGGAAATAGAAATGTAGTTGTTCAGTTCATAGACAGCCTGTGGTGCATAGAGTAGATAATGATAAGCCTTTCATGTCACCGTAGAAGTTTACTTGCTTTCTTGCTTTCTGGAAGCTGTACCTGTAAAAAATGGGACTGTATGTAATGTGACTTTAATGTAAGACTAGTGAGATGTGTGAACTCTTGAACAAAGCTAGCTACTATTTAGCTAAGAAAATTGCAGATCCACACCCTGCAGCTCTACGTTTGTGTCTCTGTACAGAATTTCTCCAGATCATGACGGAATTTTAGTTCAGGTAAAGCGAAGCACAGCTCCGAAACAGAAAGACACTTGGCTGGTGCAGTATATCATATAATAAGCCTTCCTATAAAAACACTGGCCTCTGAGGACGTTATAGAAAAACGTCTAAGCAGTGTGCCAGTTATGCTGTAAATTTCTTGGCTGACATATATGAATACAGTCTAATGATGCACATGGTCTGAACAGTATTTTTTTTCTCCATTCACATTCGCTTGTAGCTTGCAGAACTGCAAGTCAGGTAATAAAATCTAAATCAAAACAAAAGATAAAAATCAGGGACTTTAATGAAGGAAGAAAGTGGTAAGAGTTGTCCTGGAATAGGTCAAGTGCTCTGCATGGCAGCAGGAGTCAGCATATAAAAAGGGGGTGAAGGTTGGAGGAAGAGTTACTGGTTTTGCTGTTTTCATGGTCTGTTTCATCAGTTTGCCTTTGGCCATAGAGCAGATGTGCAGTCTGAAAAGAAGCTATTAGAATATATCATGAAGATGGCCCAATTGAACACAACGCTCATCTGCCTGCAGTGCCAGCTATTGAGATTCTAGCTCTGCAAGGTGAGAATAAGACACATCTGAGGAAAAGCAGTACTGTAGCCAGATGCAGTAACTATCTTCAGAGTACCACACAGATAGCTCTTTTAAAGGGAAAAGATATGCTTAAAAGGTGCCATACATTTGCTTCTGGGTCTAGGATGCCCAGCAAGAGGGGGAGGAGAAGGAATGGGAAAGGAAGGCAAGGGAAAAAAGAAAACAACTATTTTAAAACTCGGATTTCAAAAGTGTGAACAACAGAAAACACCACTTTAATTTGTATAATACTCAGTAAGTGTTCAATGATGCTTATTTCTGCCCTCCTGGTCTCTAGAAATACATGAATCTGACTATAGTAATATAATAAAGTCAAAGAATGAGTATAAGGAAAAGGTTTAATATACTGTTTTAGTCCCTTTTCTACTTTGTTCTTTCAACAATTTGTACAACGAACTTTCCACCTAGTGGAAATAGTAACACGAAACACAAAGCTCATAAATCTTGTAATAATGCATTTAGTAAAGGAATATGCAAAAAAGGGTTATTCATAAAGCATGTTAAGAGTAATAGTGTAACATCACATCTACTTAAGGGAAAAAGATAACAAGTAATAACATTTATATATGGGATAGTTTATCCTTCAATATTCCCTGATTCTGCTATTGTCTTCAAAGCTACTCAATAATCTGCAGTTTTAAATACAGAAAGCAAGTTATTTTTCTCAGAGAATATAGTATGATGGATTTCAATGTTCCATAATTACTTATCCTTCAGTGATTTATTTATACATAGAGTTGTTATATCTTTAGAAATAACCAAAACAAATTATGTCTTATTAAGAGTAATCAAGAGCTCATTAATTAAAGAAACACTTAATAAGAATGACCCTTTCTTCAGCAGGTTTCCCACTTCCACTACAGTGTTATTGATTTAAAATAGATACTTAAGATTTCACGGATATGTTGCCACGGAAGACTTGGAATAGTTCATGTCACAATTAGAGGAATACAAAAACAGTCTGATAATTTGAGGAGAAATATTGTTGGAAAAGTACTGATAGTGTGATGGCCAAGAATCATTAACAATCTGGTGCTTATTTTTGAACAGGTGTACAATTTAATTATCAAAGCCAATGGGCAATATTAATGCCAATTTCGGATAAGGAAAAGACTTGAATATTCTGAGCCAAGAAGTGAATAAATATCTCATTTTAGTCAGACAATCTACGATAATCAGGAGTAGTCAGCAGTCCTATGGAAAATACTGCAGGCAAGAAACAAAAACAGTACTTTAATTCTCTGTGGTAAAAATAAGCAGTGCTTTTCATACTGATTGTCATACTGACACTGTCCTGCCAGAATATTTTGCCCTCCATTAGCTCCTGAGATAATTTCAGATCTCATGCAGAATTACAAGGGGCAAGATCTAAATAGATAGGGTACATATAAGTACTGCATGGTATTACACGGGATTTTTTTTTTGTTTTTATTATCTTAAGTTATAAGATGCTAAACAGTTTTGACCTAGAACACTTTATACAAGAAAACAAATACGAATCTAGAAGATGCAATTTCCTAAGATTCTTTGAAAAAAAACTTCTAGATTTGAGAATAAAATAGCTTTAAAAGATTATTTAACTATTTTCTGAAAATTTTTAGTAGAAATTCTTGGACATTATTCATACCAAAATCAATCATACCCTTTGGTAATACTAAAAAGTGAATAACTAGTTTAAATTATTTCCTCCAAAAAGGAAGATCCTATTTTAAAATATGCTTCCATCTTAACTTTTTAAAGTTCTTTAAAATTTCTAACTTATCTTATTCATAACATATCAAATATTTTTCTTCACTTTAACAGATAATTTAAAAATCATTCTCCCCTTCCAGTCTAGTTTCACATACCAAAGTCAAAATTATTTGTTCACAGAGTGTTTTCACTTATGCAACTTCCTTATTCATGTTCACAGCATAGAACTAAATCTTCATCTAATGGATCTCAAATAAAAAGTTTTTCTCAAACTTCCATTGCTTAAATTATGCGATGCCTTATACTTGAAAGTCTCCCTTGTGTTCTAGGGATTAAGTAGCATAGAATTTGTTCCTTTGACACTGTGATATTTACATGGTCAGGTCAAAACAACAAGAAAAATGATGTTAGATTAAAAGAAATCAAATCTGAACTGTTTTCTTGGGCATTTCTGTCTCACATAGAATACAAATCCCATGGCATTTATGATCAAGACACATGGCACTTCTAAGGCATGGGCAAGGTGTAATAAGTTTAAATAAACAACTTTTCAAACACAGGTCAGTATTCTGTGGTCTGTGCGAGCCTTAAATAAACAGAAAAAAGTCACATTAGATACTCTGTGATTTACAGTCTGGTTCTTCTGAAGCTGACATATATAAAAAAACAGTATTGAAGCTGATGATCAATAGTATTAAATAAATAGGAAATTAAAAGACGGAAAGAAACAAAGATGGAAGGGGGAGGAAAGGCAGACTGAGCAATGGGGAGAGAGAGCAATGGGAGGGAAGAGAACAAGAGAGGAGAGCTGAGAGACAGGAATGAGCTAGTAGAACTCTCTTAGCAGCTCTCCAGTTCTGTACTCTTGCCTTGATCTGGCAGAACTGGGATTTGTCAACTTTAAGAACATACTGAAAACCACAATTTACCCTGAAATATTTGGGCCAGGCAACTCTGTCAGTCTGAATTTATACAGCTGTTGTGAAACACACCGCATCATTGCTATACTTAATTTTTAAAATAAAAATATTTTGAAGCATACGTAGGCAGATGCTTGGTTTTACTTGACTGCACACTGATCAATTAAAGAAATTATTTCTGTATGCTGTATGGTTAACAAAATTTTCCTAAAACTATGTTACAGAAAGGCTGTCAAGTTAAAGACAAATTATTTTTATAAGGTTGTCAAGGGTTTTATCATGTTAAACTGCTTTATTAAAGATTTGCAAATTCATGCTGGGCGGTGTCAAATTCTTTGCACAAGTCCAGGTAGATGTTATTTGTTCCTTTTCCACCAATGCTGCAGTCCCATCATAGAAGGCCACTAATTATGTTGGGCAGAATTTTCCCTTAGTGAACTGTGCTGGCTGTTACAGAATCACAGAATCACAAGGTTGGAAAGGACCCATTGGATCATCGAGTCCAACCATTCCTAACACTCCCTAAACCATGTCCCTCAGCACCTCATCCACCCGTTCCTTAAACACCTCCAGGGAAGGCAACTCGACCACCTCCCTGGGCAGCCTGTTCCAGTGCCTAATGACTCTTACTGTGAAGAATTTTTTTCTGATATCCAACCTGAACCTCCCCTGACGGAGCTTCAGGCCATTCCCTCTTGTCCTGTCCCCTGTCACTAGGGAGAAGAGGCCAGCTCCCTCCTCTCCACAACCTCCTTTCAGGTAGTTGTAGAGAGTAATAAGGTCTCCCCTCAGCCTCCTCTTCTCAAGGCTAAACAACCTCAGCTCTCTCAGCCGCTCCTCATAAGACTTGTTCTCCAGCCCCTTCACCAGCTTTGTTGCTCTTCTCTGGACACGCTCCAGAGCCTCAACATCCTTCTTGTGGTGAGGGGCCCAGAACTGAACACAGTATTCAAGGTGCGGTCTCACCAGTGCTGAGTACAGAGGGAGAATAACCTCCCTGGACCTGCTGGTGACCCCATTTCTGATACAAGCCAAGATGCCGTTGGCCTTCTTGGCCACCTGGGCACACTGCTGGCTCATGTTCAGTCGGCTGTCAACCAGCACCCCCAGGTCCTTCTCTTCCGTGCAGCTCTCCAGCCACTCTTCCCCCAGTCTGTAGCGCTGCATAGGGTTGTTGTGCCCCAAGTGCAGGACCCGGCATTTGGCCTTGTTAAACCTCATCCCATTGGTCTCGGCCCAGCGGTCCAGCCTGTTCAAATCCCTTTGCAGAGCCTCCCTACCCTCCAGCAGATCGACACTTCCTCCCAGCTTAGTGTCATCTGCAAACAATACCAGTTACCAGTCACCTTCTTATTTTCCATGTGCATCAGCATCAGCACGTGGAAAATCCTCCTTTCCACAAGGATCTGCTCCATGAACTTGCAAGACATCGAGGTGAGAGTGGATGGCCTGTAGCTTCCCAGGTCTTCCTTTTTTCCTTTTTTAAAAAGGAGGATTATGTCTCCCCCTTTTCAGTTAGTGGGAACTTCACTGAACTGCCACAACTCAGATATGATGGATAGTAACTTAGCAACTTCATCCTCCATTTCCCTCAGGATACTTGGATGCCTTTCATCAGGTCCTATGTGTACCTTCAGCTTCCTTAGATGGTCTCGCACCTGATCCTGTCCTATGGTTCTTTGATTTCCCTGTCCCTGCCTTTGCCTTCCGTGCCTTGGGTTGTGTGTCTTGAGCACTTGCCAGTGAAGACTGAGGCAAAAATTTCATTGAGTACTTCAACATTCTCCACATCCTGGGTAACCACGTCCCCTGTTTCCTTCCAGAGAGGGCCCACATTCTCCCTTCCTTTTATCGTTTGTGTACTTATAGAAGCTTTTCTTGTTTTCCTTGACATCCTTATTCAGATTTAATTCTATCAGCGCTTTAGCTTTCCTAACCCAATCCCTCGCTGCTCAGATTTCTATACATTCCTCCCAGGCTACCTGTCCTTGCTTCCACCCTCTATAGGCTTCTTTCTTGTGTTTAAGTTTGTCCAAGGGTTCCTTGTCCACCCATATAGGCCTCCTGGCATTTTTTCCCTTTTTTTAAGCTTAAAAATGATGAAGTTTTTCAGATACTTTCTTTATTTCTACGTGATTACAAATAAAACCTGACTTCCTTCAATGGCCTTCCTTGAAAGGATTTGCCTCTAGATTTAATCTTTGTGTCAGGAACTTATCATTATTCACATGAGTCACATTAGTATTCACATTAGATTAAAAACTCAAGTAAGAGATTTGAAACAGGAGAATAAGACATCACTAGAGGATGGCAACAGTGGAAGTAAGTCAAGCAGCCTACAATACATTTTCTTATGTTATTTTAAGATAAAACAATCCAACAAATACAAAAATATTTTCCTATGATTTGATAAAAACATACTTTAGCAACATCAGAAATTAAAAGAATTGAAGTTTTATCATTGTTCTCGGTGTTACAAAAAATATAACAACACTGAGACAAAATGAAGCTAGCACCCCAACTATTGCAAAACCATTTAGCTTTGAAGAAGGCAATGTTGACAATAATAATTTCATCAGTTGGGCAGTTTAAAGCATAAACACAACTATTGTAGTAGAATAAAGAAAAAAAGGAATAACCCAAGCCCAGCCTTCTCACTCAGCAGGCTGAGTGGTGTCACTCCTGACAGTAATTATATGGTGCTCTGTTACATAGAGCACATAATTTTGTATTTAGTTGGTATTTGTAAACCACAAAAAAGCCAACCCAGCAGCCATAGTTCTGAGTCATACATTTTAATCATTGTTTACTTCAAGCATTTGCAGCTCATATTAATTTTAAAGAACTGAATAACACTACTTTCCTAGTCATCAAAATTTAATTAAATAAAAAGGCACAACAAAAACCCTAAAGGCTCAATAAAGTAACTTTAGGTATGCATAGGGCTTTTTGTTATATAGTTATTTTTTTTCCCTCAGTACTCAGGGTTTGATGATGACCTCCAGTAAGTGAAAGGATATCATTCTGAAGCCAATCCAAGCCATCCAAGCCAATGCTAAATGAAACATCAAGAAACATAACTGATTTTTCAAGACACACAAGGTTGCCTACTGCCCACTATCTGAGAGTCTTTATTAAGCTAACAAAATACCACCATCCAATAGAGCTAAATATTTGACTGTTCACAACAGAAATTATACCTTTATGAAATATTGCATGATTTTTTCTTGATGTGTCGAAACAATTGCCTACAGATGAGAATTTCTCAATGCTACTATGAAAATCATTGTAACATTCTGATGATACTTCCAGGTATTTCTTATGTAAAGAAAGAACAAACTTCCCTATAACAGGGCTGTAGATTAGCTTCCTGTTAGTGTTGTGAGTGTTTAGGGAAGATTTTTAGCTTTTGTAACAGATTGAAAATGATCAGAAAGTTGAGTATATTATAAGTAAGTCCACCTTAAAAGAATCACATTTTAACCTCAAATTGTATTAAATTTCAAAAAAGATGACAAGTGTTACATAAAGATATATTTACACATGTATCATAACAACAAGATCTGTCGGGGTTAAGAGTTGAGTCACTAAGAACACCTAGTCTTTGATCTGAAAACTACACATTTCATAAATTGATGTCCCTTGCAACACAGGTCAGATAGGCTATAGAGGCCATGTTATATTTTGACTACAATAAGTATGGATGTCTTGAAGCTATATAAGTATGCTTACTTTCGTAATCTCATTTCCTACAGAAAATATCCAACTTGTTTTTCCAGAAAGAAACTCTGAAACCGAAAAGCTCAGGAGAAGGCTTGAGTCTTGCTCATATATTCATCAAAAGAAAAGACAGTGAAAATAAATGCTGATAGATTTGGCCACTTAAATAATTTGAAAGCACTTGTCCTGTATGTTATGTATTCCCATATAATCTATTTCTGTTTGTTTTCGTCTCAAATGAATCTCTTTGGCATTGCTTTCCCAGTGTCTAAAATTAAGAAGATTTGAAGATAACTTGTTGTAAGAAAAGAGCAAAACTGAAAGGGTGACAACAGCTTAGTTGTTCACTGAAGAGTTTACAGGCTGCCATAATATGCATTTCGTGTTTTTTCTCAGTCGCCACATTATCTCTAAAAATCATGCTGCGAGTTAATTTATAAACTACAGCCAAACTTCTGATGAACTGCTTTTCATTGAGTACTAGTATAAGAAAACGTCTCTGGTTTTTTTATGCTATTAATTTGCTGCCAAGTAACTCCACTGCAGTAGAGATAATTAAAAAATAAATTTATACTGGTTTATGATTAAAGCATATGACTAATAGTTCTAGAAAAGAACTATTAGTATTTCAGATATGAAATACTACTACAATGACTTTTTGCCAAATAAGACATCTTCTGTACTTGAAGGAGGATGCTGTTAAAAGATTACATTTGATTATCATTATTATTTATCTGAAGTGTTGTATTTAATCATATCTCCTCTAGCCCTGGGAAAAGTTCATAACACTTTTTGATTTGAAGTGTTAATTTCCACCCTTCCCATCCCCCATTTTTCTAGAGGACCTAGTCCTGAGCTACAGTTCTGTGTGGAAGTAAAATTGTGTCTTTCTTCACTTTCTTTTGAGATTAATTTTTTATTCTAACTTTGGCAGTACTTGTGTCTATGAACTGTTATACTAAAATGCACCATTGTGAAGAGAATGTTTATTGTAACTCCCACTGTAAATTCAAGGTGAGAGTCCCTCTATCAATCTTTGTTCAATTCATATAGTTTTCACATTATTGGCTACCTCTAAATAGAGAGTAGCGAGCAAGGAAAATCAAACAAGACACGAAAGAAAAGGTAAAGGGTTCCTTTAAACTAGAGAGCTGGACTCAATGTGAGAAAGAAAGTGATTCTAGGATGCTATTTCATAAAAAGATGAATTTGAACTTAATAACAATAGTAGGATCCTACGAAAACATCTGAAAAATTACATAGACAGTGTTTTTTATTATTTTGCTTTTCTTCCAATGCAAGTGCTTCCATAGTAGATTTCCATACTAGGAAGCTCTTTGTTAGCAGCCTTATGCAATGATACAACTAACACTGTGGGGTTAAATCTTGTATTGATATGCAATGTAGCACTGAATCTATTTGATATGTCCAAATGACAGTTTGATATCTATTTTTCTCCTCATCTTTCTAATTAGAAGGTCCTGGAAAAAGGTTTTAAGTTTTTCTTTCATAGCCTTTCAGCTCTCTGTATTTTGCAAGTGCAAACATCCGATCTGAATTATTTAGATGACTGTTTTGTTATAAATTAGAAATGCCAGAGCAAAATAAGGTTATCAAGCTATAAATATGATAGTAGTTTCAAATATCTGGGTGGAGGTAAAATTTGAATGTCAGATCTTTCTCTAAAGAAGGTAAGGGTTGCTCTGGAAATTAATATTGCTTGCTGGAAACAATGTATAGAACAGTTCAAATCTGTTGTTCACATATGCCTTGAAGTATCCCATAATTCTAAGCTTCCTCTTTAGTGTGAGTTTTTATTTGACTACAAAATTGATATAGGTCTATGCACAAGCTCAACCAATTTCTGACTAGACACGGGAATATATTAATTGACAAACATTTCCATTTTACATTTATTTTAATATTTATCCCAGATTCTGTTTCTCAGCAAAAATTTCCATCAGCTCAAGTTTCATGCTATTACTTTATTTTCTACGCAGTCCTCCTTTATGAGATGCATTGTTCACTGAGTAGAGCAAAACTTCTGAATCTCGTGTCAGAGAAATGTCATTGGCAGCAATAAGATTTCAGTTAGTCTTACACTATATCCATCTACTACATTCCCAGAGAAAAGGTTTCTGTTCTTCAAAAGCATGTAGTATCATGGAAGTCCTTTTTGTATTGCACATTTGCATTTAAATTACCGCTATAGGATATGGGAAACACATTACTATTTAATTTTTTTTCTGTTATTAAAAGCACATACTATCAATATTTAGCTATTATGCTTCCTTCACCATTATCATGGTAAGTTATCATGGTACCGTAAGTTAATTAGCCATATTAATAAAATGTGACTGTTCCCTGAAAGATAATTATTCAACAGAAAATTACAGCTTATCAGCAAAATATTAATTTCTTCCTGGAAATTTTTCAAAACATTGATTTTTCTCTATAAAAGATTATTGGATTACTTTAATTTTTACACACATTTCCTTGATTTATGCTAAAATTAGACAACCATTATTTTTCCTAACTATCCTTTATGGCTTATTAAGAATCCTTAATAGATGTAGCGTTTTTACTCATTAGTTATGTATTGTCATTGAATGTTGATATGAATGTGTGGCTTCAGCTTTATGAAACCAACAGAACTTACTTAATTTGCCAGTTCATTGCATGTATTAAGTGGACATTTTTCATCTTTTAAATTTCCTGAAACAAAGCTTACATTGGCACTAGATCAATCTCGCTTATTCTGATGAATACTCTATAGAATTAGGAAGGATCAACATTATAATAATGTAAATTTAATTTCCCATGAAAATATTGCTGAGTGTTTACACAGTTCTTTACTTGTGTAGTTTTTAAAAGTGAGGTAAGGAAAAAAAACCTTTGACAATACATTAAGACTAAGAAGAATGGTCAATGTAGCCATGTCCATTTCTCCATCATTTGTTTTATCATTAACCTTGCACTTAGATTAAGAACTGCAGATTAGTTAAGAATAATTGATATCAATTTTATGCTTATGTGAAGCTAGATATCATTACCAAATAATAAAATGTACATTTGATTGTACATAGACATCATCTTCCCCCTCTATATTCCTTTGATTCTGCTATATTCAGAATCAGAGGAGGGGAAGAGGAGGAATAAGCTAAAATATAAAATGTTATTTGATTAAAGGGTATCCATATCCTTTAACAGTGGTACAAGCAAAATACAAGAACATTTTGCTATGGAAAGCAAACTAATATATAAAACACAAAATGTTGCAAGTTCAGTGGAATGTATAAAATGGTTATACTTGCCAAACAGGGTTGCTATAAAGCCAGGGTTATAAACCCTTCCATCACTAATCTCACTTCTTATTAGGTCACACTGATAGAAAAGAACTCAGACTACATATAGAAATTGTATATACAGCGTTCTGCCTTGTATATTTTGTGATCGTAGAAAGCGATTCAACACCATAAAAAAAATATGTTTCCAAAGACATCTAAAAACTGTAATAAAATACATTTTAGATGGGGAAAATATGGGTTATTCCTTTCTACCATATAAATGTCAAGCATGGCTATTAGCCATGTTCCAGAATTAGTACAAATCCTCCCAGCATATGTGATTTTTGTAACAATATGAGATGCACAGTTAAACTGCCTTTATTTTACTTCTTTACTACCTAAAGGTAGAAAAAATAGGTCCACTTAATGCATCAATAGTTTAAATATGATTTTATATACCTTGCAACAGATTGTTATGATGAAAAATTTACTAAATTTTACTCATACTGAAGTAAATTCTAAGCTTCCAGAAGGCTCCAGTTTATTGCCATCTAAGTTTTACCACAAGCTTCTCCTATAGAAACTGTAATATTCTAAAGCAGTAATGAAAAATAATTTTTCCTGAAAAAAAATATTTTTAGGAAAGATATTTTATTATGTCTTGTTAACTCTAACCACAAGAAAATTTCTAGTTTACTTAGAAACTATTAAGGAATTTTAGAAGCCATTCACAAAGCGAAAGTAAGATATTTTTACAGATAATTCTTCATGACCACATGAGAAGAACAGATGGTAGGTATATACAGATGCTCCTGAAGGCAAATAACTACTGCTTAGTTTCAGGTCTTGAAGTAACCTATAACCTCTTTACTGGCAGTGGGTTGTCATTGTAATGAGAGTAAACAGTAAAATAAAATTGAAATGTCATAATTTTCAGGAGCAGATGCATGCTTTAGTCAAACTAAACAATATTAATTATTATATACAGATTTTTATAGTTTCTAGGTATAACAAAGTATAAACTGAATTTGTACGATAGCATCTACAAGAAATAATTCCTCCCTTTAACAAATATGGTTTAGAAGATTGTACTCTTAATTGGATAAAACACCTGCCTGGATGGACAAGCACACAGACTTGTGAACAGAGCTAAACTCAGTTGGTGTCTGGTCACAAGTGGTGTTGCCCAGGGCTTTCTGTTGGGGTCAGTCTTGTTTAACGTCTTTACCAATGACATGAACGAGGGAATCAAGTGCACCCTTAGCAAGTTTGCAGATGACACCAAACTGGGAGTGTTGACCTGCTGGAGGGTGGAAAGGCTCAGCTGAGGGATCTGGACAGGCTGAATGAATGGGCTCAGGTCAAAAGGTTCAAAAAAAAAAAAAAAGAACAAGTGCCAGGTCTTCCACTTAAGTCACAAAACCTGCATGCAATGCTACAGGCTTGAGGACAAATGGCTGGAAAGCTGCCCATCAGAAAAGAACCTGAGAGTGCTGGTTGATAGCTGGCTGAACATAAAGTCAGAAGTGTGACCGGGTGGCCAAGAAGACCAACAGCATCCTGGCTTACATAATAACTGGTGTGACCCGAAGGAGTAAAGTAGTGGCTGTCCTCCTATACTTGGTATTGATGAAGCTGTACCTTGAGTACTGTGTTCAGTATGGGGCCCCTCTCTACAAGAAAGACATTGAGGTGCCATAGCGTGTCCAAAGACAGGCAATGAAGCTGGAGAAGGGTCTAGAAGGCAAGTCTTAAAAGGAGCAGCCGAGAGAACTAAGTTCCTTAGCCTGGAGAAGAGGATCCTGAGGGGAGACCTTATTGCTCTTTACAACTACCTGAAAGTGGATTGTAGCAAGTTGGGTGCTGGTCTCTTCTCCACAGTAACAAGTGATAGGATGAGAGGAAATGGCCTCTACTAGCACCAGAATAGGCTTAGATTGGATATTAGGAAAAATTACTTTATTGAAAGAGTAGTCAAGGATTGGAACAGATTTCCCAGGAAAGTTGTGGAGTCATCATCCCTGGAGGTGTTTGAGAAACCTCTAGACATGGCACATTGGGACATGGTTTAGTAGGCATGGTGGTGTTAGACTTGATGATCTTAAAAGTCTTTTCCAATCTTAATGATTCTATGATTCTATGAAACAGACAGCCAAAGAAGCCATATGCTATAAAAAGAACACAAAAATGCCTACCTCAAGAAGATGAAAACATGGCTATAACACAGTCATCCTCTAACAGTTATGATTATATATCATAATATACATTAACTTCATAATGTATTGTAACTTCTGTTAAAAAGAACAGAAATCTAAATATCTGCTAGGAAAGAAGAATAGTAAAATTAAATTAAAAATATCATGGAGTAGTACATAAAATCACATAGTTCTGATTTAATACTCAGCGAATAAATGAGAAAGCCTAATAGAGATATTTTGTTTGTAGTATTTACTGAAAATGCAGTCATACTTGAAAGTTTTCCTCTCCTATGTTTTTCTATCTTGTCAGGGGCCGTGTTTCAAACCGTGGACAATATGCTCTTTTTATTTTGTCTTAAATGCTTTTTCTGAGACGTATTTTCAGATGAAGTATTTGAAATTAGTTCAAAAGGACCATAAGAGGATCACAGGCTTTCACACCTGCTAAAAAGTTCTTTGCACAAGTGTATGAGAAGAAGTCAAGCAGTGCCACTGCAGTTTGGGAGGGGCTCAGGTGGGCTTAGTTCTCATGAGATGATCGCATGACAGGTTATGTAATACAGAGCTCCTCTGTAAAGGATGTAAAGGAACATCTAGTCTGTGTAAATGGATGTGCTCAACCAGCATCAACTGCATAAAGGGGGAAAATTCTCTATTTTAAAGAATGTTTCTACTTTTCTATGGATATCACCATTATATTTCCTCACGAGATCCCTGGAAAGGTGAACTATATGTTCCACTAATTTTCTGTTTCTTTTTTTTCAGTCTGCCTCTCTTCTCTCTTGGTGTCTCTTGATTTCCATTTCCAGAGAGGCACAGTATTGTTTATATGGTTAATATATGTATATACTTTTGCCTTGTTTTACACTAATAGACAATTGAATATTTGCAAACTGCCTTAGAATTAATACGTTAGTTCACATTAGCCATATAGTGTTGTTTTCAGCTTAATTCACTTCCCAGAACTCAGTTTTAACAAACTACATGCCCCTTCTGCTTGCAGGTGGAGGGAGAATAGGATGTAACATTGTGGCTAAAAAGATGGGATTCTGGGAAATACAAAGCAGTAAAATTATGAATTGCTCCTGTCCTGGAGGTTTTTATTCAGGCACAACATTTTTGTCTCTTGGAGGGCAAAATATAAAATTACAAATAAAACCCCGCCAAGCCTCCCTAGGAGATTTTAATTTGAAGTGACTGGTCCCCCCTAGGCCAGTGGCTTAAGTGGGGACTGTCCTCTCCTTATAAAACTACAGAGCTTCGATGCATGCTTCTCTACACTTGGTATGGGTAAAGGTAAATTGGTTTAATCTACAGGCAGTTGCAGACTCAATAAGTCTTTTAACTGAGGAATGAATATTTAAATCTAGTTGAGGTAAAGCTGTTATTTGTTCTGTGCTTGTGGCTGCTCTCAAGCCGCACAGCAACAATGAACCATTACTCATCAATCTGAGGGTGAATCAATTTGCTCTTTACAAGATTTGGTAAAAGCTCTGCAAGAGCAGTTGGAAAAGGAATGAAAAGTTGCAATAGAACCGTTGAATATTGAATGGGGAGTGTCGCAGCCTTGCAGCTCATCTCACGGAAAAGTGCGAACATATACAGTGACTCATGACAGCGCTGCAGGATCCATTTGATAGGGAAAGGAACTGGTACAATGAAATAACACATGTAGGGGACAGCAGTGAATTATCTGAGTCTAGTAAGTCCATTGACCCTTTTTCCACCTCTAGAGAGGCGGAGGAAGTGAAACAGAAGTACAAGAAAGTGACTATGTAACCCCTGATTAAGGTGGAAATGGTAGATGGGGGCCGAGAGACAACAGCAGGTTACTACTTATACTGGTCCTTACTCTGACACTGAAGTAGCAAAAATGCAGAAGAAATATTCCTGAAGGCCTGGAGAGACAGAAACCAGGCTTGTCTGGAGAATATTGCTTACAGGTGGACATGCATAATTTTATTATGTGAAGATGAAACATGGGACTACTGGGGGCCAGGAGGTTTCTTTATTGCAAATTATGAGAGGGAACTCTGGTCTCTATTGCAGTGAGCAGCCCATTGGGCTGACGGCTTAGATCCTGTAGAGACGGGTGAGCCCTATGTGATAAAAATCCTTCACACGGGGCACATTTTGGAAAGCGTGCAGAAAGCTTCTTGTTTACTGCTGATATATGACAGATTGCTGATTGCTAATTCACATACTCCTCACTGATCCAGAAAGATTCAATCCCTTAGTGTTGTTTTCACTTTAATTCACTTTGCAGAACTCTGTTTTAATGAACCATGACCTCTTTTGCTTGTGTAGTTAGCAGAGACTGGAACGTAACATACATTCCCTTTGTCAGCTAAAATTCTAGATAAAAATATCAGTCCAATATTGATATACTAATTGTCTTTTAGATCACCAAGCACACATAGGCCCACTGACCATTGTTTCTCTTGAAATTTGAATTAATTGAATAGTCAATAATTCAAGTTACTATTATTTATGAAAAAAAAAAACCACCAAAGCCCCAAACCCACAAAAATGAACCCCAAAACTTCTTCCCTGCTTATGGAAATGTTATAAGCAATGCAGACAAGAGAAGAATATTCTTTTTCCTGTACTTATTGCTTTGAATGTGTCTTATGTTGTATTTTCGCCTTTAGTTTGCCACACATTGATTGACAGGAGCAACTGGCATAAAAATATAACTAAGTATCACATCAATCTCAGTCAGTGTTCAATTCCCTTTTCAAAAATGTCCAAATTTCTGAAAAATGAGTGCTATGTCATTCAAGTCTTCATTTTAAACATCTCAGTAATAGCTTCTCACATTAATTTTGAATGGCAGTCTCTAATGAAGGACAACTCCATAAAAATGGAACAGTAAATGTGTTTACCCATTAAATTGATTTTGCAGATGGAGTATTTAGTCTCGGACCACAGGGAAAAATGATACTGTGAGCACCCATGATTGGTACCGCTCCAGAAAGGATGTATATTTATTTTGACTGCAAGGCAATTGTTTTGTCCAAAATACAAACTCCAAGATGTATTCCCCCACACACACCCCAAGAATCTATATTGAACATAGAAAAGTTTATACATTGATATCGTATACCCAACCTCCTTTTCTATCTCTAGTCTAGACACATATCCATCTTGCCCTTTCTCTCAATACAAAAGACATCTTCCTCCCTGACTCTAATAGAAACAGTATTAGACCTCATATCTCTTACCTACATAGTACCAGGTATCAATTTCTCTGCTTGCAAGTTTCTTATAAAAAAGGAAACTTATAATTTATTCTCGCATACTGTGGAAATAAAAAAGTCACCTCTTTCACTTTACCGAAGACTTGCCTTCACCTTTTATCACACTGGAGTTTGAAGTCTGATTATGATTTATACTTTCAGTATAACCAATATTAGTGAAATCCATAACCAATACTAGTGGGAAAAAATTATTTCTAAAAAAGTTGAGTGATCTTAAATAAATAAGAAGTAACATTAAATTAGGAAAAATGTAGATGGAAAAGCACAAAAAACCAGGAAGATACTCCCCCCCTTTATTTGAAAATATAACTGACAAGGTTCAAGTATGCTCCTAGGCTAAAATAATAACGCATTACTTTGACTAAACCAATGTTACTATGGTTACTTAAACTACACATTAAATTAACCATTTCTTTTCCTATCTGCCAATCTTTCAGAATCTTCTCAAAAACTTAGCTTTGATTTATTGCCATAGAACCGTTGCAAATACAGAGCTGTTATCTCTAACTAAACCATGTGTGTTATTTCAGACAATAATTTACTAATCGTTTGTTCACTAGTAGTTAGCATTTTCTGCTTAGGACAGCGACTGTAGTTGAATGCACCCATGTAAAGTTCCAGCAAAAGAGGTTGCATGGAGAAGCTGTGGAGTCTTTACTGCTAGGGACATTCAAAGGATTGACTGGGTAGGGCTCTGAGCAATCATATTTTTCCTTGAGGTCAACTTTGCTTCGAGCATAGAGTTAGACAATAATCCTCCTTTCCTAGGTCCATTCCAATCAACATTATTCAGTGATTCCAAAATGCTACTGAAACGTGCTTCAAATATTTTGATTAAAACACAAAACTTCAGTTTTCAGTTTTTCTTGTGCTGAAAAAGTGATGTTGTTAAGCGCTTTGAACTATTGGAAAACATAGGATATTGATTGACTTTTTTCACCAGATATTTTAATCAGAAATAAGACATGATGATCCATTCTACAACAGAGAATCTTAGGTACATTTAGGTACATTGATTATTTTTCCAATGTGTTATTAGTCATAATAAGTTCACATAGTTTATATTTAATAGTCTGATTTGAGAAAATATACTGGACTGATAATAAAAAAGAAATGTGGATGATTAACCATTTACAACTAGTTATTGCTAACAACTGCAGCTTAAATATGATGAAGATCAAAACCTATAAGACAGGAGCCAAGATTTGCATCAGTTGCGATTAATTTAGTTTGAAAAATCCCAAAAACATAATTTCATTATCTAAAATCTATATGAGTTCCAGAACTTCAATTATCTTCCTTATTGATTTCTGAAGGAAAGAGGGTTTAAATTTCCAAAGACACAAGACATGGATATAAATTTTCCTAGGTAACAGCTATAATTTACTAAGAATAATAAGATCTTCTGTTGTACAAACTGACAATCTGTTATTTTATGTTTCTTACAGTATCTTTACTTTGTATTAAGGAAAAGTTGCTATATAAACATAATTTAAACAGAAAAGAAGAAAGTGTGATATATAATTAAAATTATAAATTTAATACTCTTCTTTCAGCATCTATAAAAATATAGCCTTTCTCTTTTTCTCCCTCCCAATCTAAGACTAGAATCATTCTTAGTCTCCTCCTGAGTATTGTGAACTAAATTTACTTCTATGTGACAGTTGATTGGTCTTTTGAGAATTGTGTTCACAAAATTGCCTTCTTTAAATAGACTTGTTATTTATGTTTACTAAGAAGTCCTGTAGACTTTGATAAATTCTGAGAGTAACAAAAATGAAAGAGTAATGCAAACACAATGTGCTTCAGATTCTGCTGCAGATATGGAACTTCTTGTCCAGAACTCTTAGAGAATCAGAGGGCACTGGAATATTCTGGTGAGTCCAGCCTGAAATACCAGTTATGCCATCTTTTCCCTAACCAGCAATTTCAGTCCAATAAGGAAGGAGTCTAGGGAGGGAGAAAAACACCCCAAGAACAAACAAAAAAATGCCTACACGTGTTGACTGAAATAAATGATGGATAAACACTGATCAATCATCTTGATCACCTGATAAATAACTGAAAAGGACCACTTAGATAAAGGATGTCATCCAATAAGTAGGTTTTAACAATTTATTCTCAGAGGGATAATATATACAGCATATGACAGTGTCACATTTCAATAATCCCTTTTGGAAGAGAATTGTATTTAATATTCTTTATTTAGCCATATAATGGCAGCAATAAAAGCATTTTCTCAAAAATTCTTTGCTACCATTTCCGCATATGTCATATATTCTGATAAAAGCACTAACCCTAGGTTCCCTGCTGAAAACAGTAAAACCCAAACCTAACCAAACAACACCCCCCCTCAAACAACAGAAAACCTTCCAAATAAAATAAAATAAACAAGTGAAATTACTGATTCTATGCGTTTTGCATTCTAGTGTAAACAGATTATCTGGTGTTACCCTTACTATAATAAAGACCATTTTGGCCCCTGACATAAAAAAATAGGCAAAAATATGCTGATGAAAAATATTAATACACAAACTAAATGAATGAAAGGATCAGAGTTCTGTTTTTTGACCAGCTGAAAAGATGGAAATGGGCACATGCTCTGATAACAATGCTGCTTCCTGGAGGGAGTGACATACAGGAAGCTTAAGCAAAGCCAATGAAAAAGGCTGAGAAGAAATAAATTCATATTATCAGTGCTTTCTGTATCAGCCTAGCCTTGAACCTGGATCCTATAAAGATCTTTCTGATTTGGTTACAGGCTGTACATTCTTGCTGGAAGTTGTTCAGTTCTACTTAATTGACTATAAAAGCCACTAGAATTTGCTGTGTTTAGAATGGATGAATTAGGCTTTTCAGAAAAAGAAATCATCAAACCCCAGAACTATTTTATGCAATAACAGCAAAATACAGAAGTTCTAGTGAAAAGAAACACAATTAAAGATTATATTACTGCAGATAAACCTCAGATTTACAGGTTTAAACTCCAGAATTTGAACTTGCGGAGTCATAAAGCAGTATATCGCAATAGACAAAGCACTTAAAACCACTTTATCTTCACAATAGACACAAACAGCAAAAGTAATTTATCAGTGAACTAACAAATTGATGTGTTAGAGCAATGAGACCAAAATCCATTTATCAGAAACACTGTTTCCTATCATAAAGAAAAGAAAAAAAAAAAACACTGATAATCAAGCTGTACTGTACAGAACAAATATTGAACTCAGAAATATTAAACATAAGAGTAAGAGAAGTATGAACTTGCAACAGTTTGGATATATTACGTTTGAATTGTTATGCTATAAACTGCAAATCAACATTGGCTTTATTTGCAATTAACAAATTTACATGAAAAAAATTATCTACAAAAATTGAGGTCGGAAAGCCAGGACAGTGTAAACTACCGCTGAGGCTTGGCAAGTAAAACCACAGTATTTAATGCTTTATGAGGGATGTGATAAAAAACAAACAAACAAAATTAATAATTCTCAAGCAGAAATAACCATTAGAAAGTGAGAAGAAAAAACTGTTGTATTAAATGAGATAACATTTTAAATGCATAATATGATGAAACAAAAATGGTTACTGAAGTCTAAACTTTTCTTTATCCTAAGAATTTAAACTGGAATGCAAAAACACCATTTAGAGATGCTTAATTATGTGAGAAGAGACTGTTTAAAAAATAGTCTTCTGTAAGAGCTACATTCAACCCTCTTGAAGTTGAACATTACTATATTCTGGTTAATGTGTTCTCTGCAAAATATGATTGTAAAGTAATCTATAAGTTCCATTTAAAACAACCTTCAACTTCTGTTATCAAACATTCACATTATTACTTTTATTAGCTTTAAGCTGGCATTTTCTGTCATTTACAAGTATCACATTGTTTATTTTCTTTTATAATCTACATGGTGTAATTGCAGGATAAATATGAATCTTAAACACTTTGATGCATAAAAGATAATGAAATAATAAAAGGAATTAAAAAGGGCACTCATTAACTGTGTTAAAGAATATGAAATGTCATTATCAGACTGAGTAGCACTAACATAACCACTGCCTCGCTGCAACAATTATTTCAAATAATTTTGTTATAGTTTAGAAAAAGCACTTAAGATTTAATGTATAACTTGATTATTCGTTCATGAGGCTTGATTAAATCTGATTTTTATTTTAACTCCTATGTGACACAAAGAAGTTAGCCAGTTGACCATAGAGTTTTTTGGTTTGGTTTTTTTTTTTTTTATGTGCTTTTCCCAGCCAGTTCATGCAATAAACCTGGAAAAAATGTTTATTAAAACCCCCAAAATACAAGCAAAGAGAAAGTCCAACCCCTGACAGAATTTACAAAATAATAGAGGTTTCTTCTTTGGTGAGACTTCTGCTATTTTGGTTTCAAAACCTGCTAGTCATAAGTATTTGTCTGCAGGCAGAGATTTGTGACAAATACTAAGCAAAACACCCATGCATACATCTAAATCTATGTTCATCTACCAAACACTGCCACACACTTTGAAGATCAAACATAGTGAAAATGTGCTCTATCTCATACTAGCACTAAAGACAAAGAACTTTGAAAGACAATCTATTCAATACTTTATTCTCACCTGAAATAATTAGGAGCCACAGAATTGCAACAGCCTACTGAATGTGCAAAGAGAAACTTGATTGATTTATTTTCACAGCCCTTTGTTTCTTATTATTCTACTCTAATTCTCCGATAGGTGACTTTCACGAGAGGTTTTCCTACACCTGCACCTACACTTATGATGTTCCATAATATCAATGCACAGCAGCATGTTCCTATTTTTCACTACAACATTAATTACAATTGAACACCAGGTCTTGATCACTAAAGACAACATATTAAAAAACTTACACTAATTTTAAAAACTTTTGTCTGTCAGGATAATTTAAATGGCATTTGCATAATAATTTCTTTCTTAAAATGCTACATGAGAATGAGATTCAGAATGAATGCAGAAATTAAAGGGAATAGGAAAGTCCAAAGCTTTCAAACGTTCCAATACACAATACTATTTTAAGCAGTACAGATTACGATGTTTATTGAAATATTACGCTGTGTATTTGAAGATCTGGTATTTTTTCTTTGATTTCAAATGCTACAAAAACCTTATACAAGGAGACACTATTCAGCATAATGGGAAGAATAAGGTAGTCAGACATAACTGGGAAAATAATGATTTAAAGTAATATCTTTCTTCACCAAGGCGTTTTGCAGAGAAATTTGTCATTTTCAATTATCAAGATAATTATTTTTGCATTTAGTAACTAAATTGTTACAGTTTATCTATAAAATTATTTAAAGTAAGTTATTACAAATAGTGATTACATTCTGAGTGACTTCTATTAGAAAATAACTTTTAAGTAATCATGCCTTGATTTCTCTCTTCTAAAATTTTCTGTCTGTGAAAATATAAATACTATTTCTGGCGTCTGACTCCAGGTCACAAATACTACCTTTGTAGGAACTTAAGAAAAGAAAACTAACCTTGATTACAGCAGCTATTGCACAGAAGTGTATGCGAAACACAGCAAGTAGAACCATTATTGTATGATTGGCCTTAAAATTTTACACAGTTCAAATGGCTGTATGGGCAGGATTTTAAAAGTCAGACCAAAATATATGATGACAAAGGGGTAACAATCTCCTGAGAGAGTAAGAATACATCAAATAGGAACAGTAAATTATACTGAAATTCAAAGTTATCTTGCAGAGGAAGCAGCGTGCAAGACAGTGCTCATAGGTGTGTTTCATGGACTCTGACTCCAAGCTCAAGGAAAAAAATATTTTAGTACACACGTAAAAATATATAAATGGTCAGCTATTAAAAAATAGACTAGTTGGCAGAACAGTGCCCAAATGAGAAAATGGGAATAAAAGTGTTTCTGGATGATTTATTATCAGCATCCTTTATAAAATGAGATAAATTGCCTGGAGAGATACACAACCTACTTCCTGACCTTGCTGAAATATGTCATAAGAAAAGCAGATCCACAAAGCACAGTCTCAAAGGAAACAAATAACATATTTATGATTTACTTGACTTCATTTACTAGAAAAATTGTTAGCTAGTGTTACCATCCTACCCTGTGAATAAAAGTACTTGGGAAAGCTAGTAAGACCATACTGCACCGAGAATTATTGATATATTTAATCCATAGCTGAGTTAATCTTACAAAGAAGGCTTCTACATTGTTAGTGAAAAGTAAATCTAAACTTTAAAGACATGTATTTCTTTATTCTTTTTAATCAAGTGAACGGAGTTATACCAAAGAAAGAACACACAGAAAATTCATCCATACAGAGAAACTGAGCCACTATGAAATAATCAAATATCATCTAACCTGTCTGTACTTCCTAGACTCTTTGTAAATTTGCTATTACAATACAGTAATATTCTTGAATTTTGTTTTGTGAGTATATTAGTAATTTAATTATCACTAGAAGTCACGTTTTAGTGCAAGGTTGGTGTTTGTTACAACAAGATTACAACCAGCTACAGATATATACAACTCAAATTGGAATGAGCAACTGAAAATACTATTGTGGTCTCAGTACCAAGGGTAGCCAGGATAGATTGAGTCAAGATGTTGAAATTAAGGTATTAACATAAATTAAGCATAAGCATATTGCTAAAAGTCTTATCTCTGACTGCCCAGAAAAATGAATATGTAAGAATTTAACCATGCTGTTGTAATACTCTAACCACAAATGATTCAAACTATAGCAAGATTTCTACAAATACTTAAAATTCTATTAGGTTTTTATTATGAGGCATTTCTAACTGATTTTTCTACTTTATGTTTAAATATTAAAATTCTACTTTACATAAAACATCACAGTTCAAAAATCAGTACCTTTCTTTATGCTTTATGCTACTTTTCCAAAACAATGCCAAAGCAGTTTCCTTGTCAGAATACGGTATCAATGCACATTATTACCACCAACTGCCTACAAGGACAAGAATACAATACACCACAGATATTCCAGACACAGATTCTCATTTCCAGCATGTCTAAACAAGGGCAGAGTGAAATATGCAGCATTTGGTTCCCAGATGATTGAGTGGAGCTCATAAAAATCAGCAAAAAACTATGACTTGATGGAGTTTGTCTTTATGCATTTGTTTTATGCACTGGCATAGTTATTAAAATGCTCATATCTGAATGGAGCATTGTGGTAACCTGTATTTTGGGAAGACAACAATTTTCCCGTTACATTACCTAACTTCTGACCAATTCAGAATTTGATGAAACAATTCTCATGACTTCAAAAGACATCTGATAACTTCTTGTCTGTCTTAAAACCAAAAACAACATAAAAAAAACCCACCAAGAAAACGACACAGAAAGACAGGATATGGGGTTACTATGCATGTGCTGCCAGAACACCATCAGTACAGAAACAAAGGAGCAAACTACCATGAAAAAATAGAAAGAGTTGTTAACAATCTTCCTTCTCATGTGGAGTGAAAATTTGCATTTGGGAAAAAAATACAGAAAAAAAAAAAAACAAAAGAGAGGGAAAGAGGGGGAGAGGCAGAAAGAGGAAAGAAAGAGGCTAAGAAAGTGGTTGGCAGTGATATATATTTTCTTTCCCAAGATCATAAATAAGAAATACAGATCTGAAATGGCCTGCAACAAAAAAGGATAGAGATGTGATGAGAGAAACTTCATGGTAAATATTTTCAAACCTAGAAAGCTTAACTTTTACAGCATTCACTCAGGAAATTTATCTTATCTTAGACATTTTGTATAACCGTAATTATCACAGCCTTAGTGATTTTTAAGTCCTTCAGGAATACTTTTACCCAGACGTGCTAAAAGTACCACTGAATTTAAATCCTAGCTGTTCTAGGTGCTGTGGGAGTGTAAAATAAGGAGTAATTCATAGATAAAAAGACAAAAAAATTAAATGAAGATGCAAAGAGAGGATGCAGAAAGGGGAAGAACAGAACCAGAGAAGAAGTGATGATCGAAGACCTACTGCACAGTTACTGGTAGAGAAAAGCTTGTCCCAAATCAGCTGATTGGTAACCCAGAGCATTAACATTCATTTTACCAAAGGAAGTGGTGTCTTCATTATATAATGAAGATATGTTATCCAGTAGATATATATTACACATACCTGGAAATCAAAAGAATATTGTAAAGTAATATTCTTTCATATATAAATTTGTTTATTTTTCTTTTTTTGATGGCTTTAGCAGAATCTTCCAAAGTTGTAACTTGGAAGTAACTGGGACCTGCTTTTTAGTTTTATATAGATTTTGTGAGCTCAGATAATCTTTAGTGCTATCCTAAATAAAAAGATGTCACCTTTTTGACATCAAAAGCAAATTTTACTGCAGGTATGCTGATTCATATCTTTACTGAGAAGCTGAAGTCTGTTATTCTGGGTAACACTACAAAGTGAAAACAATCTTAAAATACTAGCAGAAACTAAGTAAGAGAAGGAGGTAATAACCTCAGCCAAGCAGCTAACTGTCTAAAGGCTAACAGTGAACACCTTGTGTTGATAAAAAGTTATTTCAGTCAAAAGTTAAATGTAAAATTCCTCTAAATGAAAGCACTAGAGGAAGACATTTACTTAGGACCTTAGTCCTTAAACTAATCAGGGGTAATCAAGAGTAGGGCAAGATTTGCATATCAACGTGGACCCTTACAAACAGGTTCCTTGAACTGAACCTATTATTCTACTAAATACAGTGGAGATTAAAAGTAATCTTTTTGAAAATATTATTTCATTTGTTTTAAATAAAAATTACCAAAAAATTAAAATTATCAGAGAAAGCTGAAAAGATATCTGAACTACACTTCTGAAACAATTTTAATTTGCACAAAAAATGAATAAAAAATCATATTGCTAATAGGAATCATATCTGTGTTTCTTACATACTGTAAATCGGGCTTACAGTATTAGGTGAAATGTATTATCCAGAAATAAAAAAAGAAAAATGCTGTCATCAAATGGTCTTCAGATAATTCTCCTCCTGAAATGCATGATCATAGATCTCTTGGCTGTCCTTAAGACTCAGAGAGAAGCATATTCAACATGATAGTCTCTTTAAATGAAGAATGATGTTTCATATTTATTTAAATATTCAAGTTCCGTCTTGACACAGCATCATCTCCTCACTATTAGATCAGTTTAGGATGCTTAGTAACTTTTAATTGATGCATGGCAACAAGAGGACATTTTCAGCAGAAAATAACTTGGAAAATATCTTGGACTGGTTGGCAGTGTGAAGATATATATAAAAAATTGAAATCATTGAGTTTATTGAAAGCTGCAGAAAAGTATTCAACATTGTGCTTCACTGTAAAATAAGCATAATGCAATATAACTAATGTCCTACAAATCCTATGAAAAATATTTTCAATGAAAAATAAATCTTTATTTTAAAAATACCACTAATTCTCCTGGAATCATACAATTTGAAGCTGTGTACAAAGACTAAGGTAGTTCTAGTCATAAAAATCCTGATGTTTCTCAATATCTACACAATGTCCTGTGACAATTAATCCTGTAAATTTCATTATTGTCTCTTGGGACATCATAATTTTATCTTATGTAACTTATATTAGCAGGAATGTATATTCTCTGATTCTGGCTATTCTATTGATAATAACATCACACAAAAAAATGCATCTTGAAGGCTAAAGAATCGGTATTGTAGAAAAAATCTCAAAATTTTGAAAAAACAGTGTGCAATATTTGTTTTTTTCAGTACTTAAATAAAAATGTCAGTACATTACAATGTGTGGTAGTTAAACTGATTCCTTTTTTGAAATGGCAAATTTCTCTTCTATGATCATGTTTTTATTTAAGACCATTATTAGATTATACAGTGACTGATTTCCTTATGTGTATTAATCAGTAGAAGAAAAGAACCATAAAGAAATAAATCTTTCTTTCATTTAGATGTAGCTGGGGTATTTCTCCTATGTGTATTTGCTTACATAAAACTGGTACTGTGCTGTTGCACACCTTTCTTTAATACCATTCCATAGTTACACGTGGCATTGCAAAACAAATAAACAGTAATATAGACATAAGTTGTTTAGAAAAGGATTTTTTTTACGTTCAGAGTAGCCATGGATACAGAAAACATCTGGTTATTTAAAGCTCATGGGACTGAACAACTCCAGCAGTAGCCCAAACCTTTATTGCAACCCTGCAATTTCAAATACAACCCCATCTGCTGACATGGATATAGAGGTCTCCTATGTGGTTTGGAGCTTTTCCAATACCCAGATATTCTGTCAGAAATATACTCAGACCCTACAAAGATGTCTGCCAATTTTAGTGTATGAATATGGTTTATTAAATCCATAAGCCTTCAAGTGTTCTAAGAAGGTAACACCACAAAAGAAACAAGAATATGGTATTTAAGATCTCACCTCTTCAGTCGTAGTAACCAGTTTCTGTAGCATGGCTGGCTGCATTGACATTAAAAGCCACACGTAGCCAGAGGCAAATAACTAAAAGGATATTTACAATCAGAATAAATGTTAAATATTTTTGATTTAACACATTGCTACCTGACTCCTTAAGAAAGGAACTTTCATTTAGAAGGCTTAATCTTTAGTGGTCTATAGCATTCAGACTTTAGTAGAGCCACAAAGAACGTAAACATGCTGTTAAAAACGAAAAAGCAGCTATTTATTTTGCTGTGTCACAAATATATTTGTGCTACCATCACACAATGCTATTTTCATGACCTTTCATTGCTTAGTCTTCCTATTTCCCTCTGTTAAAAAAATACTGCCACGTTTATTAAGATGAAGTGGCATTATAAGGTGGACACTTGGACTTCATAGAGATCATCCAGAGGAAAAATAAGTTTTTATTTAAGAATACGGCGCTTGACCTTTATATTGTATGCAATAGATTGAAATTAATTCTGAACGTGATAACACAAGGGATACCAAAGTTTTGAGTAAATTGGAATATTTATATGGTGTTATTCAATGTGGCCAAGCCATGTTTACGTGAAGAAAGTACACTACAATAAACTCAATAATATAGCAACTGGGTGTGTTTCTGTGGCAATGCAGAAGAGCCTGCTCAGTCAGTCCTAGGGTCAGCCATAACCTGTACGAGAAACAAGTTTGTTGGAATGGATGTTTTTTCTTTCATGAAGCTAAATCAAGCTTCCCTGAGAGATTTTTTGAAGCCTATTGCAGTTCTTTGTCAGGATACTACTCCAGACCATTTTCATTCTAGTTAACTTACTGGGAAAACTGAATTCTTATTGCCATAAGAATTGTAATTACCACATAGAAGCATAGTTAGTGTCATCCATATATGAAATGCCTAAACTGAATTTAAAGATTTTCTTTCGCTTATCCCTGTTTATCCAAGGTACTGTTGAAGCTTTTGAATCTGAGTTAGCAAAACATGAAACTGAAAATAAATGGACTGATTTTCAAATATCCTAAGGACATTTTTAATTTTATGTTAGTTATAATGAAAAGTAACAGCCCAGAATATTTGAAGCTGTTCTATATACATGTAGGTGTTTCATTTTTAAAAATTTAACTTCAAAGATTAGTATTCTGCTTTGCATTCCTTAAACTAAACTTGTCAGATTTTATTGCATATGTAACATTGTACTGTATGTTCTAGGCTGTACACAGAAATCCTCCTACCTTGAAAGTCTTCCATTAAAATGTTATGTGACACTTCATGGACAACAAAACATTACACACATCTTTCCCTCTAATCGCAGAAAAGGACATTTCTTTATCTTAATGTATTCCTCCAGTTTGTTTGTCACTGCCAATAAAATATATCCCTGAATTGGAAAAAGCAATATAGTGCAGAGATGGTTTACAAACGGGCAACACACAACTTTCATTCCAGAACTGTAACTTGAGATCTATGAAGCCTCTGCAATGAAAATGGATAATAGTTCAAAATATATTTTTTTCTTCTTTTGTGGATAAATAAACAACTTTGTGAAGGCTACATCAAAGAAGCTCTGCTGAGCTTGAGCTGACTTCAATGCATCATATCTTTGTGTACTTGCAGAAAATTGTTGATGGACTATGGACTCTCAAGAAAAAAAGAAGTGAGTTTGATGTGACAATTAAGTTTCAAGATGGCATAACCTGAGGGTCAAAATCTTGCATTTAGATTTCTGAGTGTATTCATGTGTACACATACTCATAATGGTAAGATTTAATAACTTAATAAAGAGGAAAAGTTTTTAACGATAAAACTGGCTTCATAGGTCAGAAAATGTTCTGATTTAGGAGCTTCTTGGTAATCAGTATCAAACTACTTGTAAAATATTATGATTCTCTTCTAGACAAAGGCAGCAAACAAATACAATGACTGGTAACCTGAGTTATTTTTTGTTGGTTAACAATATGTCATTTGTCCAAGATAATTCAAAAGCATTTCATAGTTTATCATTGTCCTAGTTTTTACCAGGATATAGTCAATTTTCTTCTCAGTCACTGCTGAATTTTGGATTTATTTTGAGAGTAATACTGATAACCCATATTGTTTTTAGTTGTAGCTAGGCAATGTCTATAACTGGATTAGATAGAATTATTTTTCTTCTCAGCAGCTTCTGTTTTTCTAGATTTTAGTATGAGAAGAATGCTGAAAAATACACTGACCTTTACGGTTGTTGCTAGGCAACAGAGTTTTTCATAGTTTCCCGTGTTTTTAAAAGTAAGCTGACCTATGAAGCTAGGAGAAGCAGGGCAAGTACAACTGACTCAAATTTGCCCACAGAAGTATTCCATATCAAGAACAACATGCTCCATCTATAAGTGGGAAGTTTGCTGAGAGTGGCCTTATCTTCTCATTTTCCTTGTCATCTCTTTGTGTCCTGCTTGCTCTTGGTGGTCTTGCTCTTGGTGTCCTGCTTATGGTACTCCACATTTGGTTTCTGATTTGAGGGATTTCTGTACTGACTGTAACCTCCACAACTGCTGGAACTGCTGTCTTTCCTGTGTCCACCATCTGGCAGTCAATGCTTGGAGTGCACATTCTGCAACCAGTGCCTGAGCTGAGTATCATTTTGTATTGTATTAGCATTAGGCTTTTAGTCTTCATTGTTTTAATTATTATTTTAATAAAACTGGGTTTGATTTAACCCAAGGATCTTTGTTTCCTTTTCCAAATCTCACCCCCTGGGCGGATAGAGGTAAGAAAGCAGCTGCCTATTGTTTAGTTTGGGGCTAAAGGCTAAACTGGGACAGTCATATTACATAGTGTCATAGATTAGAATTTTTGAAAACGTGCTTTAGTGAAAAGGGAAACAAAAATGTTTAGCATGCCTAAATTAAAAAAAAAAGGTTTAGTTGTCTCAACGGACATGAAAATATACAAATCAAATTAGGTAAACAAAATTTATTTTCCTGAAATGGTACTTATAGTATAGTACATTCTCATTAATCAGACTGTATGTGTTACTCAGCATTACATGAGACAAACTTACACCACAGTAAATATGACTCAGCTATGAACAATGTTCCAGATCAGAAAAGTGATGTGAAATACTATTTTAAGTGGAAAGAAAACATGTTTCTGTTAAGCTTTTATTCCAATGGCTGTTAAAGAGTAAAAAATTGTATACAGGAAATGTATTTACAAAAAAAAACCACCTTCTGGAAAAAATGAAATGCCATTGAATATACTCTTCTCCAGGACTTCCAGATCTATTCTTATTACTCAAAGCAAAAATATCACAGTTTTCAGTTATGATGATTGTACTGTATTGTATTTCTGACTGTTACCAATCACAGCAGAAACTGCTATTCTACAAATCCTGTTACTTGATTACCTTGAAAACAAAGACAAAATATTATACGATCAGTTGTCAGGTGAACATCATTGACATAGTAGATAAAATTTCATTACGTATATTAGGATAGTTATTTCTATTTCTAATATTACAATGTTGCTTTGTGCACCTGAATGCAATCATTTCAGTGATATAATTCCTCTTTTGTTCACTAGATGTCTCACTAATTTTGAAAGGTAGGAACTGAAAGTAGTTGACGCTCAAAAATGAATTAAGAACAACATACTCCTGTCTTCAGGAAGTTTGTACATGATTTCTTAAGCAGATAGATTTTTACTGTGTTCTGGATGCAGTTCTTGATCTTAGTTTGTTAATTATTTTGGGGTTCTTCTGGGTTTTTTTTTAAACAATTTTAAAAAAAACAATTAGGGTTGGTAGAATCTCGTACTGTTGGAGAAAATAGAAGTAGTTCTTTTAAGGAAAAGCCAGATCATTTGAAAAACAATGGGCTTTTAGAAGTTGTCATACCAACTTTCTATAACAGTAGTTGACTCCTGCCACTAGTACCAGTTTTCATTACAGCATTCAGCTTATTAAATCACGTGGGATTTATTGTTTCATAGTATTGTAGGAATAAATCTTAAAGAATTGAGCAAAGGTATCCTTTATACAATGGGGTATGGTAAAAAAAACCAAACATAATTTGTACACTGTAGACCAACAAATCCATGAAACAAAAGCCATATGTCTGGTGAAAGCTAAGACAAGGTTTGATCATTAGATGAAAATGCAGTAATTACTCCTTGAGGGAATTCTGCCTCTTGTGCTGAATTACATTTGTTTCTTCCTGCTTAATTAAGAAATGTAAGCTTATTGTGCACAGTCAGAATGGGATAAAATAGTGTTTTGTCCAGTAGGTGTTTTTAAAAAGAAAGGACGTAATACCTAGGTTAGACCTGGAGAATGTTATTGAAGTTGTACTTGGCAACTGAGTTGTGAGATGTAAATATAGCAGAACTGAATTTAACAGAACACTTGAAAATGAATGGGAAAAGAGACTACTTAATATAAGTATTTTGGTATAAAGAGCACTAACTCTCGAGCCAATTTGGAATATGAAGAAAGAATAACATTTCCATGTTCTTGAATTTTTAAAATTATTCTTTCTAGAAGTAGAAAGCACACAGAATTAATTAAGTTGTCCACTAGATATAGCAGTTTTGTCTGACTTCATTTCCAAGTAAAGAGCAGCCTCACTTTTACATTTTGACTGAATGTGAATTGGTGCCTAGAAAATAAATACAAAAGAAAAAATGCTGAGTGTGCAATAATTATGTAGGACATTTCTGCATACAAGCATTAATAATTTTTTCTTGTTGTATTGCTCACATGCATGTCTTAGAGCAATCTATAACTCATTGTTTTCATAAGGTAATGAAATCTTGATAATAAAGTTCATCATCAGAGCTCAACAGTAAGTGATAGCATCCTAGTAACTCTGAAGACAGCAATTTTCTGCAAGAGACCAAAGAAAAATTATGTTCACTGATAAAAATAAAGTACTTCATGCTTTCAAGAATCAAACCCAATAAACAGGTAACTACTGATTTGGAGAAAGAAAGGAAATATTTGTTCTATTCTGTAGATTTATCAGAAAATTGAAGATTATTCATTTAAAAGGAAAATAAATTAAGCAAGCACGAATAATCTAGACTCTAAAATAAAGGTCTTCCAAGAACCACTCAGAACAGTGGTTTGGATGTAAGAAGTTGATATGGTATGGTATTCACCAGACTCACATTGGAGGGAACACAAAACAAATTCAATGTAACTACTTTAACACCCTTCCATTTCTTGTTCGGATGTAATGGACAAGTTTTCAGATTAAAAGATCATATGCTCGTCTTTCAAATTGCCCAAAAAAGAGCATCATCATCCATCTGCCTCTCCAAGTCTGCATGATGTTACTGGCAATAGCTAGCAACACTAGTGACAATGGTAATGCTAATGGAGGGAGAAGTCAATCATTGCCTTTTCTTTATGAGTTTGTGGTGTACAAGAGAGTTCCTCCTACACATAATGTATGTAAGTAGTTTCACGGTATACAAAACATACCAAACAGCTAATTTTATTCAAAATATGCCTGCATCATTCCCTATAAATTCTATTCACACTGGAATAACATCATCATTTTATCTAGGAGGATCTAACTATCGTTATAGAAAGTTTATTGTGAACAAGAGCCACAAAAATGAACCATGTTAGCATAGTCCCCAAGAAATAATAAAACACATCCCAGCCAGATGGTTTAGTCACAATAAAGGAGTCAAGAGAATAAAGCCCTTTAAAAATGGAGTAATTGAGAAAGCTAAAAATATGTAAGTATCTTTCCTAATCTTGACCTCTCAAATCCCTGAAGTTATACTGTGAATTTCTGAGTGGTTTTGGATAAATTGGCTAAATACGTCTGCTACACACAACTTAATTCCTTACTACAGTGAATCATCAGCTGCAAGAAAAGGAATCACTCTCAATATCTTTATACAATCATGTGTAGAACTACACAAATTTGCATTGATTGCATCAACTAAATGTAAAAGATAAATCTGGAGACTTTTGGTGGGGTACGTAATCTACAATTTATAATGATGGATGATGTTAAGAGGTTAAGAATTTAAAAAAAAAAACCAAACCATAGAACCTGGAAAAGCTAGTATGTACTCCGATGTTATGGATTCCAAACCACTTGGAATATTTACTGGAAGTATAAGCCTTCAAATCCAAAATTGTAGCTCTCACTGTACCTTCATGAGAACACAGAAAGCTGAGAATTTGGGAACCTTAGAGTTGCTGAATTTAATTTAAAACTAAGGTTATGTTTACAGTTACAGAGTGAATATTTAATAGTAAATATCTCAAAACAGTATCTGTAACTTAATGTCTGGTAAAAATCTACACCTTTTCATGATTTTTTTTTACATCTGTGACAGAAATTAAAGGATGAAGGGAGATCCTCAAAGATTCTGAAAAGGATGTTTCTAAGACAGCATTAATAGCTGTGAGATTGAGGTCTAGAAGTCGTTCTAGTAAGATTTGCAATCATTACTCATTTTGTGAGTACTTTGTTAGCCTGTGCCTAAATGTGTAAATATTTCTGCACATGGAGAAATCATTTTCCTGTACTGTCATTTCTTTACATCATTTATTCTGGATATTGTTTGTGCATCACATTTTAGGGTAGACCTAACAGTGAAATTTTCTAAACTTACATCTGCTATTCCTAACCGCAACTACGAAAGGAGTCAAGAAAACCAACTATATTGCATTTTGGAACATAATACTACTTTCTTAATAAATAATGTTTATTTTTGTTTTATTTTGTTCTGTGTTGTTTTTTTTTCAGATGGAATAAATGCTACTTGATGGTAAGGTGATTTATTTAAGTTCCTCTACAAAGCACATGTAAAGTCCGACTTCGCTTCTTTCTTTACCTTAAACATTTTGTCTGAAGGCTGGTCATTTGTGTGTTTGTTTTGTGGCTCCAGCAACAAATCATGGAATTGGTGCAGCAGCAGAGCTCTGTAAGGACGGAGCCACTGCTCACACATTCTCTCTCTTTTTCCCCCCCCGCTGCCCTCCCCATGCTCTCTCTCTTGACCATCACTGCAATTGGACCAGCATGTACCACATGGCATGGAAGAAGCTGCTGCTCTGACCACGTGTTCCCGAGGAACCACCGCTGCCCATCAATGTGGGGATTTCTTTCCTTTTACTTTCTCTCTGTCTCTCCCATTACCTGAAAATGTGTGTGTTGGATTGGGTCAAGTGACCTTGGCTGTGTTCAGGGATCAGATTGTGATCTGAACAGGTTGAGATTTGTTCCTGTAACTTTGAGAAGCTGCACTCCCATGTCTCGGCTGTGCACCCCAGTATTTTGGTCTGTTTATATTTTCCAGAGCCAGAATAAATATTGCTTTTGATTTTCACCCTGAGAGTGACCTCACCGGCCTCTGGATCACCTCACAGACAAATGAACCCCTTCCCCCCCACCTCCTCGTTAGGCCTAGGCATGAGCGTGTGGCTTGTGGGTCTGGGGCACAACAGCACACCATCCCCAATTCCATTGGGTTCCAAGACTGGAAGTGCTGGCTGTTTTGGTAGCAATGTATTTTACATTATATAAACAGAACTCCCAAACAGACTGAGTATATTAGAAATTTAACAAACTAATTAGACTCCAAGATCCTCAAGACTTGCACTATATTTGGTTATGTGTAGTCAGATTCTTAGCAATAATATGAGCATGAGTGTGTTGTATTGCTACAAATAAAAAACACTGATTTAACTGTAGAAAAATATTATCTATACAACCGATACAACAGAAATACAGTTTCCTCAAATATGAAGGCTGTTTAGCAATGTAGAAGATAAAAAATATTGAGCTGAACTAAAGCTGTACATAACTGTACTTACGTAGAATGTAATTACCCGATTTGGAAGGAGTCCAGAGAAACACAAGACAAACTCTGCCATCTGTTGCAGTCATATAATCTTACTAAAATCCATTGGCAGAGTTTGGCTGAACACTGGTTAAACACTTTGACTCATTGGACTTAATCACTGCAAGTGCTCAAGACCTTGGATATGTGCCTCTTTTAAAGAAGAAATAGACATTTGATAGATTATCTTTAAACAATTGAGTCTCATAGAAACCCTCCCAGTCTTCTAAACAGCTAGAAACATCTATTGGCAGGACCTGTGGTTTTACTGGTGTACCATTTCTACTGACTACAACTGACTACAAACTATGGCACAAAACCAAATCCAGTTGCATATCAGTGACTTCCATGATCTGAAAACGTCTATTAGAAGTTTTTTAACATGTTTCTGAAACATAATTTAATGAAAATATTTGATTAATCTTACTTGTAATGTATCTCTAAAATTTTGTTTCCCTCATCAATTTGTTCACTCTGTCAAGTGAATTCAAACTCTTTTGAAGGACTTATGGTTCAACAAATGGAAGATAAATCTCAATTCCAAATAGACAAAAGTGGCACTTTTTATAGGAATTACTTGTGCAAGGAGAGTGGCCATGCTTTTTCTATATAACAATTGTTCAGACTGTGATAGCAAGCATATTTCAAACTTTCACCTAACCAATCACAAAAGCAAAATCCAAAACTGTATATATGTGATAATGCTCTATAATTACACACACCTGAATGATGTTTCTCCTTGAAATAGCAAAAGACCTTGGTGAACTGTATACCCCAGTGAGCGTATATTGCAACAATCTAACTTAAGGCAGCTGTTGAGAAGAAATAAATACATGGAGCCATTTTTTTGTTAATATTGGACTTAATACATAAGAGGTGTAAAGTTGCAATGGCCTTCAAGTCAATGTAAGATAAAAATATAAATCTGCAAGAATTTTGCTATTAGGTCTTGGAAGGTTTACTCAGACAATATTGAACAAAATATCATGTGTATTATTTCTTTAGGTATGAAAGACTATTATGTATTTTCAGGAAAAGCAGTTAAGAACAGAAAGAGTACCAATTAATGTTTTCACCCATAACAAGATCTGACTCTAGAATACAAAACGTTTATTAGTATTCTTCCAGGTATGGACATCCTTTCTTTTCTTACTTTGCAGGAATAATGTTGCTCCTAAGAGCTTTGTGGATGGCCAGATATTCTGCTAACAGAATTATTTAGTCAAATCAGCTGCTGTTTGTAATGTCTACAACCACACAATAATTTCTTATACTTGGATATAATATTTTCTTTTACTTCCCATTTATTGTAATTGAGCATGTGCAGAGAAATTCCTGCTGAACTTGTTATGCAGACTCAAAGTCGCCTGGAACCCTCTAGAAAAGAAATGCAAAAAAGTCTGACGATTTGTCTTCTCAAGTCTGTTAACTTTGCTTCCTTTCAAATAGGTGGTAGCATGATACTGTACGTTTAACTTCTCCTTAGAATTCATCAGCTTCCTCAACTACATCAGTTATGTATTAGGGAACATTGTGAAAGATGTGGGACCTTTATCGTATTTGATCTTTTTCAGCACACATAATAAGACTCATAAATGTGTGGGTTGAAACTATGCACCTCTTTTCAGACAATTATCACACAATTACACAGTATATTGGCTCACTTTGTGATCTTATGAAGAAGGAATAAGGAAAAATGAGAACTTTTTATTACTTTCATAAACGTTTTTGTTTAAAAGCTATAAAAACCACATTTGTTCCCAGTGAACAACCAGCTAGACAGTCACATAGACTCACTCAAATATAAATATTGCAGTATAGCTAGTATAATCTAGACTAATCCCTCAGACACTAACCATATGCTTCTTCTAGATATCTTTGCCATAAAAAAATAACCAACAAAACTTTCTAAAGGCATGGTAGGTCTGACAGGTAGTGGTAGGTCTCTTCTAAAGAGTTTAAACTAAAAGTATGAAGAATTTTTGTAGCTTCAAACTCCTTCAAAATCTTTATAGCAAGTTCATCTGATCAGAAAGTAACCGTTAACATTTCTGTTGCTTGTACAACATTTGTAATAATTTTTTTCTTCCCATATTATTGTAGTTTTTTCTTCTATTTTTCTTCTTTTTTTTAACTGCCTAATGGAATTAAGATGGACAACCATGGTACTTCCTCCAGCCTTCCTTCAGAAGAAGTGTATCTTTTCATTTCAGATAGTTGAAGGAATCCTTAAAGCAACCTTTCCAAACCCAGAAAAGTGTACTAATAATCATGGTCTTATTATGATATTTTCCAAGTTATATAGTTTAACACCCATAAGATATTAAAAAAGGGAAGCTGCAACAATCCATTCTTTTTATTTTTTCCATTCCTTTTCAGTTTTAGATCCCACTGGGCTTTTGCCTTCCTAATCTTATCTGTGAATTTTATGACTCCTCCTTTGTAGACTTGGTCAGTTTACACATTTAGAATGCTTTGTGTTTTTGTTAATTAAGAAGGCTATGTGTTCTTCCATCAAATTTTTCTGCCTTTTTTCACAAAAATAGTTTGTTCCTGAGCAATCAGTGAGTTTTCTCTAAAACTCAAACAGCATTCTTTCCTTTATGATAATTTCCCAGAAGATTTTACTTTATAGTTCCCTATATGTGCTGAAATTCAGTTTCCCAAGAGTCTCAACTCTTATGGTCACTTTGAAAGACTTCCTGAACATTCTGAATTCAGTCAGATCATGGTAGCCACTGCCCAAGCTGCTCAATATGATCACATTTGTCACTGCTTAGAATCAGCACATGAAGTAGAACTTCTACTGACAGAAGTCACATGCTCCTACTGTCAGAAAGGGCATGTCATCTTCTTGCTCTTGCATTCCTTTGTTTGTACCTTTTTCTTTTTCTTCTGCTGTGGTTTAGGCTCTCATCTCTGCAAAATACTTCAAATATTCTTCAATATTGTTTTTGTCATCCCTAAGACAGGGGAAACTTTCTTATCTCACAAAGAACTGACCCTGGGTACTACAGTGAGTATATAGGGCACACCTCCCAAAGGTGAGGCTGCCAGAGCCATGAGTCCCGATCTGGTGCCAGTGTGGAGAAATAGTCCCTCCCTGAAGCTAAAGTTTGCAGTATTGACAGCAGAAGTGGGTGCATATGCCAGGGCATAGGACCATGTTGTGTTTGTTAACTTACCATTTATCTGTTTCTCTCCCTTTCTGAGCACCACTTCTGAGTGTTTCCATCCTGCTACACTGTTTTATTTCTGTTTGGACATCCTGATCGGTGGATCTCCGTACTGCCAGGTATAAAGGATGGTAGACGTGATCTCACTCCATAACTCCACAAGATTTTGCATTCAGCAGATAATAATTTGTGCTTTCTATGATGTTTTCAATGTTTTGGGGTTGTTTTTTTTTTTTTTTAACTTGGCACTGGTTAGCCTGCTGCACCTTTCCGCCTTGCATACTGCAAGACAAAATAACTTCAATCTTTAGTGTGTCTTTCCCTTCTTGTTTACATTTTGGAGCCATTGTACCTATCAAACAAACTGTAATTAATACTAATGTCTGAAAAACATGAATTATGATCCTGCCTAATAGGATTTTGTTATCTCATTTGCAATTATAGGCTCCAAGGCTTCGCCTTTAAGCACCTTATCAATCTGAAATGCACTCTGTGTCAGTTGTTTCTGTGTTGCTGTACACCATACTGTTTAAAAAAAATCACTAAATATTGATGCCACTTGCAGTTCAAGTATTTTTTTTAATTCTGTGCTGACCATAGCACAAAATACATGTATTTTATTGATTTTAGCCTTCATTTGGGCTAACACGTTTAAACCAAACAATTTCCATACGCTTCTCATCTAAAATGAGTATTGAAATGCATTAGTTATGACAATGTGCTATTTTAGGTATATGTTTAGTTCTGATACTAGCCTGCCATTTTGTCATTTGCAAATCTCTTTTGATTTGTTAATATTTACTGCATCAAAAGAAGGGTTTAGATTTACCTAAGTCTGTGTTTATCAACTCTTTCATTTCACTGAAGATAGATCAAGTAAATCAAGAAGAGTTCCTGGAAAAGAATTAGCTTTCAGGCATTCTCTATTTATTTATGTTGGAAAAGACCTTTAAGACCATCTAATCCTCAACTGATCTATTTCACAGTACATTGTATCAATACTGTTTAACAGAAACATATATACTATCATATGAGATCATTTTATACCTATCTTAAACGAACCTTTCACAAATCGGGATTTCTACAGAACTTTTTCACCTATATTCTAGAATACGTAGAACAGAGGAACAGAGTTTTCTCGTGTTAGTGAATAAATGCATAAGAATGACCTGGTTCTGGTAGTTCGTCAATGTAGCAGTCTAAAGAGATTTTAATAATCCCCATTGAACTGAATGAATAAAATTTACATCACTATTTTGTGCAAACTGCTGTCATTTAAGAGAGGTATAGGTTTGACACAAATTAAAATGAACAGACTATTTTAACAACACGTTACAAAAGCATGAGTATAGTGTAAGACAAAGTGTGTAGGAGAAAAAAAATAAGTCTATCAAAGAAAGGAGCGGAACTGAGATCAAAATTAGGCAAATATAGCTAGGAAATAGAACAGTCATACTGTAGGTTTTCTCCATTTTTCATTGAAAGGCTAATGGGTTTTTTTTCTTGAAATATTTTATGTGATCATCAAATTGAAAAACCACTAAGAAAAATTGCTAATCTAGAAAAAGAAAAGGCAGAAGCCAGTTTAATGATTGCAGCTTGTGTTAGTACAGGAGCTGTGAAAAGCATTTGAAAAAAAATGGTTGCAAGCAAGAAAGTGAGTGCCCCACAAAAGACATTTCTGAATGAAATAAGATCCACAAATAAATATTTCTTTTGTAATCCACTCTCTTTTCTCAAAAGTTTTTTTATATGAAGACAGTCTTGTCATTGTATATGCACTGCATATTTCTCAGAACCATCATATGTTTGACAGGTTCTGCCTGTCCAAGTTGGAGCTGCTAGTTTTATCTGACTTCTTCTCATCTTCTTCATGGACTGTCAGTTGGATATAACTCCTCTTCCAATCTCTCTACTTTGCCCTATTAAGGACATAGCATGTTAGCCGAGAAGTTAATCTAAGAGATATTTAATATCCTCAAAATTAAACTTTATAACTATATTGACTTTTTAGTGCATCCCATCACTCTGTTTTAGTGTACGAATTTTAACACATTATTTTGCTCTATATTACTAGACTGCCTTTTCCTAATCCTTGTGAAATACTTGTGAAAAGCCAGTTTTCAGTCCTCTTCATTGTCTACTCATCTAGTCCATGCTTCACCACCTTCTCTACCAGGATCTTGCAGAAGACCATAAAAGCCATCTTGAAGTCAGGTAGACAATAGCCATTACTCTCCCTTCATCTACTGAGCCAGTCATTTCATCACAGAAGGTGATCAGCAGGCTAGTCAAGCATGTGTTGTTTGTGAATCCATGCTAACTGCTGCTGATGACATTTTTGTTTTTCTTGTGCCTGTAAAAGATTTCCAGGAGTATTTGCTTCAACAGCTTTCCAGGGATGAAGTTGAGGCTGACCAGCTTGTAGTTCCCTGGGTTCTCCTTCTTGCCCTTCTTGAAGATAGGAGTGCTATTGGCTTTCCTCCAGTCCTCCTCAGGCACCTTTCTCAAACACTATGATATTTCGAAGGTAATTGAGTGGCTTTGCAATGACCCCATCTAGCTCCCTCGGTACTTGTGGATACACCCCATCAGAGCCCATGAATTTATGTATGTCCAGTTTTCTTATGCATTCCCTGACCTGATCCTTTTCCAGCCAGGATATGTATTCCTTGCTTCAGACTGGGATTCCTGGAAGCTGATATTGCTGGTGAAGTCTGAGACAAAGAATACGTTATAGATCTCAGCCTTTTCCACGGCGTGTGTCACTGGGCACCTGTCCCATTCAGCAATGAACTCAAATTCTCTTTAGTTTTTCTGTTGTCACCTACGCATTTATAGAAGCCCTTCTTGCTGCCTTTGGCATCCTTGGCCAGATTAAGTTCTATTTGAGTGCTGTAATTTCTGACTGCATCTCTGCATGTTTCGATAGTGTCTCTGTATTGCTCCCAAGTCACCTATCCCTGCTCTGCCCCCTGTAGGCTTCCTTTCTGTGTCTGAGCTTTGCCAGGAGTTCCTTGTTTATCCATGTAGGCCTCCTGGCACTTTTGCCTGACTTCTTGATTGATGGGATAGGCTGCTCTCACAGAGGATGATGTTATTGACTATCAACCAGCTTTCTTGGCCCTCTTTTCCCTTCAGGGCCTGATCCCATGGGACTCTACAAAGAAGACGCCTGAAGAGGCCAAAGTCTGCTTTCCTGAAACCCAGCATCATGATCTTGCTTTGTGTCCTCCTCTCAGGATCCTGAACTCCATCAGCTTATGATCACTGCAGCCAAGGCTGCCTTCAACCTTCACATCTCCAATGAGTCCCTCCTTGGTTGTGAGTATGAGGTACAGCAGAGGCCTATCTCTCCGCGTTGCTTCCTCTATTTCTCGGCTCGAGCAATTGTCTCTGATGGTCTCCAGGAACCTCCTGGATTGCTTATGCCTTCTTGTGTTATCCCTCCAACAGATACTGAGTTCCATGAGGACGAGGGCCTGTGAACATGAGGCTGCTTCTAGCTGTATTTAGAAGACCTTTCCACTTGTTCATCTAGTATCCCTGAAAGAACTTAGCAGATCTTGTTTTCCATCCATAGATTTATTGTTCTTTTCCTATTGCTTCCATAGAGTCCTACACACTTTCTCTGCAATACACTTCTTTCCTCTCTATTCTTTAACATTCTGATTGCCAGTTTTCAATAGATTAAGTTCAGTAAAGATGATGCTTAAGCATGCTTCCTATCTTTGAAAGACTTGTATTGGTTCAGCTACTTCTGTGAAGCACAAACCTCACTGCCTCCTTAACTGCAGATTACTGTCAAAAAACACGAGACAGACACACCATTACTTTTGACATTTTCATTACTAATTTTTTTTTTGGTTGCTATTAAAGTAAAAACATAAAGTAGTTAACACAAAAACTTTTGGAATAATACAAATACAACTCTAAAATAACTATGTGAATAAAATGTTCCAATTAGTTTCTCATCAAGAAGTCAGATCACAAACCGTTTTAAAGAGTAAAGACCAAATGAGAATTCATGCTAACAAAAGAAATTAATTAATGAAGTAGCATCCTATAATATCCTAGCAGTATTATAAAATTTAAGTGTTCCTTATTGTATTTATTGACAGAAAAGGTTTCTGCAGCAAATTTACCTTAATTTCTAATCAGCTCCATATTATATTGTTTTGGGCATAAAACATTCTCTTTGTTTATAAAAAACTGGTATTTACACCTTGTGCAGCACATATCCTCTAGTTTTGTACATGTGTTTTTATTTAGAAAAAAATATTTAAAGTACCTCTTTCTCATCTCTCATGAGAAAAATACAGGTTTCCAAACTCATCATAAAGAAGTTCATCTAGAACCTCATGAATAGCATCTAAGCATTTGCAACCACAGGAAAAAAAAGAAAACAGACCCCATTGTACAGGAAGATATTATAATAATGAGCAATTAGCTGGCTTGAAACAAGGTAATATTACTATTTGCAGCAATATCTAGAGCTGTACATAAACATAATTTCACATACAAAACTTAAGTTCTATATATTGTTGCCACACATTGCAAAATTTATTTCACTTCAGAATAATAAATCTAAACAAAAAATGAACCTCTTTATCCTTGAAACTGGGGTGTTTACTATCAACTCACTGACAATAGTGATTGCGATCACACTTACCCCAGAAAAGCCTTGATCACTTCAATGATTTATGCCCAAAACAGTACATAAAATAATGAGAAAATCTGACAGCCCCTCAGATTGCTGCATTAATCTGCGTATATCAGATTGATTATTAATGGCGTGTCAAATATCCCTTCAAAGTCTGTTAGGTTAGGCTATGACTATATAAATGTACTCCTCAGGGGGCCAGTGAAAATTAATATGGAACATATAGTAAAATAAAAAGAAGCAGAGTAAGAAAGACTGAGAACTCTCCTTCTGCCTGTGAGTCTGAGAATACAAATAATCACACTGCACATTTTATCTGAATACACAAGATAATTTCCCTCAATGAAACAGAGAAAACAACTACTTTTAGTGATGTGTTAAGGTTATGTTGCCTGTAGTGTTAAGTACAACTCTTTTGTGCTATGCATATAAACAGTGAACATACTGTAGTTAAGTGCTGCCTAAAGAAACTTAAATTAGCAGTCATCTTCCTTTTTTCCTACCACTCAGATATAAACTAAAAATAGGATCTTTGTACTTCTGTTAAATCACTGGTAAATTGCTGCATTGGGGCAAAGAATATAAGTATGAATGTGATACCTTCTCTAAAAATATAAGGAATGTCTCAGAGAGATGACTTTTACTGAGTAGAAGGGAATTCAGTAGGTAAACAAAATAATGAACTTGAAATCTGCTTCTAAAACAACAACAAAAAATTAAAGGTGAGATCTAATTTTATAAAATGTCCCCACCCATAGCAGGGGGATTAGAGCTCGATGATCTTTAAGGTCCCTTCCAACCTAAACTACTCTATGATTCTCTGAATATCTCCTTGCAGCACCATAACTTCTAGATTTTAGTAATGGAAGTTAAATTATTTTGTATGAACTCCTTACATAAGCCCTTTGCTGACAATTCTAGCAATGTGTTAACCAATTTCAGAATCACGGAGTCGCAGAAGACTTGTGGTTGGAAGACAAGTCTTAAAAACCCTTTGATCAAGCACCCTTATTAGTAAATAAAGTTTGAGCATGCGCTCCTAATATATGTATATTTATTCATAACATACTACTATACGTTATTGATACGGTAGAGAAAGTATTCATAAAATGTATAGTGACATAGTTTGTAATGAATTGTGCAGTCAGTGTCTTTTCTCTGGAAGGAGAACTCTAGTGGCTATATCTCAATGGTTTGTAGTTCTTGATTTGCTACCCAGATTTTTAAATAACTTGGAGTTTATGCCAGTTAAAATAATGAGCAGTTGCATGCATGCAGCTAATCTACAAGCAAGTTGTTGTGTCACCTCTTAAAGCAGAGGTGAGGTTCAATTCAAAACTAAGGAAGATCATCAACAAGAAGACTACGATAAAATAGCAGTTCTTCCAGCTAGGGTGGGCAATCTAATTTTTAATCTAAATTTTTTTAACAAGAATATGTATAGGAAGAGTTTGAACTTAAAAACAAAAGAAAGCAAAACACTCCCCCAACAAAAAAAAGCCAATGAATTGAACAAAAATAAGCCCCAAATAAACACAAAAATGCTATCAATAACCACTATCCTGAAATTTCATATTGATCCTACCATTTCTTCACCATGAGAGTGATGAGACACTGGAACATTTTGCCAAGGGAAGTTGTGGCTGCCCCATCCCTGGAAGTGTTCAAAGTCAGGTTGGATTGGACCTTGGGCAGCCTGATTTAGTGGGATGTCCCTGCCCATGGTAGGGGGTTTGGAACAAGGTGATCTTTAAGGTCCCTTCCAACCCAAACTATTCTATGATTCTGTGATTTCTGTCTTTTTTTTGGGGGGATCTGATTGCTTGAGTCTGGTCTTTGAGTGTATTTGACTATCAGAAAGTCAGCCACAGGAAATGCAAAACCTTCTAACAAAAGATCAAAGAAGAAAACAGGCTTATTGTTTAGAGTAATGGAAGAATTATTTTCAGTTCATCTTCACTTGAGTTTCTATGTGTGTTATTTTACAGTGGTCATATTGTTACGTAAGAGAATGTTTATCCTTACAAGCTTCCATACCAGAAAGAAAAACTCGAAGTTGAATGGTAAGAAGAGGTCTTCTTTACACTGCATGTTCACTATGATTACAGAAAGGATTCTGTGTTCCAAAATAGAGCGAGTAGTTTACCTCTGTTTGCTCCCTTCCGTGAATTCAGAAGAGAGAGAATATGTGACTTCCATACAATTCTAGAGGAAGAGTGATCCTTGAAAAGAAGTGTGATATAAGGTCAGTCCAGCCATTTTTGCAGAGAATGAGAATGGCACATACCTTCATCAACTAAGAGTACTTTACTCACAGAAAAGGAAAGAAAGAAAAAGAAATATTTCTTTACTCTGTCTGATGAGAAAGCAATTTTTAAAACACACTGTTTTCAAAAAAAAGAAGGCAGAATGCATATCTTGCACATACAGTTTTAAAGGCAAAGATTGATCTTTCTCATAATGTCTCTTTTGTGGAAAGTATAAATTAATCATGATTATCTTAAATGTGAATTTAAACAAATTGCTAAAAATTATTTACAATTACAGTTAATTAACAAAGGTGCATTGTTTCTGCCCAATAACATTTTCTAGATACCAAAACTTAAGTTTAATTCACATTAAATCTCATTAGCTATTTTGATTTATAATACCTTCAGTTTCCTTGAAGGTAAATAATTCTGAGCAACAATATGTTTATTTAATTTATTCTATGACTGTGCAAATTTATTTAATTACATTTTAAAACACATATTAATGTTTTAACATCAAGCATTCCAGTGCTTTACAAATTACCTTGTCATAGTCTCAATGATACATGAAACCAATGACAAATATTGCTAAAACCCAATGACAAATATTGCTAAAACATGCAAACACACAAGCAGGTAGGAAAGCAAATATTTTTATAGAGGAGAGAGAAAGAAAGAACAATACCCACAATGGATTAGACCGATCCTTTTCTAAATTCAGAGTGTAAGTCTCGAAATAGTTCCAATAAATACATAGTTTTTCAAAATTAATCATATTACTTTTTGATATGCCAGTCATGTGCTTTTGACAAAATACTATACTACCGATGATTTCTACTTTCAACTACCTCAACTTCTGACTTTTTTAGACGCTTAAGATTTCATAAGAATTTTTATTACTTTAACTTAAGTTTCATGCTGTTCTACTTCTTTGTTTGCATAGATCAGTTTTGTTACTTTTCCTTGATACACATTTTTTATCTTTTAATTAATAATAGAAAAAATACAACTGAAAGCCCAAGATCTTATCTAGAATTATGTCAAAAAATATGACTACTACTGTGAAAAAAAAGCATTATTACATTTCCTAGTATGCATGGGTAAAGACACCGTATAATGACACATAACTGGAATATATATTGCATTTTTTTAATCTGTATTTAAGCACTTTTGCTATATTATTTTGGTTCTTAGTGTAAGCTTTTCAGAGAAAACAACTTATTTAAAACGTATTGAAAAAATTCCTACTTTATTTTTGTAACAAGTATATTTCTGTTTTTGGACAGTAAGCAATGGCAGAGATTATTTGGAAAAGAGAATTGGATTTAAAACAAAACTATTGTGACATTTTTTTCTGGTGCAAATTGTCAAAGGTCATTGCCACAGTTTATCACAGCATGATGATTCTCTTGCTCCAGACATTGACAAAGAAAGAATAGGCCTTTCAGCAGAAAGATTAGAGAACTGTCTAGCTATCACTATCATCCTGTGCTTCCCTATCATTCCTGTGCACAGTCTGCTATTTTCTCCTAAGCACTATTGTTATATATATGCACTGAGACAATACTGTACCTCCCTTGTGATAAAGCTGGCAGTTGGTCAGAAATACTAAAACCAGTGCAGGTGGGGAAACGACAGCAGGGCTTATTTTACATTTTTTGTTAGGGAAAGCATAGAATCAAATTTTAAATCAGATGTAATACAGCCTATAAATGAGTGAAAGTAACTTAAGAACAGAAGCTGTGCTTCCTATCCTGTTTGTTTGGCATCATTCAACTACACTGCAGTACAGTTACACTCTGGAAAAAGCAAACAGAAAAAGTAATCATTACTCTGAACAACTGAAAATATAAGTAAAATGAAACTTGACTGCAAGTAAAATTTAAAGAAATCTGGTGCATAGTCAGCAAAGTTGAACAGTTATTATCTACTACCATACTATTAATTTTTCTTAGTATTGAAAAAAAACATATCAATGATTATACAAAAGAAATGGTCCATAATTCCCATCTTCACCAGCTATTACTGTAATTTTCAGCTTCTGTAGCTCCCAAATGGTCAACAATATGTCAGAATGACACTTGTAATGACTGAACTGAATAAAATTTGTTTTGAGACTTTAGATGCTGTGAACCAGTCGTTTCTAGACCTTGAACACTCATACCTCATCCACTATGCTTATGTTGCATGTATGACTTGTTAGATAACAGACATTTTCAGGGAGACATCCACTTTAGAGAAGAAAAACTGTATTCTAAAATAGACCATTCCACTAAATTGAGTTAAATGAGTTTCATTATTTGTATCCAAAGTTACATTTGAAGCCTGAGCTGTATTCATGATGCAGGCAGAGAATTTGCAAACAGGAAGAAAGACAAAATGAATATTTCTAGTCAATTAAAAGCAACCGAGAAATATTACTTTTATGGTGTAACATGGTAAAGGGCTTTACTAAATAGACTATTTTTCCGCTAACTGCTCTGTAACCAACGCACATTCAGATGATCACGGTTATACAACCTGCATCTTTTCTGAGCTAAGGCGCAAAAAGATTCACTTCCTTCAGAGACTACACCCTTATGGTTTAAATTTAGTTAGCTACAAATACAAATTAGGATTCCATGGTTATTTAGTATTACCCGTGTTTAATTCCTTCCCCTCTCACACACAGAGAAATAAGTATAGACAGTATTATCAGTAAAAATGGTTGGAATAATTTAAGAACTATGACTTATATAGGTTACTGCATCTATGACTTTTAAAGCTGACAAGACTCACTCCAGATTCTCGGGAGTTCTTATGCACAGTTCTCTGACAGAACCAAAAAGCACTTTAAAGCTAGCAGTATCTGTAAAAAGTTAAGATTAAGTAAAGAGACTTTCAGAAAACTAGTATACAAAATTTCAATCTTGAATTTTGAATGTTAACAGGCACATTATTTAAAAATTGCTCTAAGTCTTAGATATGTCTATATTTTATCTGCTGCAAATTAGCTCAGCTGCTATAAACACATGCATCAATATGTCTGAAAGAGATTATAGCCTTTGGTCTTTGAGTTCTGCATTCCATATCAATTGATGCAACAATATAGACTAGATGAGATAGCTGGCTTTACTTATGAAGTGAACTAGAAACCTATTTTACATCAACACTGTGAACTTCATGATCTCTTGGAAGTATCTCATGAAAATATCAATCATAACTTCTCAGAGAAGTAGATAAATTAGAATTTCCTTTATAGCTAAAACCTATTGTTTACTTTTGGTAGATTGAAAATAAAGATATTTTTCTGAGGGTAACAGTACGTGATCTCTCCTTTCTAAGACAAACCCCAAAGGGTTGGGGGAAAGAGTTGAGTATTGGCATTCAGTGACACTGTTTATTCACATTAGAGTGATTCAGTCCTATGGATACATGGTAATCTAATCTTAGGAGTGAAAGTTGAAGATAGAAACCGAAAAGATGTCTCAATACAGCTTTTATTTTCAATCTGGAAATTGCACCGAAACCAATTTCATCAGTTCACTACCACAAATTTTGCCAAGATTTTTTGCAATGCAAAGTATACTGGCTAGAAACTGCAGAAACACTGCTTTTTGCTGCCTTCTTTTGCCTCACAGGGGTGGAGTTTATTCATATCAGTTTTAACTGTGAGATTTTGAGCCATCCTAATTGTCTTAGCTCTGTTATCTCCTAACATGTCTATTAGCCTATTGTGAAAGAGCTGGCTGTTTACATGAACTAGAAAAACAATGATTAATACTAATTTTCTTTTTTACCTACTAGTCTTGCAAAACTCTTGCAGTGAAACTAACTTTTGTTTGGAAAAAAAGTATCTAACAAAACAGCAGCAACTGAAAAGCAGCAGCAACAAAATTTGACTTCTATTTACACTTATATCCGTCACAATTCTCCATGGCACAATCAAGGGTTGAGAAGAACTCTGCCTGGGAACATGCGAACGCAGACTCGTGTGTTTATGCACATGTGTGTGTCCATCCATACACAGAGCAAGAGAAGCAAGGTCTCTATTACAGTATGCACACACCAGAACATAGTAATTTTTTTTTTAAATGCACAATTCTTTTTAAGAGTGAGTGCAAATCCATGCACAGATACATTTAATTTAAATTCAAATCAATCGTTACCCAAAAGCTATCAAACATCAGCATCAATAGTTCATCTCTGGTGCATTTAGCTATAATGCTTGAAGACGTTTCTACTACCTCTGACTCTCTCATCTTTTGGTTTCTGCCCCTACAAGAGAATCTGAAGAATGAAATACATGCCTATGTTTGACTCCTCTAATTCATAACATATTTATTAATGAAGTTAGTGAAAATTTGAACTTTCATGCTAATTTGTGAGTTTAAAGTATTCAGGAAAAAGTGCTAAGTCCTCTCAGCTCACTTGTACTACAGAAAGGGTACTAGTATATTGAGCTAACATAGAAGCACTGAAAATCAGTATCAGCACACTTGCAGTATTTCTCCTAATTATACGTAGTAGCCACCCTCTCTGTTGCAGTGGAGATTCTGCTTTCTGACTAAGTAATCTTTACAGAGGTCAGAATATTCTGTGATATACAGAAGTTGTATTTTATCTGGAAGAGTCCCCTAAAGGAAGAAAGAACTATAGAGTGAAGAAAGTCACGTTTTTTAAAACAGCTCTAAGAGTGAATTCGATAAACTAAGGTTTTACAAGTGATGAACACTATGGACAAATGATCCCTGACTGAGAGCTTAGATATTACATCAATAAAAATAAATACTCACTTGGAAGTACATCTTTGTGTCACCTTTCTCTAGTATAGCAATTTTGATTACCTATGAAGTAACTTAATAAACATTCTCACCTGAATATGAAATGGGAAATACAATAGAAATTAAAATACAAGAAACAACTGAAAAAACAACAGAAAAGTGAAAATTGGCAATTAAGTATTACAGCTATAAAATGAAGGGACAATGAAAACTGTACCATGAAGTCCCACTTCTATTAAGAGACAAAAAAGTCTGCATGTATTACAGTTTATTTTATCGCACTAAGGAAAGCTTGAACAGACATACCCTCTCCCACTGTTAGGAAGGTAGTAAAGGTAAGAAATTAATAGGTAGTCACACTCCTCATCTTAGACTCAGTGCCTGAGGGTTTTGATACCCAGCGTCTTCTCTTACACTCTGATATAATGCACATAACATAGTATGACTTCATGTCTTCAGATAAGATCAAGTAGCTATTGGTCACATGAATTTTTTGTAACCACGTTCTCTCCTTCTATTGGGTTATTTACAGTACACAGACCCACCAAATTGCACAAATTCATTTTCCTTCAGTTTTCTGAAGTACCATATAAAACATTGGAAAAAAAATGTACCACAATGTACATGGAAACTCACAGTGTAGAGAAATTACTAGCTTTATCAAACTAATCAATAGAGAACACACTGTTTTAGAGGAAAAGAAAAGCAGAGAACTATTTGAATCTCTGTTATAAATTTCAATCAGTTTATGAAATCTTTTATTATGCCTAGATTCCCCAGCAATTTGAAATGAAATGGCCTATCTCTGAGGTGCTATTAGGATAAGAATAACTTACAGAATAAGCTTTGCAAGACATGTAGAATCAATCATTTTTACCATTATAACCAAGACAAATTCCCATTAGAAACTATGCTACACTTACAAGCATCTATTTTAAATTTTTATATACTTGGTGTGCTCAATATAGCAGCACTGTGTCTCAAATTACTTTTGTAAATCTAATTGATTTAATAAATTCACACCTAAATTGCTATTCAATTACTTACTCCTCTCTTCAGCAATTTTACAATTTGGAGCACATAGCAGAACGAGAATATAATTAAAGGGCTTATTCATTAAAAAAAATAATTCTCTGCTGGTAGATCACCTGGTTTTTTCTCAAGATCTACAAGATACATCACTTCTCTGTAGAAAGGGTATCATGGAAAACTGGAAAATTATAAATATTTGGTAATACACAAAAGGAGACATGACTCGTCATGCGGTGAATACAGTTATTTTTCTCATTTTCATTACAGATTCATTTGTAATGTTTATTAAGTGTATATCTGTGGCAAACTAAGCCTATCCATGTTCCCCTCCCCCCCCTTTTTTTAATATTTTGCAGTTTTCAAAGGCAATAGCTTTCATATAATTATGTATACAAATGATGCATAGCTAAAATCAAGCTGGAAGGTTCATCTCCATGTATCCACATAGAAATGAAAGGTAACTCTCAACCATTTATGTGTCACATATAAACTGCTTAAAAGCCAAAGAAACTAGTTTGCCAATAAGATGTCAGAGATCACAGCACAATGAAGTATTAGCATGCAAATAGGCATTGGATATTAGTATTTTAAGTTTGTCTTTGGTGGAATGACCCACAGTACCTAGAAGCCCTATGAGTAATAATTTTTATTCACAGTAAAAAAACAAAATAGAAAAGTAACATATCTTTTGATTGATGAGGAATCTGAAGCAGGGAACTACCACCTGTCTTCTTAAAGCCTGTACAAAACTGAGCATACAGCGCAGATCAATTAATCATTAGGACAGTGCTTTGATCAAGACCACCACATCCTCTCTTTTCTTTTTTTTTTTATCAAGAAACTTGTTTCAGCTTGAAACTGCAATAAATCTTGCTCAAGTGAGATGCTGCTCCTCCAAGCACAACCAGACTGTCCTTTCACCACAAGCCAACAGCCTGCTTGCACTGCAATTCCAACTTTCTGTTTAACATTGCTTGGAGTGGTTTCCCAAAAAATTCACTGCTACTTAGAGTAAATGTGGAGAGGTAAACACTGGCACTACTTCTCCCTACGGGCTAAGCAAACTATTCCAAAGAACAGCTTGATTCTGCTAGTAGATGGTGGATAAGCTAATTCAGCTTTTCCTTACTTTGCACTTTTCAATAAAGTTTGTGTGTTACATGTTCTGTTCTCATTGATGTCCATACACAGTTAAAGACTTGATGCTACTTTCTGTCTATTTGACTGTCTATATTTTATTTTAATGGTATATTTAAGGAGCTTTAAGATTTTAGTTAGATCCAGAAAGAGGAAAACAAAACAACCAGACATATGGAATATGTCTTTTTCTCTTAATACATGAAAGCAACACTCTTATTTATTTCCATATGCTCTGAATCAGAGTATCCACTCCTTTAAATAGGATCAATCCAATAGGAAATCAACACCAAATTAAGAATTTTACAAATTTACTACAAATATATTCTCTGCAATTTTAATAGTAAAATAAAGACTAGCAATAAATTATAAAAAAAATTTGTTAGAGTTCTTCAAATATATTTCAGTTCTTTAAGCTAGCATATATTAAATCTCTAATCAGCAAATATTCTAATCTGTTTAAGCTAAAAATTCCTCAAAATAAAAATTTAAGGAAATATAATTTTTGCCTGAATAAACCTGCTTAGGAGTACTAAGACCTTTTTTTTTTTTTGTTTTGAATGACTTCACTAACAGTACAGGCACTGATAAGAAGTCTGGATTTAATATCAGTAACAGATTTAACAGTAACAGATGCTATAGTTTTTAAGCTGGGACTTGAACTAAAATTGTATGCTTGAGTTCTACATGACTTCTGCACAAAGATTTTACACTATAAATCCACTTTGGAAAGTGATGGGATAAGGTGTTACATACGTTACTATGAGGGAAAGGTTTATTATCTTCAATGATATCAGTTACCTTGACATTTTGATATACTAACGTTTTTTATCCAGACCAAACAAGTTAAATTTGGTATGATCTTATCTGACTGTTACATAAATCTTACAAAAGGATTACTGAGGTTATGAGGAATGATGTTTCTTTTCTACAGAATTTTAAGTGGATTGAACGTGCATGCATCTGTAGAGCTGCACTGAATCTAGACTACTTGCACATGGAATATCACCCTATTACCATTTTCTTTTTTTTTTAATGGAAATTACATAACTATGCAATCACTGTACAGTCACGTTTGCTAATAATATGTAAATAATGCAGATAAACCCATATTATATTCTGGCAATCTTTCATGCGATCTTTCTTATTAAAAAAACAATTCTAAAACTTTCTATTTCAATTTAGTGGGTTTTATCATTTTTCAATTATCTAATAAAGATGGTTACCTAGAATAGAACTTGAAGTTACCTGCATATAGATATGCACTTTTTTGCATCCTTGTCCCCACAACCATTTATAAAACAATAAAATGAGTATGTTAAAATGTTAAGGAAAAATATCTTAATAAAATATTCCTAAACCATCAGCATCATCTTCCTCTCCAACATATTTCTTCCTCTCTTCCTATATGAACAAAAAATGTTTAAAGCATGTTGAAGACAACAAATTCTGTTTTGAATAAGGTGAAAACAGAGGGAATTATAAAATCCTAAATGAGTGACTCACAATTTTTTTTAATAAAACAGGGAACTGAGAGATGATACGCAGAAGTATGTGGTTCCTTATCAGAAAGAGTCATTTAGCTAGGACTCAAACTGCTGGCCCATACTAAGTCAAAGCAAAACAGTTTAATCATCGCTCAACAAATTGATTTTCAGTCAGCAGTGACTGAGAAAATCAGTGATCTTTTTTGCCTGAAACACTGTTTAGTAATTGGACTCTCATTTTACAAATCTCATCAATCATGAGAACCATGTCAAAATCTTGTTTTCATTTCTTTTGACATAAAAAGTATTGCATTGTTACAGTTTTTTAAGCTTCTGCTAAGGAAATATGACCATGTGCAAGCATATCCACACCAGCAGAAAAGTTGAGATATAAACATTCATACTTCTGTGGCCAGAGGCTGAATATCCAACAATCCACACTTCAAGCATTCCCCTTTTTAATGCCTGTTTATCCCATTGAAAAGAACTGGCAATCAAATGCAAAAAAAAATACTCACTGCTACTTTTCATACATAGCAAGCACAAAGCACGTCATTTCTAAAGTTAATGATTTCTGCTGCAGTCTGCAGTTTTGTCAGCAACATCTCATATTTGATTGTTTCCATGGTAACCAACAACATAAAAGAACTGCCGATATTCTGCTATCTGTTACCAACAGAATCTTAGTGCATTACATTAATTTCTTTATTCAACCCATATCTAAAACTTAATTGACTGAGGTGAAAAAGAACTTTTGTCATTTTAAGAGCTGTTTTCTGCTGTTGGCTCCTCAAATAATTTTCACCTAAGAGCAGGAGATCAAGAACAAAGCACTACTGAGTCTTTTATTGGCATCAAATGTTTCTTTTTTTGTACAAGCATTAAAAGGTGCTTGGAGCAAGGGGGTCATGTCTTCCCCCTTAACCACAATGTTTACAGCAAAATAAATGCTATGGATGTAGTTCTTATGTAACCCACTTACACAGAGCACCTTCAGTTCCACAAACCGTGATGTGCCATCACCGAACTATGATGATTTTTACATTTCACTTTCTACAGTCCCTTCCTTTTAAATTCACAGAAATCTGCTCAATATAAATAAAATATTTTTTTAATAGTTGGAAACATTGTCATGAAAATGATGAGGAGATAAAACCAGATTGCATTTCTCAAGGTCCAAAATTATGATTAGATTAGGTACCTTTACACAGCTACTTTAGGGATCAAACACTTTTCCCTGAATAGTAGAATTAATCCCCTGCCATACGCATAATTTTCTCTTTAACTTCTCTTATCTTCCATAGGACACATACTGGCTAACAAACAGCACATACTGTGACTAATTCAGACTTCATATGCAATGCTGACTGGTTGGTCACCTGCTGCCACAGATAACAAAAAACGGTGAAATTTTATCTGTTTTCTTTACCCTCTCTCGCAGAAAATAATTTTGGTCTTTTACAAGCAGGATGATTTTCACAAATCTTGTAGGAATCTAGTTATCAGGAAGCATTTATCATTTGGTTTAATATTTAATTTAATTTAATATTTGGTTTAATATAATTTCCAATAGTTATTTATTATAACTCATACAGATATTTTCAACATCATTGACAGGTATGTCAAAAAGACCATTAAAAAAAGAAGGGACCGTAAAAATTATTTACTCAGTATGATTGTCTATCCACAAATTTGAAAAAAAGGAGTGTAAGAAATGGATACTATTAGCCTCCTTTGCCTAAAATAAAGTCTCTGTGTAGATCCACTAATGCAAATATTGTAAAATTATGACAGTCTCTTTTTTTTGTATTAAAAATCACACAACTAACAATTATGATTCATTTGTTTAATAGTACTTCAGGTCTGTTTTCAACTATTGTCACAGAGTGACAGGAAGAAACAACACAAATTCTAAAACAATCATCTGATTCATAAAAACAGAAAATAAAGATGACAACAAATATAGCTTTTAAGACTACGGTACAGGCATTTATGGTGGAATAGTGATCCATACCCACAAATTTGAATAGGTAGAATCCATCAAATATGACCTAAGTCACAGTATTGCCTTAGTTTTTCTGCTCCCAGGAACTCAATGCATCAAAAATCTAGATTTTTAAGCTAAAAGAATTATTATCTTCTGTGTTCAGAAGATATAAAGAAGTGTAAGTTTTGCTGAATAAAAAAATTCTTGATTTTTAATGAGTTGGAAAGAAAATCTGGGGAAACAAATCACAATTGCTACAACTCTCCACTACTGAAATACTTAATATTGAAAAAAAGATAATTTCAAAGATAATTTCAATGATAATTCTTAAACCTAATAATATATATTCACTGGGATTACAAGCTTCTTTTTTTTTTTATTTTCTTAAATACCTCTGTTAAAAAAAGAGGAAACATTATTCAAACATTTAAATCCATTGAAAGCTGTAGGAACGGAGGCAAAAATACTAGTCAAGTCTCGCTAAGCATTTTAATTTGTTTTCCACATTTATTGATTAGCACTCATAAGACTGAACTTTCAAGATAAACTTATACTTTTGACTTTTTTCCTCAGCCTCGATCCTAGCAAAATCCTTTACAAGTAGTACCTTGTAAATATTACAGGAATGTGATTTGTTTACTTCCTCTTCCAGATTTCAGCTGAACCACTTCCTAGCTTTCATAGGTTATTATGTGATCAGACTCTGCTGGGATGTGGTATAAGCAATTATGTAGGGGTAGATACCTTCAAACGAATGCACAAAACATGGACTGATTCATCATAGATACCTACAGCATTGTGGCAAATTTTTTCATTAGCCATGTTTCATAGGCAGAAGGATTTCAATCAACAGGTGTTAGGACATGTACATAAACACAACTAAATATTATTGCAATCTGGAAGAAAGAATTTTAGAGCAAAGGAAGAAAGAAACTGGATTTTGTTTTGTCATCAGTTAGGATCTGGGAAAACAAAAAAGGGGAAAGGGAGATTATTCCACTGACAAGCTGTTTAGTTTCACAATATATCTCTAGAGACTTCTCTTTCCCTCACTCCTGCCAAATGGAAAATTAAAAAGCAAAAATGGTCATGGAGTAAGGCTGTAGAATATCATGCCTACCATCTTCTTAAAAATGGGACTGTATATATGCTCAGGGGTTTCCTTCTGGAACTATATATTGAGATGTGCTTTGGGTTTTTTTTTCAGAGATGAAATTTTTCTTTGTCTTTTTCTCCCAAATATATTTAAGCTCTTGTCAATGAACTATTATGTGAGTTGATTTGGACCATTCAGCTAAATTCAATTAAAAATATAGTGTAGATTGGCTATAAGTGCCCAGTAGAGGATCAGCAGTTAAGTTTCCAAAAAATTCTTTCATTAAGCAGTCTCACTCCTTTAAAACAAGCAAGTAAATAAACAAAAAAAGTAGACACTGTCCCCCCCAGCACCCAATCCAAACAACAGAACAAAACCAAAATAGAAAAAATCAACACAGTAAAGAGTGTTTACATGGAATATGTTGCAGAGATTATACTGAAAGTGTGGTGATGATGTCACTACACATAGCGAGTTGCCATTACTACTAGAAAGCCACAGGATTTCTATTACCTTGGTAATCCAGCATTTCAGGTCTTTGAATTCAGTTTAGCTTTGATAGGAAGTCTAGCAGCCAAATGAAATTATTGCCTGTGAATACTATTTTATGGCAAAGGTCTAATAAATGTATAAAACTGATGAGTAACAAGCAGTACTCCATTATATTAAGTGGGGTTAGAGGATGCTATCACAGAACCTAAAGTAACAGCATAAGTAACAGCGTAGAGGTGAAGACAGTCACACTTCAGGTAGCAGCAAACTGAAGAAAAATAAAATGGCATTTGAAAATACAAAATAATAATCCGACAGACTCAAGTTGGACAAGAAAGAAATGCTCACCACTAATCATATATTCCTCCATGCAGACAACTCAGGATATAAACTTTCTGTCATGCTTCCCCTCACCTCATACCTCTTCACAATAACTCCTGACCTTAGATACTGGAGTGTTACCAGTAAGATGAAAAAAAAAATCAAAGAAAAGTTATCGTCTCTGCATATGCAATGTGTTCCTTTTTGCCCTCTAAACTTCAAGCTTTAAGCAGCTTCTCTTTGAATAGCATATAGTGTAGAGTATGAAGATGGTTAAATGGAAAGCAGGAGTTCTAGTAAATGGAGCCCTTTGGGAAGTGAAACCACTCTGTTCACCTCCCTGCCTACTACTCCTGCACCAAAGACAACTAGATTTATTCCTTCAAGATAAAAATGTCCATTGTGTTCTGTAATATACAGGACATATAAAGAGTGATCAGACATTTTAAAGAACTTGTTATTTTTCACTTCAAAAAAAGACCGAGTTGCCAGAAAACTAACTTATATTCTCCTACAATTCTTGCCTCCTAGGAATATCTAAATAAAGGGTGTAATTTCTGCAGTAAAGCTGAGACTATATTCTTTTAAAAGAACATTTTGATCTCATATGTATTTTTAAATGCAATGTTCAAAGTACAGAGAAGATGATGAATACTGTACATAAAATATGCAGTTTTATGCTAAGGAGCTATCTTGACTCCTATTTAAATATCATTTATAACTTTTGGATGGTAAACCTCCAGATATGCAACATTTTCCAGAAGTATTATAACACAATCTAAAGTGCAGATAAACTTCCTAAATTAGTATCACCATCATACACACCCCCAAAATTAAAGTTATCCACAGTATGAAATGCTTTTTCTTCTGTTTCTTTTCTTTGTCTTATTCTGATACAACTATCCCTCCACAATATTCATCAATCACTCCAAAAGAAACAGAAATAAATCAGGGACATGTTCAAAGTTCATTATGCTCAAACTAACACCAACAAACTGTGATTTACCCATAGTAGTGAAGTCCAGATCTTAAACAGAGTGACAGTTAATTTTCAATTTAGAATGTGATAAGATAGCATTAAATTTATGATTTCTTCTCTGAAACAAAACCAAAATCAAACCCCAAACAAACAAATAAACAAAAAGGATCAGCAGTCTGAAGAGACTACTTTTTTTCTTGGATTCTTCCTTTCCTCTATGAGGACGGGAGGCCCTGAATGCTATCTAGACATATAGTAATAACTGTAATGTCACCTAGTTTATTGCTTACTGATAGAATTCTGACCAAATTCAAGCAAAAAACCAACCACCATCAGTAACATTCTTTGCTCTCCTTCTACTCCCTCTTAGTAGAAGAGAAAACTCAGAGAAACTAGAAAAATTACTATGTAGCATTTATTGCTGTGGATCAAGAAGTAAATGAAATTTGAAAATTAATGTTCTCATTGGTTTTAATAAAAATATCCATTTATGGTGCACAAAAAAACCCCACACTTTTTTGGGGGGATGCACATTCTATTTATTAAGCTAATAATTTGACAAAACAACAGACAGATGTTTTCTGCTTTATTCTAGTTTTTTTTTATTTTGAGATGTGAAGAACTTTGCATGTCTCTAGAAAAAGTGCATTGCATGACAGTTGCATGTCCCTCAAAGAACAGGAAAAGGTGAGTTTTAATGCCTTTGCAGAGTGCAATTGCTAAGAATAAAATACCATTAAGTATTCTGAATGCTTTTGATAGATAATGAAGTAGCAACTGAAATAACAGAGCTGAACTCTAATTACTGGTATTTCATATGATCTTTTTGTGTTGATGGTACACAGGCAAGGAATAAAAAGATTTTAAAGAACAATCTAAAATACCACAGGGGAACAGTAATTGGCAGTGGTTTTCTTCTTCTAGCCTGTCAACGGAAAAGATGTTCTTAAGAAGTAAGTGTCTCTAATGAAATGCTGACATTGCAGCTAAGATTGAACTGTGCCAAACAAAGAAGAAATTTCCTTGAAAAGTGAATATTCAAAGATGGTTAAGTAATTAGAGACAATAACTATTTTTAAAAGACAAATGTTATTGCAGGAGAATTGCTAAACAGGAAAATAAGCCAATTAGGAAATAACCAAGCAGCTCATTTTGACTTATATTGTAAATTTCATCTTTACCACTCTAAGGTTGAATTGGTAGACTTTCAAAACACAAACTCTAGGAAGAAAAAAAAAGTAATGTTTACTGATATTCAAATGGAATTTCACCTATGCTCCCTCCCCAGTATCAGACTCATATCACCAATATTTTAAACTTTGATTATGTCATATGCTAAACATAAAATTTAGTTAAACTGAAGTGACAACTGAGATGCTCCATATTTTTATTAGGAGCACAGAATTTCTGACATGCTGGAAAAGGGCTTTTGAGTGAGTCAGGAACCATGTGACAGAATTGCTCTTCAAATAGATAAAAAAATATATCAACTAATGCTTCTTGTGCATTTTACTATTTAAATTGCAATATATGTATTCACTGGTCTCTGTTTCCTCTAGTTTGGCTTTGTTAACATTGCATTGGCTAGAATTATTATAGCAGCCATTTTCTAATGTGATCCTGTCCAAACCACAAACCTTTTCATGTTACTACAACATTACTATAATCTTACAACAAATATCATGGATTTGGACCAATAAATATACTTTTTTGCCTGTGTAACAGGTTTGTAATGGAATTATAGTAACAGAAACCCACACTACTATGCAGTCATCCTTAATTACACAGAACCAGTACATTTTTTCCCTAGTTATTATTATTTTGCTATTGTCCCTGTAGGTTACGTCAAAAAAAAGTGCAGATGGAACATTCATTTTTGAATAAAGATGTACAGAGAAATCCTGGTCTGCCTTCAGATCACAACTAAAAGCTTTTATTGTAAAGCCTGTGAATCTATATCTGACAAACATGTATTGTTACAAGCAAATGTCCAATTAGAAATGCATAATGATAGTTTTTCCATGAATATAATTATATAAGGATATGCTGTTCATATTGTTTAGTTTCACCCACTCTCTCTGTTCATTGTGTAGATTCTAGCAACACAAAGAAGTAAAATAAATTATTGAAGTAGATGCTTTAAACAGACAAGTAATGTCTTATTTTAAGCAAAGTAATACTGTTTATAAGCTTGCTTTTTAAACAAGAGAAAAAATTAACCTGAAGGAATTTTTCATGGATGTACAGGTTTTGATTGGGATAGGGGCAATTCTTTTTCATAGCAGCTCATATCATGCTGTATTTCTGATTTGTGATCAAAAGAGTGTTGGTAACACACCAGTGTTTTAGCTGTTGTTGAACAGAGCTGGCACAGCATCACGGCCTTTTCTGTTTGTCATGTTGTCCCACCAGTGAGTAGGCTGGGGGTGCACAAGAAGCCAGGAGGGGATACAGCCAGGACAGCCAATCTTAACTCACTAAAGGGATATCTCATAACTTATGACATTATGTCCAGCATGTAAAGATGGGGAAGAAGAAGGAAGGGGGGACATTTGGAGTGATGGTGTTTGTCTTCCCAAGTGACTGCTATGTGTGATGGAGCCTTGCCTTCGTAGAGATATTCGGAGAACTAAGCACCTTCCTGCTGATGGGAAGTAGTGAATTAATTTTGCTTTGCTTGTGTGTGCAAGTTTCCTTTCGCTATTAAACAGTCTTTATCTCAGTTAATGAATTTTCTCACTTTTACCCTTCTGATTCTCTTCCTCATCTCACTGGCAGGGGAAGTGAGAGAGCAGCCATGGGAGGCTGAAGTGACTACCTGGATTAAACCACAGCGACAGATTACACGAACTATAATTGGATAACTAAGGTAATTTTTAGGTTCTAACCATGGTATCAAGAAGCAAGACTGCACAGAAAATGAAGGTACATAACAATCATAAGCTTAATGCACAGCATGAAAAGAAAGTGAGAAAAAATCGCAAAACTACAAAAAACGTCCTTGTACTACCTCACCAAGTACTTCTCGGACATGTTATGAAATCAATTGTTTTGTTTATTCCTCAAGCTCTGTTCCTTGAAGATTTGGCGCTATTAAGAATGAACTACACGTATTTAAGGTAACAGAATCACGGTAGGGAAATAATTAAAATCATCCATTGTGCCACACCTTGAATATGTAAGCAAGCTACAAAATAATTTTTTTTTAATCACCATTTATCTTTCTTAGGTAGTCATACTGCTGTAGTGTTTAGCAATGTGCACCTGTCCTATTTAGCACATGAGTACAGTGAATCAACATTTCTAGGAAGTTAGATCTATTGGGTGTGATGTGCACAGATGGCACGAACAGATTCAGGAAATCCAACACATTTTTCTCCTGCCAAATTTACCGTGTGTGGTCAGACCAATGATGCACAGCATCTGCAATACAACTTCTGCATTTCCCAATGCCAGGGCATCACTGCACAAGTCTTATAAGGTGATCTACATAATGGACTTGGGTCCAAGATCCCTAGATTTGCAGTAATTAAATTTTTTAATCCATTCAAGACTTGTCCCTTGAAAATGACTGCTCCCAATTATCTATAAACAGGACCTTTGTATGCCACTCAAATATAATTATTTTTGAGTGGAAGGGAAGAAGAGGTATAAATACCTTAGCTTAAAACAACAATAATGTTTTTGTTTGCTTCTTTTGTCTGAAATAAAGTATAATGATAGCACACAGATGCTTATGACCTTAACACAAAGCATTGTGAAAATAGTACTGATAAATCAGTTTTTCTCTCTCTGGAGACTATTTACAGCATATTTATATTCGAATAATAACTATCTGTTATTATCTGGCATAATGAAAGATAATTCATGGGTGACTACTGCATAAAATGTCTCCGAAAGGGTAAATCTGTTTGGAAATCTAATTTTTTTTAAAATGTAATTTAAATAACAAAGACTACAAATAAGAAATCAGCTACAGAACCACATAATTTCAACGATAAAAATTTTGAGTGAAAGGTTATATTTAACTTGGGCTATATCAGAAAATGCCACCATATCGGGTGTGACATTTCTAAATATCAATTTAGCTGATTTTATGAAACATAGCTTCTATTTCTCTAGTGTTAGACTGAAAAAACACTCTAGTGCACAAGAAAATCCTTAGCCCAGCAGTGTTGTTTAAGAATAAGAAAAATGGTAAGTTTTATAATTCTGTCCACAGTTGAGAGATGGATGTGAAATACTCCGACCTGCATACACATCCAAACTGGACTTCATCAGCCTACCCTTACTAATCAAAAACTACAGTTTAGTAGTTTATGTAGAGAGCACTTATATTTCAGAGAATGAATATCAGAATTTATAGAAATTCTTGTGTTAGAAGAAATATACACTATGTAGAGTAAGAGACTGCACAGTATCTATTTCAGTGTTCATAAACAGTAACTGTCAACCATTTCTTGTTAATGATTCTACTATGACATTGATTTACTGCTTGGAACTGTAAGGAAGTGAATTCACATCAATGTACCTGAGTTTTGGAACATGCTGTGAATTAGATGATTCACACTTTTTCTATGATTGTCCATGACCACAAAATACTTATATTTATATTTATATTTATATTTATATTTATAGTTATAGTTATAGTTACATAGTTATATAACTATATATATAGTTATATTTACATAGATATACATTTACATTTATATAGAATATAAACACACTATATGTACTACTTAGGAGTATGTAATAAGGCTATATTTTTTCTATTGCTTTCTCTGTATCAAGTGTTTTAGGTTAAAAAAACCCCTAAGCTTTGTACTTCCCAAGTCACACCAATGAAAAGATATGAAGGCTTTTTTTCACCTTCTGTTTAGGAACAATCCTAACAAGAAAAAGTATATTTGAAATATAATGTGCCTTTCCAACACGTCAGCTAACAACTCTTTCATTCTCATAAAATAGCTCATTTGCAGTTTAGAAAATGCTTTCAAGACAAACAGATTTACAGCATTTTTTAACCCCAGACTTCTTTGTTTATTTGGGGTTTTTTTTTTTTGAGAGTATTGAACAAACACAAGTGCAAATGTGCTAAAATACTTAATTTATTTCTACTTTTTAAAACTTACACTAGTTACTTTTAATCTAAATTTTTTTTTTACCTAATCATCTTATTGATATTTCAGATAACAAGTATAACACTGGAATGAAGCCAGCAATCACAACTTTTGCCGTATACATACTCATTAAGGATTCACTTCTAAATTAAATTTATTACTGAAAAGGAATTTAACACTGTAATCATCTAAATAAAACATTCAGCTATGTTACCTCAGAGTATAATACTGAATGCAAGATGAGGAAAAAGATGCTAAGATGAGTTTAAAATTTGCAGCTGTATGAAACAATGAAAGAAAATTGGCTTTTCATTCCAATTTAAATCGCAAATTTCTATGGCAATGGAACAATTATTTTTGACAATATGATTCCTTTTGTTTTAGTAAACAGCAAGCATTCAATTTTCAATGTCAAGTGTAAGTATTTTACTTTTTTTCCTTAAAAAGCCCATCTATTCATAATCATACTTCAGTACAATTTTTTCTTACTCCAACAAACCCACTGTATTTTGTTCACACTTGATAAACTATTTCTATAAAGATTATTTGAAATATTTTATAACACAACACAGTATCTCAGAGGTGTTACTTCAGTCATATAATCATGAATAGTAAGAAAAAAGCGTAACTTTCATGGTGTTGCTTCTATATTATTCAAAGAATCTGCCTTGCCACCTCTTTCACAGCTGAAAACAAAGACTGTCCACAATCCAACATTAGATTAAGACATATTATAACCCTAAAAACTTTAAACTAGAACATATCTGAGTGCTGTGTCAGATGTTTATTATTTCACTTCATTTTATTTTTGAGATCTGCATTCAGTGCAATGAGACATTCTTTCCGTATAAACAATGTTTAAAACCCTAAATAGTATTCCCTCTCTTACAGGAAAAAGAGAGCTATTTATACATTATGGTTTAAGGGAAAGTGATAATATGTGGCCTGCAGTTTTATATAAGTATACAAATAAAACCCCCCATACAGTAGGTATAGAGTTATACATGTATATTTACATCTTGTCATTTAAAACATGTAATGCTAATATTGGTATGTGAAAGTGGCATTATTACTAACATATGAACTTGGAGGAATTGAGACAGCACAGACATTTAAACATATGAAAAATTTTTAAGAAAATGCATCCTTCTTACTGCCTATTCTTAAAGCTTATATCAATAAAAAGAGCAATACCGAGAATTCCAGGAGAGTTTCAGAGTGTCCACAGAACTCTTCAAATAATCAATATCTTATTTCAAATAAAGGGAATCATGAAACTATAGATAATCTCACTATCAAAACTGAGGGGTTCAGGGTTTTTTTTATGTTCTATACATTGCTAAATAATATGTTTATTCTTGTGTCCTTTGCTAAAGAATGCTGTAATTTTTATTAGCATGCTATGGGAAGAATAAATCTGTAGGTACAGGATAAATCTGTTTGTACAGATTTATATATATATTATTTAGCTCTCAAACTCTAGTTATGCACAGAGGCAGCAGCTATGACAGAAATTTAGTGGGTTAGGTCTTTTTCAGAGCCCTAATATGAAGTCTTCATCTAACAGAGCTAACAGTATTGTTGTAATTACTTGTATCCTTATGAATATCCGCCAATTTTGCCAATACATAAAACTTCCAAATAAAAAGAGAAAGTACAGAGCCTATCATACAAAGGTTGATAGTCTAAGACCAAGTTAGCAAATACCTTCCTATTTTCTTCACCTTTAATAAACCGATCAGATAACCAAATATTTCCTGGTTTTTTTTTTTGTTTGTTTTTTTTTTTAGTAACTGCATTCAGAGTCCATACTGGTGGATTCAGGTGTATTGATAAGATACAAGTTTCAAAGCCATTTCTTTTAAGAAGAAGTACGAAAGTTGGAGAACCTTGACAGTATGGTCTATTATACAGCAGTATAACTAAATAACTAGTGCAAGCAAGATAGCACAGTTACACAAACTTACAAAACCTCAATGAGAGGAAAAAAAAAATCCACTAATTAAATCTTGCTGTCACAAATTTCAGTGTTCATTATTATATACACCAATATAAGAACAGAACTGAAATAAAATGCTGAAGTTTCTTCATGCAGTATAAAATAATAAAAAGGCTTTCATGAATTGAAACATAACACTACGTTTATGTTCCAAGTATTGATAAAAAGCTATACAATTCCTTCTATTCTACCAGTAACACTTGTCACAGTCCAGCTATTGACCTTAAAAGTCCAGTTTTGGACTTAACAATCATTGTATCTTCTTTAACTAGGAAAAAACCTAAATGTAGAAGTCAAAAGTCCATCATTACCTCTACAAATTAATTTACACCTGAAACTAGTTTCAAATCTTTACTGCCAAAACTTTAAAGGACATCTTTAAAGGCAAAAAAATAACCCACAAGTTGGGATGCAGATGCAATACCCATCAAGAATCTGGCGAAGATTTAGATTAGACATTAGGAAGAATTTCTTCATGATGAGGATGGTGAGACACTGGCACAGGTTGCCCAGGGAAGTTATGGATGCCCCCTCCCTGGAAGTGTTCAAGGCCACATTGGATGGGGCCTTAAGCAGCCCAGTGTGGTGGGAGGTGCCACGGGAGAGGGGTTTGAACTAGATGATCCCTTCCAACCCAAACCATTCTATGATTCTATGATTCCAATTCTAAGATAAACCTTTGTTTTCTGAATAGTTCAAAGTAGGAAAAATAAGAGTCCAGTTGTATAAATTAAGCATAGAGAATGGAAATAAAATTCCTTGATTCCAAATACTGACTGTTTGTTCTTAAAAATTATTTATTATGTTTCAGGTTAATGTTGTTTTCAGATCTGTGGGATTAAATTATTTCTTTGAGGGGCTTGGCAGTCTTGGAATCAAGCATCAAAACCCTTCCTACCCATGAAAGCAAAAGACCAAAAATTGCCTGCTTATGTTGTGCTAGGACTCACACGATATTTCTTATATGCCCATGAGTATGAAAAGCTATGCAACGGAAGAGAAACAAAAATAAGATAAACATAATCATCATAGTAGTAGCTTAGTTGTTGAACTGTTCCGGCTGGATAGGAACTGAACACTTCAATCACATTTGCAATGATTTGTTATATGTGGAAGATCAGCAACGTAACACTTTTAAGAGGATCTACCATAGAACAGATAATAGCTTAGATATCCTATTTCTCAAGTTATTTAATTCTAGAACTTTATGTTCTTTCTCTATCTTTTCACAGCACATTTTCCTCCAAACTTCAGATTTATGATATTTTATTGATATTTTCTAAATTATAAAGATTATTCTTGTATGTGAAAACAAGAGAATTTCTTTATTAGATTTAAGAAGTCTCAATAATGCCAATGGAAAAAAGTTTACTGTCAATACAACCATCAGTTTCTGAAACAAACAGAAGGATCAATAGCTTTCTTCACCTAATCACTTCAGCCAGATTGATTTTTTAGAAGGCAGACTGTTATGTATGTGTGAGTACCGTGACCTTTCAGATTTTATCAACAATATTCTTCATGTAAATTGATCCATCTTATACCACTGAAGCCAGGGATGCAGAACTGCCAAAAGCATTCACTTCCACTTAGATAGCTGGAAATATAAATTCTCACAAAAAAAAACCCCTCGCTTCTTTAATCACGATATTTGACTTTTATAAGTGATGTGATGAGATTTGAATGATTAAGACAATTCAGAACTGCAGATTCCTTTACACATTGTAATCATAGAAGAAAACCTCAAGACTGCGAATGTAGATCAACCAATCTAAATTTATTTATTTAGTTCTAGGCCACTAGACTTGACAAAAGGTATTTCCACCTAACTGTACAAAAGACTATTACAGTCTCTTCCACTTGCAGGTCAGCAATCACCAGTGTTGACCTTCAAGGGGACATAGGAGGTGTTAGTTAATATTTTGGTGAATTAGACTAGGCTGGGTTGAACCTCTCCCTATTCCACTGCTTTGTAGCTTCTCGGCCTAATGCCAATACAGTCATTTGCTGCTAAATGAGGAACATCACAACTCTAAGGGCATCCTCCCCTTCCTGAGATTTGACAGTCTGGTGTTAGGACCAATTTAGAGGTGGTGAAGCTGAGGGCACACCACTGGTCTCTTTTTAGAAAGGATCTTCAGTAAAGCTCGTTCAGAAAGCTCTGCCAGAAGTGAAAAGCAAGGACTGCTCCTTCTTGCCGTCAGGGATTTTATGCTGAGGCTCTTCCATGAGCCTTGTTTGAGCTCCAGCCTCAGTTGCATCAGAGTTACTATGGACTTGCTTGATGATTTGGACTTTCAGCGGGCCCTGGATGCCACCAGCAGACCTACTCTGCTTTGCTTGCTCTGGTGCTCTGGGACTGAGTAAGGCTTTTGCCTCTACTGGCCTTGGTCCTGTGCTCAGCTCCTGGCTCTCCTTCCCTTAGGGAACAGGGATCCCTCTGACATATTAGGGTAGAAGCAAATACACTGATTTTGACATTTATACCTAAATTACAGTAGTACAACTTAAAAGGAATGTATTCCAGACATTCACAGCCTTAACCTATCTATACAACAGTGGCAAAAAAAAACCCGGTCTCCATGGATTTATCACCTGTTGCAAACACTACAATGACAGAAAAAATATTTTCGAGGCAGCTTGTGGAAAGATTTCTACAACTTGCTCAGACAAAATATACAATAGCATGTTAAATATAGCACAATATTTGGCACTAAAGAGGCTGAGATGTATAAAATACAACAATCACCACAAATATTCCAGTTAGAAACTAGATAAAACAGTTCCTGTGAAATGGTTTCTTGATTGATACTTCTGACTGTAGACAAAAAAAAATTAAGATTATTTATTTTCTTTTGTGATTGTGTTATATGACAACATTCACACTCAAAAAAAAAAAAAAAGCAATTTCTTCCACAATGTTTCTGAATTAAGAAGGACTGAGGTAGGGTACACCATTGTCTTTTAAGGAATGACCTTTATCATCATCAAGTATTAAATAAAAATCTGGTCAAATCATCTTAAGAAAAAAAAAAAACCAAAAAAAATATTTTTTTAGTTCAGATAAAGAAAACGCTTTAGCTATCTTACATCAACTGTCATTTTTCTTCCTCACAAAACATCTGAAACAGAGAAAGACAGAGAGGTCAATATCCCTAAATTGATAAAAGCAAAGCATACAGGAAGTGATGGGGTCAGACAAGAGGTGTTTGGCTCCATAAATCAACACTTACACCACTTGGGAACTATCTGGCTCCAACACATACAAATTATAAGGATTTTTTTAAGCAATCTCTTGACAAAATAACTTCATCTAGTAACAAAATAAAAGCTGTTATTTCTATTATCTCTTTTGGCACAAGACTTACTTTTTTATGTAATTGTGAAGCTGTGGGGTGTTCTGGTTTGTTTTTTTAATAAGGATTCAGTGAAGAAATATATACTCTTAAGAACATGGAAATAAAAATGGCAGTATAATGGAAAGATGATTCTCTGTAAGAAAAAAATGAACCAGAATTACATAGACTAAGTGACTCCAACACTAACTCAAAAGAACAAAAAGGCAAGTGTTGACCAAAATAAGACACTTCTAATTATATTACTTTTTCCATATACTGGGATAAAATGCACAAAAATAATAATAATAAAAAGGAATGAAAACTGTCATGTGGTTTTACACAAAGATGTCTTCTACACAAACTTGGATAAAAGGATTAAAAAGTGAGACAGCAGTTCAGAGAGAACTGAGCCCATGGTCTCCTGAATGAACATAATATCCCAAAATAGCTGTCCTGAAAGCAATGAAGTATGGATAGCACAGCAAGGAAAAGCACAAAATATTTCAAACACCTACTGCTGGCTATTTAAAGAAGTGAAATTTCCAGAGTTGATAAGAAATATCACAAAGGTCATACGGCAGTCCTGTTGACAGGGAGAGCACGGGACGAACTATACCTCGGGCTCACCAAGGGCTTCAGATATCCCCCTAAGAGCCCCCTAAACTCAGTTCCAGATACTTCCAGAGGGAACACTCAAAGTCTACAGGGAATTCCTCCCCCTTGGGACCTCAATCTATAAATAACACTCGTAAGACAAGAGTTAGGCAGTGCTCTGCCATCCTGGGAGCTTGACGGCAGTGCTGGAGCCCAGGTTCTTGCACTACTCCCTCTCTCTCCTCCCTTTCTGTCCTTCTTTCTTTTCCCTTACCACAGATTTAGTAAGACAATAACTATCTTATTCCTAAGATTGTCTGTACAAATAAATCCCTTTTTAAATCATTTGGTGTTGTTTTGCCTTCATTTAGCCCAGTGGGTACTGAACTCATAAATTTTACAGGGTGGCCCTGAGTCTCACCCCAGTGACCCCTGGATGATCCAGCTTGGGACACAACATGGGACCAAAGTACATACAGAGCGGGTGGTTCCAGCAAACCTAGGAGTGCCCCTTTTTGACTTTTGCACATTGCACACCACACAGAGAGTTATGCTTACACCACTTGAGACTTCAGCAGACAGGACCAAGGTAAATACGCAGCAGGTGGCTCCAGCGAGTGAACACGTACCCCTTATCATCTCTCTTTTCAACATGCACACTCTCTCACTCTGTTGAGTTTCTCTCCTGCTTAGTCATTCATGCTAACAAACAAGTTCAATTCAGCTAAGTCTTGAATAAGACTCACCTATGCTAAGTGATATGAGTTGCAATTTAAATTATCTCAGAGCACCTATACAATTAATTATAACATTCTATAAGTAATTTTTTTTAAAAAAAATTATTTTATTTTCCTTAGGAGGAAGTATGTCAACAAGTGAATTTGGAAGTCTGCTGCTTCAAAGAAGGCACAAGACAGAAGTTAATGAGAAGAACTCATTTCAAATACTCAGAAGCTGTATGAAGTACCTCACCAACTGAGACAAGGTTACACATATTCCACATAGAGCTAAAGTCTCCACCTAATTGAAAAGATTAATCACTGAACCTGTCAGATTTGACAGGCTGAATTCAAAGGAATGAAACTTGACCTCATCATCAACAAACGTTGATGTATGCATCCCCCTTTACTAACTGACAACTTACTCATGAGACACAAAAGAAAAAAAAATGGAAAATTCCTGACCCTTTATCAACAACAGTAATGTAAAAAAAGTATTTCAAGAATTAATAAAATAGTGGGGAAAAAATCAGAATTAAAGAAGATCTCAATTTTATTTTTATTGTAGATCTTGGGGAATAGCCTGAAAATGCATTGAAGTCTAAGAATAGGGTAGAAAAAAGTTAATCTAAATTTCTTATATATATATTCTGGGATGGAGTCTACTGTATTTATTTCAGTACATGATGAGGGATGATGTGATTGAGAGCTGCCCTGCAGAGTAGGACTTGGGGGTGCTGGTCAATGAGAAGCTCAATGTGAGTTGGCAATGTGTGCTTGCAGCCCAGAAAGCCAACTGTATCCTGGGCCGCATCAAAAGAATCATGGCCAGCAGGTCAAGGGAGGTGATTCTGCCTCTCTATTCCTCTCTTGTGAGACCTCATCTGGAATACTGTGTCCAGTTCTGGAATCCTCAATGTGAGAAGGATACGGAGCTGTTGGAAAGGGTCCAGAGTAGGACTACAAAGATGATCGGAGGGCTTGGAGCACTTTCCCTACAAGGACAGGCTGAGACAGTTGGGGTGGTTCAGCCTGAAGAAGAGAAGGCTCAGAGGAGACCTTATAGTGACCTTCCAGTACCTGAAGGGGGCCTACAGGAAAGCTGGAGAGGGACTATTCATAAAGGCTTGTGGGGATAGGATGAGGGGGAATGGGTATAAACTGGAGAGGGGCAGATTTAGACTGGACATTAGGAAGAATTTCCTCACTATGAGAGTGGTGAGACACTGGCACAGGTTGCCCAGGGAAGTTGTGGCTGCCCCATCCCTGGAGGTGTTCATGGCCAGGTTGGATGGGGCCTTGGGCAGCCTGATCTAGTGGGATTTCCCTGCCCATGGCAGGGGGGTTGGAACTAGATGGTCTTTAAGGTCTCTTCCAACCCTAACTATTCTATGATTCTATGACTCTATGATTCTATGATTCTATGATTCTATGATTCTATTTAGTAAAGGGAATGATACAAAATACTGTATCACTTGTTATAATATCAACTTGGATTGGAAAAAAAAAATAAAGTGAACTGGCATATAGGATCCTGGGGTGGATGGTGTAAAGAAAGAGGGAGCTGAATTCATTTTCTATTTCAATATCATAAAATCTGCAGGTGTATATTTAAAGCAAACAACATAAATACTACATTTCTACGTATAAAAAAAATGAAGGGAAAAAACTACTGATACTGATTTCATAAATGTCGTTAGAAAGAAAATACAAAATACAGCTTCCTGAACTGTAACAACTTTCTCATTGTTATAAATATGTAATTTACTGCTTAGTGAAAATCTTGAGTGGAGATACTGTATTACATAAAAATCTATAAATGAAAGTATGACAGTAAAATAGGTGTTGTTCTGCCACATACCCTTCAAGATACGCAGACTACCATGAATAGCCTCCAGTGACTTTTAAACATAAGACAACACAGAGAAATTAATTTTAAAAAGAAGGAAATATTCTCACTAGTATAGGCAATACTTTATAAACTCCCATGAAAAATTACAGGTTTTATCACTTTGGTCTCTTCACTGAGGTTAGATGACTGAAGAGATCTCCTCCAACTAGACCTATTATTCTACGATTTGATTATATCACTTAGTAAACTATCATATTAAGATATTCAGGCTGTTAAACCAATTTCAAGAAAGCTACAGAACAATACTAAATATATACTCTTTAGTGAAATCAAGATCTTGTCCTAATTAAGAAAAAATACAACATGGAATAGCTGATTATACACACACATTAGCAAAACCTACAGCTTTTCTACTTTTTAACATGGCTATAAAAAGTGTAATTCAAAATTTTTATACAATCTTTGAAAATTTTATTACTATAATTTACCAGCCCATTCGAGAAGTCAGAAAATAAGAGATAAAATATTTATCTTAAATGAAAAAATTGAAGCATATTAATGCACTTAAGGTTATGCCACTACCTTCATGCAAATTAAAGATTAATTTTTAAATCTAGTCTGTGACCTTCAGCTCCTTGTCAGGAATTCTGAATTAAATATTTTAGAAACTGGAAACAATTTGATGAGGAAAGTGCAGAGTCCTGAGTGTTGATCCATGACAGACAGTTTGTAATCCAGTTATTGTTTGTTTATTATTATCAAATACCAGCTTAATTCACTAGAGGAACTGAACACATCTGTAAAAAATTTTTTATGGATTTGAAATAAGCATTTCACCAGAAAAGGATTTAAGAAAAAATTGTATGAAACCAGCTGAATTCCAAGTGTTAATTATGACCAAGTATATTGTTTTTTAAAAATCTGCTAAAGGGGAAATTGTGCATCCAGTAGTTTTACTATCACAATAACCAGCATAAGTGGTTTGCATTGAAGCAAAGATAATTCTCCATTGGATGAACAGTGCTAGGTGAAATATCAAAGCATTTAACAATAATACTGTAACTACGTCTTCTCTTGAGGTTTGTTCTGATGAAGAGTGAAAAATAGATTAAAAACTCAGTTCAAAAAACACAAAATCCAGGCATGAAACACATGGGAACTAGTATAAGCCCTTACTATTCAAACTGCTCTCACATCATGTGGGAGAATTAAAAAATTGATTCTCTGTACTGTGGTGCCTCCTTGAAACACTTCTGACAGATCCCACGCATCGAAATAGCAGGTAGACAGATCACTCTCTACTGTGATCCCCACTGATGAGGAAGCAATTTGCATCTTCTTTTGTATTTGGCTATATTTACACCAGTAAGTTGGCACAGCAGAAATGCTGAAGTAGACTATAGTAGTAGATGCTGAGGTCTATGCACAAACACAAGAGGCTAGTTTTTGCCTGTGGTTCTTAAAGCACGTGCAACATGAGGCCAACATAAAAAACTGTCATTGGTCCAGTCCTGTCCACCCTCTTAGGGTTTGGAGCCAGAACCATGAATATGTGAAGCAGAGATTCCCACAAGATTTCTTTCAGAAAGAATTAAATGTGCATAAAATAATTCTGAAATAAAGCAATACTAATTCAAGGTGGGATGATGAGAGGATCAGCCTTAAAGCCACGTTATTTCTTTGAATCAAAACGCTAAGGTATGTTAATGCAGCTGCAGCATTTATCCCCTTATCTTATTCCATTTATTTTTTTTCGACCACTTCTTAAATTTTAATTCATGATTGTACTTGCAAATACTGTTCTAGTTAATAATTTGTGTTAAGTTTTTATGGAGCTTAGAGTCTGTCTCTCATTAAAAATGTTCTGCTGTGATGGGTTAACCTTGGCTGACTGCCAGGTGCTCACCAAGCTGCTCTCACTCCCCTACCTCAGCAGGACCAGGAGAAAAAAACCTCATGGGTCAAGATAAAGGCAGTTGAATGAAAAAAAAACCCTGGAAACAAATTAAAAAAACAAAAAACAAACAAACAAAAAAAAAACAAACAAAAAAACAACAAAAAAAACCCCAAAAAACTAAACAAAACAAAATAATCCAACAACCCATAAACAAGGATGCATTCTCCACTTCCCAACATCGGATAATGTCCAGCCACTTCTTGGGAAGCAAGACCTCAGTATACACAGAAGTTGCTTCTGAAGATAAACACCAAAAAACAAATACCCTCCACACCCAGTTCTCTCAGTTTTTATTGCTGAGCACAACATTATATGGTTTGTAATATCCCTTTGACCTGTTTGGGTCAGTTGTTCTGGTTGTTTCCCATCTAACTTCTTCTCACTCCCAGCATACTGGCCTTTGCAGGAGAGCTTGGATTCTTCCAGTTTTGGTGCTGTGCAGGCATAGCTTAACAACAGCAAAATTATTGGTCCATTATCAACCCTGTTCCTGCCACAAGTGCAAAGCAAAGCACTGCATGGGATGCTATGAGGAAAGTTAACTCCGCCCCAGCCGGAACTAGCACATCTACATTCAAGTAAATAGTAAACGGTTAGAAAAATAAAAATGAATAAACTTTAAAATGATCTCTGAGAAGAATAAAATACAGTATAAACTTTTAGTATAATCTTTTTAGCTGCCTGGACCGAATATTTTATATTCTTTTTTCTTAGCAAATGAGAAAAGCATTTAATATTTCAGTTACCAAAACTGTAACTGAAATTTTGCTTTTATTAATATATGTAATATATGTAATATATGTGCTTCATATACCATATAAAATGTATGCTACTAAGATGTGATATGATCCAACAGCATCTCATCTAAAGAGGTCTGATGTATACAGTCATCTGTAAAAAGCAGGCTGTTCTTAACTGGAGAGTAAAAATAGCTGTTAATATTTTTCCTGGAATTATGAAGAAATAGAGTCTTATGATGCTGCAAGTTGAAACCCAGTATTTGTAGTTCCCTTTCTTGGGAGTCAGCTATGTAGCTGTCATTTCCATGAATTTGCAGTGTTTTTCCCCTTCAGTTAATATACTCAGTACTTCAATCACTTTCAACTGTATGCCATACATTTGCATACCAAGAGAGATCACAGTATATGTTCTTTCCTAGTCTATGTACAGAAAAAAGAAAAATGTTTTGAAATTTTAGTTAGTTTGATTTTTCTAGATCTTAAAAACAGAAGCATTGAGTTTTCATTTCTTATTCAACTTAAAAAATAGATTTAGAGAGCAGTTTTTAGTCTCATAGCCTTTACTGATGTTTTAAAGTTAGAAAACATGTAATTCATATTGTAACTATTCCTATATCAAAATTTTGTATCCATAAAATTTAGTTTACGTAGTGATACTATGAAATTGACAATATATCACTGCTGCTGAGTTGCTAGTTTCTGCCATATAAGAATGCCATAATCAAGTATCTCATTTTATAAGTAGGAGAAATATCCCGTCACATCTTTTGTCTGAGGCAAAGAAGAAAGTGGATATTGCCCCTGTGTTTTAAAAATATGAAGAAAATCAATCTAATTGAAGCTGCTTTCATAAAAATTATTTTCACCTTTGAAATATGACAAAGACACCCTGTTCACCTCTGACATCGTGGTGGAATGGTCTTTGTTGGTTTCAAGATGCCTCCCTTGCTGCTCTCTCATACCCTCTCCTCTGCAGGATAGGGCGTGAAAATTAGAAAAATGAACTTGGCTTGGGAAAAATTAAATTTATTGCCAATTAAAAATAGAGTTGGGTGATAAGAAGCAAAGATAAAACTAAAAATATCTTCCTTCCCTCTCACTCTTCTTCCAGGCTCGACTTCAGTCCTTTACTCTTAATTCCTCTAGGTCCTCCCTCTATGCATAAGTTCATGACAACTTCTCTCTGCTTCTCCTTTTCCTCTCATATTTTTTTCCTTGCTCCTCCCTATCACACACTGCTGCTGAGCATTTTTAGCGTATCTTAAGTGTGTTTCACATAGATGTCAACAACTCAGCTTTGTCCATTTCTGGGTTCCTTTTGGAGCCAGCTGGAGTCAGTTGTCTGGCATGGGGCAGCTCCTGATCTCTTCTCACAGAGGCCACCCCTGCAGCCCCCCTGCTATGAAAATCTTGCTATGTAAACCAAATACAGACAATTTTTCAAATTATTTGCATAGAAAATGTGTGCTTCCTACTTTTTGAATAATCAAGCCTAAAATATTGATGATTTTAAAACTATCTTGCTCATTAATGTTAAGCTAGAATTGTTTCATCTTAAAAAATAATGCCCGTTATTCCATCTTTAAAATCTATGGATTTTTTTCCTAAAAATAGTTTAATCTTACTATATTAAAAATGGAAATTAAACTTAAAAATAAATTAGTTAATGCATCCACAAGCTCCACAGTCCAGCATTCTGCACTTAGGTTCTGCACAAGTCTGTACATTTCTGTACAAAATATATCCAATGAATCAAATTTAACAACCAGATATTTACTGTAATAATTACAGATAATAAAATCCCCAGTTATTAATTTATTAATTAATGTTAATAAATTAATGCATAAGTTTGTTTCAAGGTCATATTCACAGATGAAATAGAAAATATCTTTCTATAAACAGCATGTTTGGAGCAGTCATCCATACCATCAACATGGTTTTTTTCCTTCATTTTCTCATTTCCTACACAAACCAGTTAGGTCCATTTAATATTTGTTGATGTGGTATTTGTCAAATAACACAGCTAATAATTTAAATTACATTCTCCATTCCAAGAAATACAACTGATAAAACCACATAGTAACAATGTCTGGTCTCAATTGTTTCATCAGTTCTGCTGATATTGTACACATAAGTTAGTCTTTCAAAAATTACATATGGAAACATACTACTAGCTAAGGATAATGTTAAGGACTCACACTTTTTGCAAAACATAATTAATATTAAGTTTTTTTGTTCAGAACTTCAATCCACATGATTTAATATCATAAGCGGCAAGATATGACACAAATTCTATATTCTGTGGAGGTATACATATTAAAGAGCAAGATAATTGCATGTCAGCATGAGGTCATTTAGACAAGGACATGAGGACTTCAATTCTGTATTTTGATTCCATGTATAATTTACTAAAACTAGTATTAAAGAAAAAAATTGCCATTGTTTTATTATACTTTTTTAAAGTATGAATCAGATATACATAAAATACTAACATCGTATATTTTTCTAAACAACTGTGCTAGATCTTTTACAAAAATCATATCACAAGTATAGGTTTGGGAGTAGCTAGGGTGTTAGGGAACTATGTTTTGCTTTGGAATTTATCCCATAACACATTACCCATATCCTTTGTGTCTACTTGCTAAATGAAGGCCTAATCATTCAGATTAAGACGCACACAGGTCTTTTAATTCTTGCACATGATCCCCTTTGTTAACCTAAACATCTTACTATTACCTATATTTTACAGAAATCATCTTTCCGTACTCTTTTAACCCTGCCTATAATATGATACTTTTATTGAACTCAAGCTGCCATCCAAGAAAAAAAGGCTCCTGATTCAGAAGTCAAAGCCATTCATCTCAGGTTATAGATAGTATTACAGCAGACTAGGTAGAGATAGTCTCAGAAATTAGAAAGATTCAACAGTGACATTAGGATGTCTCTAAATAGGAATGGGCAAGTTCCTCCGAAGATATAAATTAAGTTAGTTTGGAATCCTTGAAAAAGTCACACTCCCTCCTTCCTTAACTCCTATTTTTCATTTAACGGCAGCAGCGAGATTAAGAAAACATGCTAACTAACCTACAGACCACTATCTTTTCCACATATTGCTGGCCAAGTCTGCAATACCATGCCAGATTTGTAGATGAATTCATTGCTAGAGGGATTTTTCTCTCAAGGCTTTTTCTATCTCACTAACTTTTTGCTGCTGTGAATAGAGTTCATCATGGCATTAAGGGTTCACCACAGTCCTTCTTTCCTCTAGTACTGTTGACCTTCTATTTTACTCGTATTGTCAGCTGGTGTTTTATGTCACAAAAGGCAGTTTGTGGTGGTGCTGTTTGCTCTGCCTCCAGCCAGAGGCCAGGAGCCCTAGACACAGGGAGCAAGCGTGCTTAGAAAGCAATGGCAGGCTCTAGGAAGGAGTCCTGGATGGAAATGCTGCTGAAGACTACAAGATTGCTCAGCATTGGCAATGATGCACCACAGGGCATAGTTCCCAGCCTCAAATGGAGTAGCTACTCCTGATGCAGCATATGCCTCAATTTACTGCCCTGGAGGGAAAACATTCCATCAAGATCATACTGTTTCCCCCCCAAGACTTGGACAAACAGAGGCAGCATCTTTGCCTGTAGATGGCATGTTCCAATCAAGAAGTTCTGTCACTGAGCTGAAGGAATGGGCTGACAGGAACTGTGTGAAATTCAGAAATTACAAAGTCCTGCATCTGGGAAGGAAGTGCCTCTTGCAAAAACAGAAGGGTTGTAGTTTTTCTAAAGCAGGTGTTTCGTGAAGACTGGCTGTGCATCAGTCTGCTGGTGATGTGTGACTGCTTTTGTATGACTTCTTTTTATTTTTCCCTTCCCCCTTCTGCCCTCCACTTATTAAACTGTCTTTATCGAACCCACAACTCTGCCCTGCCAATTGTCTCCCTCACCCCACGGGTGGCAAATGAATGAGGACTGAGTGGGAACTTACCTGCTAGCTGGTGTCAACCCATCCCAAACATGCTGCATAGAGAGATTGTGCAGTCCTGGAGGTTTTAGAGACCCCACTGGACAAAGCCTTGAGCAACCTCATCTGACCTCAGATCTGACCTTGCTTTGAGCAGGGGGTTGAATTGAAAATCTCATGAGGTCCATTCCAGCATGACTTGTTATGTGATTCCATGAATTGCAGTTCTTGTAAATCAGAGATACAAATAGCTGCAAACAAACTAGTTCCCAACCTAGTCTTTGTATGATAAGTGCTACCAATCCACCAGATGATGGATTACTGTGTTTCAACAGATATAAATATTTAATTTTTAATTTTCTCCTTTAAACTTATAATCAAGACAACGTTACTCTAAAAATTATCAGCTATGAAAAGGCAAGCACTGCAGGGACATTCCCTTTTATGATAAGGAAACAAAGATGACTAAATTCCATCTTTGCCTTTTAACTTTCATAAAAAATTGTGAAGTTGTGTCAGTTAGAGGTGTGTTATTGACAGAGCTCATCACAGGCATCTAATATGCTATAATATGCTATGCAAGTAACATTTAAAAAAAAAAGAAAAAAATTAGCACAGCCATGTAACTGAACGATAATTGAAATACAATAACAAGACTCAGCAGATGAGTATCTTTCTGATCACATCTCCAACCTCAAATTACATGCATTACACAGAAATCATGAAAAAGCTAATATAATATGGTATGATATAGTGTGATGTGATTGGTATGGTATGGTATGGTATGATAAATACTAGTAAAAGAAAATCCAAACCAGATGTTTGCTATGTAAGATATTTTATAAAGGTAAGCTATACACATGAATTGCAACTTGAAGTACCTGAGTCATCACAGAAATATAGAATACTCATATAATTGCATTTAAAAGCAGACCTTGAGCAGCTCCTCTCTCTCATAATCTCTCCCAAGAGAATTTGCCCACTGCAACTATACCCCAAATCTAGTCCTTGTTACTCAGACAGCCATTATTCAACAGAAAATGCGCATAAGTGACATTAAAATATTTCTTAATTAGGCAGATAAGGATCTTATTTTTTCTCACTGCCTAGCTTGTAAGATCGAGTATGTACATTTACTGATTGGTTGGCTTGGGTTTTTTTTGCTTTCTCTTACACAACTTTCAGAGTCTCAATGAAAGTGTGAGCCTTCTGGGTTACTACTTAGTTACGGGCACAGAAAACCATGAAGTAAAGGAAATACCAAAAGCTAAAAGTTTCTGAATAATTTATCACATCATTTCTAGCAGTACAATAGGTTTTAAAATATCTTTAGACGAATGAAAAATAAGAACTGAGGCTCTTCTTTCAGTTCCCTCTTCCCTGAAAAGAGATTCAATATTCAGCAACATAGAGAAAGTATTTGCCTCCCAGAGTTTTTTGCCTTGACCTTCATCAGGACTCTATAGCTACCAGGGCTTATTTAATCGCTTCTATCCCTCCCAGTCTTCACTTTTGCACCTCTGTCTTGTCAAACTTGTCATTTTCCCCTGCTCCTTTTAAAAATTAAAAGATATTTCTTTCTGTTTCTGTACTCTACAGAAATTCAAAGTCATCGAGTTCTAACTGTCCGTGTTTGAGAAGCAGACACAGCTGTTCTGTCTTGCACAATCCTTATTTTAAGGACATACTTGGACATTATGAAACAATGATTTTTTGGGGGAAAGCTCCCCAGGTGACGAAATTAAGCAATGAACATACCTTATCTTTAACCAGAGGCTTACTTTGTACATTTTGATGATCACAATTAGATGTAGTTAGTGTTGCTTTATTTTTCATCTCCAGAAATTCTTGAATTTCTTTTACATGCAACTTCAGTCGTCTGTTCTCTTCTTCCAAATTTTGCTTTTCTCTCTTTCCCCATTCAGAGGTATTCTCAAACTGCAGTCTTTCCAGCTGTGGAGGCTTAGGGTGGGAAGAACAACAGAAAGAGAGAAAAAGGAAGATATGATTTAATATGATTTAAAAAACCCGTCTTTTACCAGGGAGGCTAATGGCCTCAACTTGGAGTAAGATGAGCATCTTGTAAATCAGACCAAGATATGTTTTCCACATTTCATAAAGTTAAATACTTGAATTTGAAAAGAAAAAAAGCAAGAAAGTAATATTTTTCATTAATTGTACCTTTACATAAGTACAGCATAGGCAATGTCTTAGTATAATAACTGGAGATGAAATCTTACTTCTTTTCCTGCTATTTATGTGACAATAGTATTAAAAATAATAAAATAATATGATTTAAAGGACATTAAGACATATTTTTATCTGATATTATCAAAGTTGACTTTTTATTCCCAAAAAGATGAAAAAAAATCACATTTTTAGTTATAGTCTGTTTACTCATTAAAAATACTATAATGAATATTCATTATAGTGAAGAAGGTCTGTGTCTTCAGTACTAGACAAGGTGCCTTTTTTCTCTGCAGGCTTCATCTTCTCATGTTGAAGAACAAGAAAAGACAAACAGCAGTGCTGGTGTTTCAGACAGTTTCTGGGTATAAATCAGATTCTGACCAGAAGTTTACCCATTTGAAAATGAGGTTCATAATGTTTGAAGGCTCACATTATTTAGGTGTGGACACTTTATGAACTAAAGTTGATTCTAAGTACTGAAATATAATCCTTGGAATAAACAAGAGATCAAAGACAAAAGAACTAGGACATTGAAAGAAAATGCTTCATTAACAAATGAATTAGAGACATCTCCAAATGCCATTTCTAAGCTATTCATGTACCTTATGGTAATCACCATTGTATGAAATCCAGCAAGTGCTGGATTCTCTGCACCTGAGACAGGATAATCTTGGTTATACATACGAATGGGGGGATGAGAGGCTGGAGAACACACCCACGAAAAGAGATCTTGGGGTCTCAGCTGATGGCAAGTTGAATGTGAATCAACAATGTGTCCCGGCAGACAAACGGGCTAATCGTGTCCTAGGGTGCATCAAGCATAGTATAGCTGGGGGGTTGAAACAGGTAGTCGTCCCACTTTACACCGCATTGGTGTAGCACCACCTTGGCCACTGTGTGCAGTTTTGGCCATCTCAGTATAAAGACATCAAAGTATTAACGTCTGTCCAGAGGAGAGTAACCAAAATAGTGAAAGGTCTAGAGGGCAAGACTTTCGAGGAGCAGCTGAGGTCACTTGGTTTGTTCCGCTTGGACAAGAGAAGGCTGAGAGGTGACCTCATAACAGTCTACAACTTCCTCGAATGGGAGGTGCTGATCTCTCTCTTGTCACCAGCAACGAGGACAAGAGGAAATGGAATGAAGCTTCATCAGGGGAAGTTCAGATTGGTCGTTAAGGAAAGGTTCTTCCCTGAGAGAGTTGTTGATGAACGGAACAGGTTCCCCAGGAAAGTGGTCACATCACTGTCTCTTCTGTCTCTTCTCCCTCACAGCGTCTATTTTGATACTTACATAATTGCATGATCCCTGTTAAAGCCCCACTGTCTCAGATTCCCTCTGGTTTAGTGTAAAATTAAGTAAATAAAAAATTCTGTTTCCCCACTACTCCCTCAAAATAGATTTTACTTTTGATGGAGTAGAACAGTAAATTTGCCAGGTAAGCTATGACCTAGTTGAGTTAGGATGTAAAACTTAAGGGAAATAGTTGGTTTTCTCCTGAAATCTATTTCCACCAAATGAAAATAAAGACAAAAAATCTGCTTAGTTATACCTGCAGGAGAGAGAAGTCTGCACTTGAAAAAAGGTTATTTAATTTTTACAATAAAAGTACTTGCCAGTACCCAAAGCTTGGTAGCAACTTGATTGATTGAAAGGTCTCCTGTCAGAAACTGAAAATGCATCTTAAATAAGCAATACACTGCAGGGGCTAAATAATTGCATTTAATGATTAAGAGGCTTACTAAAAGTATGTTTCATTTTGCAGCTAAACTGAGTGAATCCGAATGAAACAAGATCCACTGAAAGGCATCTACAATGTCTTCAAGACAGACTAGCCCCATAAAGCTGTGGTCCTTAATTCTACAGCCCAACTTATAAGAGTCTGAAATATAGTATCTTAAAATATATTACTCATTTTTAGTAATAAATAAATAAATCACTAAACAGGTAAACAAATAGATTCTGCCAAAAGGGTTCAGAGTCCTTGTAATTTTGATTGTATCTCTTTAGTCTTTCTCTAATAGCTGGCTATAAGTATAGCAATAAACCCTAAGCAAAACAGCGTGTTGTAAACAGAAAGCATTTTTTAAATGCAAACACAATATCGGGGTTTTTTTTCTGAAATAAATAAGCTTTATGATATGCCATTGCCAATTCATTAGTTTGCACAATAAGAAGCTGCAGACTAACAAAGAATTTATACAATGCACCTATGTACTTACCGTTAAACTAATATGAAGATGAGTTTTCCAGGAGACTAAGTGGCAACAAAAGAAGACATCAATCACATTCACGCTATGTGGAAACATCATATATCTCATGTCCTTTATTTTAGTGAATGTATCCAGGGGAAAAAGGATGATAATACATGTTCTAGTAGCTACATAACAATAAAGATTTTTTTCCAGGCAAAATTACTGATGAATCTTCCTACATAAGAAAACAGTTCTATCAAGATATTAGTTAAACAGTAAACAATTTGTAGGCTGTCTTGGAAACTGAGGGGCTCTCACCAATGCTCTAAAGAGAACAAACACATAAATGCTTTATTCATTTTTATAGCCAGGCAATATATAAACATATCCCTATGTCCTGATCAATTCAGTTAAAAATGCACATGAGAAATAAACCATCTATTCTATTATCTTTCAGAACAGAATTCAGCAACCTGTAGTTCAAGTTGCAAACCTCTCACATAACCAGTCCACAAAAACATCCACCATTTTTTCCTACCATTCAAGTTTGTTTCAGCTGTGAGAAGTCACAGGTAAAACTGATTCATTGGTCACATATAGATAAAAAAAGTACACTTGATTATTATGAGCACAAATGAATATTCCATATGCAAATTTACATAATGAAAAATAATAAAAACTAAACATGACTGTCTTTACTCATTTTGCAAAATAAAACAGAATATCAGCATCATCTCAGTGGTCATTTTTGCTGCAGCTTTGTCTCATATTTGCTAATATTACCTCTCCCCTCTTGTCTGGGAAGCTCTAATGTTGTACACTTGTTTGCAATCAAAAAGGTAGCCAGTCATATATTTGCATACCTCAGAATAAAATATATGTGTAAGAACCTTTCTGATTTTTATCATCAATATTGATATTGCATGAATTTCTAAGTAGACTAGATGAAATAATCACTGCGAGAACATTCCCCAGGTTGAAGTTGAAATATTCTGTTTTCAGTCTTTTGAGTTTCTGGGCACTTTGTCAGGGATTGTTGGGGGACTCTCTGAGGAACTTGTGAGTACCTTCTGCCACTATATAAGGAGCCATTGAAGTAACTGTTCCTTCACTATCAGGCCCTGCTTGCTGTTTGCTGCATCTTAGATAGAATGAATGCCTCTGCAAGAAAAATGCAAATCTAGGCTTCTGAATTAGAAAATAATCTGTATGGGATGTTTGAGTTCTGTTCCTCCCACATTTTTACAAATTTGCTATAAAGTTGGGTTTTTTTAAAATCTAGTTTAATAATATCACTCAGTTACACACATCCTGTCTGTTAAGATATTGGGAAACATCCTGAAATTTTCCTCCTTCCCCCCATAAGATGAATGTGATACCTAAGACCTATTTACCTACTGAAAAAAATAATTTTAATTAAATTACCAGTAACAAATGGTCGAGTCATTTGTTCCTTTGAATTTTATACTGTAAATATTAGAAGAAAATACTCATATTGTCTTATTTTATATATATCACACCAACACATAGATCTATAATTTTATGCAGACACATCAGCTGGACATCTAGCCACATTAAAAATTTTATTACTTGAAGAAAAAGCAGATGATATCTTACAAATGGTAATTCCCCATCTCATCCTTTTCATTCTGCAAATAGCATTGTAGAATCACAGAATGGTTGAGATTGGAAGGGACCTCAGGAGGTTACCTGGTCTAAGACCCCTGGCTCAATGATACCACTGCAATTGTTTACCACATGGTTATATTGCTGACTTGTTTTCAAATTCTATTTAATATTCTCTATATTTTTCTTCACTCTGCCCGGACAACATTACTAGGCTTTCACTTTTGCCCAACCCTAAGCTTATTTTCCAGCTCTGGCTGGGACTAAGACTCCCACTTCTGGTCCACCCTACAAAGGCAGTACAGATCTCTTGGTTGTGCTAAGATTCCTAGGGTGACCTAATTCCAGTCCCACTCCAAGAGCACCTCTAAGCTTTCTCTTTTGCTCAACCCTAACCTGAGCTTCTGTTTCAGACTGGGACAACGAACATCATGTCCAGAACTTCTGTGAGTATCACTTGCAACCTCACCTGCTCTGTTTCTCAATTCAGACACTGTTCAGATATATTACCCTCCTATTTCTATGGCTTTGTTGTATTTTAGAAGTAAGGTTTATGCTATAAAATATACTAACAACTACATTAAATATCATATTTGTCTTACTCATTTTTGCCAAAAGGATGCTACACTAGTTTATTTCAGTAACTTGACTTTACAAATATTCTACATGACTTAAGAACATCCCCTTTTGCTATCGTCTTACAGGCTGTACAACATCAACTTCCCATTTGGGATCCATTCTAGCTTACTTCTTTATACTAGCCACTTCCAAAGTTTTCCTACTTCCTTGAAACAGTCTGTAAGTGAAATACTTCTCATTCTATCTTGTACAAATCTGAAGAGTGTGACCTTCAGAGTTATTCCTAACTACAAAACCCAAAGTTGAAGCCTCGGTTCTCATGACCGAAAAGAGCACTCACTCAAGACAATAATTCCTATCTGCATGAATAGAAAACACTTCAAATAAAATTCAGCAACTATATATCCATAACTTTAATATTTGGCATACTTTAAGCATTCTTCCCATAATCAGAAACAGTGACTGAATCTAAACTCCTTTAGACCTACAGAGTAACTTTTTGTAACATCCTTTTTAATCCAAGTTCTTGAAATTATCATTTTTTTTTTTCTTATGCTTGGCAAAATACTGGTGCCTACATAAGCATGATAATCACGACATTAGGTAAAAATGGCATGTACAACATGCCCATTTGCTTTAGTCCTATATGCAAGTGATACTTGAAATGGTACTATTATGACCTATTTTTTAAACTGCATTTCATTTTTTTGCCTAAAGCTGAACATAATAATTATAGTTCCAACCAAGACTAATATAAGTGAATATTATACAGTAATTTAAGTGAATTTAAAGTGTTCTCCAATCTCAGTCAAGAAAAGAATTCACAAGTATATTGCTTGAAATTTATGAAGGCCACACATCAACCAAAACTGTCAAAACTTGACAAGCCACCACTCATCTGGAGAACCAGAGCTCTAATGTGCTAAGAAATGCATAGTTGATTTTGCTACTATGCATGGAGAGGTTGGATTTTTAATCCAGGGAATAAACAAGCAAAAAATCCCCATATTAACTTACAATCAACTGATCTGGGAAATGCATTTGAAATTAATTTCTGGGTTTTTTAAAAAAAGTCACACTTTAGTCTTTATGTTTCACTACTGAGCAAAGGAAAACTGGAGCTTTTGATACTCTTACCAAAAGGGTTTGTTTGTTTTAGAAACAGTAGCTTGCTTTTCTTGCAGTTGATTGGACTACAGCAGAACACAGCAGGGGTGACAGTGGTAGTAGATTAAACAAACTGTCTTAAATGACCTAAGTAAACGGCAAAGATCAGTTTAGGCATAGGGACTAAAGCAATTATTTATCCTAATTTAGTTTTAAATCTCAGAGGGCAGCTGGTTTGGAGCATTCTTAAGCAAAAAGATCTGAAGCAAGTATGTGCTTTCATCACTTAATTTGCCGTAGTGACACCTTAACTTTATGGCAAAAAAAAAAATCCCAACTTTTCATTAGTTACCCAGTGTGCTGAAAGGTTCAATAGTCGACATTTTTGTTTCTATTTTGAAGGAAGGTATAATAGGCCTCTACTAAAAAACTTTTCTTTTTTAAATGACACTGGAAATCTTTTATTAAACTCTGCTTATTTCCCTTTTCATCTAAGTATTATTACAACGGCAAGCTGAAGTTGCCCAGTTTAAGAGATTTTTATGATCTGAAATTAGTTCAGTCCTGGTTCTGGTGTTAACAGAGAGAGAGGAATGGGAGGGATGTGGCTTTTCAGGGATTTTTCCCTCCCAACCATAATGCAACCCACTTCTTCCCAAAATAGGAAAACAGACTACACCCTTAGAAAGCTAAGTCTGCCTAATGCCAATCTTCTTCAATACCAAGATAAAGAACAGTATGTGTGTCTATCAATAGAAATACATATATACACATACAGACTGTAGGAGAACCAAAACCAAGCTGCTGTTCTATGTGAAAGGATAATTGATCAAATTCTTTGTCTTAACGCTCAAAACAATGATAGTTTATAATATGCCAAAGAGAGTTAAAAAAATGGAATTTTTATGGATAAAGGGCATAAAAATTTAATTGCAGTCCAGACTGCAACAGTCCACCTCATTTTGCTTCATGTAGTTATCTCTTCCTATGTGTGTAGTAACACTATTAGTTATTATTAGTAACTAATTCAGGGACTAGAATACACCATGAGACGTTCTAATAAGCACTGTAAAAGGAAGATAAACACCCTTACTCAAAAAATACAAGGATTTGTCACAAGACAATGAATGTATCTGTTTCCAAACAATTTCTAAGCTTCTAATTAACAATTTCTAAGCTGATATTCCATTCCATCCTGACTTTATATTGTTGTATTGAGCCTAATGTAGAGGTAAATAAGTAACTGTAAGAAAACTTTAAATCAACAGTTGTTAGCATGAGTGGAAGCATTCAAAGCAAGTTCAAATTGTCATCAGTCTCAAGAATTTTTTACATGGTATTGGTGTGACATGCTGCCAGAAAATTATTGAATTAAGGATGTAAGAAGAATGCTATTTGAAAAGAAAATCCTAAGTAAAATTATCTCAGTTTACCATGCATTTGCTAACGTAACTTCTAATGAACCATAACAACAATGCATCAAACCCATTAACAATAGTCAAAGCACTCCACATTTAAATCAGGAACTATGCAAGATCACTTCTCTTAGAGACAAAGATTATTGAGTTTTCAAAATAATAGTTAAGTGATTCTGGGAATAGGATGTTTGCTCTAACTGTACATCTCTAAATATAAATACATTTTAGATTACTAGAATACTAAATAGTGTGAAACAACAATAGAATTTGTGGTCATTGTTTTCCTGTTGGCAAAATAATCCATACTCATATACTTAATAAAAATATGCAAGTCTGATTGGACATAATGCTGAATTTTCAGGAAAATCAAAATTGCACCAAAGTTTCTTGATGAATACCAAACTATCATAGCAAAGTTAATTAAAGTGCAGGTAATTTGTACTACACACCAAGTTCCCAAAGTTGCCATGTTCCAGTTCAGTGAGTTTTCTCCTTAAAGAATAGCCTCTACTGAAAGGGACAGATTAAACCAATATTTAAGCTTACTTTCTCTTCTGAACTGAAAGTTTAAAAGGATTCCAGAAATTAAGAAAATTACTTTATTCAAAGAAATTTTGAAGTGTTGTGTTGCTTAGACTTCAGATAAACATGGTATAGAACACAACCTCCACACAGCTCTTTTTTTCAGAATACAAAACTGAAATATACAGTTTTAGACACTTGATCTAGATAAGTAATTTTGTAAAGATGATTTCTATTAGTTCGATGATCTGCTGGCAAGTGCCTGTAGAAATAGTTCTACTGTTTTCAGTACAGTTTATAAGACACTTCTATTTATCTGCATCATACCAGCAATAATACATTATCTTGGTATTTTGATTTACTGAGGCCTCTGAAGAATCTTCTGATACAGGTTTAATCTCTTGTTACTCCACAATTTAAATTAGGAATTTATCCAAAGTTCAATTGACATCACCAGATTTCTCATTGACTTCAGGATATCACTCATGTTGTTGCTCAGTAGAATAGGCAGTACTCTACTGACATAAACATGGAAAGATTTTGACATAAACATAAACATAAACATAAACACTCATTAATTTTTCCTGAAACTGAATCCTATGTTTGAAAGTAATCTGGAAATTTAATGCTACAGTGCAAAGGCTCTTACTTCATTGCCAGACAGTTCTCTTTAAGCATGAAGACCAAAGAGGGAAATTCCTATTACATATTAGACTGAAAAAAGAATGAGGGGATAAAAACAGTAAAAAAAAAACCACTAAAACAAAACCAAACATGGCAGATTCTCTTTTTTTCCTGCCTCCCGTGAAAGTATAACTTCTTTGTTCCAGAAGCAATTGAACTGTCTTGAATACACTGTAGCTGAGTCAAAAAGAAAAATCCATTTCAGCAGCCACAATGAAACAGTAAATCAGACTTTTGACGTCGCACACATAAGTTAGGAAGCAGAATTACCTAACCATGCTGAAAGTTGTATGAATATAACTGTACCCTAGATGGCAGGCATGAAGCAACATTAATTATAAAATGTTTAGGAATCTTCTTTATTTCATAAAACATTACAACATCTTTTAAAAACAAGAAACTTAATTCCAGTTCCTCACATGTTTTCCCCTCAAAGGCATGACAAAGATTACTCGATCTATATACTATACAGTAAACCTGAAACTTTAGATTACTACCCAGCAATGGATTTCACAAGTCTTCACATGTTACGTAGACTTATGACTCAGCATAGAGATTGATTCTAACGGTCTTGCTGAGTCCACAAAAGAAACAGTTCACAAGTACAAAGGTGTTAGATCCTGGATAAATAAAGTACCGCTTAACACAATAAATAAAGTAATGCTTAATGCTTATCAACGTTATGACAAGAGCTTCAAGGTGACAGGATTAGTTTTGATGGGAAAAAAATACCTAACCAAAACAAAACCCCACAAGAGATAGGAATTTGTCAAATACTTATCATGCTTAAAAAAAAAAGACATTTTATGTAAAAAAAAAATGAAGACAGAGAATGTTGGAAGGCTATTTTTCTATTCAAACCTTCCCCAAATTAGTTCAGTTTCTTTCGAGCTATGCATTGCTACCCTTATCTGGATGAGGATGGACAAAAAGCAACTACATCATTAAATACAAAATACTTATACCTTTAAGTAAATGTATTTAACGTGACAGATATTAAATTCAATTTTGTACATTATACCACTCGTTGCATCTATTTTATCAGTGGCTTGGTGTGTTATATTTTTTTTAAAAAAGAAGCTGCTTATTTCAGCCCAACTTGATTTTATGTGAATGAGCAACAAGTAAGTATAATGCAAAAAATATTTACTTAAGCAAGAAGAAGAATTAATATTAACATATAGTCCTGAAAAGAAAATTCAGGATACTTAAACATATTTCATAAAACATTTTTAGGTGTGATACTTTTAAAACTATTTCCTGTAAAAAACTCATTTCTTATACAGAACTATATGGTGAAATGGCCATACTAATACATTATTATTAAGTAATTTTGTCATTAGTTTGGAATTCTCAGTCTAAGCTATGAAAAACTGATTTTGCTAAAGATGCAATGCTAACCTCTAGGACAAAGACTGTTTCATGTATATAAACACACAAATTCACATATACACACTTGTATAAGTGTGCGTGTGTGCATAGTCCTCCTCTGTCTTCAAAACATTTCCTCATCATTCTATACTTTCTGCTGGCGGCAGACAAATAGGCAAAAGAAACCTCTACAAATGATACAGTTTTGCCATGATACTCCTTTCACAGAAAATCAGTATGCACAGATATGTTTCAGTATGGATGTGTATGTTCTCAAAAAATGAAGGATTAGGCCAGCAATGAACACCAAATTCTAGATCTAGCTCAAAATAATGAGATTTTACTACAGGAAAATTAACTGCACCGAGTTTCTGCTCTATAAAGTCATTTGAGTTATCAAATACTTCAGACTTTTTTTCAGAATATTGCCTAAAGATACATATTTTAAAAACCAGCCTCGAGGATTATGGTATCAAATATAATAAAGAGATTTTAGCTCACTCAAACAGACTACTGGCTATTCTGTAATATACAAAATCATCACAAATTTAATTTTGGGAACATAATTTTATTCCTAAAATGTTTATGCATAATATGCAATATTTCTGTGCATCTTAGATGAAAATTAAACAGAACAATTCACAGAAGCCAGTATAGTGATTATATCTGATAATTATTGTATTTTCTGCATGATTCAGGGAACAATCAGAAGGCATTTTTGGCATCAGGCAAAGAGCATGGGACAGAATAGATGGTTTTACTACATGTATCTAAATTTCCTGTGAGATTATCAGAGGATCACTATTTATAGTTCATATGTATATATTAAGTGAACAAAAATAGCAATTATAAGTAAGGAGATCTGCAGCATCTTCACCCTATAAACTAATGTTAGAATAAAGATTTCTGGAAAAGGTGGAAATAATGCAAAATCTTTAACAAGAACTAGCTATTAATAACCTGAGTCTCCAAAAAGGTTGTTGCATTTTAAACATCATTTAAATGTCTACAATGAGAGCAGAAGGCTTGACATATCCAGAAGCCTCGCTTGCCTCAGTGTAGTTTACTTCTGGGAAACAACAGGTAGGGAACAGTTACTGTATGGGTTTTTTTAAAGAAAAATGCATCTAAATAATAATACACAGATTTCCATAATACACAAGGTAGAACATCTATATACTGAGAGAAAACAGAAAACATTTGCTTTAAAAGATCTTTAAAGATATTTCTTTGTCTCTAGTGCAAAACGAACAGCACTGGTGACTTACCTTCAACTCTACTTAGAAAAAAAGGAAGAAAAGAAATGTCACTGCCTAAAGACACAAAATGCTAATTTAGCCTGTGTTCTTTTTCATCTGAGGCTACTTCTCTTGATATTTATGTTTCAATAGGCTTTAGAGTACCAATTACTGTAATTTTTGCCTCTTATGCCACAAACTGTGGCATTTGTAAGTCTACAGTGCACACCAGTGGAATATAGCTGTATATGCATTTTTTCCCTGTTTTCAGAATAATGTAAAATTGCTTTGTAAATATTACATCTTATTTAACTTTTAAACCACCATAAAAGCATGTCCTGTAGGAATTACAAAGACTTTCAAGAAATTTTCAAATTTTCCACTGTCAAAAGCCTTGTATGGTATTCCAGCAACCATTTCTCAACAGTAACATATAGTAAGTGATATTCACACACACATCACCAACAAACAAGCTTTGGGTTTTTTTCAGTAAAGAATGAATCTTCATTTACAAAAAACCCAACAAATGTAAGCAATTTGGTTGATATTAGTCAGACTCATCAAGACAAATGCTTTCCTCTAGTTTAAACATTAGATGTATAAGTCTTATTTATCTTGGAAGACAAACCGAATGCTTAAAATATCACTTCTTGTTAACAATTAAAGCAGTTCAGTATGTTCCCAAGAAAAAGCTGCAACACATATATAAGTGTATATGCATAAATTTATATAAAAATTGGAACCAGCCTCCAATCTCTTCTCAGCAAGTTTTTGCTTCTTGTTCTATTACTGTTGACAGTGCCATAAAACATAAAGACTACATTTCTTAAGCAACACAATTAACTAAATATAGACTTCCTCTCTTGTACAGAAGTATGACAAGCTGAATTCTTACTTAATGAGCAGCAGAAAATAAAGAACTAAAATCTGAAGGAACAGCAGATCCAGATATGCATCATCACCGGTTCTTCAATTTAATACCTACAGCAAGACATTACTCCTTAAACCTTTCAGAAATCTGTTTGCAGAAATCTTGATGCCTTTTTAGCTGCAGTGCAGTCAGTCCTCCATGAGAACCAAGGTCTACAACTCGGAGACTTGAGTTCTTTAAAAACCTTATTTGCTTCTTTATCAAGTGGTCTGTAACAAACTGTCATCACAAGGTCACCCTTACTGGCCATTCCTCTGATCCTGACCTACTACCAGACTGGCTATCACCTATCCTTCAGGAGACCCCAAAAAATCTGAACTGCTTATAGACCTGAGGGCAATTTCCATCCCCTTATCCTCTCTTTCCTATTCTTTCTTGAAGTCCCTCACAGTTCTTCAGTTGTGTAAACTTAGCACAGTGTTCAGCCTGGAGAAGAGAAGGATCCAAGGATACTATATAGTGACTTTCCAGTACCTGAAGGGGGCATACAAGAGAGCTGGGGAGAGACTTTTTACAAAGGCTTGCAGTGACAGGACTAGGGGGAATGACTAAATTGGAGAGTAGCAGATTTAGACTAGTCGTAAGGAGGAAATTCTTCACAATGAGGTTGATGAGGCACTGGAACAGGTTGTCCAGGGAAGTTGTAGATGCCCCATTGATGGAAGTGGTCAAGGCCAGGTTGCATGGAGGGTTGAGCAGCCTCGTCTAGCGGGAGGTGTCCCTGCCTATGGCAGGGGGATTGGAATTAGGTGATCTTCCAGTTCTTCAAGGACTTAGTTGGTAGGAACCCCTAGGACATGGTCCTCCAAGACAAGGGAGTGGAACAGAGCTTGAAATTATTTAAGGAAGGTTTCCATAAAGCGCAAGAGAACCCAGTCCCCATATGTAGAAAATCAGGCAGGAAAGCAAAGACACCAGCATGGCTGAGTGGAGACCTGCTGGTTAAACTAAAAAAAAAGAAGAGGGAACTGCACAGGTAGTGCAAACAGGGATAGGGAACCTGGGATGTGTATAGAGATGCTGCAACAAAAGAAGCATGGCCAGCAGGTTGAGGGAGGTGATTCTGCCCCTCTATTCCTCTCTTGTGAGACCTCATCTGGAATACTATGTCCAGTTCTGGAATCCTCAATGTAAGAAGGAATGGGTCCAGAGGAGGGCTGCAATGATGATCAGAGGGCTGGAGCACCTCCCATACATGGACAGGCTGAGACAGTTGGGCTTGTTCAGCCTGGAGAAGAGAAGGTTCAGAGTAGATCTTATAGCAACCTTCCATTTTTCAGAGTTTACCTCCCCAGCTTTCCTGTAGGCCAGCTTCAGGTACTGGAAGGTCACTATAAGATCTCCTCTAAGCCTTCTCTTCTCTTCTCTCAGAGAGAGAACTCTCTCAGAGAGCCCAACTCTCTCAGCTTGTCCTCGTAGGAAAGGTGCTCCAGCTCCCCGATCATCCTTGTAGCCCTCCTCTGGACCGGTTCCAACAGCTCCATATCCTTCTTACATTGAAGATTCCAGAACTGGGCACAGTATTCCACATGAGGTCTCACAAGAGAGGAATAGAGGGGCAGAATCACTTCCCTCGACCTGCTGGCCATGCTTCTTTTGATGCAGCCCAGGATACGGTTGGCCTTCTGGGCTGCGAGCGCACATTGCCGGTTCATGTTGACCTTCTCATTGACCAGCACCCCATAGTCTTTCTCTGCAGGGCTGCTCTCAATCACATCATCTCCTATCATGTACTGAAAATGGGATTGCCCTGACTCAGGTGCAGGACCTTACACTTGGCCTGGTGGAACCTCATGAGGTTCTCAGAGGCCCACTTCTCCAGTTTGTCCAGGTCCCTCTGGATGACATTCCATCCTTCCGGTGTGGCAACTACACTACTCAGCTTGATGTCATCTGCAAACTTGCTGAGTCAATCTCACTGTCAATAACATTGATAAAGATATTGAACAACACCAATCCCAGTACGGACCTCTGAGGGACACCACTTATCACAGATCTCCATCTGGACTTTGAGCCATTGACCGCTACTCTCTCAAAATGACTATCCAACCAGTTTCTTATCCACAGTACCATCCACCCATCAAATTCATATCTCTCCAATTTAGAGAGAAGGATGTTGTGTGGGACTGTGTCAAAGGCTTTACAGAAGTCCATATAGATCACATCCATCGGTTTACCCGTGTCCACTGCTGAGGTTACCCAATCACAGAAGGCCACCAAGTTGGTCAGAAAGGACTTGCCTCTGGTGAAGCCATGCTCGCTGCCATTAATCACCTCCCTGCCCTCCATGTGCTTTAGCATAGCTTCTAGGAGGATCCATTCCATGATCTTCAATGGCACAGAGGTGAGGCTGACAGGTTTGTAGTTCTCAGGGTCATCTTTTCCACCCTTTTTAAAAATGGGCACAACGTTACCCTTCTTCCAATCACCAGGGACTTCTCCTGACTGCCATGACTTTTCAAATACCATGGCAGGACATGGCAGCTGTGCCAGGGCTGGGCTTCTCCACACACCCTAGTCAGGTCCCTCCCAAAAGCTATGAGGTTAAATGGTTGATTTATAACTTTCATTAATGCTAGATATGATATTACCCTTAGTTACAACACAGGAAATGAGAAATCTCAGGTTTTTTTCTTACTCCACGTGATAACGATGTACTGCTAACATACCTGTTTCAGTCTTTCCAGCTTGGTTTCTCTCAGTTCTTCATATTTCAGTTTCCAAAGAAATAATTCATTTTCTCTCATTTCAATTTCTTTTTCCAGAAACATGTTCATTCTGAAAAAATATTTCAAAAGTCAATGTTATATCTATTTGATGTTGGCAGCAGACAAATTACTTTGAATTTCCTTTTGACAGCTTGAGTTATATTTTGCTGCCTTTGTCAATCATATACCTATCTCTTATTAAAAACCTATATTATCATCATATAATTATTCCAAAAGACTTATCAAAAATAATATCTAAAGAGAACAGAGAAATCCAGTAGTATACAAACAAAATTTTAAGTTAAATAGAATTTTGGGATAAACTGAAGAAAATTTGGAAATGAATTTCAGTTAGTGATTCAGATCACATAATTCATGACGAAATACTGAAGATGCTCAGAGGAAAGGTACTCTATCAGTTTTACTGATACTCTACAAAGAATAGGAGAAAGAATATAGCAAAGATCAGCGAAGCAGCTTCCTATAATTTAAACAAAAGCTTAAGATCAGAGCTTGTGCAAAGAAGGGCAACAAAGCTAGTGAAGGGGCTGCAGAACATGTCTTATGAGAAATAGCTGAGGGAACGGAGGTTGTTTAGTCTAGAGAAAAAGACTAGAGAAAAGGAGGCTGTGGACAGACCTTATCATTCTCCACAGCTGCCTGAAGCTGGAAAGGACCTCTGGAGGATATCTAGTCCACCGCTCACTGCTCAAGCAGGGCTGCCTAGATGTGGTTGCTTAGGACCATAGGCAGATGGATTTTGAATGTCTTCAAGGATGCAGAATCAGCAAACTCTCTGGGCAACTTGTGCTAATGTTTAGTTATTCCAATAAAAGAAAAAATTAAAAAACCCAAATTTAGTGTTTCTTTATGCTCTGACAGAGCCTCCACTGTCTGTTGCCCACATCCACCCATGCAGCCCTAAGCAATTCCTTTTCAATATTATCAAATACCAGTGTAGGTAGTGGGCTTTTGGTTTTAGACTAAATAAACACTTTTAATTTCAAAGTGGAACAAACTGAAATCTTGCAGTTAGAAGACATTCAGATAAGAACACTGATCAAAAGATGACTATAAATCCAGCAGTTTTAGGTAAATGGTTGTTTAAAATGCTGAACAATTCATAAGGTCTTTAATTCCCATTTATGTCATGGGACCTCAAATGTGTATTTGATATAAGCCAGAGTGTGTAGTAGAGGATTTTGATTTTACATTGTAAACCCTACCTTGAAATTCTTTGAAAGTCAAAACATAAGCTTTGGGCTTTTTTTTTTTTTTTTTTTTTTTTTCTTTTTGGAGGTCCTTTCTTTCTATATTTTGCAAAGCCTGTCCTGGGGCTTAAGGGTATATTGGCATTACTGAAGCTAGCTCTATGCAGAATCTGAAAAGCATAGGTTACCTCAGGGTGAAGCAGCAGTGCATCTTACACAAACATTAGTCAGGAAACTAGGGACAAGTCTAAACACTGGGTGTCCATGAACTAACTTGACTTTACAAAGAATGCAGCCATGGTTTGAGAGTACTGCATGTAAACCAGAAAACTCTGCTGAGAAGTTCTGTGCTGTATGAGTAAGATCATACTGACTGCCAAGATAACCTTTGGTCTTGGGGTCCAAGCTGTGATCCAAGTTTGCTTTTGATGAAGCACAGCTGTGCATTCTTGGCCCAAGTTTACTGAGAAAATTGCTAAGTTGTGAAGAAGAAGCTGTGAGAAAGTACTAAAGCTAGAGTTGTGCAAGATAAAAAAAGTACAAATGCAGTCAAAAGTGAAATTGTTGAGACAGTAATTATTAGCAGCTCCAGGATCCAGGATCAAAATTACTGACGTGAACAGGTATAGAATCCTAAGAAGAAAAAATGGCAGTCTGAAAGTGGAGACTCAGCAAAATAATGCCAGCCCACTAAACAGTGCAAACCAATTCTTTCTGAGCGGGCAGATGACAGCCTGTCCGTCAAAGACTCATAGGTTGTCTCAAGAGACTCAGCTATGTTAATGTTTACACTAGTAACATTATTCCTAGCTATTTATTGTATGCTTTGCCAAAATTAATTTCTTCACACGTTAAGGCTGCCTATATTCTGCTTACAGAACATTTTTGCACAAAGGAAATGTTGTCCAAGGTGATCAAGAAAGGAAGTTGTCATACCAATGCCCACTGTTATACTGAACTCAGTGCTCTGTGAGCATTTGCTGCCTGAGGTTGGAGCTGCCAAATTTTGCAGTGTATAGACATGCCTCATTTCTTATCATGTGCCAGTAAACTTATTATCATATACCACAGTCAGTGCATATCTAGGGAAAAATGACAAAATCTGTATCATTGAAGTACAGTTACAAAGTGGCTAGAAAGGCATGAGAACAAAAAACCCTCAGAGGTAGAACCAAGGTTTATTGAAATTTTGTCTACGAAAATATTAAAAAATAACAGTAGAAAAATTATCCTCTTTCCAAAATCAAAGTTTTACATATACATATATAGTTGCTGTTGAAAAATGAAATGGGTAGGACCCTAAATATTTCAGCCAGAGGTAAAAGGGTAGGTGAAGTATCAGTCTCTTAACTCACATGTAAAATACCACGACAAGATGAAAAATTTAGACATTCTGGGATTTTTGCTTCCAGAAGAAACTAAATCCTCTTTAATGAGATAAAACTTAATTCTGATCATCTGCTGCAGTATGACTCAAATAAAGAATTATTGAGTGTTTTCCACAACTATCTAATTCATACAACAGTAAATACTAGTTAAGAATTTAACTGACATGAAATAAATCATCATAGTTTACCATTATAGACTTTCTGAACTGAAACTGTTAAATGTGTTTGCAATAGATGGGGAATTTACTTCATCTGCAAATTAACTTCAGTTGATTTTGAAATTACAGCCACATAGTGCTTGATGTGTCCTGCTATATCCATCATATACAACATACTGCATGTTTCCTCAGAAAGCCATTTTGGCCATATGAAACATCAAGGAATTCCTACCAGCACAGAGACTCGCATGCAAACATATATTGTGTCATGAATTCTGTTAGGCCACTAAAATGCACGTTTACTATTTACATCAAGTAAATTTGTTGTGATACAATAAACAATACAATAAGTGATACAATAAGTGTTATTCTCTCTCTCTGTTTTTGACATAAACCTTACTACAGGTGAAGAGATTAAAGTTAACAGCATTTTGCAGCTGGATTAATGTACTTTTAATTTTAAAATTACCTCAGTCTTTCTGCAGTTAGACTCTTTCAAAGTCTGATGATAAAGTATATGAAAATTTGTTACTACGCACAAGGAACTCCAATAACATACATTAGATATCTCTGCATTGATACCAAATCAGCAGTAAGTATAGTTTTTTTAATTAACTGTACATCCTTAACACTTCTGTATGGAAGACTTCTCATTTAGATGACAGAGAAGCCAAGGAAGACAATAAACATACTACTGTGAAATGTTTACAAAACATGGAAATTTTGACTATTATTAAAGAAAAAAAAAATCCTATGCTGAGTTTTCTCTCTAAATTCTTAATAAAGTCTTGTAAATAGCTATTAATAAAGCTTAGAAATGAGAATGTATGAGATATAAATGCAAATGTTGCCATAACTACGCTAGAAAGCATCTTAAATACCTTTATTTCTAATAGTGATTTCCCTGATTAGGATATATTTTGCACTTACTCTCTTTCTTTCTGTAAGATTTTCTGCATCTCAGTCAAATGCAAATGTAAGGCAGAAAAATGTATTAAATCATTCTTTGTTGTCTTAGCTGTATTGTCCAAACTTTTCTCAGGTTCCTCTGAACAGATGCTGTGAACTCCATTGGGAAAGGAATCAGGATTCTTTACAGTGATTTTTTTATTGTGATTGGTTTGGTCTTTGATTTCCTCTAAATCCTGAGAAAATAGAAAAATATGACATTCAAAAAAATCCCATAAACAAAGGTAAAGGTCTAACATAACTTCTTCAGGGCCTACAAATCATGTTGAAGCAGGTGATGGACTTATACAAGTTTTGTGTATGCACAACATACCCATTCAGAAACTCAAAGCACTGTAGTATCTATTTTGAAGATGCTTTGAATAGAAAACATAAGCAAAACTCACAACAAGGCAAATATAATTAAAATATAAATTACATATTTATTAGGAATACTGAATATTTCTTATAAACAAGCCAGTTACAAGTGGGGTTCCCCAGGGATCAGTACTGGGTTCAGCCCTCTTCAATATCTTTATCAATGACCTGGATGAGGGCATTGAGTGCACCCTTAGCAAGTTTGCGGATGACATTAAGCTGGGTGGAAGTGTCATTCTGCTGGAGGGCAGGGAGGCTCTGCAAAGGGATCTGAACAGGCTGGACTGCTGGACTGAGACCAATGGCATGAGATTTAACAAGGCCAAATGCCGGGTCCTGCACTTGGGGCACAACAACCCTGTGCAGTGCTACAGACTGGGGGAAGTCTGGCTAGAAAGCTGTACAGAGGAGAAGGACCTGGGGATGTTGGTTGACAGCCAACTGAACATGAGCCAGAAGTGTGTCCAGGTGGCCAAGAAGGCCAATGGCATCTTGGCTTGTATCAGAAATGGTGTGACCAGCAGGTCCAGAAAGTTTATTCTCCCTCTGTACTCAGCACTGCTGAGACTGCAATTTGAGTACTGTGTTCAGTTCTGGGCCTCTCACCACAAGAAGGATGTTGAGGCTCTGGAGCGTGTCCAGAGAAGAGCAATGAAGCTGATGAAGGGGCTGGAGAACAAGTGTTATGAGGAGTGGCTGAGAGAGTTGGGATTGTTTAGCCTGGAGAAGAGGAGGCTGAGGGGAGACCTTATTGCTCTCTACAACTACCTGAAAGGAGGTTGTGGAGAGGAGGGAGCTGGCCTCTTCTCCCAAGTGACAGAGGACAGGACAAGGGGAAATGACCTCAAGCTGCACCAGGGGAGGTTCAGGCTTGACATCAGGAAAAAATTTTCATGGAAAGGGTCATTGGGCACTGGAACAGGCTGCCCAGGGAAGTGGTTGAGTCGCCTTCCCTGGAGGTGTTTAAGGGATGGGTGGATGAGGTGCTGAGGGGCATGGTTTAGGGATTGTTAGGAATGGTTGGACTTGATGATCCAATGGGTCCTTTCCAACCTACTGATTCTATGATTCTATGATTCATTTGGAAATGTATTTAAGTATTATTACTTCCGATGAGTTGTTTACAAAAGCTAACCTAATTTTAGCAGATTACCAACAGTCCTATTTCATACGACTCGGTTCTTTTGAGGTTTTATTCTGCATGCAATGCATTCAAGCCTAAAATCTGGACAATTTTCCTTGAATTGAAGTCACTGCTATCAGACAAATCACAAGTCTACCTTTTACTTGGTGTTGCCTATGAAGACTATATAAAACATGCTAGAGCACAGAACTAAAACTCTTAAAACATGAACAAATAGTTCCATTTTGACAAATATAACCAGTTCTTTTGTCTAGAACTAGGAGCTGTATTAAAACATGTCCATACTTGATTGTTTAATTTTGTATAACAACTTAATTGCTCTCCTTACCTAACAAAATCCTACAACTTTGCAGAACAGTTTGTCTTGTGTCTTCTCACGTTTTAGAAATTGTGTCAAGGGAGAATTAAATTTTAGAAACCGAGAAATTATATTGCTTTTTTGGAGGTAAAAAAAAAAGGTAGTACACAAAATATGGAGAAATCAGATAACAGAGGTAATTATTATTTTAAAACATAAGAATAAGTCAGAACAAAACTCTAAATTATTGAAAATAACTGTCTACCTGTTACTTAAATGTTTCGCTATTGCTGAAGAGTTGGGATTGTTTTCCATATTTCTCTAAATTAGGAATATTAGGTGGGTGAAAAAAAGGGGTTGCTATCAAGTAGCATTTTGGTCAAAATCCTTGAAAAATCCCATTTCTAGATACATATCCATAATCTTCTGTTTCTTCATGAACTAAAAAATCCC